>NW_024542865.1:0-1430000 GCF_018151105.1 Drosophila obscura | reverse complement strand
TGGATAGAAAGGGATGTGCAGGGAAGTGGCAGTGAGAGGAGGAGTAAAGTGGCGGGGAGAGCCAGGCAGGGGAGAGTAGAGTAGAGAAGGGAGGATAAATGCCGGGCAGGAGTGGGGCATGGCGACCAACATTTGATTGCATTAACCATACAATGGGCTAGAGCCCACGATAAATGCAACAAATGCAAAGACATCACGTGTCCAGGAGGGAGAGAGCGTACTGAAGCCCAATAATGCTATAGGAGGATACATCAGTGATACATTGCCATGGAGGATCACTCTAGAGAGTGATCAGAAAAATATCTGAAAAATATTCCAAATAAAAACAGAAATCACCATAAATATACATATGCTAGAAAGCACCAGAAAAATACAAAGGATAGACCAGAAAATAAAAGAGAAATTTAAAAGTAAATATCGCAAATATTTCTGCTCCTCTTGTGTGATCCATAGGGTACTCAGGTGACAGGACACATCCCAGAAGGGCGCGCTCTTTTGTCTGAACCTGATTCCGATTTACATTAATTATTCCATTATATCCGCTCACTCTTCGCATGGGGTATCTCTCCCCCCGCCCCGCCATGCCGGGGGGGAGGTATCCACGCATTCACCGCATTCGCAATTCCGTATTCCGTATGCCATATTCATTTGATATTTGAGCTTTGAACAAAAGCCACAAATGCCAACAGGGATTATCGCAGCAGTGCGGTTACGGTTACTGCAACTGCAGCTGTTACGAGTACGAGTACGAGAGTGTGCAACATCCGATGCATTTCATTTCATTTCATTCGAGTCGATTCGATTCGATTTGAATTTCCTTTTCAATGAGATGCACTTCAAGTTGCAATTGATCCCACTGTAGCGAGCGAGTGAGTGCCCATTGCTGTCGTCTGCCATTGTCATTACTATTTGCGCTCGTTTAGGGCTCATGCTACTGCTTCTCTTGGTCCTGCTGCTGCTGCTACTGCTGCTACTGCTGCTCCTTCTGCTACTCCTCATGCTCCTCTTGGTCCATCGCCTGCTCCTTCTGCAGCGACTATAAGTGCATGGTAATGTTTTAAAAACGCGACACAGACGCGCCTGACGATAACAGCCAACAAAGCGAACCAACACCAGCACCAGCACCAACGCCAGCACCAGCCCCAACGAACCGATGGATGCCATATCAATTTTCAATTTCCCAACGCCAGAGCAAACTGTCACGGGTGTCAGGGACAGAGGAGCGATAACCAGACCAGACCCCTCCACCCATTAGAAAAAAAATATCCAAATCAACAATGAAATGGGATTTGTTTCCATGGCACAAGAAGCCAAGCTACAGCTCGACTAAGGGAATGCGAATACCCATTGCAGAGCAGTACTTGAAAGTAGTTGAAAAATACCTGGAAAAGCTTCGTTAAGTCCCTGCACAAATGCAAACATAAGTGAAAAGACACCGATCACTGATGGCCCATTAAAACGTTGCACAAAATGAAGAAGATTCCCGGTTAATCCTTGCAAACATCAATGTTTCCTTAGTCCGTAAATACCCCTTTGCTCTACCCATTCCATTTTACAGGGCATGTGGCATTGGATGGCATTGGATGCATCGTGTGGCCAAGTGCCTGGACAGCAGTCGTTTATTGTCAACTCATTTGTTTGTCGCTTGGCCCAATTTGAACGTTTGATTTATGTCGAAAATATTTTAATTTTATTGGCACTGGCCCTCCCCATGGCCATGCAGTAGGAGGAGCTGGACAGGTGAGTGCCTCCCTGAAATGTGGGATAACCCAGATATTCGCACATGCAGCACACACACACACACACACACACACACACACACACAAGAGAAGCCTCCGCCTCTTGTCTCTCGCTTCTCGCCTCTCTACTCTGCACTCTCCTCTTGCCGCACTCTGCTGCATCTGTTTTGATAAACTGCATTGTTATGCGAAGCTCTTGCCGAATTTTAGGTAAATTTTTGGCCAAAACCCATCTCTGGCGTCCTTCGTCCTCTGGTGACATTCTGGCACATATTTGTGTGTCGAAACAAGAGCATCATCTCTCTCTCTCTCTCACTCTCTCTCTGTCTAGTAGTTTCGTACTTTTGTCGTTCCTTTTTTTTTTTGTAATCAGCACAAAACACACAGTGTTTTTGTTCAGGCGTAAGTCCTTTAGATATTTTTTCATCATCAACATCATCATCATAGTTTTCATTTCATTCATTCATTCATTCCGTTTGAGGGGCAAGTCTCTCTATTTCTAGTCTTTATGCCACAATGGACACATGTATTTTTTGCGAATTATTATAGATCCCTTGCAAAAGTATTTTCCATAAATGTTGTAGCCATTCTTTTCCTTCTTTCTCGTTTCACAATCTTTCAGTGGAATCAAATTTAGTGGCACAATAGAAACCCCAAAATAGAAACTGACAAGTGTTTATTTAATTAAAATTTTTCCGACCCTGGATCACATATTTATATGCACACCGAAAAGAGAGAACAAGAATGCAACTTTCCTTTGCAACATTTAATTACATTTTGCCTTTTTTTGGGCTCTGAATAAATATTAAACGATTTTTTTCTTCAATTGTTGTGCTCAACGATTCTGCATTTAATAATAATACAATAAATATTTGATAGTTTCTGAGAATTTCATATTCATTTGAAAATGTATTTTCATTCGAAAAGTATTTTTAATTATTTCTGAAGAATTTACCAAGAATTTTGCTCATTTAATTGTGGCAAGCCCATGCCCCTCGAAAGTAGGCAATAAATTCTGAAGCACTTCCATTGGGGAATGCAGCCCAGAAGTAGGCAATGATTTTTGGGACGCTCATATTAATGCCTGCCACCCAAAGATCGATAGCCCTAGCCATGCGTAAATCCATCCATCCATCGCTCTCCTACCTCTCACTCTCTCATGTGCGTGCGTGTGTGTGTGTGTGTCTGTGTGTGAATTTGCAATCAAATTAATTAATTGGATGTTTTGTCCTGAGCAGCGATAGAGAGAGTCCTTCAATTAATCAAAATCAAAACAAAGCTAAAAATCTAAGAAAAATCAAGTGAAAAAAAAAGGAAAGTGTCCTCCTGCTCCTCCAGCCCACCAAAAGGCTCATTAGGGGACACTGCTGACACACATTGATAACTGCGGCTATATGTATGTATGTATGTGTGTGTGTGTGTGTGTTTTCCCCTAATTAACCCACTAATGCCATTTGCAGACGACGACTAAAAGTCTCTTCGCTAATTAAGCTCACAAAAACAAAAAAAAATATGAGTAAAAGAGGAAAAAAGCATGAGCAAAGGAGAGATAGAGAGAGAGAGAGAGAGAGCGGCAGGCGGGGGAAGATTTTCCTGCCTGCGGAAAAGGTCAAAGCATAAATCAGGAGGGTGGCTGCCTCCTGCTTGCCTGCCTGCCTGCAGGATGCAATTTCCCATGGCCTAACCCACTTTTCCTCGTTGCGCTTTTCCTCTCTCCTTGCCCTCTATCTGCCGCTGCCGCTTCTGTTGCTGCTGCCGCTGCTTCTGCTGCGAAAGGGGTCACACAATAAAGTTTTTCCATTTTCTCCTTGGAAGAAGAGAGTTTTTCAGAGCCGCAATTTCATTTACAAGTGCAAAAAAGAGGGTACTCTATCGTTTCTCAGGTGGAAAATTGAGATGAACTTTGCGATTCAAGATAAACAGATCAATATCTGGAGATGTCATGGACCCTCTGCTGCAATGATGCTCCATGATCTCTGTGGCTTCTTTTCATGTTTAAAGCTTTCCCATAGTTAACAATAATAATCATTTAATCTTAAATAAATCTCTCATGCTAAAATTATTGCCTACTTTTGAGCGTAAGAAAATGTTTTGTCTGTGGCTAGATCCCCCGATATCTAACTATACCCCGCCGATAGCTATGTGCCTAATTATCTATCCAGAACTAGAGGGTATTAAAGACTTCTGTGGCACTCTTATTCTTTTCGTTTCGTTTCGTTTCGTTCGCTTTTGGCCAAACAACAAAACAAAAAAAACATCAAATCTAGGCGCATATTAGTCAACGCTGTCGTGTCTTTCGACTGTCCTTCTGTCGCCCTGTGGCTCTTCTTCCTTTCTGGTGACACGATTCTCTTCTCCTTCTGCAGGGGTCAGGGGTCAGCATTGGCTGCTGCCGCTGCTTCTGCTGCTGCTGCTTCTGCCTGCTGCACAATGTATTTCAAGTGGAGCGCGCGAGGCGAGTGCAAATAACATTACACAAAAAAAAAAGAAAAAACCCACCCAAAAAAGACGACGACACCACCGAAAAATATGGCAACGCTGCGGCGGCGACCTCATTGTGAGACGAGGGGGTGGGAGTCAGAGAGGAGGATGCAAGTGTGCTCGAAGGGGGGAGAGGAAGTGTACGGGGCAGCAATGACTTGTTTTGTCACTTTTTTCGGGGCTTTCTCTTTCTCTCTCTCTCTCTGTTTCTCTCTCTCTCTCTCTCTGCCTCCCTGTTCCTACCGCTTTCTCTCACTGTCTCTCTGTTTGTCTGTCGACACTTGGCGACCTCTGCCACAGCCACTGCTGCCTGCCACCGTTGCCACCGTTGCCACTGCTGCCACTGCTGCCTGCCTCCTTCTGCTGACATTTTCTCATTGTTTGCATTTGGCGCGCTTTTGTTTTTTCAACAAAACAAGAAACGAACGCCAACAAAAACATCAAGCAAGGCCTCTGGATACCCTTTAAAAATCGGAAAGTTTCAAATGTAGTTGTCATGCGACAGCGCACATCGGTTGCTTTGATTACTAATTAAATTGCAGGCACGACACGACTCCTATCTCAGGAGATCATAGGAAATCCATATGTAGGATCCTCCAACTACTTCTTTCCCTCTCTCTCTCTCTCGGCGTGCCACATGCCGCATGCAATGAGTGCCGCTGGTGCTGCTGTTTGTTGTTTGCTTTTGCTGTTTGGCGCCTCCGTTTGGTCGCTCCATTGAGTTGCTGCCCTGCCTGGGCCGCGTCCTGGCAGCCATTTTGTCATATTTGTGTGGCACCTTTGTCAAGGACGCGCGGCTTCTTCTGCCTTCCTTCGGCATCCTCCTGCTGCATCTCCTCCTGCCCCCTGCCCTCGGAGTATTCTGCCTCTCGTTTCGTTTTTTTCCAGCCAAATTCCAAACATTCCATCAAGTGTGGCCGCAAACCTCCCAAAAGAAATGTTGCCTCTGTTTTGCTGCTGCTGCTGCTGCTGCTCCTGCTTCTGTCATGTTTTTTCTGTGGTAATAAGGGGACTATAAGGGAGGGACAGGAGGTGGCAGAAGGAATGGCAGACCGGAAGTTGTGCAAAATTTAAAACGGAAGTCAATTGTCAGACATTCAGCGATGGCCGCCGGAAGTAGCAGCATGCAGCAACAGCAGCAACAGCAGCAGCAGTGGATGCCGCAGCATGCAGCATGTAGCATGCATCAGCATGGACGCCATATTGGTTGCGACTTTCCCCTTGAGCTCTCCTCCTCTCTGCTGCTATCTCCATCTGTCTCTCTTGCTGCTCCTCTGGACTCTCCATTCTCCGCTTTTATCCTCTCATTTCTCCCCTGCTTTCTGCTCCTCTTTTTCCTTTATTCTTTCCCTTATTTTTGCTTTTGTTTTCATTGAGTTATTGGCGCATTCATTTGCCATACGCGCCGCGTTGCAAGATTTATGCCACCGCCGCCGTTACCACTGCCACTGCCACTGCCGCTGCCGCCATGTGTCATGTGGCTCTAAAAACCAAACCGTGCCACGCCACACACACCGTGACACAAAAAGAGGAGAGGCCATGTGTTTAAAAGCCTTCTCCTCCTCCAATAGAAAACAACAAACAAAATGGGGGAAAACAACCAACAAATATGTTCGCCGCTCCGCACAGCGATCTTTCCCTCTCCACCTCCCTCTCTTCTCTTCACAACCCCTCTCCCGCCACTCACTAGCCTGGAACAATTTTACATCATTTTTGCAGCCCACAAATTTCGCATTTTTGGAGACATTTGCATTTGGAATTTTGAATTCAAAAACCGAAAGCAGAAAAACAAAAGGATATTTATGAAGGATATTTAATCTGGCTAAAAGCCTTCCAACCCACCACCACATCACCCCCTTCAAGGGCTCTTCTCTCCCCCTCGTCCGCTGCCCAACACAATCTACGCTCAACTGTGGGAATACCCTGGAAAGCAAGGAGTACACGCGTAAGAGAAGGCGACATTGGAGGCAAAACAAGGAGCTAAATTTGTTTTTATTTCTGCAAATAATTGGCACTGAAGAGGCGTTCAACGGGGCGTGGTACCTTGTTGAAGGATCAACTTTTAGATGACTGTTCCTTAGATTTTATTCGCTCTCATTCTATGTTTTGTATCTTGCAAATTGTGGCTGCCGCAAGGCTGTGAAGCTAATTGCAGCTTGTTTGTGGCACTTGAAACATCAACGAGAGCTTGCATAGAAAAAAAATAAACCATGTGGGAAACCAGATGTTGATAGGTAATGTATGTCCAAATGGGAAAACAAACTGTTACTGGTATTTCCAGAAAACTGGAAATCGATAAACAGATGCTGGAAAATACCTACATACATATGTACATATGTTAATTGGTGTGCAGTAAAATTGAATTAACCCCCATAATTGTGCAAGTTTCCTTTAAAAACTAGCTCCATCGATTGAGAAAATTAAACAAAAAATAATACAAATATTTCGCCAATCATATTTATAATTTTCAAAGATATTTGCATATTTTTCTGTATTTTTTCTATTATCCAAAAAGATGGTCCATAGTTTTCCCACGGATCCCCCACCCTCCATAAGATAGTCCATAGTGTTCCCATGGATCCCCCACCCTCCATATCTCTATGTCATTCTCGCCCCCACTCTCTCTCTGCTCCTATCAATTGAAATTATCTGACAAATGGCCATAAAATAATGATTTATTTCCCATTGATTTATTCCGCAAAAGCCAAAAAGCTAAACACAAAATGAAAAACTTGACAAACGAGAGACAAATTGTTGCTCATTCGAGTGGAAACAGAAATTGTGTGGCAGTGCCCAAATGTTTTGCCAATTAAAACTAAATTAAAGTTAATTTTGATGAGCAATTAAATGTGGATCTGCTGACGCGCAGAGTCGAACGACACCCGGCCGCCCCCCGCCGACCAAGCGACACTCCAACCTTTGACCTCTGCAGGGGTCCGGGTGAGGGTGGGGGTGAGGGTGGGGGTGAGGGTGGGTTGTGTGGCGAACACAAGTCGTTTATTATTTCGCTGCATGGCCTGCTGTTGCCACTGCCACATGCCGCATCATAAATAAATTTCGCAGTGCATTTAACGGGAATTGTGGGGAACCCCCCAAGGGGATATGCGATGTCCATACGATATTCATGGACTGCAATCCATACAATCCATATACATGTGCTCTCGTGCACATATCTACGATATATACAGATATATATTTATATCTTTATCTCTCTGTCTCTCGTTTGTGTGTGTGTGCTTCGTATCTGTGTGTGTGTGTGCATATTTATCTCTTGATTTACTGTCCATCCACCCTGCCTGCTGCAATGCAATGCGATGCTGCCTCCTGCCGCAGGGTCATCATTACGGCCATTGTAACAGAATACAGGGTATCCCCCCCATTAAGGATATAAACAGCCTTCGGATACCATAAACTCCAGCGCTTTATCATTTTTACATATAATTATATATAATTCCGACTTTAATCGGAATTCAAAGCTTTGTGGCATACCCCAATTTGAACGATACACAGCTCAAATTTGCTTATCTCCTGTTTTATCTCTGGATGTTCTCTGCCTCAATGACTTTTTGATAGCCACAGAATGAGTCCAAGACACAGGCATCCAAAATTGTATTTTATTTCCAGCATTCCATCATTCCTTTTTCTTTTCTTTCCAGCATACCACTTTTTTTCTTCTCTTTTTTCCAGGATACAATCATTCCCATTGCCTTTTTTAACCTTTTCCAGTGCCAATTGTTAAGAGAACCCAAACAATGTCCATTCTTCAGCCTGTCTTCTTTTCCAGGGCATTCTCTTAGTTGGGCCAAGAATGGCGAGTATTTGCCTCTTGCCAAAGAGAGAGAGAGAGAGAGGCATTTTTCATGTCTCTGGACTTTCGCTGATGAGTTGAAAATTGTGAAATTTAATGCGCTTGCAAAATTTATTCATAATTAAATATAAATTTATGCTCAATTGTGGTTTTAACACACGATGCAACACGAGTGGGGGGGATGCGATTCGTTTCGTTTCATTTCGATCCACACACACACACACACACACACACACACACACACCCCAGAGCTTGCAGCAGCGTCAACATTTTCTTGCATCAAACAGCAGCAGCAACAGCAACCGGCTGCAGCGTCGAGTACAAATGCCATTTGTCAACTTTTTCGCACACACACACACACACACACACACAGACAGAGAGACATACACACACGTATCATAGATTTATGTATGTATACATTTTGCACACACACACACACACACACACACACACCATTCCAACCATTTCCATCACCGTCCATCATCGTCATCATTAGAGTTGTTTCCAGCAAATTAATTCCACAGCCAATCCATACAGCAAAAAATCAGTAAAAATAATTAAAGTAGAAAACAGTAGCGAAAACATTGGAAAATTGATATAGGAATTGCTCTGCTGTAACGATCCCTGCCATCCCCGCCTGAGTCGCAATTTTAATCAGAGGATCGCAGCCCTTTTTTTCTGTTTCCAGTTCTACAGAAATCCAGTCCGGATTTAAATCACACGAAAATTATTCTAGATTTTTATCTAGATGATTACCGAGTACTTCCACCGTGAGCTGGGGCGGTGGGATATATACGTACTCTCTCCCTATGGGATATATATTCGTCTGTCAATCGATATGTTGTGCATACAATATGTTGTGCTGTGTATCCGCCATCGGGCCTATTAAATCCATCAAAAATGTGATACAAAAATATTTCATAATAAATGATTTGCGATTTCCAAAGTAGCGATAAAGGCCGACCGACAGTCCCCGCCCACCATTTCCTTACAGCGGCAACAACAATAAAGTTTAATAACCCGAAAGGAATCCGAAGCGAGAGGAGGAGGTGGCAGGAGTGGGACAAAAACGGAAGAAGGGTGGAAGTGAAGTGTGGAGAGGAGAGGAGAGGACGCAACGCGTGTATAATCAGCATCATCAGCGACATCAATTTGTTTTGCCGCACCCCACCCCACCCCACGGCCCTACGTTCCGGATATTACGTTCCCCCAACCCCCATGCCACCACACTCTCCCACTCTCACTCTTTGGGCCACTAAGTGCCGTTAGACGAAGTGTAAATGACGTGTAAATGGGCAAAAGAAAGAAAAAATCCCACCCCCCCACAACACGCTGAGAGGGAAAGTATATTTTTGGCCCTGAAAATATATGTATGTATATTTTTCTCTGTTATAAATATAATTTATGATTGAAATACATCCAAACTTTCTTTATATGTTTATGTGTACGATGTACATAAATATGTAGGATATTAATTCTCTGGCGATTAACAATGGAACGACAGCGAATGCGGTTGACTCCGTCGCGGACTCCTCTCAGACGATACTTGAAAAAGTTTTCAAAAAAAAAAAAAACAACCCACACACAACTTTGGAACTCCAAAGGTGTGAGAACAGTGAGAGAAAAAAAGAGAGTGGGGAGGGGGGTTGGTAGAATCCATTGAGAGAGAGAAAGACCTTTCTACAAATTTTTTCGAGTTGTGTTAAACTTTTGGGGGGCTTTTAATTTTCATAAATCAAAATGCGCTTTTCAATTGCTTTTCCTTTTGTGTAAAACAGAGAGAGAGAGAGAGGAAAAAGGGAGAGGTCCTCCAAGAGTAAGAGTCTCCACTGTAATGGAGCAGGGGACGGCTGGGAAGAGCAGCGGAATGGGGTATACGGATTGGCTTGGAAATCTCTTGCAGCAGGAGAAGTCTCCACTGTCAGAGAGGGGACCTTCGGCAACGGAATAGGTGACTATTTTTTTTTTATAATTAAATCATAAATTATAAGAGAGCATGAAAAAAGACGAAGGAAAGGGGGCAAGAGGCGAAAAAGAAATCGAAATGTTCTTGGAATTCTTTTAAATAATTTATTGAGCAATTTATTTCACATTTAGATGAAGGAATATTCATTGCAATGGAAAGCTCTCTGAGGCATGAAAGTGCTCTTCCTTTCAACTATTCTCCAATTAAGTGGAGCACCCTATTCCCTCCCCCCCTCCTACCCTTTTTTTCCACTGCAATTTCCACAGCAATTCCCTGTCGTTGCTGCTTGATTTGATTTGATTTATGCCACGCCGTTGTATGCAACAGCTAATGCAGCTTTGCAAATGCCTTAATATTTATGGAAAACATTACCACCGCTGCCACATATCCTTTACACTCAGCAGATCCCTGCAACACGATGGTAGCTGCCACACTCCTCTCTGGCATCGTTTTATGCTCTTTTAATTTGCCCCAACCACCCAGAGGCGTCCCCTCGAAAGCGTTTAAGAGGCATCAGACATTTGGCTCTCCAGCGGAATAGGCAAAGGCTCATCCAACGATAAAGCATATTCTTGATCCAACAGCTAACATTTCTTTTTCATACAGTGATCATTCGATGCCTCCGTTACAGTGAGACTTCTCCTCCCTCAGAAGATTTCCATATTAGTTTTTGGTTCTTCCATCGATTTTCGAGGGTATCAAACGAAAGACTCCCTCTCGATTTGCTTCGTTGTTTGGTTCTGGTCTCGGTCTCGGTCTCTGTCTCGGTTTCTGTTTCTCTTTTCCTTTGCTTCTAGCGTGGCTGCACCTCCTGCTAGACGTGTTGCTGCTGCTGCACTGGCGGTGTGTGTTTTCCTATGGATGGGTGGTGGGAGGCACTGTCTCAAGGGCGCCACAAAAACCGCGACACACGAGACGAACCCACTCCTCCTGCTCGCTCCTGCTCGCTCGTCAGCATGATGCGAGGGCGGGGGGCAGACTGCGGTTCAGCTTTCGTATTGCAATAGCAAAAATTTCAGAGCAAAAATCAAAAAGTTTCACGAGTGAAATTTCGCACAAGTTTTCACAGATTTACGGCTTCAGGAAAAACCTACGGGGGTGGTTAGGGTGGTGGGTGGGCGGTATGGGCGGGATAACTAAAGGAGTTTCTTCATGAAATTAGCTATCCATAAATTTTGGAATTTAGAATTTCATTCGCCATTTGCTAGCAGGGACTTGCCACTGCTCTGTTCACCGTCCGGCCCCACTTCGAGCGCCTGTCGCTGGCACAGGATTCACTCCACACACACACACACACACACACACACACAACACACAAAAAAAAAACCCATGAGGATCCGGGGGGGAGGGCCACCAAAAGCTAACCTTGAAATGTTCGCTTTCTCTCTCCCTGCGGCCTTCTCTGTGTCTCTCCTCGCATCTTCCTGCGTCTCCCTTTGTCATCCTCTTTGTCTTTGTCTTCTCCGGTGTCTAACTCTCATGGCTGCTGCCAAACAGCAGCAGTATAAACGGATGTGACAATTGAATTGGCGGCAGTGTTGCTGTTGCTGTTGCTGTAGCCCCTCTCTAACTGTAACTGCAACTGTAACTGTAACCCTGGCAGCGCTTTGGCTTTAGCTTTTAGCTTTAGCCTTTGATGCCATCTGCAACATCTCCTGATTCCTGCTGCTGCTGCTGCTGCTGCTGCTGCAGCTCCTGTTTCTGTTTCTTTTTCTCCTTTTGATTTCTGATTTTTAAATCTCTTTCTCTCGCTCTCTCTGTACGGCTCGACTTTCGCAGCAGCAGCGGAATATGTCATGTCAACTTTGGTTTGGACGACAACTCTGGCAGCTTAAGCGAGAGTACAGTCCCGTCCTGTCCTGTCCCGTCCCGTCCTCCGTTCCGCTTTTCAATCCAATTCATTTCAATCGAAACCAATTCGAATCCCCTCCAGCCCCCCTCTCTCTCACCATGCAGCCACCGTTTGCTTATGGTTTCAATTTTGATTCGTTTACAGATTTTTACACTTGCAAAAAATTACCAAAAAAAACATTTATGAAAATTTGGTCAAAATTTGGTGCCACAAAAAAGGAAATTCATAAATTTAGATAATTTAAATATAAATATATATGTATATAAATTTATTTTTATTTAATTTTATATTTTATTTATTTATATTTTATTTATTTATATTTAATTTTATATTTTATTTATTTATATTTTTTAGAGTGTAGAAAACAACATCCCAGTCAAAGCAGGATGGTGAAGGGGTGGGTAGATAGGAGCCCCTGATAGGAGTGCGAGAGTACGAGAGTACGAGAGTACGAAGTAGCAGTTACAGTTACAGTTACAGTTGGAGTCAGCACTGACGGATGGACAGATGGACAGACAGATTGTAGATAGCTAGATATTGGAGGGATGGGATAGCTGGATAGCTGTATGCATGGAACGACGGACCAGAGCCAGTGCGAGAGAATCTGTCGATAGTTTTCGCATTAGCAATGAAATTGGAAGCCACTTGGAGGGGATTGGTGTTACGGTCGAGCGGGGTGCGGGGGGTGGCGGCTTGTGTGTGTGTAAGCTGCTCAGATAACATTAGGATTTTTGCTTTGTTTGAGCGGAGAGTGTATTTTTCACAAATATTTACAAAGTGTAAGGCACTTCTCAACATTAAGATACACTCCCCTCTCCACTCCACTCCCCTCCCCTCCACCCCTACCTGATTCAGCAGCATTTTCATGCCCCGCTAAAGTTCCCACCATCGAAAGAGGGAAAACTCTTCTAACCAAAATGGATTTGCAAGGCCACTCAATGACCTCTCCCCTCCACGCAACCTCAGTCCCAAATGCACAAAAATCTCAAGTCAATTGTTAAATGAAAAGTCAAGCGTCAAATCATTCAAACAATTTTCATTTTTATCTGCTGTTTCCTTCTTTTATCAAATATTTAAATATAATCCAGAGGTCAAGACAGAAATCGAGTGGGAAATCGAGTGAGAGAAGGAGGCTGAAAAATTTAAAGCAAATAGTTTTCAGATAAACAAACAAAAGTCCTTTCCTTTCCTGTCCTGTCCTGTGCTGTCCTGTCGTATCCTATCCTGTCAGCAAAAGGATATTTGAAAAGCTTGTGAAATTTCTGTCTGGCAAACTGAAGGAAAAAAGTGCAAAAAATGCAACAAAAGTTGTGCGCATTTGTCTGCGGGGCTTCCTTTCCACCATTTCTGACAGGCATTTAATTGTTAGATTTCGATGGAGATTGATGAGCTGGGATGGTTGGAGCAGATATCATCGGAGCAGGCAAACCAGATGAAAGAGAGGATGCTCTCTTTTTCGTTCTACTGTCACAATTATCTTAGAAACAGCTTCAACGGAGAGAGCCTCCCCCCGCCGCAAAGAGAATATAGAGGCACGTTATTTTTGCAGAATTAATATACGTATAGTATGTACAAACACATGTAGACATATATCTTGTATATATATAAAACAGAGGCTATTTTATAAAGATCTCTAGCAAGTATTTTTTTTGTGTATTTTCTCAGAATAAAAATGTAATTTAATTAAAGATCTCTACAGACGAAGCAGCAGTGGAAATCCCCTTCCAAGTGAAAATATCAACACTTTTAAAACCTCTCAAAGCACTCATTAAATGATGTTGTTATTCACAATTTTTAAATTCATTTCCCATTCATAATTCTAATGCGCAACAAATTCTATAGAATTCCCAGCGGTAAAAAATCCCACAAATACTCGTATTATTAGGCTTTTTGCGTTTTAACGTTCTCGAAAACGAAAATCTTTTTATAATTATACGAATCGTTGTACATCAATCATACATAATGTATGGATCTTATTCTCTCGATTCTCCCTCTGGTGAACTTCTCTGACATACATACGCTTGACACAAAAAATATATAAAAATCTCTACAATAATGAGCGGAAAACGTTGACTAGAGAGAGTGGGAGAGAGAGGTAAAGAGGTGCTGTTGCGTCGAGGCGACTGCTGATAATAGATAACCTTTAGGGTCAGAGCAGCAGTCGCAGTCCACTATCTGTTCGTACAAATAAATATGTAGATGTACGAATATTGTACGAGTAGTTTGGTCTGGCTGCCTTTGTCTGTGATTCGCCTCTGTTCTTGCTGTATCTTGCCACACACAGCTTGCGGCTTCTTAACCAATCTACACGTAATCCAATTGTGCCTTCATCTGCCTTCCGTCCACCCAGAAGCACTTCAACAATTGTTTTTGATTATTTAATTTGCCAGACTTTTGCTTTGGCTTTGGCTTTGCCTTTGATTTAGTTTCAGTTTTGTCTTGTTTGATCAGTTTACGTTTCTATTTCCCAAAAAAAAAAAAGGAATACGGGGCAGTCCTTGAGCAGCAGACCACAAGATTTGTCTCTGTCCCTCCACCTCTCTATCTCTCTCTCTCTAGATCCTTTCTTTCTTGCCAAGGATTTCCTTTTCGGTTCACAGATTTTGCCCCCGTCCCCATCCGACCCGCAGTTCTTCTACTTTTTGCTTATGATTTAGTCCCTGCCGCAGTTCTGGGTAGGACCTTGAAAATATTGTCAGGCGCATTGTTACCAAAATGTTGTTTTTGGCCCCAAAAAGACCGCAACACAACAAATGCCACGGCTGTTGCCACACTGCCGCACCGCCACGCTGCCACAATGCTACACTGCCCCCCACACTGGGGAACACAACACACAAGTGTCGTGGCTGGAATGAAAATGGATGCTGGGTATACCAAAGATGGGCATATACTCGAATATTTTTTGATTTCTTCAAACACACACAATATTTATTCTGTCTTCTGTTTCTGCCGTATTTTCTTGTCATTTTTCTTGTACGTTTTATCCCACTTTTTGTCTAGAATTAGTTTGGTATTTTCACGTATTACTCTACTAGTTTTGAGGTATAACTTGAAGTCATTTTCTGCGCTTATAATGTGTAGTAATGTATAATGTTATCCATTCTAAAATTTATTTTATTTTCTCACTTTTTAAAAAATCATCAAAGGGTGAGATATTAAAAAGGTCGACTCATGAAGTCGAGCATTTTCTGTTTGTCTTTTTTTTTTTCTTGCTTTTGGTCCAAACGTGCAACATGGCTTGCAACATTTCCACCTCAACCGTTGCACTGTCCCCTCCGCCCCTGCATCTCCTCAGCTCTCAGCTCTCCGTTTACCACCCCTTTTGTGGCCTTTGTCTCTGTGCATTTGGCTTGACAGTCGTCGCAGTTGCAGTCGCAGTCGCAGCAACCAGAAAGTGCGCTCTGAGCTTTTGTTTTTCGCCCCCAAATACCCTTTCCAGTCGGGGCGGAGCGGGGGTTATGGAAATGTCTACGTATAGAATTTTACAAAGTCCTGTTTGTATTTGCAGATCTTTAATTTGATTTTTTTTTTCTTCTGCTACAAAATGACTACGAAGAGGAATAATATTTTTGGCCTACAGAAGGAAGCTTTGCATAGAGTTATAAATGGATCTGCAAGGGTATCCTCCAAAGGTATCCTCAATTCCGCTCATGGTTTTGGTTCTCTGTTGCTTCTTCTCTCTTCTCCTCTGTCTTGTTGTTCGTTGTCGCTCTGCCGATTTCTCATGCATTTCCCCCTCCCCATTTTCTTTTGTGGGCCTTTTTCTTTTCCCTTGACAAATTCCCTGTCCTGCCCCTGACGGCGCTTCTGGGGCAACATTTTTTCCATATGTTGCATTATTTAAAATACGTTTAAACGCTGCAACCGAAACCCAAATCTGAGGCGAATCTTTCAAGGGAGTGGGTCGTCAAGGTCATCAGCCACAAATAAAACTTCACTTCAGCGACAATTATCTCTGTGTTCTCGTGGCATAACTTTCAATCGGAGCTAATTGTTTCGGAATCGCGGGGAAAAACTTTTCCCCCAAATGTGGGGGGGGGAGGGCGCTTCGGCTTTTCCTCCCCTTCGACGCATCGCATAAAAGTTGCAAATAATTTGCGTGGAGCGGAGTCGAGTCGAGTTGAGTTATAATCGAAAATAAATTAGTTTCATTGGAAATTACTTATACGAGAGAATGCGGCAGCGGCAGCGGCGGCAACGGAAAGTTTATCTTTTGGCAAAACATGGAACAAGTTTTCCGCCCTGTAGTTTTTCCCAGAGTCATTTTGCATAATAACGAAATAACGATATAATTTTTGAGGCAAAGAGGCAAAAGGATTTAATTGATTTTGATCGATGGCGCTAGTCGTTTCGGTCTTCGTTTAGTCGTCCAGCCAATTTCGAATTTCAATTTGAGTTTCAGTTTCAGCGCTGCAGCATGAAACATGCCACATGCCACATGCAACACCAGAGATTCGCATTCACTCATGCTGGCTTTGACTTTGACTTTGACGGATTGCGGGGCTCAATAATTGCTGCAAATGGATAGAGCTGGGCGGCAAGGAATAGATTATATTCTCTATTGTATTATTTTCGCTTGTGAATTTCTAACAGAAAAAATGCATTTAAAATTTATTCCTAGTGCATAGGGAAAAATCTTCTTGAAATTTTTCAATTCTAGCTGTATTTTCTATCTGCTGAATTTATAAATTTATCTATTTATGCCAGACCCTCAAACTTACAGCAAATCCGAGTTACAATGCCCCCTCCAATAAATGCAACTTTTTGGGACTTTTGTTACCCTTTTTCGAGAGGGTTGTAAAACCACTTCAATAACCCACTTTTCCGGGTAACTCTATAATAACTCTATAAATTCCACAACTGAATGATTGCCCAAATGTCAAGGAAAAGTTTCAAGGGGAAATTCCCCGTGGCAGGGGGAAAAGAAAACAAAAAAATTCCAGAAACCAAAAATGGAAAACTTTTTCCCCACTTTTTCCAGCCGCATTTCCCGCATCAGGCATTTTCCCCAGATTGATTTGTCAGCCGCCATGGCTCATGCCGCATGCCTCATGCCCCATGCCGCATGCCACATGCCACATGCCAAACCACACACACGACGCGAGTGGGGAAGCCATAAGCACATTAGGCTCTCAAGATTTCCACATGAAATGCGGGGCACACAACAAAAGTCGCCTGCAAATTAATATGCAACGCGAAAAGGGAGGGAGGTCTGGGTCTGCCCCATCAGACTTCAGCCCGTCCCACGTTCCACGCCCCTTTTCAAAGTTAGTTAGAATGACTAAATAGTAACACATACTGACCTGTGACCTACTCTCCATCCACGGGGGAGTGTGTTGCAAGACGAACGCAGTTGCAGGAACGGCAGCACGGCAGCACGGGACACAGTACGTTGCAAGAACGGGAACGTTGCACAGCGGTGGGCGGTAAACAAAAACACAAAAAAAAACGTGAAGAAAACGAAACAACAAAAAATACAATATAGAAAATTTTGTTATAGAAAAAATTGCACTTTATCGTCCGCCCCTGCGTCGCCAGCAATGTTGTTCCGGAAAACTCCCAGAAAAAAAAAAACAAAAAAAAACAAAAGCGGAAAGCATTGAAGGAAATTTTCAACAAGATTTTCCGGTAATTTACATTATAAAATGTTGAAAGAAAATTCGAGTTTTGTGAATGCAAAAATTAAGTTTACTTTTCAAATTTTGACTTTAAAAATCCGCGAATACTTCTACGCTTGCCAGAGGCTTTTCGAAAACCTATTCTGGAAGTTTTCTGGAACGTATCGTGGCACGGGGGCATATACATAAGTATGTACATATGTACATATGTTGATATGTGTATTTGTGGCTTGAGTTTTAGGGCTCGACCGCCGACCGCCGACGGACGATAGGACGACCGTACGGGGGCCGCACTGTTTGAAGTCTCTGAAAGAGGGAGGGGTCCTGCTCCATGGTCCTTGGAAGCCGGAACACGCGATGGTTGGAAGAACGGTAGGGATTCCATGGAGTAGTGCTCGAGCAGGAGGAGGAGTATGGGCGCTTAGATCTAGGGTTCTGTGGGTGTTGTCGGGGGTTTTACTGGTGGGGGGCGCTGACTTTTATTCTGACGGACTGTTGCGTGTTTTGGAGCCAACAACTGCGACGTACTCTCGCTGCTATTGTTGCTGTTGTTGTTGTTGTTGTTGTTGTTGTTGTTACGAGTGGGGTTTATGTATATATACTTTCTATTGTATTATATTTTATATGCTTTGACAAAGCCCCCAAGCCACTTAGACAAACTGCTTCAACTTTCAGCCGGCACTGACTGGCTCTCTGACTGGCTCTCCTTCTCCTTCTCTTGTTGTTGTTGTTTTGTTGTTGTTGCTGGTTATTATTGTTATTTAATGTTTATAGTTCGCCGAACAAGATGCGATGCCCCATATGCCTAGAGGGGCAGGTACATACATACATACATGTACATGTATGTAGATATGTATTTTCTTTTTTTTTCTTCTCCTAATCCACCTCCTTCTGCACTCTCCCCCACTCGATTGAAGGCGTAAGAAAATACATTATAAGCCAATGATGTGGTACACACTCGTATGTCCCGTATTACATTACCGTTACACTTGGCACGACACAAGGGGAAATTCTCTCCCTCCTGCCCGCTCTATCACAGAGGAAATTGGAACACACTCAGTGGGCGAGAGGAGAAATCATTCATTCAAACCAACAAAGGCGCAAAATGAGAAAACGAAATGGAAGTCTTTCGTTTCGCCGGCGGCTTCCTTATCGCCTCACGACGACGATTGATCCCCCAAGGGCACAGTTATATGAGCGGCTCGCCCGTTGGTAGATTTATTGATTAAAAATCAAAATGGGAGGAAATTTTCAATGATCACGAACATTGGCATGATCTTCTCTGGGATTTTGTGGCTCCTTTACTGTCTGTTTCAAATTTGATAGTTGAATGATTCCTTGTAGAAATTGAGAATTCCCCATAGGCAATCAGTATCTAAGGGAGTAGCACGAAACTTCCAGTGAGTGCAAATGTCATACACATATTGCCCTTGAAAAATTCCACAAAATTTCAGTGTCCCAAAGTTCAATGCCATTTTTTACACTCTTGAAATAAGCTTGAAATTGGCCATAAACTTGGATACTCTTTAGATATCTTTCCGCTCGCTACACACAAAAATTCATTGCACTTTACTGTTGATTTTTGTGCTGTGGAAAACATTTCAATTCCTGGCAATTGAAGTCAATCAATGGAATCGGCAACAAATTGCCATTTGGACTCGAATCATTTGCTAATTAAAACCACAGACAGAGACAGGGAAAGAGAGAGAGAGAGAGAGACAAATGACGATCTCACGACTAGTGTCGCGGCGATCGAGCGAGCACACACGTGATATACTATATACATATGTATAAGAAAGTGGCGACGGGGCAGATGAAATATGTATGTAAATATTTTAATTGATCCCCAGAGGACAGCAGCAGCGGCAACAATAGCAAACGAGTATTACGCGAGTATTTCTTAATAATCTCAGGCTGGAATTCACTTTATGTGCTTGTTATTTTGTTTTGTTTTAATCACTGTTGTTTTTTTTTCTTTCTTTTTAGCTGCTAGATGATTTAATGGCACACACACACAGTAAAAAAAAATTATAATTAACAATTCTTAAAAAATATCTAAAACAGAGAGAAAAAAATCCCAAATCCCAAATCATTAGCACTTTTGATTGTCTCGGTTTCTCGTTTCTCGTTTGTGTTTTGTAGTTTTTTGTTTGAAATCGCGCTTGGGAGTGAAATCACCGCAGTGGCGAGGCAGGCCAGAGAGCTCCGATTTACGTACGTTTAAAATTGCGTCAAAATCTGTTTTTGGGGCCGGGAACAAAGTCGCTCGAACAAGCTGTAGAAGTCGCCGAAAAAAAAATACACCTCCGACACCTTCGATGCTCCACTGTGGACTGCGAGGCGCCAAAGCGCCAAAAACCGGTCTCGTCTCGGTTGCCGCCAGTTGTTGTGCTTCGTGGCGCTCGTCTTTCTATTCGTGTTTCGTTGTCGTGCTCGTGTTCGGCCATCGGCCTTCGGCCCGCTGTTCGCTGCGCTCTGGCCTGCCCACCCCCCCGCCGACACTCCATCAGTGTTTTCAATGCCAAGCAAAAGCAGCTGTTCTCCAGCATGCATTTTGTTGCTGCCTTCTCCTTCGCCGTCTGCGTCTCCGTTCCCGTTCGCTCTCCCAGCAGCGCCCAGCAGCAGCAGTAATGCATTCGCACACTCGTATACCCAACAAATGCCAGTGCAGGGGGGAACTTAGGCGGAAAGGTGCTCTCTCCTGGTGTTTGCTGGAAACAATTTCATGGTCAAACTATTCGGAAACGTTCACTTGTTCCATACTCAATACGAAGCATTAATTGATCCCAAATGGGCGCTCATTCTCTCACACTCTGGTGAGCCTCGTACAGAAAGAGGAATAGACAAATGCCTAGCAAAGCCACAGCAAAAGAGAGGAGGGAAGATCTCCTCCACTGAGCGAAATTTCATAGGCAATTCTCTGGGTGCAAGAAGAGAAAGTCCCACATGGCTCTCGGCTCATACGAAATTTGTAGATAAATCTATCATGAAATTCGATGGGTTCTCCTGTTCTCCTCTCTAGTTGCTTCATAAGCTCGAAACACTCACCTGCCTACCCTGCACAGACATAACGGGTTCCCAAATGGATGGCAGGCAAAACGAATAACGGAACAGACGGAAACGACAGTGGGAATGGCGACATGGAGCAAAGTTTGCTTGCCGCTGAGAAATGAGTTTAATTGGGAATCATTAAGGAAAGCTGTGTGCTCCGAGTGCTCTGAGTGCGAGTGAGATGCCATCTCCCATGATCCCTACACACACACACACACACACACACACACACAACAGGAACAAAAGATTTTTCTAATTCCTAATGAGTTATTCTGGCCATTACATGAGCAGAGAGCATCGTTATCAGTAGAGCAGACTGGACGCAGCTCCCAGTTCCACTTGACTCCAGAGCCAGAGAGAGAGCGCATTAGAGTCGTCGTCGTCGTCTCCCTTCCTGCCTCTCCAACTGATTGCTGTTTTTGTTGATACTGTAATTATGTGTTTGGGGGGGGCAAAGGGTATATTGGTTTAAGGGATAATATGTACATATATGCCAGATATGCCACAGATTTATTTGTTTTAACCCAACCTATTTCATAAAGACCTTCGTGGCTGCACCTCTTTGATACATTTTAAATATCCCACAAAGGGGTCCGAGAATTTTTGTCATCTTGTTTTTACACATATGTATGTATGTACATATAATGCTAGCATTTACTGATAAGATATGTCTGGAAACTGATCGATAGATCTGTGAAAAATTATCTTCATTGAACGAAAACTCGACCAAAAATATTCACCCCTTTGGGTTGCGATATTGTGACTCATATTCGAAAGGGAGATCTAATCTAATGATCTGCATTATTATAGTCTCTGGAATGTGCTTTACTCTTATTCCTGTCTAGCGGAGGTACACCCCCAGTCGCCTCTCTCTGCCAGGACCTGCAATAGTGCTCTTATGTGTATTTATTTTGCTGTTTTTTTTTTTTATTTTTACTTCAAGTTCAACATGTGCCCCCGATCCCGATGCGGCGCCGGACACTCACTGCTTGTTTAATTTTAATCGTACATACAACAGACGAGACACATGGAACGAGCACATTGTACTGCTCGTATTGTTGTGGCTTTTTGTTACATTTTAATGCTATGCGGCCTTTGTTTCGTTTCAGTCGTTGTCTGTATTTTGGATGCACATGTACATACATATATAAATATATACATATATGTATTATGATTATATTTCGTTGCTTCTTAGGCCCCTAATGTCCTGCTATACTATACATATACATATAGTACGCCTGGAATATATCCACTCGTATCGTATATCAGGAGAGATAACTGTCGCAGTAATGTAATGTAGTCCATTTGCGACAAATATGCGACCAAAAAGATAGAAAATGTTACTCGGACAATGGCTGAAAATTGTTCGCATATTCATGACCGAATTACCCAGATTTTTGGAGGGCGAGCACAGCCAGCCAGCCAGGCCAGGCCAGTCCAGCCCAGCCCAGCCACACTCTCATATGCCATGTGGAGGGCCCAGGCACAGGCACAGTCACAGGCACTGGACACAACACCCCCAGACCACCCAGTTTACCAGTTCCAAGAGCCATCTACCCAGTCGCCCCACCATCCTCCTCCCCAGTCACCCATTTGTGTGGACAGAGCAAAACAAACAGAACCATTGGCACAAGGCACGCAAATCTCGGCTATGACCAAAATATTTGCCAAAGTTCGTTGGGAAGTCCTACAAAAAATGGCAGCCCTGCGAAAGAAGCAAAGAAAGAACTCCATTGGGGCCATGAAGACACGCAGAATACCCTAGAGAGGAAATCGAGCAGAAATTAAGTTAATATCGCGATCAATCCTTACCGAATCTCCACAGTAAACGAAGAAACGTTTTGGTTGAGGCACTCATGAAAGTTGCACAGATTCTTGGCCCCAATCTGCCTGCAGTAATCGGCCAATCAGCCACTTTTTCTATCAATCAAAGGTGGGTATTCCTACCCACGATAATTGCCAGTTGAAGCCGTGACTTGCTGCGTCACACGCGTGCAGTACATATACCCTTTCGAAGGGGTTATACAAAAACAAAACAAAAAAAAGTCAAAGCTATGCCAAGAAATCAAAGTGGCAGCCAGTGGCGGACAGGAGGGACAGGGCGGACATTGGACACAAAAGCAGGCCGGATATATTAGCCAAGACAGGCGGAGGGCAGGACAGGACAGCACAGGGACAGAGACAGGGGGGCAGGACAGCATCAGCATCATCGTTTCATTTCGCTGCCGCCTGCGTCAATGACAACAAATTCGTTGTAAGCTTTCTCTCTCTGCTCTCTGCTCTGCTCTGCCAGTTCTAAGCCCTTCCTTCCACTTATTTTGGGCCATTGCGGCGGGCGCATACATGTCGGCGGCCCCACATTTTGGGTGGGCGCCCGCTATCGCATCATTGGCACAAAAGCAAAGGGCCGCCATGCCACGCCACTCCATACGCCCCACTCGCCGACGATGTCATTGGCGATGGGCGACTAATATTTGCCAAGCGTAAAGTAATAAAATATTTCTTCGGTCAATAAATGCAATTGAATGTGAACAGAAAGGGCCGTGGGGCTCTCTGAATGGGCCGTCGAGAGGCTAGCAACAAATTAAACGAGAGGGAGAGAGAGAGAGAGAGAGAACGACCGACAGAATGCCCTAAGAAATCAGAAAGGTGCAACAAATAGATCGAAAATTATAGATGGGATAGAGGCAACCCCACTTGGATCAATAATTGCTAATTTCTTAACAATTTTTATCATTTTTAAAAAAGTATTATTTATTGTTTTTTTTTCTTATCAATTTATCTTCGATTTATTATCAATATTGCGACAGTTCCAGCTGCTTTGGCAGCCCCGATGAAAATTCTTCGTTCAATTGAATACGAAAAAAAAACACTCAAAGCGAGTGGAAGAGAAACCAAGGGCCATTCGTCTGAGCTTTAGAAATATCTATGTCTTCTTTCTTTGCTATTCAATCTTTTTGGGATGTCCCACTCTCATGTCATTTTAGTGCCCACTCCACTCTCCACTCTCGGCTGCTGCTGCTGCTGCTGCTGCTGCTGCTGCTCCTCCTCCTCCTTCTCCTTCGCTCCCCCCACTCGATATTCGGCAGCGTAAAAGCTTTTGTCATTTGTTTGCTTTAGAATGCAATAAAAATGTTATGCCAAAGGATAAATAAACACGCTGCTTGCATGTTGCCAAAAATCAACATGCAGCTGAAAGATATATATATGTATGTATGTATATCTGTGTATATGTAGTGGGGAAAGCACAAGATGACCAGATGACTGTGAAAGCAGCGTTTGCGAGCGGATATTACGAATACAGCAAAAGAGTCAAACAGTCAACAGATAACAACAGATAACCCAATGGGAAATGCTACAGATGGAGAGAAATAAATTCGTACTGCGAACCACTAAAAGATAGATATTTTATAAAGAGCAAGAGACAGATACCAGAACGAACAACTACAGATAGGAAAAATATGTCAAAGATCTAGAGGAAATAGAAGAAGATCAGGGTATGTACCCGGGTCTAAATTAGTTACTTACGCAAGCGTTTCTTATGGCACGCTTCCATGCAGCAGTGCCCCTCGGTCAAAGCTTGGGCTTGAGGCTGACGCCCTGTTCTGACAACTGATAACACTCAGAGATACTCGTAGCACTCGTTGTGTTTCCCCTCACAGCAACAACAACAGCAACAACAACAAAAATAAAAGACAAAAGACAAAAAAATACTATGACCATACGTGACTGTGTTGGCAAATTATTTTTAATATCGTGGAAGAACCACAAGATACAATTGTCGAGACCCTGGGAGGTGCTATGGATTGTGTTTGCGCCAGTGATGCTCTGCTTCGTCGCTGTGGTCATGCGCTGGATAATGGAGGTGGATATGCGGGTGGACAGTGTGTACGATCCGATCGATCTGGACCGCAGCTGGATGGAGCTGATGGATACACTGGCGGAGCGCCAGAAGATCGCCAAAGAGTACGGCAAGGAGAACAATCCGTTCATTCCAAAGCTGTTGATCGGCTGGGCACCCGAAGAGTTCAATATTTTCGAAGAGACCATCACACAGAGCCTCAAGAAGCTGAAGCCACTGACGGCGCTCAGGTTCAAGGACTGCGACCAGCTGCGAAAAGAAGTGCGAAGTAAGTACCTCTTCGCTGGCATCTGTTTCGATGAGGGGCCCTTCGATACGGAATACGAGTTCGTTGAGGGCTTCCTGGCGCCCACGGACCTCATCCAGCCGGTGCTCAACTACTCGATTCTGTTCCCCAGCGAGCTGCGGATCATCAATGACAGCTTCATCAGCGCCAATTGGATGACAAACTACCTGGACGATCAATCGGCCACCGTGCAGGAGCGTCTCGATCGGCCGTACTGCGGCGGCTATGTGGGCTACGTTCGCGAGGGCTTCATCCAGATGCAGAAGGTCATCAGTGAGACATTCCTGGCCATCGTTAGTCGCAGTACGCTGCCCGAAATCCAGCTGCGTCGCTTCCCCATCATCGGGCGCAGGCAGGATCCCCTGTTGCTCTACCTGGATCGGGGTCTGGCCCTGCTCTTCATCATTGGCTTCCTGTTTCCCTGCCAAATGTTAGTCCATGTAAGATTATCGATAGTTATCGATTAGCTCTAACCAGGCAATTACCATACACTTTTGCTCCTTTTAGCAGGTGGTAACCGAGAAGCATTCACAGCTGCGTTTGTTCATGATCAACATGAATATCGGCAATACGATACACTTTATTTCGTGGTACTTCAAGGGTGTCTTCTATATGCTCTTTACCTCTCTGTTGATTACGCTGCTGTGCAAGGTAAGTGCAAGCTACTAATCGATAATTATCGATTTATATTGCACCGATAAATACATTTGTAGAATTATCTATTATCGATTTAATATCGAATTAAAATCTGATTAATTTTAATTTTAAATTGTAAATCGATTTTTAGATACACTGGAGGAATGACCATGGAGTCCTCACGGAGACCCCCTGGCATGTTCTACTACTGATACTCGTTTGCTACAATCTGGCTGGTAATGCGTTTGCAATGATGGTCTCTGCCTTCTTTAAGCACCCCTTGAATGCCGTCCATGTGCTGACTGTCCTGTGGATTGTCACGTACATGCCGTTCTTTGTGCTGTGGAACAATCCGGAGCAGAGACTGCAGGCCCTGCGCTACATGTCCTATGCGCTGCCCAACTGTGTGTTGGCCAAGGTGATCGAGACGCTGGTGGAGCGGGAGCTGATCTTCCACAAGAAGTGGTCTGACCGCGGCTTCGAGCTGATCTTCTCCACCGAACCGATGAGCGTCAACAAGAGCGCGTGGGTGTTTGCGGCCGCAGCGCTGGTTTACTGCATCATTGGCCTCTACATGGACATGTGGAATGCCACCGAGATGGCCAACAAGCGAATGAAGCGTCCAACGCGGGGCGGCAGCATGCCCGATGACTTTCAGAACGAGCGACCCGAGAGTTTCACGCACCAGGGCACCACCATTGGTGTGAACTCCACGAAGATCTACGAGGTGGAGCCCTCGCATCGACGCTTCAAGCTGAAGATCAAGAAACTGTGCAAGCGATTCGGGTCCAGCGATCATGCGGCTCTCAATCTGTTCACGTGGAACGTCTACGAGAACGAAGTGACCATCCTCATGGGCCACAATGGCAGCGGCAAGACGACGCTGCTGAGGATACTCGCCGGTCTGTTGGATCCCAATCGGGGATCGGTCATGATCTCCACGCATGACATTGAAACGGAGCGAATGGCCGCCTCTGCGGAGCTGGGTGTCGCCCTGAACAACGATCTCCTGCTGCTCGATCTGAGTGTCATCGATCACATCCACTTCGTGTGCCAGGTGCGGGGCATGCACGAGAAGAGCCAGATTGTGGCGCAGGCGAACTTCTACATGCAGGCAATGAAGATCACCCATCTGAAGAGCCGCAAGGTGGGGCAGCTCAGCGACCCAGAGCGGTGTCTCTTCAGTGTGTGTTGCGCCTTCCTCGGCGATTGCTCCATCGTCCTGATCGATGATATACACTCGGATCTGGACAAGCCCACACAGTCGCTCATCTGGGGCCTCATCAACGAGGAGAAGTCGCGACGCACCATTATTTTAGTTACAAACTCCTCAACTCTGGCAGAGACAATGGCCGATCGTCTGGCGATCATGGCCAATGGGGAACTCAAGTGCACCGGCACAAGGACTTTCCTGAAGAATATGTACGGACATGGATATCGATTGGTTAGTTTGAATGGATCATCTGCCATCGATCTTTCATCGATCCCTCCATTCCCACTCTCTCTTACCCACTCTCTGTCTTTGTCTCTGTCTAGACCTGCGTGAAGGGCAAGAACTGCAACGTGAATCAACTATACACGATGTTGAGCGCATACATGCCACACCTGACCATCGAGAGTGACATTGGGCTGAAGGTGACCTTTGTGCTGGAGAACAAGTACGAGGATATGTTCACATCCCTTTTGGATGAGCTCGAACAGAATATGGAGGAGTTCGATGTGGTGAGCTTTCGCATCAGGGACACCTCCATGGAGGAGATCTTTCTGCGCTTCGGCTGCGAGCAAAACGATCAGCCGGGTGGCGGCCAGATGATCAACAATCACAGCCTCGTCGTTGAGGATTACTATGCCGTGCTGGCGGCTGTCAAGCAAAAGGAAAAGATCACCGGCTGGCGGCTGTTTTTGCTGCAAATGAAGGCCCTCCTCTACAAGCGATGGATCGTGGCCCGGCGATCATGGATTATCAGGATAGTGGATGCATTGGTTCTCGCCATAGCCCTCTGTTGCACCTTTGCGGCCATTCTAATGTATGGCAAGAGCTTTTCGCTGCTGCCGCTGACATTCAACCTGACGGTGCTGCACAGCATCGAGGCGTTTGCGGAGACGCTCACGCAGGGATCCAAGGATGTGACCGGCATGCATGGCTACTACACGGAGCTGCTCTACTGGTATGACGGTCATGTCGATCTGCTCACCAAGGAAGTCGACGGCAAGTCCCATCTGCTGCACAACAGCGATTTTGCGCAGAATGTCAACTTCCGTTTCCTGTTTGGGGCGACATTCAGCGATAAGCTGGTGACGGCATGGTTCAACAATATACCACTGCACACGGCCCCATACAGCCTGAATGCGGTGCACAATGCGGTGGCCAGGTATCTGCTAGGTAACCTGCCTCTGTCTGCGTCTCTCTCTTAATGCCGTGATTTGAACCCCTCCGCAGACAAATCTTCGATGAGGAGGCCACCATGGATGTGAGCCTGTGGCCAGTGCCCTTTCACACGAACATCAATACCTTTGCCCAGGCGTCGCTCACCTTGGGCAGCCTCCTGGCCATCAACATCACGTTCGTGCTGAGCTTTGTGTGGCCAAGCATCTCGATGTTTCTCGTCCGCGAGCGGGCCAGCACGATGAAGAAGCAACAGTTTCTGGCCGGCGTCAGGCTGCACACCTTCTGGCTGGGCTATATCCTCTTTGATTGTGTGCTGCTCTTGATTCTGGTGCTCTCTGTTATCACCTGTGTGGCCATCTATCTGCATCCACACCATGATATCCACCTTTACAGTGGGTACTCCATCTCATTTTAGTCTTTAGTCAGCCCAATTCCCCATTATTATTGATTTTCTTTCAGTTTTCCTTACGTTGACACTTGTGCTTTTGGGTCTGGCCGTGATGCTGACCACCTATGTGGTATCGGAGCTGTTTGGTCATCCCCTGCATGGCTTTGTCACGATCTGCCTGTGGAACTCCCTGGGCATTATCATCTTCAATATTGTGGTATCGAACAATATGGAGAATCTGCCCGATTGGTTTCAGCTGCACATCCAATACACCTCCGCCGAAATGATCTACAAGCTGTTCATGATCAACGAGTACAGACTGTACTGCCAAGATCCAGATGTCAATTTTCTATCCACAAAGGTGCTGCGCTGCGAGAGTTTTCCCAATTGTTGCAGTTGAGTGGCAGATGAGAGGGATGCTTGATGCTTGATGCCTAGACTAATAGTCTCTATCCTCTCGTTCCAGTCAACTATCATTACTTTATGAAGGAGCATGGCATCGCCTTTGAGTTCTCAATGATGGTGCTGCACATTCTGCTGCTTTTATGCCTCCTTGAGGGCGCGGAATTCTATACAGTTCTCGCCTTTGGCTTCTGCAGGCGCAAAATTCCCGAAGAGTGCCGCATTTCGGCGGACAGCACGCCCAGGCCCACGCTCAAGGATGCCACGGCTGTGGATGCCTCTGTGATCTCGGAGCGGAATCACATTGCCCAAATGGAAGAGGAGGAGCGAAAGGAGTATTCCCTGATCATTCACAATCTGGGCAAGCGCCGCAGAAAGCGCTACCTCATCGATCGATTGGATCTGCGCATAGGCAAGTGAGTGATATCGATATTTATCGATGGGTAATGGTTCTATCGAAGCCTTTTGCTTTTGCTGATCGCAGGACCGAATGCGTCTGCCTGAATGGCTACAACAGTTCGGGAAAGACGACCTTCCTGAGGCTCCTGTTGCAGGAGACGCGCGCCTCCTGTGGTCGCATTTGGGTGCGGGGCTACTCCATGGCCCGGAAGCGCCTCCAATGCTACCGCAGAATGGGCTACTGTCCGCAGAACGACAACCTGCCGGGTGAGTTCACGCCCATGGAACTGATGTACATCCAGGTCCAGCTGCAGGGCCATTCCTACGATGTGGCCAAGGACGTGATCGAGGGCCTGATGCGGATGATGGGTCTCCAGAGCTGCTGCAATCTGCCCATTCAGTACTGCACGACGGGCCAGTGGCGTCGCCTGCACTTCGCCCTGGCCATTCTCGGCTCACCGGCATTCATCTGCGTGGATGGGGTGCCGGCGGGCATCGATCCGGCGGGCAAGAGGACGATCTTCACCATCACCTCGTACATGATGGCGCGTGGCAGTAGCTTTCTGTTCACCAGCCTCCTGCCGCTGGACAGCGAACGGCTGTGCCAGCGTACGCCCGTCCTCTACGACGGCCAGCTGTGGGCCATCGGTTCGTATGAGGAGCTGAGCGACAACTACAAGAACGGCTACCAGGTGGAGGTGCGCTTCAAGCGCAAGGCCAATCCGAACGTCAGTCTGACGCGCAGCACATGGAATCGCATCGGCCAGATACCCATGTCGCCGCACAAGAAACTGTCCTCGTTCATGGAGCTCAAGTTCCCACGCGCAACGCTCCAGTGAGTGGGCTTTCCTTCTGCCTGTAATTTCATTTCGTAATCCCCATTTTCCATTTTCCATTTAGCGATGAACAGAGCGACTCAATGATCTTCCATATGCCACTGGAATCGACCAGCTTCTCGCAGATATTCCTCAGCCTGCGCAAGGATACGTTTGAGCTGAATATTGAGGACTTTTTCGTTACCCGCAATATGGTCATTGGGTTGCATGTCTATCTGTTTGATCGCGGCAGCCGAAGGTATACCCCAACGTCCATTACGAACTCCACATAATTCCATTGACTACCTAAATATAAACGTACATATTTTTGGGGAAACATACGAGTATACCTTTCGTTTGGCTTCCATTTATCAGGGGAAAATAGGAAACCACAAAAGTAAAATATTATGAGCGAAATGAGGTTACAATTTCCAAGAGAATTTAATTTTATTCCAGCTTAGAATGGATAGAGAATAGATAGAATCACTATCATACCTTTTATTATATGTACGTGTGACGTGTCATGCAGCTGCACTCCTCGGCCGCCTTGGTGTCACTGCTTGACATCTCTTTTAGATCTTTCTCTTTCCCCAAAATCAAAACCAAATACAATTTGGAATTTATAATTTATTTTTCCGTATATTACACATTTAACATTATCGCTCAGGTTCCACAGTAAAATGTAACTATTTACAGTTTGGGTTTAATGTTTAAGCCCCCCCGAAATCGTAAGTACAAACACATCCATAATAAATATACGTCCAAGTACATCGAGTTGACATTTTTAAAGCTAATATGGGTATTCTTTTTGTGTACCTTAGAGAAGAATACTTTTGATGGCAGAACAAAATACAAAAAAAAAAAAAACAAAAACTAAAAATTAAAAATGATAAAATGATATAAAATCTTTGGAACTTATCGTGCATTTTCAGGCAGATACGTTATACGTTATATAATATATATATATATATATATATATATGAATATAGATCTCTCTGGTTTTGTTTATGTTTAGGTGTGTAATTTCGCTAGTAGATCACAAGGTAACAAGGCATTCATGTTGCATTATCTTTTGTCTGGTTTTTGTGTTAAGAGTCTTAGAAACTATTTTGTGTATTCAGGCATCAGGTCACAGAAGATCCGATCAGATCCGATACGATCCAATTCGTTTAGGTAGTTGCTTTCTCTCAATACTCATTATCTAGGAGGGATTTGCATAGTTTTCTCAATTTTGAGATGTGGCCTTGGCTGCATTGTTTTTTTTTTTTGAAGGTAGAACAAAAAACATTACATAGACACATTAACAATATGTATATCGATAGAAGATAGCAAATAGCAAATAGCAGATAGCAAATATCAGATAGCAGTTAGCAGTATAGAAGTTAGAAGGTCTACTACCCATGCGGAAGAGTTAGGCTGCTGTTTGGTTGGTGGGTGTCAAAACTAATGGGAGGGGGAGATTAGATTGGGTTTAGCAACTACTACTAAAAGGAAACTACAACGAAAGATCGCGGGTTTCAAATGCCAGATGATAGCCGGAGCTCCTGCTCCTGTGCGTTCGTGATGTATGAGACATAGATATGAGTGTGAGTGTGCATGTGTTTGATGCTCGATGTCTGATGTGATGCATTCAAAATATAATAAGTAAAAGCACAAAAGTTGTAAAAGCCAAAAAGGAGGATTAGCAACAACTATGTATGTAGCGTGTTGGCTGCGCTCACTGTTGGGCACGCGTATCCTCGCGCTGGTACTTGGCAAACTCAAGGAATATCTCCTCCAATGTGGTCTGACTGACCGAATAATCCTCAACATTCAAGTCCTCACGATTTGTCTCCATTAGGCCAAATATGCGCGACCATTTGACGCCAGTCAATGGAATGTAGAATGTTAAAATGCCCTGATATTCCTCTCTACAAAACAAAACAAAACACAAATGAAACGAAAAAAACCATTTAGAAAAATGTGTTTGGTTTGGTTTGGGTTTTTCCCTCAGATTGTCACTTACTGCAATATGGAATGTGGATATTCACGCTCCACAAACTCCTTCACGTCGTTGATGCTCTGCTGGGCCATCTGCTCGGGCACCGTCTGCTCATCGGCATTCCTTGTGCCCGCTGTAAAGCTGCTGCTGTGTCGGATCTGCCGCAGTGCATCCACATTTCGTCGCACCTTGATCTTCAGTATAAGGCCCTTGGAGAACTTATTCTTCAGATGCTGTGTGCTGCCAATGCACTTGAACTCCCCATTGACCATGATCGCCAGACGCGTGCACAGCGCCTCGCACTCCTCCATGCTGTGCGAGGTGAGGACAATCGATTTGCCCGAGTCACGGATGCGACAGACCATGTTCCACAGCTGTCGTCGTGCGGCCGGATCCATGCCCGTTGTCGGCTCATCCAAATACACCACCGAGGGGCTGCCAATGACGGCTATGGCGGTGCTCAGCTTTCGCTTGTTGCCACCGCTGTAGGCGGCCGTTCGCTTATCCATGTGCTTCATGAAGCCAAACGACTTGGCCAGATCCTCCGACAACTGCTTGATTCGGCCATCCTGGACGCCACGCAACAGACAGAAAATGCGCAGCACCTCGCGCCCCGTTAGATCGTCCAGCAGGGCATCGAACTGCGGACAGTAGCCGATCATCTTGTAGATGCTATTCATATCCGACTCCAGGCTCAGACCCTGCACATAGGCCGCACCCGAGCTGATGCGCTCGTCGCCCGTCATCATCTTGAAGGTGGTCGTCTTGCCAGCTCCATTAACGCCCAACAGGCCGAAGCATTCAACTCTGCAAAACGGAGGCAAGATATTCAGTAAGCGAATAAATCTTTCAAATCTATTATTTGGGCACGACAAACAAAACTTACTCCTGCACACAGAGCGACACTTGATTGACGGCCAAAAAGTTTCCATAATATTTGGTCACACGATCCAATACCAGATTCTTGGCGGCCAATTCGTTGGCGCTCATATTGAAAATGCGCTCGCGCTCTTGGGCCACATCGTCGTCCAGGTAACCCTCCTCGGGTGGCGCTGGTGCTTTGCTGCATAAACGACAGCAACAAAAATGTTAGGGGAGAGGCCAGAGAGGTTTGAACGATTCAGTGCTTACGTTGCCACTTTGCGTATCTTGTAGATGAGCTCGCTGACGAGTCGGAATTCGAGGACAATGATGATGAGGAAAAATACAACGCCCGTTGTGGCCATGTAGACGGTTTCGGGCCCCACGCCAGGCTCTGCCCAGGCAAAGTATGCCTTCATATCTGTGGGCATACAACTGGTTAAACGATGCAACATATAATTAATGGGGGGGGGCGGGACCTACTGCAACATTTGGGTATCATTTCGCACAGTAGAATGGGTGGCAGGCCGACCTTTTCGCAGGCATTCCTCGTGGCCGTATTGATGTACACCTTGTTGAGGCCCATGGCCAGCGAAAAGTGTGGAAAGATGCGGAACACCCAGCCGAGGACATCAGCCGTGTCCTTGGTATCAAAGAAATCCGAGGACATCACCACAACGACAATGAACAGGGCCATGCCGCAGAAGATATTGATGATGGAGACGCGTGCGAATCCGGTGGCGGGCTCCCTAAAGAACAGCGACATGATGTAGATGAATGGCAGCGCCGAGAAGCCAAAGAGCAGCAGCAGCAGGAAGTAACGGCCCAGCTCGCCGAACGATGAGAGACCCGCCTCTTGGAAGCACAGTATCGTGAGGATCACAATGAGGGCCGTGAATATGTAGGTGGCAAAGTCGCAGATGAATTGCGACAGCCAGAAGGTCCACACCTTGACGCCGCCGACGAACTGGAGCAGCTTGGCCCGCGACTCGCGCTCCTTGATCATGAACAGGATATAAATGGAGCTGACGAAGCACATGCAGAAGCACAAATTGGAGGCCAATTGTGTGCCCAGATTATTGCCCATCGAGAGCTGTGAGAGCAGCGTGTCTGTGGTGTACGGCAGTGGGGCATTCGTCACGGAAATACTGATATTGGGATCGAGGGCCCTGCCAATGGCATTGTGCGCCAAATTGACGGTGAGTGGCGCCGTATGCAGTGGCTGATTGTTCAGCCAGGCCACAATGGCCGTCTCGTTGACGGTGGCCGCCGCCAGGTAGCGCGCATTGATCCGCACCTGTATCGTCTTGCCCAGCTCCAGGATGTAGTTGGTGAATGTGCTCTGCGTGGGCGTCTCCGCCAGCTCGTAGTTGCTGCCATAGGACTGGGCCAGGGCGGCGTATTGTGTGGCTATGCGATCGCCCTGCGTGCCATTACCCAGACCCTGCCGCTCCAGCACCGTGACAGCCAACGGATACTGGGTGAGGGACATGGTGATGGGCTTCAGTTCCATGAAGGTGCCCTGCGTTTCGATGATCAGTATTGTGACAACCACAAAGAAAATGGGCATTATGTTCTGGATGAGCAGCAGCAGCTTGTTGCGCCACGTGTAGAGGATCTTCTTGAGCAGCATGGCCTTCCATTGGTTGGACAGGAGCTGCATGCCCTGGAGCAGGCGACGGTTCTCGGAGAAGATGCCATCGGCTGCAAACAGTTAATTGAGCTTATCATTTCGATTTCGAGTTCGATTGATTGACAGAATTCAATCACTGCTTACACTGTATGGATTCGTTGTCCTGGTGCTGATGATGATGATGATTGTTGTCCTCCTTGCCATAGCCAGTGCCGCCGTTCATTATTTCGCTGGCATCCTTGAGATTGCCGGCGCCATCCTTCTCGGCGCCGACCTTCATGAAGACCTCCTCCATGGAGGTGATGCCCACGCCATAGCCATTCAGATGCAGCTCATCCGATTGCTCCTCCAGCTGGCCGAACATCTCCTCGAATTTCGAGGAGTAGCTATCCGGCAATTGGTACGACAATTCGGCCCCAATATCGCATTCGGGCTGCAGTCCCGGCACATACTTCTGCAGCAGGGCCGTCACCTCATTCGTCTCGCAATTGTCGCGCTTCACGCAGATCTAAACAAGGAATGGAATGCATCAATAAGGATGTGACAGGATATTTAGAGGATATGTAATATCTTACCAATCGATAGCCAGAGCCATATTTCTTCTTCAAAAAGAACGATGTGCCATGACACTTGAGCTCGCCATCGCACATGATGGCTATGCGATCGCCGAGCACATCCGCCTCGTCCATGAAGTGTGTCGTCAGCAGCAAGGTACGGCCAACCTTCTCCTGCTGCAGCAGATCCCACAGCTGGCGGCGTGCAGACGGATCCATGCCCGAGCTGGGCTCATCGCACAGCACCACCTTGGTGTCGCCGCACAGGGCACAGCAGACGGATAGCTTACGCTTCATGCCGCCCGATAGCTTCGATGAGGCCACGTCCGCCTTGTCCTCCAGCTCGATCATCTTCAGGTATTTGTTCACCTCACGCTCGACGGCCTTGCCGCGCAGCCCCTTCATGCGGCTGAAGAAGCGAATGTGATTCGCGACGCTCATCTCATCGAAGAGGACATTGTGCTGCGGACAGATGCCGAGGGACATGCGCGCCCCCTCGATATTGGTGCGTATGTCGCTGCCGTTGAGTATGGCCGTGCCACTGGTCGGCGGGAACATGCCCGTTAGCATCGATATCGTTGTTGTCTTGCCGGCGCCATTGTGTCCGAGTAGGACTGTGATCTCATCCTCGAACATGTTCATCGAGAGGCCCTTGACGACCATTTTGTCGGCGAATTTCTTCTTCAGATGCCGCATCTGTACACCGATGTGTTTGCCCTCCGGTTCCCTTTCGAATGCATTCGGATCGCGCTGCTCCTCCAGCCCCCCATTCGCTGGCATATCTTCGACGCCCATGTACTCCCTTTCGCCGCACCAAAACTCCCTGGTAAAGGGGAAATTCCATGGCTTTGGCACGCCAAAACTGCCCGGCATTATCTGCTCCACATACAGACAGATGGTCATGCAAATGAAGCAGGAGGCAAGCATCATCAGCATCACAGCGCCCACCGTCAGCGTATCGTCCACGGAGACGGGCGTAAAGAAATTGCTCCACTGGAGACCCTCGCCGGTGCCCTCGAAGCCGAGGATCAGCTTGATGCCAAAGCCCATGGCTGTGTTGGAGATCAAGCTCCAGCCGAGCTTCGTGCCCAGGCTGAGATCATCGTACGTGTTTATGGTAAAGGAGAACGGTATGTAGGCAATGAACCAGATCAGGCCAGTGACAGCCGCCGCCGTGCTCGCCTTGGAGAAGAATGTGGCCATCATGAAGCAAAAGCAGATGCTCGCAATGATGTAGATGATCAGAAAGAAGACCAGGGCGGTGAAATTGGCATGGGTGAGAACGGCCACGTCTTCGCTCCAGTTGATCTTCACGAGTATGGCGATGAGGATCGCCGAAATGGTCAGCATGATGAAGGACTTGACGAACCAGGCGGTCCAGTGCAGCCAATTGCTGAGGCCCATGATCTTCATCACCTCCTTGAGCTGCTTCTCCTTTTCGGCGGTGATGTACTGCAATTGATTGATATGCCGTGAGAGGGGAGTGGAGAGAGGTGAGAGGTGAGAGAGTCAGGGGGGTAGCCACTTACCTTTGTGATGTACGTGCACGGATAGATGAAGCTCAGCAGGATGATCAGCGACATTATCGAGGACATGCCCTCCAGCAGGGGATCGAAGATGTAGGCCGGAAACGGATATCGCTGCATCACCACCTCCGGCAGGGTTACATTCTGCGCCAGATCCTCGGCCTTCTGCCGCAGATAGCTCATCGAGAGGACATGCTGCAGGGGCAGGAAGCCCTCGCGCAGATAGCCCACCGGTATGCCACCATCGTTATCGGGCTCATTCCTCGGCCCCGTCAAGTCAATGGTGGGAAAGAGGCGCATCGTCAGCCACGTGTTGGCTATCGCTATCGTTGCTGTTCGCAGCTCCGATGGGAATCTCAGCGAAAAATGGAAGTCATCCGGCAGTTCTGTGATCCCCGACCAATCGTCGCTGAATTGTATGCCCGCAAAGGCCCCCTCCGCAACCAGCTTCGCCTGCAATGTGGCCGCATCCACCGAAGAGTGATAATCCTTAAGCTGCAATATCCTGCAGGTCTCATTTACGAGCTGGTCCAGCACGGGACTGTACGGTGAGTAGTACAGTTCAAACTTGAAGTTGCTCAGAAGCGATGCGCTCTTGCTACATGGATAGAACAAGTGGAACAAGTGGAACAAGTGGGTGATTATTTATGGATTCAATTCACATGCGACACATGGACACACACACACGATCTATATTCTAGCATTTGTAGAGCATTAGTATTTTGCTTAATAATATGTATATTAGATGAGTAGTTAGGAGGGTGGAGTTAGGGGGGAGTTGGAAGAGTTAGGAGAGTTAATTCAATTCAAAGAAATCCTTGGAACAATACTCGCTACTATTTTCATTCATTTACCTCCTTCGGTTGGGTGCAATCAGCTCTAGGAGTTTGCCGACGTAGGACGAACTATGCAACGAATGTCTGGGGCGAAAACGAGAGACGAGAGATTTACACATTCACATTAGCACATGATATTTCATTGGTATGTTTGGATGTTTTTGGGAGGGGAATAAAGCATTGGAAACTATAGAAAGCATAGAAAATTCAAACTAACGAGAATAAAGCTTAGAGAAAGAGAATGCAAACCATAATAAAACATATGGAAAAACGAAAGAAACTTAAAGAAAACATTGAGAAAGAGAAGGAAAATCATAAAGAACGTAAAAAAGTCGGGAAATCATAAGAAAAGATATGGTAGGAAATTATAGAAAATATATTTAAAAAAGCGTGCATTTTAATAAGATTGAATAACATAAATTGATAAATTTAATATACAATATCCACTCAAATGTACACAAATCAATAAACATTAATATCAGCAAAATCGATACTCGAAATTAAAAACCCGTATAACATAAAAAGCAATCGATGTAAAATTAAATCGATAATCATAAATGGAAATCGAACAACTAAAAAAATATCCGCATTGGCAAGCGATAATATAAAAGACAATCAAAAAACATAAAAATCAATAGAAAAACATAAAATACGATAAACATAAAAAGCAATCGATAAACATAAGAAGCAATCGCTAAAAATAACAACGATATCCAAAATGTCAATCGATAAAAGCATGCAGGGATATGTAGAGCCGTGGTCCTGGTACATCTGATGCTCATCGGATGTATCAGGAGGCATTGAAGAACATGGATGAGCAAACAGGCAGAACTCACCTCAGAAGATCCAGATTATCGAGTGGCTCAAATTCGTAATTCTTCACAGGCATCGGTTCGGTGTCGACCAGAGTGCGGACGAGGACCAGCAGCAGGGAGAAAATAGCTGGCAGCACCAGTTCGATGACCATCTGCCACTTGTGGCTCCATTGTAGCGTCCAGTTCTTCCAAAGCAGAAGGACGAACTTGTCCCAGTTCGTGACCTTTGCCATCGTTGCTCGATTGGCTTTTGCCTCTCTCTCTCTCTCTCTCTTATTTTTTGTGTTTTTTTTTGTTTATCCCAGCATTAAAATCGTTTAAAATCGGTTGGGGCTCTATGGGGAAGAGAGGGAGATAGAAAGAGAGAGAGAATGAGGAAATTTGTATGGTAAATACTCAGGGAAATGGAAATTCAAGCTCAAGTACGAGTATCTCTCGAATGTCAAGAGACTCTGTCAATGTCAACTTCAAACATGGCTGGAATTATCTATTACCTATTGCCATTATCTAATCGAAAGTCAACTTTTATAACCCCGCTCTCCACGCGATAAGGCAGCGCAATAAAACGAATGTAAATAAATCATTACTCGTGTTACAATTATTCTGCGGACAAATGTCCGAAATGTACCCACAATTTTTGTACAAGGTTTTTACCCGTTTTAATCGTCAAGCGTTTTTAATCGCAGTCGCACAGAATGCACTCGGACCACAAACAATTATGACTGAAGTGGAAACACGCGACAGATATTTACCAGGGAAGGGTAATGAAAACCCAGTTTAAAGGGAATCATCCGGTCTGCTTATTGTAGATTGTTTTAATTTTAATACCCATAAACATACGAAATCTTTCGTGTTTTTTTTTACAAAAGAAATTCCAGCGCTCAACAACCGACAACAGAGATCCCCCCACACACAAAAAAAAAACTATCAAGTTGCCAATAATTAGACGACGATAATGCCATTGTCGGAATCAGTCAAAACGGCGCCGAGAGTTTTTTTTTGTTTGTGATACGCGCCGCGTTAAACACTTAATGGGTGTGGGAAAGGGAAGGGAGTAAAGTCCGAGCACAGAGTGATTTGCCAGCCAGCCATTGAAGGAATTTGCTGATCTAAGAATGAATTGCATAAAAAACGAGAAGGAACGTGCGAGTCGCTTCTGGGGACGCGACTTTACTTACACCCGTACTCAGTCAATTTTAGAATTAAAAAAGAAAATTTTACATTTTGAAATACACTTGTAGCAGTATGATATCACATGAGTCTGGAAACCAAATTTGGTTTCTCTAGCTTTTATAGTCTCTGAGATCTAGGCGCTCATCAAGACGGACATATGGACAGACGGACAGACAGACAGACTGACAGACGGGCATGGCAATATCGACTCGGCTATTGATGCTGATCAAGAATATATATACTTTATGGGGTCGGAAACGTTTCCTTCTCTGCGTTGCACACATGCACTTTTACCACAAATCTAATATACCCCTTAACTCTTTTTTGAGTACGGGTATAAAAAGAATACGGGAAAAACTGAAGCAAATGCACCGATAAGCCAGTCCAGCCAGCTTTTTATGATGTTTCGCTACTTCGGGCAGACATTTACTTGACGATTACTATGCGGGGGCGCAGGCACATGGAAAAGATTCTAAGTGAAATGGCTTTTTCCTTAAGATAGCTACTGGAATTAATCTGGCAATTTATACACAAATATACGTATTTGTTCCATTCACTTATGGGAACATCGTAATCTTTCGGCTATGCATTCGCGAATCTTATGCCTAATGGAGGCCAAGAACAGGACAAGCAATATGCACACACTGAATAATGAAAGCACAAAAGGGCAGAGGGCACTCTAATCGATTAGCATTTAATGAATGGAAATCCCAAGTGTATGCCAATCCCCCCGCGCACAAACACACGGGAGGGGTGGCAGTGATGTGGGGGGGTAAATAAAAACCACACGTATAACAGGAATAAACAGAGATAAACGCAGTGGGCATAAATCCAATAGGCGTCAGCCGAGAGCCGACATCTGGTCTTAGTTTTCGGGTTGCGGGAGATACAACATCTAATATTTGTACGGATATGATATTCCATCAGGCTAGCGTAGGCGGAGGCGGGGCGGGGGTAGCACTTACCCTCAAGGCTTTCACTAGAACACAAAACAACAATAAACAAAAAAAAAAACCAAAAACGCACCAGAAAAAAAGTTAGCAACGCGAACAAAAAAGTATATAAAAAATGCACGAAAGGCGGCGGCGGAGGCGGAGGCGGAGGCGAGAGAGTGGTGGTACGGCAGTACGGACAACTCGACCGTTTCGTTGGGCGGACTATTTAGAACTAAAGCCAAACCGAAAGGCAATCTCCATTTTTATCAATTGAACGGACTGAGAGCCGCCAGCCAGCAGGCCATAGAAAGCCAATAAAGCAAATAGATTCGTAGTTCGGTTTCGACCTGGCCAGAAAGATGATAAGGCGCTGGAGTGCGAGTGCCAGTGCGAGTTCCAGTGCGAGTTCCAGTGCCAGTGCGAGTGCCAGTGCGAGTGCCAGTGCTAGTGCCAGTGCCATACAAGCAGACGACATGTGTCCCCAGTAATTATCGCAAAGGGGTACACAATACCCCATCATAAAGGCCCAGTCCCCCGCCCCACATTCCCTTCAAAATGTATTACTCATTCGAGTTCGATCCACAATACCCCCGCATGTTAATTATTGGCTTGCTTGAATGCTACACCCACCGATCCTTCGGTATTACTGGGTAAATTCTATTGGCAAAAGATAAGACATTCCCACGGAGACATAGACAACGGCAGAGAGCTTCAATTACGAGTTGTAGGGCCATGTGCGAGGCATGAATCATGCGGCCGAGACGCGTGGACACACTCTCTAGTATTTGTTGGGGAGCTGAACTGCTATCTTTATCGACAGATCGGAGCCACCAAACTACAGCTACTATGGTGATGATTCAGCTTTTGTGCATGCATAAAACACTTCTAAATCTTTTGGAGTGGTCGATCGGTCGGTCTGTCGGTCTACTGTTGATAAGAACTTTCTTTCTTTCTTTCTTTGGAAGCAATGTTAATGATAACTTTCTTTGGAAGCAATGTTAATGATAACGCGATCCTAGACCAGAGATTATGCAGAATATGAGAACACCTGTTCTTGTCTGGGTGGGGCTAATCGCAGTGCAAAATTTCCACATTAATTGTGACATAGTCTTTTACGTTTTGTTATAAGATGCAATAAAATGTATACGTACGTACATATATGTATATTGATACGAATGGGAAGACGTTAAGTGGCTCTCATGTACTTAAACTGAACTCACACTTTGGAACCTTTTTTTGTGATCACATGGTCAATGGGTTATATTTACATTCTATTAACTTTAAGAATTGTGTCGATACTTTATCGATAACATATCGATTGTCAATACATCTTCAATCTATAAATTATTGATCATATTTTGTGAAATGATCGATAACCGTTCGATATTATATAGATAATCCGACGATAACATATCGCAAGCTGCTCAATATCATATAGATACTCAATCTATAATGCATAGGCGATATATTAAATAAATATCGATAAAAAATCGATGTAATCGAACTGTGGGAATGCACAGAAAGATAAATAAATAAAAAAGAAATGGATTTCTGCAACTCTGCCAACGGTTTCCCAATGAAAAAAAGATGAAAAATGATAGAAAAAAAGTATGTATCCTTCGAGCCGGATTTGAACCAGCGACCTATGGATCTCTGTTTGCAAACTGCACCGCAACACCATCTACAGTCCACCGCTCTACCAACTGAGCTATCGAAGGGGCACATTCGGAGGCGTTCCAACGAGCGACACCTGGATGAACGACGGAGCACGGCACTGACGGAGACGCGCATTGAACTCTCGCGCTGGAAAAAAGTGAAAGGTAAGCGCTATGCCATATACTTTAGTTATAAATAATTCAAGGCCCGAGATGAATGAAATCAAATCAAATGAACGACGCATTGTCAGCAGACTGTCACAGAGGCCTTCGATAGCTCAGTTGGTAGAGCGGTGGACTGTAGATGGGAGTGTGTGTGGCACATGGCACATAAATATGACTGTAGAGATCCATAGGTCGCTGGTTCAAATCCGGCTCGAAGGATATGTATATATGTATTTAGCATACATTTCTTTTGCACTGGACACTGTACACTCCACACTGATATCGCTGGAAGTGTGCCTGCTTTATGACTGAATTACTGATATGAGTATTCGTAGAACCCTTAAAGAAACGCCATCCACTCCCATCACGGGGTTCATCTAACCCGATGACTAATATTACGCACATGGTAAATCATAAAGACAAGCAGTAATAATAAATACGAGTGTATGTACCATAAACGTATGAGAATTACTCGCCCTCGCCCTCGCCTTCGCCTGAAAGCTGACATGTGAGACGCATAAAAGGCATAGAGCACCCCAATATCTGCAAATGATTGGCTATTCTGATGCATCTAATGGTAGGGTATAACGACGAGAAGATGCCCCGCAAAAAAGGGGAAAAAGTTGCTCCGATTTACATTCGATTTGGATGATTTTTGGTAGTTGGTTGAATCACCCCTTTGAGTTGAAGCTTTAGCAATTAAAACACTGAATGCCCTTAAACCCCTAATCACATCTTGACTCTAAAAACCAAGCGACATTGCAACCCAAGCAACTCCTACACATTCAGGTTATAAAGTTTGGGGACTATCAAAACCCATGATACTGGAACGGACACGAGTGGCATACAACATCACGGGGCTTGCACCTCTGCAGCTAGCAGCAGCACACACCACACCATTTGTACCCGTGGATGGAATTTTATTGCGGCTCGGTCACATGGAAATGGGTTTCTAATACATATCTTCCTTCGCTCAATTCTAGTACCTGTACGTCTGCCTGCGTCTACGTCCAATATTAACTCCATTCGATAATTCTCAATTATTTTGCACTCACCCCTTGGTGGACGTGGACCTGGGACCTGGGACCTGCGACGTGGGACGTTATAAATGGAATTGTAAGGCCCGAGCGGTGTTATTGCAGTGCCATATAACCGTGAAAACTCGCGCCGCGCGCTGGCAGCGTTACCCCAACTTGATTTTGTATCGCGATTGGTGCGATTGTGTGTGGGACATTTAATGATAACAATTTATTCCTAACGATGGCCTGTGGTCATCGGTGTCTGAGGCATTAGTGAATAATTGATTGACAAATAGTAGCAGTCTGTCTCTCTCCCACTCTCTCGCTTTCTGTAATCGCAATTAATTATTTATTTATTCTCTTATTGGTTGTGTGAATTCTGCTGCTGCTGCTGTTGCTGGGGTTGGCCTTTACCTTTTGCAATGTCACTGTTAAAGTTGTTTAAACGTTTCTATTTCTATTATCTACTCGCCTGTAAGCCTTTGAGCCCTAGATTTAATAGTAATTGACTTTATCTAGGGAGAGATTTCCGTGTCCATTCGATTAGGGGAATCCGCGAATTGAACAGAAATCTGATTGATGAATTGTTGGATGTATTGACGCATGCAACCGCTCGCATGCATGACAAATGCGCATGCAACACACACGCCCCTTCGGGAGATGAATTGTGCGCGTTATACAGACAGAAAAATAATATATTTTTCTATTTTTTGGCGCCCGTCGCAGAAACTATTTAATGCAATATGCATAAACTTATATTTACATACATGCATATGTAGGCATGTATTATATATGAATTTTGTGCGCCTGCCCTGCCCTTGGCCAGCGAAACATGTCGAGCATCCCCCTCGCCAGTACGCAAAAACACTTTACCGGCAGAAAATACATACACACACACACACACACATACACATATACATATGCATGCAGTTTTTGTTCATCTCTTACAGTTATCCAGTTGCAATCCAATCCCGTTATCAGCCCGTCGTCATTGATGACCCTAACGGCGAAAATTCTACGACATTCCATTCACTAAAAAAGTTGATAGAGTAGTAGACGGATGTGGGTGTCGGAGGAGGAGGAGGGGAAGGTAGCTCTATTCTTAGTACTTTTGCACTCTGGTTATGGATTATTTTTTGTTGTTTCGCTCTTACGCGCACAGCTGTTTCACACAGCACACACACAAACAAACAAACAAACACGAACACACACACAAACGGGCAGGCACGCGATCGAGCAGAAAAAAAAGTGATTTTGTGTTTGTTAAAATATTAGATTAAAAATTATTTATGAAGTACACTTCTAACGCCAAAAACACAACTACTGAACTCGCGGAGCTAGCCCCGGCAGAGTAATATAAAAGCAGACGCCGAATATGACGCGCGCGCGGGCAACACGAAGCAGCGGAGTAAAACGGAATAGAATAGTCATAGAGACATTACGTGAGCAGGGCAATCATTCTGGATGCTATCGTTTATCGAGTTGAGGCTGCATTCAAATTCCAATTCAAAAATGCCATCACACACACTGAATTTTAATTGCTATTGTTTGAAATTAAATATTTATTAAACTTGTATATGTTTATGTGTGTTGTGGAACGAGGGGGCTGAGGTTGGCTCTCTGGCTGCATGGCGACAGTAGGTTAAGTAGGTTGGCGGCAAGAGCACAGAGAGAGAGAGGAGAGCATAGCAACGGCATTCATTCTGTATGCTATCGTTAATCGATTGAGGCTGCATTCAAATTCCAATTCAAAAATGCCACCACACAAACAAGTTGATTTGTCCTTTTTCGTAATGAAATATTTATTAAACTTGTAAATGAAAATGGGGTGGTCGGTGGTCGTAGGCGGGCTGGGGCTCTCTGGCCACATGGCGATAGTATGGCTGGTAGCAATTCCCAGTCACATGTTTAATTATGCAGCCAGACACGTGCGTTCGCACGGAAAAATCGTTAATAATTGACAGCCGGACAATGTCTAAGGACAATGGCTTCTAAAATATATATATATATGTGTGTATAGGAGGTGGGAGGTATTTTGTAGGTAAATTCAAGGATGGGAATGCTTTGATTTTGACCCAATTTTCCCACAACTTAAAGTTCAAGTTTTGTGTGCGTGATTTATGTTTTCGTTTGGTTATTTCTTGTGTTTGCTCTTGCCCGCAGTATTGGAGAAACGTTGCAATTGCCCGCTCGAGCCAATGCGACGCTTCAGCTCCGAACGCATCTCATGGACCTGCTCGACCACACTGTTGACATCCGCCTGATAAATGCAATAGTCCTGGATGTTCAGACGCATCTTGTTCTTCTCCAAGCTGCCATACAAATACGAATAGACAATATCGCCCACTGGCACATAGTATTTAAGCCAATGATTTGCATGGGATCTAGGCGAGGGGGGGATAAAACGAGGATTAAGCGTACAAATATATATATATATATATATATATATATGATATATATATACTTACACCAATTCCGATTTGTCATGCAAAAAGTTAACAAATCTGGCCAAGTTTTCCATATCTTTGCGCAAACTGTGGATGGGGACACATGAGAAAAAACCAAAAAAAAGGGGGAAAAGGTCGCGAGTTCTTACTGCTCCTGGGTTTCGGCCACAGTCTTGCCATCGCGGATGAGTCGCACCTCCAAGTAGAAGCCCGTGCTGTACTTGAAGCGCAGATACTGCAGGCTGCCCAGGGACACCATCTCGGAGTCGTGCAGCAGTATAATGAAGTCGCCGAGCTTCTTGCATTCGAGCTCATCGTTGGTGGCGAATATCACCGTCTTGCCGCAGTGCCGTATGTAGCGCAATATATTCCAGATCTCGTCGCGTGTGGTGCCCGGTAGACCGCATGTGGGCTCGTCCAGGACGAGCACCTTGTTGTGGGCCACCAGGGCGAGGGCCACATTCAGTTTGCGCAGCTTTTCGGCCGTAAGGCTGCCGCACTTGCGATGCATCCAGCCGGTCATGTTCAGCATGAGGCACAGATCGTGCATCTTCTCGCTGATCTTTGGCTCCGGCACGCCGCGTATCATGCACAGCAGACGGATGTGCTCGCGCGGCGTCAGCTCCATCAGCAGGCCCGAATGCTGCGGACAGTAGCCCATGTAGGTGCGTATCTTGTCGGTGTCCATCTTGAAGTCCAGCCCACGCACATAGATCTCGCCAAAGGCGAACCCATCGATGCCCACCAGCTGCCGTATCAAGTGGCTCTTGCCCGAATTCCTGCGCCCATAGATGCCCATGCTCATGTACTTGTTGAGCGCAAACGAGACGGTGTTCACCCGCGTGCCCGTCACCGGCAGCTTGGCCTCCACCTGATCGACCAGAAACACAGACTGCTTGCACTTGGTCATATCGGATTCGGCTATCTTCAGCTTCACATCGGCCATATCGGCATCGTCGAACGGATATGTGGCAGTGCGCAGATCATGCAAGCTAAGAAAAGTCAGTCAAGGCAAAGGTTAAACAGAACGGATTGGTGGGGGGATTGGGGGGCGCTCTCACTCTCTGGATGAATGGTATTTCTTCTCCCTGCGATGCAACTCAATCCAAAAGATGAGCAGGCCGCCCAGCAGTCCGGACACCAGCATATGGATAATGGCTGGCATAATGCCCGGTGAACTCCAAGTGAAATACGTGTGAGCTGAAAGAGGACAGACGAGAGAGGGAGAGAGAAGATGAGAATAAACCTGCTACTGCCTCCTGCTACTTACATTCACAATTGGGCACAATCTCGCCCATATTCTCCATGGTGCAGGTGGGCGTCTTTTCGCACTTGTCCTTGCACAGCATCTCCTCGAGGCACTGTGTGTAAATATTGCTAATGCCGTCGAGCATTGAGAAGCCCGGAAAGAGGCAGGCGCCATAGAAGAAAATGTCATTGCTATTGGCCACATCCCAATAGAATATATAGAGGACGATGCCGGTGAGGCCGTGCAGCAGTAGCGAGGCGAGAAACGCACGTATACGCGACGTATTCACATAGAACGACAGCACATAGGTGTGGGTGAGGGCGGCAAAGCCATAGAGACCCATCAGCACCAGTATTAGGAAATTCTCATACGAACCGAAGCCACCGATGCCCATCACGCCCATAATTACCACAATAATCACCGAATAGATGAGGTACGTGAACAGGTCCCAGAACAGATTGACGCCCCAATAGATGGGCATGCCCAGGCCGGCTATCACCTGCAGTATTCTCAGCTGATAGATATTCTCCTCGACAATGGGTATTATGAAGACGGAGACGGCCAGCGGCAGGATGCAGCCCAGTGCCAGGGGCGCGTTCATGTGGGCTATCTTATTGTCGATCAGGTTGATCTTCATGCTCAGCTGTGTGGGCAGCGGATGATTGCTGACCAAAGCGAAATGTTCCTTGTCATCGGGATAGGCCAATCTACAGAGCAGGCAGCAGACAGCAGACAGCAGACAGCAGGCAGAGCAGACAGCAGGCAGAGCAGAAGGATGAAAAGGGGATGATGACTCTCTGTGGCATTCATTTGTTTGGGGGGGGGGGCAACTTACTTGAGCATCGTATTGTGCAGCAGATTGAGCGTCATTGGGGCCGAGTGGAGTATGTCCTGTGTGATGTAGCCATTCATTATCTGATCGCCATCCTGCTCGATGGCGCCCAAACTCTTCAGTTCGTTGATCTTCTTGAGATCGTCGCGATAGCGACCCTTCTCGCACTTGAACGACGTCGATGCAAAGGAGCTCATCATGTGGCCCTGCCGCTTGTAGTGATGCGTCTTGGTCAGCGGCTGTATGTCCACATAGCCACAGCCCTTGATATCCGGCATGCTCTTGACATCTGCGGCGCTGGTGAAGCCAATCTGTATGTTATTCGAGCGCACCTCGGGCACGTCCAGCAGCACCGACAGCTTGGCAATGATGGCTATCAGTATGAAGCTGGTGAAGATCATGATAATGGGCCAGATATTGGGCGCCGAGTGTATCATCTTCTTGTACAGCATGGCGCGTATGCGCTGGCGTCTGAGCTGCTTCTGGGACACCACCTGATACTTGAAGGTTTGTGCTGCATACAGGAGGATGGGTTAGAGGAGGAGCACTGGGCTGGACTGGACTGGAGTATCTGGCGCTACTCACTGACATCCGGTATCATTTGCTTTTGCAAGCGGAACGACTTGACCAGCTTCATGTACGTGTCGGAGAGTTCGGTGCCCACAATGCGAAAGTAGTCGATGCCCAGCCGATTCCGATCCGACTCCAGGTGCAGGCAGAGCTTCTGGAGGCGCGGCCGACTCGATACGGGCAGCCGGTAGGTCAGTGTGTCGCCAATTTCGTTGTCCGGCTGGACGCGCGTCAGGAACTGATTGATGAAGTCCGTAATGGGTTCGGCGGGCACATGCGGCTTCTTGGTCACCACCATGTCCAGTGTGCCAATGAACTTGGAGCGCAGAAAGAAGGGCGTGCCGCTGGCCTCCAGTACGCCCAGATTGAGTATGGCCACGCGATCGGCCACATGCTCCGCCTCGCCGACACTGTAGGTGGCCACCACAAAGGCGCGCGTCTCCTTCTCCTGGTTGACAATCGCCCAAAAGCTCTGCGCCTCGCTGCCCGTCAGCCTCAGCGTGGGCTCCTCGAGGATCACGATCTGTGTGTTGCCGGCCAGGCAGCAGCAGAGGGCCACCAGCCGGCTGCTGGCGTAGCCGAGCTGGCCAATCTTTGTGTTGCGGCTCTCGATGTGCTGGTCGAGAATGGTCAGCCACTTGCGCTTCTCGATCTTGAAGCGATCCTCGTCGTTGCGCTGCAGCTTCAGCCGCACATGATACTCGATGGTCTGCTGGACGGTCAAATGGCGGCACAGGCCGTGCTCGTCGAAGCGAAAGTCGACCAGGCGGCGCGTCGTACCCTTCGGCGTGTAGCTGCTGCCCAGCACCGAGACAGTTCCGCGCAGCGGGAACTTCAGGCCGGCAATCAGGCGCATGAGGGTCAGCTTGCCGGAGCCAATGTGGCCGAGTATGACCAGAATTTCGCCCCTGTACACGCGCATCGAGATGTTCTTGAGTATCTTCTGCTCGGACTCGCGATGGGAGGTGCTCACGTGCTTCAGTCGCATCATCTCCTCACTGCCGGCGTCGACAAACTCAAAGTTATGCCAACTGGGCGACCGGCCCACGTACATGGTAGCGGCCTCCGATTTGGGCTTGTCCACGCGCGGCTTATTGCGCAGCACACGGCGACTCAGCAGACGGCCGGGGGCGCGGCACTGCACCAGAATGAACGCCAGCAGATAGATGATCATGCAGCCCACTGCCGAGACAGCCAGCACGACAAAATCGTAGTATTTTAGGTCCTGCGGATAGTCGATGACATGATGGAAGAGCTGCATGCAAAAGGTGAACTGCGTGTTGAAGAAGGACACCAATATAAAGGACACATAGTAGCTGTGCACGTCCCAATAGCGATCCAGAATAATGCCAAATGCCGCATAGGTGAACAGCCACATGACCAGGCCAAAGAGCACGCCGTTTATGGGATTGGCAAACAGTTTGGCCACCACCATGGCCGTTAGTATCAGCTCAATGTAGTAGACTAATATGAATAGTGTTGTGCCCGCTATGGCCTCAACCGTGTAGTTGCCTTGTTCCAGTGACCAAAATATCTGTTTTAAAGGGAGAGATCGAACAACGGATTATTTAAGTGCTGGAAAGCGATGCCAAATAGCTACGATAGCTATCTATCGATTGTGGATGCGATGATTTCTGTTGCTGGGCCGCAGTGGGCCAGTGTTGCCAAGCAGCCAACTATCGATAGTTGGACTTTTAGATGCACATTTGAAACGTACAATCAAAACACAAAGTGCCCCAATTCCCGTCAGCATCAAACGCAGCATTAAAACCAAAAACAAACACGAGTACTGGGTGCAGAAAGAGAAGCCATAGTGCCACTGATGAACCATAACGCCATCCTCCAGCTGACCGGCAAGATTCTATACGGATATGGGTTGGGAAAATAGTTGATGTTCTCTTCGATGCGGCAGGGCGACAGGGAGCCAGACAATACTCACCCTGATTATATTCAAGAATGGTAGGAGAAAGATGAAATTGTATAGAAATTCGGGCATACGGACCAGGGTCATCATGGAGCAGGGTGTATCGGCGGCCTTAAGTCGTATATTGAAGACCTCCACCTCGGGCTCTGTGTATTTGTGGGGATATTGCTGGGACAGTTGGTGGAACCATTGAAGGAATATGTGATGCTGCACTTGGAGGAAACCCTCGCGTATATAGAGATCCTGTTTCGTATCCGAGTCCATGGCATTGTCGCGCTTCTCCCGAACGGCGCCCGAGCAGCGTGTCAGCCAGAGGCGGTCCTCGGTGAGGAAGGGTTTTATGGTGCGAAACTCACTGGGGAAACGTATCGAAATGGAGAGGCTCTTGGGTATCGTTGTTGTCGGTGAATCATGGAATACAATGCCGGCCAGGGTGGTGCGCTCATCGAACTGTTTCTGCATATCGGCATCGTCCGTGTAGCCCAGGACCCCCACCAAGCCCAGCTCATCGACCACGCCCTGGGTTAGCATTTCGGTAATCTCCGATTTGGGCGCGAACGCCAAATAGTATTTGATTTTATCCCGCTTCTTACTGACCATATTCCTTTGTGGGTGGGAGAGCAGTCGAAATGTCAATATACAGTGGCCTTACCCCCCGTTGGAGCCCAGATGGCTGGCTTTTAGCTTACGATAGAATGTCTATGTTGTCCAGCTGGTGCGAGACAACAATGTGCTCGCGATCGGTGTCGGCCCGTGGGAATAGCAATTGCTTCGTGTGCGCTATGGGATTCCCCTGGATCAGCAACATGATAATCACCATGACAATGGCCTCGAACAGCACGCGACGCCATAGATTTTTCTCGATTTGAATGTAGCGCTTGAACAGCAGACCAAATCTTGCTGTCATATTGAAATTTAATGGGCCCCTCCAATGGGGTATCAACCAAAACTCGGTATTTGCACTGATTCTGTGTAGCTACTAGCTGTGTTTTGATTATTTCATACTAAACAATACACAACAAACACGTTGTTCTCCAAGCATATTTTGATTCATTCAACTTGCTTAGTTTGAATAACGATAATTCACATCGATGGTCCACATCCGATTCTAAGCTTGAACGATGTTTCAATGCGATATGTGTACATCGCTACCACCACTAATATGAAAGGTATATTTTGGTATATTTCTGACGTCACGTTTTGTCCACATTTACGTTTTATGCTTTGGCCGTTTTAGTTTGAACCTTTTTATTTAAACAATGCAATAAAAAGGACTTCTTAAAACTAACCAATCTTGGTGAAAATTTATGCATGTATCGGATAAAATTAACTGTTTAGGGCTGAATGGGTCAAATAGCTTGTAATATTAAACTGAATATCAAAATTATGGAATACGATTTCAATCAATAAAATATAGCGTTAACGCTTTGTTGACCAGGGAGGAATTTAATATTTCCACGAAATTGATGTAACTTTAACATATTTTACGCATTACATGTGAAAAATGTCGGTGGTCATTTTTTTTCTTAAGTAAAGAGGAGGATGTAGCTAGAAAGAGCCTTTACAAACAGGATTGTTTGCCGCGGTTTACCAAAGGGTGCTCAACTTTTTAAATAGAGGGGTGTTAAGTGGGTTAAGTCTTGTTTGCCCTGGTTTTTTTATGGTATGGTATTTAAATGGTATTTCTCGAAACTGAAATGGTATTTAATGGTATTTATTTTTTGGCCGGATGGTATTTTTTATCACGCTGGTCACACTACCCACAACTAATGCCGAGTCATATTTAAGAAAAAAAAAGTGCATGTTATAAACAGAAAATTAAAAGCAATATAAGACTTAGTGATCATCAAGCAACAAAACAGCAGCATCCAAAATGACTGTGACCAATCGGGTAAGAAAATAAAACCAGACAATCGCTTTAATATGATGAAAAACCCTCAAATATGTAGATGGAAATCGAGACGGCCTACCAGAAAGGCGAAGGCTTCCGCTCCTATTATATCCAAAAGATTGAGGAATTGCAGCTGGTTGTGGCCGAAAAGAGCCAGAATCTGAGACGTTTGCAGGCCCAGCGAAACGAGCTCAATGCCAAAGGTAAATGCTCGATGAACTCAAAAGGAGAATAACAAATGCAAACAAAACTGCAATCGAATTTTTCGTTATTGCAGTTCGCATGCTGCGCGAGGAACTGCAACTGCTGCAGGAGCAGGGCAGCTATGTGGGCGAGGTGGTGAAGCCCATGGACAAGAAGAAGGTGCTGGTTAAGGTACATCCGGAGGGCAAGTTTGTTGTGGATCTGGACAAGAACATCGACATCAACGATGTGACGCCAAATTGTCGTGTGGCCCTGCGCAACGAGAGCTACACTCTGCACAAGATTCTGCCCAACAAAGTGGACCCACTGGTCTCGCTGATGATGGTCGAGAAGGTGCCGGATTCCACCTACGAAATGGTCGGTGGCCTGGACAAGCAGATCAAGGAAATCAAAGAGGTTATCGAGCTGCCCGTCAAGCATCCGGAGCTGTTCGATGCCCTGGGCATTGCCCAGCCAAAGGGTGTGCTCCTCTACGGCCCGCCCGGTACTGGCAAGACCCTGCTGGCCCGTGCCGTTGCCCATCACACCGAATGCACCTTCATTCGTGTCTCGGGCTCCGAGCTGGTGCAGAAGTTCATCGGTGAGGGATCGCGCATGGTGCGCGAGCTGTTCGTGATGGCCCGTGAGCATGCCCCATCCATCATCTTCATGGACGAAATCGACTCGATCGGCTCCTCCCGCATTGAGTCCGGCTCTGGCGGCGACTCCGAGGTGCAGCGCACCATGCTGGAGCTGCTCAATCAGCTGGACGGCTTCGAGGCCACCAAGAACATTAAAGTCATTATGGCCACCAATCGCATTGACATCCTGGATCCGGCCCTGCTGCGTCCCGGCCGCATCGACCGCAAGATTGAGTTCCCGCCACCAAATGAGGAGGCACGCCTGGACATTCTCAAGATTCACTCGCGCAAAATGAATCTGACGCGCGGCATCAATCTCCGCAAGATCGCCGAACTGATGCCCGGTGCCTCAGGAGCGGAGGTCAAGGGCGTGTGCACCGAGGCTGGCATGTACGCACTGCGCGAGCGTCGCGTCCACGTCACCCAGGAGGACTTTGAGATGGCCGTGGCCAAGGTGATGCAGAAGGACTCCGAGAAGAACATGTCCATCAAGAAGCTGTGGAAGTAGATTGAGATCGTAAAAACGTTTCCCCTTTCCCTTCGCCATCCCCTTTTATATTTCCTTTTTTTTGTCGTCATTAAAAATCAGCAATTAGTTTACATGGACATTTATCTCCACATTTATTTGTTGTAATGAAAGACGGAATTGCTGGAACTAGCTGTGTGGGCGGTGGTGGTGACTTACTGGGCAGCCTGGCGCAGCTCCTCCTCGGCCTTCAGCATGTTGAAGATCTCCTCAGTGTCGGCCACATCGAAACAGGAATGGCCATCGTCGTCGTACAGATCCAGCCTGGCCTTCAGGTCCAGCAGAGTGCGCACCGCCTCGACATGGCCACAGCTGGCGGCATAGTGCAGCGGTGTCTGCATTTCAGCATCCAGCTGGTCCACATTGGCGCCCATCGACACCACCAGGTAGTCGATGATGTCGACAGCATTCCGATCGGTGGCCCAGTGAATGAGCGTCATGCCATGCTCATCCTTCACGTCGGTGTCGCCCATCTTCATCTTCTTGCCCAGGGCCGACAGATTCTTCTCCTTGACTAGATCGAACAAGGTCTTCTTGTTGTCGGGCATCAGATCCTCCACTGGCACCAATTCGATGGAGTGAACGGCCCAGCTATTGCCCTTCGACTTGCCGCCCTCTTCCTTCCACTTGGGATTGATCTGCTGCAGCTTTTCGATGTACGCGCGCTGTGCATCCACCTGGGACATGTCGCCCAGCGCCTTCCACGCGTTCCACTTGCTGCGCGCCCGCATCTGTAGTATGGAGGGGCTTGCCTGGTTGCAGCACCCCTCGGCGGCTTGTTTGTAGTATGCGTAGAATTCCAGCAGATCGGAATCCTTAAATTGTTGCGATTGGCCACTCACGTAGTTGGTGGCCAGCTCAAAGGTGCTCTGCTGCTGCTCCTCCTCGTCAAATAGGTCCGAGTCCATGTCCATGATGATTGTTGAATTTTTTCTTCTTTGTCTCAGTTAAAGTTAGTTTTTTAGTTATTTTTTTTTTTAGTTGCTTTGCTTTGCTCTGTGATAACCTTATAGCTAGTGTTTGGTTGGGGCGAATGCGAATACGAATACGAATGGGGAAAAATGCTTTCAGCTTCGCCGCCTATTTGGTTGTCGCCGCCTGCTCTCTACGACTTTTGTATATTGAGATGATGCCCCTCCAGTATGTGCTTTTGTTCGTTCTCGATTTTCTCTAGAGCTGTCAAACTGTTGAAGCTGACAAAGCCGTAGCCTTTCGAGCAGCCTGTCTTCTTGTCAAAGATGACGTTTGCCGATAGGACACGACCGAATTCCTTGAAATAGCCACGCAACTCCTGATGGCCCACTGTCCAGGGCAAGTTACCCACGAATATGCGGTGAACCGATTTTCCAACTTTTGCTACTGCGGTGGCCATGTGTTCTATGTGTGCGAAAAGCAACAAATTATTCGATTTTTATTTCTAGTTGAGGTTGATGATCTTGGGGCCGTGCCGCCGCTCCTTACCAGCTCTGTGTTTCCGTTGCCGTTCGTTGCGTAAATACTCGTCGCAACGCAATCTTTTGTAACTTGTTGTTGTAACAATAAATGACGGTGCGCGGCAGCTGCTCTGCTGTGAAAATAACCTCAAATTTCCGCGTTAACAGCACTCCAACAGATTCGATACCCCAGCCCTGGCCAGATACCCACAGCTAGGTCGTCAATTGTGCTTTAGCGTTTCTTTTCAATGAGCTCGCAGTCAACTAGATATATATTGTGTATATGTATGTTTGATTTTTGTTGTATCTCATACAAAAAGTAAAGGATTTCCGGAAAAAATCATACGCATTACCATGCATTTTCATATCGTAAGGGCATAAGACTATCGGTGTCTGCAACTCACAGCACATTCTTGTGGCTTAACAGCACTGTTACAGCCACAGTCATGGCACTTTACAGCACAGAATTCAGTGCACTCTGTTGCCAGTGGGCGCCAAATTTAAATTGATGAAACAAACGTATTCCATATTCCATGGACACTGCCGAGTCGTACAGCGTGTCAGTGGGTTTTTGCTATATGTACCACCAATTATCAATTGTATCGTATGATGAACTCAACATTATGGCCTACATGGAAAATCTTTGATGCAACTTACACTCGAATTCGTGCATGGGAGAGGATGTTATCCTATCCACAATCCCAGCCAACATATTCGAACACACCTCTTTCTTCTCTATCAGGCTTCGGCCCTTCTCCTGCAAATAAATCCCCCCATGGACCCCACTGCGCTTCATTTCAGGAGACAAAAAAAAAACGACAAGGACATGTCAGTGAATTTAATGCTTAATAATTCCAAAAAGGGTTTTAATAAACTTTTCAATGACGCTTATACGTAAAAACTTTCATATATTTACATATATATAACCACACAAACATCATTATCATCATATCATTTTGGATCCCCATAGATTTTCCTTATCCGCTTCAAGGATAAAAAAAAAAACACAAAATATAATTTAATTAATGAAAAAATTCGTTAATGTGTCACAGCACCACCATTTTGTTGTTGTTGTTGTTGATGATAATTTCAGAAGATTTTCTCTCTTACGTTTTCTGATCCTCACAGACTACTACACACTAGGGCTAGGTCTAGGTCTAGGGCTAGGGCTAGTTCTAGGGCTAGTTCTAGGCTAGATCCCACCTGCTACCAGAGGTGATGCAGATGCAGATTGCGCGACAGCACCGATCGCACATCGTTGGTGAAGCGCAGTGCGTCCAGCATGGGCAGCAGCGACAGCAGTGCCGTGTCCATGGGATCCGAGAACCAACTCTTGATGGGTATGGCATTGTTGGGGAAGCAGCGGTACGCTCCCGGGGAATTATCAATTATAAATATCTGCAATATATCAAATATCAAAATCAGTAATCGTCATCGTAATCTCTGGGGACATGGGGAAAGCTACTGTAATCCTTCTTACCCTATTCAAATCACTGCATATGGCAGACAAGTCTTTGGTATACGATCCATAATCGGGCGTACAGTGCTGCCTGTAGTAGCGCCTCCGCAGTATGTTCCTACCATTGTCCAGCTTGTCTGCAACAGCAGCTCCATATATCTCCATGCTGGCGGTGAATACCACAAGATCGTACCACTGTGAGACCTGTAAATGGGATGATAGATAGAATATTCCATTAGCATTGTGAATGGGAGGATTCAATCAATTCAAAGGGCGTTTTGTCCACTCACCACATCCAAAAAGTAATCCACGTGCGGCCGCTTGTGCACAAAGAAGCGTACTGGATTCCGATCGATGGTCACCTTGACGGTGAAGTCATGCGGTGTGCCCGGCTTCACTGTGTTCCTGGGCATCGCATTGTGATGTGAGTGTATCAGTGTTTCGTCCAGATCCAGGACCAGGGTTTTCCGCTGCACCAGACTGAGGCGATGCCGCGATACCGGCGACAGCGGGAACAGTTCATATTTAACCGGTTGATACTGGATAAACTATAGAAGTTAATCACAATCAACTCTGACTCGATAATTCAAGTGTCGATAATTACAATACTAAGAGTGAGAGGGGGATGGCGTGTGGGGGTGGGTGCAAGGGTGAGGCATGCCGAAGGTCAGTTCTTCTTGCAGCGTCATGATGAATCGTTTCCGATTGATAAGGCGAGCCGCGAGCGAGTGCAGTGCCCCACAAACAAATATTGATAAAGGGTTGGGGTGGGGTTGTAGTTGTGGTTGGGATTGTTTTATTGGGGTTGAGGAGTGTGGGTACACCTTAGCGATCCTTCACTGTACACGGGCCGGGCCAGCTCGTCTTATCAAGTTCCAGTGGCATTTATTGTACTTATTTCATGTGTAGGTCGATTGGGGATGGGGGATCGGGTTAGTGGGAATGAATTGGGGGTGTGGGGGCTTTAAACTAAAGTTTTTTTCTGGTGGGGTGGTAATACTTACAGCTCGCACTTGGCGATTGAACATGAAACAAATGCATGTCCAGACTTTTGATAGCAGCAACAAAAGTGCATGAAATTTCATTTGCAGAAGGGAAATCATTTGGTAAGAAGGTTCCGTCCGGTAGCGTCTTCTTACCAAATTTCTATGTCTACCAATTTTTCTGAGTAGAATTTTGAATGAATGGGAAAATCACTGCAATCGACCCGACCGATTATGTTGGAGTTACGCTTCGTTCTTTTGCATTTGTGGAGAGAGACGGACAGGACAGAGAGCGATTCTTGTGCCGGCTAATGATTTCGCGTTAATTTAGAATTAATGTGTTTGTTGCTTATTTTTTGTGATAACACGCCGCTTTTTGATGTTGATTTTGTTGTTATGCTAAACACACACACTAGCACGACTGCCCGCACACGGAACACTACACTCGAACGTACGCACACACGCGTGAAAAACACAGTAGTAGAAAATCGATAACTAGACTGCCGCCTGGTGTCGTTCCCCTCTCGCACTCTTCCCACGGGTCGCTTTACTAGAAACAGAGTTTCCTTATTTTATTTTAGCGCGCTTTTTGTCGCCTCCCAACGACTGAGACTTCTATGTGTATTGCCTGGCTCAGATATAACGCTGATCTGGCCTATCTTCTGGTTTTAATTGGCTTGGATGCAACACAACACAGCACAGAACAGTAGTGTACAGAACTCGGGAACCGAGATCAAAAAAATGTATCTCGAGAGTATCTATTGAGCAACAATTTTAAAGGATTGATTGCTTACATTTACTACACTTTTATTTGATTTATTTGAACCTTTGCGAGATGTGGTTTTTCGGTTGGATAATCTCGCGGGCGCCGAGGGTTTCGTTTTCATAACTGTTTTGGGTTGCTCTTTAAATTATATAAATATAATATGTCAGGGTTTTTTTTTATATTTATTTTTCAGCGTTTTTGTTTAATAAACTGTCACACCGATGCACACATACTTGCACGCGCGCACACATTCACAGAGTTTGGCCAAAAGCCAGCCAACAAAATTTAATTGTGAAAAAATAGTGTATGAGGAGGCCAGCCCGCAAGACCGTGGAGGAGTGGATATCGATAGGCCCCGTTTGTGTGATTGCCGGCTGCAAAATTGGTTGTTATCGTTGTTTAGCGTTTTTGATATATTTATCACATAAAGTTGATACAATTTACGAATATCCTCAATTAAAAACTACAATACTAGCATTATGGTTATTTATTAATAGTGTGTAGTGTGGCCCTGAGCGAAGGCCTGCAAAATGATTTGTGCATCGTTGGCAGCACATGCGTACGGGAGCGCCATATTGATGGAGGCCATACACGAACAGATGCGTCCGTCATGCACTGGCATAAAATGAAATTCGATTTTCTACACGTCCCATCCATTGGTGTGTCCATCAACATATTTAGGCATTAATATTGGCATTTATAGTAGCCAAAAGTTGTACTTTTGCGATAGTTCATCTAGTTTTCTTTTGAATATATTATATGCCTAGACTCCGTCATGCAACCCTGCGGCACACTGCATCAAGCGCCGTCTGTACGTGTATGAATGACGGCCAACCGATTAATCGCGTCGAGCAGCCGCCTGGTGTAATCGTTTTAAGCGTCGTTCTGTGCAAATTGCAAAAAGTGTAAGAAAAAGAGGAAATAATGCAGACTTTGCACAAAACCATTTGAATGCCAATTGTGCTGACGTTCAATATACAGCAGACGAAAAGCCAAAGCCAAGGGACAGGTGCAAAGAGCTCGAGGATTTGAACAAATTATTTTCCGTGTCTCCTGAGTTCGTGTGTGTGTGTTAATGTGTGTTGCGGCGCGTGGGTGAGTGTGTGCGAGCGAGCGTGCCTGTGTGTGTGTGTGTGTGTAAAAAAAAGCCGCACACTGCAAAAAAGAGGAAAAATTTCCTTTTGCCCTTTTCTCGCATTTGGCAACCGAAGAACCGTGCAAAGGGGCGCCCCCCCCACACCCGTGGCGAACCGACGTATCGGTTTTATATATTTTTTTGCCCCAACCGGTTTAGAATAACCGCTAAAATTGTGGAAAAACAGGAGAAAACTCCCAAGCGGAAGAAGAAGACTGCAGCCAGTAAAATGTCTGCAGTTTACTCGCCGCAGCCGCCGCAGCAGCAGCAGCAACAGCAGCCGCCTCCCCCACCACAGCAGCAGCAGCAGCAACCGCCCCCCAATGCCATGTCCCTGCAGCAGCAGCAGCAGCAGCAACAACAACAGCAGCCACCCGGCGTCGGTGGTGGCGGCGGTGGCAGCGTCCTCGGCTCCCAGGGCGGGCTGCTGCCCATGGGGATGCAGCAGCAGCAGCGTATCACCGGTGTGCCGCCAATGGGAGTGCCCGGCTCCCCCGGCAGCATCATCACCGGTGTGGGTGTGGGTGGTGGCCCCGGCGGTGTCGGTGGATGCGGCAGCATGATGGGTGTCAACTCGCCATCGGCTCCACGCGGCGGTGGCGGTGGCGTCGGCGGTGGGCCGCCGCAGGTCAACTCAGCGCAGATCCAGAAGATGCTGGACGAGAACTGCGGCCTCATCCAAACGATCCAGGACTTCCAGAGCATGGGCAAGGCGCAGGAGTGCATGTCCTACCACGTGGCCCTGCACAGGAATCTGGTATATCTGGCCCAGCTGGCGGATCCTGCAATGAATATCTCCCAGATATTGCCGGTGAGTGCTGGAGACAATTGCAGGCGTAGGCCTGGGCCTGGGCCAATCTTTTAACGCTCTCTGCCACACACACAGCCGCCGCACATCCTGCAGACACAGGCGATGCAGCAGGGCAACCAGCAGACGCCGGGTGGTCCCACCGGTCCACACGGTATGCTGGGCGGCCTGCCCCCGCCCCAACAGCAGCAACAACAGCCACAGCAGCCGGGCGGCCAGGGCCAGGCCCAGCAGGCGGGCGGGCCACCGCAAATGGGTGGCATGCAGCAGCACGGCAGCGAGCCCGGCCTCCAGATGACACCCTATGGCGCCCAGCAGCAGCAACAGCAGCAGCCGCCCCATCCCGGCATGCCACCCAATTCTCAGCAGCAATCTCAGCAGCAGCAGCAACAGCAGCAGGCAGCGGCCGCAGCGGCGGCGGCAGCAGCAGCAGCAGCAGCGGCAGCCGCTGGCCAGCAGGTGACGCAAGTGAGTCAGGCCGGCCCCCAGGTCCAGCAGCAGCAGCAACAGCATCCCTCGGCGATCTACCGCAATGCCCAGGGAGGCGGAAATCCGGGACAGGGCCCGGCACAGCAATCGATTATACCCAGTAAGTGTAAAGTATCCGCCGCGCCAGGGGGGAGATCCAGCCAGCTCCAGCTGCATCCGCTGATCCTCACATCCTCCTTCTCGCTTGCAGATCAGCAGCAGCGGCCCAACAATGGCCCACTCGCAGGACCCGGCCAGAACCAACAGCCGCCCCAGCAGCAGCAACAGCAGCCCCAGCAGGGCTCCCAGCAGCAGACGCCCAACCAGCAGCAGCAGCCGCAACAGCAGCAGGGACCGCAGCAGGGCGGACCGGGCGTAGTGCCGCCACCACAGACCCCGTACCGCGTGAGCTACCAGCAGCAGCAGCAACAGCACGGCCACTATCCCGGATATCCGCCGCAAACGCAGCCCCAGTACCAGCCCCAGGGCGCCTATCCGTATGGCCCGCCGACGCAGGGCTATGGGCCACCGCCGCCAGGTCCACCGAATGCAGCGCAGGCCGGCTACCACCATGGCGGAGCCGGGGCAGGAGCCGGGGGACATGGCGGCTATCAGCCGAACACTGGCGGACCCGGACAGCAGGCACCGCCACCGGGCGTCTATGCACCGCCGCCAGGCAGCCAGCAGGGCGTGCCGCCCGGGCAGCAGCCACCGCCGCCGCCGGGACAGATGTACGGGCCACCGCCAGGAGCCGCAGGCGGACAGCAGGTGGGTGCGCCAGGCGGACCGCCGGGTCCACCGCAAAGCGTGAATCAGTATGGTCCGCCGCCGCCGCAGAACTCGACGGGTGGGCCGCCGCCCATGAGCTATGCCGGGTATCCCCCGAATCCCAATCAGTACGGTCAGGCAGGGACAGGAGGAGCGCCCCCCGGCGGGGGCTACGGGCCACCACCTCCGCCCAACAGCAGCGGACAGTCGCCGTACCAGGCCTACCAGCAACAACAACAGCAGCAGCAGGCGGTGGGTGCCGGAGGCGCACCGCCGGGCAGTAGCTATCCTGGAGGACCGCCAACGAGTGTGGTGTCCGGAGGTCCGCCACCTCCACCCGGTGGCTACAGCACAACGGCGCCCAGCCAGACGCCGCCACCGCAGGGACCCCAGCAGCAGCAGCAGCAGCCTGGCGGCGGGGGAGCGGGCTCCAATCCGAACGGGCCCAATGCCCAGCAGCAGTCGACGCCGCCGCCATCGGGAGGAGTGGGAGGAAATCCACAGCAGCAGCAGGTGCCGGGCGGTGGGGCAGGAGGGGCAGGCTCTCAGCAGCAGCAGCAGTACGCGCCTCCGCCGCCGCAACAGCAGCAGCAGCAGGGGGGACCGGGTGGAGTGGTCGTCTCTGGGGTGGCACCGCTGCCCACACAGGTGCAACCCACATACTCGACGCCTGGCGGCGTCACAGGCTACGGGCCGCCGCAACCGCAGCAGCAGCAACAAGTGCCGGGAGGACCTCCTACCTCCCAGCAGCAGCAGCAGCCCCCACCGACCGGTGGTCCACCCAATCCCCAGGCCAGTGCCCAGCAGCAGCAACAACAACAGCAGCAGCAGCAGCAGCCGCCACCCAACGGTGCCACGCCGAATATGCCGCCCAATCAATATCAGCCGGCTCCGGGGGCTCCACAGCCGTACGGAGGTCCGCCGCCGCAGGCGTACGGACCACCACCACCGGGCAGTGCCTATCCCGGGCATGCGTACCATCAGCCACCGCAGGCAGGCGGTTATGCCCAGTATCCGCCCACGCAGGGCTACCAGAGCTACAGGCCGGCGGGCGCACAAATGCCGCCGCCCGGGGCACCCCAAGGACCGCCACCGACGGGGGCCTATGGCTACTACAGCAATCAGCCGCCACAATGAGGCTGAGCGGAAGCGGTGGCAGGAGGAAATCCACTCGAAAAAATGCTCATGATGAAATGGGATTCATGAAGGATGCAAGGAAGGAGCTACCATCCCCGACACCCACACCCAAAATGAAGGCGATTCTTTTTGGATACAATTTAGAGTTTAAGCGGCAGATCGGGAGACAGTTATCTAAATAGATATATATATATATATATATATATATGCATAGATATATATATATATAAACGATACGATATATAATTCATTTGTAAGGAACCTTCTCCTCCTGTCCTCCTTTGCTTCACACAAATCAAAATGGAAATGAAAACTCCCTGGCGAGTGCAACGAGAGAAAGAGGAAGAGAGAGAGTACGCAGAGAAAGAGAGAGACACAGAGAGAGAGAGAGAGAGTCTTGGGCGGTCTTTTAGTTTTAAGCAAAGAAGATCTGTGAGTCAACGGATCAACGCCCCCTCCCCTCTATATAGTAGTAGATGTGTTTTTTTACCATAAGAATTAGCTATTTAAACTAATTTTTTTGTGTCGTAGAAGTAGCCACAAAGACAGACAGACAGACAGAACAGAACAAATAGATAGATCTATTGGCTCTATCCATTCATTCATATTTGATTTTATTGTTTGATGATATTTTAAAGAGTTTTTATGCATGGGCCCCGCTCCTTCTCGTTTCCCCTTCCCCTTTTCATTGTTCTTTGCGCGTACTATAGGATAAGCAGCCCCCTACAGAACACCCCGTAAAATTACTATTTAAAGCAGAAATTATAAATAATACAATTAACTATATTTCACAATAATATACAAGAAACAAGAACAAACGAACGAAGGGGAGAGACGATTCCATTGATGCCCAGCCCAACACTAATGGCAGGCACTGAACGGAAGGATTCAACTACATATTATTAAAACATTCAACAATCAAGCGCTAAGGAAAAGGAGAAAGGAAAAACCTAAAACTAAATGGAACTCTGGAAATATAGAAATTTTTTTTTATTTTTCTTTGTTTTATTTTTTTTTACATTTTTTTTTATAGTTAATGAGTATATTGGAATACAGTGGACACTCCATAGGTGGACTTAAGACTCGTGTAAAGTTTGATAATAATTAATGCGATGGGAGCATGGATCTGACATTGCATGCTTGAATTATATTAAAATAATTATTCAATTAATGCATTTTGCATTTTATTGCCTAAACACACACACACACACACACACACACACAAATGAGTTCCAAAATATACATACCTAGCATTTAGTATTAAAACAAAATATTTATTTAGCTAACAGAAGGGAAACCAGCAAAAACAAACGACAAAGTTATTGTTATTTAAGAAGGAGAAAACATATTGATTTTAAGAGATTACGATTCTAGCTATAAGAATGTGATCCACTGAGATCAGGTGTCCACTGTAGTAGTCCCCTCCCGTGAACGAACCCTTGAATAATGTACAATTAGAAGAAAAACAATTCCATGTAGAACTCTCTTGTAAAGATCTTGTAATTTTGTGGAAATGCATACCCCCCATACCCCCCCGCATGAGAGATTCTGCACCGCTCACTCGTTTTGTGCGCCATCTCGCTCTAAAGCAGGTCCCCCGACTATTGCTGCTCTGCTCTAATCCGCTCGGAAATCTCGAATGATCCCCACAGAGCCAGACCCAGACCCAGACCCCTCCTTCCATCCACAGACATCGAGAAAATATATAGAGATACGAGTATATCAAATAGCATTTAGAAATTTCTATTTTCAAAATGCAAAAAACAAAATAATAAAAAAAATTGCAAAAAAAAAGGAAATACAATAAATTCAAAAATTGTTTTTAATTTATTTTATATATGCATATATATTTTTTTTAAGTGCTCCTTGAGGATTTGGTAATGAGAGGGGAGAAGTACATACATAAATGAATATATTCTAGAAATTTATATTCATTTTTTATACTAATTATGTTTTAAAAAAAAATCAAACGTAAACCAAAACTACTAGAAATGAGATTTATCTCAGTAGCCTCAGAACTGAAAGAAAAGTATTCCAAGACTCTTTCCTATCACTCAAAACTGAAATATATCCTTAGTTGTGCGTTCACTTTGTCAGCCGCCTGATCGGAACAAAATTCCTAGAATTTCCATGGATTTGGATTCGTATTGCCCTGGGAATGGGCCTCCAACAGAGGCCCTGAAAGGATGTCTGAAGGATGTGATGGAGTCCGGCCAATATATCCTGGGCCACGACCTCATACTGAAGGCCATTGATGAGGGACGTGTGGGTATGGTGGTCATCGCCGCCAAGGCGCAGCAACCGAACATGAGCCAAATTCTCTTGGCCACAATAACCCAGAGCACTGCAGTTAAGGTCTACCAGGGCACCGCCCAGGAGTTGGGCGAGGCCTGTGGCAAGGAGCATGTCAACTACATAGCCATACTCAATGAAGCGCATATCGATGCAATACACAAATTGGGAGTTGTGCATTGAATTCCCAATTCACAACATAAAGTACAAACACAAAATACTCATCAGTGATACACGCAATCTACCTGCAAACAAATATACACCAAACACATACATATACAAAATATATTGGCAATGCATATTTATGTTTGTTACTGCCGTAAATAGATAATCTAACCCGATATTCCTCGTTGTGTTTTTGCATTCATCACATGACGTCACATCAGCGTCTGACATATGACGTGAAAAACGTCCAATTCTGTCTGTGTGTCGTATGTGCAGCTGTTGCTTGCAAGCCACCATCTTGAACCAGCACTTAGCCACTGAAGCCGTTATTCCATTACACCTTAATAACGGTTTTAAATCGCACAGCTGATTCCTATGCATACTTACTTTAATTAAGCTGGTTTTAAATGCAGCAGGTACGTGCTACATGGCTGCATGTGTCGTGTGAAGCATAAATTCTCTTTCCACACATACATACATTCATATATCAAAACCACACACTCATAAATAGAGCACGTGCAGCCGGCTGCATTATTTAAAGCCAGCAACCAGCGTTATGCCGTTATTCGAAGGCGCTCAACGTCGTTAGCCAACACTGGAGAAAACTTTTTAGTGCCGCCGCCGCCAAAGTTCTAATCCGTGATATATTTACATTTATAAGCGATCTGCATTTATTTAAACATGATTATAAATACTTCTTTGTTTTTTGGTTCTTTTAGAGTTTTGGAATAATGTCAATTTATCTCTCTTGAATGTTTTAGGTTTCTATTTTGGTGGAGCTTATCACGACCCCAGAGTTCAGTGCGCGTATTCCGTGTCCTCTTCATCCTCCTCTTTCTCCTCGTCCTCACAGTCGTTCCCATACCCATTCTGCTCGTCTAGCAGCAGGCATCCCGATGCGGCCAAGCATGGATCATCGGGGACTTCTCCTTGCCCCTCCATTGGCAGCTCCGGGCCGCCACGACTAAAGAGCTTTTCCTTGAGCTTCTTGAGGAAGTTCCGGGGCGCCGATGTCTGGCGCACCACAACAATCAGCTTGGTGGCCACACTGTGGATGGGACCAAAGGCCAGAGCCACCACCGTGCAGGCCAAACAGATGACGTTGTAGGGCATGCTGAAGTCGGGCGTTGGCAGCGAGACGATCAGGGCTTCGGTGTGCAGGCCAAGCACATACGATGGACGGGTGGCGTTGAACGAGTGGGCAAATAGATGGCCCTCCAGCGGCAGGGCGGAGTAGTTGGTGCCCATCGGCAGAGCGCTGGAGACGAGAGCCGCATTGATGTAGTGGCCGTGATTGGCATCGGGCGGATACTCGAGCCACTTCAGCACCAGATAATCCACATCGATGGTAATGAGCGCCGAGCTCTGGCCGGGCAGCAGGAACCCAATCTCCAGGTGGGTGGGCAGCTCGCGCTGCTTGCCGGGCGCATAGTGGAGCAGCTTGAAGGGCAGCGTCTCGCGGCCGTACTCGTGCCGGCCCAACGGGCGCTGACGGATGTTGAGCGTATGCAGATAGGCGTGCACATACCATGGGATGAGCTCCTGCACCAGGATGGGCAGCGGCGAGTAGTGCGAGTTGGTCACCTCCGTGACGATGCGTCCGCGCTCCTGTCCCTGCCCCAATAGATAGCGATGGGCGTAGATTGGCGGCGGGGCGGGCTTCAGGCGGTTGCGTCGCACCTCACCCTTGGGCGCCAGCCAGGCGATGTTGAACAGCCGCTCGCCCTGGTCCTGGAACTGCTCCTGCATGTCGTACAACCCATAGAGCACCGTATAGCCGCCCCGTGTGGTCGTCACCTCCGCGGGCGGTGGCGGCACTAGCTGGAAGCGTTCGCCCAGCTCGTTGCGCTGCACATAGATCCTGCTGGTGCTCGCCAGCTCACAGTAGCCGTTTAGGCCCATGCCGAAGAGGCGGCGCAGCGAAAAGTCGTTGCCGCTCTGCTCGAGCAGGCGGAGATCGTAGACGAGGTTCGCCGTTTGCGTCATCTCTAGGATGCAGTTGTCCTCGTCGTGGTCCTGGCACAGGGTGCGCACCTTCAGGCCCAGCGAATGGTACTTGGTGTTGTGCACATAGCCGGAGTTGAGCAGCGAGGCGAATCCCGAGGCACTGCCGCAGGGCAGCAGCTTCTTCCAGGGCGTCAGATTCTCCGTGCAGACAATTTCCCGCGGCAGCGAGGCGTAGCGCACGAACTTCTCCCGATTGGCGGGCATGAACTGGGGCCGCAGCAGATGCTTGGGCGATATGCTATTGGTGTTGTCCACAAAGTTGAGCGAGGCGCACAGCACGCCCGAGAAGACGTTCGCCAGCTGGCCCCACTGTTTGTCCACCTCCTGGTCGGTGAGATTGGGTCCCTTGAACCAGGCCCACATCTCGGCACCGCTGGTGGCCTCAACGATGGGATAGCCCCAGGTCTCGTAGCGCCACAGGCCCTGCGTGAGACCGATGTGCAGCTCCTTAACATCAAACTGCTGCAGCAGCTCGGCAATGACGCGGGGCGTCAGCTGTGTGTGGTAGACTATAGGGCCATGAGCTTACGGAAAGTATACATTCAGATTATGTGGCTACTTACGGTTCTCCTTCTGGCCATAGTGCCAGCGTGTGGTAAACTGGAAATAGGTGTTTACATGGTCGCCGGATAGGGGACGCACAACGAGCTCTTCATGGAAGTGCTCGTCTTTGGGGGTTGTCTGGGCCACCACAGTGGCAAGCAGGAGGGTGCCCACACACCATGTCCAATACATCTGAATTTGTATTATTTGCTATTAAAATTGCGGCAAATGGTAGAAAGAAAACAGACTGCGGGTGCAGGGTTGATTTGATCTGTCACAATTTCGTGCACCAATTACAGGGTTGCTTTGTCTAGTAATCGACACTGTAAATGCAGAAATGACCCCACAAAAACAACCATTTTTAAATGAAAATGCAGTTATGTATGGCTTTTTCTCTAGTATTTATTCACGCAATTAGGTTTGACATAAAATGGGGTAGATTAAGATTTACCGATTCGGATCGTACGTACGCTGTAAGAATACCATAAACACACAATACTAGTTGGCGGGTATATTCATATTTTTAAAATGATCGCCAAACTCCATTTAGCGCACAAAAAATACCGACGTTTTTCGCTCTCAAATTGTGTTTTTTTTTTTCGAGGTGAAGAGAGCGGAAATCCAATGAAAAGGACTTCTGAAAACTAGCCAATCTTGTACAAAATTTATTGATGAATTGGATAAAATTATTTGTTTAGCCCTAAGTTGGCAACTAGATAGTAATATTAAATCGAATATCAAAATTTTTTCTAAAACGTACACATTCCCCGCTAGCGGTCTCTGTCGAATTTTACATAAATGTGTAGTTAATTTGTAACACATGTGTAGTTAGCGTGTAGTTACCATGTAAGACATTGATTTTTCTATCAGATTGATTTTTTATTAAACCTTATTTTTGAATAATTCTAATGAAAATGAGTACTTATGACTGGCAAATCTTTAAGGAAATTGCTTAATTAGTCGTAGAAAAATGCATTTTCAGCGTTCAGAGTTTTAGCTTGCTAGTAATATTAAACCGAATATCAAAAACGAGAAATATCAACGCATCTTGTCGTGTCCGTCAGTATATTTACGGTATATTTTGATAATGACAAGGTACATTTCGGTATATTTCTGAGGGTCAGGCGGTATATTTTACAGATTAGTCCGCGGCCACACTGCCAAAACCCAAAACCAAAAAAACAACATAATCGGACGGTACGAGTCGCGGAAGACCGTTATCGTGTGTGCTCTGAAATTATTTTTTGGTACAACTAAATTAACAATGAACGACGAGAAAAGAACCAAAAACGCAACAACCAAACATACACGATAATCAAAATCAATCAACGCCCGTCAGTAATTATCGGAGAAACGCAGCGAATTGTATGCAAAATGTTTTGTAGGCAGCGTAAATGGATGGTGGAGGGGGCAGCAGGGCACGAATTAAATGTTTATTTGAACATTATTCGTAAAATTTAAACATTCCTGAGGGCGCACTGCAATGAAACGACATTTCCCCTGACTGACTTGACACATTTTCCCCTTATGACGTCTGGGAGTTTTTCATTCTATTAACTTTTTTGTTAATTTAAATGCGAATGTTCGCCACAACATATAAATATATATATATATGCATATATATATACATATGAATATTAGTAATATTAGATATGAATCAAAGGCGCTGGGGAACAACAGAAATGACGAAACGTTCTTCTTTTCCCCCCCTTGGCTCGGTCGAAAAAGAAATTCGCGGAAGACACGACAACGGACAACGACGACGACAACGTTGAAGGAAAGATTTTTACTCGCGTCCGTCGCGGTATACTTCAACTGTTTTTGAACTTTTATTGCGTGTTGCTCTTGCAGCCAGAGCGCCAAGCGACAAAACCGCTGTCGGATGCGAGGGAGGGAGACAGATACGAGAAACGTGTGTGCGAGAAAAAGAGAGAATGCCGTCGCAGAGAGAGAGCATGCGCTCAAATGTTGCTTTTTGAGTGTGCGCGCGTGTGTGTGTTTGTGTGTGTGTGTCGAAACTGCGACGTTGTTCCTGTGTTCACCGCCGCCGCCGCCGTAGACTAACACACTGAACGCCGCTGCTCTGCCGTGGGCCCAATGCCATTGTGCTCTGCTCTCTCTGCGGCCATTTTCGCCGAGGTCTTGTAGCTGTGTCGCCGCCACAACAGAGGAGACTTGTGCCCCCTCCACCACCGCCCCTTGCCATTCTTGCTTGCTGTAATCTCATTTCCCAATACAAATCAAAACAAATTGCAGATAGATATAGAAGAAAATAATAGAAGTCATACATTTTGCATATACACACATAAACACATTTAACGATAAAGGAGAACAGACAAAGTGACAAAAAGAAAACAAGAACAAGCAAAAGTAACGGCTAATTCTCGGAATCAGACGCAGCAAGCAGCAGCAAAGGCAGCGGAGCGCAAGCGAGACGGCAGCACAGCTCCGCTGCGCAGAGCGCAGGAGAAGGAGAGTACTAGGCAGAGTTGGAGCCACCCCCCGCGCCCTGCACTGTCCCTCGCTGAAAAAGAGTGCAGCGCTCAAATATAAGCACATTACGACGCGACCTACTAAGAAAAAGGTGATTTTTTGTTCAATTTCTATCTTATTATTTATCTCTCTTGAGTTTCATTTTAGTCTTTTTTTAACACCTAAAAGCCCTAGATATTATAGTCTATTGTAGATATTCGAGTCTTGAATAAAATGTAACTTTTCACTCTTTGTATCGCTGCTCTCAACCACACTTCCTCTTGCGCTCTCGCTCAGCCAATTCGCCTTCGATTTTTTGTAGTTTATTTCATAACTAGTTTATTTTTTATCTTCATAATCACATGTTTTGGTTGCACGCCCGACCCCCTGACCCGACCCTGCCGCTAAACCAAAATTCAAATCGATTTTAGTTCCAAAAACAACAAATAAATGCTCATTTTTCGATTTTCTGCCATTTATTCGCCTCATTTTTGCAGCTTTGTGGCCGGCGCTCACTTTCGTTGGCGAGCCACAAAGCGAACAGCGCGAGAGCACCACACAGAGAAAAAGAGAGCGAGCGAGAGAGTAACAGCTGGTTAACATTGCAAAAAGTGTGAGTGAAACAATAAAACATTGACCAACAAAAAAAAAAAAAAGGATTGTAAAACCAAAATGTCTGCATTTTTCAATACTTTGATTGTTCTTTGTGGGCGGGGGGTGGTGGATAATTTCATCTTATCCTTACCACAACGGGGGAGAGACAAAGATGACGTCATTTGGTGAGGGTGATTGGGGGGGGGCCTGGGATCTGACTCTGTCGTTCACGGCTATTTTTATACGTACGAGAGTGTATCTCGCCGCGTGAGTATTGTGTGTGTGTGCATTCCTCAAATAATTTTTGCATTCTATAATGGAAAATAGCCAAAAGAAAAAAGAAATGGCTTTGAACGGCAATGTCGCACACACACAAACACACACAAATACACACGCACGCAGGCAGACGCTGCTTCTTTCTGGCCTGGCAACGCTACCCGCCGTAAACGTGCTCTCCGCCAGCCCCGCACCACATCTCCGCTGACACAGCACGGCCCCACTCTGGCAGCCCTCTGCCGCGCTTTTCGAAAACGCTTCGGGCCGTGCTGGCGGCAGACTGAATGTTTTCATACATTGAAAATTTCAACAAACGGTACTGTGGTCGTCGGTCGTCGTCGTCTCGCTGCCGCCGACGTCCGCTGTTGAATTCGCCGCATGCCTCGCTCATTTGTTGCTTTGCTGTTTTGTAGCTTGTGGCCTCTCTCTCTCTCTCTTTTCACTGATTTTTTTTTCTTTGAAAGAAGTTTCTGGTATCATTTAAATATAAACATTTGTTTTCTAGGGAATATCACATAAGGATTACAATTTTGGGCATTCTTTGTAATTATTATTAGTATGAGTACATAAAATATAGATAAAGGGCAGCTCAATTTGCATGTTGGCTGGCCGTCTTCCGTTCCACACACACATGCACCATACATACATATTTTCAAATGTATCTATGTGTATAGCGATTGTGTCAATTTTCCTCGTGATGTAATAGATTTTTAGTTTGTTGTTGTAGGTGCGGCCTCTTGTTGCCCTCTCGCCCGCTTACGTTTTGCTGTTCTTCTTCTGGCATATTCCACCTTTTTCATTGCAACGAGGTCAGACCCCCCTACACGCACACACACTTGCAATAGTAGTCAACCCTAAAATAAATCGCAGTTGGTTTGTGTCTCGTTTTTGCCCATCTGCCGTTTGGGCTACCTGTCACCGGCGATCGTTATCCGGCTGCTTCTGCTGCTGCATCTCTCTTCCTCCTGTCACATGTAATATTTAACTTCCGCTTGTCCTCTCTGTCTCTCTCTCTCTCTCTCTCATCCCCGTTCTCGGGCTCGCTCTCTGCATAAATCAAATGTTCGATGCCCGCATGTTCGCTAGTGTACATACATATGTACATATGTATGTATGTGGTGGCTATCGCGTATTTCTACTGGTTCTGCTCTCTCTCTCTGTTATCAGATTTCTGTTTGTTTTTATACTATTATTAAGCTATTTATTATTTTACTTCACACCATTTTAGTAAATTTTTCAAGGAATGTCTGCTCTAAGTGCCGTTGTTTTGCCTACTCTAGAACTATTATGCTGCTGTTGAATTTTACACGCAAAGATACGCATACAGATGTACATATAAACAGTAGGTTCGACAATTATTCGTTAACCACAAAACCCGCTCCACCGAAAGAAAGGTTTACTTATTAAAATACAGACTATAATATTTATTTAATCATATCAATGACTGACTGATTGTTGAATATTGCCAAAGAATTACTAGTATATTATACATAGTTGTTCCGTTTAGACAGGGCGTACGTATAAATATGGAAGCGAATGTATGTATGTGTGCATGTACATAAATATGCATGTATAAGGTGGCCGCATTTTTTTTTGTTCGAAAAATGAGAGCACATAAAAGTGATGGCTGCTTGGTCATAACTTTCTGGCCCCGCGATGCCCTCCCTGCTCCACCACCCACCGTCTCCTACGCAAATATGATTGATGTAATTGTGTTTGCGTTTGCATTTGCGTTTGTTTCCCTTTGTCTCTAAATTAAGGCCCATTAAAATTAATTAAGATATTGACCCAGTTTGTCGGAAAGCGGCACAAATAGACAATTTACACTGTGACGTCATGTGCACTAGAAAACTGCATTAACATACTGTTACAATTTAGCAATAAAATTGCTTTATCTAGAGCACACTGAGAGCGGGAGAGAGAGATAGAGCGAACCTCGTGGGTGAGAGCAGCGATCGTTATCTGAGCAGGGCGCAGTAGCAACAACAGCAGCAGCAGAGCGATTGTCAAGTTTATAGCTTAACATCGGTGCTTCTTCTTTGAGCTGTTCTACAGCTGGAATTGGTCCTCTTTTGCGGGTCTGTTAGCGAAAAAGTGGGTGAGGGGAGAGTGATGAGACGCGGCATATGATTTGCGATAAGAGCCCCTATATTGATGTACATTTTCTATTTGATAATTGATTTCAAAGTGTATGTACATATGTATATTTAGTAAGGCCGAGCGTACGTACACCCGCACTCTCTCTTCGTTGGTCTCCTTGCTCTTTCTTTCCGACCGTGAGAGTTTCGTTGAGCGCTACTTTTGTTACTCATCATCACCTGTTGTTGTTGTTGGTGTTTTCCTTCCCTTTTCGTCCCTAGCAATTAAAACCAAACAGTGTGAAGCCATTTCGTCTGCCCAAAAATAAGAGAAAAACCAACGGTAAAACCAACTTGTTTTTTTTGGCAGAGCAGCAGCACAAACAATGAGTGTGTGTATGTGTCTGTTGCGTGTGACAGAGGGAGATACATAGCTAGCGATGTCAACGGCGGCGCTAACTAAACCAACACAGTGAAGACTCAGCACTGATGAACTGATCACCTGATATATTCTCAAGGGAAACGGGGGGCAAAGGTCGATACTTTGTATATATACTAAGAAACTCATACGAGTGCTACCAATTAATCTTTATGCAATTATCTTTATGCATTTTGAAAGCGTTCCACTCTCTCAAGTGCCCACTGTTCCTCTGTATCCGTCTCTCCTCTTTGAGCATTTCGCATACTACAATGAAATTTCATTGATTTAAACTTTTACTTTCTTGCTTCTGGCCGCAGCAGCGCCAGCGGCCACAGCATAACTGTAAATGTTTATCTTCTTTGGTCGCTTTCGCTGCCTTCTTTCGAGCAGCAGCAGCAGCAGTAGGCAGAGGCGTGGCGGTGACAGCAGCAGCAGAGCCAAAAGAGAACAGCAGAAAATCTCTGGCCTGGCCCGGTCCGGTCCGGCCTCTCCCTCACTATCGACGACGCGTATCAAGAACTGTGTCATGCATTCGAATAGATGTCGCAACGTGCAGTGACCCCCTCTTCGTGGTGGAGCCGCAGTTGCAGCTCTGGCAGTGCGTACACATCACAAAAAGAGATCTAATGCCGATTGTTAGTGCTGTTGTTCCTCGGCTGTTGCTGAGTGCGTACACACTGCAGGAGCCGGCATATTGTCGCTGGTCAAACTGTATTCAGTGCGTACACGCCAATAGAGTGCAAAACGAAAAAACGCTCGCTCTCGTGTGTGCCGACGTATGTATGTAACTATTAAAATGATTATGATAAATACTATTATAAATGTAGTGTTAAATGATTTTAATTATGTGACTGTATGTGTGTGTGTGTGTTTGAGTATGTGCCCTCTATTTTCAGAGGAAAATTGCAGTGTAATCTGATCCACTGTCATTCCAAAATCCAATGAAAACTGAGCCAGATTGAAGCTAAAATCCCAAAAGTAAAATTCGTGTCGTCTCCAAAAATGTAGCAAAGTCATTCCAACAGTAATGCTATTCATGTGAGAGCTGCTTCAATATTTCAAGGCCAGCCACAGCCGCAGAGCCGAAGCCGAAGCCGTGTCTGGATTTGTCCTACCTGTGATTCGGCCACGTGGCAGACAACGACAAACGAGCACGTTTTTCGACAGTGTGTGTGTGGCTGTGTGTTTATGTCTGGGTCTGGATGGGTTTTCATTATCCTGCAATTTCAAGGTTAAAGACCCATTGGAAATACTCTATATCTTAGAGGTTATGATAAACGAAATATTTGTGATAAAAATAAAAAAATGTTGATCCTTTATGTTTATTTATGTTTAGTATTCCACGCACATTTTGTGGAGTGCTCCCCCTCACTTCACCGCCCCAAAAAAGAGCCTCAAGCAACCAGTGTTGTCCCATTAAGCGGGTAGAGCATTAACTGTCTGGCAGAGTGCCGCCTCTTCGCCTGCTCTTTCTTCTGCTTATAACGGTTAATCATAACAAATCGACAGCTGTCTCTGTCTGTCAGTGGCAGCTATGTCTGTGTGTGTGTGTGTGTGTGTGAGGACCTCGAAATGTCAACGACTTGGTTCTTTGTTCTCCCTTTTTCTTGCTGCTGCTCCTTTCTTCGTCTGCGCCTTCGTATCTCTGGTTCGTGAAGAAGATTCCCGTTCAATGACATCCCCAAAACGGGACTTGGGGGCAACAGACTATTAGGGTGGACGCCACGCCATGTTCTACATACCATTTACTCGTACACGCACTCATACATAAATTCTTATTAAATTGTAGAGCTCAAGTTGGCCCACATTTTTATGTGTGTTTGACATTTCTCAACACTGGGCACGTACGCTTGAATATTCCACAACAACAAAACAGAGGAAACAAAATGCATTAAAAAGTCAGAAGTGAGGAAAAATATTATGTATGTACGTATTTACTTGCATGGAATATATGTAAATATTATTAAAAGAAATTGGAGTATAGTATGATAGCGCACACACTCGTGGTCGTGCACATCCGCTGTGCTCTGTGGTCCAACCACTGGCCCCCTGCCTGCCCCTCCACGGCACAGCCTTTGTATATTTTATGCTTAACTGAGAAAAGAACTGTGCACCTGGATATAATTGTTGGTATCTATATATATTTGTTCTCTGGTTGCAGGCTCCTTTGAGGTCGAGAAATACAACAACAAAATAAAGGCATCCAAATGACGAGAAAGAATTAAATAAGAAAGAGGATTATCTTAAAGCAAACAAATAAGAAAAAGAAACAAAACTAATTAAAGACTATAAAGAGGTGAGTAATGGTCAAAGAAGGAGAATGATTTTGGTTGCTGCATGCATATATCTTATCATAGCAACGCGATCGTTGCATCGGCCATGGTCAAGTGCAGAATCCAGCCACAAATGCACACACACACACACACACACAGGCAATACACGTGCACCTCTCTCTCTCTCTCTCTCTCTCTCTATTGCCAAAACGGTGACGCACTTGGCTACATTGCCGGTCTCTCTCGATCCGTCTCTCCCTTCCTCTCGTCTGCTCTCTGGGGAAACCCGTTTATCATGAATCTGTGTGTGTGTGTGTGTGTGTGTGCCTGCATGCCTCTCTCTATGAAATTCCGTGGTTTAGTTCGCCCATCAGAGAGTGCCAAGAAATAGATGCTGTAATTTTTGGTCGTGACTGGGAAATTAGCTTCGTCTCGAAACGCGCCATCAATGAGGTCACAGTGAAAACGCTGTGACTCGTTAGTCGTGACTCGTGAATGTGTGGGAGATGAGATCACTGAAGGAGTGACTAACCTCTTCATTGAATGATGAAGAACCGAGGATTGCCCCTCGATGTGTGCGAGTGGGTGTGAAGGTGGAGCTGGATCCAATGCCGAATGCCGAATGGCGTGGGCGTGGGCGGGGACGGGGACGAGGACGGCTGTCATTGCCTTGATATCTTATGTAACATTTTGCAGTGTTTCCGCTCTTACCAACACTGCGCTTGACAGCTGATGATGGCGGCACCCAGCTGTGGGCGACTGAACAATGAGTGAGAGACCCAATCCGAATCCAACGGTGGAGGGAGGATTGCATTGAACAACTGGTGTGTCCTGGTTTCGTTTTGTCTGCCGCTGACACATCCACGTCTCACGTTTTCCTCTCCTTGTGAATATTACATTTTTCGCCCCCTCCCCCCGCCAGAGCAGTGCCACTAAATCGTGTATTAAATCAATAAAAATGTGCATGTACATAAATATGTATGTATGCCTTCTTTTGGCATATCTATTTCGAACAGGGTCACATTTTTTAATTGCTCCTTAGTCGTTGTTTGGCAACAATAATTTGGGTCACTGCAACGTGACTGCACTGCAAGGACACCCCACGCACACGCACACGCACCTGCACCTGCACCTGCACCTGCAGCTGCACCTGTTGTCGGTACACGTGATTTGCGAAAGAACATGCAAAGAACTTTTCCGTTTCCGTTGCCACCTGGAACGAGGAAGAGAGTCTATGCAATCTGTCTGTTAGATGACTACTGGAGCGATGGGGGGGCCGAACAGCTGTCGTCTGCAGCTGATGGCAAAATCCGCTGTTGAGTCATCCTCCAATCGCCTCCACACGAAGCAGGTGGTTAAGGGGGCGACACCGGATTTTGGTTACAACACAAAATCGAAATTTAAATTTAAATTAAAGATTTTTTATATGAGAAATTCAATTGGAAATACTATGATAAATAAATGGGGATAGTACTCGTATATGTAGAAGCTTTCAGTCCTAAATTATTTAACCAAGACTTATGGGCTTATGTTGGGTTCGGGATGATAATTCCCATTGCATTATTTTTTTATTCAGAAATATATTTAATAATAATTTCTGCAAAGGTTTCACCATACAACCAATCTAAAGTGTTTTATCGTGGGAAAACTTAGCTTTTCTAGGTTTCCCTTTAAAATAATTGACATTTGTTGATTATCTAATGATTTTATTAGCTATTTTCGTTCGGGTTTAATGGATTTATGTGGAAAAACATATGATAATTGTCTGTATGCGCAACAGTCTTCATGCCACTGGCTGCCTATGTTGTCGCTCTGGTTCGGTCTCTTGTTTCTGGTTCTGCCTGATAATCGTGTGTCCACTACTCGACGGACAACGACGACTCCCCTCAAAAATATGGAGCGGAAGCCTCGCGCTGCACACTCAAACAACCCTCCGATGGGTTGGGCGTATGGCGTACAATTTTTATGGTTCCGTTCCCCCTTGTGTCGTCTGTCGTGCACGTAGCTCACATTTCAAAGAACCCTTGCCTCGTATTACAGTTGTCGTTCAGCCAGATCCCCACACCACACTCCCCACACACATAGCACACACACAGCACACAAAGAGAGGGCACCTCCCATACTTGTAGAATATTCTTGGTACATACATATGTATGTATATCGGAAGAGATATCGGGTACAATTATTTTCAGGAAATGCTTGATTGGTTTTTAATGCCAATTATGAGGCATCATGCGGGTACACACACACACAGCAAATGTTTATATTAATAATAGAATAATAATATATTTTATGTGCTACAAAGTTCGCGTTCAACCTTCTCATAGATTTATTCAAATAATGAAACGAGCGACGAACGACCAAAAACCAACAGAACAAAGTAAAATAAACCAATAAAACCCAGCACCGAAAATGGGTGGCAAACAGTTGTCGTCGTCGTTGTCGTAGTCGTCGTTGGCGTTGTTGCTGTGTGGCCTTGAACCTGAATTTCGCAGTTCATTTGCGTCTCTCTGTTTGCTCTTTATTGTTGCTGCCTTCATTATTAATATTAGTATAATGCCTTTTGTTTAATACACCCAACGACACTCTCTTCACACTCTCTCTCTGCCTGCCTCTCTTTGAACAGAGTTCGGACAGGGTTATACCTCTCCCCCTGATAATTGTAGAGCTTCATACCTATGCATATCCCAGAGAATAAATATTATTTCAATGGTTTAGATTTCTGGGAAGCTCCCTGGGATCTTAGGGCAGAAAAGAAAAGCCAACCGAGGAGCGCTGCTGCATAACGCGCGCCACACCACGTAGCTTTCCATTCGATATAAAACTCTATAAATTGAAAAAAAGGCTGGGAAGATCCCTGGGATCTCAAGGCATAAAAGAAGAACCAACCGATGAGCGCTGCTGTATGTCTCATTCACTCTAATATCTTCGATTAGTACATATGTCAAGAATTTGCCTCCTTTTAGCGTTTATCCTACACGATTCTCTTAATTCGTAATTCTTGTTTGTGTGCCTGCCTACGTTTTTTCACACATTCTCTCTCTTGGCTTCTTTGCGCACCTTTGTCTCCTCTGCGTTTTGTGTGTGTGTCGTCTCGCTTTTTGGGTTAATGAACTGCATTTACCATACGAGCGTATTATACGGTAGTATTTACCCCCGTATGTACGGGCATATCTAGGGGTCTCTGGTCTCTGGGCTCTGTTTTTGTCTCTGCGTGAATTTTAAATTCAATTTCATTAAACATTTTCGCTTGTTGTGACAGCCGTCTGTGCCCGTCTGTCTGCCCTGCCTGCCTGCCTGCCTGCCTGCATGAATGTAGTATATTTATTTATTTATTTGAAACATTATCAGAATGTCTGCCCCCACGGATGCACACTGCTGTTGCTGCCGCTGCTGCTGCTGCTGCATTTTCGAGTGTTGTGGAATGATTTCAATTTCGTTTTCAACACAAAAATTTGGGTGAAATCATCAAATGCTTTGTACATTTTTCAAATGTATTTAGCTACTGCTTGGATTCATTCGATTCATTCTTTATTGAAATTCAAGCAATGGACGACGACGCTGGGGCATTTTTATTTGCATTTATTGTGCATTTGTGTGTTCTCTCTGAATCGCTTTTATAGCTTCCTATTTTTGACCCGCGCTGTTCTCGAACTGTTAAAAATAGCCAACAATTCCGATGCCCGATGCCCGATGCCCGTGCCCGCTGCCCGTGCCCGTGCCGTGAGCCGTGGCCCAAACAAAGCGTCTCAAAAAATGTGTCTGCGTCATGTGAGCAGGGGCAACACTGACACAACTCGTACATACATATATGCATTATGCTACGTGCACATACTGGTGTTGTCTGGTCTCACCGATGACGCACCTCTGGTTACACTGGCCGCAAAAGGGTAGACCTCTGCCAGGAGCCTTATTCGACATAATCCTCCCCAAACTAGGAATGGGAATCCAAATATCTTTAAATATAAATACTAAGCAAATACGAACTCGAACTCATACGAGTTTATCTCCCAGCAAATCTCTCAGCGAATAGCGAATCATTATTTAATTGTCCGGATAGGCTGGACACTGCGTTTGGCAGGCACTAAGTTATATTTGATTTCTTATAAAGTTGTTTATCCAGCGAAAATATTTGTGTGAATATTCGTACTAAAATAGAGTCTAAGATGTCTGCTTTTGTGGGTCACCCAGAAACTGGAGACACAGACAACGGACAACCACGCAAACACCCACGCAAACGAAGAAGACTTCGAATAATTATACACACATAGATACATACATATGTATGTGTCGGCGTCGGCGTCTATCACTTTCATTTCTTATACTACGAATGGCAGGCCTATAGAATAATTATTTGCCGTAAATTGGAGAGTTTAATTATTCCTTTTATTTCCCCATGTAAATATTCCATATCGCCTTGCTAGATTTTAAAATGAATCACAGTTAAATGATCTCCAGTTGATGGGATTGGGGTGCGGGTGGGGGTGGGGGCGGTGAGACACCATCTACATCATTGTACTCTCTCTCTTTCTCGTCTGTACATAAATACATCCGGCCAAGCAGCAGCGTAACAACAACAATAAAATTTATGATAAATTCTGTTATCTGTCTCTCTGGGTGTCGAACTTGCAACCGGAAAGTGCTCGTGGGATTGTGAGAATTCACTGACAAAAAAGTTCTATTGCCAGAGAGGTACCGGATACGCGCGGGAGTGTTGCACTTTTCATGGGGAACCATGGGGAAAAACCTTGAGTTTTTAGCACTTTTTTGAACGCTCTCATAGTTATACAACACTGGCGGCTGTTGTAATCAGCTTAGAGAAGAACAAGAACAAGCAGTTCGGCAAGCAGTTCTGTGTGGAATAATAGCTGCATCTCCCTTCCACCACCATAGTCTAGTCGTCGTTCCTCATATAAGGCTCACATACAATGTGTTCTCTTTTTCAATGATTTGTCCTAGATGCCAGGGAATTCGGGTCGAGGTCCCCCCCCCTCCCATCTCTTGCTACTCGGCCAGAGAAATAATATTTCCGTTCGTATGTGTGTGTGTTTGTGTATATTCTTTTAATTTATGGCAATTTGCTAATTTACAATAACAATTTCATTTGCACTTTGCTCCGAAAATAGCGCAGCCTCTGCTGCTGCTGCTGCTCTTGTCTGCTGCTGCTGTTGTCTGCTGCTGGCTGTTGCACTTTTTCTGCAAGCGCAAGCGAGATGGCAGTGCGTGTGTGCAGCAGCCAGAGCCAGCATAAGTGATGCCAGGCTGTGTTTTTTGCAGGGTACGACATACATCCTGTTGTACAAATATGTGTGGAGAGCATTATCAGATGTGATTGCCTCACCTTTCATTAATCCACTTTGCGTGCATGCATTTGATTTGTTGATGCTCCGCCCCAATGACGGTGACTGTTGGTGCTGGCTGCTGGCTGTTGCGTCGACGCTGTGCTCAATTGGGCAGTGTGTGTGTGTGTGCGTGTGTGTGTGTGCGTGTGCCAGTTTCTCGAATGCGCGTCCTTGACCCAGAAGCTGAAGCTGTAGCTGTTGCTGTGTTGCGCCTGCAACTCCCCAATGCAGCCCACCAGCCTCGTCTCTCTACCGCTCTCGTCAGCTGACCGATCCTAGCAGTGGCTAACAGTACACAAATATGCCCCTAATGTTATTAACACTACCTGCCTGCCTGTCCCGCTAGTTTTCCAGTTGCATTAGCGAATGAAATATTAGGTAAATGTATTTAGTTGGTAGCTCTATCCCCAATCCAGTCCCAATCCAGTCTTAATCCTGTTCCAATGCAATCTCAATCTTAATCCTGTTCCAAGTTCCAGTTAGTGTTGACAGGCGACGCAAACGTCAGTTGACCGGCTGGCTATCGATAACACTAACCGATTTGGCCCATCAACTGACATAGACTCAGCAAACTGTCCAGATTTCCTTCCCATCGTGACTTGTCAAATCTGAAACTCTGAAAATTCAGTGCACAATTTTTTTTGTCTCTGCTGCCTGCCGGTTGTGTTGTTTTTTGCTGTGAGTTGTCCTGAGACGGGTCTTTGGAAAATATCCAAGTAATTAACTGAGGAACTAATTAATTAATAACTAATTGTTTGGCCTAATCCTGAACACACATTTACGGCTCTTTTTCGTTTAAACTAAACCTGAATATATGTATATCTAATGCTCCTCTTTTTCGCTCTACTTGCAGACTGCTAAAAGGAACAACAACTCTACAGATAGAAACAACAACAAAAACAACAACAAAAACAACCAGGAGAAGAAAGACTAGAATTAAACATAATACTAATAGTTTATCAATAATAATATATATATATATAAAACAGAGAGATCAAAAAAACTACACACACACATACACAGCAACACACACACATACACACAGAAAACTTAATTGTAAAAATTCGAAAGCAAAAGTAAAAAAGCAAAAAAAAAGTATTTTCGGCATCGAACAGATAGACAAACAGACAGACAGAGCAGAGCAGATTACCTTACCACTAATATTATACATATTGAAAGCTTGGAAAGAATCACTTTAAGCCTTATATACAACAAAAAACAAAAAACAAAAACAAAAACAAGCAATAATTGATAAAGAAGCCTAGAAAAAGCGGAGAAACAAGATTCGATTCCAGATTCAAGAAAATTATTAGTCAAGAATTAAGAATATTTGATATCAAAATGTCTGATTCGTAAGTAGAGAAGAAATTGCATAAAACAGCTATATACACACACACACACACACACACACACACACACAAACATCAAAGATCCACACAGTCGTAGAAATATTTAGAAAAATTAAAACAACAAAAACAACAACAACAACCACAACAACAACAACAACCACAACAACAACAACCACAACAACATTAATTGCCATCCAACTCCTGCAGAAGGCAGGAGGAGCAGCAAGAGCAGGAGCGCATAGAACGCGAATTGGTCGATTGGATCTGTCAAGCAAATCAGCAGACACACCATCCAGAGGCCACAACTGGCCAGGAGCAACTGCCAGAGTTGACAGCAAACGACAGTCGAGGACAAAGCGACAAATCGGTTGATTCAGGGGGCCTGATATGCACACCAGACGGCGGCAGCAGCATCTTAGCCTACGAGTATTTATTTGAGCAGAGCTTCGAACTTCACCAGCAGCAGCAGCAGCAGCGGCAATTCCAAGAGTGGCAGCAGGAATTGGAAGAGGAGCAAGAGCAACTGCAACTGCTGGATCAGCAACTGCAATTGCAGCAAGAGCTATTCAGGCAGGAACAGGAGCAGCAGCAGTTGGAGCAACAGCAGCAATTGGAGCAACAGAAGCAGTTGGAGCTACAACAGCAGCAGCAGCAGTTGGAGCTACAACAGCAGCAGCAGCAGTTGGAGCAGCAGCAGCAGCAACAGCAGCAGCAGCAGCAGGAACCGATCAATGTAATTGCAGATTTGGAATTTGTGTCCGTTAACGAATCACAGGACCTAGAGGAGCCTGAGTCGCCGAACGTCGACGAACACGGGCAACCAGTTGAGGAGGTCATATACGAATGCCTAGACCCGGTAACCGGCATACTAACCTACAGCAAGCGCAATCCCAGCGACCAGAAAGAGGAGACTGCTAAGACTCCCCCCGAAGCGGCTGTATCTAAATCGCTAGAAACTCTAGGGCTAGCAGAGCTCCTAGGCGCTTGGGGCACGAAGAAGTGTGAGAATCAGACATCAAAGATCTTGCGGCTGCTGGAAGAGCGTACGAAGGAGGCGGAGAATAGGGACGCGGAGAAGTTACGACAGCACCAGGAGCACCTGCTGGAGCTAGAGGCATACCGTCAGAGCAACAAGCAAAAGGCGCGAGCCCAAGAGCAGGCGCGCCGACGTCGGGAGGCAAACAGGAAGATTGTGGAGGAGGAGGCCAAATCCACAAAACGTATCGCGGCACTGAAGAAGGACATCGAGCATCAGATCCGAGTGCAGAAGGAATCGGAGGCCAAGTGGCTCCGGGACGAGGCCGAAAAAGATAGAGAATTTGAGCGGTGGTCAGAGCTGAAAAAGAGCGAGGCGAGGGCTCAACGGCAGCGAGAGGAGGAGCAGAAGCTGCGCGACGAGCTCCGGTTGATCGAAGAGGAGAAGGCGGCGCAGAGTCGCAAGCAGAAAGAGGCGGTCAGCGAGCTAGATCAGCAGAGGCAGAGATTCATGCAACACCAGAGGCTGCACACAGAAGCATTCTTCAGCCATTTTCCATACGGGGAATCCAACCATTTCTATCCGCACGAGTACAGCAGCAGCAGCTGCAGCAGCAGCTACAGCAACAGCAGCAGCAGCAGCAGCAGCAACACGACGGTCGCAACGTCGACGAGATTCCCCACAGCATCCTCCTGTGCGTCGCTGATGCAAAACGAAATGGTTAGCATACCGATGGCCAATCTGAATGGCGGCCTCAAGGCGGCGTCTGGATCGGCCGGTGGCTCGGCCACTGGCGGTGGCGTGCGATACTTTTCACAATTTAGCAAGGGTGGCGTCTCCGGTGTCTCCACCGGCAGCAGCACCACCACCACCACCCTGGTGCACCAGCACCAGCATCTGCAGCACCAGCGCAAGCCCATGGCCAATGGGGATCTTTATGCCAACGGCAGAGTGGCTGTCGTAACCAATGGCATGCGCATCAAAACGGAGCAACAGGATCTGCTGGATTCCCTTACTGTGATCAAACCGGAACTGATTACCAAAATGGAGCCCACAGCAGTGCAGACACCGCCACCACTACCACCACTACCACCAGTGGCAATGGCAGCCACAGCAGTAGCAGACACTCAGGCAGCAGCAGTGGCTGCTTCAGTCACAGATGAACCATTGGCGCTGCTCAGCGACCAGCAGCAGCAGCAGCAGCAACAGCAACAGCAGCAACAGGCAGCAGAGGCGGACGATCCCGAACTGGACATTGTGATCAACAATGTGGTCTGCTCGTTCAGTGTGCGATGCCACCTGAAGTTGAGGGACATTGCGCTGCGCGGCTGCAATGTGGAGTATCGCAGGGAGAACGGAATGGTGACCATGAAGCTGCGACGCCCCTATACGACGGCATCCATATGGTCATCCGGCAGGATCACCTGCACAGGCGCCACCTCTGAGATAATGGTAGGTGCAACCAGCTAATATCGACCCGACCCAAAAGCAAATCCTTAATCGAACTCTCACTCTCATTCGGCAGGCCAAAGTGGCAGCCAGAAGGTATGCCCGGGTCTTGGGCAAACTCGGCTTCCCCACACGCTTTCAGAACTTTCGCATTGTGAATGTTCTGGGTACCTGCAGCATGCCCTGGGCCATTAAGATTGTCAACTTCTCGGAGAAGCATCGCGAGAATGCCAGCTACGAGCCGGAACTGCATCCGGGTGTCACATACAAGATGAAAATGCCAAAGGCCACGCTGAAGATCTTCTCCACGGGCAGCATTACAGTGACAGGTGAGTTTCGACAGGTCTCTCTAGCTCTCTCCGGCTCTCTCTATAGATCGCACTTGCTTTTTGCTTTTAGCCGCCAGCGTGAACGATGTGGAATCGGCCATACAGCATATCTATCCATTGGTACACGAGTTCCGCAAGCAGCGTTCGCCGGAGGAGCTGCAGCATTTAAGGGCCAAGCAGAACAAAAATGCCGGAATCACTGGCACACCCGCCGCCGCCAGCATCACCAGCACCATCACCGACGCCAACGAGACCCGGGCACTGGAAGATCAGATCCTCACGGCATCGAAGACTTTATCGCGCAGCGATATCTTGGTGAATACCACCGCTGCCCATGCAAAGACAATGCCTAGCAATGCGGCTGGGGATCTGGTCAATGTGGCGGTGAGCAATGTGCAGCGGCTGAAGCAGATCGAATCGTATCGCCAGATGTCGCATCAGACGCACGAGGAGCGCCGCCACATACCCTACCCGCGGGACAAGTCGGAGGCAGGGCTGTTCCCCCACTCGACACCCAGCGCGCCACCGGGTGACAATATCTGTGCCAATGCCCGGCGACGGGCCACCGAATGTTGGGCCACCAAGCTGCAGAACAAGCGGCCACGCTACAATGATCCCAGCCCAGTGACGGCGGGAGGCAAGACAACGACAGCGACGACAAGCGCAATCACCTCTTCCTCCTCCAATCCCGCCATCCAAAGCACATCCGCCACATCTGCCACCGGCACTGCCATTACGGGCCCCATTCTGCCGCTCTCCTCGCTAACGCCCATCGGCAACATCAGTGGCAGCAGGCCCTTCGGCCTGATGGCCGCGCGCACAATGATCCCTGCCACGGGGACGATCATCAAGATCAAGCAGAGCTGCATTAAGCCATTGAACCGCAATGCCCTGGCCGCATTCACCGCTGCCTCCAGTGGTAGCATCGCTACCGCTGTCAATGCCACTGCCACAGCCACAGCCACAGGCACAGCCAATTTTAGTCTTGGAGCTGCTGCTGCTTCTGCAGCCAAGCGGGAGCGCCAATTGAGCTGCAACTCGGATTTGGATATTGAAATGGGCTGGCCATGATGTGGGATGATTGAATGATTCAGATCAGAACAGAACAGAACATAACAGAGAAGGAGAAGGAGAAACGAGAGAGAAACCAGAGAGAGAGAGAGAGAGAAACAAGAGAGAGAGAACGGAAGAAAGGAACAATATATCGTCGTTGCCTATGCCAAAATATTTAGAAGTTAGAACAAAAACCCAAACAAAATCAAACACAAACAACAAACACACACACAAACAAACAGAAAGAAAGGAAACAAATGAAAGGAAAGCAAAGCATCGAATGGAATCGTTTCTTCAACTTCATTTTTCGTTTGAATTTGTGTTTGGTGTTCTCTGCATTTAAACGAAGGAAACGGAGGACACAAAAATCAGAAGAGAAACGCAACTAAAACAAGAGCCAAAAATATAATACTAAGGTGAGTTTTACCCCCCCCCACACTCCTTTAAATGCCCACCCCCCCTAATGGTAGTATTTTCTTGTCATCTTCTTTCACAGATTTATGTTAATTTCATCCCCCCTCCCCCCTCCCAAATCAACAAACAATTGTAAACACAGAGATCACAGAGATGGGTTATATGGTATATGGTATACCACTTACCATGCGCATCCATTGGGGGGGGGGATAAATCTGTAATTGAAGAACCATCGTAGACATAAAATAAAATACTAAAAGGCAATATACGATTTCTATATTCGATTATAATACGTAGAGAAATACAGCTACGTAGATCCCCTACCACCACCCACCCCCCACACATACCTTTATTTTTTATATAATAATTAACGTAATTATATAGTTTTTTTTTTAGTAAATTAATTTCTGTATATTTAGTTAGATAATTTACTGTGAACAAACCACCGCCTAATGAAAGAAAATACTGTAAAACGAATCATATAAATCGTAAATGTATGCTATAGCCACAGAGAGGGAGAGTGCAAGAAGGAAAACCATACAGTCAGTCGAGTCAGTACCCCGCTACCCGTTCCCCACTCCACTCCACTCCACCCGAACCCAATCCAATCCAAAGCAATGCCTTAAAATATAAGCAATAGGAAGCGCACTTTAAGCAGTATATATATTAGGAGTGGAGAAGGCGAGAAGAGAAGGCGCACTCAAGTGCCTTTAATCACACAAACACACACAGAAAACATTTTGTAACTTTACCTAGAGCCTTAATCCAACAGAAAATGAGTAAAAACAAGCAATAGAAGCACTCAAGTGCCTTCCAAATGAATAAAACACGCGACACCACATACACAATCCTACAATCAAGCAGTCCGTCAAGCAGTAAATTGATGTTTTTTTTCCTTCTTCGAAGGAGATTTCCTCCGAAGAAGAACCACCCCCCACAACCCCATCTCCAAAAAGAAACCACAAACACAACAATTTAGTCTTATTTCAATAATATTAATAATACACAATAATATATTTATAAATATTATTTGCTTTTGTTTTGTTTTCGCTTTAAGTTTTAAGTGCAAAAAGCTTCTATCGAAAACATTCAGTTGTTGTAGTAGGGAAACAAAACGAAAACAGAAACAGAAAGATAACAAAAAGGAAAAACACACAAAAAATGGTTCGATTAAAACACATACAATAGCATACAGCATAAAGTACGTACATATATAGTACATATTTACTATATACATTTAAGCTTACGAAACACACCTATATCTGGTCACTTGTAAACCAATAACAAACAGAACTAATGCTATACAACTATAGTAATATTTGTAATTATGTTTAGTTATGAGTCGGAAAACACACACCACACCACACAAACACACACACACACATTATATATATATATATATATACAAACTTTATACATTGCATACATACAAACAAAAATGAGAGGAAACAAAAACAATTATCATGCTAGCCTTAGACTCAAACCCAAACGGATGACGATTAATTCTAAGTGTTTATTCTTAATACAATAAGTTTATTTCTCCTCTTAAAAACTATTATCGCATAGGTAACCAAAAAGAAAACACACCTACACAAAAACACACACATACATATATACATAGATATATATTGATCAATATATTTATATTTATATAGATTGATTTTTTTTTTGAATTTTTTTTTTAAATTTTTAATTATATATTGAAAAAGCAAACAAGCAAAAAAGCAACTTAAGTCTAGATCTAGAAACTTGTTCCTGTGTTGTTGACAAATCGAGAAATGAAAGCAAACAAAGCAAAAAGCATACATTTTATTTAGTTGAAACATGCATTTGCAAAAACACACACAAACACACACACACATGCATGCATACGTACACATACATAATATAATTAATTAAGTTAAAATCAAGAAACGAAAAGCAAACCAACAAATACGAATCGTTAGCAATAATAATAAAAGCAAACAAATGAAGGATTATCTACCATGTGTAATCGCAAGACAAAACCACAAATAACACAAAAGCAAGCAGAGCCAAAGCAAGCAGTCGACAGCAAACAAACACAAACACAAAAATGAAACCAATACTCACGCCAGGCAAGCAGGCCAGGCAGGCGAGGCAGGCGGCCAGAGTGCTCGCTCTCTGGCAGCGGCGCTGCCGCAGCTGTAAACCACCATAAGTAGTCGTGTAAATAGCCCTTTTGTTTTTGAAATGCGATTATGTCGTGCCTTCAGCCTTCGACAAGCAATTATAAGCAGTTATAAGCAGTAAAAGAATGAGGAGAAAAATACGCAAAAAGCACACTAGCCAATTGTACAATCAATCAATCAATGAAATATAACTCGCAGCATCCCCTCCCCACCCCCCCTCCTCACCGAAATACATGCATACATATGTCTGAATGGAATGGAATGGAATGTGTGTGTTTGTGGGGTATCGGTATCAATTAGGCATAGGAATTTTTGTAAGAATTGCCTCAGTATCTCTAATACCATAAGCATAACATAATCACACCTTCGAGCGACCCTAGGACATATGAGAACCCCAGAACATACACACATGCAAACATGCAAACATACAAACATACAAACATATTTCTGTTATGCTTTTCATATCGTTCATACTTTAAGCATAATCAAAACATCATACATACATATGTCATTTGCTAAGAAAACCAAACTAACAATACAATACAAAACATACATATATGTATATGTATATGTAGAAATGTTTTACATCGGAATATGCCTTTAGGGAACAAATAGCAAATTAAGAGATGCGAATGCAAGTAGCAATTAGCGAGGAGCGGAGCAGCGGAGAGCGGAGAGAGGAATGTTGTAAACAATTGCAAAAATCGAAGTGCTTGAAACTAGAATTTAAGTGTTAGATCTTAAGGCTAGAAGGAACACACACAAACAGAAACCACAACCAATAACCAATAATTGAAAATTAAAGAAAATGGAATACTAATGTCTAAGCCAAAACGCATATAGCAATTAACTAAACCCTAGAAGAGTAATAAGTAAATGATAGTGAGGATCATCCCCCTGTGTGTAGATAGATAGTTGTTGAAATACGCAAAAAACAAAAACAAATAATAAAAAGATGGTGAGCAAAGAATTCTTTCTATAGGCATTACAACAAATATTACAAAAAGTTGAGATTCTTATTGAGGTGTGCATATGACACATGACATATGACATGCACTTTAAACTGCCTTTGAAAATAAACAAAAGCCTAGGATTATAGGAAATTTATTAACGAAACAAATTATATACACAATGAGAAAGGAAATTGCTTAGCAGAAGAGCAGGGCGCTGCAGGAAAGATGAATGATGATGCTTATGATTATGATTATTGAATTGTATGTATTACATGTATGTATGTATCTATGATGACCCACAAAACCGTACTAATTTTATGCTATCTTCTGCAATAACAATAAACCAACAGAGAAAGACCACAACTAGTTGTAGAAGAGAGAGAGAGAGATCGAGAGAGAGAGTAGAAGAGTAGGAGCCAGGAGGAACACGCCTAACTAATGTGTATTTGGTTTCATATATAGAACACTTTTGAAAGAAAGCAAAAAAAACTAAAAATATTTATATAGTATACACCACATAAAAGTACGAGTATATATATATTTTTTATTATTACGTATTTAAAAACAAAATGAGAGAACAATGAAACAATGAATGATGAATAATGAATAATGGTGTGTAGATGGATGATTATGATGATGAAACTATGAAAAACAAATGGAGAAATGAAAAATCAACAAAATAACATAATTCTGTTTTTGTTTTGCCGTAAAGACTGCATTATACCAACAATTAATTATATACACAATTATTATATATAAATGTATATATAATAAATAATGTGTAAAGACGATCAAGAGAGAGAAACGAAAGAAAGAGACGACGACCGATGGAGAAAGGAAACATATTTAGGCATTAAAACAGAAAAATTGATAAATAAACATACAAAAAAAAAAAAACAAACAAAAAAAAAATATGAAAAAATTAAACAAAAACCAAGAAACATTTATTTACTAGCACCTAAGCGCACTGGACCAGCGAGAGAGGGAGAGAGAGAGAGAGAAAGTGTTTTCCATCGATACCCGAGGATCCAGTCAGCCAGCCGCCAGAGCCTTTGAGGCTATACCGGCGCGATCAATATTAAAAAGCAAGAAGCAAAAAACGAAAAGCAAACAAAATAATGATGTGAAATCAACCTTACCAAAACGTGCTAACCCAAGGGGATGGGGATTGCCCTTCCATTTATAGTTAAGAGATGCGGAATGCAATACACACACCCCCAATACCCGCCAGCAGATCCCCAAAATGAAACATAAATTAATTACCAATATCCAAAAACTTGGTATTAGTCGTAAGTTTAGATGATAGTACCACCCTACCCCATGCAGTAGTTTGTATAAGAAAGAAACAAAACTAAAAGTTCGATTTCGAGAGAGAGAGATACATATGTATGGAACTTGTTGGACTCAAGACACCGGTCTCCGGTCTCCGGTTCCGTACGAGTGTTTAGTAGGTGTGATCTTTGTTTGATTTTCGAGAGTTTGTAATTGTTTGCATCTACTATATCAAGCAAATTTCCTATATACATACACACACACACACATACATATATATATCTACCACATATACATACATACACAAAAAGCAGAGCAGAGAACTCATCTGATCTATGTTTAGTTCCACAGTTTAGTTTAGCGTCTGGGTCTCGTTCAATTGAGCGAAACTCTGCACTGAAGTCCAAACTACAGTCCCGACAACAACAACAAAACACCAACACAAAAGCCAACCAAATGAAAGCAATTTGTTTGAATAAAACTCAAATTACATAAACATGTGCGTTCTTTCATTTGTTCAAATGTTTAAAATATGAAAATCAACTCGGAGGCTCTTCCAGGATTTTGCTTAACAGAGGCCGTTGAAGCATAGCATGGAAATAACAGTGCTCTGTTAACAGCAGCAGAACAGCAGAATGTTAAGCCACCTGGTGTCCATGTCACATGCACATGCACATGCACATGTATGAGTAGAATAAATGCATTTTATTTAGGCAACATTTTACTTGTTTTTTTGTTTTGGAAAAATAAGTTTGATGTCGACTATTTGGTTCACATAAGCAATGCCGGCTCCTCGTACCCGTCGCCAACGTCCGCTGGCAGGTAGCAGGATGTGTAAATGAAGTAGAAGACGCCCACAATGGTGTTGAGGTCAACGAAGTACAGATAGTAGACGATAATGTTGTTGCACCACACCTCCACAAAGGGCGTCCGCTCGTGGAGTATCACGGTGGAGATGAGCAGAATGACAGCCAGGACAGTGCCCACAAGCATCATCTACACACAATGGGAATACATATACGTAATCGAAATGTACTAATGCACGAGAAGGGCGGGGGGCGGGGGGGGGCGCTCACTCACCCCATTGGTGGTGACCTGGTTGATCTGAAAGTGGCTCACGTACTTGGCCCGAATCAAAATCATGATAACAAACGAATAGAACATGGTCAGCACCATCGTCCAGCGCATATAGAAGAGCTCCAGCCAGGTGAGATGCGGCACCTGAATGTTGTCCACAATTATGGTCCTGCTGCAGCGCTCCGAGCTATCGTCCGGCACACGCACAGCCACATGAACGGCTGCATCCCCGTGGATGTGCACAATCTTGTTGAGCATGTGGAGGGCACCAAAGCAGGCAATCTACACATGTACGTGATGGATGGATGGGTGGGAGAGTCATGCATCAGCCTTCGACTGGGGGGACACTTGGGGCACACACTCACAAAGGAACTCAGCGACAAAAGGCCGCAGCACAAGTCCAGGGCTCGGCACATCTTTCGATTCAGTTCGATTCAATTCGATCTTGTTGCAATCAGCTGCCAGTAACGACTGGCCACGCAGTGGGAGTGGAATCCATACCTAGAGGGAGTCTCCGGCTGTAAAATACCAGAACCCCACCCCATCAAATACACTGAGCACTGATTTTTCGCTGTCGCAGCTGGAAGTGGGGATGGTATGCATTGTCGATGTCGCAGCTGGATTGTCGTTTGGAGGCAGGCGTAAACAGTTTTATTTTACACATGTTTTTTGGCGACTTAAATGCTTAATCATACAAAAATGATGGCGACACTCTCCCTATGGGTATTGGGTGCTGTGTGCTGGGTGCTGGTGTGGTATGTGTGTGCGTGTGGGGGATGTCTGGATGTGTGCATGGATGAGGGAGGGAGGCTTTAAAATTAGTCAACTTGTTTGGAGTATGTCGTTGTAGGATCGAAAGAAGATTAGGAAACGGGGGCAGGTTAAACTACTGGCTAAACTTGACGCCTATGTTGTTGACGCGCGTCTGCATGTGCTGGAGGACATCCTGCGAGAAGTCCTCGATGGTGGTGAAGCGGCTCTTCTGGAAGCTGAAGATGTCGCCCAGGAAGGAAAGCAGCTGCTCGCGAAAATAGTGACAAATGTCGCGCAGGTTCTCGTTGGGCCCAAAGAAGCCCCAGGCCATCAGCGGTGATATCTGCTCGGATATCACATAAAAATGGGACATGAACCCATTGGGGAACTTGAGCATGCGCTTCTTTGCCTTCAGCACCGACCACACGGCCGTCGTTAGAGCCTGTCCAATGCAACGCAGCGAGCGAGAGAGAAAGGAGTGCCAATTGGTGTCAGGTGTCAGGTCAAATGTTAAATGTCAAATGCGTTTGCTTACCGTCTCTTTGAATCCGTTGGATAGCCAACGATTTTGGACCACAGCCGTGACACTGGCTGGCGGCGTGTCCAGATCCTTGAAAGAGTCCAGGATGATAAAGTCCAGGCAGATGTCGTAGAAGGTCATTGCCTTGACGTTGCGTTGCTCCAGCTCCATTTGGATGCAGGGCCATGCATTGGGGTCCTTCAGGAAGTTCACCATGTCCTCGTAGCCAACGAGAAACTCCTTCGTGTCCTTGTCGCCCAGGCAGAGCAGATCGGTAAGGATCTGCCGGCCCGCATCGCAGATCCACTGACCGACAGCGGGATCCTTGAAGAGAAACTGAAAGGCCAGACGGACGCAGTGGAGCTTCGCCAGGTACTCGGTGTCGGTGCTGCAGTGCACCAGCTCCGCCCGAATGGTGCGGCAGGGCACCGTGTACTCATCGTGATGCTTCAGTGCGCTCTGGAACAGCGGATACTCCTCGTACGAGGTCTCGATGAAGCCCTCGAATTCCCGCAGATCGGCCACCTGGTCGAGGGCCGAGGCGAAACTCTCCGCAGAATCAAAATTGGGATCGGAGCCGGCCCTACTGAGCACGCTGCCCGACTTGCGGGAGATGCGGTCCTCGTCATCGCCGCCGACGCCACCGCCAGCGGTGAGGCGATCCTCCTCGGCCTCGTCTATGGAATGTTCCTCGCGAAAAAGCACCGATCGCTGGTCAAGGAAGAGCAGCTCACTCTGCTCCTGCAGCGTGTAGGCCATCTCCAGCAGGTTCTGGATCTCGCGACAGAACTCCGAGTCCTCGGCCGTGGTCAGCGGGGCGGGAAATCCGCCCGGCGAATAGTGTGAGGCCAGAGCATCCTCCCAGAAGTTGATGACTGTGTCCAGGGCCTCCATACCCATGACGCCCAGCTGCTGTACGGTCAGCTGGGTGACGGCTGTGGGCACAGCATTCGTTCCACTGGGCCCCATAATGCCAATGGAGCCCGAGGCCATTGACAGGCGATCAGAGTAGGCGATTGTCGAGCCAACCGGGCTGCCCGAGCGTGCCGAGGCCTTGGAGCCGGCAATCGATAGCAGATCGTTGGGACTGCGCATACTGTTCCTCGTCCGACGATTTGTGTACTTCCTGGGACGACGTGGTGGGCGTGGAGGCTTCCGGCGACGCAAGAAACGCGATAGGACGCCCATCAGAGCCACGCCAGCGGTCAGTGAGAAGATAACGACCTGATCAATGGGTTCAGAGGGTAAATAACAAACAAAAATCGTTTCAGCCTCTGCTTACCTTTGTGGTGGTGGAGACACGGAAGGGCAGCAGGCTACCGGTCCATGGTGCCGGTACGTTGCGATGCATGACTTTTGAATTTTGAACACTTTCGATTTGGATGCGATGCGGAAGGGTTTAGATTAGTGTTTTTTGTGTGCGGATGACTCCCCTGGCTCTGCTCTGCTCTCTGATTGTGTGCGTGCTTTGAGGTTAGGCCCAGCTAGTAGCCCCGCCAACACCAATCTGACCGCACATTGGCCACTAGGCTGTTGCTTTGCTCATCGGTTGGCCTGCCCTTTGGAGTTTGTGTTTTCCCCTTGTTTTCCTCGTAATAACTATTGCTTGGCAGTCACTTTTGCACCGATTGGTTGCCTTGGTTTACTGGCTGTGCTATGGAGTTGACAGGGGGTCTTCAACCGAGGATTTCCTTGATGTTGGTCAGTCAAAACTTTCACTTTTAGGCCGAAAACAACAAAATTGCATCACAACGTTGAGGGAGCGCGCGCGGCACCAGAGGGCCATCAGCTGTTGGAAGGGCTGCCAGACCGCGGATTGTCAGAGCTGAGCAAATTACTGTGAACGTAGAAATCACAGTGACAGAGTAACGATATGCTGAAATTTCACTCGTTTTTTAGTCACGGAGGGCAGAAATTGCTCATTTCTGATATCCGCCTACAGAGTTGCAAATCATAATCGATAAAATGATTTATTGGGCCAAGAAAGTGGGCGGGAAAGAGGGAAATGAATTGAATAATCGAATCAGTTTAATAATTAAATCAATTATGACATCTTTTCTGTCACAATTTTCATAATTTTTGTGGATGCTAATCCGATTCGATAACACACACACCGGGTTGATGTGACGTCACACAAACCTGAGAGATGCGCCATCCGGTACACGCCAGCAGAAGAAGCAACAATAACAAAAACAAAAACAACAGCAACAGCCAAAGCAGAACCGGCAAAAGCCAGTGCAAGATTGTTTCTGTTTCGGTTTCTGCTGTTGTGGCACGGGCAGAAATACATATTTTGGCATTATTAAATTGGTATTTTGGCATTGGCGCAAGCGAAAACATCCACACAAACACACAACTACAGGGCCAGCGAGACGCACAGAGAGGCACAGACACAGCCACAGCCACAGCCACAGGCACAGGCACACACTTTCCTAGCACTTACTCATGCCACTGTAGCAAAATATTCTTTGTGGCTTTTCAGTATTGTTATTAGTCCCGCAGCAGCACAAAGACAACGACTGACGACCGACTGCCTGCCACTCGCCCATTATCATCATAGATAAATGATGTCTGAAGATGCCAAGAGTGAGTACAGTGCGATACAAGCATAATCGAATGCAAAGCACTTTTTCTTATGATTCTGCCTACCTTCTGTTGGCCAGGTCCAGGACCACGCACCCGTAACATCATTGAAAATCAACTGTTTCGTCGCCAGCACAGCCTGAAGCTTGAGGCGCTGCAAAGGCAGCGCACCCTTCAGGGCGATGACGACACCGACGTGGGCGAAGAACCCTTCGACAAGGTCAGTTCAGTGGGATATGGGTTGGGAGCATGAGCATGACCCTGAGAACGGCTAACGGCTCTCTTTCTTTTAGACACAAATAGTCATCATATTCACGGAGAAGGCCAAGCTGCGCCACTGTCAGGATGTGGAGAAGATAATCAATGAATTCGGCATACAGACCACACTGGAAATTGTGAGGTGAGCGTGGAGCTTCGCTTCCCTATACACCACATGGTACATGCTCCCTTTAATGGCATTTCGTTTATGTAGGAAAACTGAAAAGTATCTGTATCTGTCTGCCAGTCTGGACACCTTGCTGCGGCTGGCCGATTTGGCCGAGCTGGAGAAGAAGACCACCACGGGCAGCATGCAGAAGTTCAACAATGGCTGCGTCTCTGACTTTCTGCTGCCCGGCATGGCCAAGGACCAAATTCTGCGCTACTGTGAGATTCCCGTTCTGATCAAGGACGTGATCAAGCCACCGATCAAGTCCTACATTCAGAAGGGCTACATCGAGGACATGTTTCCCCTGCACGATATTGTGGGTGAATTTCGTAATCAGCCGCCTCAGCTCGGCATTGGCTGACACTCTTCTTGTCTCTTTGTTCCCGCTCTCTTTCAGCTCTATTTGGATCGCTTCAATTGGAATCTGAAGCGTACCCATCTGCCCATAGAGGACATCCGCAACTACTTTGGCTCCAGCATTGGTCTCTACTTTGGCTTCATCGAGTTCTACACGAAGGCCCTGATCTTTCCCGCTGTCTTTGGCATATTGCAGTATCTCTTCGACCTGAATCTCTCGATTGTGTGCAGCTTCTATGTGGTGTGGACAACTGTGAGTGCATGCCCATTTGTGCATCCAGGAGTGGCAATATCGTGAGACTGATTGGGTTTCTCGTCGTTGTAGATCTTCCTGGAGCTGTGGAAGCGCAAGTGTGCTGGCTTCTCGTATCGCTGGGGCACCATCGAGATGAGCAGCCTGGACAAGCCGCGCTCCGACTACCAGGGCCAGCTAAAGCCCGATCCGATCACCGGCAAGATGACACTGCATTACCCGATGCGCTACACGTACCTGCAAATGTACTGCATCTCGTATCCGGTGGTGCTGGTCTGTGTGGTGGCTGCCGGTTGGTTCGCCCTCTACCAGTTCCAGATCGAGGCCGAGGTGCTGGCCGACTTTGGCGCTGAATCGTGGCTGCTGTACGTGCCGGTCATTGTGCAGTCCATTCTGATAGCCATCTTCTCATGGGCCTACGAGAAGCTGGCCACATTCCTCACCAAGCTGGAGAATCATCGCACCCGCTCCCAGTACGATCGGCATCGGGTCAACAAGCTGATGCTCTTCGAGATTGTGAACAACTTCTTCTCGCAGTTCTACATCGCCTTCGTGCTGCAGGACCTCAAGCAGCTCAAGTACCAGCTGATGATGCAGCTGCTCATATTCCAGCTGCTGTGCATTGCCCAGGAGATCGGCATACCCCTGATGGCCGTGCTGCGGCAGAAGTACGTCAAGTTTCGGCATCGCGAGGTGGCCGAGGAGAAGCTGGACAACATCAGCGATCAGCCCCGCTACGAGCAGTCGTTCTACGAGTCCGGCCTGGATGCCTACCATTCCACATACGAGGACTATCTGCAGGTGTGCATACAGTTCGGTTTCGTTGTGCTCTTTGCCGCCGTGGCCCCCTTCGCCGCCATTGGAGCGCTCATCAACAACGTATTTGCCGTCCACATTGACATGTTCAAGCTGTGCAACATCTTCAAGCGGCCGTTCGCCCGCAGGGCCAAGAACATTGGCGCCTGGCAGCTGGCCTTCGAGCTGCTGTCCGTCATGTCGCTGCTGAGCAACTGCGGCCTACTCTTCCTCCAGCCGAATGTCAAGTGAGTGTGCGCGGAAAACTTTGCAATCAAATATTGAATTTCCCCCTTCTACAGGGAATTTTTCTCGCATTGGCTGCCCTCGGTGCCGGATCTGTCGTTTGTCATCTTTGAGCATTTGCTGCTGGGCCTTAAGTTCATCATTCACAAGGTCATCCATGAGCGTCCGCGCTGGGTACGAATTGGTCTGCTAAAAGCGGACTTTGAGACCAGCCAGGCCCTGAAGCAACTCAAGTGGGTATTCCCTTTCCTTTCCTCCCTTTCTGTATTCGTTGTTTAACTCTGTGTTTCCCCTTTGCTTGCAGAAAATTCAAGTCGGAGGCTAACAAGATGGCCTAGGATGGCACTCTCCCACTGCGTCTCCTCCTCCTAATCTACAGTTCCAGTCGGTGGTGCTATTACAACCAAATCCATTATCAAGTCCATTATTATATTTGTACGTTTTATGCGATTTTAATGTGTAACTTCTAACCCGCGGAAAGGTGTGCCTTATAAACTGATAAATGCTTTAATCAAACCCCCCACACACAAGAGACTCCTAGCGCCCTCCTCCCCTGAAGTGCTTGAAGGCCAGAAAGGCATCGATGGCGTGCAGCAGTCCCGCCGCATAGCCCATGTACTAAAAGAGTATGGGGATAGGATATACATGAGTACAGGAGGATTACCTGCAGAATGCTGCAGAGATTCCACACTTACGTAGCAGGCGGTCATGGCCGGATATGCCCAGAAGCCGGGACGCACCAAGAACTGCGGATGCAGCCACACAACGCACGCGAATCCCATGTAGCTGGACGAGCTGAAGTACATGCAGGCGGCCAGGCCATTGAACAGGGTCTCCTGCAAACCGAGAACACAATCTTCAGCTGGATGCTGGGAAGGGGAAGGGCTACTCGGTCAGCTACTCACAAACAGCGACTGTCGAATGAGGCCGTACGATTTCTCCGAGAATCCATAGCACAGGAGCAGTATGCCGGTCGTCGTGAAGCAGTGTCCTGTGGTGGCCAGAAAGCTGGTGAGCGCCTGGCCAATGGAGTCCGCGTAGGGCACACCGTAGCGTATCAGCAGGCCCTCGCAGAGCATCGCCAGACCCAGTTGCATCAGCTTGAGCAGTCCCACCCGCGACAGCACAAAGCCAAAGTTGATGCACGTACAGACGCGACAGCAGCAGATCCTGATGCCCAGCGGCTGACTCATGCCGCGCATTCCAAACGAAGACATTGTATAGGTGCTGTGCTGCTGCTTCTTTGCCGCCAGTCGAAATCCAACTGCTCTCTGTTCTCTGTCTCTGTTTCTGTTCTGCCACAAGACAAGGGATGAGGCTGCGCCTAAGCCAGGAGTCGTCTATAATTAGATGCGGCCACATCTGGCGGCCGTTGCTTGCTTGCCTGCCCCCAAGCGGCGCAAGCGCGCACAGTGGTGCCAGCGTAGGTGCCAGCATAAGTGCCTTTGTGTCTGCGCTGCTCTCTGTGAATGGTGATTGGACCGGACCACTGTGCCTGTCCTATTCGGAGTGAAATGTGCGTGGGGGTCGCAGTAGGCCTGGCATCGGTCCGGTCCGGGTCCGGTCAGGTGTGTGTGTCCCAGTGTGCTTCAAAGGAATCCGCTCAGTCAGCTGTCAGTTGTCAGTCAGTCTGTTTATCGTCTCCGTTGAAATAGTCACAACTAAATTCTCAGCCTGAGTCCCCGGATTCAAAATTCCAAATTCAGTCTTATTTCTGTTGCTAATTGTTTGAAACTCCGCAGCACCACCATGTGTATGCCATTCATCAACAAAGTGCTGCGCCGCAACAAACACAACAGGAACAGAAATCCCACACCCGCACCCAGTGCGACTGACTTGTTGCAGCTTCCTCCGGTGGGGCAGGTAGCGGCGACGCCCGAGGAGACGATGGCAGAACAGACGGCGGCGGCACCAGCACCAGCTGATGTCCCAGCACTAGCTCCAGCAGCAGCAGCAGAGACAACAACGACGGTTCGCACACCGGTGATGCCGATGCAGTCGCCCGCCGCCATGGCCATAGCAATGGCAGCCAGCTTTGCGGCCAGCGGTCGACCCTCCAGGACCTTGTCGACGATCACCAGCGTGAACAGCATAATAGCCAACAATTACGCAGCCACCGTACAGGTGCAGGAGGCCCATAATGCCTCGCCCGCCACCGTAGTCGGTGCTGATGTCGCTGACGCTGCTGCTGCAGTAGACGGCGGCGGAATTCCCGCAGCACCTAGTACCGTCTCCTCTTCTGGGCGCAAGAAGACCTGGCTGGAGTTTTTTGGCATGAGCAAAAAGAAATCCAGCATCGATTCGCTCTAAGCGAAGAGGCGAGGCGGCAGGACTAACAGGACAGGGCGAGACGACTGGCAGCAGAGACAGGATCAGGAGCATTCACAGACAAACATTTACGTTCAAACTTTTGGCTGGCACATTTTAAAAGGAAAGGGAAAATAAACAAAGCGCTACACCCACCCACACACCCTCCCTCGCTCTCTCTCTGTTCGTTTTTCCCACTTCCCACGCCAAGCAGTCCAAGCAGTCTATACAACGGGAATTCGTTCCGCCTGGAGCCTGGCCCTTCCTGTTCCAGCTGGACACTTGACTAGAGGTAAAATGGCATTTATTTGTCTGTTGTGTGCACGGCACGCTACTCTAATCTGTTTAGCTCTATTCTGTTCCATCCCCCATCTCCATCCGTCGGAATGTGCATACTCGAAATCTTCTGCTCTCAGATCGTGCCGTGCCGTGCCGTGTGTGGAGGCGGGGTACAAAAGCCCGCTCAATCGCCGCGGCATCGCTTCGCCAGCGATTAGTGTAATTTATCAGCCGCAACGACAATTTATTTTGCAAAGCGGCTGGGGAGGGGGTGGGGATGCTTTTTGACAATACAATTAATGTTTGCCGTTATCACAAGTAATTGTTGCCGCCTGTTGCCTGCTGCCTGCCACTGCCTGCCACTGCTTGCCACCACTACCACTACGTAAGCGCTGCTTACGTCAATGATTACTTACTCGTATGCACACACCAGGCGCTCCTCCAGCTCTTTCCAGCCCTCTCCCCCAGAATAGCAGTGCTGTAACAATCGGAGAAGCGTTGCATTTGCATAAATAGTTCTGGTCGTAGCCGCAGTATCTGCAATTAGGAATTCGCCAATTCCGTCACGATCTGTGCACCTGCACGTCCGTCCAGCCAACAGCCACGCCGCGGGGGCAAACAGTAAGCAGTGGAAGCGGTAGGGTTTAATAGGGATAGAGGATGCTGGGGTGGGGGTTGGGGGTTGGGGGTTACCAGGCAGAATCATCAATCAACAGAGTTCAACTTTCAATTGTTGGGGGTGGGGCGGAGCGGAGCGGAGGTTGGTTTTTTGGCACGCTCCCCCACGATCTCTTTTCGGTAGGGTAGGCTCATTTCTGCTCTCTCGCACAAAACAAACAACAGACATTTGGCGCACAACAGAGAACACATCTCTTGTCTTGTTTATTTATAAAAATGAGAAAGAAATAAATGTACCGACTAGTATAGCCATAGTATAGTACACACATATGTATGTATGAATGTCGGTATGTATGTACGTACATCTGTACGGATTTATGTAGTATAAGAATGTATATGTACTTCGGTACGTCGTATATTCTCATTGAAGGAAAACTTTGTTCGAAAACGAATTTTTTTTTGTTTTCGGCGTTGGAGCGGCGTCGCCGCCTTTCATTGCCCATTGGGGCAAATGCCTCTGACGCAGCCGGTTCCAACAGAACAGAACAGTAACACGCCAATATAAAACCATATAACATCCGTACAAAATCCAATTTCGTTTTTGTTGTTGTTTATTTTTGTTTCGGCTATTTTCGGAGTGAAGTGGAGACAACGGTAACGTAACGGATTCGGAATCGGATTCGGAGGCATGTATCTAAATCGGTTTAAGAACGTATTCCCCCACCCCACGCAGCGCATCACAACAATAAACAAAAAACGAACGTCATATAATTAAATAGGAATAGAAATTACCAAACAATACTCATCCCCCCACCTGTAGTAGAGTAGGAGGCGCCTCCCTCGCATTTTTATCTATCAATTTCTGTAGATTTATTGGTATTATGCAGTTAATAATCGTAGTTAGATGAGTGATATACAAGTATAAATTGTATCCGTCAACAAGCTCCAATAAGAGATATAATCTAATGAGAGATTACACAGCAGCATCAGCAGCAGCAGGCAGGAAACAATTGAAAACCATCTGGGAATTTGCGTCGGATCTGATGGGAACCTTGAGTGGGATATACTTATGATACTTATACCCATATTTCTAAGCGGACAGACAGACAGCAATGATGGATGTACGATTACTATAAGGAATGCAATATGGAATTTAAGAGTGCGAATTTTAAGTGATATTAAGTAATATTCCTGCCCCCATGATTGGAAAGGGCTGTGGGATAGAAGTGTCTAGGAATATATTCACAAATAATTATGCAACAAATTGATATGTCTACGGATAAGTATGTCTGTGTGTGCTAACGGACTTTTCCATTAGCAACGCTTCTTTCCCAACTTCTGAGTAAGTGTTACACCATACGGGTAGGGGGGCGGGCGCGCGCCTGCATCTCCTCCATTAGCGCACTTAGTAGATTGCATTCAATATTGTTTGATTTGTATGACAACAATTGTTGTTTATCGACAAGTGTCCGTTTTCGAGCAAGTTTAAGGGCCGCACCGATCCGCATCCCACACAGCAAAAAAACAAAAGTGTCGTTTTTTTTTGTTTCTTTTCTTCCAATCGCTAAAACGCAAATTCATTTGGCACCAACAACAAACAGCAGCAAACAAACACGAAACGAAACAAAACGAAGCGAAAATCTCTATCGAAAAAATGAAAAGTAATTTCTTGAGGCGAAAGTATAAAAGTTATAAACAATAATTCGTTATCTGGGCAATACCATCGTACAGATACAGAAACCCCAAACTCCACTCACCCCCTACCTACGGGTGCCATGAAATTAACTGAGAGATTGTTTTCATTTCTCTGTCTGGGGGCACTGATTGCCTATTGACCACACGCCCAGCGCCTGCCCTGTCCAACCCCCCAAAAAAAAACCCGTACTTGGAGATCCTAGATAAAGCTACCATATGGGTATATTTATAGCCATTTGTTTGCCCTCTACGTTTATGTTTATGTCACGATAGTGAATGAATCTTTGGAAGCCAGAGCCAGCAGAGAACGAGTGCGGATCGATCCGCTAAGAGAGAGCTTTCACTGTACGAATACGAGTACGCGTGTACTACGCGCCACGCACCGGAGATGAGTCGACAGAATGTGAACGAGTTGGAAAGTCCCGTCATGGGGACTCATATGCCATGGCGGCCCCAACTATGACTATTTCTTCTGAGAGATTTTTTTTGCTGAAGATTTTGACATGTGTGTAACAATATGGGCATGGCTATGGCTATGGCATTGTAACACAGAAACCCTCTCCCACCCAATCAATTGAGTTTTGAAGAGGACACTCCACTCCACACCACTCCACTCCACAGCACAGCACAGCACAGCACACCAGCACTCCCACTCTGATAACAAATTGGAACTGTTGTCTGATCAATTAAGCACTGGAAATTGAAGCAGAAAAGTCCCGTCACGTCCCTTATCTAACCAATGGACTAATTCCATGCCCAGAGAAGTTATATTCCGTTCTCAAGTTACTCCAACCCCAACCCCAACCCCTCCCAAGTGTGATGATTCATGCACACAGCGGATATCCAGAGCCCTGCTGCTAAACTATGAGTCTATGTGTGGGATGTGGTGGGGTGGTGTGGGGATGCAAGTACCGGGACGGGACAAATTTGAAGTAAGAAACAAAACAGTTTATTGCAAAACCCATCTGCGTCATTACGAAAACACTTGTTCCACACACACACACACACACACACACACTCTGCGCCCGCCCGCCCACTAATTGAAGGGAGGCGTGCGAATACATACAGACACAGAGCATATAGAAAGGTGTACATACATATGTATGTATGTAGATATGCATGTACCAGTGTATGTCATGTCTGTTTCATGTCATGGCGCCTTGTACCGCAAATTCTTTTCCTATGTATCGATTTCGTCATTTGTGTTTTTTGTATAATTTTGCTTATCAGTTATCGATCGATGCATGTACATACAAGCAATTCTCGAGAGGGACACCACACACACACACACACACACACACCACAGTTACACCTGACACCTTTAGAGCCTTGATCTGTAAGGGGCTGGAGCGGGGGTTCGGGTGCGGCATTGAGTGCCTCGCATCACTTTCATTTGGCGGCACAGCGTCTACAATTTCAATTACATTTGAATTTCGATTTAAGATCGTTTTTTTGTTATGTCTGGGTTCGGGGATCGGATCGGGCATCGCGGATCGTACGGCGATCGGCTTTGATCTGCTTCTACTGCTTGTTGCTGCTTTCTGCTGCTTGCTGATGCTTGCTGATGCTTTGAGCGAAGTCAGCGTTGACGCTGACGCTGCGCAGCCGTCGTTTTGGCGCAATCGAAAGTTACGTTACGTTTGAGTTTTGGTTTGGAGCTTTATGTAGACCCGCGCCGCATTAGTCGTACGCTGAGTGTCGGCGGCGTTAGTTCACAGTTATAATTTGACTCTCGAAAATAGTCACCACAGGATAAGACCCAAGACCCATACTCCACAACTGCTTTAAACTGCTTGTAAGTCAATTCCTGATCTACCCTGATCTTCCCTGATCTGAACTGAAGTTGGTTCAGTGAAAGTTTCTCCCCCCCTCCCGTTTCTTGTGACTGGAATCCCACATTTGAAGCTGAGCTGAAATTTCGCTCTCAAAGTTTCCATTTGAACAAATTATCATGGATAATCAATTGATTAGTATGTATTTGATGTCCGTTCAAACCAGAAATTATTCTTCGATGCTACTCTTCCACGTTCCGCCCAATCCACTGAGTTGAACTCATTTTGATTCGATGGATTTGATGATTTGGTGCATTGAAACGGTAATGAAAAACAAATGAAAATGAGTGAAATATGGATAATGATCGTGTGCCGCTGGCATGACAATCCAAATCCCGAAAACTGTTCTGTTCCCACCTCTATCCAGAATTTATTTATAAGCCTTAATTTGTGCAATTAAATTGCAAATTGTTGCCACCGCAAATGATTAAATTAATTAAATTATTAATAGCGCGGGGCAGGCACAGACACAGGCAAACAACACAACACAACTGAACAGAACAGAACAGAACAGAAAGATGATTATTACGAGTATATGTGCATATATCATATGTCAAATACTATATCGTAATACTCCACGTAATATTATATACTTTATACACAAAACTATAACTAACTGAAATGATCTGAACTGAGAGCTCGTGCCCGCATTTCTCCAGTAATTTTGTACATGCAACATGCGACGGACTCCCCGCCCCGCACCCACCGCGAGGGTACTGGCCCACTGAAAACCGGTCCCAATGCAAAGCAGCCCAAAAAAAAAAAGAGAAGACGCTCTGCTGTGAACGCGAGTGTGATGGGGTGGGAACTTAAAATTCCAAACATGAATGACCCTCGCCTCCCTCGCCTAGCTGGGTCCAGCCCTCTGCCGAATTCCGCTGTTTAGGAGACATTCAATGATACTCTAAAGGTGTTTTATGTGTTTGGTCGTTCAATTCAAGTGTCTTGTAGCTTGTAGCCTGTCACGTGCCCGAAATTTTCGGGGCTGGGGCTACGTCTAATTGCCAAACGTGACAGACCGACGACAATCCCTGGGCAGATAAAATTCCAAAACTTCAATTTAAAGAGATAGCTCCCCGTCGCAATTATCTGCAGCGTCTGCTCTGTGCCTGTTGAATGGCCTGTAAACAATCAAAATATAATTAATTATGGCCAAATAAATCACTGACATCTGAATCAGCAGCAGTGGCAGAGGCAGAGGCAGCTAAAGCTAATGCTTTGCCCTCTGCTGGCTGATAAGAGACGAGTCGCTGCTACTGCTTCTGCTGCTGCTGCTGGCGGTGATGGCTCTTGAATCAATTAATTAGCACGAGAGGAGAAGCTGAGCGGTTGTACCACTACCAGTAGCTGCTTGAGCGTAAGAGGCAGGCAGCAATGGCAGCCGCAGCGGCCAAGTGGATTGGCCAACAATTGGATGAAGTCGAGCGTGGGGTTGCGGTTGCGTCGTTGCTGCAACTGGGCCAATATTTTGATGGAAATGAATGCATTTGAACAGATGTTTCATGGCCTTTTTCTCTCTATTTTATTTCCATTTGCAGTTGCACACCCCCCCACCCCCACCCCACAGACAGAGAGAGAGACAGAGACAGGCGCAGACACCGAAATGGACATGAGAATGGAGCTGGAGAGCTTTGTGCAGTCGTCGCCAAACACCAAGCGGTTCGTTGTCGAGGATTCGAGTAAGTATAGAAGCAGACAGGGATGGCGGGGGGAGGTTGCCTCCCTCTTCCGGCTTAGAAAGTGCGGAAGTGCGTTGCCTCCGGCACTGGCGGTTGGCGTGGGCTGCAAGGTAATAAAACACACACGAAACCTGATGTCTGCTGCCCGGCTATACACGCATTCTGATAATTCGATTCGAGATCATTCGGATCAGCGTCAAGTTGAAGTTCAACGGCAGTCGCCGGTGCCGGACTGGAGGCGACCCTGAGACGCGTTAATACGCATTGCAAAATTGGAGCAACAAATCACTCTCCACCTTCCGCTCCCCTCTCATTTACACGCTCCCACTTACACGCTCTCTTTGTGCAGTCACTAAGGTCACGTCGGATGGAGAGCCGCATGGCATGATGACCATGGTGGCGGGTCTGTCCGGGCTATTGGCAGCCATTATCATTCTGGCCGTGCTCGCCTCCATGGTGGCCTGTCGCAAGCAGAAAAGGTAAGTGCTTCCTACAGCAGACGGGCAAACAGAATTCTATACCCCCCTCCCCTCTTTCCACCTCTTGCAGCTCCGCCAGGAATAGCAGAAAAGAGAACGGAAGCAGGAGGCAGAGCAAGAAATCGATGAATGTGGCCATGACCATTGTCGAGGAGCAGCCGCAGCTGGCGGGCAACCTAAATGCAGCCTTCGCCGAGAGCACACTGACCCTCCATGGCCAGGAAAAGGACAAGGACAAGGAGGACAGTCAGTGGACAGACAACACGCCCACGTCCGTTGTGGTGGAGCGGTATTAAATGGAGCAGCGGCGGCGGCGGCTGCATCTGGATGGACGGACGTGTGACGTGACGAAGTGATGTTATGTGAACGCTTGAGACTGAGGCGGCGGTGGCGCCGCCACATAGATTTATGCATACCATTTAATAATATTATTTTTTTTCTAGTGGTTTGTTTAAATATATAACCATAATTTAAATTCTTGTTCTAAAAATTGCGCCTTTTTCTGCGGTCTGTCGATCTGGTTCGCTCATATTTGAACTATTTGAACTATTTGGAGTTCCGCAGCATTGACAAGAAATGAGCAACATTCGGATACCCTTTGGGATAAGGATATTCTAGAATTGAGGAAATGTTTGAAATCTCAGGCTCCTAGCCAATCCTAAACAAAATTTATTGAGAAATTGGATAAAATTTTGTTGGGCTGAGAGGGCCAACTATCTAGTAATATTAAACTGAATATCAAAATTGACGAATTTCATATCACAAAATATCGTGATATGGCACCCCGCTTCAACTACGAATTGCACGAGTCTGGCAGCGCCACAAAACGACGTCACATTCGTTTTATGTTGTTTTTGTTTGAACCTTTTTATGTAAACAATGCAATAAAAAGGACTTTTGAAAACTTGCCAATCCTGAACAAAATTTGTGTATCTATCGGATAAAATTATTGGTTTATGGCTGAGAGGGCCAACTAGCTAATAATATTAAACGGAATATCAAAATCGAGGAATATCAACGTCGAATGTTTTGAAAAAACAATCGATACTATCGTGATAGTATCGGGCTGAAATAATTATTAAAAAACCATTGAAACCTTTTAGGAACTTGTCCAACTTGTAAAAATTAGATGCCACCTGTCGATTCGTTTGCAAATGTGTCTTCGTATTTTATAGCAACCGATTCAAACATATCAAAAGCGCAACGACTGTAGCTCGATACTATCATGATAGTCGCAAAACCATCGATAGTAGCGGCTAGCAGCAAAACATCGATACTATCGATAGTGCCCTCGATGGTTTGACACCTCTAGTGCAAATATACGGAACAACAACATTACGAAAATTGTTTGTGCGCGTGTGTGTGTTAGAGAGAAAGAGAGAGAGGGGATTTAAGCAAAAGGTGTGCGAGACAACGCGGCGTTGCTCGAAAACACTTTAATCGCGGAATTGCGTCGAAACGGGAACATTACGAAAATGATGTAAAAGAAAACTCTCAAGTAGTAGCCAGCCCCGAAAGCACTTTACATATATGTTGTTGTGTGTGTGTGTGCGCGCGTGAATGTGTGAGTGTTGTGCTGTGTTGGTGTGTGGAAATTAACGTAGTGTGAAGTAGTGGAAGAAAAGCGACAACCAACAACAACAACAATAAAAGCGACAAGCGACAATTGCAATCCAAGGCAAACAACAAGCAACAGCAGCAGCAACAGCAGCAGCGCATCGAAGGCCACACAGTCCCGTAGCCGGAGGACAAACAGGAACCCCACTGCTTGCCTCGAATCGTAAGTCTAAGTCCGCCCCCCTGTGCCCGCCCTGCCGCTTGTGACTGCTGCAGCGGCTAGCATTCTTATAAAAACAACACAACGCATCGGCAAATCAACACAAACAAAAAGCCCAAAAAAAGTATAAAAAAAAACACAAAAAGTGTTTTTTTGTGCCCCGCCATTGAATACCGCCAGCGGAAGCGGAGGAAGTTGAATCATCGTGCGGAACTTGTTTCTCCCAACAAATACACCCTGTACTGACAGCAGGCAATGGGGTATATTATATGTTCGTTTGTGTACGGCATGATCCAAGACCTCTACGTCCCATCTGTCCGTTCCCTACATGGCATTCAGATTCGGGTCTGGAATACCAATTAGATCGCTTTGGTGGGAGCAGGGGGTATTCTATGCTCGGTACATGCGGAAGAATAGTTTTATGTTGCATTGTTCATTGTTGTTGGGGTACCAATAAAACAAATAGAAATATTGCGCCTATAGAAACGCCAGACACAAAGTCCAATCCATTGCCCCCAACTAAATTAGGATTCCATCACATCTACATGCAGTACGTGTGTGCGTGTGTGTGTTTGTGTGTTTACATATATATACTTTTAATTCGAATTCAAGTTTATCAGCGTACCAGAAACTGTATATGTATGTTTGTACGTTAACAATGTAAACAAAGAATTTGCGCCATGCGAGACGATGGGGTGGCGGTGGCGATGGCGGCACTGGCATGTGGCGTCGACTGGCGGCTGGCGATATCGTTGGCATTTCCACCTAAGGAAAACATTTTTGCACATTTTAAATGTGTTCTTGAGTCACATTTCTCTGGAAGAAAACAGTCTCTGTTCACTGTTCTCAGCTTATTTTGTAAATTAAGTGGAATGCTCGCAGCTGGCCAGAGCAGGGCAGGGGATCGGTTCAGTTGCATTTCTTCCGTCAGAAACCGCGGCTTTGGGCAGTTGTTTGCTTTAACTCCATTCGAGATCGCGCAGATAGCAACTAAAGTTAATTATTAATCGTATTCGAACAGAGCCTTTGGCACTGTATCTCTCTGGTTATTTTTCGTTATCTTATCTGCTATCCATATTATTCGTTCGAGACGCATTAACCCACCCGACTTTGGGTCTTGTCTTTGCTTTGGCAGTTTGTGGCAGCAGCGGCGGCCATTGCCTGTACTCTGCTCTGCTGTGCTGTGCTTGTGCTTGTGCTGTGTAGACGACGACTATGGAGGAGAAACGCATTGCCGATTACTTTGTGGTGGCCGGAATGCCAGAGCAGCCCCAGCTGCTGCAGGAGAACATATTCAACGATTCGGGACGACTGAGGGCGGCCAGCACCATTGAGCCCATCACAGACATTGGCGTCTTCTTTCCGCTACTGGGCGAGGAGGTGCCCGAGGGCTATGAGCTGCTCGAACAGACGCCCACCGGCCTGCCGGCGAACCTCAATCATGGCTCTGTTCGCACCACAGAGTGTTATATATACTTTCGGCGTGGCAAGGATCGCCCACCACTGGTTGACATAGGTGGGTAAACCCCTACCCCTACCCCTTTCCCCTTTTCCACGCAGAGATAACACTTCTCATTCTGTCTCTCCCTTAGGTGTCCTCTACGATGGCCATGAACGTATCATGTCGGATGCCGAGATTGTGGCCGAGACACCGGGCGGTCGTGTGGCTAATGTGAACAACTCTTCGGCCAAGACCTTCCTCACGTATCGTCGGGCACGCGGCGACATGCCCTGCAACGAGCTGGTGGTCACCGAACTCTGCGTCATCGTCCAGAGCAAGGGAGAGCGGGCGCCGCACGCCTTCTGCCTGATCTACAAGACCCTGAACAAGGGCTACGTGGGCAGCGACGTCTATCTGTGCTATAAGAAGTCCATGTACCGCCCGAAGCACATCAGCTACAAGCCGGAGATCCTGCTGCGCTATCCCACAGTCGATCACAACGATTTCCCCCTCAATTTGTGCCCCAGCGTGCCGCTCTTCTGCCTGCCCATGGGCGCCTCCCTCGAGGCCTGGCCCCATGTGAATGGCTCCGAGAAGCGCAAGCCCATCAGCCCGGTCTTCAGCACATTCGTGCTGACCGTCAGCGATGGCACCTACAAGGTCTATGGCTCGGCCCTCACCTTCTACGAGGATTACGAGTGAGTTCTCAAAGCGGATTTCGTTTCGAACTTTGTTTGATGCTGTTTCGGTTTCGGATTCGGTTTCTGTTTCTTTTCTGTGTTCTAGTGAGTCCCAACTGTCCGCAGAGCAGCGGGAACAGCTCGGATGGGATGAGGAAAATGGTGCACAGCATTCGCTGCACATGATCAAGGCGATCTGCCTGCTGTCGCACCATCCCTTTGGCGACACCTTTGACAAATGGCTCAAGTATCTGCATGTAAGTGGAATCTTTTGCAATTCTTTTGCTCAGTAATGGAATTTATTTCCCCTTTTGCAGCGCATGGTTTTGTATGGCGTCAATATACCCATACCCGTGGAGCGCTATATAACCCAGCTGCTGGACGAGGTGCCCTTTCCGGCACCGAGCATACATCTGCAGCTGTCCAGCGAGTCGAATGATCGGATATTGCTCACCCAGCCGGAGGATTCGCCACTGCCGCGCAGTGGCGCTGGCTTTCACATGCTGCTGCAGAATCTGGGCACCGACAACTGTCTGCATGTGCTGCTGCTGGCCCTCACCGAGCAGAAGATACTCATACATTCGCTCAGACCGGCCACACTGACGGCTGTGGCCGAGGCCATCGTTTCGCTGCTCTTTCCCTTCAAGTGGCAGTGCCCCTACATACCGCTGTGTCCCCTTGGGCTGGCCGAAGTGCTGCATGCCCCGCTGCCGTATCTGATTGGTGTCGACTCGCGTTTCTTTGACCTCTACGAGCCGCCCACGGATGTCACCTGCATTGACTTGGACACCAATAATATCAGCGTACGCATGAGATCTCTTCTGACACCTATTTGGACTCGCAACTAAATTTTTTTTATGCACTTTGCAGTTGTGCGAATCACAGCGACATTTGTCGCCGAAACTGCTGCCGAAGCGTGCCGCTCGACTGCTCCGCCAGACGCTCACCGAACTGGAGAATGCCAAGCCCATCAGCTATGACTCGACGAACAGCCTGGACCGTGACATACGCAAGCGGAAGCGGGAACTGGTGCTGGAGCAGCGCATTCAGGAGGCATTTCTGTTGTTCATGGCCTCGATATTGCGCGGCTATCGCGACTATTTGGTGCCCATATCGAAGGCCCCATCGGTGGGGGCCACCGATCCAAGTGCCTTATTCCAGCTAAAGGCATTTCTGCGTTCACGCGATAAGGTAAATATTAGCTAGGCGGTGGGGGCGGGAAAGAAATGAATAATCCTGACTCTGAATCTCTCTTTCTGTCTGTGTGTAGTCGCACCAGAAATTCTTTGAGCTGATGATGAAAACGCAAATGTTTATACGCTTCATTGAGGAGCGTTCGTTTGTGTCCGATGGGGACCATGGCCTGAGCTTCTTCGACGAGTGCGCCGAGAAGGTGGGCACCTACGATGAGACGCCCGCCCAGCTGCATTTGGTGGACTGGGACACGGGCCAGAGCAGCGAGCGGACCAAGTACATATTCCCGCCAGACAGCGTGACCCCGGCATCAGCAGCAGGAGCAACCGCGTCCATCAATGGGGCGGGTGCCTACACCTACACCTACAAGAACTTTACGCTGCAGCCAGAGCTGCTGCAGACGAGCAGAAAGACGGCCATGTCCAAGTTCCTGCAGCTGCAGCTGAACGCCTCGCTGTCGCCGGGCTCCCCGATTGCGCGCCGCACGAAGCACGAGGTGAAGCTGTCCCAGAAGATGGCCAGCCGGTGTCAGCAGCATCCGGAGGCGTGGTCCAAGTACCTGCTGGCCACCTGCTACTCGCTGTACTTCCTCATCCTGCCCTCGATGGTGATCGATCCGCGGCACGCCGGCAAGGAGCACGACATCTTGCGCGCCGCCTACGATGTGCTGGTGCGGGCCAGCAAGCTGAAGATCACCTGCGATGAGTTCTGCTACCGCATCATGATGCAGCTGTGCGGCATCCACAATCTTCCCGTGTTGGCCGTCCGCCTGCACTATCTGATGAAGCGGTCGGGCGTCCAGCCCAATGCCCTCACCTACGGCTTCTACAATCGCTGCGTCCTGGAGTCCACGTGGCCCAGCGACAGCACCACCCTCAGCCAGATACGCTGGAATCGCATCAAGAACGTGGTCCTGGGCGCCGCCCAGTTCCGACGCGCGGGCAAGCGACGTGCCGCCTCCAAGGTGTGCAAGTCCCTGAGCAGCTCGCACGACCACAATCTGAGCACCCTGGAGACGGTCGACGGGCAGTCGCGCACCAGCCTGGCCTCCTCCTCGGGCGACACGCACGGCGGCCTCCTCGACTTTGCCGCCTTCGATCGGCTGAGGAATAAACTGGGCAGCATTGTGCGCCAGACGGTGGCAGGCGGAGCCAGCGAGTCCCTGCCCACCGAGGATGTGGTCAACAGTGCCGCCGGACTACTTATCACGGCCGGGGAGCCGAGTGCACCGCACACGCCCGCCTATGCCGGCGACACCGAGATCCTGGCCAAGGCATTGCAGCAGCCGCCGCCGCCAGCGCGCAAGCAGATCATGCAAATCGGTGGCGGCGACGACGACGACGACGACGATGATGAAGAGGAGGACGATGAGTATGCAGCCGCCTCACCAATCACACCGCAAAAGCTAGCCGAGTCGGTGGTCGATGATCTGCACTACACTGGCGGTGACTACGAGGCCGATGAGGAGGAGGACGACGACGACGACGACGACGACGATGATGATGAGTGTGTGTCGGGTGCCCAGAAGGCGCACCAGCGTGTGCAGAGTCCCACCAAGTGAGTGCGAGTGGATTGCCAGTGAAATCCCTTGATTTATTTGTCGTTTTGTTCCACCCACAGAATATCTCCGCGCACGCCAGTGACTCAGAACGATCCGCTGGGTGCCCTCAACGAGGAGGACTCCTCCACGAGCACGCCCACACAGCAGAAACAGGAAGGGCTGGCCCAGGAGCAGGAGCAGGAGCAGCAGACGCAATCGCAGACAGATGGCAACATTTACAGCGACAAGCCGATCCTGTTCAGGGGACAGCGCAGTGCCACCTTCGATGAGTCGACGCAGATCGGCAAGAGCATGCACCGGTCGGAGACGATGCCGGTGGCTAGCAGTGGTGTGACCCACAGCCTGGCCAATATCGGATCATCGCTGAAGTTTACATTCGGGTAAAACCAATCATCGGGGATGTTCTCCTGCCTCTCTCGCCCCCTTTCGCCTCTACCCATCTCTTTTTCTCCCTCTATTGTATTCTTCTTTGAAATTGTTGTGATCCACATTGTTCATCTCAAATACCACGATCCACATGCATTCCACCCACCTACACCACAAAAACAAAACAAAAACGTCGCAATTTTCGATTATTTCTTTGATTTATCTCTATCTCCGTTTGGCTCACACTCACTCACTCTCACTCTATCCCTCTATCTCTTTCTGTGCCATATATTCCTTTGATTTTGTTTTTGATTTATTTAAATTTTACTTATCTATATCGATATACATCGTAGACGTTATTCACCCGCACGATTGTCCCTTAAGAAAGACTTAAAATTGCCCGCCAATATAATAGAAAATATCTCGAGCATAAGGTAAGTGCAGATATCCGTTTGATTGATTGTCCCATCAATAGATGTTACGACATATTTTATACACAAAGAAATTTAAAAAAAAACACACACACAATGCAAAAGAAATGTATGCATACATGTGTGCGTGTGTGTGTGGGCTGTACTCCACAAAGCTTCACTTGGAATCCACTTGGGAGTACATAGTTGCTCCTAATTTTAAGTTTCATGTATTGCATGTGGATTTTACCTGTAAATATAATTGAAACATATGTTTTCAGTTGCATTCCACATGTTTCCACTTGCAATGGAATCTGAATTGTAATTTCTTGATTTATTAGCAATTTCTTTCACTTTCAAAGCAAAACGAAATATTATTAAATTGAAATAGTTAATTCTTTCGTGGATTTCAGCCATAATGCACACACACACACACACACACAGAAAAATACACACACATTAGCTAATGTTTTTGGTTTTAGTGTGGCAAACTCTCAATAGTTTTGGTATTCGTATTTGCATTCGCATTTGGTTTTGGTTCTGGTTCTGGTTATGGTTACAAAATAATGGTTTATGGTCCCCTGTGAAACAAAAACCCTCTTTGGTGGCGGGCAATTCAAGGTTTGATAAAAGCCACATACACACACACAGACACACACCTAACACCTACACTCACACTTAATAGCATCCACAATTATATATGTATATTAATATGCCTATGTACATAAATCAACCGACATCCAGCCGCAGCACCACCGCACTACCATAACAGCCGCCTGCAGCGGCTAATCGCGAGTGGAACCCATCCGTAACCGCATGGGATCCACAGCAGCAGATCAGCCTGCTGCAGGCAGCAGCAAAATGACTTTTTCCGTTGTATCTGTTTTCTGTTTTATCTGCATCTGCTAATCAAATATATATAAATATATATATGTACATATAAAAATAAAAATATAATAATAAAAATATTCCCATATTTGTATATCTGCGCCCACACCACAGTCCCAGTCTGACGGGAAGGAAGTCCAACGAATTGATCCAGGGATCCCTGAGCAGCATCAAGTATGCGGCCAGCTCGCTGACCAAGAAGTTTGACGAAATCAAGGGCGCCATATCGGCCAATTCAACGCCAACGAAAACGAACAATGGCCATCAACATGCCCTGCCCCATCATCCGCACCACCACCACCACCACCATCAGCATCATCATCATCATAGTGCGCACCAGCAGCACCAGCAGGAGCAGGAGGAGCACGATGCTTCCGGCAGTGCGGGCCTCGAGGAGGGAAAACTGAGGCGCGTCTCCAGCGACCTGGATCCCTGGGGCAGGCTAAGCGAGTCGCGCAAATCCAGCTACAACAATCTGGTGCCCCTGGGCGAGAACAGCCCCAGCGGTGCCCTGCACATGCACGCGTTTCCGGCCCTGCCCGACAACCTGTACAGTCCCATGACAGAGGTTAGTGCTGGCTCCGTTGCTTGCTTGCTTCTGTATCCTACGAATGATACGCTAAGCCTCGTTTCCCCTCTTTCTGCAGGGCTCCATGGAGCGTGACTGCGATGTGCTCATCCAGTTGACGACCTGCTCGCAGTGCCACAACTGCTCGGTGCTGGTCTACGACGAGGAGATCATGAGCGGCTGGACGGCAGAGGATTCCAATTTGAATACCACCTGCCATGCCTGCAACAAGCTCACCGTTCCCTTCCTCAGCGTGCAGATAGCCCGCACGGAGGAGGGGGAGTCCAGCGAACAGCAGGCGAACGGCAACAGCAGCGCATGCGATGGCAATGGCAGCCTAAAGACCAGCCTAACAGTGCCGTATCTGAATCCGTTGGTGCTGCGCAAGGAGCTGGAGAATATACTCACGCAGGAGGGAGACATGGCGCTGATCAAGCCCGAGTTTGTCGACGAGCATCCCATCATCTATTGGAATCTGCTCTGGCTAATGGAGCGCATCGAAAGCAAGACCCATCTGCCAGAGCTGAGTCTGCCCGTGCCGGTAAGTGCTAGTCGCCAGCCTCCTCCAGAGAAAGGGGGAGGCAGAGAGAGAACTCTGTTTCAATCGGTTTTTGTGTGTGTTCTGTTTCTGTTTATGTTTGGCAGAACGACAAGGAGCACTTGGATCCGCTCAGCAAGGTGAAGACGGTGCACATCCAGTGCTTGTGGGACAATCTCAATCTGCACAGCGAGACCAGTGGCCCGCCCATGTATATACTGTACAGGGAGACGCCGACCACGAGTCCCCTGATCAAGGCGCTGCTTACCGATCAGGCGCAGCTTAACAAGAAGTATGTCCATCCCATCCCATCCCATCCCACTCAGCCACAGAGCCACGTCATTTAAGCCTGTACTCCCCTTGTCCATTTCAGTGTCATTCAGCAAATCATTTCGGCCATTCGATGCAATGATCTGGCCACGCCCCTCAAGCGACTGGCCAACGAGCGGCACAAGCTGAAGAGCAATGGTGTGGAGCGTTCGCATTCCTTCTATCGGGACATACTCTTTCTGGCCCTCACGGTCATCGGTCGCTCGAATGTCGATTTGGCCACATTCCATCGCGAGTACGCGTCCGTTTTCGATAAGCTGACGGAGCGCGAATGCAATATGTATTACCGCAATCAGGACTTGCCGCCCTCGGCCTCAACGATCTTCTGTCGGGCGTACTTTCGACCCTTGCTGCTGCCCTGACGCACTCGGGATGGCGGCTATACTGCCTCCGATCCCGATCCAGATCCAGATCCAGATTCTGAGCCCGATTCCGGCTCCGATCTGAGCGATGAGAGAACGGACGAAGATCGAGACGGAGATGCAGATGCAGATGCTGACGAAGAGGACGGCAATGGAGATACAGATGAGGAGACCTAAAAGGATAAGACGACCAAAAACAGAAAAAAGAAAGAAAACAATTTGAATGAAGAGTAACTTTGACAAGAAGAAAACGCTTATCATGCAGACAGACACACGACACAAACACTGACACACATAGACAAACACACACACAGACACTCCTTCCTTTACTGACAAATATTTGAACATAATTATTGAGTACTTAACTTGAAATTTTCGTTGCACTTTGAACGATGGCAGCAGCAGCGGCAGCAGCGGCGGTGTTTGTGTCTGTGTGCTCCATCCCCAAATCGACTGGTTTCTGTGACAATATACACACACACACACACTACACTCATATACAGTGCGTTTCAAGCCCTTAGATGCTAAATGCTAAATGCCTAAATGCTTTTTTTTTAATACTTTTTTTTTTGTTGTTGTAATTTAAGCTGAAAACTTACGTTTTATTTGTCCTGAAGCAACTGTTGCTTGTAGTGTTTCTGGTATTTGAATGGGATCTCCACGAAGTAGCAAAACATTTTCAATTTTCTTCAATCTCCAAACACGAGCATCGAAATGCGATGCATTAATAATTCATTTGTAATTCACTAAAACACTTGCAAACATTAAGTTCTTGGCTAGAGGATATAAGTTCCATAAACTGCCTTCGATTACCATCCCGACAGCATCTCCCATCTCCCATCAGTAATTGTAATTACAGCGATTACATCTAGGTTTCAATGACAGCACTTCTAAGCTGATTACATTGTCTGATTTTCAGTTAAGCCATCAATCTGAGATCCAAAACTAAATCTATAAATCTAATTTTTTTGGGGGCTATAACCCGAGTCGGAATTAATCGTTAAGCAACTTTGTTGCCTGAACTGTTGCCTTGCATCGCTGAAACGCACTGTATACAGTACAGTACAGTATACAGACATACAAATAAGAAAAGAAAAGAAGAACCTAACTTGGATAAGTGTTTTCCTCACATTAACATGATTCAAACTCTCGACCCTCGTCATATTTGCCTTATTATATATAATATAACGATAACCATAACGATAACGATACATGTGTGTGTGTATGTTTCTGAATATACATACATGTACATTGGATTTGTCTATATGTATGTATGCATGCATGTGTGTGATCTTTTATATCATTAGAAGCATTGTGAGAAACTCCTCTCCTCTCCCCCACCCACCCACTGCCCTCCACAACTACTCCCCCAGTACACACGCTGGCTTGCATCCGCCTCCCTCCAGTTATTTCCAAAATAACTAACATAGCTCTTATTTGTGTAGATGTTGCGATTTCCTCACAATGCTCCCCGAAGTCGAGTCTTTTAGTTAGCTTAGCGAACTTTTGGCTGCGGCTTACATGGGAAGAGGGGATATATGGGGTTGGTATTGGTATTGGTATTATTTAGGGAAAAGACAAAATGGAAAGGAAACAAATGAAACAATTAAACAACGATTAAACACACTAGCAATAATTTATGAACAAAATCGTAAATCAATTTAGATGGATTGTTAATTACAGTCCAAAGTTTTTAAAGACAAACAACAACAACAACAACAAAAAACAAGCACATACCGCACACACACACACACACACACACAGCCACAGACTGGGAAAGACAGAACAGGTACACACACTCTCACTCACTTATAGATACATATACATATATATATTTCAGCCACAATCAATTTTTTTGTCGGGCATCTTAACTAATTGTATATTTAATAATTAAATTAATACAAAAAGCAAATAAAAAAAACAAAACAAACACACAAAAAACAAAAACATGAAAATGTCAAAAAGAATAAACAGAAAAGTTTTAAAAATAAAATTCCAAATTGTTTTCCATTGCCATTTATATGGGGAATATATGTGATAGAAGTGATAGAGGCGGCTAGAGGATTGATGCATACGCATAAGCAGGTCTTAGACCTAGGACGACATAGGTATATAGATCGGTTGCTCCAAGGACTGATGACAGAGAGAGAGAGACAGAACACACAGGAAAAGTGTGTGTGACAGGTGATAGATCGTCTACCATAGAGACGAGTTGCACATACGAGTATGAGAACTTTACGAGTTTACTTAACATTAGGGACGTTGGGAGTCGAACGCGAACACATAATGAAGTTAAGTAAAGTACATATTTATTTGAATGCTAGAGAATATGCGAGGAGTAAATGTAATAAGCATTCGCTTATTTTATCTGTTATATTTATATTTGTGTTAATGTTAAAATGATTCGACAGCATCGTTCATCGTTCATCGTGGAATTGGAATTGATCTAGTTCGTATGGGCGTAATTACAGATCGGGTATTCATACGCTTAGATCAAGCATTCTACAGAACAGATCTACAGACGAGTAAGGGGTAGGTAGGAGGTTGTCCATACAAGCAAAACGTACATCGGTGGATATTATATGATTATATTAGATGATAACTTATACAAAAAAACGAGTTAATAATGCTACGAGGATGTGTCCCATTGGCCAGTTGTCGTGTGGGAGGACTGCTAGTCGGATAGCAGCACCACCTCCGCCGCTGCCGCTGCCGCCGCACTGTCGTTAGCTTTGGTTGGTGGCCTCTTCGGAGCCGTCTTGTTGCTGGGACTCGCATCGCTCTGGCGGCGCAGGAACTGGCTAATGAGGCCGTTCTTCGCGGCGCCGGGGCTGGACAGTTCCCGGGGCCCGGATATCAGGGTGATCCGCTTCTTGGGGGCCACCTGCTGCGTCGGAGTGCTGGGCATGCTCGACGCATCCACTGGGGCCACCGGCGACTCCTTGCCCTCCTTGGGTGGTTGCTCGGGCTCGGCGGGCGGGCTAAGCTCGTGCTGTGGCGGCGTCTCCGGCTCTGTGATCTTGGGGGTGAGCGTGTACTCCCATTGATTCTGCACCGACAGCTCGGCCAGCTGGAATTTCTCGAGCATCTCGGGGCCCACCATCCAGCAGAGGCGCTTCTTGGGCTTCTTCGATTTCTTCGCGCTGCTGCTGCCCGCTGCAGCGTCTGGCGTGGAGAGCTCCATAGTCGACCAGGTGGCCAGTTCATCGAACTTCTCGCGGATCAGGGCCTTCGACGGCAGCAGCAGCTGCGACTCCTGGCCGGTCTGCGTCTTCAGGTACTCCAGATATTCGGAGATCAGGAAGGCCTTCGCGTTGCGATTGCCATGCGTGAGCCGCACCAGCTGCTGCAGCAGCCGCTCGTCCAGCTGCAGGGGGCTGGATGGGGCGGTGGCAGCCGCCTCCTCCCGCACCGTCTCTGGCGGCGGCACCATGCTGACCGGCTCCAGTTGCCAGCTGCCATACGAGTCGATTGTCTGGGCAAAGATGGCCGGACACAGCGGCGACTTGTTGCCGTTCTCGTCCAGCCAGACGGGCCCGAGGAGCCGTGGCTTGATCTTTCTCGTCTGCTTCTTCATCTCCTGGGCAAACTCCTGCTGGAGCACCTGCAGCTTGGCCTTCTGGGCCTCGCGCGTGTGTCCGTCATCCATTTCGCCATCGTTCTGCAGCTCCTCGTCACTGAGATGGCCATGGGGCACATACCACTCGTTGTACTCCTCCTCGGACTCCTCCTCAGACTCGCGCTCCTTCTCGTCCTCGCTGGCGCTCAGCGACTCGCCCGGCTCCTCCTCCTCCCACTCGCAGTCCGAGTCAACTTCGTAGTCAAAGTGCACCTGCAACCAGAACGGGGACAGGTTCAATCGACATTCAATCTCGTGAAGAAAGTTGCCACTCACCTTATCCTGGGCCAGGGGGCGACGGGCGGAGATGGACTGGCTCCTCTTGCGCCAGGTGCCATAGTACGGAGGCCGACGATTGTCGGCAAACTGCAAATACTTGGCCCTCATCCTGGGCATCTGCTTGGCCTGCTCCTCCTGCTCAATGGGCGTGCCGGCATTGGTCAGATCATCTGCTCAAATGGAGCGATAGATTAGATATATCCAGCTACAGAGAAACGCTGCAAGATTATGAGCCGCCTACCTATCACCTGCACCTCCTCCTCGCTCTCCTCCTCCTTGGTGCGCCGCTGCAGCCGCACGTCGCGCTGCATCTTGAGGGGCTGGCGTGTGCCTTTCCCCAGCTCCGACAGGTAGAGCTGCGCGCGGTTGGGTCGCTTGCGGCGGCCAATTTCCTCGGGTTCCTCCTCGTCATCCGATGCATCCTCGTTGCGCTCGCGGAAGAGGCCATCCAGCTGGGAGCGCTGCTTGCCGCCAAGGCAAGCCCGCACGACGGGGGCCAGCAGCATGTCGTCCTTGACCTGGAAGGGACGGAAGGCCAGCGACTGGCAGCTCATCTTGGTGCTGTCGCAGCTGCTCTGCTCCTGCTCCAGTGTGGCGGAGACGTCCAACCCTGGGCCCGAGCCGGAGCCGGAGCCCTTGGGCTGCTTCGGGACAAAGAACTTGGTGAAGGATTCGGCAGCGCGCTTCTTCTTCTGCTCGGCCTCCTCCTTCTCGAGCTCCTTGCGGCGCTTCTCCTCGTCCCGCTTGCGCTGCACCTCCTCCTTGGCCTCGTTGCGCTTGCGCTTCTCCTCGTTCTTCGTGTCGACCTCGGCCTGGCGCTTGCGCTCCTTCTCCTCGCGCTCTTTGCGCCTCAGCTCCTCCTTCTCGTCGCGCTCCTTGCGCCGCAGCTCCTCCTTCTGGTCGCGCTCCACCTTGCGCTGCTGTTCGCGCTGCTCCTTCTCCTGCTGCTTGAGGCGGCGCTCCTCCTGCAGCTTGTGCTCCTTCTCCTCGCGCGCCTTGCGCCGCTGCTCGAACAGTCGCTGCTGCTTGGGCGTCAGCGCCTGGCCCGTGGCCTTCAGGTCGCCGTCACCATCGCCACCAGCGACGTCATGCACGCTCCTTCGTCTGTTAGCCTTCTCCTTGACTCCCACTGTGCCCCTGTCGGGTGTGTCAGTATCCACCTCCATCTCGTGATCGGTGCTGGACTGATCGGACTTCTCGTGGTCGCTGTCGCTGCTGGAGAGAATCGCCACATCATCATCGTCGGGCGAATCGTCCTGGCTGGCTGTTTTATCCTCTGTTTGCTCAACTGTCGTCTGCTTCTCCTCGTTCTGGCTGTTCTCCGACTCTGGCCGCTGGTCCAGCGCCTTTTTTGTTGGTTGATCCAACGTTTTTCTCTTTCCTGTCGCATCGAGATCCTCTTTTCGGACGTCCTTCTCCAGGGGGGAGTCCGATTTGGGGTCCTGTTTCTTGGCTTTCGGTGACTTGTTGTTCTTTTCGGCCTTTTGCTGATCCCCCTTCTTGGAGCTTGCCAATGTTTGGGCATCTTTGACCTTCGTTTCTGCCTTCTCCCCTTTGCTCTTCTGCTCCTTGATCTTCTCCTGCTCCGTAATCTCTTCCACAGTTTGTACAACCTCCGCCGTGATCTTCTCCACAGCATTCAGCACCTCCTCCTTGCTTTGCTCCACCGTTTCAAGCTCCCTCTTGCCGTTTACCACTGTCTTTGCCTGTGTCGCCTCCTCTTTCTTGCACTTCTCTGCCGCTGGATCTGGATCTGGATCAGTCTTCTTGCTTTTGGGCAGCATCACTTTCAGCCGCTTTGGGGAATGCACCTTCTCGGCAATGCGTTCCACATCATCACACGAGTCGCTCTCGCTGACTGGCACCACTTGGGGGGCAACCTCTTTGGCGGATGCCTCCTCCGGAATCTTGGCGGACTTGCGCCGCTTGGAGCCGCGTTTGCTCAGCAGCGGCAGCTTGATTTGTATGGGCGATGTAGTGGCCTTCTCCCTGGGCCTCGGCTTGGCCTTCGGCTTGATCTGAATCTTTGCTTTGGCACCAGCTGGCGCTGGCGCTGAAGTTTTTTTCTCCTCCTTCTGCTCCTTCTCATCAATGTCCTCGTCTGCGTCGTCATCGTCGTCCAGCTCGATGATTTCCTCGGCCATGGCCAGCACTTCCAAGATCTTCGGCTTCTTGACAGCTCCCACAGCCACAGCCGCGCCCACGGCCAGGTTCTCTTTGCTGTTGGAGCGCCGCTGCTGATCGAGTTGCGGGGTGTCATCGCTGCTGCTCTTTTCTTCGCTGTACGAGAGCCTGCGCTTGCGTGGCTCCTGTGCCGGAGGCTCCTCCGATGTCAGGGCATCGCCATCGGGCTGGGCCCTGGTACTGGAAGACGTGGAGGTGGCTGCTGCTGTCGTTGATGCAACCGGGGTGATCAGCTTGAAGGGGAGACGTGTCTGGACCAGCTTCTTGCCACCGCTGCCAGTGGTGCAAGTGCGCTCCGCTGGTTTCTGAACCGCATCTTTGGTATTAGTTTTACTGCTTGGTGTGTGGATAGTGCCGGCGGGCATATTCAAGCGTTTCCTTATGTTCTTCTTGTAAAATTTTGCCGCTTTTCCTTAGTTTATTTTTTGATGGAAACCGCGGGAAACATACAAGCTAGAGGTGTCAAACCATCGAAGGCACTATCGATAGTATCGATGTTTTTCTGCTAGCCGCTACTATCGATGGTTTTGCGACTATCATGATAGTATCGAGCTACAGTTGTTGCGCTTTTGATATGTTTGGATTGGCTGCTCTAAAATACGAAGACAAATTTGTAAACAAACTGACGGGTGACATCTAATTTTTACAATGGACAAGTTCTTAAAAGGTTTCAATGGTTGTTTAATAATTATTTCAGCCCGATACTATCACGATAGTTTCGATTGTGTTTTCAATACATTCGACGTTGATATTCCTCGATATTGATATTCCGTTTAATATTACCAGCTAGCAGGGACTCTCAGCCCTAAACAAATAATTTTATCCGATAGATACATACATTTTTCAAGAGATTGGCAAGTTTTCAGAAGTCCTTTTTATTAGATTATTTACATATTAAGGTTCCAAAAAAAAAACAGCATAAAACGAATTTGTCGTCGTTTTGTGGCGTTGCCAGACTCGTGCAATTCGTAGTTGCTGCGGGCTGCCATACCGTGATATTTTGTGATATGAAATTCGTCAATTTTGATATTCAGTTTAATATTACTAGATAGTTGGCCCTCTCAGCCGTAAACAAATAATTTTATCCGATATATACATACATTTTGTTCAGGATTGGTTAGTTTTTAGAACTCTTTTTCATTGGATTGTTTACATATTAAGGTTCAAAACGGCCAAAGCATAAAATTTGAATGTTGACTAAATGTTACGTCAGTGTTGTTGGTCAACCAAGTATCTTCTATGCGTATGTACTTTTGTATACCTTATTTCTTTTAATTGGTGTTAAATGTTTTGTTCCAAGCTCCATTGAAACATTATTTATGATTTTATCCTAGATTGACATGTTTTTTACATATTAATGCACATGTTTGTGTGTTATAAATACATTTATCCCGGTTCTGATACCTATTATTGGTAGTCGTGAGCTGCAAAACTTTGTTAAAATCTTTAGAACAGAGACTGAGTAGTTTTTGCATTAATTGGAGCCTGGAAATTCAAACAATATCTCAAGTCCATAATATCCATTTTCCCAAGGTATGCAGATTGTTGCTCATTCCGTGCCAAAGTTGCACAACAGTGCTGCTACTTCATTTCCCCATGTTGCTGAAATTTTTCCCATACAAATCAAATGTATCATACGGGAACGCGTATGGAATGACGCAACAATGAATCTTTATGCAAATATTAATCGAGGATCAGTGTTGGCTAGCGTACAATTAGGGTGAGCATTTTACGCGATCGTTACAATTGAAATTTGTAAATGCATCAATTTAATTGCATTCGCATGCGGACACACTTTAGTAATTACTATTTTGTACCTTTTGAGCAGCAGCTGCCAAATATTTGTTTACTTAGTTTAATGTGGCGTTTTTGCTAATCCCAGATAAGTGGTGAAAGGGAGACGATGAGTGACGAGACGCCTGCGGCCACATGCAAACCCCCACACTCACCCACACCCCTCACAACATCACTCATCTTTTATGTTGGTCTCCTGCCCTAAAACCCCTTTTGGCTTTGGCTGGTTGACATGGTGACCTGATCCGAGAGAGACCCGCCTGCGGCTCCTGCTGCTGCTGCTGCCACTCCCCTGCTCCTGACTGACTGCGAATTACATTCCATTGAATTACAATTTATTTCAATAGCAATACCAACCAACACGCACTATCCAACGCGGGGATAAGCGGTGGGTGGGTGGGCGTCGGATGCGTGGCGCTTGCGGCTAGGGCTGGGGCTGGGGCTGGGACTGATGTTGGTGGGATGTAACTACTTTTGTATGAAAACGAACACAAACACACACACGCACACACACACACACACACGCACACGAGTATAAATGCGGAATTGCAACTGCTGCACAAGTGTCTCCTGTACAGTGGTGTCCAAGGGTCTCCAGATAGCACCCAAAGGGACCTTTTGGTTCGTCTCTTCTCTGTGTGACCACTGTTCGACTTGATGGTATTCTTTGTCTGTGGCACGGCACACTACTGTAACCCATTTAACTTTCACTGCAAATCTTGGAATCTAATATTGACATGTGTGTGGCAGCCACAAAGGAGGCGAAGGCCAGGCCAACTCCTGCTGCGGTCGCCGCTTGCGGCTTTTGTTTGATGATGGCGGGGGGTTGGGCGGCTGGATTGTGGCATGAATGAAGTGGGTCGGACATGTGCCATATTACACGCATTTAGGCCTGGCCCCGGCACAGGGATTTGCCCACACACACCCCCCGGCTGTCCGTCATCGACTCCTTTAATAATGATAATAATAATTTTGCATTGATTCCGCTGGGAGTTGCAGGAAAACTACGACGATGCGGCTACGACTACGACTACGATGGGTACGAGTACAAAACGGGGCGTAAAATGGAAATTCGGTGATGCATGTAAACGAGAGGAGGAGGAGAATTTGGAAGCTGTGGGTAATAGAAAATCTATTAGCGTACACAGAACCCTCCCCCCCATCCCCCATCCCCCATTCAGGGTTGCGAGGGCACAACACATCCTTTTTTGATGACACGCAAAAGGCAACAGACACAAAAAAATTGCCAGCTAAAACACACACAGAGGGCAATGCACGAGGCACACACGGGAAGGCGCAGACAGCGAACCTGAAATTAGAGACCTGTTGGCGTGAAGGTGGAGCGTGGCATGACAAGACTGTCAGACGGAAGGAACGTTCAAGCTGACTGAAGGATATACTGACAGTCAGTCCAGAGGCTCGTCTCGGCTCGGCTCGTATGCTGATATTTCCCTTCATTTTTTCCCTTGGTTCTCTTAACTTTTACATACTTGGAACATGCTCGTACAACATTTGTAGCTCATTTGCACAGTGGTCCTTGGGCTGTGAAGAAAAACGAACAGAAACGAGAAGGAACGTGTGAGTCGCTTCTGGGGACGGACTCATACCCGTACTCAGTCAGTATATCATTTTTGATTTATGATTTTTTAGAATTTTAGAAAAAAAAATTTACATTTTACATTTTTTTGCTACATCTGATATCTACATCTACATCTACAATGTATATTCTACATCTAACATGTAGATTGTACAATGTACATACATGCTCCATTTAGATTCTACATCTCCTCCGCTCGCGCACTGAACGCGGCAGAGTGTGGCGAGGGAAAATGAGTTTCGTTGTCGTCGGAGGGGGACAGGGGAAGCAACTGAAAATTAATTTCTTCATTCTGGCTATAATTATGATCCGATCTGATTCAGATTCGGCAGTCTGGTAGATTCTCTACGATACTGCGTTTTTAGTTTTATCGTATCTTTAAAATGTGCCTGCCACAGATTTTCGTCCTTTGTGGGGTCGGAGGGGGCGGGGCATTTTGAATACACTTGTAGCAGTGTGATATCACATGAGTGTGGAAACCAAATTTGGTTGCCCTAGCTCTTATAGTCTCTGAGATAGGCGCTCAACAAGACGGACAGACAGACAGCGGACAGACGGACAGACAGACATGGCTCTATCGACTCGGCTATTGATGCTGATCAGAATATATATACTTTATGGGGTCGGAAACGTTTCCTTCTCTGCGTTACACACATCCACTTTTACCCAAATCTAATATACCCCTTAACTCTTTTTTGAGTACGGGTATAAAAAAAGATCCAAAAGTTGCATCAACACCAAAGAATCTTCTCGCTAAAATATATTTGTATTTGGGACTCTTTAGCAGGCTCTAAATAATACCACCCTTAGTTTAATTCCTATTAGTAAACTTCCTTCCATTGATTTGAGGACATATTCTACAGCCCAGTGTCAGGCAGGGACAGGGACAGGGTCCAAAGCAATCGCAGTGTGGTGTATTGTATTTAAGTAATTGGAGGGTAAAATGTGTTTCCAATTTGTTGTACTACTCGTGCTGTGCTGCGCTACCTATTCTAGCAACATTCCCCCCATTCCTCCCATTCCCATTTGTTTCATTTCGCTTTTCTTCTTTCGCTTTAACAGTTGGATGGGTGGGTGGGGTAGTGGGAGTGGGCGGCGAGCGGTAAAGAGCAGAACAGAAACAAGATTGAAAAAAGTATTGAATTACATTTATACAACATTTGGTTGAATAGCTTTTCGGGTGGCATGGCATGGCATGGTGTAGAGGGGAGGGCTCTGGTCGAGTGTTGCGGTTTGAGTTTCCTTTTGTTGAGTGCTGGATGGATGGATAGGTGGGTGGTTGGGTGGGTGAATGGTTTGTTCGGGCTTTGGCGATTAACGTGCCTCGCCGCTCCTGCCGTGTGGTGTGGCGCGGCGCGGCGTGGTGTGGTGTGGTGCGTAGTAGTATATTTGTGGCTTCCATGGGTGTCTGTCTGTCTTTTAGACTGGAATGGAACATGGACAGATATCTGAGTGGAACAGAAGTGAAGTGGGGGGCTTGTGGGATTCCCGCAGGAATATCGCGCTGCCTGAAAATTCATTAGTTGCCCATTTTTATGCTATTTTCTTTCAATGATAAAAGATGCACGCATGCATGCATATACTGCTTGATTCTGCTGCTTGGTGCTGCTTGCTTTTTCTGCTGCTTGCTTTTGCTGCTGCTGCTTTATTATGCTATTTGAAGGGAGCATCGGCATCGGCATCGGCATCGGACACGCATTAAAATTGTAACAGTCGACAAAGTGAAACACAGACAGACAGACAGACAGGAAAGGGAGGATGGAGAATGGAGAATGGAGGAATGACAGGTAGTTGTTGGTAGGGAACAGCCAGCTCAGCGGAGAAGAGATCGGTTCGGGTTTTCGGGTTGACGCACACTTGCCTTGGGCAACGAACGTCCTTCGGTTACAATGGCACTTTTGTGTGCCGCTCCGTTGCCGCACTGCCGCACTACCGCACTGCTGTTGCCGGTGTCTTTTCCGGACTTGCATTTCCCACACTTTTCACTCTCCCACTTCTCTACTCCACGCTGACTCGCTCGACCCACGCTGCAACAGATTTTGGATATTGCTTCTTTTGATACCATTCCATTCCGTTTCTTTGTCACATTTCGAACCTGTCGATCGCCCCCGACCCCCCGACCATAAATAGCTGTCAAATTCAATTCCGTTTTCCCTGCACACACCCTTCCTCCCTTTACTTCGCTTTACGCTTCATTCTGACCGTTCTTTGGCGTAGGTTTCTCTTTATACCCCTACCCCTACCTCTACCCCTACTCCACCGTTTCTCCTCTTCGTTTGTAAGCTTCATGGCAACAAATTCAACAAATTAGCTTGACTCCAGTCCCTGACATTTCCACCATGATCCGGCACATTGTTTGTCGTTTCTCTCTGGCTTCCGATCTGTTTTTCTGTGTGTTTTGATTGCCATTGGCACTCCCCCCTCCCCACCCCTTACGATCCAGTCATTCGCTTCCACAAGTCATTCACATAAATTGAGGAAAGTTGCCGGATCATTCCCTGGAATCGATCTATAGGAGTACATACTGCGATACGAGAGCGAGCCACATGCCCCACCCACCATGGGGGGCATTCATTCCATGTAATTTGTCGCGAGCTTTTCGTTTGTTTTGTATTTGTCCCTCATTTGTGTAGCACAGTTTCGGGGGCAACGTCTGGGAAAATATTTGGGAAAGCTATTTCCAAATCAAAGATCCTGCAAAGAAGTGCGTGGCAGTGGAACTCCATCCGCAATTGCCACAGTTCAAAGTTCACACCGATTGCCCGTTCCCAGCCAAGGATCAACAGCGGATGTTCCGGCAATTTGCATGCCCCATTACGGGTAATAGCCGAGCGCAGATACTTCATTATAGATCAATTGGTGGAGTGAAAAAAACAATTTGCACAATTGCAAGCAGCCATTCGGCGGCAGTGTAGTGCAGTGTGTTGTAGTGCAGAAAATCTAACAATGGAGAATGGAATATTGAGGAAGCAGAGTTCCCGTTCCGATTGCCTTGCTGCCTTGCTTCCCCTTTTTGCTGCCTTTGTTGGCGGCACCTTTCAAAAAGGAGACTCCTTGATCCACATACACATATTGTGTGTTGAAGGAACAAGCAAAGAAAAGCCTGAGGCAAATACAGCAGACACAGTGACGGGCATATCGAAATTTTGTTTTGATTTCTATTTGAATTTGTTTGGACCCAAACATCGTCGTGGTGCGGGAGGGGGGAAGGGGCAGTGCAATTAATATACAAAAGCGGGACAGAAGAACGCCGAGCACAAAGGCGTGGCAGGAGCACCAGGAGCACCAGGGGAAGGGGAATGGGAATGGGAAAAAGGCCACAGGAAGTCAAAGTGTCAGAGGGACGCCCTCGTCAGAGGTTTTTCTATTTGTGTGTGTGTGTGTGTGTGTTTGGCAGGATCGATGTGATCGAGGCGGAAACGCGGCTAATTTGCACCCCTGCCCCTGCCCCAGCCCCTGCTCCGCTCTCCTGTTTGTTGTTGCTCATTTTTCTCTCTCGTTCTCTGTCACTCATTAGCTCGCTGTTTGCTGTGCAAAATTATTAATTTACGAGCTGTCAACAGTTATTGTTCCGCACAGCCCCGTGTTTACATCCACACAAAAGAGAGACGCGGCACACAGCAGCAGCACAGAGAGAGAGAGAGAGAGAGACATAGATAGCTAGTGTGGGAGAGAGAGAGAGAGATAGCTAGGGATTTATTTCTCTTGTGTTTTTTTTTTTTCATTTTTGGTTGCCTCGCAAAGGGAATTATGCTTTTAACCAGCTGTTTGTAACGACAAAGCAATGATTTAGAGAGAAGGATATCCAAAATATAAATACCGTATGTACATAAATCGGTCAGTCAAGTTCCGCGTCATGACCATAAACCTATACCAAAAAAACAGAACTATCAATCTGCCAGGGTATCAAACGTTTCCACACTCTGAGTCCATGTAGCGTCTGCATTTTTTTTTAAACTTTTTTTAATACCTTTGAAAAATTTGTTGGTATTTCCTGTCATCCCTTTGACACACGAACACAAATACGCGGCATCATCAGGCAATTATTCTCGATTAGCCAATGGCCAATGGCCAATGGCCAATGATGATGGCGACATTTTGGCTTCTTCTCTTTTGGGTTTCGTTCTCTTCTATGCAATTAATGCCATGACTTGCTTTTCATGTCCCTCCCCTCCCATCAAATTAGCAGCGGCTCTCGATCACCGATCACCGATCAAATTCTTTTTTGTTGTAGCCCGATCTGCGGTCATTAGTGCGCTAATTAAATCGAGTGCTCCGCTGAGCTGAGCTGAGGTTTGGTTTTTCCTCTTTTCGACTGCGTCATTGTTTGGACAATGGCTGAGCAATTAGCCCCAGCCTCCGCCAGGGGGCCAATGCACTGTCCCCACTGTCCCCACTGTCGAATGTTCGGATCTGCTAATGAAAGAAAATGTGGGAGCTGGGAGCTGGGAGCACTGGGAACTTCCCTTGGAAAGTTGCAGGAATTGGATTTGGTCTGCAGAAAGCCACGACTGATGCCGACTCTCTGTGGGCTAGATCTGGAGGCTATCTTTATCTTTATTGAAGAACCCAAATGCTGCTTTGTGCATATGTAAATCGAGCGCACGTACTCGTACCCATGTATTAATCATAATCCAGGCTTTGAGCCACCTGACAGATTCGAGGGTCGATCCGCCAGGACTTCCGCCTAATCCTTTTCGCTCATCCGCGACGATGATCGGCGGCTTAATCGCTTATCGCATTAAGCCTGGCCTAATCCTCCGGCCCATTGATCTGCTGGGCATGTCTGGGCATGTCTGGTCGTGATGGGATCGAGGCGCTATCTCCTCTGATAAATGCGACAAATGCCAATGCCGGTTCGGGTCGGGTCGGGCCGGGGTGGCCTGGATGTAGTGCCATGCGATGCGATGCGATGCTGAGGAGGAACGGGCTGGGGCATAAGCTCTTGGGCAAACTCTTGGGCAACCCAAAACCGAGTCGAAACAAAAAAGAACAGAGGGATAGAAAGTCGCTGGCAAATGACAAAGATAAATACGAGTATTTCTGGAGGAGCACAGAACACAGGTGCCACTTGCTCCCATTCGCTGCCACGCCCACTTATGTTGTATATCTTATTCTCTCTCATATGGAGAATATAGTATATATGAATATGAATGTGTAGCACGGTCTTTGTCAATTGTTTGTCATTGTTTTCCAACGCGGGCAACTCGGCGACCACTCGACATGGCGCACAATTGTCCTTGTTTCCGAGTACCCTCATGAGAGACGAATGGGGTTCGGGTATATACATTTAACGAATAACGTAGAGCAATTTATCCATCAGCAGATAGCAGATAGCAGATATGTAGAGATATTGTATAGCGAAACAATTAAATTGTTTGCTGTTCTTCATCTTTGTATATGGCATACGTTTTCATGTGCCGCGCGTTATGCGGCAGCGCTCCTCTGCCTGTGATTTATGCATCGAGAATGTTAGCTTGACATGTGGCATATCGGGCAGACAGGGTAGACAGCGGGTCCAAACCTACCCCCCACAGAGATCGGAGGGCGCCTTTCCGTTCTTTTGGCACGTAGCTAACGAACAAAGCTCGTTGCTTGCTGCTCGAGTGGCCGTTCGAGTGGCATCTCTGGAATCTAAATGAGCAATTCATGAGTTGTTGGCAACCCTACTTGACGGCGAAGGCAGAGCCAAAGACCGACTGAGTTCTCCTGGCCCGCTGCTACCTCTACCTCTACCTCTACCTCTAACCCCTCCTGCCCATCCTGCTGGCTGCTGCTGGCTGCTTGACTCTCCACTTGCACTCGTTTCCCATTATGTCCTTTTTGCTGCTGCTCCTTCAACGAGGAGTAACTTTTCTTTTGCCTCTTTTTTTCCACTCTTGCACTCTTCTCCCTTTTTTCCCTTTTTTGGTTTTTGGTTTTTTGCATTATTTTGTCGCCTCCTTTTGTGCGAGTCGTTTGGTTATTGAGCTGCCGTCATTATGCTGCTTATTATTATTATGTTTTTATTGTACTTGTGTTTTTTAATAATCAACTGACTTGACTCCCAGCCACCCAGCCACCCACCCACTCACCCACATGGGTGCAAAAAGTCGATTCATTCCATATCCCTCTCATATCAGCCCTCTCCTGGTAATACCCTTTCCGTGCCACACCCCACAATGGGATTGCAGTTACACTTCGATTGCAGCTTGAAGGATCGCTGATAGATGAAGCTTTCGATTACAAATTGATAGATAATTGCACAGATTATCGCTCAGTCAGAGTATCGATCTTAGGCGTTATTTTATCGTTTGCTTATCGATAACTCTAGAGATTGCTGGACACCTGCCTCAAGCTGTACCTTTCACAATCTTCCGTTGCCAACTTCTGACATGCTTCAGGCCCTGCCCACAGTGAGATTCCCTTTTGCCTTTTTGTGCCCAGCCCTGCCCAGACCGGGTGCGGTTTTTACACTCCAAATATTCAATTACGCGGCGGGCGGTCCCAGTTCCAAGTTTACGGTTTACGGTCTACCCATTGCCCTATCCGTTTATTGCCTGATCAGGAATGACGAACGGTGAAGGGTAAAGGGTATGGGTATGGGTACGGGCACAGCGGCAGGAGCAGGAGCAGTGGCGAGGCGAGGCGATGACGGAGTCCCATAGTCGTCGGAATTGGGAGTCGGAGTCGTACCGCTCTGTTGACACTTGAGCTCAGGCGGTGGTATTTAATATGCGGCTCAACATTCTTTTCATTTCGCTCCCCATTCTGCTGGCTGCACTGCGAAAATGAAAATCGCCCGCCGACAAACGACAAACGTCAAGTGTCAAAGGCATTGAAAGAGACAGAGGCCGCGGCAGAGGCAGGGGCACAGGAGACGGTGGACAGAAGAAGGAGTAGCAGCAGCAGCAGCAGCAGAGACGGTCAAAGGCTTTTGATGATGTGATTTTCTTACCCCTCGTTGCCAGTATTATGAGGGTATTATGAGATGCAACGAATGTTTGCCATGACATAAAGGAAGCTCAAAAAGCGCTTAAATATTCCAGCCCATTCTCTTCCTTAAAAATAAAAAATAAAAACAGATCTACGACATGGGGAAGCTTTCTGAATGCAACTTTGTATATAAATATGCATATATATCCAAAGATCGGAGTACTACATCCTCCAGAAGAACTAGTTTTGCCTTAGATATTCAACGAAAACTCATAGATAATAATTTCAGTTCAGTTTTTACGAATTTTGAACTCCTAACAAATGCCACGCGTCATGCAGCAGCGCTCCTCTGCCTGTTATTCGCTCTGCCAGGGGTATCAAAAACTTCGATTCTATACCTAATGAAGGTTGCAGAAAGAGGGAGAGAGGGAGAGAGAGAGAGTGAAAGAGATGATAAGGCAAAGTGCGCAGCAAACTTCCTGCTGATTGCTTAATTGACAAAGAGCATATGCGATGCATGAATGAATATATGAATACACTCAGAGACAGACTCACACTCACACTCACACTCGTATGCCCCCCCACAGCCCACACCCCTAAGCGCGGCCCAGCAGCACACATGTCATTGTTGGTGGCCATAAGCTGCTCCCATCGCCATCGCACATCGCACATCGCACATCGCATGGGCGTCCAAAAACGCTGAAAATGCATTAGCGAGGAGTCAAATTCTCTTTCTCTCTCTCTCTCTTCATTCCAGTCCATTCCGCTGCTGCGGCTGTGGGGGCCAAAGATTAAAATCTAAAAACTGTCAATTAGAGCACACATTTTTCCTCATCAAAACTCGGGGGCAAGCAACAAGAAAGAAATCTTCCAAGGGGGCGCCCCTACAAGCCGCACTCTGGTTGCTCTGCAGAGAAAGATACGAATGCAGTTTGGAGTAACTCCAGATGGCAGATCAATTCATGGCATTCACTGCCTTATAGCTACAATGATCCAGGATTGGTGCATCGATTTTAATTTTAATTTAAGTTGATGGCTTCGTGATCTAATGTGTCTTCGCTCAACACTCCATGAAACTGCACGCAGTCGTAGATATGTGTATCTAGGAATGCTTCAAATGGTCTTTAGTGCTGGGTGGCAGCTGTACGTGTTGCTTAGTCGTGCGGACTTTGGGCTAGGGCATCCCTCGAACGGGGGCCCACAGTCAGCGTCGTCAGCGCTGGAATCAGAGCTCGGACCCAGGTCCAGCTTAAGCTGCTGCCCTCCGTCTCCGGCTCCGCATCCAAGCTGCGTCACACGACTCCCCGGCTTGCGACGTCCCTCCACCAGCTAGCTCCGCCGCTCTCCCGTGTCTCCCGTGTCCCCCGGGCCGGGCTGGTTCCCTGTCCATCAATGTGACGGCGTCCCACGTTCGCTGTTCGCCGTTCGCCGTTCAGCGTTCTGCTGCGTTCAGCGCGTTCCCTGTGGCCAGTGGTTCGTTCCATTGGCCTGGACTTGGACCACACTAAGTCCCACAGCCACCTCTCTTTCGCATTCCCCATCCCAGCCCTCTTAGGGGTCTCCGTGCCCCCTACCCCCTTGGCAGCTGGGGTGGGGGCCCCTTTCGGTTGTCAGGGCATTTGGAATTCATTGACATATTTCTTGGCATTTCGTTTGTTCTTCTTTCTATCCTATCTCCCGCTCTCCCTCTCGCTCTCGCTCTCCCTCTGCCCCTGTCATATCTATATGTCCATCTCTTTTTACTGGGTCTCCTATATCTATATCTATATCTATATCTATATCTATATGTATAGTATCTGTCTATCGCTGTCCCTGTCTTTTGTGGCATTTGTGTGTTTTAATTCAACATCCACTTTGGCTGCTGCTGCTGCTGGGGGGGTCCGCGAGGAGGGTTTTAAATTACAGTTGTGACTCCTTCAGCCCCACACAGACCACTCCCCCCGCTCGCGCCTCTGTGTACATCACTCAGCACCCCCCCAACCACCTCCTCTATGCTGAACACAAAATACAAGTAAATACATTTATTTAGTTCGATCCAAACGTCAGCGCTAACATCTTCTTCCCCTGCCCCTTCCCCTGTCCGGCATCTTGGCCAAGAGCCCCCGCCCCTCCCCCTCTTTCGTTTCTTACCCTCTTGTCTTTGTCTTGGTCTTCGTTGTCGCTGTCGCTGTCGCTGTCGTTGTCTGGGAGGGCAGACAATGAAGGAAGAGCTTAAAAATAATACCTTGCCTGCTTATGTTGACGTTTCCAACCCTCCCGCTGTCCCGCCCCACGCCCCACGCCCCACAGCCATAGTTACAGCAACATTATAACATAACCCCCCCCCACTCCCCAACCCAACCCAACCCAACCCACCACTGGCCCTGTCCACCTGTCCCACCCCTTTGTTGTTGGCCATCTTCGTCCCAGAGAGACCCATTGGACCATTGGACCATTGGCCGCTGCTGTTGCTGCTGCTGTCACCAGATACCCGTGGCCCAGGCTCTTGGCCAGATGTCGAGTGTTAAAGCCCCAAAAGCAAGTGCTTCCCCCTCCCCCCACCCCCCATGACGTAGGTAGGTAGGTTCCGCCCCTGCCACTGGGGCCTACCCGCTAATTGGAGACTTACTTAGTTGCTGGCTAAAAACCTTTTGTAAGAGACAGAGACAGAGAGAGAGAGAGAGGGAGAGAGACGGCACAACAGATCACGGCAGGAACAAGAACAAAATGGTGGCACACTTGCCCTTTCCGGAGGGAGAGAAGAGAAAGCGCCCCAAAGCTTGGAAGGGGTAAAAACACAGCCCCACAGCCCCACAGCCCCACAGCGCCAAAGTTTAACAATACAAATGGAAATATTTAATTGAGCATTTTGCACAAAACTTTTAACATTTAAATGGCTAAGTTTTATTTCTAGTTTTTTTTTTTTTATTTATTTATTTATTTATTTTTTATTTACAAAATTGTAGCCTAAGATTAATCCTAGTCTGATTAGCCAGGCAACGAGGCCTTCAGGCGGAATTTTCTTTATTGTTTAAGTGAATTAAGTGAATTAAATTATTGAATTTCCAGTGATTAAAAAAAGATTTAATTTAAATGTGATATTTAAATTGTGTGTAAGAGAGGAAAAAAACCAAAAACAATCTAAACAGTTGAAAAATGCAACCAAAAATAATGTTTTATGTGGCATATGCAGAAGCAGTATGTCTCCCAGTATTCTCCCATTCAGTAAATACTTTTTCCTTGGATAATAATTACGAAAACTATGTGCAGCATGAATCCAAAATGTCTGTGTACAGTTTTCCCTTTTCGAATTTGGAATATACATATATACATATATACGTATATGTATGTATGTTCGATCATTAGCCAGGCATTAGCCCCGTCTGCTCGTAGTCGTATGGTCCGGTAACAGTTCAAGGATCGTATGACACATTGCCCCTTACCTTTCTCTCGCTCTCGCTCACTCTCCTCTTGGCTGCGCCCTGTGTGTTGTGTGTGTTATCGAAGCCAATCAACATCCGTGGCAAAAGTTTCTCCCTTTGTTTGTCTGGAGGCTGAGGCTGTGGCTGGGCTGGACTGGGCTGGGCTGTCGATGATAGTCGATAGTTCGAATTTCTGATCCGCCTGATTCCCTGATTGCCTTGCGCTGCTCAGTCGCAGTCTAAAGCGGAGCGGAGAGGTGCCTGTCAATCAAGCGATCGGCTTTCAAACACACAACACACACACAGCAAAAGCAGAAGCAGAAAAAAAATGCACTCAGAACGAAGCCCATCTACTCATCTGCCTCTGCCTGTGCCTCTGCCTGTGCCTCTGCCTGTGCCTCTGTCGTTCGCCATTGCCTCTGCGACTGTCTGCCGACTGGCCCCTGATCATCCTCCTTCTCCTTCTGCTGCTTTGGCATTGTGTTGATATTTTGTGTGCTGCCGATGGCGACACGATCGATATTGGGATCACATGTTTGGTCCCATTGTTGGGCACACACACACACACACACCACACACACACAAATATACTCGTATATGTATATTTAATAATGATCGGATCGGATCGGATCGGTCTGGTCTGGTCTGGCCTGCTCCTTGGGACGGCTATTGTCTGGGGCACAGGGGTACAATCCTTGCATTGACATTTCTCACTTGGGCGCGATAAGCAATCTACGGCAACGGAATTCCAATGGAAATGGAAATGGAAGCCGAGAGAGTGTCAAAAACTATTTGAGGCCAAAATAGAGTAAACATTTCAATTAGGCAATATCTGGTAATTCAATATATCCCACAGACTGGCTGCCCCTGGACTGCCCCTTGACTGCCTGTCGAAAGCATCACAAAATGGCGGTCGATTGTGGGCAATCATTTCATTCGTTTGATGATTAAAAGCCTCATAGAAGAAGGTCTAATTTCACAATTATCCATCGGGGCAAATGGATAATTAATAGTGTTTATTTTAAGTCGAATTAAAGTTGGTTTTGTTTATCGAAAGTCATATTTTTGATGATAATTAATCGATAACTGTTTTTGGTTCCTTATTATGTCATTGATGCGTAACTTGATGAAAAACTACATTAATTAACTCAGCCCACTCCTCCCCAGCCGCCCTGCGGCATTCACTTTCTATCTATCTATCCCCTTACGCCACCCCCCCTGGCTCATCCCTGCCCCTGCCCAGCCTCCGCAGGCTGTAAAATCCGAGAAAATGCCACAAAATGTTGACATATGCATTTAACTCGAATCATGGAACAGGAACAGGAACATTAACATTTTGACTTAACTCTGCCCTCCCACCACCACCCACTCAGCTCACAGCCCACTGCCCACCCTCCCCCGTTCATCTGTTGCGGGTGATTGCTTTGATTATGGCTAAATGATGGGCTGCTGCCGCTGCCGCTCCTGCTGCTCCCGGGTTACTGCCAACACCTAGCAACGCAGCATAACCCATGACATGCCCTGCCCCCTCCGCATCCGCATCCTCGTCCTCGTACTTGCTGCCACAACGATTCACCGCCGCCAGCAAATGTTGCGTATCAAATGGAGAATGGAGAATGGAGCTGAGTACTTCTTCAAAATTAGTTACCCCGATCTAATCAGTGGATAAGTTCCCTGTCCCTGTCCCTGTCCATGCCCCTGCCTCTGGCTCTGCCTCTGCTATGGTAATTGTTTCTGATTTGAGTTTTATTTTCTTTGTACCTGATGTGGCAGCTGGCTGCTGCTGCTGCTGCTGGTGTTGCAAGTTGTTCAAGTTGTTGCTACTGTACCGTTTTTGGGATTATCGAAATGTTTTTTTTTTCTGTAGCCTCTTGCCAGTTGCGTTTAGCTCCTTTGGTGTTGCCACATTGTCGATGAGGCAGCTTTAAGTGTTGCAATTTGCAACTTGCAACTTGCAACTGTGGTCTATGCAACCTCTGGATATGCCGCTGCTGTGGTTCCTTCAGCTGCAAGTCTAGCCAGCGCATCTATCCTCTTTCTGTTTGTAGTTCCTGCAGCCCCCTACTAGCTATTTGCTGCCTTAGTTCCTGTCGCTGTTTTTAGTCAGCTTTTAGTTGCACTTACTATTATGGCTTCTACTCCTCATATTTTGCTTCAAATGGTTTGTTTAGATCTCCTGCAGTGTGGATATAATGATAGCTGCCCCTGACTGATGCTGCTATCTGTGCGCCGTCTGCTGCAGGCTTCTTTTTGTGTTCTCCTGGGGGACTTGCTGCTGTTTTTTCTGCTTCTTATTTTTAAGGCCTGTGGCTATTGTTGCTGCCCCTCCCCCTCCCCCACCCGCATCCGCTTAGTGGCTGTTGATGTAACTAATGTTGCCGCTGCTCCAGGTATGAGTTTCTTTCCCTTTCTTTTTGTTTGCCCCTACTGGAGCTGCCCCTACTGGAGCTGCTGCTGCTGTTGCTTCTGATGAAAGCTCCCCATGATTGCTGCTGATTGAGGAGGGATTGTCGTGGCTGTTGTTGTTCTCCTGCCCTCCCTTTCACTTGGTTCTGTTCTTAGTTCGTCTTGTGTATGGAAGCTGTCGTTATGGATCCTTTAGTAAGAAGCTTGCCCTGCTTCCCACCGCCACATTGTTATTGCTACTTTGTCATTCTAGTGCTGCTGCTGCTGCTGCTGCAACAGTTGCAACAAGCTGCTGCAATTGCTGATTCCAATCAAAGATGCTGCCAGCAAGCAAGGATTTTAAAGGATACTGCTGTAGTACTCTTCAAGTCGGCACTGCAATGATTGGAAATCAGAGCCAGCATATCCTGCAGCTCCTGCGGCAGAAGCCGTGCCGGATTTTTTTGGTTCTGCATTGGTTCGCTGGTTGCATGGTTGCCATGGGTGTTGCCACAGCGTTAAATTGAGCATATGCCAATTAGCATATCACTTATCCGCGGGCCAGTGGCAGTGGCAAGTAGTAGTGGCAAGGCTAGGGGTTTGGCCATTGTCCTCTGCTGCTAATGCGGCATAGGGGGGGGGGGGGGTTCGATATTCGAGCAACCCTCTGCCCCAGAGCCCGTCTGATCTGCTCAGCTCGTTGTCCGAATTTCCCTTCGCGTTTGTTTTCATTTAGAAAAGTTTTTTTCAGGCATTTTGTCCTTCTGGATCGGCCAGATCGTTACCATAAAAGGTGCATCTTTTGCATGGATATCTGTGAGGGTATCACGAGCTTCGGCCTTGCACTTGCTGGCTGGTAATAATGATGCCTCACCCCTGTGCATAGCTCAGCTCTCTGTGCCTCTAAGTAGCGCTGCCATCCCTACCAACCAACCAGCCAGCCAGCCAACCAGCCAGCCAGCCATCCACCTCCCTTGCTACCTCATTTGCCTTTAAGCTGCCGCTTGCCACTGCCGCTTGCCACTGCCGCTTGCCACTGTCACTGCCACTGGCCTGTGCTGCCTCTGATGCCTCTGCTTTGCCTTTGCTGTTGGCTCTCGCTCTCTCTCTCTCTGCTGTTGCCTGCATTTAATTAATTTAAAAGCGTGTGGATAATACCCTGGCATTTGCAATGAAAAGTCAAATGAATTGAAAACTCAAAATGCTTAATGCCTGAAACGGCAGCACCAGAAACAGAGGGACAAAGAGGCAAACAGACAGACAGACAGACAGACAGACAAACAGACAGACAGATGGAGACAGAGGACAGGTGAGACCTTCCCCTGAATTTTTGCTGTTGTTTTAATCAACAAATTACCCAAAAAGCCAGCAGAAACACAACACACAGCACAAATTAAAACAATAAACAACAGACTGTAAGCAGAAGAATAATACCAAATGATAATAACAATAATAATAATACTAATAATAATAATACCAAAGAAAATCTGCTCATTTTTCATTTTGATTTGATTTTAGACTTCTCTTGTTTTCAGTTTGTTTAAGTTTTTTGCTTGTCTTTTTGATTTGTTTTTGTTTTTTGCTTGATTTTCGCTTAGTCGATTCTTTGTTAAGTTCAGACAAAAAGTTGTCTTCGGTTTTTATGTAAGTTATTCTGGGAAAGGAATGCGAAATATTTTAGTTCATATGTACATATGTAGCTTGGCGGGGGAAGAGTCCGCAGATATCCTCTGTATCCGGGTGGAGTACCCTCCATTTACGGTTACAGCAGCTAGCTCTTTAATCCACAGAAGCGTTGAATTTTTGCCCCAAAGCTTTCCACTAGGGGAAAATGCGCAGAAGCTGGGCAGCGCCAGCACCAGCGCCAGCACCCCATCAAATTTTGCTCTAATTGCCATAGTCTCTCGATTAATCCGAAACAAAGGGACGTGCAGAACAAGTGGGGCGGGGATGGTAGGTCGTCGTAGGTCCTGCACAAGGCAAATGTTTGAAACCCCATTGGAAAATGGGGAATTTTTTTTTGGATTTTTTGCCAAATGAAAGCATCATCAGAGGAGGAGTGGGAGAGGAGAAATTTAGAGAGTACAAACTGTGTTCTGGATACAAATCTGGATGTGGATCCTGCCCGCTGTACGCTCGTCTTGCTTTACTTTTTCTGAAGTGAAGGAGGCCCCCGCTTCCACTTCCACTTCCACTCCCATTCCCACTTTTGCACTCCCTTGGGATGCCTATTCCTTTGCCTACATCTAGATATGTACAATGCCTCTTTCGCCTGTGGCCAACCCTCTCCTGGTGCCCCTAATCGGTGCCTGCTTGATTTTGATTTCACCGTTAGTTAGTTAGTTAGTTCGTTATCTCTTTTTGGCCTGCTACCCCTACAGAACCACAACGTGGTGCTTGCTGCTCCTGCTTCTGCTGCTGGGGGCTGTACATAAAGTACAATATTTTGGGCTACCAGAAGAGCGCCAGTATACAGTGTAGGAGGTGGAAAGGACATTGTGTGTGTGTGTGTGTGTGTGTGTGTGTGTGGGGTAGCTTATATATCAACCATATAAGGGGGGCTTGATTTTTTTTTGTTGGAGAGCAAAAAATTTGTTCGCCCCGAAAATGAAGAAAGGAACAACAAAATAACGAAACCGAAAGAAAAATACTTGGAAATAAGCGAAAGAAGGGAAAAATTTGGGAGACAACCCAAAAAAAAAAAAGTGTAAAGAATCAGCCCCCAAAGCGTATCGGCCCCAACCCCTACGCAAAACCCCACCCTCGAGCCCCACATAACGGGCATATCAGCCAAAGAGGAGAATTCTGACTTTGTAGCCGAGAGAGGCACGGCACTGAGAGGCAGAGCGAGCAGGAGAGAGCGAGCGCAGGAGAGCGAAACATTAATGTAAGCAACGGCAAAACGCAAACAAATACACACACACACACACACACACACACGCACACGCACTCGCCATATAGCAGCTCTCTATGTGGAAGCCATATACTCGTCTCACTCGCACACCAAAACTGCAATGGCGACAATTTCCGTAGCGCGGTGGCAGAGCGCCGCCGGCAGAGGAGCAGAGCAGTCGTCGTCGTCGTCGTCGTCGTCGTCGTGCCCTTGGTTGACGCCCCCTCCGCGAAACGAGATGGCAATATACGACCGATGGATGGTCTCGTCTCGTAGGTCGCAATTGGAATCCATGTGGATGGCATTTGGAAGCCATTTGGGCAGCTATAAATGGGAACACTTTAGTTGGGGGAGGGGGAGGCGGATGGAACACCTTTGGGAACACTTTTGGGATAGCCAACAGATTGAAATTGTTTTAAAATGGAAACAGTGCAAAATATATGGAAATATTGTAAGTTTGGGCTTTATCATTATTATGCCATATACATACATATGTATGTACATATGTTTTTATGTATTCTTATTGGCGAGATCGCATCAATAAGTTCGATGACATTAAACGCTTTAAATGCCAAGAAATATGTGCTATATATTTAACAGTGAGAATATTAGTACATTAGTAGAGGGATTAATCGATAGGATGGGATGGGCAAGATCAACAAACATGACCTTTTCTCTTTAATTGTAACGGACCCAGCCACACTGTAAATAAACGTCCAGTGGCAAGAGGATTTTCATTGCAATAAATGCAGAAAATGGCTAACAAATAATAACGGCATGAGCGGTGTTTCAAATGTATTCAATTTGATTAATTTAAGTGAGTTATAAACCTTAAGGCTAATCCTTATGGATTAGTTCTTCATGTATGAAATATCTCAGGTGGGGTTTCCTTGAGTTTCAGACCCTCAACTGCCGTAGGAGCCCTGGGGAAAAAGGAAACGGCTGTTGTTGTACCTTTGAAAAAATACACACACATCGTACTGTGTACGGGTATATCGGTATCGGTATCGGTATGGATATGGGATATGGGATATTTATTTATTTGGACTTCCCTTAACGAACCAAACTGCTTTGTTGTTGCTTTGGCTTTGGTTTTGGGCTTTGGGCTTTGGTTTTGGGCTGTAAAAATCTGATATTTATGCAATGACAATGTGTCGGATCAGATCGTCAGCCCTGACAAAGAAGAGGCAGAGAGGAGCACAACGGAGCAACGCATGGCAGAGCGACACAAACTGCATTATTTATTGGCATTCATTTAAATATTTTGCATTTAAAAAGCAATAATCAATGCGTTGCGTCGCTGTAAAAATAGCAGAAAAAACCGCATAAATAATTCAACTGGAATCACACGCTTTATATTTGCTAAAGCAATGCGTACATACATATGTATATCCCATCCATCCATATATGTACTATACATACATATATGCGTATTATTATCGTAAATACCGCATCCGTATAATATTTTGTCGATTTTCGGAGTCTCATCTTTTGTTGGGGGAACATTTTTCAATACAAGTAGCACATTCCGCAGCAAAACAAAAGGAACAAAGATACGACCAGTATACCATAAATATACATACATACATATGTACGCATGTACGTATGTATTTTGTATGCATATACAGCTGTTGGCGTTGGCTGGTATCGTATACTTATTTTTGTGGGTCTCGCTTTGGGCTTTAGTGGGGAATTTTTTCGAAAACATTTTTTATACTAATTAATCAAATTAAGCTTAGCCTTTTGTTAGTCTCATCTCGCATCTGCCTACTGCCTACTGCCTACCGTCTTTCCATTTACCATCCTCGATCTCCCAGAGACGTTGCTGACGATGGGAATGCGACTCCAGGGCAGCGGGGAGGCGTGGTGTGGCGACTGTTTGATTTTTGGTGGTTTCGTGTGCCTCACAGGTAAAGTAAGATGCGATCTCCGGGCTTTAAGTGTGTGCTTTAATTGGTTCGAGCAAGCCGCCTCGAACTTGCCTTCTTGTAATGCACTCGAACTTGCAGTTCCCTTTGTTTGGCTTGCAAGAAGGAGCCAGGAGCTAGTAGCCAGGAGCCAGCTGTGCATTGTTCAAGGTGAAAGAATGTTTGGAGATGGGCATGCCAGGGGATTATATGTACATATGTTAGTATTCTAATATATGTACCTACATACCTACACAGATTGACTGGCAGTGTTGGCCTCTGAGGCCTCTAGTGCTTGAAGCCCATTGATTTCGCTTTCGCTTTCGCTTTTGTTTTTAGTGGCATTCCTTGATATGGCGCAAATTGCTGGAACTGTGAGGAAAATTAGTAGAAGTAACACACCCGTCGACAGCCAGTGCAGATAAGCTGATAAGGCGCTCACCTGTGCAAACAAACCACACTCCCGCTCCCTCTCCCTCTCCCTCTCTCTCCCTCTGCCGTTGCAATCGAACTGCAGCAGGCGTATGGCTGCATATGTGTCTGTGTGTGTGTGTGTGTGTGTGCTCTGCTCTGTGCTTGTGTATGTATAGTCGCGGTGACTCTTTTTCTCTCTTTTGTTTGTTTCGAAGTCAAAAGCTTTGGATTCACTCATTAAGCTCGCTCAATCTCTCTCCCTCTCCCTCCCTCTCCCGCCCTCTGCATCTGTGAATCTTTTCAGCAAACTTTCGTACTCTTTGATTGATCATCACCGCAGCAGAGTCTTCGCCTGGCGCTGGCGCTGGCGCTGGCACTGGCACCCAACAATTTGTCAGGCTTCGGATGGGCGATTGTGGATCCCAGATACGATCCGTTAACAGCAAAAATTAGCATGATCGCCGGACAATAATGAGCGGCTGGCGTCCATTAATTAAGAGCCTTTTCTCTTCACGGCTTTTTCTTATTTTTTTTTTTTGCAAGAGTTTTCCTCTCCCTCTACCTCTACTGCCCAGCCACCAAATCAACGAATTTTTTTGTCCGTAGCTTTCCACAGCTAATTTTATTTTTTGCCTATTTAGCATAAGTTTTTTTTTCTCAGCAAACGGACGGACCACTTCAAAGACATTCAACCTGACACACAGGATGCTGAAGGGGGTTTGGGGTATGGCATCCCGGGGCCAGTGCGTGCCACAAATCACAATAAACACACACGCCGCACATTATCGGCAAAGTGCAGGAGCCACCGCCACCGGCCTCGGCCTCGGCCTGTGCCCCGGAACGAAGGGGTGGCTCTATAAGAAATTAAGTTGATAAATAAAATGCCAAAAAGGCAGCTCGCTGCGCGCTCAGCGTGAAAGATGAAAACATTGTCAAGGAGCAGGACCACATCATCGAATGATGATTGGCATCGCAGGAGCAGCAGGAGCAGGAGCAGGTCACGTGCCGCCAGTCAAATCGACGAACGCCAGCCAACCGCCGAGCAACAACATCCATCCGCCAGTCCCTGTCTCTTTGAGGGGAATGCATTTTCGTGCGTACTACATATACATATGTATAAAACGAAGTTCCAATACCCTAACCATGCTGACTGACAATGCGCTGTTTATTTACTTGACTTTCGCAGGCAAAAGCAAGAACTGATTGGCTACCAAAGATCTAACGAAAATTTCATAGGGAATATTTGCACCAAGCCTATGCCAAACTATGTTTCAGTTTCTATTACTTTTACTCGCATAAATAAGGAAGGAATCTCTAAGAAATATTCATTAAATTACTGTGATATTTTCATATCCAAATTCATGCAGGAAGTCTCAGTTTCAACAATCAATGGGCCAATGCAAATATTTAATACTTTTGATATTATATCTTCCAGAAGTTACTCCTAAATATTCCGAACATAGCACACATCTGCCTCGGCCGAGTCTCTTTAGAGCCCTTTCCAAATGATTGTCAGAACTGGTTAATAATACCGATGAGCAGGTTATACCCTGGCAAAACCCGAAAATTAATTGGCATTTTCTTTGCGGACAAATCTCTGTGCTCTATCTGTGGCGGAATATCTACATGGAACCTTATCGTGGAAATGCGGCCAAATCAGGCGGCAGCAAACGGCAAGCGGCAGGAGGCTGGCGGCAGGGAGGCAGGCGGCAGGGAGGCCTGTCTGACTGTCTGCCTGTCTGCCTGTCTGTCCTTTCAATGTCCTACCAACCCCCAAAAAAAAAGGGAGCGGCCTTCGAAAAATAATGAGACACAGGTCGTGTGTGTGTTTTGTGGATCTGAAATTGGGTAACTTTGACTGGTCCTTGAGGACCATCTCATTTCTTTCCTCTGTGTGTGTGTGTGTGGGTGTGTGTGGGTGTGTGTGGGTGTATGTGTGGGGCATGGGCAGGGGTGTGGTGTGGGGTTACGCGATGCTAAAAGGCGCAACGCAAAGATTAAAAACAATTTTCGCAGGGGGAGCATCTCAATTTGCTGGCTTCTTCGGGCAACGGCGACAGGCCCCCCCCAAGACAGAAATGAACAGAACAGAACAGAACGAACCCAAGAGCCAAAGCGAACCCAGGCGATTCCTAGACCCGCAAACTGCACTCGACGAAGCCTCATAAATACCGAATTAGTTGGTAATTCTATAAGCAACACGCGCCCATTGATGGCGACGACTACGACTACGACGATTGACGATGATGATGATGATGATGGTGGAGATGGATTGGCAGGGAACTGGGCAACTGGAACTGCGAGTCGCGTGTCTCTCTCCCTCTCTCTCTCTCTCTCTCTCTCTCCCTCTCTCTCTCTGTCTAGATAACAATGGAGGGCAGCGCATTCGAGAACTTTGGGAAAAGGAATATGAATACGCTTCAGAATCGGAATCGGAATAGGAATCGATGTATCTGCCAGATAGAGAGAGGATGCTCCGAGATGCTCAATCTGATTTGATGGCACGAGCGGCACGTGCCACCTGGTGCGACAATTAGCCGCAAATGGCAAATGGCAAATGAATTTCCCAGCATTTTCATTAACATAATTAATGGAAAATAATAATAATAATTGAAAGGGCTGTAGCCGGTGGTCGGTAGTCGGGATTAACCTCCTCTAAAGTTAAGGCTATACATGCATGCATAGTATATCCTTCATCTATTGTGTTTGTATTTGTATTTGAGTGGAATAAGAAGCCACTTTTGTGCTGGGGCGTGGCATGTTTTTATGAACTGAATTAATGGCTTATGATGCTGATGGCTGACTCGACACTGCCCTGCCCTGCCCTGCCCTGCCTCGATTCGATTCGTTTCGTTGTCGGGGAGTCAGAGTCGCCTAAACAATTGTTTCCAAGGCACAGACGGTCCAAGTCGAAGGGCTTTTGGGATCAGAGAGACTCAACTCAACTCGACGCGACGCGACTCACTCGACAAAGCCGCAAAGCCACAGAGGCAGACGCGGACGCGTGCCCCAACGAATGCCAATAAATACACAAACAAGGTGTAGTAGAGAAAAGAGACGACGGCAACGATGCTACCACAGAAGGTTTTTTTTTTATTTGGGGTATATTTTGGTAGCTGCTGACGATCAGGTTATTTACTGAGCCAAATTCCAAGGATCTTTTAAGCCGAAGCCCGACAAACCACACACCACACACCACACCAAACTTGAGTAATTTATACCCATCCATCCAATCAGGTGTGTATCCGGGTAGCAAATACAAACAAACACACAAACACACCATGAGTTTTTGGGGCGAGGATTATGGCAAATTCCATTCACTAAATCTCCGAAATATTCTACACTTTTTAATGTTATTTCTTCAAAGTTTTTGCTCTAGAGAATGGGCAATGCTCGGCCTTAAAATACTTCACTTTAGAGGCGTACTTTCCTCTAGAGATGATACATCAAGGATTCCTCCCACAGAACGCTACACCTGAGAATTAATTATATATTTTTTAAGTGTGTATTTCTTGCCACAACTTCAGTAGTTGTGTCAGTTCTTAGAGCACAACTTTCACATCTCTGAATTTGTGTTTTGTTTTGCTTTTAATTTATCCTTTGTACTGCTTTTGTTAAGAGAGAACTTTACTGATTATTCAATCCACTATAATGATATCCTTTGCTGCAGAAGATTTTGCTGCAGAACTTATAGAATACTCGTAGAATTCTGTAGACACTCGAAACCTGTAGAAGCTTTCAAATAAATAAAAAGAATAATCACCGCCTTTTTTTTTTCTTTATATATATATTATTCATCTGATCATATTTTTGTGAACTTTTTACAATTATTTTAGTTTTTCTTTCGGTTTTTATAATTAAAAAAAAAAAAGAATTAACCAGTTTGCTTAAACTTTAGCATATAATTATGTATAATATATATATGTGTATATATATATATATATATATATATATATATATATATATCGGGATCGGTTGTATATAGATCCGCTCTTAAATATTATCAACTAATTTTCGTGTTTACATTTCTTTTCCACCTTTACTTGTTTTTTGATTCAGTTTTTATTATTAGTTTTTATTTTCGGTTTTGTTTGTTTTCATGTTTTGTTTTTCGTTAGCTTAAAATATTTAACCCGCGGAAAAAAAATGTCCTTAATTTGTAAGTGAATTAAATGCTAAACTTTCTTCGATTTTTCCTTTTGCATATGCATGTGTGTGTGTGTGTAGGCTTAGGTGTGTGTGTTTTGTGTGTGTGTTTTTTAAACAAATCTTTAAGCTTAAATTACAATTCAATTGAAATTAAAACTAAACAAAAAAATGTATGAAAAAACCTCCACATTGAACTAACTTTTGTGTTGTGTGAGTGTGTGTGTGTGTTGTGTGTGCTGTGTGTGTTGTGTGTGTTTTTGCTTGTTTAAATATTACAAAAGTTTTTCATTTTTTTCTTTAATATATATATATCATATTTTATGGAGAACATGTACACACACATACAGTATATATATATATATATTTGTAAATATATATATCATACACTCAATAGTATATATATATATATAATTTTCAAGAGTTTTAGGTTTTTTTGTACATTTTTTTTTTAAATATTTGTTTTAGGGTTTTTTAGAGTTATGTTTCTTTAAATAATTTTATAAATATTTACTCTTGTCATTTGAATTCGCTTTTGGATTGTGGCTTGTGTGTGTGTGAGTGTTTTTATTTGCAATAAAATTTCCTATATTTAAATCAATAAATGGTTTCTGTTCTCGATCCATTTCATTGATCCATTGATCCATTGATCCATTGATCCACTGATCGCATTCATCGCATTCAGATCTCACTTATGTACTAAATACTAAATGTCTCATGTGTCTCGTCTCGTCTCGTGTTGTGTCGTGTGTCTTATATGCTTTTGAAGTCTGAAATGTTAATTCGTTTTTCGTGTTTTCTTTATAGCTGCTTTAGGTTCGGTTATTCCCCCGTATATACTATACATGTATCCATATATAACCGTATATTGTACATATATGTAGAACTATCTTTTGTTTTGTTTTTTTTTTTTTTTTTTTCATTATTTGTTTTTATTATGTAAAGACGACAAAATGATGATTTGAACTTGAAACTTCTTATATTTCGTTTTCGTTTTTGTTTTTGTTTTTCCTTTTTTGTTTTTCGTTATTTAAAGAACTTGAAACTTGGAATTAAGGGTTAAATATTATGATATGAGAGCTGATCTATGTATTTCCATTTCCATTTCCATTTCTTACTTTCACTTTCCCTCCCTTCCCTCAACACACACCGCCAGAATTTATAGTGTGTTCTGGCACTTGGTTTGGTGATTTGATTTCTTGTGGAATCTTGCTGCTCGGCCTCTGCTCTTTCTGCTTCTGCTACTGTATAGGGGGGGTGGAGGAATGGGGCATCCGGGTCCTCCAACTACACACACGTATTGCATCTCCCCCATCCCCGAATCGTCTGAGATCCCGCGGGCAAACTCTTCGATTATTAACAAATGTGTTTGTTTGTCTTTCTTTTCTTTTCGTTTTGTGTTTTGTTTTGTTTGTTTTGTTTGTTATGTTTTGTTTTTACTTTGTATCACTCATTTTCTTCGTTGATCCTGGCGGCTTAGGCTAGATATATATATATGTATGTATGTATGTATGTATATGTGTACCCTCTATATGTATCGGATGTATCGGGATAACACTCCTGCATCCGCTGTCTTTCTATACATGGATCTATGTGATTTTATTTATATATATAATTATGCTCGTATTTATATTTAGAAAAAAAAAACACTTTTATTAACTACAAAAAAAAAAATATTATTTGAAATATATATTTAAGATAGATAGTGAGAGAGAGGGAGGTGGTGAGGAGGGGAGTGTTTGAGTGTGTGTGTGTGTGTGTGTGTAGATATGTATGTGGAAGGATCCTTTAGACAAAGGAGTGACCCCCCAAATGTGACTCCTGATCCTCCTGCAGCTGCAGCTGCAAATTATGTGGCTGCTGTTGATGTTGCTGCTGCTGCTGCTGCTGCTCCATTTGCAATTGTGGCGAGCGTCCGCTGCTACTGCCACTTGCAGCACTTCCACTGCCACTGCCACTGCCACATCCACTCCCCGTGCCACTGCCACTTGCAGCACTCCCCGTGTTGCTTGTCGTGCTGCTGCTGCCGCAGTACTGGAAGAGTAGATTCTACACCATATTCGCGTACTTATCCTGGGGCGACATGTAGTCGAGGCTGTTCTGCGAGAAGGCCTGGGCGGACACAGTGCCGGTGAACGAGGGCGACGGCGAGAGGCCGAAGTTGGAGGCCGTGTAGCCCGAGTGACCCATGTTGTAGTTGACCTGGTTCTGGTTGCTGAAGTACTCCATCTGGGAGTAGTAGCTGGGCGCCTGGGCGTAGTTGTTCGGGTACTGCTGGTACTGGTTGTGCCAGAAGTTGTACGAGTCGTGGTTGGACATGTAGGCCGAGTGGGCCGAGTGGTGGGCGGACTGGGCCGATTGCGCGGCATGTGCGGCCGCTGCCGCCGACTGCGGCGACATGGGGGTGATCGGCGGTGAGGGGGTGGTGATGCTGCTGCTGCTGTCCATCGGCGTAATGTTGCCGCCCGGCTGCAGCAGTCGGGGATTGCTGCCCGCCGCCGAGCCATAGATGCTGTGATGGTGATGCACCCCGGCGCCAATGTCGCCGCCGGCATCCTTCAGCTGATCGTATGGCGAGCGGAGCACATCCCCGGACACGCCCACACCCACACCCACACCGACGCCGCCGACACCAACACCGCCGCCGCCGCCCACTCCCACGCCGAGATTGAGGCCACCGCCACCGCCAGAGGAGCCAACGCCGCCTCCTCCGCCGCCGCCGCCGCCGCCACCGTAGCCGCCCGTCAGGCCGTGCTCCTTCTTGCAGACGATGCTCACGGGGCTGACGGAGGTGGCCGGGGTGGGGAGCAAGGGCGAGGAGTTCTGGTGCGCCGCCGTCACGTTCAGGGCGGCCGCTGCTGCTGCTGCGGATAGATGGGCGTGGCTGTGGCTGTGGCTGTGGGAGTTGCTGCCGCCGGTGCTGCTGCTGCTGCTGTTCGGCGTCGATCCGCCGCCGTTATTGTTGCTGTTGTTGTTGTTGTTGCCGCTGCTGTTGTTGTTGCCATTGTTGTTGCCACCGCCCGATCCTCCAGCAGCTGCCGCAGCAGCGGCACTCAGGAAGGAACTGTGATGCGTCTTGATCGACTGAGCCGCCGCCACGGCTGCCGCTGCACTGGCCGCTGCCGCTGCAGAGCTGCTGCTGCCACCGCCGCCGCCGCTTTGGCTTTGGCTCTGCTTCTGACCGCCGGACTTGCCGCCGCCGCCGCTGTTGTTGTTGCCACCACTGCCGCTGCCGCCGCCACTGCGGCTGTTGCTGGAGCCGCTGCAGCTGCCGCTGCCTGCCCCGCCGCCGCCGCTGGCGTTCTTGGAGCTGCTCAAACTGTTCGACTGCTGCTGCTGCTGCAACTGCTGGCGGCACTTGGCGCGGCGATTCTTGAACCAAACCTGCAAAAGAGTGGCAAAAAAAGTGGATTTAGTTTTGGGCTTTCTTGCGCGTGTTTGGGGGCAGTTTTCCCTATGAAAATTAGCGCCTTAAAATATGTGGAAAATCTGTAAAGATTTTTAATTGAATTTTGCATAGTTTTTGCCCATGGAGCGTGCGTATCCCTGCCACAAGTGCCCCGTGACCGTGCCTCAAGTGTTTGCCTTCTCTGTGTTTGTGTTTGTGTTGTGGACAAGTGGCAAGCGGCTGCAATTTTCCCACATCAATTAGTTTTCCGGACGGGCAATGAATAAATTATATATAAAAGGAGGGGGAGGGGGGTGGCTGGCACACAGCCCACACAGCCCACACAACCCACAACAAGTGCAAAAAGTCACGCGCTGCCCCCGCCGGATGAAAGAGAGGAAAAGTTACATCAACAGCCGCCGGCGGCGGCAGCAATCCCAAAAAATTGACTCGATTATATTGTCACTCCCACAACCCCTCTCTCTCTCTCTCTCTCACTCACTCACTCACTCTCCATCTGCAGGAAAAAGAGAGAACAATAAACAGCCCATAAAGCGGGATACTCGAGCGAGAGGAATTCACTTAGCCTTGTTTGTTATGCTTAAGGGGCTGCAAACAATCCGCTAAGTGCACACAGCCAGCCAGCCAGCCAGCCAGCCAGCCAGCCAACAGTCCCCGCCCCTGGGCTACAGCTACAGCTACATCTACAGCTACAGATGAGATCCATCCCCACAAAAGAGAGCGAAAGAGATGCACGAGCCATCTAACCGTTCAACTCCAACTCCAACTCCAAGCTTCAATCTCCAACTCAAACCAAAACCAAAAACCAAGGCAAACGCAACCGAAGTTTGAAGTCGATGATGTCCGCCCCCTTTGCAGCATTGGAAAATGTTATTTCAGTGATTTTTGTTGGCGCATACCCTTAACAGAGCGAGGATATTCAGGGCTACAGCTGCACTTTGGCAGCCATCAGCCATCAGCCATCAGATCGCAGATGCCAAGGGCAGCAAGGGAACTTTCTTTAGGCTTAAGAATTGCATTTGGGCATCTTCGAATTACTTTATTTGTTGGCATCAAGAAAGGTCGCTTGTAGCTCCGAAGGATATGCTAAATTGAATCACATCGTTTGAGGTCACCTTTTTCGGGTAAGAGTATCTAAAAGTTCGACCGGCGCCTGCTAGCTGTCACATTATTTGGGGTTGGTGTTGCTTGCTAATGGCTTGTGCTTTGGTAAACAGCAGAATTTATTACCGAACTCCCACTGTCACTCCTCCTCCCCTCCTCTCTCTCTCACGGTCTCTGGCAGTTGGCAGGAGGGGGACCGACCCCCGCCTCGGGCCAAAGTTAACACTTGCCACGCGGCGGCTGTGGCCACTCGAGCGTTTCATTGCTGTGTGTGCCGTGCCACACACCCCCACTTGAGGCACACACACACACGCAACACCAAAAAAAAGAGCATTAAACAAGGCGTATCAAATTTCATTATTTGTCAGCAAAGGACAAGAGGGAGAGACGGAGAGAGAGCGAGGAAGGGACCCAGTCCAGGTCCCGGTCCCGGTCCCGGTCCCCTGTTGAAAATTCAATTTCAATTTTCAATTCAATTTTGAATTTGTAAAATCTCCTTTTGTGAATTGACTTTGAAACGGGACATCCTCCAGCTTCTGCTTCAGCCTCTGCCTCTGCTCCTTTGCGCTTCGCTTGGTCCCATTGCGCTCCTCCTCGCTGAGATTCCCCACCGAATAATCGTTTGATATCGTTTAATGAACTGCGAGCAGAGAGGCGAGCGGATGCGGATGGCATGGAAGTTCCATAATAATATTGATAAAACTAAGCTTGGGAATTTTTTGCAAATTTTAGCAGAAAAATTTATACAACATTTTCCCATGATTTCCAATGATTAATCGACACAGAAACGAAACGCAACGAATCCGATTCGATTTGTCCTTCTAATGAACTTCAAACAAGAACAAAATCAAATCATTCAAAAAAAGCAGCGAAATGTTTGGAGAGAGAACTTCAAAGAACTTTTTTTTATTTTTTTTCTGTTTAAATTGTTGGCTCGTTTGCGGTTTTACCTGATTTGTAATCGGTGGGGGGGTGGGTAAAGGGCCAGTGGAAGGGGAAGGGAAAGGGAAAGGAAGTGGCGTTTGAGGGGAGTTTGGTTGAATAGCTTTCAAAATTGATTCATTCGATTGAATGGAGGAGGATGAGCACGGATTTACGGCGGCAACGAGATGAATTCGATTTATAAGAGACAAAAATATGTAAATATATTCGAGTTATCTTCTTTTTATTTATTTATAATTTGCAGATTATTCATGAAACTATGGCCCGATCTTTATTTGTTTTGCCACTGAACTATTGATGCTTATTTATTGAAAACAGTTTGACGAATTTATACCACTTGAAGCTACTGAAATTATATTATTTTGACTGTATGAATTTTATGCAATTACTTGTATTAAATGCAAATATTAAGCGGCAGTATTTTCCAGTTTATGTGCTTATATATTTTACACTCTGCACTGCACTGTAATTATATTCCCGAGCAAGCAAATTCCTTGAATTCCTCCAAACAAGTGTGGAAAAGTGTTTCCCCCATGGAAGGGGGCAAGTGTAAGTAGAATTTTGCTGCTCTGCATATGTCCTGGAATAAGTAATCTAATTTTGAATGCAATTGAAAGCTTGATCCTTTGGCTCTAAATTACTGTTTGATTCTGTGATGACTTTTCCTAGGAACTTCTGTATATTTTAAAATGCTGAACGTGCAACTGGATATTGCATTAAACAAATGGGGGAAAAATGTTTAATGGGAAAATGGAAAATTATGCGCACGGTTTGCATAAATCTCTATCTGGCTCTCTCTCTCTCTCTCTCTGGCTCTCTCTCTATCGCACTTCATTCATATGTGTGCCCTTACAGGAGCAGAGCAGGGTGTGAGGGGTTAAGGAAAAGAGTGGAAATTGTTAATCCGCAATGGGAAAATTAATTTTATAAAACATCTGTGTGAGCTGCGTGCACGACGTTGCCGTTGGACCGTTTCTATACAAAAAGTTTGTCCTACCTAAAACCGAACCCCCACCCCAACCATGATACTGTTCCCCCTCTCTTCCAGCGACACTCTGCCTTCCCCCTCTCCACCGCTCCCTCTATGCCATATGAATTTATATCCTAGTGCATTGCGTATCATGAGCGGCGAGGCAGCAGCGAACGAGACAAATCCTTTTACACGAAATACAACAAAAAGTGGAAACGAAGCAGAGAGTTTTTTTTTTTTTGTCGTTCTTTTGGAAAACTAAAAACAGGGAGAAAGGGAAAATGTGAAAAAGAGTTGACAAAGTTTAACTCCCTCTCCCTGTCCCTCTCTCCCTCTCTCTCTCTCTCTCTGTCTTTCTTTTAGTCTCTTTCTAGCGATTCACTCGATTGCAACCCCCGACGGGGAAATCGAACAGCTGAAAAACGAGGCTCAAAATACCGTGGCGAGGTGACAATGGGAGGGAGAGAGGCAAAGGAGGGCCGACATAAGGGTGCCCCTGCCCCCCATCCCATTCCATTCCATCGCAACCCATGCCATCCGGGCTACCATTCCTATTGCCCGTCCCCGTTCCCGTCCCCTTGCTCTTCTCTGGTTTGCATGTGATTTATGATTGCCAGCAGCAGCAGCAATGGCAGCCATCCACGTTCCCGTTCCCATTCCCGTTCCCGTTCCTGTTCCTACCCCTCTCTCACTCGCTGACACTCCTCGTTTTTCGGGGCGAATGAAAACATTTTTGGGCGTAAATGTTTGCTCTGTTCTGGTGCAGATAAGCTGCCCGTAAAATTATTACGTTATTTGTATTGGTTGCAATCAACGCCCTCTCACTTAGGAGCATGCCACATGCCACCCCCAGGGGCAGGGCAGCAGCAACAGCAGCAGCAGCAGCTACTGGGCCATAAAGATGCCTATCATTCAATTAATATTTACCAGACCTTAAGCCCCCCTCGACCACGACCAACGACCGACTCCCTGATTATGACTCCTGACGATGATTCTTGGGCACTGATTTCGTTGCGGGAATTCGTTTGATTCTGTTTTTGATTTTTTTTTCTGATTCAGACATTTTCCTTCCTTGCCTCTCTCTGCTCTGCTCTGCTCTCTCTCTCTCTCTTCCTTCTTTTGGTAATGATTATTTATGAGTTTTGTTTTTTGTTTGCCTCTGGAAAATCCTTTGAAGGTGACCCTTTCATAACAAAAACTAATGAGGCGACCCCCACACACCACACCCCATACAATATATTCGTATGTACATACATATGTATGTATGTATCTACTATAGTTATGGCTTAGAGATTTTTATGACTTCTTTCTACTATCGAAGAAGCCCCACAAACAACATTGAGAGCTCTCAATTTCAGCTGCCAATATTTGTGGGGTTTTTCTCTCCATGCATCTTTGATCTTTAAGAAGATTCTGCTCTATCTTTTGTTGAGAATATCCCTTTGGATTCTTTGGCTATGGGCTATACAGATATTCTGCATGGGTATACGAGTATCTGCGCTGCTCTACGCTGCTCTGCCCTGCTCTGCTCCACTTCTTCAACTTACAGAAACAGTCTAGTTTTTTGCTAATTGAGTTGCTTGGCTTCCTGCCAAGCCCCACAAGCCCCACAAACACCCAAGCCAGACGCCTTGTAGCGAACATGCAAACGAATCGTGTTCGCTTTTCTCACTGCGCTGTGCGCTGTGCGCTGTGCTCTCTCCTTTTACATTTACATTTCCATTTCCATTTCCTTTCCGTCTGTTTGTGTGGCGCTTTTTGGCATTTCCATTCGTGGCTTTGTACGGTTTTTCCTAGTTTCGTGCTGTAATCTGATACGTGAATGCATTGGCATGTTGCGTCAGTGGCAGTGTGGCAGACGCCATGCACAGTGGCACACAGTGGCACACAAAAGTATTATTCCATTGGACGCCACACACGATAAATCTCTCTCAGCAACCGATGAGTGCTGCCTGCATGTCGCGTTCTTGCTTTTCTGCTAAAGTTTTCTCTATATTTGAACTATATTCACACTGTACTTTTGTGCCACTGTAATGTGTATGTACATACATATGTACATCCAACGCAAGCCCCGAGAAAACAGGAAAAAGTCCAGCAAGCAACAGTGCAGACAACACATATGGAAAATCTATACAAATTGTACATTCCTTACCCATGGAATCCCCCATTCGGACAGGCGGAACAGACGGAACAGACGTGTGTGGTGTGCATTACGGGAATCAATTGTGTAAAAAACGTCGGGGCATCGGTGACCAGTGGATGGATGGATGGATGGATGGATGGGGGGACAGGGAAAAACACCAACAAGAACATTGGACATTGGACATATGCAAGTTGTCCTTGCTGCAGCAGCAGGGCACGGTACGTGTCGATTTTCACTTCGACCCGAAACGACCACTGCAGGGGCTTCCTCTGTTGTTCTGTCTGTTGCTGCCACAAACACACACACACACCAAAGCACATGCATGCCACACACAATCCGTCCGTCAGTTGCCCTGCTTGTTCTACGTCTTCTGTTTTGCTGTTGCTGCATTTTCTTCTTGCTGCCCCAAGCATATCGTCTTCGGCTTTTTACTACTTGGGATTCTACCGCAGACAGAGCTTTTCCATTCCTCCATTTCTCTCTCTAGTCCTGCCTTTGAGCGGAATAAGTACACACCAACCGAGGGGCAATGCTGCATGACGCGATCGCTGGCTCTATTCTGTGACATTATCTGCAGCTTCTAGCGTGAGTTCTTCTGCTGACTAAAGCTGCTTCTTCTCTCACTTATTTCCTGCCCCAAGCCCTCCTTCTCCTTCTCCTTCTCCTCCTCCTTCTGCTTCTCCTCCTCCTTCTGCTTCTCCTTCCTCTGCCAATGCAATGTCACGTCCTTAAATTACATTGTGCACAAAAGCAAAGCAAAGCAAACGAAACGAAAGCAAAGCAAACAAATCGATAGATCAATGCCTTCCACTCTGCTTCCGATTGCAATATTCGATATTGTGTCGCTTGCATCGATCGTTGGCTTGTTTATCCAGGACATTACGTGGAGAGAGATGACAGTTTTTTTTTGTCAGCAGCAGCAGCAGCAGCCGGAAGCCGTAGATGATGTCTCTGTTTGATCGTTTTGTCGCTTGGGCCATTTGGCAGTTGTTCGTGGCCAACGGCGCTAGCTGGCCCCGATCCTCTGTTTGTTTAGGCCCGATCATTGGACATGGGCACGACGGCACCTAAACAAACACACACACACACACACACACATACTGAATGGTAGAAAGAGATCCCTAAACAAATTGAGTTGTACAACTCCTGTGTCATCAGCATCATCAGCATCATCATCAAGAGGCAGCAGACAGGGCAGGGCAGGCCAGGGCAGGGCAGGGCAGCAGTTGGTTGACGGTAAAAATTAGCGCAAATTATGCTCGACTAATGCGTTGTGCAAACCTCCGATACGCTTCGCACTGCTCCGTTCTGCTGTCGCATCTTTTTGTTGTGTATCCTGTGTGTATCCTGCCTTGGAGGGGTGACTTGTCATACCCCAAATTCCCTTGGCAAATAAACGCGGAATATATCTCATTTTCAGCGTGCTGGGCGGGGGGTGGAGGGAACAAATATACCGAATGCCGAAATATCCGCCGGCCTCTATTTGCATTGAAAGTCATCAAATCTGTTCGCTCCATATGTGAACCGAAGAAACCCCCCCGACAATCCAACAGCCCAACCGAATCCAATCCAATCCCAGACCCAGACCCAGACCAGTATCATCATAGAAACAGATTCACTGGCAATCTGTTTCCCCCGGTTTAGCTGCTGTTTGTAATTTGTTTATTTTATGGATTTCTTTTTGGACTTTTCCGGGCACTTTTCCAGCCAGAGCAGGGCGCGGCAGGGCGGGGCATTTCTTTGCCTAATTAAACCGAATTTCCGGCACCAACTATACAAGTGTTTTTCGCACTCGCCCGCCCATCTGTTTGCCAAAGCTCACACATGTGCGGGTTAACTGAGTGTAAGATAAAACCAAAACCAGTTGGCAGGTTGTTTGTTTGTCTTTGGGGTCGGAGGAGCACAAGGGATACGCGCCATGAAAATGTGTTCATTGAGGGGATAAGGATAGGGCAATGCAATTGCCTGTATTACTGAACATTTACGGAGCAAAAGAAGCATAAGAAATAAATCGAGGCTCACTAAAGTACCCCTGATAATATTTGTAGGTATCCGAATTTGTGCATTAAATATATGTCTCTTTCATAGGGAGTTTATGGCAATCCCAGACTCTTACCTGTACACGTGACTCGGGCAGATTTATTTTGAGAGCCACCTCTTCGCGCATGAATATATCCGGATATCGGGTCTTGCCGAACAGCGCCTCCAAGACGTCCAGTTGGGCGCGTGTGAATGTTGTGCGCTCCCGACGCTGTTTTCTTGTGTTCACACCTGAATAAAGGGGGCAAGATAAGCAAAAAAGTATGGCATGTATTAGTCAGGTTCACTGGCAAAGATAATGTCTAAAAACCAAATGTGCTGAAAGTCTGTTTTTTCTAGTTGCCACATCGAGTATACGCAGCGTGGCACGTACCAAAACTTTTCCCAGTAATATTTTGTGCGGTGGTTAACCGTTATTTTTGCGGACTGGTTTTAGTTGTTGTTGTTTTTTTCTTCTTTTGGTTGGTTTTTTTGGGTAGTAGCAACCCCCGAAAATGTGCGACACACAGCCACACAGCGAGAGCAGAGCAGAGCAGAGCCAACCCCTAAGCGGAACGGAACATGATGGAACACGGGGGAAAGGAGCGAGGCGAAGCGAAAGCGGAGAAAAAGAAATGAAAGAACCAACCCTCGTGCAGCAGCAACAGCAGCAGCAACAGCAGCCGCCCCAAAAATTCTGCTATATATCAGAGTGTGTGTGTGTGTGTGTGTGCCACATGAACATATACGTGTATGTATTGGTGTGTGTGTGTGTGTGTGTGTGTGCTAAGCCGCAGCATTGTTTGCTTTGTCAGCCTCTCTGACTCGCTCTCGCTTTCTCTCTCTTTCACTCTGCAACTTCGACTCGACTTTGGCTTGGGTCTCCGTCTCCTGCCTCCTGCCGCCTTATCAGCCTCCTCTAGCCACTGGAAATACACCCCTGCTATTGTGCCTCTCCCTCGTGCCACACACTCTCGCCCTCTCCCTCTCCCTCTCTCTCTCTCGCACTTTGTATCCCTATCAAAAATTAATGAGTTAGTCATTTTGGTCATGAATTTATAAATTGAATAAAAAACTTCAACTTCAATTCCTGCCTGCGCCTGCCTTCACTTTATTCCATTTTGCAGCTGCCACATTTCGTTTCTTTTGCTGTTTGCTGTTTGTTGTTGCTGTTTTCGCTTTCAAAATGGTTGCCGTAGCCCCTTTTTTTTAAATTTCATTTTTCTTTTTTTTGGTTTACAATTAATTGCAATTTGTTGTTTATTTTTTTTAGCAGATTTTTATACATTTATTTTCATAATTTTTACCTTGGCGGAGAGCGAGAGAGAAAGATCTGTGATCTTGTCGTGTCGTTTAATTAACTCCACCTATAAACATTTCTGGCTGTTTGCTCAGTTTTTTATTTGTATTTTTTATTTGTTTTTTGATGCCTTTTATGGAGTGTTGTTTATTTTTGGCCAATTTATGATGTTTCCTGGAAGGTCTCATAGTTTCGTTTTGCTCAGGGCTAGACTATCAAGCATTTTGGAATACTTTTTGTGGCCTAAACTAATTCAAACCCGCTTCAATTCGACTGTAGATCTACTGTAATGATCAGAAATCATTCCTAGATATTTTCTTTCATTTTAATAACTTTGATAGTTGCCAATAGTTTGTGGGCTTTTAGTCCATGGAATTCATGATATTTCAGATATTTTTCAACGCAATTTTTCAACGGAATTTTTAAGTAGAAACTTATGAATCAATTTCTTTGAAAATATCTTATTATTTGTATTATTCCATATACTAGTATAATTTGCATCTGGAATACGTTCTTTGCTTTCATTTGTTTCCCTTGCTTGCTTTCATCGGAGGCCTCTCCCTTTCTGCTTTCTGCAATCTCTTTTTTCCGCTTTGTGGGCCAACTCTTCTCTTCCATCATACAATATCTTTAGCTCCAATCAAAATGTTATATAACAAGTTAAAATTCTGTCAATTACTCTGCTTATGAAACAACAAAAACACATAAAAGGAAAAACCATAAAGAAAATACTCGCCCCGCAATACAAAAAAACAAAAAAGAAGAAAAAAAATTGATTACGAAGTATGAAATATTTTTGGTAATTTTTTTCCATTTTTCTTTGGGGCTTTTTGTTGTATTTGTATTTTTTGGTATGTTTTGGGTCTGGGGTTTGGGGACAGACAGCAGAGTTGAGTCTTTTGTTGGCGTTTTGTAGCCAATTTTTTGTGATTTTTGTCAGGTTTGTTTTTGTGTTGTGTCATTTGCAGCGTCACCGAATGAGAAACCGAACGAAACGAAGCGAAGCGAAACGAAAAACTGGAACTTCAAACAGATAAAAACAGTCGAAAAGCAGAAAGCCTCTGGAGATGGAGATGGAGATGGAGACGGAGACGGAGACTGCGACGGAGTTGCAGACTCTGCCTCATTATTCATTTTGACAATTTAACCTGATAATGATGCAATATCGATGCGAACTGACATTGAAAGGCATTGGCAGTGGCAGCGGCAGTGGCAGTGGCAGCGGCAGCGTCTGCCCAAAGATACAATATAGAGATGTATCTTTTGGGTACTGCAGAGAACTGCAGAGAACTTTCAGCACATTTAAATTTTAGCAAGAGGATTTTTTGTTTTTTGTTTGTTATACCAAAATTGTAGAGTTCGATATTTACCCCACATACCTTGGGAGAACCCAACGGCCTCGAGACCATGTGGGAGGCCGAAGGGACCCAAAGATGGCATCGGCATGCCCGGCGGCAGTGGTCCGTGCGGCACCGAATGATGCGGATGCGGGCCGCCATAGCTGTGCGGATGGGGGCCCAAATCACCAGATTTGAGGAAACCCGCCGCCATCAGGGCTTCTGTTGAGTGCAGCGCCACGTTGAAGCTGTTGTGTGTCCGCTCGCCACGTGCTGCCGCTATCTCCCCGAAATCAATCTTGAGACCGATCTAAGAGACGCTCACGGTGTATGAAACTCCTCGTGCTCCTTCCTATTACCGGAATCCTGCCAAAGTGCGATGGGGATCCTCAATCCTCGATCCTCAGTCGCCGGCCAATGGTTGCTTGAATGTATCTGCAAAAAACAAAAGAATGAAGTGAGAATCGTAGATATACTCTGCTGAATGATAGCTCTAGCCAAAAACCGCTCATTACTTGCACCCCACAGATATGGGATCGATATTATATTTACTCACAGTATTTATGAATTATCTTTTGGGGGGAAACTGGGAAAATATCTTGGACAATATTCGACTCTGCCCGATAAGTGTTTGGTTGTTTGGTTGTTTGCTTATGGGTTAAGCTCTTGCCACGAGTTCCAATTACACTCTAAGATCGGTTGAGAGCAGAGCGGAGACTTATAAAGAGAAACCAAAACCAAAGTGAACTCTATCTCTGTCTCTCCTCTGTCGCTCTGTATCTCTGTATCTGTCTGTGTCGTGGTGGCCTAATCCCTGAGGTTTGCCGCCCTATTATGTAAAAACTTCTAATCTCCGCGTTTTCGAAGATTACCCAACGAGAACGCCCGCAAAAACGACCGACGAGCCGAACTTCAAGACGAAGTTCCTTCGTCGGCTTATCCTTGCGGTTTAAGATCTTTGATCTGCGCTTAGCCGCAGGATTATTTCAGACACTTACTAAAACTGGTACTACGGCTCAATAGACTGTAACTGGGATCTGCTGATCCGCCACACACACAAACACACACACATGACAGGACAGGACAATGGGCAATGGGCCATGGACAAGGCATGGCTTAAGAGCGGCAGAGAGAAAGAGAGAGCCCAGCAGCAGCCCAGGAGCCCAGGAGCCCAGAGCCTGGATTAAAACTCTTTTGTCTGGGCTTTCTTCTCTCGCTCACTCTCTCTCTCTCTTTTCGTGCGAAAAAAATTAGCACTATCCGAGAGAAGGAGAAGGAGAAGGAGAAAGGGAGAACACACCAATAGGTCCGGGGGTTAAGAGGGGCAAAAGCAATTGCGGAATTAGCACGAACACCTCACCTCAACTCACCTCCTCTCTCTTTCTCTGTGGAACGTTTTGCCTTTTGTTTTGGGAAATTGAAAACCCAAAAATCACCCAAAACTATTTGTCACTTCCCTAAACGGAGTACGAAACGGGCGAAAGTGGGACAGAGACAGAGACAGGGGGGCAGATCGATGCGTATATATGTATATACATATGTATGTGTTGTATCCCTTGGATGCACCACACATCGCATTGTGGTGCTGTGTAAAATTTGTTTTGTTTTGTCATGTCGCTTTCATGGCTGACTGAATCTCGCATGAAGGATGAAATGTGCAGCCCGCAAAAACCACTCCACTCCAGAGAGACAAAAAAAAGCAGAGAAACCAAAACCAAAACCAAAACCAAAACCTCGACCCTGATATAGCACCCGATACCCCCCGAAAGGACGGACGGACGGACAGACAGTCCTGTTGCCCAAATTACATGCTCACGCGCACACGCAAATTAATAACGCATCTGTCTTCAATTCAGGCAGAGAGCCACACAGAGAGGGAGAGAGAGAGAGAGAGAGAGAGCGAGAGATGCTGCTGGCTGCATCAGCGAGCAGTTACCGTTAGCATAGCCTTAAGCAGGGCCTGTTATCGATAAATGATCGATTAAATGGCACGCAATCAAATCAAAAATTAATTGTTTAATTGCTGACTAAGCAAACACATACTTTTCCATTTAATTTATGTATTTAATCGTGCTAATTATACCTGCTGCATTACATTAACTAGATCCTAACTATACTCGTATTCTAAACTCGAATCAATTCTATTCTGTGATCCATTGCACCCCCCTTCCAAATGTGGCTCAAACATATGTATTTTTAATTGTCTTATATTTTCGAAGATTTTCTGTTTCTTATTTTGGGAACTTTAAGTTCCCATAGAAATCATTAACAAAAACTACCAGAAACAAAACTAAAACGAAACCAAACCAAACCAAACCAAAGCAAAGAAAAAGAAAAGAACTCTCGTCGAACTCTCAGCATCTGTCAAAACCGAAAATTGTCGGAGCCCCAGAAATGTGTCACATTTTGTTTTTGTTGTTGTGTGGATTGGAAACTGCGACTCAAAAACGGGAGATGGGAGATCGGGGCTCTACGGGGCTCTACGGAGCTCTACGGAGCTCTACGTGATTTTCTAGTAATTTGCCGCTGGCGATGGCCTCTCGCTCGCTCTTTGTGTGTGGCTTTGTGTCTCGCTCCCTCGCTGATTATGAAAAATCATGGTAAATGGCAAAAAGAGCAAAAAGTAAAGAAGAAAGAAGAAGGAAGGCCCCGCTGGCTGATCCATTGTGATGGGTTGGTCTCCTAGGGGGACCGCCGCCGCCGCCGCCGCCGAAACGAGGCGGGACAAAATCATTTGAACTGGATATATATCACGTACAAGAAGACTCCCACCCCCCTCCCGAACACTTTCATAATATATTCGGCATTTTCGGCAATTTCGGACGATGATGATGATTCTTCTACTGTGGACCGTGGACCGTGGATCGGATCACTTTCGGTTTCAGTTTCCGGGCACGACTCTTCTTCGATTTGATCGTACATCAGTACTATGTATGTTTTCCTGCCGCGATACTCACGTAATTACGGTCAAAATAATATTTGTGCACCAGAGTTTTGAAGGTAAACAGCCGCGAGGGAAACAAAACAAAACATCAAACACATCACACACCACACATCACACACCACACACACACAGAAATAAAGAGCCAAGAAATCCAGCTCCAAATTGAAGATGGCAGCTACCGTAAGCGTAAGAGATCACTGGATCGATGGATCGATGGATCGTTGGTTCCGACCCGCACATCGAAACACTCTCTGAAGAACGGTAGTGTTTTTGTTTCTGATGCTGATGCTGATGCTGGCTGGCCCTGGGAAAGTCTTAGCCAGAAGACAGAAGAGAAGAGAGAAAAGAAATCGCTAGCCACTTGGCTACTGTTCATTTGGGCCATGGGAAGATTTCATCTCCATTCGAACCATACGAATTTCGGATGATTAATGGTACCATACCGTCTCTCCCCCCGCACACTTTGCATAACATTTGGCTGTATTTATTTCCCCCTCTCCCCGTGTGTCGCCTGACTAATATATGTAGTATAGTATCTGTTATATGGTACGGAGTGGGTACGCTTATAACTCTGTTAGTCAGTCACGAGAGATCAACTTTGGGGCCGGCCACTGTGTGTGCAGCTGTCAGGAGTGCTAACCTGTCAGTCGGTTCGGCTGTGGCTCTTATGCGCTGTGTGGCTCCGACTGTGGCTATGACTGTGGCTCTGACTGTGGCTCTGACTGTGGCTCTGACTGTTGCGGTAGCTACATACAGCCACTGAGCAGCACCGTGGCTCAGTGGCTCACGGGCTCTGTGGTTGTTGTAGTCGGAGCTATTAGTTGCCTTAACAAGCTCTATAACAACTTAATATGCCCGGGCACATTGCACATATTTTACACTCAACAGCAAAGGTTTGGTTTTTCCCATCCATCCTTCCATCCACGAAGAAAGCTCAAAGCTTTGCCTTGAGGCTTAGTTCCTAGCTAAATGGATTGAAAGAGCAGATTTCTTTAGCAAGGTTTTCGGCTGCTTCTATCAACATTGAGACACTAAACAGGCTACTGAATATCAAGCGAATCTTAGTCAGAAAATAAATAAATGAAACTCGGAAGAACTATGTGTAAACTGCTTTGGAAACGAACAGAATCACAACCGTAACCAGTTACTCAAATCGAGGACTTAAAGATGTCCCTGGATTGAAGAAATTCCATTTATATTTTCTAATTTTTAATTTCTCTATAAATTATTCATGGCCATTATATTTGGTCAGTTTTTGGGCGTTTCAAACACTTCTCACTCAACTCTTCTATGGCGTTCTTTGCTGTTGAGTGTAAGCCTGATATTCGCGTTATGGCCGACAAGGGGGGGGGAGAGAGCGGGGCATGAAACGGATGAAAAATGCATTTCTCAGGCTCATTTACATTGAGCCACAGCTACTGGAATATGGAATATACTCGTACACGTAAATGGTAGAAGGAACTGCCAGACTGCAGACTGCAGACTACCATTCGGGGACCAACTTCATAGTTGAGATACGATACGGACTCTGGTCTAGCATAATAAGCCTGTCTGTCTGTATGTCTCTACGTCTGTCTGTCTGTCTGTCTGCCTTTTTGTGGCTCTGTCTCTGTCTCTGTCTGAAAATAATGCAACTTAATAAATGCAACAAAGAATGAGGCAGCAACAGCAACAGCAGCAGCAAAGCAAAAGCAGTCACGTCCCGAAAAACAGGTAATGGGAATGGAGCTCTCTCGGAATGGAATGGAATGGAGTGGAGGAGGATGGGAATGGGGATGGGTATGGGGAGACCATTTCTACGCAAATGCATTTTGACATTTAAATTTGCAATTTTCGCATAAAATTATATTTATTTTGTATGTTGTTGTTGCGGTGAAAATTGCAACCTTGCTGCTGCTGCTGCTGCTGCTGTTGCTACTGCGAGGATCACGACGATGTGATGGTGATGGTGATGGTGATGTTGATGTTGATGTGGATTCCAGCTACTGACTTTGACGTTGACGTTGCCTGAAGTTTAATTAAGCAACGTGCCAAATAATTGAAAAAGTGTGAAGATTTGACAAGTTTAAGACGCATTAAAAACATATATATGGCCTAGAAATCAACTGACACTACTCGTAGATACTTGCACATGTATCTCGGTATTTCGTATCTGCTGCTGCTGCTGCTGCTGCTGCTGCTGGGCGACAAGTTTATTTCCATCCGTACGGCATACGGTTGGTAGATTTTTTAATTAGTTTTTTTTATGGGGAATTTGTGCTTATCTCATGGCAAATTATTTATTATTTACTTAATCAAATTGACACTTGAGCAGCGTTTGCCAGTGATTAATAGATGCTAGCAGGAGATTGCTCAATCAAAGTGATTGCGATTGCGATTGGGATTGGGAAACCAACCGATTTTCCATTGCCTATTTGCATGGCAATTAAACGAAAGAGAGAGAGAGAGACAGTCCGACCGCATGCAAAAAGAGGGGAATAAATTTGCATGGAAGTTGCCACATGGAACCCCAAAAGATGCAAAAGATCCAGTGAATTGAATGTGCCCCAAAAGGCTTTTTCTACACTTATTTTTTTTTTATTTGCCAGTGCATGGATATTTTTAATTGCAAAATAAATTAGAGAAATTAATAATTTCCTCGACCAATTAAGAATTTGCTATGGGCTGTGTGATTCGAGTGGAATATTCATTAAACTACTTCTAATTCTGGGATATACTTGTATCTTGGATATGCTCGTATCTTTGATATTTTATCATCGTTAATCCACAACCGAAATTCACTTTCTTTTGCTCCATTCATGGCTCCTATCTGCAGAGTGATCGCTGACTTGAGCTGGAGCCTGGGCTCCGAATAAATGTACCATAAAATTGTTTCTAATTCAAGAAATGTTTGGCGGGTATTACACCACTTGTCTTTCTCCGTTCCGCCCAATTCCATTCACAGATACAATAAATTCAAATGGAAAAAATTGAATGAATTGCCAGGCCAGACCAGCCAGCACAGAGTGTTTCGCCTTCAGAGTGTTGTACAAATGATTGCATCATTGAAACACACAGAAATAGAAACAGAAAGAAAGAAAAAGAAAAAAAAAACAGAGAGCCCCAAACAGCAACAGAAATAAATCAAATAATAGACTAATAGAGTAAAGAGCTCTCGGCGATCGGTGATCGGTGGTCGACTGTGTAGACTGGTCACAACAACACAGAAAAACCTTATTATTTGACGCATTGTCAATGTGATCTTGATATGAAATGAAACTGGAAATGGAAATGGAACCAGGCATCAGGCATCAGGCATCAGCCATCAGGCATCACATCTCGGTGGTGTGTGGTGTGTCTGAGTGTCTGAGTGATTTCTATTTAAATGGCTTTGTCAACGAAATTTGAGAAGCAACAACTACGCGTACGCGTACGCGTACACGTAATGAGCAAAGAGTGAAGAGAGATAAAAATTAATAATACAAATAATTGGGTACAAAAATCAAGAAGAAAAAAAAACCAAACCAAACCAAAACCAAACCAAATGAAATGAAATGAAACGAGACTCCAATCCATACGTATCTATACGTGTCTATAAGAAACGCAACGAAACGAAAACCTCACTTAAGGCAAGGCGAGGCAAGGCAAAAGATTGACAAAAGATGACGACCAAAAATACAACAACAACAAATACAAAAATCCAAAAAAAAAAAAAGAGTAAAACCCGATCAGGTAGGTTGCCAGTGAGGTGAGTGTTGTGTGTGGGAGTCTGACGACTGTGTGAAGACTGGGGCGTGCTATGGGTGCCCACAATGGAAGCCGTTCGGTTCGGTTCGGTTCCGTTCCGTTTGCGGTTCGCAGTTCGTGTCGCTGGCCTGGCTGTGGGGATATGAGGGATAGATAAGCTATCAGAGGTGTCGCGACGCGATCTCTCTGCGGCTCCAAAGACTTCTTTCAATTCTCTCCTCAGGCGGATGTTGTGAATGAAATGAAGTTGATCGAAATTGGCATTGGGATTGGGGGGAGGGAGGATTGTGATCTACTATAAGCCTAGGAGTCGCCGCCTCACGGCAGTTGCGTGGGTGCGAACAGCGAGTCCAGAAGAGATCCGGAGATCCATAGAGAACCCTCTGTTCAGAACTCCACTTCCACAGCCCACAAAAAATGAACTTGCATATTAATTTTGTGTGTGTGTTTCTTCTACATAGCAGACAGACAGCGTACATACACATACATATGTATGTGTGTATCTGTATGCAAATTAATAATACAGAAGAACAGATGGAAGAGGAGTCAACGTTTTATTCAGATATTTTAATTTATAGCCGCCGCTTTGAAATTAGAGAAAGACTCAGCAGCAGCAGCAGCAGCAGCAACAACAACAGAGGGGCAGATACTGGGGGCACAAAATATGTGTGAATAATGTGACCTGAACGGGTCCGCGCCCGTCGCTCCCATCGCGGTCCATCGGTCCATCGATGCTGCTGCTTCTGCGGCTGCTGCTTGCTACCTCTATTGTATCTAATATTAGACCCCTCTTTTAGGGTCTGATTGTTGTAGTAGACTTATGCTCATACGCATATATATATTCGTTATATTCGAATGTTTTGCCTAATTAACGGCCAAGGGAGGCGGCCTTAATATGCCCATTAAAATTATGAAAATCATAACGAATTTCAGATTCAGATTCAGATTTCAGAGACTTGGATGCCGCTTTGGTCTTGCATTTTCTCACATTATGATTTCAATATTAGTCATAGGTGGAATTTCCTGTGAGAAGAACTTCAACAGCAGAAGCGTGGAAAGGTCAAGACGCGAGACATCTATGGGTTTTTTTTAGTTCTAATTGCTTGGGGATCCCATTGAAGCAGCACTAGGGCTAGCACTGGAGACTAGTGCAACCATTTAGTGAGATTTAAAAGATCGTAATTGCAAGGATACTGTGCCAAAAGTATGGCTAGTGATGGAACATAAAAGATGGTCATAGTGAAAAATGTCTTTCAGTGGAATAAAGAGTTCATTTTGTCAGAATCAAAGTTATGGATCATCAAAGAGTTGAATATATCTACTATAGATATCAGCTAGATACAAAAATGTATAGCTTAAAGATTTGATTCTGATTTGGAGATGTCCCATGGCTTTAGGCCCCTGACTGACTGACTGACTGACTACTTAGGGCTATGTATTCATATATGTATGTAGAATATTGTATATCGATAGAATCATGTTAATCCTAGGTAATATAATCCTTGCTTCATTCTTGCCGCATTCCGCGTTCCGTGAGAGTTCAGTTTCATGGATTATATGGGGTATACATTTGCCTCCCGTTATGGAGGAGACAGATATAGAACACTCACCGAAAAAAAAACACAAACAAAACGATCACTGATCGATCGCAGGCGAATCGTATGGATCGTTTGGATCGTTTGGATCGGATCGTATTATATATGTATGTATGTATGTATATTCCAATTTAGGATCCAGATACTTTGCGGTATATTCGGGTTTATATGGCTGCAGTTGTTTATTGTTTGAGGTTTGAGGAGGCACTGGTTACACCATAAAAAAACATATCCTACACACAGGACACGGGGTGGGGGGTGACACACGATACACACACGATATGCTGAAACGAACTGAACGATCGATCGATCGGCTAACGGTTGCAGTTGTATATATCTTTTGGGTTGTTTGCTGTTGCTGTTGTTGAAGAAGTATCTTGTATCTTGTATCTGGGATCTGGGATCTGGGATCTTTTGTTGTGTTTCACGCACTTTCGTTTGGTAGAATGAAATGTTATTTTGTGGCTTCTCTTTTTTTGTTTGTTTGTTTGTTTTGGCGACGGCGAACCTTTTGTTGTTGTTGCTGCTTGCTGCTGCTGCCGCTACGCACGGCGAGAGAGGCAAAAGCGCGGCGAAAACTAACGGTGAACGGTGAATGGTGAACGGTGCGGTGCCTCAGTGGAACGGAACGCTGAACGAGAGAGAGACGGTGTGTGTGAGCGAGCGACGAACGCACTGACAACCCGAGCGGCACGAATGTATCTTTGAAACTGATTTTCGTGACACCTTCCAGCGGGCAAACGGTGGCAGCAGCGTACCAAAGCAGGGCAGAGCAGAGCAGAGCAGAGCAGCGACGCAGCAGGCGGCGACGACGGTGGCGATAGCAAAAGTCGTTCGACCAGTCCGTCCCCTCACACAGGCGAAACGAGCGACAAAAAAAAGCCGAAACGAGCACACAGCTACACGAAGGTTCGTGTGTGTGTGTGTTCGTGTGATCGTGTGTTCTCGTGTGTTCGTGCAGCCAACCAACACCACCAGCAGCACCACGTGGGCCAAAGCGAGAGCGCAATACTTTTAGCAATGGCTGACGCTGCGCGCGCCTCAATCCGAGCGAGCGTGCAAGCGAGATGGCCATACACTGCTACACTGCTTGCTGGCTGTGTCGTCGCCCCGTAGCCGTAAACCGTAACCGGAACACCCGCTAGCTGTCCCGCTCTGGCACCGACATAAGCGAGCGGCAAGTGCAAGCGGGATGACTGCCTGGCCCACCATTCGAGCAGCTGTATTTACCTATGTGTTGTTGCTGTTTTCTATGCCGCCGCTGCTGCTGCTGCCCTGTCTATGTTTGTGTGTGTGTGGTTGAGAGTGGAACCACACCCCAAATAAATAAACGCTGCCGCCTCTTGCTTGCTCCCCCCGTATCACCCACCACCCGCCCAGCGACCCATGCCTGGCAGTCGGTTCAACAACTTTGTTTCCACACAAAAAAACAACAACAACAACAACAGCAACAGAAAGAAACAAAAAGAAGAAAAAAAGTTGTTGTTCCTTTTGGTAGTTTTGCGCGCGCCAGCAATGAAATTTTAATGAAAATGACAGCAAACCCAAAACAGCGCCACCATAGAGAGGAAAAGCATAAGACAGCGAAAAAATTTGTTACCAAAAGCAAGCAGGCAGGCAGGCAAGCAAGAAGACTAGAAGAAAGAGTCGCCTGAAGAATGGGGGGTCTGTTGGAGGGGGTGGCTAGATATGTAGGTGGTAGGTGGTAGGTGAGTGGGTAGTTGGCTGGGCAAAGGACGTTGGTCAAAAATTGTCATGCAGAGAGCGCCAGCCGCAGCCACAAAAAACGGACGGACAGGCTGCCCCCACCACCCACCACCCACACCCTCTTAATGTAATGGGCGGTGCAGGCCCAGGCCCACTATTGTTCAATTATCATTCACTCAAGCAAACAGCCAAGGAATTTGAAACTCCAATTTAATTCGATTTGATATTTCAATAATGATGCAATAATGATGCTCTCCGAAGGGGTTTGGCTTGTAGCAAATCCTTGAAAAGAAAGGAGCACGGGAGATGGGAGACGGGAGTAAGGGTGGCTTGGGTGCTTGTGCGATAGTTATGCTAATGAGGATAATGCTTAAGAGAGAGAGAGTGGATTGGACTTGAGATATAAGTCTATTTTAATGATGCCTTGGTTGAAGAGTCAAAACAGAGCAAATAGTACACCCTTTATTTCCCTTTCCTCCTCCACCGCCCCCCATTAACTATCCTCCTTTTTAATGTGAATCCTGCGCTGCAGCTCAATCATGAATGATAGTCCAGCGACCAACCAAAAACCAACAAAAACCATTTCGGTTGCTTTTTTTTTGCTCAGCTTTTTTTTTTTATTATTTTTATTTTTATTTGAAGCTGACGCAGGAAAAAAAAAGCGTTCAGCGGAAAAAACCTTATCAAATTTGTATGAAAATTTAAAAATAGCTGACGACAGTTTTTTTTACTCCACGGAGTGGAGGGAGAGAGGGGCAGTGGGGGCGTTTGTGTGAAAATGTTGCACAAATATTTTATGGATTTTTCTTGTTAAAACTTTGCGTTTGTTTTTATTTGTTGTTGTTGTTGGCTTTCGCAATTTTCTCATTTTCATTTGCAGGCTGGCAAATGAAATTGTTGCGGCTAATTGATGTGTAGATGCAACATGGGGCTGGGCAGGGCAATTGGCCCACAGAGGGGTGGCTGCCAGCACAGTTATCGCCAGCTTAGCATACAGTTCGGGGCTTCCTCCTTGTAAAACAAAAATGCCAACAACAAAACACATAAAATGTGAAATTTTATTGGAAACTTTAAAATGTTTTGCCAGAAGGACTGGGCAGGGGAGGGGAGGGGAGGGGAGGGAGGTATAGGTGCTCTAAATGGAAAAATAAATTTCATTTTAAACGAAATCAAATGCCAGTGGATATGTTTATACATACATTTTTAATTAACAATAGAAAGCAAAATGAAATAAATTGTTTTAAGCACGAAAAAACATTTCAAACACTTCGATACTTAAAAATCTCCGCAAACTCCAGCTAAATTCAATTTTTTTGTAAGTAAATGGCAGCGATGGAGTGCTCACTTTTATATCTACACAACTTTGGGAATATGTACATTTATTGGAGGCAAAGTAAAACTTTACAAATGGCAGAAGGAGCGATCAAGATGTACAAGCTTGAGTACAAGTCACAGTCCCTGGTTCCCCCCAATGTAGAACCATAGCTGCAATATAGTGATATGTTTTTCTTAAAGGTTTTGGCTCATAAAAATAGAAGAAAGATTTCTGGAGGAGAGCAAGAACCTTGCAAAAATGTACCCAATAAAATTTACAAATATCGCAATGCCCTAGCAAAAGGGTATACCAGAAACATACTCCAAAAAGATGATTGCAAAATGAAAATTAACAAACAAAGTTGCACTTACACACACACACAAATATATAGCACACATGCATACACACACATGCATATGTACATAGATTTGTGGTTTTTTTGTTGCAGTATTTTTTTGTTGTTGTTGGAAAAGTTTGCCGCCATTTGCCCCGAACATTTTTCATAGGCGACAGTTTTGATTGCTTTGTGTGTGGATCGTGTGGATGTGTGGGTCGCTGCGGGGGCGTGTGTGTGGGCGGTGGAGATGTGGCAGTGGCAGGGACAGGGACAGGGACAGCTTGTGGCATCCACCAACTCCACCACTCGACACTCTGCTGTGCTGCTGCTGCTGCTGTGTACGGGTATGTGGGTGTTCGGTTCGGTTTGGTTTGGTTTGGTTTGGTTCGGTGTGGGTTTCAGGTTCAGGTTTTCTCTCTCTCAGCCAAAGGAAACTTTTGCTTGTATTTCATTTCATTTTATGTGATTCGTGCTTCGTGGTTCTCTTTTCTCTCTTTTTTTCGTTGTTTTTGTGTTTTTTTTTGTAGGTGCTGTGCTGCTGGCTGATTAACGACAATTCGTTTGGCTGATTTTTTATTGCCTTGCAACTGGCAGTGGCACATTCATTAGGCCGCGCTGTCGTAGGCGCGTGGCATGCTGCCGCATGGGGCACAAGGCTCTGACTCCCCACTACCCCTACCCACTACCCACTACCCACTCCACTCTCACTCGACTCTTCTATCCGTGGGCCAGTAAATTTCATTAGCCCCTGTGAGCCGTTGTCTTTTTTTTTGTCTTCAACATTGCTGCTGCTGCTGCTGCTGGCTGGCTGCTTGGGAGGGGTTTAGGTGGCGCATGCCAGGGGGGTGGGTGTTTGTGTGTATGTGAGTGTGGGTGGTGCGAGCCCCCTCTCCGCGAGCTGTGGGCGTGGCATAAATAGCCTGATTAAGCTGCCAGCAGTCGTAACCAGGCAACCAGGCGAACGGCTCCATCAAAGTCCTCAACGCGTAACGCAAGACAGGGGATGGAGGGAGGGAAGGAGGTAGGTTCGGGAGGGTTCAAAGAGAGATTGGTAGGGTTTATACTACAATGCATATATGTACATACATATATAACTGTATATATGTATATTCATAATGATATTGCCAAAGCAAATAATCCGTGCACATGTTCTTTACGACATCCATCCAATCCACTCAAGGAACAAAACAAAAATAGAGGGCGCTTCCGATGAAGAAGAAAATGTTGCACACGCCACGGAACAACTATAACCACAATCCCTGCCACATAATCAGCTGCTAGGAATTTTATGAACACTTTCCCAATGGATACTTTAATCCAGACCTCCCCACCATAACAACTGAAGGAATTGCTGGCTGCATAATTTGTACAATTATTTGATAGATTTTTAAACATTTTTGGTTGGTTGCTGCACCCCCAAAATGATATAGTTTTCCCCTTAAACTAGTCTATCCTGCAGCGAACTGAATGAAATGAAGAAATATCAGTGTGAAAGGCCACAAAGTTCGAGTGGAGCATATTAATCACGAACAATGCATCAAGCATTCTAATCCCGAATATGAAACCAGTTTAAATCAATATAAATGTCAAGAGATCAAGAGAGGAGAGCTGGAAGGAGAAGGAGATGGAGATGGAGATGGAGAGCTGAGACCAAACAGAAGCCCGAAAACCAAAAACAGAAGCCCAAAAGCCGTGCCAGAAGAATTATTGGAATAACTGAAAGCAAAAAGGGGCAGCAAAGGTGGCTGGCTGGACGAAATGGATTGGCTTGTATTGGATTGGATTGGATTGGATTGGATGAGAGGATGGCAAGTGCCATGCCATGGCAGGGAATTCAGATCGAGAGCAGATCAGGCGGCGACAGGGATCGCTTCGGGTTTGGGTTTGGGTTTGGGTTTTGGGTTTAGTTTCGTTTCATTTCTTTCTTTCATTAAAACGAGCCGAGCCTCTGTTTAGGCCCGCAAAAAGGATCAATGCAGCTGGTGGTGGGCAGGGGAGGAACCGAGAGGAGAGCCATCCCAGCGGGATGGTTGAGAGGCACTCGCACTGGCACTGGCACCGAGAGAGACCACCGTTGTGCGTGGCTTGATGATGATAATGGTTTACTTTTATACTTTTTGATGGTTTTATGATGCGGTTAAGCGCTCGAAACCGCAAAGTGGCCGTGCCGCACCGCACCGCACCGCGCACACGACGCACAGGCGGCAAAGGACGACCGACCACAGGAGGACCAAGACCAAGACCGAGACCAAGACCTGGGCCAGGGCCAAGAACGAGGACTAGAGCAGGCAAAGGACTTTCGCGTAAGCTGCACAAGTTTTGGGTAATGCCTCGACTTGAGTACCAGTACCTGCCTCCAGCCAGAGCAGCAGGAGTGTCCGCCGCCCTCGCCCTCACCCTCACCCTCGCGTGCGACATGGCTAAAGGATTAACCTCATGCCGTTGCCAGGACCTGGTACTTGGGACAAGGACACGGACACGGCCACGGCCACGGACGTGAACGCGGACGCGGACAGCGCTGCGGTTAGCAGGATAAAACGCCTTTAATCGCCTTCATTGTTGTCCCATAGCGGCGAGGAAACAATACAAATGCGAGCGGGCGAGCGGGCAAGAGAGCCGGTGAGCCAGCGAGCCAGAATTTAATCTTGACCAAACGCACCACTCATCCTGACCCGGCCCGAAGCCCGTAGCCCGTAGCCCGCCCCGACCCATGCCCTGTCTGTGGCTAAGGCCACAGGGGCGTCTGACCTGAGAAGCTATAGATGAGCATCGCGATCAGGAAGCTGAGCCGCAGATGAATCCCACGACAAGTTACACGCTGCAGAGCACAGAGTGTGTGCAGCGAGGTTAAAGTTGAAGAACCGTCCAAGCCAAGTACTCAGGGCACTCAGCAGAGGCAGCTGATTGAAGCTGCAACTAAACTAAAGTCAACTAAAGTAAACTAAAGTATAAATTAAAATGTAACCCACTGCTAAGTTAAGTGCAGCTCAATCGAGTCTGAAGCCGAAGAGCGAGGCTGTAAATGTTACCCTTTGAGCAATAACCAAAGGGAGATTCAACCGACAGGACCCAGCAGCCCATTGCCATGCAATAATCTGACCTGCAGCAATACAGAACCTGACCTAACCTCCGAAGCTGAATGCTAAAGCCTGAACTGAAGCCTGAACTGATTCTGGCACTGAACCCTTTTTATTGCCCAAGGTGATTATGAGTTTATGATGGGCTCTAGGATTTCACTGGAAAATGTTTCCCCTGATGCTGCTGATCCAACTACAATTTTTCGGGCACTCAGTCTCAGTCTCTCAAGAGAGAGAGAGAGAGAGAGCGGGCAGTAGATGATGATGATAACATGGCTGATTATCAGGCGATTATCACGTTATCGATAATGAGATTTACGTTCACGTTACCCCTCCACAGAAGGCGAGAGAGAAGGAGAGTGAGAGAGAGTGAGAGAGAGAGAGCTTGAGAAAAGGAGTTTTTGGGTGATTTGCCTTCTGGGGGGGTGGTGGAGGGGATGTCATGCACTCAGCAGAGCAGAGCAGAGCACAGGGGCGGGTGGGTTGGTGTTTTCAATTAAGTTATTCTCAATCCACTTGGCATCCGGCATTTGGAATCAAGAATGGTGTAGCCGTAGCCGTATCCGTATCCGTAACGGAATCAAAATCGGAATCAAAGTTTCCCACTCATTGGCTTAATGGGGGAGGGTTTGTTTTCTGTCTGTGTGTGTGTGTGTGGGTGACTGTGTGCCTGTGTGTGTATTTGTTTTTCGGCTGTTGTTTGGGATGTGCAAATGATGTTGTAAGACCCTTAATCGGCCTCAGAGCTCCCTGTGTTTGTTCCTGTGTATCCTAGGCAACCCCCAATGCCCCACCCCCCATCCACACTCTGGCACCCCCTTCTGCAACGTACACACACACACACACACACACACATACACCTGCTGTTTTGATCGTTTGCTGGCATTTAAGCGATAAATTTTGTATGATTTTTTTTTTTGTCTACCCATTTCTTCGATCATCTTCGAGCATCGAAGAACCATCGAGGGGTCTCTGGGGTACACAAGCAGACAAATTGACAAGTCAGGAAATGAAGCATGACATTGCACTGTCCCAGAGAGAGAGCCACAGAGCCAAAGAGCCAAAGAGCCAAACAGCAACAGCAAACCGAACTGCAACAAGCCGAACCGGACTTGAAGTCGCTTTAACCACGCTTCGACTTTGAGTTCGGGTCCACAAACATTTCAGTGATTGACACACGGCCAAGGGACAGGGGTAGGGGCAGGGGGCATTGGCAGTGGCTGTGGCAAAAGGCGGTGCCCATCGGTGCCACATTTAGAGCAGGCATCGGCATCCGAATGGAGGCAAACCGGCAACGGCAGCTAACCAAACTAATTTGTGGCAAGATCATGCCAGAGATATAGTCATACATATCACAGCAAGCCATCTCTGAGTCTCTGAGTCCGTCTCCAGCTACAGCCAACAGGCAAGAGGCAACAGCCAACAGGCTACACAGGCTACACAGGCTACAGCTTCAGGTCTCATCTCTCTGATCTGCGAGTCTGAGTCGCAGTCAAGTTCTCAGTGGAGGATTGTGGGACTGTGGACTGTGTGAGCTCAAGCAGAAGCTGCGGGAATGAAAACACATCGACTGTCAGTTGGTCAGTCAGTCAGTCAGTCATATTCTGCACTGTCAGAAATTATAACCAAAAAGATAACCAAACAGAAGTTAGCTGCCTTTTAAGGCCTTTTTTTCTAAGTAAAAAATATTCATCGAAAAATCAAGGAAAATCGCAATAAAATTATAGAAATTGGAGGCTACTTCTGGGAATATTTCCAAGCACTTTATAATGTCCTAAAATCCTTTATAAATCTATGTTGCATTTATTAAATTATATTATTATTACTTGAATATTCCTTCATATATTTCCCAGGCAAAACATTTTATTTTCTGCATCTGCATATTCACACCCCGTTTTTTTTCTTTTCTTTGAGTGCACCCAAGGGGGGGTTTAGTATATAGTTTATATAGCTATATACTTTGTCTAAGCATCGGAGAGATCACCAGCAGCGCACGCTGAAATAAATCAACTGGCTGGCTGCTCGGCTCTGAGCCAGAACCCACGGCCAGTGGCCAGTGGCCAGCGGTCAGCGGTCGTCGCGACGGTTGGAAAATACTCGTACGAGTACGGGGGCAACAAAAACAAAAACCAAACACCAAAAAAAAAAAAAGATGAAGAAAGAAAAAAAATTAGTTTCATCAAGGCAGGATTAGTGTCAGAAACGTGTTAAATGGACTGAAGGGTATATGATGAACGGTCGTCGTCGTCGTCGTCGTCGCAGTCTGTATCTCAGTATCTCGTCTTGGAGTTGGAGTTGGCTGGGCAGGCAGGGGTACAGAATGTGAAAGAGATGGTTATATGCAGATTGAGAGATGGCAGATGGAGTTTGGAGTTTGACGTTGGAGACTGTCGATCAAGCAGCGAGAGATATGAGACAATCTACTCGAAAACTGATTTATTTCTGTGGGTTTTTCCCTCTGTGGGTCTTCCACTTTTATTAATGAAAATCATTCATTCTCCCTCCCTCTCCCTCCCTCTCTCTGTCTTTCTTTTTGGAGAAGGAAATCTTAATTGTTGCACGCTTCGCTGCAGATTCTCATGGGCCAGTTTTTTTTTTTTCTGGTCTTTTGCTTCGCTCTCAAGTTTATTTGAGATGCGCAAACAATTTTTTTATGATTACGATGCGGTTGGGTGGAGATCATAAATTTGCCGCTGATTTGCAGCTCATCAGCAAGTGCTGGGTGGGGGTGGGGAAGTGAGGTGGTGGCTGCTGCTGCTGCTCAACAGGTTGTAGTCCATCCATCCATCCATCATGGTCGTATATAAATTCCTTCAGCGCCCTCAATCTTATCAGCTGCTCCGCCATTTGATGTGCCATTCACTTTCACGGCTTGCGATTCAATCAGCGATTCGATCATCAACAGAATCCATGCGGGTGTATCCACAAATGGCAAAATGCTTGCAAATAAAATATTTGGGGGAAATTGATTGATTTTTCTCAGTAGCGTTTTCCGCTGCTAAGCCGAGCTGCTTCCTGGAGGCACGTATTTATATACATATGTAAATACCATTGATTCAAGGACTCCACTGCTCCCTGCTGCAAGCAGGGGGATGAGTCTCAAGACTTCCAGCTGCCATAAACTCTCAGTTAAAGTTTCCTTAAAGAAACTCGCACGCACACACACGCACACACCTCCACACACGGATGAATGAAAAATGCATAGGCGAATGGGGAAAATGAGCCAAAGAAGAGCCAAACGGGCGGAGTGGGGAGCAGTGTGTGTGTGTTGGTGTGAGCTTAAAACCGGAAAAGTGGAAATTGGCAAGCAAGCGAGGCAAACAGGCCACAAGAGCCCCACCCCCTCAACGATGATGCGACTGGGGGATGGAGATGGAGATGTGGAGGTGGATGTGGATGTGGCTGCGGATGGGCTAGGCAGCTGGCTAGGGTTTCTGTTTCTCTCTCGTTTAAAGTGTAGCACTTTTCTGGTCAAACTTCAACATACGAGTGTGCACTGCACTGCGCTGTTCTACAGGGGGGGTAGGGACAGGGGGGCATTAAAAGAAACCCTTGAATGTCCGGCCGGACACCCACTTCATTCCAAACAAAATAACACAAATTTGTTGAGTTTACAGTTTACCTTTTTATACGCAAAGTATTGCCACTTATTCCTATTGTAGTATAGAGGTAAAAATATGTACCATAATTCAAAATTATATGTGCACGTATTTTTAATTTAGTTTTTATTTTAATATTACGTAAACTTGGGCGTCAAATGATCATGTTAACAGCTAACTGAATAACAAGGAACCCCCTTGGCTTATGGCCCATCACACAGATTTAATATCCAATATAAAATATATATTTGATTTATTTTATTTTTAATGTATTTTTAAATTATTATTACCTGCAAGTATTTAGATATTCATATTTAGCTCTATAATATCCATAAAAAATAAATATAAAACTAGAAGCTTCATCTTTAAAATTCCACTATTCCATATACCTACATATTTATGTATGTATGTATGTATGTATATTCCGTTGATCATTCTGACTACAAGTAAGTTAAATATTCTATGCTATAAATTTGTAGAAGCGGGCTACACGTGCACCAAATTGCATGCTGGTAGCCAGAGTATGTGGCATCTTTACAAAAGTTTTTACTTTTCTATAAATAGGCTCCTCAAGAACTAAAAACTAATCAAAGAAAATCTTAGATTTGGTCCAAAAGTGTGTGTTTGAACGCCTATTTTATTTCATTTCTCCGCAACGCGTGCACCAAATTGCATTTCATTTTTTAAAATGGTAGCCAGAGTATGTGGCATTGTTTCTATACAAAAGTTGTAACTTCTCTATAAAAAGGTTCCTCGAAAATCAAAAATTAACTAACAGAACAGAACATTTTACGTTAAATTTTGTTTTTATGCCTTTATGCATGAAACAATTGCCATTTGTGTGAGTATATTTGTTGCTTTTGATTATCGCTGTTTAGTTTCGATGAATTCCTAAACATTAAATGCATTTAGTAAGCAGCGAAGTCCTCTAAAGAATGCTTCAAATGTTTCATTGCACATTGTGCTCCCCTCTGCCCCCTTGATCAATCAGTCACATTGTTTTCTGGCCTGAAACTTGTGTCTAAATACATATGCTCGAATTTGTACTTGAACGTAAAATACCTCCATTTCCACAATGTTGGATGTCACTCGATTAATCTTAATATGTCTGGCCGTCATTGCCATGCCAATTGCCATCGTGGTGCACCAGAAGTTGATGTCGAAGCAGAACGCAGAACCAGCCTCGGCGGAGCTGAAGATTGAGTTATATTCAGAGCAAGTGTTACCTTAAAGCTGATGTCTGGATGGCTGATTAAATAATACATAATAATACGTTGAATTCATTTAATTTGAATTTAATTTTTGAGCCTTCTCTGCTGGGAAGGGTATTCCTTATTCACCTACATACATGTAGTGCACGAACTCGTTGGCTCTGCCACAATTTTCTTGTCTTTTAGTTGGTGGCAGAGCAGCAGAGAGAGAGGGGTACAGACACAAAGTATTTTCACCTTTTCCGCTGTGATGCATTCAATTAAAAACTCGGTCAACCCTCCGTCATGCCCTACCCCTACCCCTACCCCTAGCCCTAGCCCGCTCTCACTCTGTTTTCCACTCTCCTTTTCCACTCTTTGTTTCGCGTTAATTGCGCCTCTTTGCACACTCTGAATGCCACCAGAGAAGGCAAGGAGCAGCAAAGGAGAAGGAGCATAGTGCCATAGTGCATAGTCCTATCTGGCAGGATCCTATCTGCCATCTACCATCTAGCATCTACCTCCTTCTTCTTCTTCTTCTTCTTCTACTTGAACTGCTACTCCTCCTCCCTTTGGTGTAACCCGATGTGCAAATATCTCGTGGAAAAAAGGAGCAACGCTCGGGCCTGCCTTCGGGCCAGGATTTAGGGGCAGGAAGAGGTCCTCTCTCCGATGTGCAATTATTTGCCAATTACTTTGAGGTCTACCTTCCTTTCCGCTTTGCTCATTTCTCATTTCTCATTTCTCTGCGCAATCGATCGATCGATCTATCAGCTTCCCATTTTCCTGTCCACACCTTCCCTGATCATTGCCCGAGGGCTGCTTCGCTTCGATTTATTGGGCGGGGTTTCTGGGGTTTCTGGGGGGAGTTACGTGTTGACAGGGTTTGACACTCCTCTGGAAAGTTGTGCAACAATGTTGCAAATGACCGTAAAAAATGTGCAAGAACTTGCAGAAGAATCCAAGGCATCCCTGTCTCTCTTCTCTTCTGTGGATTTTCCTCCACTCTGCACTCTGCGCGTTCTGTGGCGGAATTCTCTTGCTGGCGGATTTCTTTGGCATTTAATTAATGCAATTAGTCGGCCAACAAACGAAACATTCTAGAAGCGGACACTAAAAGTGAATGAAGGAGCAGCAGAAGCGGGTGGGAAGGTGAGGGCGGATGGAAGAGTAGGCAAACTAGGTGTGGAGGAGGTGGAACAGGGAGAAGCTGCACAAGCAAGGAAGTTCCCTGAGTACAAGGAAATCTTTTTTCGTTATTAAGTAATCAACTTCATGGATACATGGATAAGGTATGTAGATATGTATGGATGGGTATCTATATCTATGGGTTCAAAAACGGTGATTTTATACCCTACTTAATGGATACTTGGAATCAATTTTTACAACACGAATTTTTACAAGCAAAAACATGATATATGTATGTATGTATAGAGGGGCTATGGGGCTGCCCCTGCCTCCCGTCCCATGCAATTATTATCTCTCTCTCTCTCTCCACCCCCTCCAAGACCCCGCCCACAAGGCATAGGCAGTGGCAGTGGCAGAGAGGCATCCCACAGACGACGCATTCGCTGTGCAACACCATGATTTAATCACCGCCATAAGATTGTCCATAAAACGCGCACCCAAAATAAAGAAAAAGAAAGAAATACAAAAAATGAGAGAGAAATAATAAAAATGAAGGGAAGCAGAGGAACGCAGAAAGCAGAAGCCAAAGGCAGAAGCAGAAGCAGAATCGCATCGCTTCGGCCCCCCAACCAACCAAGCAGCCATCCAACCATCATTCCTCCCCACAAACCCAACAACAACAACAACAACAAAAAAGAGAAGCGGTAACAAAAGAGTGTGCTATGCTGTCGGAGAGTGGTGGGCTGTGTGGGGGTAGTGGGGGTAGTGGGGGGAGTCATCGTGGTCCCCATCCTCTTCGGGGATGCACGAATCGGTAGCCTAATCCCCTGTTGTACGACTAATAACATTGTTACGATTAATGCTGCTTCTTTTTCTTTCTTTTTTCCACCTCTCTCTCTCCCTCTCTCACTCTGCACACACACACACTGCAGCATCTGCAAGGTATATCGAACACAAGGTGAGGCATTCCAACAGCCAAAGACCAAACATCCCCCCCCCCCCCCTCTTTCCGCCTGCACTCGAATTGCATTCCACACCCATCAAAAAGAGAGCAATTGTGCTTATCTCCAATCTAAGCCGCTCTCTCTTCGCTGATCGCTCTCTCTCTCTCTGGCTTTCGTCGTTGCCTTACCTGCTCTCTCTCCGTTTTAAATGTACCTTGAGCTTTGGCTACCTACCGCTACTGCTGCTGCTGCTGCTCTGCTGCTGCTGCTCTGCTGCTGCTGTTGTTGTCGATTTTTCAGACTCTTCTTCGCTGTGGCTCTCTTATTTATTTATGTCTTTTGCCTCTTGCCTCTTTTCGGGGGGCTTTTCTTATAAGAATTGGTCAGCCCCAGCCGTTAGCATCATGCTGCCAGCCAGCCCCTCCTCTCAAGCACCAGCTAAACGAATCAGCAGCTGAAAACTCCAAATAATAAAGTCCATAAGAAAACTATGAAGCATGAACTATGAACTACTGTGTTCTACCAATGAATTATGTTCTGTTGCAAACACAAATTAACAAGTCAAAGCAGACATTTTAGATCTTAGTAATTGTCACAGTTCTACTCTCAAAATTCTTGCTGCTGCTGCTGCTGCTGCTGTCTTGTTTAGCCAGTACCCAATGGCTGCACACTCTCGCCCATCCCCCCCACCACTCTGCGTCACACATGGAGCTGCTACTGTCGCTCCACACACAACTCCACAAAAACAAAATCAAGTTTCCAAAGGGGGAGTGCGGGACGGGTGGAGGTAGAGTCGTTGCCGAACGACTCTTTGACTCTTCGGTTTCGCTTCGGTTTTTATTTTTGTGTTACCCTCACAGAGCAGGGTATTTAATATTTCGTGTAGATCTTGGCAATGCAGAGCGAATCAATATGAATCCGTATTCTTCTCGAAGAATCCCCCATTTGTAGGATATCGGGCTGCCCACATTCTGAAAGGGTATCTTCATCTGCGGCTTGGGCCACCTTTCGTGTTGGTTTGCTGGCTGGCTGGCTGCTGGCTGGCTGGCTGCTTCTTTATCTTGAAAAGAATTCGTTTGATATTAGCGCGCCTGTATCGCCCTGTGCTGCTTCATATATCAAAAATTATTATGACGATTTTATGCGTTCGAAATGTCGTCTCATTATTAAACAAAAAACCAAAGCAAAAAGAAGAACACGAAGAGAGGCAGCAGCAGCAGCAGCAGCAGAAGCAGAAGCAGACACGGCAGCACTGGGGAGGCAGTGTGGTGGAGCGGAAAAGGGTGCAAGAAGAGGAAACCGTTTTGTACAGAAAAATGAGAAACAGAAACAGAAACAGAGACAGAGACAGAAACAACGACAGATACCCCTGGTATCGTTTCCCAGCTTCTTTTGTATTATTATTAATTTTTTCTTCTTGTTGTTTGCATAGAAAAACTCATGAGCAGCGGGGCAGAGACGTGCCTGGTGGAAGAACAAAAATAAAAACAAAATTAATTATGCATATATGGGATACCACGAATATACATATATGTACATATGTATGGCCAAGACAAGCCAGCCAATTTGTAGGCCCATTGCCAAAAAAAAATAATAAAATAACTAAAAACTAATAAAAACTCCAGACAACAAAAAGCGAGAAAATAAATAAAATAAAATGCTCTTTGGGGTCCACAGCTGTCGATAGCCCATGCAAAGGTCCAACGCTCTATGACGAGCAGATCTCAGAAGATACTCGTAGAAGATGGAAGATAGAAAGAGCAGCCTGGAGCAACTGTATTTATATGGAAAACTGATCTGATTTATTTGCATGCATTTTTCCCCGATGATGCTAAAGTATTTAGCTGTATTTAGTCCAAGGTAAAGCAAACATCTGCACGAAATTGGAATACCCGCAGCAGTGGGCAGGGGGCAGGGCAACAACATTGTTACGGACTTTTATACGATTTCATATTTCCCTTTTTTTTTTATTGGTTTTCATGCATCCCAAAAAAGAAGAAAAGAAAACTTTAAACTTTCAACTTCAATCGTTTTTATTTTTTTTATTATTATTACTATTTTTTTTCATCTTTTTTTTAAGATTTTTGATTTTTGTTTTTTTCGGTGGAGCGGATCGCTTTTTGTGTGTTGACGTCATAAAAATTTCCTTTAGAGCCGCGCACCGGAAATGCCTACACAATGCCACAGCCAAACACAACGGCGAACAGATACAAAGATACGCGTGCAACAAAAAAAAGATACTCCCGTACCGTATGTAGATACGAGTATGTGGATACGGATTTTGTGTTATTGTTGGAAATTGGAATTTCGAATTGAAATTTTCCCCCTGTTATTTACAGTTGAACGTATTGAGCGGCACACATAGATGGATGGATATCGAAAGAGAGAGAGAGATGGAGATGGAGACAGAGGGAACACTGTGGACACACACGGCGTATGCGCAATTTTCGTGAATTTTTCAGTGGGCAGGCGGCTGGGGCTACGTTACGAAAGAGTGTAAAAAGATTTACAAAAGAAAAATAAGAAATATATGCAACTCGTAACGGATTTTACTTGCTGCTTTGCGTTACGTTAAAGTGTTACGTGAAAAGGTTATGCCTCACATTGCGCTGCGGGTGTGTCCTGCAACGTCCTGCAACGTCCTGCCTTATGCAATGTGCTCTGTGGCACACACTCGACTGGCACAAACAATTTGTGGCATTAAAGAGAGGTTGCTTAAACGTGAGATAAAAGAAGTTAGGGCATCACTGGGGGCGGGGCGGCGCGGCGCGGCGCGATAGCAGGCTGCTCCGGATCGTGTCCACATAGCAGTTGGCAAACATTCACAAACAAATGAAAACACGAAACCAGCGGCCAACTAAATGCCCCCCAGAAATAAATATTCAATTGAACATTTTCGATTGACTGCCTGGCCGAACACGAAAACTTTTCGAACGCGACATTTGGATTTGGATTAACTTTCAACAAATTCAACAGCAAGCAAAGATGCTCCCGAAAAGTGCGGGCCAAAGCGGAAGATGCGCTACAGAAGCATAGCTTGGAGTTGTAATATTTGTGTAGTATTTTTGATACATCCATGGGGGTTTGCATACACCTGGCCCCTGCTGCTGCTGCTGCTGCATGGGCATAATGAGCATTGTCAATCAACATTTTCCACCGTATCTCGCTGGGCTTATGGCCCAATGCTGACAAAACATCAACAAAATCCAACAATGGAGAGTGAACAGATTGCCCTATCGGACAGAGAGAGAGAGAGAGAGAGAGAGATGGAGAGACGCAGGGCTAAGTCTGTGGGCCTCCACATTGGGCCAGGTTAAATCAAATCTCTGTTTCTTGTGGGAGGGGAGATTCGTTGGAAGGCAAAGATGTGCTTCGGTTCGGTTCTGTTGGGTTCTCTCAGAGAAAAGAATATTATTTGTTGGTTTCCAGGAATGCAGTGGCCGAGAACCGAACGGTTTCTACCAGATTTACAGCAGTTTATCTGCAACGACAACAACGACAACGCTCTTCAACATTTCGTGGCATTGGTTGTTGTGCAACCTTTTTTGATTGACACTCTACTGCGCATTCGTATGAGTAGTTTTGTGTGTTTGCAGACTGAAGGCCTCTGCCACTGGCACTGCCACTGCCTCTGTCTGTCTTCCAAATTTCAAATGTGTGTGTTTGCCAGCAGCCTACACAGAAAGCTACACTGAGAGAACTTCTTTCTATTCTTCATCAGCATATAATCCAGTGTAAAGCTTACTCCGACCGAGATGTGCTGCTGCATAACGCGGCAAACGAATGAAGTCTGGGATTAAACGATGCAAAGCTTGAATATATTTCCCCTTCATAGCCACACATTTCTCTCAGTGTAGGAGCGAGATATATATATATGAGAAAGTAATTGTTTTGCTCGACTTGAAATTGATTTTTACTTTCTTTCATCAGGGACCGACATTACCTGTCTTTCGGTCTGTCTGTCTGTTAGTCCTCGATCCTCGATCCTCATCAGCATCCTCCTCAGACTCAGACTCAGACTCGGATTCGGATTCGGACTCCTCCACACATGCACCATCCCATTGGTTTGCCCCCTTTGTTCTCTCTTCTGTTTAACCTTTCAATTTTCTTGAGAGAGAGAGAGAGAGAGAGCGAACGATCCATTTGCTACAAGTTGCTGCAACTCTGAGCCTACCTTCACCCCCTACCCTCCCTCTCTTTCCCACCCCGCCCCCTCTCGGCTACCATCTACTTCTAGTCTACCGTTCCACCATTCAATCAGTGTGTGAATTGGCCTACTGTTTGAGAGCGGAGCAGAGATGTCTTCATTCTTTTGCCATGTTGATCATTGCCGGGATAATCCTTCCCTTCCCCTTTTGTTCTTTTCATTATTTTTATTTTCATTTTCATCTTTTTCTCCTTGTCTCTCTCTCTCTGTCGCTCTGTCGTTCTCCTCTCTGCCTCTTGTTCTGTTTTTAAGCTGCAGCTTCAACTTCTTCCTGAAATTGGGTGCCCGGCGTCTCACAGTCTGCCCTTCAGTCTCTGCTCTGCTCTGCTCTTCTCTTCTCATCTCATCTACCGGGCGGCGACTGCGGCCGACCCTTTTCTCTATGATGTCCAAACAATGCAATCGTTGAAAGCGACTTTGGCATATTGAGATGAATTGTTGTCGCTGATCCTCCGCTCCGCTCCGCTCCGGTCTGCTCTTTCCCTCTTTCTCTCTCTCTCTCTACTCTGAGAATCTTTGAGAAATGCTTGCGCTTAAAAGGAAATTCTTTCGCCTTCAGATCGAATTTCTGCTGCCTTCGTTGCTCTCTGCCCAATTAGCCTAAGCAACGCCAGAGACAACGCCCTTCCCTTTGGGCCCTTTGGGTAATTCGAGATCGAGATTCCAGATTCCAGATTCCAGATTGAGTCTGGGGCGTGGCGGCGGGGGCTGATCATCAGAGGTCAAAGATCAGTTGGTCGATTGGCATGACTTTCGGCACATTAGCCATGCAATTAGCCAGCAAGAAAAGTGCCTGGGGGATAGGATGGGTTGTATAATGGGAGAGGAGTTTCCATGGGAATCGAGGAGTATTGATTGCTGCTAAGTCTATCTCCTGGAAGCTTCCTGGTATCATTTTGCATTGCTCTTGAAAGATTTGCCTATTTTTGGGTTTATTCGCAGAATCATCCGAATGCTGCAACCTGCTGACGTCAGCCGATTACACGTGGCACGGCTTACCTACTACAGCGCCACACACACACACACACACACACTCGCCCACAAAATCCCCCGCCCGAATGCTGCTATCTTTGGACCTATGCAAAGGAGCTGCGGCTGCCACTGCCACTGCTGCCACTGCTGCCAATTGCCATTTGTTAATGAATCGGATTTTGTGGGAAGATTGCAGATTATTTTACAGAGCGTAGAAGCATGCAACATGCGACATGCAACCCACCCACGTGGGTGGGTGGGAGTCTCAACAACTAAACCGATTAATGGGGTTAAAAATAATTTATAATTAGCATTTAACTGAGGGCTTGAGTTGCGAGTGCAACTAACTGAGATGTGGGCGTGTACGCCTGCGGGTAATCCTTGCGCCATGCGCCATGCGCCACACGGGTCCTTGACGGGTCCTTGATGGCTCCATTTTGATTCTCATTCAAATGTGGCAACACTTTCTAACTTCTATATGTATTGCTCCTTGCCCCCTCCCTGCATCTTGCCACACCCACCAAATCGGGGCGGTAATCTTTCCACTTAAAGAAAAGTTATGTTCCAGCTACCGAAATGTACATGGGCCATGGGCCATGGGGCATGGGGTAGGGCTGGTGCCGCACCTACTGACCGAAGCATGTAACCCTCTGCCGCTGCCCCGGCCCCCGCCCCTGCCCGCCCCCATCGTATCCATTGGCTGATTGACCCAGCTTAGTCAAGGCGTTGTCATTGTTGTTTTCGGCCTTTCAGATGTTGCAGCAGTTGTCTTGGGTTCTTCTTGGGTTTTTTCTTGTTGTTTTTTTTTTGTGTTTTTTTTGGCCTTCCTCCTTGCCTTGCCTTGCCTTGCCTTTCATGTTGTCACCGCAGCGCAGCGCAGAAGTGAAAAGAAAACCAAAAACCAGAAGCGTAACGAAACAGATCGAACCCAAAAACTAAATAAAAAAAACCAAAAAAATACTCACCGAACAAAACTGAAAAATCTGAAAAAAAAAAACATACAAGCAAACCGAAGCTCCGGCACACGAGCAGCTCTCGTAATTAGAACGGGGGAGGGACGACCTGTGTGCCAGGGGTCTCTGGATGTGTTTTTTTTTTTTCAGATATCATAACCGAAAGATCCAGAGCCCCTCGGACTCCAATTGTGGTCGCTGTTGTTGATTTTTGGGCGTGTTGCCCCGAACAAATTTGTTAAGAGCTCCAACTGAGCGGGCGGCTCCTTTTTAGTGCGCGCGGATCCACAATGCCCATACCCAACCGTCCTGGCACCTTGGCCAGCACATGAAGTGCCTTGTCCTTCCCTGGGCTAGTACCCTGTGGCCTGGGGGCATGTTCATTTTGACCATAAGTTGCAGAACAATTAAATTAAAATTAAAATGCAGTTTCTTAACCCATCAGGCAAACTTTTTCCTGACTGGAGATCCCTTGCTAAGAGATCTGCAGATACAAATAAATATAGTGCACTTATTTGATCCAAATGGTATGACTTTCCCTTCAGGGTATCGCAATCGAAGCAGACAATCATCTGGCAATGGGCATTCGATGCTTCGACTATGCTTGACTTTTATTCCGCCAATTTTTTGGTATGCAAATTGTCTTTGTTGTTGGGTCCGTGAAGGGGGGGGGCTTCGGCTGGAATGTGCATAAATTTAGCGAGTGTATTTGCCGAAGCAGCAGCTCCCATAAAATTATGAGCAACTGCACTGCGGCGGACACAAGACAGGTAGAGAGGCAGTGGCCAGCAGCCAGCAGCCAGTGGCAAGGTACCCCGTGGCAGCTCCATCACACATTCGCATTCAATAAAGGGAGTCCCAGAGACACGGCCACGGACATGCATTCGCCAGTCGCAGTCGCAGTCGCAGTCGCATTCGCATTCTCTCAAATTATATATGCGATCATTAAATGTCTTCGACAAAAATGAGCATAAAAATCGCACGCAGGAACCCAAATGAAAATAAATTAAAGCAAAAACCAAAGCAAGAAAAAAAAACAAGAAAATGAAATGGGAAAGGAGGAGAAGAGAAGAGGATCGGATTCTACCCTATAGAAGTGCCCAAAGAGTACGAAGCATCGGATACCCTTTCAAGCAGCAGAATGATGCCACAGGGGAAGGACTTCTTTGCAGGCATATTCCTGCATTACATTGCATATTTATTCTATAAGTATTACCCCCCTTCGTAGTTACCAATTGATAATCAATTGACGTTGCTTCAATTATATTTGTGATTATTTAATTATTTTTTTTGGTTTGCATTTGGCTGCTGTCGTCGCTGCTGGACCCTGCCTCCAAATGGGATTGCTAGGTGTGTCCGTCTGTGATCCGGCAATGGGATTGGAATTGAAATTGGAATTGGAATTGGAATTGGGACCCACATCAAGGCAGCCCAGCCGCCATTATCTAGCTGTCCTATGAGTCATCCACTGGTCAACATTTTTTTGTATACTTGATTCCGATTCGGCTTCTGGCTGTGGCTCCGGCTCTGGTTCTGGCTCCGGCTCTGATTCTGGCTCTGTTTCTGGACTCTGAGCTCTGAGCTCTGAGCTGCGAGCTCTGAGTCTCTCTCCTTGGGGCTATACTCTGTGCTATACCTGTGTGGCTCTCGATCGTCTTGTTCTGCATTCGGGCACTCAAAAGCAAATAAGTCACGTGAATAAGATTTCTCGCATAATAAATTATGGAAGCCGCCTGGCTGTGTGCAGCTTAAGAATGCGCTTCTGTGCAGCACTGAAAACCAAAAAAAAAAAACAGAAACAGAACAGAAACAGAAACGGTGAGTGGATGGGAGGGCGAGACCTGAATCAAGAGTGGGGCAACATTATTGTGACCCGTAAATGATACAAAAATTGTGTGTCATTAATAAGCGGCACAGCATGCCATCCACAGAGAGTGAGAGAGAAAGTGAGAGAGAAAGGGAGAGCGGCAGAGAGAGAGACACACACTTGCTACACGCGAGCCCCACTGCGAGATGTGGAGACTGCAGACAGCGCGGTACCAGCGACCGGTTGCAGTTTCTCAGCCTCTCAGCTTTTCAGCTTTTCAGTTTCTACTTCTGTGCACAGCACCATTCAACATTCCCCAACAGACTGAGCCCAGGGTGGTCGCCGCACGGTCGCCCTTAACTTGGCCAGTCAGTAGTCGCACTTGACTGGGGGTCGGGATCGGGATCGGGGGCTGCTGCAACTGCATCTCCCAGTCCGTTTTGATTGATTTCCCCCTAGTAGGCAGGCAGGCAGGCAGGCAGGCAGTGTGGGGGGAGGGAGGACTGACCCTGTGTCGTGTTGTGCCAGGGGGTAGGGCAGGGCAGATCGTACAGTAGTCTATGCTTAATGATTTGCCCACTGCTGGAACCCAGAGGAGAGGTCGCTTCTGTGGTCCCAGGGGGTGGCCGCCAATGGAACAAGACTTTTGCCTTGGGAACATTTTCTTTTCTATGGGAAAATCTTGCACTTGACGGGGAAATCCATAAATTAAATTAAATACTTGCTAAATAGACATGCGACATGGAGATTTCTTTTGGGTGAAACTTCTTCTTTGTTTGTATGATTTCTTTAAGTAAATCAATGCCGGGAAAAAGGAAATAATTTAATTGCAGAGAGCGGGCTTAGAGCCGACAACAGTAGTCAAAAATATCACAAATAAAAATTAAATTAAATAATTATATTAATGGGGCGAACGGCATCCAAGCCACGCCCACACATCAGTTCAAAAATTTAATTTTTTAATTTATCTATAATGTTCTTAATTAAAATTAAATAGAGAACACTGCCACTAATTTAATTACAGTTGGTATTTGGTTAGGCGTTAAATTAGATTTTTAGATATTTTCATAGATTTTTCTTACATTTTCTGCAACTAAAATAGGTAGCAATATTTACAGCGATTCTTGAGGAGTTCCCAGCCTGTGGAACTGTTCCAGAAACCACTACAAAATGATTTACAATTTATTTATGATATTTCCCCAGATACTTTATTATTCTAATATCTAACTAAGTACATGTAAAATATCCCTGAAACATTCTCAAATTATTGACAGTCTTTAGATGACTTATTCCTGTTTTCACTTTTGTGGCCAGCAGCATTTATTGCAGGTCTTGGAAATGTATACATTGTACATATGTTCCCCCGTTTCAGGTTCAAGATATCTTCCAATTGCGCTCGAGGGAACCGGGGACCGGGGACCGGGAACCACGACCACCCACCTGTAAGTGCTGTCCGTAGCCTCATTCCCCAGCTTTTGCTGGTTCGCTGCCATCATCAAAGACCGTCCAATATCCGGTCAACTTCCGCAGTTTCGTACTCCCACTCCTCCGGCACTGCACATCTCGTAATCATCTTCATCATTATTATCATGCTCATTGTCAACCTCCCTGCGATTGCCATTGCCAGTGGCCAGTGGCCAGGAGTGTCATCGAGTGTTTTTTTTTCTTCTTCTTTTTTTTTTGCGGAACGGAACATTTCCTCAAGTTGCGACCGTACAGTAGCTGCGAACTGCAGAGAAGAATGGATGGATGTGTGCTACCGGATTTGGACTGGGATTGGGATTCGGGACTCACGGCGAGAGTCCCCCGGATTCCCAGAGGAACAAAGACCAAGGCGTTCCAAGGCGGTCCAGGGCGCACCAAGGCGGTGGTGACACACACACAGAGGCGAGAACTTCCTGTTTCCCTTGCCGTGCAGCAGGTCGCTCCCGGGCAGCGTCGCCCTTTGGTCCCATTGTGTGGGCCCTGCCTTGATAATTGGTTCGTAATGGCTAATTTATGAGGCCCAAAGAGCGGAGCGGAGCGGAGAGGAGATATTTACGTGAGTGTGGGACAGTTGTCAAAGAGAGATGGCCATTGTCCGGGCCATGGTTATCAGGTGCACCTGATTCGGGGCCAACTCGAGGCGATGTGAGTGACCTTTGACACCGCACCAAGGGAGCAGCCGCAGCAGCAGCAGATCAGAGAGCGGGCAAGAGCATCGTTTGAAGACCGATTGAAGACCAGTTGCAGCCGCGCAATTGTCCACAGTTGACAGCGGGCCATAAATTACAGCCCATAATGAATTGATCGCCACTTTCGATCCCCGCTGCCCGCTCCCCGCTCCTCCTCCTTTTTCTTTTCCATTTCCAGCTCTATCGCCCAACTGCGGTTCCACCTTTTTGGGAAAATTGGAAAAATGAATTAGTGATCAGCTCTCGCGGGGACAGCAGAGAGTCGTAAAAAAACCAACGTATGCGACTTGATGATCGACTTGGGGAATACCCTGCCTGAGACCGCACCCGGAGAGAGTCCAAGGCTCTGGAACCTCCGTTTTGAATGGTGTCTTAACTGCAGAATACTATTGATTAGCCGTTGATTATCCATATCTACAGCTATCCCTATCTATATATATACACACCCCCTTTTAGAGCTTTCGGTGTTTTACTATTCTTGTGACGGGCGTGCGCGGCGTGTTTTTTGGGGTTTTTTTCGAAATTTTGACTTTAGTTTGTTTGGTGCGGGGGGGGCGCGTCCGGGCGGGGGTGGTTGGGCCCCGCAATGTATCCCCAAAAAAATCATTTTTGCATTTCAATGCTTTATATTCGGTGCGGGTGTCCTTCGTCGTTCGTCGGGCGGGGGGGGGGGTTGCTAGTGTTATAGATCATCCTTTCAGCCCACTCGCATATCCATGGATTACTGATTATAGGGTACTTTTCCCCCAAGACAATTTCTTGGCACATTTTTCTCTTCTTTCATAAAAATAAAAAATAAATGTAAGGTAGAAGCAGCAAACCGTTGAGCGCATTTTTCCACTGGGTATCCCCTAGCCCCAGTCCCCTAGTCCCCCCCATCGCCGTGCCCCTTCCATCGATCATTGTTGCCCTGCGATCCAAAAAGAATTCTTCCAATTTTTAATTCATTAATGCAAACGACGCAAGCGGCTAGGGAAAGAAAGAAGGAGAAAGAAGGAGAAAGGGAGAGGCAGGAGAAATATCAGAAGCTATGGGGGGTTATCCCATACCGCTGCCCCCTGCCCATGGCCCTGCTTTGACCATTCAACCCCCCGCCCCCGCTCTACGCTTACACCGTGGACATGAAATGTAGTCGGCAGTCGGCAGTCAGCAGTCGGCAGTCGGTAGTCGGTAGCCGGTAGGGAGTTTTCGATGTGTGTTTAATATCCGTTTTATTGCCATTGAATTAGTGGCCTTTGTCAGCATTTAGGGATCTCAATTTATATATATACATACGAACATATAGACAGAGACAGACAGACCAGACCAGAGATAAAGAAAAGTAAGAAACAGAGAGAGGGAGAGGGAGAGAAACGATGAAAGAGAGGCAACAGCTATAAGCGTGACTCTATAACGAGCACGGCTTCCTGGCTCCCCTCTCTCACTCTCCCTCTCTCAGTCACTCACTCTCCTGCCTTCCTGTTACGACCTCTGGCAGATGCAAAAGGTCAAACACACACACACACACTCACACGCAGCGGCAGGCAGACAAGCGAACGGACAGCAAACTAATCCCAAATGATGGCCGCTCTGCCCAGACTGACTGTCGTCGTCGTCGTCGCGTAGTCCTCCTCCTCGGCAATTATAGTTTTGCCCATAAAAAAAAGTAGCAGCAGTGAGCGGGGAACGGGGAACGGGGATCGGGCAGAGCGGCGAGGGGGACCCCAGGGGCAGCAAAGTCAAGGTGGAACAAGTAGGCACCGCAACGCACCAGTCCCGACCAGTGGATGCCCACTGGGCCAACACTGGCACTCCTCTCTTTTCCCCAATCACTGAACGAAATCTTTTAGCCTAAAAACTGAACTTGAATATATTTATTTTATATTTCAAATATATTTAAATATAAATATTTTCCTTTTTATATTAATTTAATTAATTCTAAATGCTATTTTTGGTCCAACTGCAGATCGCTTCGTGTCGCATATGCCCCGCTTTACTGCATCTAGGGTAGCAAGTCGTAGAGCAGGGCGAAGGAAGGACGACGGGGAAGAAAGCAAGACTCGATTCGACGCGGGCGGCGCGCGACGTGCAAAAAACAAAACAAAATCGAGAACGAATAAAAAATATTGTGTGAGGGCCGGGGTCGGGGCAGGGGCCAGCAAACAGGAGGGAAGGGACATGCCCAGGACTGACTCTGACCTGACTCTGACGCTGACTCCTCCAGCAGGACACACATGCGTGCCCAAAGTGATTTCCTAATGCAATTTTTTGTCGTCCCAAGCGGAAGTTATAAAAAATGAGAGTTGAAATTCGGTGCTGGAGTGGGGGAGGGGACGGGACGGGAAGGGACGGGAAGGGAAAGCAGAGAGGAATGGGGAGCAGTTGTTGAGAGCTCTTGCAGATGGCAAATGATTTGTATTAGTGATGGTTTATCAAATTGTCATAAATAATTGTCAATTCCATTCAATGGCTGATCCTTCATTTGCTACGAGTACGAGTGCATCCACAGCTCCCCCCCCCGCATTAAGTATACGAATCAGAAATGATGCCACCTCCTTTATGTGGGCAGAAATGCCAGAAATAAAATTCAGAAACGAAGCCTTGAATGTTTTTAACCCCCAGGCACAAAAAGAACTAAAAATATATTCGTCCATCCTATTAATTCTTAATTGCTATTTCTGTGGCACTTCTATGCTTTGAATCTCTCTTTGAGTGTTCCCCATACCTGCCTTACTGACAGTCTTACATCTGAATAGAACAGTGTCCAAACACACATCAGTCAATCTTTACTCAATCATCTTTTCTTTCGACAAATGAATCCCGCCCTGCTCCGCATCTGCATAAGAATATGTTGCTGCCTGCCTGCCACCCAATAGGGAAGTGCAAATTACGTTCTAAAGATCAACTACCGCAATCGATCTGGCAAATTAAATTCCCTCACTTTCGTGCAGACAAATAAAACAATCATCGACAGAGCCAACAGCCGAGAGCCAAACGATTCAAGTGGAGGATCTCTGGCTGAGACGAGGGACTCGACGTTTCCAGACCATCGCTTTCAATTTGTATCAAATATCTTCAAAGGACTTCTTCATCGACTTTGACGGAGTCTCGTCTCCGTCTCCGTCTCCATCTCCATCTCCGTCTCTTTTTCATTCTTCTATTTACATTCGGTGATGCATACAATGCAATGAAAAGGACGAAGGATGAGCGGGGCACTCACTCGTACACCCATCGTACAATATTTATTTGATGATTGCCCTGCCCTGCCCTGCCCTGCCCCTGGTCTGCCCCTCTCATAACCGAATTTCTTTTCGTTTTTCGTTTTTTGTTTCGCTTCTTAATATTTTTTGTTGGTTTTGTGCCACGTTTTTCCTTTGTATTTGCTCTCTGCGAGGAGATTTGCGAGTTTCTTCGGTAAATTGCATTCTGAACGCCAGAGCTGCGTTAAGTCAGAAGTCGATCAAGTGTGGGCATCGCATCGCATCGCATATGCGTCAAATAAATACATACATATATTTTCGCATACAGTACAGTGCGTTTCGCGACTGTACAATGTACAGGGGAGTGGATAGATCAAAGGGGGTGCTGATGGGTGCGAAATGTAATCGAAAGGCTATCCAGATCGTGATGATAATCGTGTTGCACCTTAGTTATCGATTTAATATTAAACTAAGCTATCGAAACGAGTATTTAGCCAAAGTTGAAAAGTTTTTGGACCCCAGAAAGTCTTTGATCACCTTTACCCAGCGAATTTCTAAAAGTCTGCCATCGAATCTTCCATCCAGTGATTAATAGAGTGTTAAAAGTCATCTGCTATCTGCTATGGCAGCAGCAAGCACACAAAACAGTGCCACAAGAAATTTGTGGCATGCGACCGACCGACCCCGTCCGTCCTTGAAAGTTTGTTTGTTTCTTGTGATTACAGGGCCACTTACCACATAAGCGCTCTACAGCCATGAAGCGCACTGTACTTGTGTTTCGTTTTCGTGCAGCAAGTGGAATCTTGGGCAACTTGCTGCCCCTCCAAGTCACCTGCCACTGAGGTGGGGCTTATGTATAACTGGTGGGCGATGGGGAGGGGGAGGTGGAGGTGGAAAAAAATGGAAAATAAAAATTCGTTTTGCAGCTTCTGTTTTTTTTTTTTTCTGTTCGTATTGTTTCTACCGACAAAACATTCAAGTGGAAATCCTTTATTGAGTGGAAAACACATGCGAGTAGTATTTTCCATTTCCATTTCCATTCCTTTTGCTGCTGTGCATCTCCACTTTTAGAATTCGAAATTCTATTTTTGTTTGTTGCGTTTTGCATGCAAAATTTGTTTTCAGTAGCGGTCCATTGTTCCCGCCACTCATTGTCCATTGTCACACAGGAACACACACATAACCTTTAGAGACACAGGACGACACAGACCAGAGCACTAGGACTAGAGGCAAGGGAAGGAGACAGAAACAGAAACAGAGACAGAGACAAAGATACAGATACAGATAGAGACAGGACTCACTCACTCACACTCGATCGCTTCTCGCTTTTGTTTCGCTTTCCTTTCAATTGCATTTCGCCAAAGCAAATTTGCATGCACACAAACCACCCCCCACCACCAGCACCAGCACCAGCACCTACCCTGCACTATTATACCCTCTACATGTTGTACCCCCCTGTGTGCATATGTCGCGGTTCACATTCGACCATTGTCCATCCAATCATCATCATCATTGCCATTGCCCAACAGTATTGCAAATTGCAATCATCTTCATTATCAGTCAGCAGCCACATCTCCTTTCCTTTTCCCGCTGGTTTTCTCTTGCTTTCCTTTAAATTATTTGGATTATTAGTGTCCCTAATTTGTCACTCGAAATTTGTAATTTTGGATGTTCCAGACAGAAGATATGGCTCCCAAAAATGCAAAAATAATGTTGGGCAGAAAGTCTTTTGAAATGTTTTTTCGTGTATATACTTTTGGGAGTGTTATGCATTTTGTACAGTTCTCAAATGCAAATTTCTCTTTGAATATATAAATTCATGCTCTGATATTGTTTTTATTGTGTGATTTTGGGCTGTCATTTGTACCAAATATTAAGAGTTTAATAAGCAAACTGTAGACATGAGAAATGACATCTTTTCAGACATTTTTGGAGAATTTAATTTTTGCATTTGGGGAATTCTATTAAAAACTTAATTTGTAATTGAAAAATAGTTTTCAAAATATTATAGAATTCATGCGAATGTTTTATTTTTTCCCCCGGCGGGCCCCCCCGCGCCCCGCCGCCTTAAATGGATTCTAGTTTCAAGAATTTTGAAGTATATAATCTTTGCACTATTTATATTCTTTTGTTTCGTTATTTTCTATGGAGATGCAATACCATTTTTTTTATATTATTCCATCAAAATTCAGTTCATCAGTTGCTTACTGGGGAACACGTTTGGAAGACCAGAATTGTATGTAATGGAAAGATATTATTTAAACGGGAATATACTTAATATAGATTTTTAGCAGGAAAAATTATTTATTTAATAAGCTTGAAGTTCCCATAAAAAAAAACCACATTACATGTTTTTTTCTACAACAAAAAAAAAAAACAGTTAATACCCACTGAAAGGGCACAAAAATATGCATGAATATTCATTCATTGGACAGATGCAGGCAGAATATCCAGAACTCACTATATGTACATACATTAATTATTTATAAAAATATACATACATACATATGTACGTACAAATGCATGAACATATGTACATGCATACATAAAATTTAAATTTATACATTATAATAAATATTATTTTGTAGCCATAGAAACAATAGAGAAACACAGCAGCAGACATTTATTTTTTATATTCTGCTAATAGTGGAAAAAAAAGAAATGAAACAAAACGAAAGGAAAGGAAAGGAAAGGAGACACACATCAATCAGCCTGATTAATTACAAGTAATTAAAGTTTAATTAAGAGAAGCAACAGACCCCCAACCCCTGCTTTCAAGGTTGAAAGTGTGTGTGTGTGTGTGTGTGCGTGTACATGTACATGTGTGTAATCGAAATAAATGCAAATATTTATTTGCCATTTAAATGGTAGAAAATCCCCACAAAAGTCACAAATAGAAACAGCAGCAGCAGGAAGAAGAGAGTTGTGTTAGGGCAGGGGCAGGGGCAGGGACAGAGGCAGTGTGGCATCAAAATGGTGGCGAAAAGTAGTGCTGTTGCTGCTGTTGCAACAATTCCTGTTTGTCTGTTTAATTAAAGCAATATGTGGCCTCCAGGAATGTTGGGTTAATTGACTCATCACTTATACGACAAACGGAGCACAAACAAACAGGACACCGACCGACAGCCACGACGCCTCGGACGGACATGCATGCTCGTGGCGCGGAGCGAGCGGAGCGGTACCCACTCAGCCCCCCCACAGCAACATCTGCAGCAGAAGCAGCTAAAGAGCGAAAGAGTAAGCGCTAGCATCCACTCAACCCAAAATGGGGGAACCACAGCGCCAGAACAGAGCAGCGCAGCCAGCGTCAGCAGCCTGATGGGTTGTGGGGGGTGTGTGGGCGTGGCCATAACGCTTTGGACCCTGGAACATCTTTTGGGCGAACATTTGGCCGGTTCGGGGGGCTTGAACCAATGGCAGCTGTGGATTCTGTTTCATGTGCAACGCCCACACGAATACTGGTAACAGTCTCGCGGCGCCAACCGGCGACATCTGGCGGCTGTCTGCCGAAGTCGTGGCCTGAAAATAGAGGTAAATACTGGGTTTTCGGTGTGAACATAAATATGTTGTTGACATGTAGCAAACGCGTAGTTACCATGTATGAAAATTTACATTTTTGACATGTTGCCAAGTTCAGAGTTCCAAAAACAGGCGCAACGGGAATTTCAACTGTGGCGCCACCGTCTCTGGGCGGTACTCGACTGTACATCAATCTGCATACCTTGGGAAAATGGATATTATAGAATAGAGATATTGTTTGTAATTTCATGCTCCAATTAATACCGAAACTACTCAGTCTCTGTTATAAAGTTATAAACGAAATTTTGCAGCTCGCGGGTACAAATAATAGGTATCAGAACCGGGATAAATGTATATATAAAACACAAAACATATGCATTCATAGGTAAAAAACATCTCAATTTATGAAAACTGCATTATTAATGTTTCATAGAGGTTGGAACAACAAATTTAACATCAATTAAAGAAAATAAGGTATAAAAAAGTCCATACGCACAAAAAGAACCTTGGTTGACCAGCAACAATGACGTCAGATTTAGTCAAAATTTACGTTTTATGCTGTGGCCGTTTTTGTTTGAACCCTATTATCTAAACAATCCCATTAAAAATAGTTCTGGAAACTATCCAATCCTGAACAAAATTTATTGATGAATTGCATAAAGTTATTTGTTTAGGGCTGAGAGAGCCAATTAGCTACTAATATTAAACGGAATATCAAAATCGAGGAATATCATGTCACAAAATATCGTGGTATGGCAGCCCGCAGCAACTACGAATTGCACGAGTCTGGCAGCGCCACAAAATCGACGTCACATTCGTTTTATGTTGTTTTTGTTTGAACCTTAAGATATGTAAATAATCCAATAAAAAGGACTTCTGAAAACTTTCCAATCTTGTAGAAAGTTTGTGTATCTATCGGATAAAATTATTTGTTTAAGGCTGAGAGGGCCAACTAGCTAGTAATATTAAACGGAATATCAAATTCGAGGAATATCAACGTTGAATGTTAAAAAAAAAAACAGTCGATACTATCGTAATAGTATCGGGCTCAAATAATTATAAAAAAACCATTGAAACCTTTTAGGAACTTTTCCATTGTAAAAATTAGATGCCACCTGTCGATTCGTTTACAAATGTGTCTTCGTATCTTATAGCAGACAATCCAAACATATTAAAAGCGCAACGACTGTAGCTCGATACTATCATGATAGTCTCAAAACCATCGATAGTAGCGGGTAGCAGCAAAACATCGATACTATCGATAGTTCCCTCGATGGTTTGAAACCTCTAGCCCTAATAGGCTGTTTACATTGGGGCTGCGTCATGCTTCTTTGCGTCTTGCCGGAGACGCAGTTTTTTTTACATAGGTTAAGCATAGGGCCCTAGTGGTGGCAAAAAGTTGCGTCAGTTTCTGATTCATGTGCGTCTATTCGATATATTCGATTGCTTTTGCTAATTTTTGCTCTTTTCTGCCTATCAGCGCAACTATCACCTCTAAGAACAACAAAAACTTGTAGTTAAAAAATCAAATTTTGGCGCTGTGGTTGTCTTACATAAAACTCATTGTATTATTATCATACGACATTTTTGTGATCCCCTGATGCCATTATGACACTGCTGGAGACGAACTTCGGTGGTTTTCATAATTTTAAGAAGAACTCCCACAAGCTCTACAAAGAAATGTCTGAAAATAATAAATAAATATAAGAATCAATTCTCTTTCGTCCATTTTCTTGTCGTCTTGCATAATTCTGTTGATTTCTCAAAATTTGTGTTTCTTTCCTTGTCATCAAGCACCCAAATCCAAATTCAAGACGCACGTCTTCCAATGTAAACGCCTTTTCTGCTTCATTGCGTCTATGCCGATATCGATAGCAGACGCGCCCAGTGTAAAAAGGCTATAAGAAACGTAAAAATGAGTCCGGAGAGCGTTTTGAGTGCTCTCTTTCGACTGGGTCATGGCAAGGTATGGCCCCAGTATTAAAATCCCCCACGGTGAGTTATGTGGTGAGGTGAGTATTTTTCTTGAAAGCTCTGAATTTTTGTGACGTCATTCGTCACGCCTCATACCTTATCCTTGCGACGCAAACAAAACATATATCGATTCTTGACATAGTCGGTGACAAAAATATCGTACCGATATTATCGTATCAAAAATAAAAAATATCACCTATATCGATATATCAATCTAGTATCAACAATCCTAAAATTCATACACTAATTTTTTTTCGTTGCGCCCGGTTGTGTCTTTGCGGTACGTGTGTGTGTGTAAGAGTCAGAAGAGTGCCGGGTACCGAGCGAGAGAGTCCGACTGACTGTCGCCGCGGCCGTGTTCATAGAAATGTTGGCATAGAAAAGTTTCCTATTTACTTGGCTTTTTTAAATTTTCCTTCCTTTTTTTTCCTGTGGCTATTTGTGCTCCTCCGTTCCCTCTCTGTGTGTGTGTGTGTGTGTGTCCATCAATAGATTTGGATGTGTGTGCGAATTGTTTAGAATGGGCGGTCGAAAAAGAGACATACAGAGATTCCAATCCAACAATTGGCTGCTAAATTGCAAAACCAAACAAAAGATGCTTTTTTTTTCTTCTAAATTTTTCACTTTGTGCCGCGCCCAAAATAGTTGAATTGAAACAAATACGAATTGTAAAAAAGAAAATAGTTATGCGGAATTAACGCGAAGCACATGATGACAACAAGAAAGGAGAAGAGGCAACATACACACATAGGACGCCAATGAAAGCAGCGAAAGGAAAAGCAACAGCAACAGCAAAAACAACTTTTGAAACAAAAACGAAATTAATTAAAGTTTGGCTGTACGAAACAAAAAGAGCTCAACTCGAGAGAGTCCCGCTCGGAGGCAATAGCAGCAGCTTGTTGAAAATTATTCTGCTGTTTTTCATCACTTTTTGTTACATTTTGTTGTTTTTGTATGTATTGCATTATGTACCATACCGTACCGTACAACGAAGCCAAAACTTCGTAATCGAGTTTTGAGTTCGTTTCGGCGCTTGGTTCTCGCTTCGTTCGCTCCTCTGGCCTGGCTCTCTCTCTCTCTCTCGCTCTTTCTCTCTTGCCGCTTACCTGGTCTGGTTGCGGTGCGGTGGTTGAGTCAAAGTTGGAGTCAGAGTCGGAGTTTTGAGCACAATACGGTTGTTGTTGTTGTTGTTGTTGTTGTTGTTGCTGTTGCGTTTGCTGCTAGACCCCAGAGAAAATCAACTTTTCTTAACGTTTTTCCAAAGGTAAGTTTTCCATAAATCCCAGATTGGCTAACGTACAATTTGAATGAATACGAAATACAACAAAAAATCAACCAAGTTGAGTGAGACTTGCGATTGAGCTCAAACACACACAAAACAGGTTTTGCTAGCTAGAAAGAGATGTTGAATGGTAGAAGAGCAGGCAGAGGAGGAGAATACAAAAAGGCAGACAATGAGCGCGAATTAAAGTTGTGCACTGGTATTAGTGCGTGTGTGTGTGTGTGTGTGCTGCGAGAGAGTGTGTGTGTGTGAGCGTTCACTAAGGTGGGGCAGATGCAGATGCTGACATCAATGTTGCCATGCCATCATCATCATCGTAGTCATGATCATTCACCACGCAGACAGCGAAGATACATATGTATCTATCTCTCTCCCGCTCTCTCTCTCTCTCTCTCTGTCGCTCTCTATCTTTTCTCCATGTATCAATTATATGAGAATAAATCTGAAAAATAATTTAAACTAAAATTAACCAAACCGATTTCTCTCTCGAATTCTTTTGTGCGTGCTTCTGTGGCAACGCCGCCCATGCGGTCATCGCTGGCAGACGGCAGACGTCATTATTGTTAATACTGCGTACCCGCTACGCCCCAGCAGAGACGTCTACGTCGACGTCGACGTCAACGTCAGCATCGCAGTTGACAGCCAAATACCTCCGCCCCAATCCGACCTAAAAAATTACCCTACCAGTTGCCAGTTGGATGGTTGGGTTAATGAATGCCCTTGCCGCTTGCCCCGCGGGAAGGTGTGGTGTGGAGGAGCTGTGTGTTCAAAGAGAGACAGAGAGAGCAAAATGATCTTGAGAAATATTCTGCAGCTTCTGCTTAGCTTAGTCATAAAAAAGCCCTCTCCCAAGAGTGTGAGAGAGAAAGAGCGAGAGTGAACACTCCACTCATAGACACACACACACACACACACACACGCACAGACAAGGGAAAGCGGCGAGAGACAGATAGAAGAGCTCAAGCTTGCATTAGGCGCGCTCAAAATATTTATTGAAGTACGGTGAGGATCACCTAAAAGATGACTGTGATGCCCCCCTTTCAGCATTAAGCAGCTTGAGGGTTCCAGCTAAAAGCGGCAGCATTTTATCTCAGCTTCATTTTGAAAGTCTTCACTCACTACTGCCCTGGCAAAGTGATTCACCTGAATGGTAGGATTGTCTCCCGGAGGAGGGTACGTAGCTGAATAAACTTAAAACTCGGTTGGCGGTTGCCACTCCAACTTGGTTGGGATTCGGTCTGTGCCACCTTCGATGGCAATTTTATTTCAATGTTTGGTTTCCGCTTTCGTCCTATGCCGATGCGAAGAGTTATTGGTGTTGGCATTGGAGGCAGGTGTAGTGTGAAGGTTCGTGTCATAGAAGTTCCACTGTATGCTAAGAAACGTCTCGCTGATATGCAATCGCAGCCATGGCCATGCCTATCGCGAAGGTTGTCAAGTGCAATCATATTAGAGGACCCTGATGATGTCATAGCATTAAATATATTTGTGTAAATTATTCGGAAACATTTAATTGGCTTGATTCTTTGACTCCTGATTCCTGTCTCACTGATATTGCCTGTGCACACATACATATGCATATACATATGTACATATTATCAATTGATGCCTCACACCCACCCTCCCATTCCCATTCCCATCCCCATCCCCTTCTAACCCCGCATTTATATGGATCATTTTCAGCGAGGACAAGCGCTACAATTGAAAGCGATAAAAAAAGAACTTGGAATTCAAGTACGGAGGCCACACTGAATTGAAGTTCAATCCAGTGTTCCGCCCCGCCCCACCCCTCCCGTATATAACCTAATTTATAATATGGCAAACAATGGAGAATGTCGAGCATAATTAAAACAGTTCATTATTCAAGCAGCTGACCCCTTAGCAGGGGGGTGCGGAGTGGCGCGCGGTGTGCCTGAATCACTCGGGGGGGACACTCACGCCGCTTTGGTCATGGTTCGTCAGGTTCAGTACTCGGAGTTCTCTGGGTTTTTTTCGCTCTTTTCGGTCGAAATATAAAGAGTAAATGCAATTTTCCATCGATAAATCATCAAAAGAGATTTGATATCAAATCAAGCAGACAGAAGAAGAGTATATATACAAATGTACATAAATATGTATGGACATTTGATTGATGGCACGATATCGTTACCTTGCGGAAAAAACACTTAAATGGCTCGGGGAAACGATTCATTTATCGACCGACCCATCAGTTCCGATCAGTTATGGAATCAGTTTTCCGTATATTGTGTTTCCCCTTTGCTCCCTGTTATATGTCCTGTCCTCTTTGATTTCTGTGCTCCCCCCCCCCAGACATAACAAAGTGATATCATCGATATCTTTTGCGCTCCGCTCCGCTCCGCTCCTCCCCTTCTATCATCCGGCCTGCCCCTCCTCTCCTGCTCTTATTTGATGATATTTATGTTGATATTTTTGTGCAATTGCCTGGCATTTGTTATAATTCAAATGGAACACCCAAAAAATATTCAAAAATAACAAAAAAAAAAACACAACTCAAAGATTAAAAATAAACAACAAATTTGTGTATTCCAATTGAGTAAATATATGTATGATATACATAGTATATAGTATGTATGTATGTATGTATATGTGTTGCGTGCGTGGATATTTGTGTATTGATATATCGCGGACTGTATCTTTTTCCCCGGAGCTTTTGCCATGTGGATTTGTTTCTCGTTTCGTTTGATATGTTCTGGGGGGCACATTTTTAGATGCTGCCCTGCCCGCCCTGCCCGCCCCCGTATCCCGCCAGACCCGCGGCCGGCTCACCTCCTCGCAACAGTCTCAAAACACTCTCCAGCATGGTTCTGTGTTGACTTTGCCAAACAGCTGGCGATTGCGTCATTTCTCGCTTGCGTTCAGCGTTCGGCGTTCGGCGTTCTCTTTGCTCTTTTCGCTCTCTCTTGCTCTTGGTTCCACTTTTAATCCAATTCCCCAAAAGCGGAACAGCAATAACAATCCTTTGTGTGGTTTCGGCTCTCCGCTCCCCGCTCTCCACTCTCCACTCGTGTCTGATGTCATTTGCCTTTTGGGCTGATGGTTGCATGTCCCACCGAAATCCTTTTTGAGCAGCAGAAAATCAATAAGTCCCACCCCTTCCCCCCCCACACACACAGTACATTTTTTGTGGTGCGCGTGGTCGGCGGCGGTGGCGGTGGCAATACATTGCCAGAGACCCCAAGGCCCACCGAACAGCATGACAGCATGGAAAGCATGGAGCATGGATGGCAGCAGGCCGCCGGCCGACTCGTACTCGCGCGTCGTACAGTAAACAATCCTCGGGCCGGCCTGCAAATGATGAGGTCATCATCAAGCATCGTTTCCAGTTCGGTTTTCGTTATTCGGATGGTCTGCCCTGCCCTGCCCTCACCGCCCGCGCGCTTGCCAGCTCGTTGGCGTTGGCTCAGTGGCTTGTTTCGTGTGCAAATACCCTGGAATCCGCTGGAGATATGTATACTTCCACGTCCGCCAAAGTTTTGTTTGCGGTTTGTTTCCACTTCCTTTTGCGATCTGCTCTGATTTGCTTTTGGCGCTGCTCGACCAGAAATCAAAGTAGAAATCGATGGAAGCTAATTTGTAAATATTTAATTGTTGAATCGAATCGGAAAACAACATTCCAACGGAAAAGTTGGAGTGCGAAAGATTGTGCGTAAGTTCTCGCAGAAGGACTAGGAGGATTATTGCTGATTCGATATGAATAATGATTAATGATTAACAGTTTTCCTACTGTCTGTCTCGACATTTATTTAGTAACTTTTGAGAGGAAATTACATGATAAAAAGATTTATTACCCAAGACGCTGCTAATACGACAATCTATTTAATAATTATTAATTAATTAATTAATTAATTGATTGATCAATCACTTCCAGTCGATTGCTGACTGACCCAATTCCATTCATAATACCCACATAATATAATACCCACACAGCTATCCCACATTTACCATTCCTCGCAGATAAATACATACATACATACATATGTACAGACACATTTATATAGATTTTAGCCAACGGCATTATCGTTAGTTCGGCGACATTAGATGTTGGGAAATGATGAAGGCTCCAGTTTCATATGAACTCCATATGGTAGCTCCACAGAAATCGCCTCCATACCATGCCGCACATTTCCCGCCCGTCTCTCTTTGCCACACAGTGCTGCAGTCAGTTTGTGCAACAGTGGGGCAGGGCATGGCTAGCAGCGGGGGGAGACTCCATGCCGGTTCGCGGTTTTAGCGGTTAGATTTTTTGTTTGTTTTGTATTTCTTTTTCTCTACCGGAGGCTACTGTGGGGTGTGTGGGGTGGGGTTGCTCCTAGGTACCGTTTCTCAGTCAACGCCAGCGCCGACTGCGTCGCCACGCGAGTGCATTGCACTTTTGAGTGTTTTTTGGTAGCTTGCCGCGTGGTTGGGAGGGCAGAACAGAACCCCCATGTGGCATGTGGCATGTGGCACAGGTGCACACACACACACACACGATGCAAATGGTGTCTCCGAATCTGCCGCGCATTGCAATTTGCATACCCAGCAGCACCTCCCTCCCTCCCTTTGTTAGTTGGCTCTTCGTCCGGGCCATGAATGGCCAGTGGCCAAGGGACAGATGGGCGGTTGGGTTACTTAGGGCCCTCTTGGCATATGGGTTAAATGTATGCAACTATGTTGCTTGCCACACGTGGCATGGGCACTTAATGCTGATACAGTGGAGGCAACCAGCGAGAGTCGGGTACGGGTATTCCTCGCCGACTCATTAGGCAACTCTACCAGATTCATAATATCCCATTTATATTAAATAAGATGTAAAATGGTTTCCAACAAGAATCTCCTCTCATCATTCCCCATAGTTCTCGTGCGCATAATGGACAATGGAGACAAACGAAGAGAATGGAGAACAAACAATGAAAGAGAATCGCAATCAGACTTGTTGTGGGGCGGGGGGTGTGCATGGGCATATGCCAATACTTGCCAATTATTGTCTCAATGGGTGTGGTGTCGTCCCGCTAACAATTGCGAGTAGGTAATTCGTACATACATACATACATATGCATGCACACAAGAAAGAGATCTGTGTGTGTGTGCTCTTCAGCTTGAGTCACTCTCCCGCGCTCGCTTGTTGCTCTCTCCCACTGTCTGGCTGTGCCGTTTGCCAGAGGGAGGAGAACTGACTGCCTGACGGCGGGGACGCTAAGGAAGGAATTCAGATCTCCAATCTATAGTCCAAGATTTACAGATTTAATTTGATTTTTTGGATTGCATAACTGTGCATACATATGTCATATGTTTGTACTTATGTTTGTACGTATGTTTTTGGCATTATTTTACATCAATCAGTTTACTGCTCGATTTTCTTTTTTTTTACTGTCACTAATTTAATAGTTCAATCAACATTCGATTATGTATGTTGAATGGGAAATTAATTTGATTTCCATCCATGTGAAATGTGTCCACATTTCTGCATTATGCCATTTCCCAGTATCCAATTAATGAATTGATAGCTCTTAGCATGGCGCTCAGATGGGATTTAGCTTCCCCAGTGGAATGAAATGGAATGGAATACTCGCAGAACCCAGTACACCCTCTCTCCTGCTCACTCGCTTGCTGCGGCACTTCTTCGGTCTTCTTCGGTCTTCTTCGGTCTTCTTTGGGCTGCTAACGTCCGTTAGTCTTGGTCGCCAGCTGTGTGTCGCAGGCAGAGTGTCAGAGTTTTTCCTATTTGCGGCGCCATTCCATAAATTGCATTGCATTATATTGCAGGGAGCAGGGAGTAGGGAGCAGAGCCACCCCCCCACCCACCCTGTTGCCGCCGCAAAAAGAGGAGCATTGAACTTCTCGCATGTGGTCCGGAAACCCGACGGAAACTTCCAACCACTATTGCGCGCCCCCCCCCTCTCCGCTCGCTCGTTGTACACCTCTATTCTCGCTATCTCTCTATCCCTCTTTCGCTCTCCCTCTCCCTCTCTCTGTCTCTGTCTAAGCAAAAAGCTTTGCGCTCCGCTTTGGTCACTTCCTTAGACTTTCTCTCTGTCGCTTCCTCGCTCTGTCGCTTGCTGTTGTTGTTGCTGGATGTGGGAACTGCTTGACTGAAATTGTTTTTTTTTTTTTTTTGTGGGTTGTCAGTGGGTTAAACATCTATGTATGCTTGAGTGAAGTAGCGGTAAAAACGCATTGGAAAGCCCGATCTTTGGGGCTGCGCAATTTATTTATTGGCTTAACAAGATCAAGGCTGCAAAGCTACTTCCTTTCATACATACATACATATGTGCATGCACGTACATAAGTACATAAGTCGCGTGGCCTGTCGTCTCATGATCGCTTCCTTCCGCCTTCGCGAGCTTTCACTGTATCAAAAGACACGAATGGCTCTCACATGCATACGTACATACATATGTACATACAAAGTTACGTAGCTATTGTCCCTTTAATCAGTTTTGCTTACTCGCATCAAAATTTAGTCCGGTCAGTCAGTCAGTCAGTCAGTCAATCATTCAACCAGGCTAATCCATTCGCTGTCCGAGGGCCAGGATAAAACAAAAGGCACAAAAGGTTCCCATTGAATTGGGGTGGATTGTGGGATCGAATCAGACTCCTGTATATACTACTCCTTATATGTACATACACACCCCATGCCACCACCATGGCGGGGTTCGCTTGCTACATTGTGTGGCATACGATTGGTATCCCAGTCGCGTGTCAAATAACGGACTGCCGCATCTCTGCATCTGCTGCTGCTGCCGAGGGTTGCATATGAAGCTGTGCAACGAGAGGGTGGGGTGGGGAGGGGAATTGAATATCATTTGATTCATGGACGTTAACTATTTATTTGCTACCTAAGCACACTTCCCTTTTGTGGCACTTACAGAGTATTTGCTTTGGCTTCCTCCACACCCACGGGGTTAATGAAGAATTTTCCAGTAATAAAATTATATACAAAAATACATACATGTGTGTGCTGTCTGTATGTATGTAGTTTTAATTGCAACCGAAAGTCAACATTAATTGCAATTCTCTGCTCGTATGAGAAAATGCTGGTCGATGAAGGCATATTATTGGATGGCTGGTGCCAGACCCCCCCCCACCCCCACCGCGTTCCGATTCGTTTCATTACTGGTTCGGGTTTTCTTAATTTGGGAAATTTATTTGAATTTAATGCGCTCCGATGAGGGCTGATTAGGAGGGAGGGAAGTAGGGTGGGAGTGAAGTAGGGTGGGTATAGGGTAGCTGACCAGAAAGACGACAGAGAAAGAGAGAGAGAGAATTAGTGTGCCATTGCCAGTTGCAAGAAATCTTTAATTAAAGGGGAGAGGTGAGGGTGCTAATTAAAATTCTCTGATTAAAGGGCCTGACAGAGAGAGAGAGAGAGAAAGTGATGGAGGGAAGAGTGACTCAATCACACTCACTCAACACCCCGCACCCCCGTACCGTTTACCGTTTACCGACACTCGAAGTAAACTGAGAAAGAGAAGTGGAAGTGGATGGGGAGGGGGATGGGGCAAGGGCAAAAGGACCATCAAGAGATTGCCCTAAGCCGCCGCTCTGATGAATCAACCGCAAAATGTGCCGCACAGAAACAGAAACAGCAGCAGCAGCAGCAGCGCAGCAGGCGTCGAACGTCAGTCATGAAACGGAAAACGGAAAGCGGATAGTGCCGTAAAGCGCTGGGCAGGGGAGCGTGAGGAGTAAGGGGGAGGGGCCATGGAAACTAAGGACCACTGCATTGCAGTCAAATCAAAGAAGGGCCAAGGGCACGGTCAAGGCCAGGGCCAGGGCCACGGCCAATCAACATCAAAGTCGCAGCAAATCGTAGCCAAAAACGTAATAAAGTTGCTGCTTGGAGTCGGAAGCTTTTGATGATACTTTTGCCGTTGCATTCATCCATCCATCCATCCATCCCTCCAGCTATGGTATTACGGTATCTGCGATAGATATATGCAGATATATGGGAAGGGAAGAATCGATTGACTGCCTTAAGTTAAGTCACATCCACGAATCCGCACAAGAAAAGGTTACTTGTGGGAACAACCACATGGAGCTGCACACAAAACGCACCAAAATATGTGAGTGCCTGCGTGCCCGAGCCCTGACTTACAGTGATCGTCGAACGTATGCGTACGAGTATGCATCACCAAAGATTTCCTTTCAATTCCAAAACGCAATCAAGCAAAAGCAAAAGCTAATCTAGTTCTGGGTGGGAAGTACGTACTTCCTCATAGTTAAACCTCCCCATTGTAAGGAAAAAAAACTCATTACAGCTCATTCATTATGTATGTGCATATGTAGATCATAAATAAATATCTCTTATATTTGGCAATAGGGGCAGGGCAGTAGCAGCATTTAGGATCAAATGATCGATCGCCCAGGATACCCTGTATTTATTTGATTCTTGAATTGAGTTTTCGTATACATACATTTAAATACATACATATGTAAGTATGTCTGTATGTATATTTCCCTACATATATTATGTAAATAAACTCGTTTTGTCCACCCCTCTCTCTGATCGTACATAAATATTCGCTGCTGGCGGATACTTTACCAAATTAATTAATTAGCATAAATTATGAATTAAAATGCGCTCAGTCAGCGATTCGGGCGATAGGAGTGGACTCACGGGTAAAGAGCGGTGGCAGGGAGGGAAGGGAGGAACGAACTAGGAGCATTGCATTTCAACCACCGCACGCGCTTAAATTTGCTGCCTGCCTGCCTGGATGGATGGATGGATGGATGGTCCCCTGGTGGTCCCCTGGTGGTGCGTGGTGGTGGTGGAAGTGTCAGCTGTTGTGTCCCCCACCCCTCCCATACCTGGGTGCATTAATCAACTTGGAACGGACTTGGCCAACCCCTCCAACAGTCGTCCTACCCCCTACCCTACTGGCAGCAGATGGACTCTGTCTGCGACTGCAACTGCAACTGCAATTTATTAACAATTTTGTTTGCATTCTTTTGATCAGTTTTTTTTTTTTTTTCTGTTCAGTATCACCCGTATGTACAGTTATTTTAGAGGCAAAAAACTATTACATACAATTTTTTAGATCGATTTTTTAAAATTGATTTTTTAATTGATTTTTTAATTAATCGTTATCTATTTAAGGGCTTAAACAATTATCCAAAAAAAAAAAAAATTATATAGTTTTAGCTACAGTTACCTACTGTATGCATGCATGTATAATTATTTATGATCACGGGACTATCTGATTAGTTTCGCTAAAATACATATATATCGATTTTATGACTCTTAAGATCTTGATATAACATCCAATAAAGTAATTTCATTGATGCCAAGTTTCTTGAATCTTGGATTTGGATATATGTACTTGTGTATACTCCCGTGCGATGGGTTTGGGGTTAACAGTTCCATTAGTTCCATTAGTTCCATGCATTCTACCAAAAAAAGGAATGTCAATAAGAATTTGAAGGGCATAAAATACTGAGAGGCGGCACCAGGCACCCATCGAGAGTCTCTTACCTACTTGTTTTTCTTCGACTGAAGGTGATGCTTAGATGTGATCCTTAGGCCCTAGATGTGTATCCTCTGAATATGTTTAGGTAACTCTGCTCATATCTCCACCACGTACCGACTGCTGCCCGAGGGGCTAATGGAGTAGTAGCTATTCTCTGCAACGGATCAAAGATCAAAGATAATGCATCAGATCTGCAGTCTGCAATCTGCAGCTTCGGTTCCACTCACCTTCGTCGCTGTCGAAGCTGTAAAAGTTTTCATCGTCGCGGGTCATGGATCGTCGGCTGCGTCGTGCCTGTTGTCGTGCCGCCTGCTGCAGCTGCAGCTGCTGCTGCTGCTGCTGCTGTTGCAACATCTGTTGCTGCGGTGGCGTCAGCTGGGAGGGAGGAGCTGCACCCGTCGAGCTGCGCCGCTTGCTGGGATACGGATAGGCCAGGGGCGATCCGTACTCGGATCGGCTGCAGTTGGAGTTTTGGCGATCCAGGCATTGGTCCAGGGACAGCGACAAGGACTCCTCCTTCCTTCTCCTGCTGCTGCTGCCGCTGCCGCTGTTGTTGTTGTTGTTGTTGTTGCTTATGCTGGGCTGTGTGGTAACGATCTCTGGTATGACGACGACTGGCCGATTTGTGGGAGTAATGGGAGATGCTGCCTCCTCCTCCTGCTCCTGCTGCTCCTCTGCATCATCCTCTTTCTCCTCCTCCTCCTCGCCCCCGCTGAAGCTCGATGAAGTGGCATGCAGCTCGTACTCCTCGCTGTGCAGACGCCGTGGACAGAGGCGTGGCCGGCGGCCGCCCTCGAATCGCGAGATCAGCTTGTTCACCTTGCCAATGTCGCCGGGATGCACCTGTTCGTTGTAGGTGAGCCGCAGGGAGCTGGTCTTGACCAGCGGCTTGGCCGGGCGCGACATGGAGGCGCTGCTCCTCTGTGGCAGCACAGCAGCAGGGGGAGCAGCAGCAGCAGCAGGGGGAGTCATGCTGAGGGGCGGGGGCTTGCTGGTGGGCAGCGGCGGAGGCACTGCATCATAGATGGGCGCTGCCGGCGACGGTGGAGTGGCCTTGCGCTGCGGTGGACGTCGCTGTGGAAGCGGCGGGGGCGGTGGCGAGGCGGAAGGCGGTCGCTCCCAGGTTCGCTCATCCTCTTTTGTGGACTCCTCCTCTGCCTCTTCCTCCTCCACTGCCTCCTCCTCCTCCTCATGCTCCTGGGCCATGAGGCTCTCCCTGCTGTTGCCAATCCTTGGGGGCGCATCTGGCTGCATTCGTATTCGGGTGACCCTGGAGCTGCTGTCGTCGGCCTCCTCGTCGCCGCTCGTGTCGCAGCTGCTCCCGGCACTGATCCTCAGTATGGGGGCGTTGCGGAGCGCCTCATCGAAGTCGGCAAAGGCGGGCCCCGACGCCTCGAAGATGTCGATGCTCTTTGGCTTGTACAGGGAGCGGGCACCCGGCCACGATTCCGCCTCTCCCAGCTGCTGCTCCTTGAAGCTGGAGATGATCTCTGCGTTGGGCAGCCACGCGCCGCTGCCGCTTGGGGTTGGGGGGGCTGGCGACGATGGCAATGGCGATGGCGATGGCGATGGCTTCGTGGAGACGGCAATGATCAGCGTGGACTCGCAGGAGTCGTCGGTGTGCTCCTGGTGGATGAGCACCCGGGGATAGTCCTCGTCGGGGATCTCCTCCAGCGATTCGCTGCTCCAGGCCGTGAAGGAGCGTCGCCCCTCTGCCGCTGCAGCAGCCGCCGCTTGTAGCTCAGCCAGCGTCGCCATTTGTCGAGCAGCGTGGGCGGACGAAGCTCCTGATAGGGGATGCTCCATTTGTGTCTCCTCCCCGCTCTCCCCATCCCCATCCTCATCCTCGTCCTCTTCCTCATCCTGCTGGCCAAATGCCTCCTCAGCACAGACATCCTGTCCGCTGTCCTGGCTGCCACGCTCCGCCTCATCCTCGTCATCGTCCTCGTCGCTATCGCTGCGATGATAGGTGGCGGCCAGCTCCTCATCGTCGTCAATGTAGACGGGCTCGTGACCGACAGTATTCGGCTTGGGCTTGGGCTGGAGCTGGGGCTGCACACCGCCGACTTCCTCGGTCGAGGCGGCGGCGGCGGCGGCGCCCTGCCGCTGAAAAAACTTCAGCTGATGCATCTTCTCGTTGAGCTTCGTGAGGGTTCGCTCCAGATGGACACCAATGGCCATGCCGGTCGCTGCCCCCGCCCCCGCTCCCGCCCCGTCGTCTGCCTTTGCCTTGGGGCTCCTCTGCGCATCCTGTCCCGCCGTCTTGAAGCTTTTCCGCCAGCGCTCCTGCAGCTGCTCCGTGGAGGCAAAGCGGATGAGGCGTGCTCTCAAATTGCCAGACGATTTGGCCACTGGTGGCGCCCCCTCCTCCTGCCCCTGTCCCTGCCCCTGCTCCTGCTGCTGCTCCTCCTCTTCATCCGATTCGTCGACTGACTTCTGCGGCTGTTTCTGCGGCTGCTTGCGCCTCGCTGGCCGCTTGATGGACTTGCGCAGCCTCTTAATGTTTTGGCGGATAGCCGACTTTGCTGGTGGTGGAGTCTGCTCCCCCTGCCCTCCCTTCTCTGCCTTCTCTGCCTTCTCGCCCTCCTCCTCGCTGACCTTGCTGCGCTTCTGGAGACTGGCAAGACTGTTGGGAAAGCTGGGAAGCTTTTGGAACAGCTGCTTGCAGCTGCTGCGACGCGGCGCAGCCTCAAGCTGCTCCTTTGCCACTTCCCCCTCCCCCCTCCACCACCAGCTCCATTTCCATCTCGTGCTTGTCCTCCTCCTCCATTTGCAGCGGCGGCTGTCGGACCTTGGCAAAGCGCGTGGCCGCAATGCCCGGCTTCCTGGTTCTCGTGGGCAGTGGCGGTGTCCCCTCCATGCCACTCTCGTCCCCACTCTGTTCGGCCACGCTGCGTGGCTTCGGTGGCTTCTTCGAACGCTCCTCCTGCCTCGCGTGCCTCGCGTGCCCTGCGTGTCCCTCCTCCTCGCCATCGGCCAGCGTCTTGAATCGAATGTCGTAGTTGTCGGCTATCTGCCGGTCCCTGCGTGCCTGTGCCCGCTGCTCCGACCGCAGCTCTGCCTCGTACTGCTCCACGTAGCGGTCCACCTCGATGTTGTCCCGCCGCACGACCGTCTGCTTGGCGAACAGATGCTTCAGCCGCAGCTCGCTGAGGCTCTTGTAGCCCCTCTGCAGGCGCTGCGTCAGAGTCGGCTGGCTCTGGCCTTCCCGCTGGCTTCCCGCTGGCGGCGAGGGCATCTTCACGGGGCTAATGGGTCGCGAAGCCCGCTCCCCGACTCCGCCTCCGACTCCGCCTCCGCTCTCCGGGGCATAGTAGTCATCGTCCAGACTGCCCGCACTTCGATACGTGCCTGGCTGTCCCTGTCCTTGTCCCCTGCCCCTGCCCTTGCCCGTGCCCTCCTGCTGCTCCTCGTACATCAACGAACTGATGGTGGAAATCCGCTGGGGCGTGCGGTTGATGAACTGCTGCGACTGTGGTGGCAGCGGCAACGGCAGCGTGCACATTCCCCCAGCGTCGCCTCCCTTGGCTGTTGCTCCCCCTCCCCCTGCCCCGGCCACATCCTTGTGGTTGTTGCTGCTGCTGTTGTTTCTCCGGGAGCTGCGAAATATCTTGCGTCCGCGCAGCTTAGGCAGCGATTTCGGCAGCTTCAGTGGCGGCAGCGATGGAAACGACGGCAGCTTGGCTGTAAAATAAAAAATAAAAAAAATTAAGAAATTTTTCTTTGGAATTAATGGAAATGAATTCACATACATTCAAAGACTTTAAAAATACCAAAATATTGATTGCAGCAGGAACAACAAATTTTATTTTTTTTTTTACAATTCTCTTTTTTTTTTTTATCGACTCTGACCGCCTTGGGGCTGCTGAGTCACGGTCCCCAGAGTCGGAACCCAGAGACGGTTCCCAGAATAAAAATAAAATTAAATAAAACAATTCAGAGGAGAGGCAAAATAAATCTTTAAATTAATTAGCACAGTTTAGTTAATTTAAAAAAAAAAAAAAAAATTTACACTAATTGTGGTATTTGCTGTATTTGATATTATGCATAGCTGCATTTGAGTTATTCGAGTTGTTGAGTGTCACGAGATGAACTAGTTCTAGTGGTTCAAGTGAACCGTAATAAATATAATCCTAGTGGCTTCAATTGGAAACTTCAATGTGAGGCATAGTTGGGTAAAGCAACACAAGCGATATATTATAATGAACATACATTCGTTTCCACAAGTTAAATGCAAAATGCACTCGCACTCGCACTCACCTCTCAGGCCATCCACGTCGAGGCGCTGGCAGAGATTACGAAAGTCCATTGAGCCAATTCGGCTGACCCGCTCCGTATTCGAGTTTCGATTCGGATTCGGAGGCTGTTGATGTTGATGTTGATTCCTTTCGGTGCCCAAGGTCCTTTCCAGCTGCGAATCCGATTGCACTTGATGCAGGTGATGGTGCTGATGATAGTGATGGAACTGCTGGTGGCTCATCGCACCGTCGACTGCAACTCCGATTACACCGATTACACCGATAACTCCAAAGGCATCAATCACACCAAAACCAACAACAACACCAACAAAAACAGAACCGAAAACGAAACCGAAACCGACAACGACAACGACGACGACGACAACTGGGAACGTCCGTTGCAGTTCAGCATTTTAGCCAGTTTGAAGCTGAGGCGGTCAGCATTGGCTTTGGCCCCACACACGGCACACACCACACGCCACACGCCACACACAACGGGCTGCAACCGATTTCAATGGGAAATCGCTAATTGAATTAACGCGCGGACAGACGGAGAACAGAACCAAAACCAGAGCCACAGCCACAGCCAGAAACAGAACCCTTCTCCAGGTCGCGGTTGCTCCCCTCCCCTCCTCTGCTCTGCTTTGCTCTCCTTCCCTATCATCCATCCATCCCATGATGCACAGGTGTTCGGTTTCGTATTCCCGCTAACTGGCCTGGCCTCTGGCCCCATTTCTATTTTCCATTTTTGCATTTTCTTTATTTTCCGTTGATGGCCAACAGTACGGCCTATGGGTAACCAGGTCTATGACGATACCTCCCCCCCCCCACCCACCATTCTGGCACCCATTTTGCATCGACTTTTCGACTATTTCGCTGGTGCATTTGCTGCAATTGATTCTCATAGACGATATTTTGGCTGTGGCTGTGGCTCTGCTTCTGCCTCTGTGTCTGGGGTTATCTTTGTGGTGCATATTCGTATTTCCCATGTCTCTCGGTCATTTCCTCCGTCGTTGGACCGCGCTGTACTGTTGTTCTGTACCCAAGGCAAATATCGTTGAAAAGTAACAAAAATAATCGATTTTAAGCTGGTGCCCCGAGCTGCATTTCGATATATAAAATACGCCAAGGACAAAGCTGGCACTTCTCTCTCTCTCTCTCTCTCTTTCTGTTCTCTCTTCCAGTGAGATTCAGTGAGTGATTCCAGAGAGATCTCCTTGTATTATCTTCTTAAGGGTTTTCTATTATAAATGTTAAGCGCACAAAATGCGACTCCATTCCTTAGACGGGCACAGAGAGCAGCGCATCTGTTGAGCATTAGTTGAGCACTTTCCTCGTTGGAATCATCATATTGGATAATTGCATTACTCATTACGTATTACTCATCTGTCTGTTTCTCTCTCTCTCTCTCTCTCTCTCTTTTCAGACACGCAGACGTGCTAAACTTTTACTGCCTGCACCCAACCAACCAGCCAAACCACCCACCCACCCACATTACTCTCTCGCTCGTACGCGTCGTCTCTCTCGTCTCGTTTCGTTTCGTTTCGCATTGAAAAGTGTAAAGTTCTAGACAACATCATCAACATAATAATAATTTTATTTGCAGTGCGACAAGGAGAAAAGATAAAAAGAGCTCGACTTGGATGCTATTTTCATTAGTGTGAAAATTGTGTAAGATCTAAGAGCTGAGCTGCAGGAGAAGGCGAAGGAGAAGGAGAAGGAGAAGGAGAGGTAACATTCCAGACACCCGCAATTACAACCACAAATACAACCAAAAGCACACGCACGCGAAGTGAGAGAGACAGAGAGAGTCAGAGAGAGTGAGCAGCTCGAAAATGCGGCGGCAGTCAACGATGCTGGCCGCGATATTGCTAGCTGCCATTTTGGGCAGTGCAACGGCAAGAAGTAAGTAAAGCGAATGGTGGGGGAATCTACACTGGGAGCAAAACACCCCATCTAAGTATGTTCGAAGCCAAAGAAATAGACAATAGACAAATAGCCCCCTCAGTCATGAGCTGAACAAAAAAAAAAACAACTATGTTTTCCTCCAGCAGGAAATCTCTACTTATCCCCCAGAGCATAGCACAAAACTATATTCGGAACTGCCTCAGCTTTTCCCCCGAGGGCGAAGCTAATCGCCTGTAGATCACCTCAGATCTACCTACCCATTAGACCATTAGACGGCGAAAAATTGCCTCTAAATGGTGGGGGGTGGATGGAGTAGATCAATTTGGAAGTCCGATTTGTCTCGCTTTAAGTATTTCCATTTCCATTGCCACTCCCACTCCCACACACAGCCCCAAGTTGTGGTGGGCTCCCACATTCAAAAATTGAGTGAGAAATTCAATAGTTCTCAAGGTCTAAAAATAATATCGAACCTAATTTAAAATTGATGCGACCAATTAGTGGCAAGATCCCAATGCTCATCAATCTTTACCGCTCCTGCTCTCCTGCTCTACCCACAGCCAACTCCCCGCCACGGATCATCAAGCAACCGGCACCCGGCGAGCTTCTCTTCAAAGTGGCGCAGCAGAATAAGGAGAGCGACAATCCATTTATTATCGAGTGCGAGGCCGATGGACAGCCCGAGCCAGAGTAAGTAAAAACGTAACACTAAAACTAAAACTAAAATATTTAAAAATACACACACATACATATGTACATACATATGTATATTTCCTTGTAAAAGAGAAAGAGTTCATATATTTCCCTGGCATACATTTTATTGGTACATTTATGTAGTACACGTAGTATGTATGTAGCATCTATTCTACTACATCCGCCGCCGATTCACCTAAATCAAATTTAAGACCCAAATATTTCCCCCTTTCGAGATCTTTTTTGTTTGTTTATTTTTTTCGGCCTTGTTTTTTACGAAATATTTTCGTCACAAAAGTATTTTCAAATTTATTATGCGAACGAGGGAGCAGCATTTATAGCAGAATTTGATACAGTCTGCCCCAAAGAGAATATAACGGGGGAAGCAAAAAATGGCAAAAGGAACGAAGAAAGAAAGGTGCCCTGAAACAAATCAGGGTATAATCCAGTTCCAAATGCAACAAATGTCAAATATTTTTCTGGCGCTTTTCATGGGCTATTTTTGTGACAAAACTAACCCAAGACATAGCTATATTTGTATATACATATATGTGTGTATATGTAGGTATATATTTTCGGTCAAGTTTTGTGGTGCTGGAAAGGAAGGGAAACTATGCCGAAAGCTACCTCTAACCTGCCTGCCTCTTACCTCATATGAGTAATGTCTGAGCCGTGTTTATGCGGCCAATTTGAACCTGTTTCCTAAACACAAATAAAACACGTTTCGCGTTACGATTAGTTTCGTTTCGTATCGTTTCGTTTGGCTTCTTTTGGGGCCGTTTGACTCTGAGTTTTGGCCATGTACTTGGGCCCATTCATTGCATTGAGTCATCTTCATCTCCAACCACATCACCGTTTGAAATGCGGAATTCAAAGTTATTCGTACATACATACATACATACATACATACATATGTATATATTGTATGTATGTATGTGCCTAGATACATTCTGGACATCGCGTGATGACCTCATTGTCAAAATAAAATAAAAGAATGACTGAATGTGCGGCGGTGCGGTGGGTGGGGGGGCGGTGGGTTATGAAAAGCGGCGTGACGTGCCATGAAAATATTTATAAAGCGTCTGTGAAATGTTTACGATGGAAAATATATGTGAAAATATGGAATGGTGTTCCCCTTCGAGCTGCTTCTACATGCATATTATGTACACTTGCTTTAAGTTCTACCAAAGGCGGCGGAGTACTTGTCTTCGGGGAAGAGCTTTCTTTTTGTTTCGTTTCCGTGCGCTACAAACATTTGAATAATTTAAATGTTTAGCCACTCGAAGGGTATACCCAATGTTTAATGAGAAATTAATGATTCAATACATCAAGTGGAGTTTGCAAAGAAACAAAATATTCCCTCTCCACAGCTCGCTCTCAAGGAAGAGTGTCATACAGGCAGACACAAGTCTGATCAGATCAGATCAGATCAGAGTGGAGAGAGAAGTGTTGTCAAAAGAAGCGCCTGAAGAGAGAAGGCAGAGCAGAGGCAGAAGCAGAGATATAAGCAGTTCTGCTGCTGCAGCAGCGGGCGTCGGCGGCAGCACAGCAACAGATGGCCAAATGCCAGACCAGACAGAGACAGAGACGGAGACGCGCTGCTACCGTCAGCAGTGGCAGCGACACAGAAGTTGGCAATGTGTAAAATGTAGAAGAAAGCAGAGCAAGGGAGGGAGAAGCAGTAGCAGTAGCAGAACCAGAACCATGATAAAGAGGAAAAATGAGAAAATGCTGTTGTTTATTTTTACACGTATGTACATGCATACACATATGTACATGTGAATGTAGGTCTGAAATGGGTTAATAGTGGGAAATGTGTGCGCTTTTCCCGGCGTGCTCTTCCGCTCTCATCGCTTGGATGGAATGGCGGCAGCAAGTGGTTCATTTAGATGGACACAAGAGTACACATGTACGCGGGAACGGGAACGGGAACGGGTACGCGAGTGCGCTGGGACAGGCACACAGGTAGTGGTAGATAGAAGTACGAGTGAGCAGGGGGGTATGGGCAGGGGCAACCATTATGGAACCAGTTTGACCGGATGGTCAAGCACGCTGAGAATATTAACGAAACAAGACAAAAAAATAAAACAGATCTACACCTACAAAAAAGCCAAGCCCCGAGCATTACGTAATACCAGCTACAGTTGTGTTTTTTTTTTTTTTTTTTTTACCAAAAATTAATAATGTGATTACTGAATTATAATCAAAAGGATTTCAATTTCAATCTGCATACAATATGTACATAATTAACATGTGTATTATTTCAAACATTTTTCCTATTACAAACAAAATCTATGCCGTCAAAGACAGCAGCGATGAGCAAAGCGGAGGGTGAGAGGAAGGTAATGTGGTAACAGTGTGTGGCTTACATCAGCACTGCTTCGTTAAAGTCGTGCTTGGTTCTCTCTCTCTCTCTCTTGGTTCTTCACTCAAAAGCTTTTTATGCTCAACTCTCTCTCTCTCTCTGTCCCTCTCTCTGTTCACCTTTGTGCTCTATGTGTACGGTATACGCCTTCTGTGGTTCAGCGTGACATACTTTTATTGTTGTCATTGGCTGCTTTTACCCACTTCTGCTCTGCTGCAGCTCTGCTCTGCCACTGTCACTGCCTCTGTCACTGCCTCTGCTGCAGCTGTGCTGCCTGCCTGCCTGCCTGCAAATGCACAACGCAATGCGTGCACAGTTATTTTTATACCTCAACCCAAAGCAACAACACAATCCATGAGAATGATGAGAATGATCATGATGATGATGTTTAGCTTTTTTTTTCACGTTTCTTTTTAGCGCATCGACATTAATGATTGCATTTGTTGCTCTATCTCTGTCTCTCTCTCCCTCTCCCGTAGCTGTATTAGTTCCGTAGGTTGCGCTCCAATTTCAGTTATTCAGATTTTTCAGATTTTCAGCTATTGTTGGGGTGGGCGTGGTTGACTATTCTCTGTCTCTCTACACTGCATCAGTGTATGGTTTTCCCTCATTCAAATTAAACTAAATATTTAGTTCAACGGTTCATTGCCTCAAGTACATATGTACATATGTATTTACATATCTCAAATCGAAGCAATCGGAGATCACCGATTCGACGTTCAATTGAACTGGCTCAAAGCTCAGCAAGCGCAACATCTCTTTCCCATATGTCTGTCTGTCTGTCTGCCAGTCTGTCTGTCTGTAAATATATCTCTCTCTTTTTTTTCGCTGTTGCTGTGTCTTCTTCTCTGTATTTTTTGTCTGTCTGCCTCTTTGGGTGCCCTTGACTATGCATGAGAGCACGTTTTTGTGCTTCTCTTTTTTTTTTTTAAGCTCTGTCTTAGGCTTTGCATTTGTCTGTCTATTTCGATTACATATGTACATATGTATGTATGTATAAAGTTGCTTGTTTGAAAACTAGTTTTTCTTTTAACCTATCCTTGCTCTCTCTCTTACTCTATGTATGACTGTGTGTGTGTGGGAGACACTTACAGATTTTTAAACAATAATAAAATGATGGAATTTCTTGTGTTTGAATTTTGAAACTTTGCAATACCCAAACGGTTAAATTCAATTTCAATCAACCAAACCATGCTAACGGATAAGTATGTATGTATGCATGCATGTATGTATGTATATTTATGCTTGCGTATGCGTACGAATTCCAAGAGATCGCCTAAAAGCAGGCAATGTGTCCTGTCTCTCTGCCCCTTTTCGCATATGTAGTACGAGTGGGGCTGTGGGCTGGAGGGGAGGGAGGTAAACTTATTGATTTTTTACACCACATTAGTTCGAGTCCTTCAAAAATGAAGCTGCTGCTGTCCTTGAATGTTATTTTCTCTACTCCATCTCTCTCTCTTTCTCTCTCTCTGTTTGCCCCCCATTGAAGTCGTTATTTTTCAGCTTCATGTTTCCTTAATGATTCTGTCAGTGTCTCGCCTTCGCGTCGCCGCCTCCTCCTTCTCCTGCTTCACTTGCAGGAGTCCTCGTCCTCGTCGTCTCGTCTGTGATTAACATTCTGAACCCCCAAAAGAGCGCTGTACTCTGCACAGGAGGCGTCTCCTGTGTCCGGAAGGAAAGCACTCTGCTCTCCCCAATTTACAGCCCAGCACACCAGAGCACACACTTTAACCCCCCACAAAAGAAACATGATTCATGCGTATCAATCATCAATCAAACTTTGGGCAAACTGCAGCCGAAATCGGAGAGAGTGTCGCGTAGGGGAGGGGAGGTCTGATGATGACGACGCTCTTTTTGGTCTCCGTTTTTGCCATTTTGTCATTTATTTGGCTTCCTTCCGTCTCTTACCCATTCCCATCTCTCTTCCTCTCTCTCTCTCTCTCACTCACTCTCTTTGGGCTGCTTATTTCGGATATTGCGCATATGATTCGCCGGTGGACGAAGGGGCAACAAGGGGGGATATTGTCTGTCTGTCTGTCCGTCTTTCGATTGGCATATTTAATTCGGCTAAATTGGAGAAAATCGATGAAGTGCGACAGAAAAAACCAAAAAATAATAAAGCAAAATGAATAATAGGGCTTCCTGCATATTGTCTTTCTGCTTGGGGGAGGGGAAACTAAGGCAAAGGGAAACTTGGACTGGACTGCTGTTGCGTCATTCCTTATTATTAGGGGGAGATTCGGTGTCATAAATGACATATAACTAAGTTATTAAATGTGAGATTATGTTGGGTCCTGTGTGCCTGTGTCCTGAGTGCCCTGCACAATGTACATAAATATATGTACATATGTTCTTTAATCATGAAAATGTGTGTTACCGTTACTCCTTTGCTTACTTTTAGCCCAAAAACTGGATACAGTTTAGTATGCATGTACATTACATATGTATGACAGCAACAAAACCAATTCCTCTCACGAAAAACGAAATCATAAAATATCAAAATCAGATAAGCACACAAAGATCCCAAGAGTTAGCCAAGAAACATACATACATACATACATACATACATACACAATTAAATGCCAGATATTAAGTACATATGTACATACATGTATGTAAGTATTCCCTGCAGAAGAGTCAAACTGTGAGTCAAATGCTCGGAAGGGGAGAGAAAGCTTCTCTCCCTCTCTCTCTCACTCTCTGAATTTCTTTGTGAGAAGTAGTTTCTCACGTTCTACGTACTGCACTCGTGCTCGGCGTTCCCATTCCATTTCATTCCATTCCCTTCTCTCTGTTCTGTGTTCTTTTGCCGCTTGATGTCATCGCTGGCGACGTCTAACGGTTGCTTTTGCATGTTTGTGTGCTGTGCGTGTGTGCCGGTGCCGGTGCCGCACTGCGCTCTTTAACCCTTTTATGGGTCGGTGGGGCACATTACGCACATGACAATTAAACGAGCCGAGCCAAGACGGGTTCCAGAAACTCTTGAAACTGTTGAAACTGTTCTTTGTACATATTTCGTGACTCTAATTACCACGCGGTGTCTGCTGCTGCTGAGAATTGAAATATATTTCGGAAGCGCCCCTCCAGCTACGAGCTTGGAATGTGTGTCTTTGCCATGACCAAAATTATATCTACATATGAACATATGAACATTTTGTTGTATAATTTCTTGGCATTTCCGGTACAGGTGTGCGCCCACAGGTGTCTGTCAGCGCCATCCCTCTCGCACCAGAGAATTCTCTTGCTGCCCGCCGTCTGTCGTCTGGCCATGTCTTGCTGTCAGGCTGCTCTGCTGGCTGCTTGTCAGAAACAGAAACTGAAGCATTTACTCCCCAAACCCCCCCAACTTTCTGGAGCAATTTTCGTGTATTGCCATCGATTTTCATGTGAACGACGCACTCTCTGGGAGTAGCAGTATATTTTGATAAAGGTCCTTTGATTAGAACAACAGAGATCCTTCCGCTAGCCATTAGCTGCTGGTTCTACTACTCTCAAGCGGATGGCAATTTATCTAACAACTAAAATTCTCGTAGTTCTTGTAAGAAGATCTCTCATGGAGTGCTAAAGGAGAAAGTACATGCATACACTGCACATACCTATGCACATGAGTGATCTGGAATCGGGAAACGAGACTAGGAGCTTATTCATGTTGCCACTTCGGCGTTGTGTGTGTTTACTGCTTTTCACTCTTGTGTGTATCCACTTCCTGTCCCAAATCTCTGCACTGGCGATGTCTCTCTCTCTCGCTCGCTCTCTCTCTGTCTGCTCCCTTTGCTACTTGCTGCCGCCAAGGAGCAAGGAACACGCAATCCCCATCGTCATCTTTTATAGCTCGTAAAACCAAAAACGACTTTTTAAACACAGACAATATTTGCATGTCGTTAGACATCTACACGCGCCCATTCCAAGCCCTGGGGCCTCTGCGGCTGTGGTGCGGCACCCGTTGCAACATTTTAAAAAAAAATAAAAATAAAAATAAAAAAAAAAAAAAGGCTGAGCCAGCCCACCTCTTACCACTCACCACCATCCATTCATTCATTCATTCATTCATTCATTCATTTGATTCATTCGTGGCACAGGGCACAGGGCCTGCCCGCCCATGCATGGGAATGCGAATGCCGGTGGTGGTGCAACCCTTTCATTCAGCAAACGGGATGCAAAAGCTGCTTCCCTGCTCTCACCAACCCCCACCCCCACCCACGTCCAGTGGGTCTGCCTCCTCTTTTGGCAGGCGTCTGCTTGGGGTCCCAGGCCTTTGTGTCAGATGTTAAGTACGAGTTTTGCTGCTGCTGCTGCTCCTGCTGCCACTCCAACTCGCATCTCCATCTCCCGCTCCCGCTCCCTCTGCTGCTCCGTGCTCCTTTTTGATTCAGTCAGTCAGTGGAGTTATGCCTGGCTGGATGAGTCATCGCCCCGCAATGCCTTTCCTCCATGGGACTCTTCAGCCACCTTCCCACACTTTGGGGGATTGCGTTGCTTTGCGTTGCGTCCCTGCCTCGTGGCACGTGGCAACTCTCCTTCTGCTCCCCCTCTCTGCGCTGCTCTGCTGCTCTGCTGTTTGTTTAAGCTAAAAGCGTTTGTTGCTCCCGCCTAATCCTCTGTTGGCATTTCTATATGTACATCCATCCATACATACATATATGTACATATATGAATGAGTACCTACAGAGTAGTACCCAAGTACATACATATGTCTGTATGTACCGCAAGAGCAGGACAAGGATCGTGAGTTACACTCCGAATGGATCCATCGCTCGAGTCGTTTGAGCTGTGAAATTTTATGGTTTGAAATTATTAATTAAGTTGAGATTTTTGGATTTTGCTGTAGAATACATATATTCTATCATATTATGTAATTATGTATGCATATGTATGTATGTACATTTATGTAGAATATTTCCCCCGCACTGTTAACAAGCTGTTAATGTGCTGTAATTGCAATTGAAGTTTTATTTGCCCATACAAACTGACATTTGACATTCCGCCTCCCCCACACACTTACACACACACACACACACACACACTGTAATGATGCTTCACAGGAATGAGTGGCAGTGGGGAACGGTCTGTCCAGTCTGTCCAGTCTGTCTGTCTGTCTGCAACTTGATTGGGGGGCTCTCTCTGCTTGTGGCCCCCCGATGTGCGATGCTGCGATGCTGCGTGTCTGTTGTAATTTGACTTTATTTTCGACATTCAAATCAATGTGGTTGAGTGGCAGACACGGAGACACAGAGACAGAAAGGAGTGCCAGTGCCAGTGCCAGTGCCAGAGGGCAATGCAAAGTCAATGGACAGATAGTTTTCGGTTTGCTTTTACAAGTCAAGAAGACTTGAAGCTGGCTTTAAAAGTCCACCCAATAAAGATTTTCCAATTTATTGTAAGAGCAAGAAAGCTGCAGTCGGCAGCTAGTGATTATCTATATAATTCGTATATATCTACATATGTATGTGTATATTAGCATATTGTGGATATCCTTCCGCTTGACATGCTCCTCGACTGTTGTCACACTCACACACTCACACACATTGGCCTTCTCCATGGAAACTAATCCATCAACTGTTGCCATGCCCCCTCCCCTGCCCTGCCCTACCCTACCCTCCCTCCCCTCCCCTGGGGCTGCCATCACCTGGACTCCATCGAACTATAAAAACTTTGTTTGCATGCTTTGTGGCCATTAATGAGGAGTGTTTTCTGTTTTCTGTTTTCCATGTCCTATTTTCACGTTTACGTTTGTTTCGTTTCTCTCTCTCTCTCTCTCTCTCTCTCTCTTGCTCTCTGCGTCTGTGTGTGTGTTGATACCTTGGAGACGACGCTTCCGCGGGACTCAGACCGGGGTCCGGACCCCCGTCCATTCATCCTGTTTGTGTGTTGGTGCCAGTGTCGGTGTCGGTGTCGGTGTCATTGCACGTTTGAACGTTGAACATGCACGAAAATGTCAACACGAGGCCGAGCGAGGATGACGACAACGCCAGCCTGACGCTGATGGACACACACGCCCCATTTCTTATTTCCCGCCTGTTCTCTGTGCCCCTCCCCTCCCCTCCCCCCTTTCTTTCTCTTTTTGGGAAACAGTTGCCGAAAAAAGCTTTCTGCTGTTCCTCTTCCTCTCCCCACTCAAGAGTTGGTCCGTTACTCAGAGCTTGGTGGTTGTATTAGCCAATGGGCCAACCCTTGTGAATGCCACTGTCCCCCCTGGCCCCTGCCCCCTCCCACAGCACATGGCCGTTGGCAGTTTAGTCGCCCACTCTCCCACTCCACTTGCAGACGGGGTGGGGCGGGGGCGGTGCAGGAGCCATTTTAAGTTTTTGGCATTTGACTGTCGACCGACCAGACCGCAAAATGCCACTGAAACAAACAACAAAAAGTGGGGTAAATGTCTGTCTAAACGTTTGAAGGATCTCTAGATAAGGGACAGTACTGGAGTACCGGATATTTGAGAGAAAATGAACAGAGACAGAGACAGAGAGAGAGAGAGAGAATGAGAGGAGCGATCGAAGGACAGTCTGTAGTCTGAGAGACTGCTACCGGGAATATCTATATGGGATCAGGATGTGGTGGAACCAACCTGTTGGAACCTCGGGGAACGGCGCACATTCATATGTAGCCTAATGATGAAATCGTGTGAGTCAGAGGGAAGCCTCCACCCTTCCATGCTGATTCCCCCCGATTCGGGCAGTCTCTGCTCCTTTTGTTTAACTTTTGTCTGCTCCGTCTGCTCCTCTCTACTCTCTCTTGGCTAAATGCGGCTTTGGCTTTGCTTCTCTTTTATTTTATGTGTATGCATGTATGTACACAGCCATGTGTGCATGTGTATATATGTATAACTGGGTTAGGGCATAGGACGCCGCGTGGGTGTGTCCACCGAGCCACCGAGCCTCCGAGCAGGGCAACGCTCAACGCTCAACGCTAAAAAGTATGCTATGGCATTTTCCTGCTTTCCAACCCCCAAAAATATAATGTGGGAACCAACCTCCCCAGTCCTGAGAGCTCTTAGACCCCACAGACCCCCCCTCCCTCCTTCCTAATATGTAAAAAGTACTCCGTCTCCCCTGCCCTGCTCTCCACTCCACTCCACTCCTCTCTCTCTCTCCCAATCTCTCCGTGTTCCTGATGATTCATCAGGCTTGTTCTGCTGCCCCTTCTTGCTGCATATACTCTCGTACAGTATGTACTCACAATTTCCATAAGAAATTCGTTTTATACCCTGTACTCAAAGAGTGTGGGGGTATATTAGATCCGTGGATCAGTCAGATGGAAGTACTATATATACAGATAATAAAAGACGCAGACTCACAGAGAATGATTGAATAAGATTAGATGCAAGCACCCATTGCCCATGGCACCCGGATTCCCCTGCAATTCTCGTGGAGTGTCGCCCTCTACCGGAGTGAGCGAGTCAATTACGAAATGTACAGCCACTGCTTGCAAAACTGCTTTCAGCTAATTCTTTTTGGGTGCGATCGCTCCGTAGTAATTTCAATTATCGTTTCCAGCTAGTCATCTTTCAATTAGGGAACCGGACAAGACAGCACCAACAGTTGCTGCAGTGGGATCGATCAGTCTATGAATGATGAGACGGCAGGCTACGACGACCGAAACACGAAAGAAAGGAAAGGGCGAAGGCTAAGGGCGGGAGTGGAGAGATAAGATTGAGGGTGCGGAGCAGCTGTTGTCTGGACTAACTGTTTCAGATGACCGCTTGACTGCCTTCGATAACGGTCTGCCGAGGGAGGGCAGACGCCGACACCGACACCGACGCCTTCCTGCCTGACTGCCTGACTGCTCGACTGCTTAACTGCCAGAATGCCATTTAGCCAGAAATTTATTGACTTGTCCAAGTAGTAGTGCTGCTGCTGCTGCTGGTCAAGACTTGGGGAGTGGGGAGGGTCAGGGGTCAAGTCGAGGGCTAAGCAGCGGCTGTCGGGTGGGCTGCTAATGTTGCATTTGAAACATGAGTCCTGGGGAACCGTTGATGCAACGTGGATATATGTACATGATTGTGAATGCGGATGGATAGTGGCCGATAAGCAGCTGCCTTGTGACCTGCCACGGAAAGTCACAAGTCGAAGGTGCAGTCACTCGCAGCACCACTCAAAACTCTGAGATTTAATACTGATGGATAAGTAAGATAATTGGAGTACATATGTATACTCGTGTATTGTGTATTGATACCAGGGGGTGGGGCGCAGATACCCCCAGTTGCGGCTGCTGGCCAAGCCAATTGCAAAAAGTTACCTCTGAGTTCAGTTCAACAAACTGCACGCCAGTCGGTCCATTTCCATAGCTGCCCCATGCTCCTCCTGTTCCACTGCAGCACTCCAGCAGCACTCCAGCCAGTTGCTCGGCTGCTCCGTTTCTCCGTTTCTCTTGGCAGTTTCAACTTGCAGCAACACTTAAAAACAATTCAAATGATTGACCTATTGCGTGACCTGTAGTCCAGAGTGAACCCGAACCCGAAAAGATCCAACCAAAAGGGGTTGGGGCTGGGCAGGGGGAGCAATGACTCAAGACTGAAAAATGTAAAAAAAAAAAAAAAAAAAAGTTGCTTCAATGTTTAACAAGCTCAAGCGGCAAGTAGTCCAGTTCGTCCGCTGGTACTGCATACATATGTATATATAAATATGTAGATATATGTATACAAAAGTCGGGCACAGGCTTACACACCAGAGAGAGAGAGAGAGAGAGAGAGGGAGAAAACTTGAGCTGGCGCTCTTCTGGCGTTGACTTCCTTTTGCCGCTTAATTGCAATTACTCGAGACTCGACGCGACTCGACTCGAGAAATAAGATGGAAAAAACAAGAGACTGCCCAAGCAGCCCACCCCCCTGGGTCTATGTCTATCCCGTTCCTCCCCCCCGACTCCCACAGCAGCGCGTCTCACTTCAATCGACATTTTTCGCAATTGGATATGAAGCAAATTAAGTTGTCATAATTTGTGCATAAAATGTCTTAATTTTCATTCACTCCACTCCGCTCCACTCCACTTCACTCACGAGCAATGTTGATTAAGCGAAATTAAATGTGGAAAACCGTAAGGCAACTTGTTAAATGCTTAAGAGGCGGCTCTCGCCTCTGATGGCAGTCCAGGAAACGGGGAGGCGGCAGGGGAACGGCAAAGCAAAGCTCCAATTGGTCAATCCCAAAAGGAACAATTAACGGGATTACGTACAGTAGGTGAATCACTGCACTCCAATTTCAATTCCAATTCCATTCCATTCCATGCCAGTCTGGAATGAAACACACTGCTTGGCAACATTTCTAATATTTAAAGTTTCACTTAAAGTCTATTACATAAAGATACATACATACATACATATGTACATATATATATATATAAATAAGTATGTATAGTATGTGGATAAATTCACTTAATCTTAGTTAAATTTGTTGATTATGCATGTCTCGCTGGGCAATAGACCGAATAGCCCACCCATCGCCTCAATGGAGCAGACAATCTGTAGATTTAATATTAAGCCACAGTCCACCCATACGTGCCGTCATTTAACTCAGAAATACTTATGGGAGGGAGAGAGACCGATTTTTGGGCTGGCGTTTCTCGTTCTCGTTCTGGTTCAGGGCTGCATTACAGGGCTGTGTATTGCAGTGGCAGCTGCAAAACATGTGAATGTGCGCGTGCCGACCACTGATGGAAATGGCTGCGTAGCGACTTGCGCATGCAGGATGGGGAATGTCCTCTAGACTTGATCAATGTTCGCATGAAACTTTGAGGCTGAGCACACATGTAACTCTGAACTTAACATTTCATTTCGCTTCAACTCATTTCAGTTACTCATGGATAAAGAACGGCAAGAAGTTCGACTGGCAGGCGTACGACGACCGAATGCTGCGGCAGCCGGGACGCGGCACACTGGTGATCACCTCGCCGAAGGACGAGGACCGGGGCCACTATCAGTGCTTTGCATCGAACGAGTTCGGCACGGCCACCTCGAACTCGGTGTACGTGCGGAAGGCGGAGCTGAATGCGTTCAAGGACGAGGCAGCCAAGACCGTGGAGGCGGTGGAGGGCGAGCCCTTCTTGCTGAAGTGTGCGGCGCCTGACGGCTTTCCCAGTCCGACGGTCAACTGGATGATGCAGCAGTCCATCGACGGCAGCATCAAGTCGATCAACAACTCGCGCATGACCCTCGATCCGGAGGGCAACCTCTGGTTCTCGAACGTGACCCGCGACGATGCCAGCGACGACTTCTACTATGCCTGCTCGGCGACCTCCGTGTTCCGCAGCGAGTACAAGATCGGCAACAAGGTGCTGCTGGACGTGAAGCAGATGGGCGTCAGCGCCTCCCAGAACAAGCACCAGCCGATCCGGCAGTATGTCTCACGGCGGCAGTCGCTCGCGTTGCGCGGCAAGCGCATGGAGCTGTACTGCATATACGGCGGCACGCCGCTACCCCAGACCGTGTGGAGCAAGGACGGACACCGGATACAGTGGAGCGACCGCATCACGCAGGGCCACTACGGCAAGTCGCTGATCATACGGCAGACGAACTTCGATGACAACGGCACCTACACCTGCGACGTGTCGAACGGCGTGGGCAATGCGCAGTCCTTCTCCATCATCCTGGAGGTGAACGCCATACCGTACTTCACCGTGGAGCCCGACTTCAAGACGGCCGCCGAGGACGAGGAGGTGGTGTTCCAGTGCGAGGCAGCCGGCTTCCCCGAGCCCAAGATCAGCTGGATCCACAACGGCAAGCCCATCGAGCAGAGCGCGCCCAATCCGAGGCGCACCGTCACCGACAACACCATTCGCATCGTGAATCTGCTGAAGAGCGACACCGGCAACTACGGCTGCAATGCCACCAACTCGCTCGGCTACGTCTACAAGGATGTCTTCCTCAACGTGCAGGCCCTGCCCCCAGAGATCGAGGAGCCGCCGACCGCCCTCTCCACCGTCGACGGACGCAACGTGACGCTGCGCTGTCGCGTGACCGGCGCCCCCAAGCCGCAGGTGAGGTGGCTGCGCGCCACCAACTGGCTGACCGGCGGACGCTACATCGTGCAGGGCAGTGGGGATCTGCAGATCCTCGACGTGACCTTCTCGGACGCCGGACAGTACACCTGCTATGCGGAGAACAAATTCGGCAACAAGTCCGCCGAAGGCTCGCTGACGGTGATGGAGCACACGCGGATCACACAGGAGCCGCAGAACTACGAGGTGGCCGCCGGCCAGTCGGCCACGTTCCGCTGCAACGAGGCGCACGATGGCAATCTGGAGATCGAGATCGACTGGTGGAAGGACGGGCAGTCCATCGACTTTGAGGCGCAGCCACGCTTCGTGAAGACCAACGACAACAGCCTGACGATTGCCAAGACAATGGAGCTGGACTCCGGCGAGTACACGTGTGTGGCACGCACCCGACTGGACGAGGCCGCCGCCAAGGCGAACCTCATCGTCCAGGATGTGCCGAACGCCCCCAAGCTGACGGGCATCAACTGCCAGGCGGACAAGGCGGAGATCATGTGGGAGCCGCAGGGCGACAACCGCTCGCCCATTCTCCACTATACGATCCAGTTCAACACCTCGTTCACACCGGCCTCGTGGGACACGGCCTTCGAGAAGGTGCCCAACACGGACTTCTCCTTTGTCGTGCAGATGTCGCCGTGGGCCAACTACACGTTCCGCGTGATCGCCTTCAACAAGATCGGCGCCTCGCAGCCGTCCGAGCACAGCGATTCGTGCACCAACCAGCCGGACGTGCCCTTCAAGAACCCAGACAATGTGGTCGGCCAGGGCACGGAGCCCAACAACCTGGTCATCTCGTGGACCCCCATGCCGGAGATCGAGCACAATGCGCCCAAGTTCCAGTATCGCGTTAGCTGGAAGCGGGACATACCCGCCGCCGCCTGGGAGAACAAGGACATCAACGAGTGGCACCAGAACAACATCGTGATCACCGACCAGCCGACCTTCGTCAAGTACCACATCAAGGTGGTGGCCATCAACGAGCGCGGCGAGTCGAATGTCGCCGCCGAGGAGGTGATCGGCTACTCGGGCGAGGACCGGCCGCAGGACGCGCCGACCAACTTTACGATGCGACAGATAACGACAGCGACGAGCGCCTATCTGGCCTGGACCCCCGTCAGCGAGGAGTCCGTGCGCGGCCACTTCAAGGGCTACAAGATCCAGACGTGGACCGAGAACGAGGGCGAGGAGGGGCTGCGCGAGATACACGTTAAGGGCGACACGGACACGGCTCTGGTCACACAGTTCAAGCCGGACTCGAAGAACTTTGCCCGCATACTGGCCTACAACGGACGCTTCAACGGTCCGCCCAGTGCCATCATCGATTTCGATACGCCCGAGGGTGTCCCCTCGCCGGTGCAGTCGCTGGATGCCCATCCGCTGGGCTCCTCCGCCTTCTGGGTCACCTGGAAGAAGCCGCTGCACCCGAACGGCAAGCTCACCGGCTACAAAATCTACTACGAGGAGGTCCAGAACAGCTTCGTCGGCGAGCGACGCGAGTACGATCCGCATATCACCGATCCGAGGATCACGGGCACCAAAATGGCGGGCCTGAAGCCCGACACCAAGTATCGCATCTCCATTACGGCCACCACCAAGATGGGCGAAGGAACTGAGTGAGTGTGCCCCCCGCTCTTGAAAGTAAACACTTCATTTAATTTATTAATTCCCCCTGCAGGCACTACATCGAGAAGCGTACTCTGGGCGAGGGCAATCTGGCACCAGCTACGCCCAGCTTCGCCTGGGAGCAGCTGCCATCGAACAATGGCCAGGCCAAGTTCCGCATCAACTGGCAGCCGAACACCGAGGGACACGCGGGAACCCACTTCTTCACCAAGTACAGGTAAACTACTCCGTCCCTCTCTCTCTCTCTCTTGTGTGTCTCTCTCTCTTCTAAACACACGTCTCCATTCGCTCTGGCAGGGTCAAGGGTGAGACGCAATGGTCCGACACAAAGGAGGAGAAAATGACCACCTATCAGGAGATTGGATTGAGCCCGGATACCGCCTACGAGTTCCGAGTGGTGTCCGTCGATGGCCACTACTACACGGAGAGCGCCACGCAGGAGATAGACACGAATAGCGTAGAGGGGCCGATTATGGTGCCCAACGAGACGGTGGCCAATGCCGGCTGGTTCATTGGCATGATGCTGGCCCTGGCCATCATCATCATTCTGTTCATTGTCATCTGCATCATACGTCGCAATCGAGGCGGCAAGTACGATGTACACGACCGGGAACTGGCCAACGGAAGGCGCGACTATCCCGACGAAGGAGGTTTCCACGAGTACTCGCAACCGTAAGAGAGGGTCCAGCTACCAATCTTTCACTTTCGATTAATAACCTATATCCTGTGTTGCAGTTTGGATAACAAGAGCGCTGGTCGCCAATCCGTTAGTTCAGCGAACAAGCCCGGCGTGGAGAGCGACACCGATTCAATGGCCGAGTACGGCGATGGCGATACAGGTTAGTCGATTCGATTCCGATTCCTTCCCCCCGTTCACCCCATTCCCCTTGCCATCTACATACATACATAAATACACACACACATACATTGTACCTGTGTACATCCTTTGTACCTCCTCCTTGTCCTCCTTCACATCTTAAGCCTAGAACGGAACCGTATTGCTGCAAAGAAACATTTCAAAGATTACTTAAAACAAAAACAAAACATGCCATGGAAAAGCATAGAAGCAGCCACAGCCTAAGGGAGGAGGGAGGCCTTGCCCACGGGCTGCAAACGATTTTTCAGTTTTCTGAATATATAGCAAGCATGGGAACGGCACCGTTCTAGGGCTATCCCCCCGTACAACCCCAACATCATCTTGACTCTTTTTTTTTTGTTTGTTCTCATTGGCTACTCCATGGCCTTGATTTCTTTACAACGATTTTAATTTGATTTGATTGATGTGGGATGTTGATGTTGATGATGATGATGATACTGTGGTTCACTGTGGTTATGCAGCTGTGGCCACCGCTGCCGCCCATGCCGCCGCCGCTGCCCGCAAGGGAGGCAGCAAAAATTTGCAGTCACTGCAGCAGCAGCAGCCATCGGCGTCGATATCGTTCCAGCCATCGCTGCCGTTGCCAACGTTGCCAACGTTGCCACCGTCGCCACACTCGTCCCCAGCACCACCACCACCGTCCTACGACCACTGCATAGCCAGCGGTGGCGTAACGCGCAAAGTCTAAGAGAGTCCTTTCGCTCTCTACCCATTTTCGACTCATTGTCGTTGTCTCATTGTGCTCCTACCCGTTGCGGCCGCGTCGTCGTCATTCACCAGTCCGTCAATCTGTCAGGTCAGAAGAGCCCTCCAAGGGCCCCCTTGCTCGTAATTTTTGTGTGTGTTTAAAGTTCTCTGTTCTCATTGCGGCTGGCTGTTTGCTGCTTGCTGCGCTTTCGTCACACAGATAGGAGAAAGACAGGCTCTCCCATTCCGCCGTTCCAACTTTAACCGCTTGCTCGCTCGCTCGCTCTCTCTTTGGAATGCACTGAGCCGAGCAGAAGAGAGCGAGGGACAGTTACGCGCTGCATCTCCATTGATCCTTTTGCCCTTGCACGCTGTTGTTTTCGTTTGCTCTCTTTTTTTTAATACTAACTCTGCTCGCGCAGGGCAGCCGCAACCTGTTAAAAGCTCTGCTCCCCACTGAAACACCAACCCATGTACCCATGTACCCATGTACCCATGTACCCATTTGGCATCTGGCTTGGCCACAGCTGCTGATCCACTCCACTCCACTCCAATTGCAATCCATTTCATTCCGGAGCATCATCCATCCATTCCAGTCGCTAAAGTTTGTTTAATGTTTTTTGTGTGTTTCTGTTAAATGTTTCTTTTATGCCTTTATATATATATATATTATGTATATCTGGAATTGCACCATACTTATTTGATTTAATTTAATTTGTATTTTATTTTATATGTATCATTCTTTCTCTTACTTTCCTTTTTACACCAAACACAAACACTCACGAAAATGTTTGAATATGAATATGAATATGTATGAACAACAAACAATATCCAGGCATGAATGAAGACGGATCCTTTATCGGCCAATATGGACGCAAGGGGCTTTGATTTAATTTGTAAGCAGCGGCGCCACACCAAGCAGCACGGCAGCCAAACCGAAACCTAAACGAGCCCGAAACCCACCTCCAAACACCACCCACAATCACACACACACCACACACACACACACACACACACACATCAACACTAAACACACCACAAAACAAAGCCCCAAAAATGAACAAGATCAGCGCCCAAGAACCACAACTAAATTCTAGAGACCATCGTTTCACTTTGAACGAAGTGCGAAAGGACGTGGAAATTTAAATAGTATATATATAGATATATAAATCAAACTTTTATATATTTAATATTAAAGTTAACAAGTGTAAAAAGCAAAGCAAATTCTACTGCCAAACGAACGGAAGAAATCAAAGCAACAGAAACAGAAACAGCAAAAGCAACCGCAACGGCAAATACAACAACGGCGATGACGATCGATGCAGCAAAAGGCTATTTAAACGAAACAAAAACAAAAACAAAAACAAACAAACATGACAAAGAATAATAAGAAGAAGTGGAAGAAGTAGCAATGAAAGTTACGGAAAAAGAATCAAAATCGAATCGAAAGAGCAGAGCAGAGCAGCAATATAAACATGTAATAATTTGGGCCAACAGGAGAGCGCGCTCTCGAGGAACATTGAGGCAGAGGGAAAGAGCAAGAAAGCAAAAAATAAAAAATAATATATACTGATATGCGAATCCGAGGCCACCGATAAAACTCATTTTGTATGCTACCATATATTTGCCAATCGATCTTCAATCGATTTGAATCGCTCTCTTAGCACCTGCACCTGCCCCTGCTCTCTTTTGGGTGTCTCTTTCTGTTCCACTGTGTCCCATGCACTCACCGTATGCAGCTGTATATCTATGTCTCGCTCTCTTACATGTAATGCATATATATATAGAAATATAAAGCGTAAATAAGTTTTAATTTAATATTTTTTTATACTATAAACAGTTAATGTAAAATCTCCGTTTAGCTCCCTCCTTGAGACCACAACAATAACAAACAAACAAACAAACAAGAAGCAAAAAACAAAACATTTTTGCGTAGATGTTTATTTTGCATTATCTTACTTTGTATTTTGTTTTTATTTTATAATTTGTGTAACATTTTGTTTATTCTATTGCTCTATATTTTTTTTTATCTCGTTTGTACTTCATTTTTCACAGTGAAATAGTGTTGTAAAATGTAAAAATGTTTCCTTTGCGTTTGTTTTTTGGAAAAAAGAAAGAATCGAAGAAGAATTACAAATAAATGTTTTTTTCTGTGTAGTAGAGCTATTTAATATTAATGAATGGATGACGAATACACTACATAATTGTATGGAATTATAATTTTTTATATATGTATATTAAATTAGAAAGAACAACAAACAAAATAAAGAAAACTGAATGAATAATAATCAACGAAACAAGAAACCCTTTTCCCAATCGTAAAGTATCCTTCACATTTATGTACGTACGAGTAGTATGTATTTTTTGACATAAATGACCATAAGTATTATGTAGCGAACCTCGTAAGTCTTATAGATCGTCAAGCTATATACGTATGTATATCTTATGGCTGGCATTAACCGATGAAAACATCAACTCGACAGTTATAACGTCTTGTAAGAATTATAATTAGTTTATTCTTTTTCTTTATGTGTTGGTTTACTCGTGTCTTCATTTGTAGCTGACAAATCCGTAAGGTAAAGTTTTTGTATTCTTACAAGCATTTTTATTATAATTTACTTATTATGCCAATGCTTATAGTAGATACGTAGATATGTACATAGAACCCCCATAGTACCCCCCAAAGTAATTGTAGTTTAACAAATTCCAGACTAACGGAGCCCACCCTTGTCCCTCACATCCACCTACTCACATCCAGGAACAGGGACTATGCTAAATAAAATAATAATAATCCATAATCCATAAATATAAATTTCTAATACAAACTAATCGAAACTCTCACGCGGTGTTGTGGTGCTGCTTTGGTTGGGGTTGAGGTTAACATGGTCTATAATATTATTTATAAATATGTGTACTTGGAATTAGTGATTTACTCACAGCTAAAGTAATATATAAATTATCTGGATTATTCTATCGCCGCAGGTCAATTCACTGAGGATGGCTCCTTTATAGGCCAGTACGTGCCCGGGAAGCTACAGCCGCCAGTCAGTCCACAGCCGCTCAACAGCTCAGCCTCGCCGGCCCAGACAAGTGCCGCCGCCGCAGCAGCAACAGCAGCTGGATTGGCATCGGGAGCAGGAGGAGCTGGAGCTGGTGCTGGTGCTGGGACAGGAGCCAGCAATGGAGGAACTGGTTCGACCAACACTGCCGCGGTAGCCACCTACGTCTGAGAGGCGTTCCTGGAGCTGGATGGATTTCCTTTGAGTTCTTGATTTTCTTCAAATTATTCTACGCCCCAAAACCTTTTTGTAATTGTATGTGTAAAACGAAAACTGCTTTAAGTGTCTGCAAAAAAAAAAAAACTTAAGAAAACCAAAAATTATATTAAAAAAAAAAAACAAACAAAAACGAAAAAAAAACAACAACAAAAAATGTAATGAGAAGAGTTGGCAAGAATTTAAAGCATTTGATTTTGCTTCCTTTGGCTTATTTAATACGTATTTTAGCAAACAGCTAACGCCTTTTCCAAACTATAAAAACAAAGAAGAACAAAACAATTACAATACAATTTTTTATATATGTAAGCTAAAAACACAATTAGATGAACAAACAACAAAATATATAAAAGTTAATGAAGGGAAAACCATTTGAGGTGATGCCTGTCGGGAACCATTCTTTTTTTTTTTGCGAGAATATGTATGTATAACGAAGAACCGCGTACATCAGCGGACTATATGGAAAATGAGTCAAATTTTGTAACCAAACCAAAGACAAGGCGAACCGGTACATCCGGCTAGCAGCGACAGATATCAAAACTAATTAGCAAGTTTATAAACGTACAAAAAAACAAATGATTGACTGAATTGTGGAGCCCATTGCCAATCCTACTATACACATGTGTATGGATGGATGGATCCATTGAGACCTGTCAGCTGTCTACCCATTTGCCTTGTTCAAATTCTACTATTTTTACAATAATTTGTACTGTACCGATACTTATGTATAACCAACAGAATTGATGTGTTCAGCAAGTAAAATTTCCAGCCTGAGTACGGATTATGGTTACTTTCAAACAACAAAAAGACTTCGGAGGCAGAGAGCAGCCACGCTAGCCATTTAGTACCCCCAAATTGTTGGGCTTTGTTCAGATCAGATTTGTAGATCAAGGTTGCAAAGACCAACGGCAAAGAGTGTCTGCTCCCTGGGGACCCCATCACAGAAAAGAAAATAAAAGAAAAAACATTCCTTTCGCTGGCAATTTGAATATCGTATAAGTTTCTGATTTTCGTCCATAGCGTAATGACAAATTGTGTGTAATATTGAAACGAAACGAAAACCCTTCATCATTTGTCCATTAATTATTTAAGTAAAGCAATTAGTTAATTAACAAATTAGTTGACTGACTCTGTGCTCCTGATCAGTCAGTTATATGTATGTATACCTTATACTTATGAGTGCATGATGCAATGCAAATCGGTATGCTGCCCAATATTTAGTGCGTGGACTATTGGGTTATTTTTATGTTGATAAATCGCAATGTAATTACTGATTTTGCATTCCTGGTAAACGTAAACGTAAACGTAAACACAAAATCCAGATCTGTAATAATAATTAAACCTTTTTTTTTAACTAAACACACACACACAAAGTGGCATTAGAATCTAAAACTGGAAAACAAGAAAAAACAAACACAATAAAACACAACAACATCAACAATTTCTTTTTCTGTTCTTTGATCAACTTTTCATTAATTTAAATCTCAATTTACAATTTTGTATGCCCGCTTGAGGAGTAACCTATAATTGGCATTGGCTATGAACCTGGACGTCTTCATATTTTTGTATTTTTTGGTGTGCAAACCTACCTGCGCATTGACTTACTTACATACATACATATGTATGTATATTCGGTTTAGCTATTTACATATATTTTAACTGGACTGCCTACTCCAGAGATATGTATGAACAACTCGATATGTACATTATTAGGTGGGATATATGTAAGCATTTTTATTTGGTCTTTAATAAACATACAGGGTTGCTTAGTAAAATTTTGCATTAGATTTAAAGAAATGAATAACGAAGGAAAGAGAGCATAGAAATGGGATGGAACGGAATGGAATGGAATATAATGACGAGTGGCGAGTAAATGAGTTTGAGAATAACGAGTACTTACATACATTTTGCATATGTGTAGTTTGATTAATCGTATTTCGGGCACTGCATTCTGTTTGCTGTTACTTCAATTAGCTATCTATGGAACTCTACTAATGAAATCGTATAACCCCCTGCTTGAGCATAGTTTTCAGCCGAATACCCCATTCTTAGCCCGACCCCCACTGGAATATACTCAGTGAGACCAATAAACTAGTTTCCGCTCTCCCCCCCAAATAATCACAAACAAAAACTGAGGGACGGAAGAAACGTTGCCCACTATTACCCTGCACCACGCATATCCCAACGATTGAGATAGCTGACGATCGATCGGTTCTCCGCAGCAAAGTAGGGGAATAAAGCAGTGAGGAGACAGGGAACCTGGCCCGTTACACGCTGCACCACATCTCTAGTTACACCGTTGCAGCCGAAAAAGCTCACACACACCCACAGACCCACACACACACACACACACACACACCACAACCACGCTGAAATACCGAAAGAAAGGAAAGAGGAGAGATAGAGCTGTGGAAGAAAGCTAAATAATAAAATACATACAAACAAATATGCTATATACACGTACATACATACATACATATGTATACATATTTATATGGATATATGAATATATATTTACATGTATTAAGGACAACGATCTAAATCTAATGTTCACGACAAAGCGATATATATATACATACATATATATATATATACAATATATAGAGAGATGTATAAGATTTTGCATAGATATTGTGATTTCCCAAAATGAAAACTCAAAATAGTCAATAGCAAAAGTCAAAGTCAAAGCCAAGAAAATAATTCCTCTTGTTTCCAAATAAAAAAAAAAGACAAAGTGTTCATAGGTGGGATGGAATCGTTCGATATCGATCCTTCCAGATCGATATCCAAGCGAACCCAGGCCCTCGTTACCCACCAACGAGTGGGTAAACGGGGGTGGAGGGTGGTGAGAACTAAACCACACACCAAAAACTGCACTGCCTGTGTCGGGTTCTATTTTACATTACATTTACAATTGCATTTGCATTTACATAGCCGCGTACATACGCATGATACATGTGTACATTCAACATATGTACATATGTATGTATGCCGCTTCAAGAAAGAGTTTTTGTACCACTTAAAAATAAAAAGGTCATTTGCACAATACTGTGATTCCTAACAACAAAACAAAAACACGAAAGGAAAAGAGGAACGAGAAGTCAGAGAGAGAGAGAGAGAGGGAGGGAGAAAGGAAGCGATAAGAAATGTATAGCGATGCGATGCGAAGCTGATAACGAATACAGAGATTCAGATGATCAATATACATACATACTATGTACATACATACATACATACATATGTATATGGCTGTATGTACGACTACGCACGAGTATGTATGTATACGTACAATGTTTAATTAGAAGAACAGAACTACTTATATTGTATGTATAACCACTCCACTATATCCAACTTTTGCAACACTTTCTTGCGTATAATTATTACCACTAATCAATGGCCTAAACAAAATTACACACGAATTGTGCGAACAAACACAAGGGTCGGCAGAATACATTTTTAATTGAGTTTTAGCGAATCAAATATATAAACAACCTACGATTAAATTAAAAAAAAGTCATATACAACAGCAGAAAGTAACGGACAAGTAACAAGTAACAAAAAGAAAGCAGTCAAATCTTTGCCAACGAGCAGAAGCAACAAATGAAATTGAAATTGAAAATGAAAATGAAAATGTGTTAGCTGTAAAACCTATAATGAAAAATAAACCATAGAAACAACGTTAATTTTTTTAATCTTTTGCAACCTCATTTCCTTCTTGCTTGGCTTCCAAGCCTGACGAGAGTTTAGTGTGTGGATCATAAGTGGATCGTAAGAGCGAGAGCGAGTCCTCAAAGATCTGCTTATATACACCATCACCATCGCATCCAACTGCGGCAAACCTGTAGCGTCTCGAAATGCGCTGGAATCCTGACAATCTTCGTTTCTCCGACAAGAGCCAAAAGGCCATCTATATTCTGCGTGTCAAGTGCCTCAAGCTTCGCTTCGTGGTCCTCGGGTCTTGTCTTGACCTCCTGAATTTAGGAGGGGTTAGCATCAGCCGTGGCGATTATACGACAATTATCACAATATTAATTTAAAATATTTAATAGCTTTTATTTTTCACATCACCTTACTTATTTTACACGCGAGGTGTTTCTGGCAGTGGCAGTGGCAGCGGAAGTGGCATGGACAACTATTACTCTTCATTTGTATGCCAATGGGAGTGTGGGTGTCGCTTCCATTTCTTCGTCTTTTTGGGGAAAGAAAGTTCCCAGACGAACAAAAACAATTTCCACAATGTGCCAGCGGGCAGCAAGTGCTGCGCCAATTAAATTGTTTTTGTTTTGGTTTGTTTTTTGCGTTTATTATTTGGCAGAAGCGCAACAAGCGCTGGCCATGCAGAGTGTTGCAAAAAAAATGTGGCCGAAACACACAGGAAAGTGTTGAGAAAACAGCGGATGACAAGCAGCTTTGCACTTAAATTAAATATCGCATTGACAGCAATAGATATGAGAGTCCAACACCAAAAATGGTAAAGAGTTTACTGTATGCTGGTGCCTTAACCTCCGGCCGAACTGTAGCAAACTGTACCACAGTAGCGGAGCCCATCGAGAAGGCAGCTGCCATGACTAACTCACTCGCACTTTCTCGCTCCGACTCGACTCTTCTTCATGCAAAAGATCGATTGAAAGAAAACCAATGAATGAAATGAAACGAAACTTTTTTCCTTTATTTAATTTTTATTCAATAACAAACTCAGACTTAAAACATAATTTTAACATTTAAATTTGAAGAGGGAAAAATCGAAATCCCTAACAACCCGTGAGTACATCGTTTGAGCAAGAGAAACCAGAGAATAAATACGAGTATTAATTAAATTTAGAATAAATAAGAAAACATTCATTTTAAATTGTCAAACTGTATGTCGCTGTAGTGTTGCAACGATTTTCCTTCACAGTTCACAGTTTTAGCGTCACTTGTTGCTGTGACCGACCGATCGACCTCATCGCACGACTCCGCTGGCCAATTAGCCAGCCCGCATTCGCCCTGTTGCATGCATAAACAGCCAATAACAACAGCAAGGACAGGGCCTGCCCAACCTGTCAACGTGTCCTTTGTACAGACACATGCTCGCATACTCGTATGCGACTTTGCTGACTTTGCATGTCCAGGTCCAGGTCCAGGTGCAAATTGGGTTCAGCCCGGTCGTCGCTTGAACGTTGACACAGTGTCAACTGAGACAAAAAAAAACACTGGTAGCTGCACACATGGCAACGGCACCGATGCGAAGCCATCGGAAACTATCGGGAGTCGCTGGTGGGGGGGCTTGGGGGGTGAAACTGATGGAGCAGGCTCAATGAGCTGCCACCTGCCATTGGAAGATGTTGGGGTAATTGGCCGGAATATGTGTCCCGGGCAGAGCACTCTGTGGGCATGGCATGGTGGCCCTGACCCAAAGAAGGCCTCAAGCTCGCACTAAGTCACAGTGGTGGCACGCAAAAAGGGGAAGCCTGCCAGAGGAAGGAGCATGTCTGCCGAGTTCTGTGGAACACAGAAATCTGTTACTACCCAACCTGTACGTTTTCTTTCCACAAAAAAAAAATAGCAGCTACAGCTACACTTCCGTCAAAGCTTTGTCACAGCGGGACTAGAGCGAGAGTGATATTTGGCAGTCATAGAGAGAGAGAGAAAGAGAAAACAATGTAAAAAGCAGTTGATTGATTCTGCTTAATATACTAGCACTGCTTAATCTACTAGCACTGCTTAATATACTAGCGTTTCAATGTGCTTGTTTCAAGGTATTTACTTTCGATTAGCTGTCATATTTTACAGATAGAATGTGTGAAATCTGTTGCTGCTGCTGCCTCTAACCTGCCACACAATTCGCGCCTCGACTGTGTGCCGACCGAGTCAGCCTGCCACAGTCAAAGAAGGGGCGTGCGTCAGATTGCCCCCAAACTGCTTGTCCATTGTACCACCACTGTGCCCGACTGACTCTGCTTTCTGGCTTTCGATTCGGCTGGCAGTCATCGGGTAGCGGCGTCGTCCTCGTGGCCCTCGTGCGTGCAGCATCAGGCGGCGCCGCCTTTAGTTCACTTTTTTCTCGCCTTGTGGCAGGTCGCTGTCGCTCGCCGAATCGAAAGATACGCGCACCAGTCACACACGGAGTCAGGCGCCGTAGCGACGTGAAATTTCAGTTAAAGATTTGAAAGTGCCAACGCCTCAGTGGAATCCATAGAGTCCCCAGGTCCAAAGATCGTTGCAGCAGGAGGTGAGTGATTTGATGAGCTTGTTGTGCCACTTGCCACTGCTTGTAATTGTAACGTAACCTTATCGTATTTGCTGGCACTTCACTTGTAATCTCTGCCCAATTTATTATTTATGGGCAAGTGTCAAGTGTCCCAGGTCCTTCCTCTATTTGTGGCCAACAAGCACACAACACTTTGCATAGTCACCGTCCCGTCCGCACCATTTACGCTCTTGAAAGCCATTAACATGAATCTTTCATTTCATTCCACATGTAGTATGTACCCACTATGTATTTGCCTTAGTCCGGCCGGCCACTTATGATTGTCGCGCGGCTTCGTCTTCAGAGTCGAGATGATTTCCACTCCCACACACATATGACATTTTTATGGGGCCCTTGAGTGTGTTTTGCCCTCGTCTTTTGGCCACAAATGCTTTGCTTTGTTTCAGTCTTTCAGGGGCAAAGCCTTTACATGGTTGCAGGACGATGACTTTCTTCCAGTTCTAATCAAATAAAATTGTTTTAATTTATCCCAGCACCCACTTGGTTAGAGTCATTAACTGGATTGGGAGAGACAGTCCCCATGCAGTCCCCCAAGCCTCTCCAGCTTTAATCCTGATCAGGATTCATTTGTTTATTGCTGCCAACGATGCCAGTTGACAGTTTTTGTTTTCAGCCTCCAGCTTCCGTTTTTCGTTTTTCGTTTTCCGTTTTCATTGCCACTGCCATTTCCACTTTCTATCATGTGAGAAGACAATGTGGATTTTCTCCCTATTCGCTCGCTCCACGAGTCGTATACTTAATATTTATTCCCAGTGCTGATGGAAATTTTGGCAGAGTGGAAAACGTTTCTGGTAATCAGCCGTGTGTGCAACACTGCAATTTCCTGCCACCTGACAATGCTTTTCAGCTGCCACCCCCAGCCCACAGCCTCTTCGGGGCATGCGACTGATTGGCTTCAATGCCTCATGTCAGAGAGCTGCATAATGCCGATCCAATCATCCATTGCAACCATCTAAACGTTCACAGGGCTACAGCAGAGTGCAGCGAGGGGGCGGTGAAATATCATGAAATATGCATGGCAGGTGCTGAGTGATTCTCGGGCGCCACCAAGTCCGCCAGCCGAGACTGAAGGAGGAGCGCATCCATAATTCAGGCAGCAACTGCAAATGTGCAATGAGCGGCAATCGCAGAGGGTAACAGCTGCAGTGGGCCATTAAATAAAAGTGTCTAACAGTAGGTACTTCTGTGCAAGTTCTCCCCCGTTCCACAGCAACCGAACAAGACAAGACCATTCAAATGTAAAATGATAATTACACTGTTACCGCGCCAGCAATCGACATTAAGATGTCTGAGCATTACAATTGTCTGTGACTCGTTGGGGCACAGGGAGCACTCCCCAGCGTAGCCCCTAAATACATGCAACAGTTAACAGTCCGATGTACCATTTAATTGGCTTGGCTTGAGCTCCGGGCTTAGGGCTCCCAGCTGTGGCCCCTCCATTTTACAACGATGACAACCCTGTAAGGAGCATTAACCTCCCAATGGCTGGATCGAAAGGGGCCCGAGGTTTGTCGCTAAAACATCGTAAAACGCTGCGCAACAAATTATCGTTAGATTTATTGCCCGCCAGCGTGGCAGTTGCTCCCAATTCGGAGGGCTTTTCGTTTTTACAATTTTATGAGAGCCACCAACAGAAAAAAGAACAACACAAAAAAACAGCAACAAAAACCAAACCAAAACAAAACAAAACAAAGTATGAACCCGAATGACAGAAAGATTGCATAGCTTTCGATTTATGGTTGAGGCGGCAGTTAAAAATGTTTGCATGTGTTTCAGTGTAGAAAAAGGCAACAGCCAACGGCCACCAGCCTCCAGCCTCCAGTCTCATCCTCGATAGCCGAGCTCACTGAATATTTGTTCTTGGCTCTCGCTTCTATTCTCTGAACATTCAAGTTTTGGTTTTAATAGTTTTGTTGAGTGCCCCTTAAAGTGGCTTGCAGCTTGCACGGGGGGCGGGCAAGCTCCTGCTGTCTGAGTGGCAAGACTGATACTTAGCCGAAAAATTGACCAATTCCTTTTGGGCTATTAAATTCGTATTCGTCTCCAATGCTTTTGCTCAGCCAATCAGGAATGAAATCAACTGATAGCAATCTGATATGTTCCCATGAAAGTTTTGAAAATATAAGCGTAGCTCCCAGGAGCATTGTTTGGGCTCATACGTACCCTGGAAAAGTGAAAAACTTGAGAAATTAATTCCCAAAAATGTCGTAGAGCACTTCGAATTGCTTTTCTTCTGGGCTTCTTCTTCAAAGTAAAATCACATAATTCTCACAGCCCGAAGGTATACCTGACTTTCCCTTTATTTAGTTGTAATTCATTCGTGGATGTTTGAACTAAATTAACACAGACTAAGCAGCTTCAAGAGTCACCACTAAGGCATTGGCAATTTTGAATAAATGTAAGAGAACAGCTAGAAGCAAATGTTGTACCAGCATACAATCTAAATTTCTACTCACTCACAATCCTATTAAAATTTTTAGGACTTCCCCATAATTTTGTTCTCTTCTATTCTGCTTCATAAATGTAGCTTCACAAGCAGCTCTATCACAGTTCAGCTGATTTAAATGTAAGTCATTCGTGGCTTGTTTCCACAGAAAATTGTGTAAGTTGCTTGAGTATGAATATTCCCAGAAACAATGCGCCTCATCTACATACTTGATTTTTGTCATTGCTTCCACGAGTACGAGTAGGGGAATACTCGCAAAGGCAGCCAACATGCTTACCTACGAATTATGCCATAAGCTCTTGGTGGGGTGGTGGTGGGATGAGGGTGTGGTGGTGAAGCAGCAACAGGCAGCACACACACCAGGCCGCTGCCAGGCAACCTGGCCCATCCTTGGCGTTCGTTCTTGAGCCCATCAAACACGAGCGGACAACGTCGAGTTTTATAAAATTCATTAAGTATTTTAAATATGCATGAACATAATTTGGTTGTGAAACTCCGGCAAGGACACGCTGTGGCAGTCGCTTACTGGCCCTGCTAATTGAAAGAGAATTCCCATTGCCTGGGCCCAGGGCCATCCATTGCTTCCTATTCCTATCTATTAGTTCTCAATCTCTTCATGCTGAACTTTGCACCAAATTCTATAATTTAGTCAAACAAATTTGTGCAAACTTTCAGCGCTTTAGGATCGGCAACAGAAACAGAAAAGGGAGCACACATAATTCACAGGTTTGAACGGACGAAGGTCCATGTAAGAGAACGGCTTGAGGATTGGGGCTACTCCCCCCTCCTTCTGTACTGCTGCTTGTTGCTAGAAAAACTTTCACCTCTTTGCTTTCTTTTCCATTTCCACACTTTTCCCACTCGCGCTGTTGTTGTTGCCACTTGTTGAAATTCGTTAATTTATGATGATTGCGTGAAGCAAACTTCGCACTGGCGTGGCAAAGTTTTCTTCGGTGTTGGAATTTTCCCTCACATCTTCGATGCACTGAAAACAAATCAAAACAAATACGAGTAGTATATCGATATACTCAGGCAGTTGCTGCCTAGGAAAGTGTCTCATTTAAGTATTTTTCAAAAATAGAAATTATAAAAATATACTACATAAATGTGCCATTAATAGAACAGGATAAAAAAAATTAATTTAAAATTGAATTAATTAAATTTAATCTAACAAACTTAACTTTATCGGAAACTACTCTGAGACCATGGAATATACTAAAGAAACTTTAAATATAAATATTGGAATTTTATAGCAAATTTGTATGGACAATACTCTGTCTCAGCATACAAAAGACATTCAAATGGAAGCGTATTCCCCATGGCGGTTAACCTCTTTTAACCTACCGTTTCCCTGGCTGCGCTGTGACTCATGGTGACTCCGCTTATTGACCCGACTTGACCCGACTCTAGACTTTACTTGGCAAACCATTTGAGGAGCGCTTCTAAAAAATAAAAATAAATTTCTATGCACCGAAATTGAACAGTGTAGACGTGATGGGTGAACACTGAATGTGTGTTGTGTCAAGGACTCTGCGAAAAGTGTTTACATTTTCACAGTTTTCAATTTATTGCGAATCGACACGTTTTGGTCTGGCAAATTGGTCGTGTGCCCTTCTCCCTCACCCCTCACCCCCTCACTCATACGGCGAAAGTTCCCTCAAATGATGGATTCATTGGTGTGTCCATTCAAGACAGATTTCACTGTACTGTATAAGTCTACCATAAAGGCTGGCGCTTTATTTATTTCGCTTAGGAACTTTTTAGGTCTCTTCATTGCCGGTGGCAAGCAGCGGTTGCCGCTCTATAAACACTTGCAACAACTGTAATGGTATGCCACATAACCAGAAAGTACAGAAGAGGTGGGGATGTGTGGGGAGGGGAGGGGTAAGTCATGCATTTAGAGGCATCTGTGCAGAAACATGCAGATAATGCAAGACAAAACATTGTAAACGGCTGGAGAAAGAAGACAGTGGGGGGTTCCGTGTGTGTGTGAGGGGGTGTGGGGGTGTGTGGGTTGTGGGGTTGGAGAAGTGCTGCCACAGCTTCGTGGACAATGAGGGGTAGTGTGGCTTACTGGTGGTGCTGGAGCAGATTCTAGACAGCTTTGTTAGCACTTGAGACGCACAACAAACGTTGCAGTTGAGAGGAGAAGGACAACTGGCAATGGCGGCATTCAAAGACCAAATATTGAGAGCAGGAAGGAATATCTTTTTGTACTCATTTGAATGCAGATTAGGAATAAACGAGGACGGGAGTCCGTTAATGCTCGGATCTAATCAAATCCTTGCAGTCGAAGGGGAAAAATGCGCCCAATATTTCGTTCAATATTTACATCGATAACTTGGATAAATGTTACCACAAATTTCCTCGAAGATTCATACAAATGACAAAAGTAAATTAATACAATTTTCAACTGTTTCAAACTACTAGAATTGACGTTGATTTATCAGTAGTAGTAGGGTGACATTCAGAAATCAAACAGTTTTGCATTAATTACTTTTCACCTTTTCATTTTGATTGCTTCCACGCCCATTCCCAAGCTTATAATAAAATCTAAAAAACAGTTTTTTATAGTTTTGGTTAGCATAAATAATTAGCAGAATATCATTGCAGAATAATAAATGAAAATACATGTTTATTAATGCAAATAAAATGAACTTTAATTCATGTTAACGAGGCTGCATTTAGTTGAAAATAAATATAAATGAAAAACGAGAGGGAACGTGTGAGTCGCCGAGCAGGAATATAGAAATATAGAAAATATTTTAATATGTTTTGAGTAAATAAATAAAATAACATTTTAAATAATTTATGGACTAATTTAAGGCATTGTAATCGAGCCCCAATGTGTGCACAGACTTTAGTTGCGATATTCCCCACCCTCCAAGCCACTGCCCTGGCCATCACCAGAGCACCGTCTGCCACAGAAATGTGTCAACAAAAGACCATGATGCTCAGTCGGAATTCTTTTTCAACGATGTTGTCCACGACAAATTTGAGATTTGTGGGGAAAACAGACGCAGGGGCAGCAACAGTGGGCTAAAGTATGACATGACAGGTGTGTCCTTGACCTCATACCTACAAATTAATATATATATGTATGTATACCTGAATAAGTATGTATGTACAATTATTGCCAATTAAACTTTTGCGTGTCCTGATTTATGCTGTAATTAACTAGAGGCATAAAGCAATAAAAGCTTAACAGGCCAGGCGGAAATATTCACTGTACAGTGCATAATTCTATGTGCAAAAAGAGAGATGTACATATGCATGTATATGCCATATAAATATCTCACAATATCTGACATAACTGAGGCTAAAGTGTTCAGTCTGAGCAAATCAGACACATGTACTCGAGTGGCTTTTAACAGGTCTCTCTATGCTCATTTTTCTCTGTCTTTAAATGGTCGTTAGAGTGCAAATCAGAGTGTCATTAGCTTCGACGCCTCACCAGCACACAGATACATGTAGAAAAGAACCCGTCAATGCATTTCGAATCCACGTCGGGTTTCCCAGTCTGAGTAGAGTAAATGTAGGAATCGTGTAGAGCAGAGGTTTGGCCAGATGGGCGGGGCACAACATGACCAAAAATAGCAGAAACTGAAGTATTCACAACGAACACGAAATAGCTTTAATGTAATGATCAGCAATCAATCAGACTAAGCGGGAAGCGGAGTCCCCAGCTGCTCGATGAGTGGCCGAAGTGACTTGCACCCACTAGTGTCGATTTTCTCCATGGATTCCTTCAGAACTGCAGCTTCGCACTCCTCCTTTGAGCGCGTAGTTCATGGCCTTCAGCTCGCTCTCCAGGCACAGCTTCAGCTCCTCAAGACCAAACGAACGAAAGTTGATCGAAGCGGTGCTGTCCGACATGCGCTGGAGGTAATTCTGCTGCTCCTCCAGGTGCTTCGACTCCAGGTTGAAGATGTACACAACCAACACGGTTTGCGTCGCCATCGGCTCGTCCAGGGATCCCTCGCGTTGCAGGATCATTTCGTTGTAGATGGGGACTATGTCTATGTCATCCGCCTTCAGGTTGTCAATGACATGCAGGTTCATGCCGCAGCTCGACAATTGATTCATGAATTTCCGCAACTTACGGAACTCCACGACGTGGTCCTTTCCCGAGCCCGTGGCGTTCCAGGACAATGTTCGTACGTTGTCAGGCCATGGGAATGTTTTGATCAGGGCCGCTGCTGTCATTGTCTTGCCGACGCCAGGTGGGCCGAGCAATGCCACCGAACGGAACTTGCGATCGCGGCTCAGCTCCTGCTCCAGCTGGGCGAGCGCCTTCTCCTGCCCGAGCACCTGGTTGCCAATCAGCTTGATGCTCTCCTTAATGTAAATGGGCTGATGACAAAAGTAGCAGCGGGATGCCTTCTCCTCGGCTGTTGCCACCGCAGCTGCGGCGGCAGAGTCAGAGTCGCGCCAAGACCTGTCACCCTCGGCGCGTCCTGCCAGTTGACGGATGATCTTGCCAGGCTCCTCAACTGTTGGTGGAACGACCACCTTCACGGCGACGACACTGTACATCATCCAGCCCACTGCCAGTGTGGCCAGGAACATGCCAATTGCCTGCAGCCAATAGCCAAGGCTGAAGCTAGCCTCTGTCTGTGACAGCGAATCGAAACGGTTCTCCTCGCTCTCCCGGCTCCCGTGCTCGCAATAGTTGTTGTTCTCGCGTTCGCGGCGCTCGCGGCGTTCCCGGCCCTCGCCGTGGTGGTGGTGTCGTCGTTCAGGCATTTTATCAATCGAAAAATCGGAAAAATCGGAAAAATATGAATAATTTTACTTATATTTTGTTTTGTTTTTTTGTGGAACTGTTGACTGTTGACTGTTGGGTTTAGTTTTGTTGAATAACTGCTGTGTGGGGGAATGAGAGCTGTGGCTGACTATACAAATGTCCAAAGCCTGCTTGTAAACCTAAAAAACGAATTCGTAGACCACATTCCCCCCCTGTAGGCGTAGTAGTCGGCGAGGAATATATATATTTATGATTAATCACAATCTCACACGGATCCAAACTAAGGACAGGCGAGAGAAGACCACCAAAATCAACTTCAAAATGGGTAACATCGTCGCGAAATGGAAGCAGCAGCGGCAGCAGCGGCAGCAGCAGCAGAGCGACAAAGACTTTGATGTGGCCGCCAACTATTTGATACGAAAAGCGAGAAGCGAGTACAGCGAGCCGAATCGCATGGAATTGTATGGCTTTTATCAGATGGCAACTGTGGGGCCTTGCCGGATGCCCTGCCCCCCCTTGGATGATCTGGAGGCACATAGGAAGTGGTGTGCCTGGAAGAGCTTGGGCCGCCTGTCCTCTGCAGCTGCCCAGCGGAGGTTCATCCACAAAGTGCAGAAGTTGAGCCCCAAATGGACCTGCGACTGTCCGGTGGAGGAAGACGCTGACTTGTTCGGATATAATGCCAGTCCCTGGGCCAGGCCAAATGGCCAGTCTATGTCGAGCAAGACTGTCTTCGATCTGGTGAGGGAGAGAAACTTGACGGAGCTACGACAGCAACTAAAGAGTAGCCACATCCACTTGAAGGATGGACAGGGAATGGCCCTCATGCACTGGGCACTGGGCCGCCGATCGCAATGCGGTCGACATCATAGAGCTGCTGATGATGACTGGTGCCTGTGTGAATGAGCTGGATAGCGAGCAGCAGACACCCATGCATCACATGCGGCCCTCAACGGGCACCTGGAGGCAGTGCGTGCTCTGCTGCAGTACAAGCCCCGACTCGGAATGCACGCAGGAGCTCCGTGAGAAGCAGCCTTATGGTCCAATATTGTTTTGACACTTTACACTCCAAAGACACGCAGAACAATGTACAAAGAGTACAAAATATATAAATTAGAGTGCATTGTATACCCTGCTGGTGCATTTCCAGCAACATCTGTCTCTTATCAGCTTTATCTCTGATCTTAGTGCTTTGTGGTTATGCTGCTGCCAGCACAGCAGCCACGTCACTCCAGGCAGTAGGTGCTCATGGCAGCTGGGCTGGGAAAGCTACCACCCACTGCTAATGCTGTTTTTGTCAGGCAGTAAAGTTGAACAATTCATTTGGCCTGCTAATTGTTGTCGAGACTCCAAGCAGGGCACTAGAGCGGCGCTCATTACATAAGTTTTTTCGGCTAGAACTTTTCTGAACGTTGTTGGCAGGGCACAGTAATTAACGGTGTATAGTACATAAATTCAGAGAGCTAAGAATGTTCCAAAATACTTAGTTTATTGTGTTGAAAATGTGCAATTATTTACTGCATTTATTTTAGTATACATAATATTATTCATTTGTTTACTCAGTAAACTTCACTGGGAGGCAGCACAGTGTTGACCGATTCTAAAGTGTCTTGCAGTGAAAGTGAAACTACTGTCAACTCATTGCAGTTCCCCACTTTGTTCTTTACCTGATGGAATCTGCATATTTGTACAGTCAAAACGATGATTATTTACAAGTTACTTTGGGTGCAGTCCATTTGGCACTTTGCTACCAAAAAGTTTGCCCTGTAGCTGTGACTGTATTCTGCCTGACTTCTTTCTCCCTTTAATTAATGCGTTTCATGTTCATTACACAATTACGCATATTGCGTAATTTATTCGATGCTTATTTTATTCATCATTAGGAAGTCGTTTAATATTCATTCGGGCCTGGAATATTCTGGCAGTAGCTGACCCATGCTAAGTGCAGTCATCTGTGGCCAAGTTTCTGTGGCAGAGCTGAGAATTGAGCTGAAACTGCAACAGCAGCAGCAGCAGCAGCTCAGTGCAGGGTCAGGGCATTCATTGGTGGATCTATCTAATTAAATTTCGGTTCGCATGCTGGCATTATCCCCATTTACTGTCGTAGTTAACCCACCCACAAGCAGCCCGTCCCAGGATCTTTACTGTGCAGTTATCATAAGTTGGCATGGACATGTGGCTTACATGCCGTACACACAGATGAATGTAAATGTCATTTGCAATTTCGGCGCACAGGACATATCCGAAATAAAACGATTTTGGTCAACAACAGTGGCAGCAAAGGGTACAGCAGGGAGGAATGTACATACATACATATGTATATACAAGTAGCAAGGAACACACAGCACACTGCAACAACAGCCATGTTTATCTGTGGGTGGGCGAGAGTTTCGAAAGTTAATTAAAACACAATGCGGCATTTTCGATCTGCTGCTGAGTGTTGGGAAAATGCTAATCCCCCTCTAAGTAGGAGTAATGGGTGGTCTGCCAGCAGGAGTTAAAGGGGAGTCCCAGTCCACAGTCCCCAGTCCCCAGTCCCAGCCCCGCTGTGACCACTGCCTAAATCTAAATTGGACCACAGACGACAACCTCTGCTCAGCGCCAGAAAAAAATAGCTCGGCCAAGTTGAAGCTTGAAAATTCAATAAGAAGAAACAATTGTGGGCTACTTAGAATCCATTGCTAGAATCGAGAAACTCTGCCGATTGGTTTTATTGATTATGCGTTGAAACAATGTAAGTAAATACGAGCCTGGAATTTTGGTCTGACTGCCATTGCTTCTCGACTGTTATATTTGAAGTATTTCCGTGTATTTATGTAATAGCAGAATGGCGTCGATAATTCAAAAATTTCCTGTGTCCAACATCAGGTTCAACCAAAAAAAGTAATCGCCAGTTCATCAACCACTGATACAATATTCTATCTATCTATATATGTACATATATATTGTGTATATGTGTATATTCCAGTCCAATGCAGAACTGTTACTGTAAGTTTACTCAAACTCTGTTGGATGCACACGATCCCAGTCTGACTCATCTGCCAGAGCAGAGGAACGGCTAAGTGACACACCTACTCGTACCCGTACTCGCACTCGTACCCGCACTCGCACTCGTACTTATAGATAAACTCAATTTGTCCGCCCAAGTAAAGTTTCCACTGTACGCGAGTGCAGATCCGCCCCATTCCCATTAGTTTTTGGGAAATCTCAGCGCATTTAGCTGCAGTTGGTGGCCAGCAGCAACGAGGAGCGCTAGAAAAGTTCCCAAAACCGAGAAACAGAAACTTTCAAAAAAGTTGCAAATGAGCAAAACGTGCCGTGGAGTGGGCGGAAAAGAGGGGAAGAGGCTGTCGTTGTGCTGGCAAAATGTCACTTAAAAAGTTTTTTTTGTAATTTTTTTGGCCGGGTAAAACATTTTTTTTTTTTTTTTTGGCTTGTCCTCTACGTTTTGGGGAATGCTGAAGAAATTTTAATTGAAACTGACAAGATATGTAGCATAAAAGGGGCAGCTTGGAGAGAGAGAGAGAGAGAGATGCAGAAGAGAACTGCAGTGACTGTGTGACATTGAGATGTGTAGAAAAACAAAACAAAAGTATCGAGAGGACACCAGCGTGAATGTCACTTAAGATGACAGATGCCCGGGACCCAGACACACTTGGCAGCTGATAGATAGGCATATGCGATGTTCACTCATGGGAAGCATATACATATATGTATACTATATATTCTTGCATCATTGATTGTTTAATTATGTCAAGCTATTGAATGATGGAACGATGATGTGCTAATGTGCGTGGGGAATGGCAATGGTCTGAGTTAATTACAAGACCCTCTAAGGTAAACATGTCAATAATATGCGAAATATATGTACAATACAATGAACGTTGCTGGAAATTCGGAAAGTAATTAAAAATCGAGGCACCTAGAAAACCAAACAAATAATGCAGCACAAAAAAATAATTACTCAATGGATTACAGCCGTAGACGTGAATTGCTTTCAAGCTCCTCCTAAGCTACTTGAATTATTTCTAGTATTGCAATTTTGAGTAAATATACATTGTAATAATAATTAATATAAATAGATTTTATATACTTTGTATACTCTTTTAGTTATTTAAATATGTGTAAAAGCAATGGAAAAATATGTTAAAAAAATATATATGAAAAATAAAAATATTATGGAAAAATATATATGCATATGTACATAGTATGTACAGCTTGCCAACTCCCGTGGATGTTGGTAAATTGTCAGTTAAAAAAAGTTAAAAAGAACTCAACGTTATGTCCAGATCCAAGAGGCTTTCCAAAAATGCATCAAGTTTTAGAGGTTCTTATGGGGATTTAATATTTAAGATTCAGTTTTCCGCTAGCGGCTAAGCTTGGTCCTTGTGAAATCTATTTGTCCTAATTCGATTGACCTAATGGCCAAAGGTAATGCGAGTGCACCTGCCTCAGCTGCTTCCGGCTGCGCTTCCTCTCCACAGTTTTGTGTGGTGTTTCCGGTCCACGCTTGACTTCCGCTATGAGATTTCTCTTTAATTTTAAATGGGTGGGGCGGAAGACACTGGGCCCCACGACTCTCTCTGGGCCTGCCTAACCTGACCTTGTCCGGGCCAGAGAGTTGGCAAACGGAGGGTCCTGGCAACATTGTCGTGGCATCGGCCCTTGACAGTTAGTCAGTGTCAAGCTCTGGATTTTTTTGTTCCTTTCGTTTTGTCTTCTCCTTGTTTTTTCTGTGCCTCTGCCAGTTTTCATGCTCGAAGATCTTTTGATTTATGCGGCTTTTGCATATGTCGCTTTCACATGGAGGACACGGTCACGTCGGAAGTTCTGTCGGGACATACAACGACAGGCAGCCGCAGCATGTAGCAAAATAAGCAAAAGGAAAACAGGAGGCTGGCAGAGAGATAGGCCAGAGAGTCGGACAGAACAGAACTGGGATGGCTGGCAGCTTGGGCCCTCCCCCCCATTGGCGTTTCCTGCTTTAAGCTCTTATTTATGCTATCGCTTCAGTTCCACGTCCAAAAATTATCAACGAGCAACATGGAGGTAGAGCGAAGGGAAGACCCAACTTTAGATGTCTATTAGACATCTCTCCTGTCTCTCGTATCGTAAACAACAAATCCATTACTCGTATAATAAACACACTGCAGGACGCTCTATCGCAGAGAGAATAATACCCTTTCCCTTTTTGTTTTCTGTTCAGCACATCTCATGGAGCGAGTACGGATTTTGAATGGAAATTCACGGACACGGTTTTCGGAGGGAAGAGCGAAAGGAGAGAGAACTGCTGCCGCATAATTTTCTGGGCAAATTTTCGCACTGGCGAAACTTAGCCCGATTATGTTTTCTTTTTATGGCCTGACGTACGTCGGCCCCCAAAAGCACAAAACAGCAAAAACAACAACAGCAACAACAGCAACAAGGACACCGAATGGCAATTGGTTGTGACGTCAAAGTGCTGTTCAAACTGTTTATATGTGTGTGTGTGTGTGTGTGTGTGGCACTGTCTTCCAGGAATCGTCAGAGTTTGACAGGAAATCTGCTGCTAACAAGCAACAGCAAACAAGGGACGACCGACATATTTATAAGCCATTAAGGCTGCTCTGCGGGATATGCCATCGAATCGAGAGGGATACACGGATCATTAAAAATTGTATCGGTGACCAATTGAATTCAGATTCGTTAAACCAAAGAGATGAATGTTAAAGGGGCTGGCCTATTAGCCAAAGGTTTCTACAGCCTTGGAGGCAGGGTATTCAATGGCTTCGATGGCTGAAAATCAAGCTGAGAAATGGTTAAAGCAAAATGAAAAGTTTAAAAAAGAAAGAGAAAGAGAAAAAGAAAGCTGAAGTGTAGGGAGAACTCAGACCCATGGGGCGGAGGGAGTGGCCATTCCCTGTTGTCGTTAAGCCTGATAAATGCCATGGTGATTGTAGGACTTCTGGGCTCTTGCCTTGAACAGTTTGAACAGCACTGACACCAACTGCACTTGCACGTGCACTTGCAGTTTTGAGGAGCACTCGAATGTATTCCGCTTTGCTTAAAGTCAAATTGCAATTGACGTCGAGGCGACTCGCGTCGCCTGTTGCTGCATGTGGCACGCTTCTGGCAGATGCAGATGCCCCCTAAAAGCTGTTTGCCGAGCTGATTGGCAAATCAAATGCAAAATGCAAACAATTGTGCTGCGAAAACCAAATATTCCCATAGCTGGTACTCAATATTCGATACTCAATGCGCTGCTGGCAGGCAGCCCCCGAGGGAGGAGGCAAAGAGGCCCGGGGCAAAGCAAACAACTGATGGAAGCCGGAGACAGACCCAACACCAGGAAGTGAAATAATGAATGTTTAGCTTAAGCGACGACAAACAAGAAAAATGAGTTTCGTGTGGCGGGAAATCCTTCAGAAATCCATCCTTTTTCACACCCAGCAATCAGCCGCAAGACGGGGTAGATGGATGTGTAACGTGATAGACCAAAAGAAAACCTCACCAAAACCACGAAGATGAAGCTTAGACTGAGCTCAAAAATATGAGATGGTAACTTGACTTGACCAACTTTATTTTAAGTGGTTTCCCTGCAACGTTCCCCGACACCAGCAGCAGGCAAATCAAATTGAGATATTATTATAGGAAGGCACACCCTATTTTCACAAGTATATAGTATACCTTTATCCCTAAAATATGGTACACAAAAAGGTTTACGTTAATGTTTTGGTCAGTGACTAGGCACTCAGTCACTACTTGGCTTAAAGGAAACACTTCTATTCCATTTTGCATTGAATTTGGTGTTTACAGGAATAATCTTCCCCTTTAGCAGTAAGTATTATTTGTGCAGAGGGTATTCTATATTCTATATTCTCCCTTTCGTTGCTCAGCCTCTGCGTTGCTTTGCCTTCAAACTAAATAAGAAACGAGTGTTACCAAAAATTCACAAAAAGAAGTCAAGAAGAACCCCAACAAGAACAACAACAACAAAAACACAAGACAAAAACAAGAGTTGGAATATTTTTTTGCACTCTCGCTGTTTTGTTGCTCCACTGCTCCGCTCCCGGATTTCTTTGGTGCTTCTCCCTTTTTTTTTTTTTTCCTTTTCTGCTGGCCATGTGGAAAAGTTATGAGGCGCCGCGAGACCCAACGCACAGAAAGCACAGCCAGAAAACATACACCGAAGAAATGAGCTCCAGCCTCAAGGATTTGACGCTCTGATGCCTGCCAAAAAGAGAAAAATGAACAGAGCAGTGGTCTGTCGCCTGTGGGCCGGGCCCTGCGTTAAATCTCATTTTCGCAAAATTCACCAATAAATTTCCCATCCGCAAGAAAACCGGAACAAAAAAAGAAACGTTTAATGCTGGCAGACAGTCCGATTTAAGTCATACTCGTATTGAGCATATCGCAGAGGGAACAAACAAAACGGTTTCGGTTTTCTGCATGCAGAAATAATGCAAATTAATTGCATTGCTTGGTGCAAGCTATCGCTTGAATGAAAGTGCATCCTTAGTCCATGCCAAAAGAAATAGAAAATTAAGGAATTTTACCAACATTTAAAATGTATCAATGTGCTAAAATTTGGTGGCATATTTTGGTGGTTAGTAGCGAAAAAGAATGAGTTTTCTAATGGGATTTCCATGTTGCGAGAATGCATGAAAATGTGCAACCTTCCCATGACGTTGTATCGAAAATCCATTCTGACCTAAATACTCGTATGTCGGCCTGTGCATTTGGCTGGCATGGGGGAGGGGGTGCTGTTGTGAATGCCATTAACCGAAACCAAAATTCACACTAATTGCTCGGCCGGATGGTCCTGGCCAAAGGGGGTTATGGGTCATACAAAGAAATATGCAAAGTTTGCAATTTACCTAAACTGTCTGAAACAACAGCAGACATAATGGAATCCAAATTGATATAATTCTACGAATTCCTGGGGGTAGATCCCATGAAGGTGGGCAACCCATACCGTTGTTGGAGCTATCCTCGACGGAGATGTACATCATTTAAGGGTATTCCCTGCTGCGTTGTTGTGATTATATCTGCTCTTGCTCGGTCAGCCTCCTGCTGTCAGTTCGTATTGGCTTTTGATGGTTTTTGACGCTTGAACACGGTTTTGGCTTTTGGCTTTAGTTGAACGCTGGCTTGGGTATTGACAGTAATTAAAGCCGCGGCTAGCAGCCATTTATGCCCAATGTAGGGACAAAGACGGCAATGAGAACTCATTAGTGCGGCGTGGTGCATGGGTGTGGCCACATTAATGAGGGCACGCAAGCGAGCGGTAATTTAAAATTGCATATTGCCACACACTTGATTTTAATTTGATTTCACTGTTGCCCTGTCTCGTACCAGCCAGCAAACCGGATACGGCAATTAGCAGAGATAGCGGGTGTCAGGGTGTCAGGGAGCGCATGAACAGGGATTGGTGTTTCCTTTCTGCACTGCCAACTTCTTAGAGGGCGCAAATAACTTTAGCTTTGAGATTTGTATGCTGTAGCCACGATGATGAGAAAATACCTCGTGACTGCCACAAAATCTGCAATTTCAGTGCTTTAATGCCACACAACATAATAAACGGAATAGCCAAAGGAGGGGCAGAGGCAGAGAGCGCTGGCACAAATTGCATTTTCCCTTCTACAATAGCTGACAGACACAATTTCCATCTGTGTGGTGATCCTCCGAGCAGGTGGCATATTCAATTGAATTTTTATTTCCATTTAAATGCTTAAAATGCATGAAAAATTTCACAAATAGGGCGGGTATCCAGCTTGGCCTGGAAGCATCCAGCTGAATTTCGTATCTAGGTCAGGCCCAATGGCTTTATGTGGCTGTTGCATGTTTGGCACACCATTCGGTGCTATTATTGTATAAGGGTACATTTTATTTGTGGAGAAAGGTGCCTAAAGGTAGATTCAAACATTCAAAAGGACGCCATAAATCTTTCCCTTGCTTCCAACTGCTCCCAGTCCCACAAGCGGGAAGCAAAACATAAAATTCCCGAGTAGTTAGCTGTGTGATCGCTCGCTTGAGGCGGCTCATCGCTGTTTGCTTTTCATCTAAAATATACGAAATTTCCCTAGGACTTGATTAATATATTTGTATGCTTATTTTAAAACATCTAAAACAAATATTTGGCTTGAGGATTTTCCCTGTGCTGAAATTGAACGGCTTTGTCATCATAATACACCCATTGGTTCCGTTTGAATCTTGTGTGCATAATCGAAAGTGTAATGGCAATCTCACAGTCAGTCTGGGGCATAAATAAATATTTTCTGTAATAAATTGTAGATAGGAGGTACCTTGCGGTCGAACTGAGCTATACAGTTTGTTCGAGCTGTGTTTGTACTACGCCAAATAGTTTGAAAGGAGAGAGAGAGCTGAAAGGTCAGAAAAGTTAGCAACTTATAGGAGGAGGAGTAGTAGTGCGGGATAGTCGTGCCGCTGTTCGATTTGCGGTCTGCTTTTCCGCACGCTTTGCCACAAATTTCCATTTCCATCTCCATCTCCGCCTGTGGACCTTGCGGAGAGTAGGGGGGTAGGGGGAAAACCGAAATCAATGCAGTGGAGCTGGTGACGTTTATCACTTTGAAATGCGGTCAGTAGCAGAATTTTATCGACAGCTAAGCAGTGCAGCTGGGAAGTAAGGGTGTGGCTAATTACGACAGGGCCACACAAATAACACAGAAAGCTGTCAACCAAAAAGGGGCGAGAGAGTGAGAGAGGGAGAAGCCCACGAGAGCAGATAATGTTCTTGATAAACTACATATATAGTGGAGAGTGAGAGAGAGAGGAGGATGCTGTTACTGGGCAACGGATGATGCACTGCTTTTAGCCACACTTTGCCAACATGCCCCCTCCCCCTCTAAAGCTTCCGCTTCAGCGCCCCCAAAGCCAAAGCGACACGGCAGAGACAAAGGCAAACGCAGCGCAGAGCAGAGCAGAACCAAGCAGCGCACCAAAGTTGAAGGGGAAGGCCAAGCCCAAAGTCAAACAAAAAAGCGAAGAACTAAACAAATAAAATGGCATAAAACTGTGCCATTAAGGAGGGTTGGAAGGGGGGGTGTGCTGCAAGCGCGCATGCAGAACAGCGCGTGCCAGAGACAAGCACAAAAAACTATCTGAAATCTGCATTAAAAAATGTCAAAAAATTACGCCGCACATGCTGGAGAGGAGCAAGTAGGCAAAAGGTCTCTCGGTGGAACTGAAGGTGGAAGGAAATTGGGGGCCACGGCTTCAATTTCAGCAAATTTAAATGCAAATTTCTTTGTTCAGTTGCAGACGCACAGAAACGCAAATTGCAGTTGTTCAAGCAGGCAAACAGCAGCGCAAGCAGTTTAGCAGCAGACATAACTAAGCAGGGCACAGGCACAGTAACGGCAAAAACCGAGACAGGACAAAGTGGATTAGTGGATTACAGTGTCTGTGCATCATCTGCGGTTAGTCTAACTATGAAACAAAGCTTACGCTAAGTACTACTGTTGAATGCCAAAAGCTGCGAATTAAATAAAATAAAAGTCTAGATAAAAAGGAGTTTTTAATCTCAGTATAGGAGAAAGACCCAAAAGACAAAACCGAAAGATAAGCTTACAAATTTAAATGAAAGCCACAATGAAAAGCTGCACTGCAATGAGCTAAAAACATGACAGTTTTAGTAGCGAAAGCTCCTCAGTTTTGTAGACTAATTTCTATATATGTATATCCCTTAAAATGAAACCTGCATCAATTTTAATGTCTTCAATTAATTTAATTATTTATTTAATGTTATATACGCATTAATGTAAATATAAAAAAACATTTGGCACTTAAAACACTTTAAAAACGATATTTTAAAGCGGAAATAAAATTATGTTTCAAAAATATTAATTATACAGCTATGCCTCTGTGTCATGGAGCATTGCCAAGAAATGTGGTAAGCCCAAATACAGGTAATCCAAATTTTACACAGAAAAAGAAAAGGAAGTGTATTTGGTGATGAGCTCCCAGGAAACCAAGGCGTCCGAAGCAGCTTGAGCAGCGCTGTTGCTGCTGCTGCTGCGGCTGCTATGTCAAGTGAAGTTGAATAATGTGGCCCTGAGAGCATGAAGTCCATTGCTTAAGATACTCGTACACAGGGAGCGACGGGTCTCGAAATCGGAGAAGTAAGACAAGGCCCGCCCAGAAGGCTAACCACAAAAAGAAAGAAAGAAAAAAGGGATAGCAATGGAGGGAAATACGTTTATCTACTTTAGCTTTGGTTCTCCCACAACTGGCGGCCATAAACATCGATGGTAGCCTTCTGGCTGGACTGCGTGGCTGTCCAGTCCTCCTGGAACAGGCCCTGCACATAGATGGCACCCAGATAGGCCTCCGCAGTGGACGCCAGCGAACGGCGACACTTCAGGCCAATGTCCTCTACTACGACGGGTCCATCGAATCGCGCCAGATAGTAGCGCACTCGCCAGCCATCGCCCAGCAAACCGGAAGTCTGTGGCAGTTGTACGGGCGCCAGGCCGGCAGGCAATGGATCGTCCATTGGGGATATGTAGCAGAGATGCGGCGCCACAATGTTGCCGCTGTAGGAGCCGCAGAAGACGTGCAGATCCTGGCCTTGGCGCTGGAACGGGGAGAGCCTCACGACCACATCGATGGCCTGTTCCCTGTCGACATCGTCCATGCGATAGGCATAGCCCAGCAGCAGCACACCGCGTGGCAGGACGAAGTCGGTGACGAAGAGCCGGAAGGCGCGCTCGTAGTTGACCACCTGCAGCGAACTGCCGCCCGCGAAGGCAGTGTGGAAACAGTGCCGGGCATTCTTGTCCAGCGGCACCGACGGCTGCAGCGACTGGCGGGCCAAGTTGAAGAAGGATCGTCCCGTCGGCGAGGCATCACGCGATCCGCGCACAAAGCTGGCCCGGCCCGAGCCCACGCAGAAGTCCGTGTAGAATGGCAGCGCCTGGTACGGATGGGTGGCCAGCAGGGGCCACAGGCGAGCCCACCACGACTCGTTTCTGGCCAAAAAGGCGGCGTTCACCTCCTCGTCGCCAGTCGCCGTGCTAATGTCGTAGCCGCGCCAGTTACGCAGCGTCTCAAAGGACCAGGCCGGCGCAAAGATGCCCGCCGAGAAGCCCCTCTGGGCAATCCGCGTCATCGTGTCCAGACTCTGGAAGCCGCCCTTCCGACTCCGCCCGAAAACATCCAGCCCCATGAAGACCCGATGCTGCGGCGAGCCCTCCTGCCTGGCCACACTGGCACTGCGCTCCAGGTGGCCATCATCCCAGGCGTAGTTGATCAGCATGGCGTCGCTGATCCGGAAAAAGTCCACGTTCCGCGCGTTCAGCTCGTTCTGCCAGCGCAGCTCCCCGCTCTCGATGACGCTGTCGTACCAAAAGACGCGTCCATGCGGCACCCGCGACTCAGTGGCAGAGCGCAGCTCGCGGACAAAGCGACTGGTGGGGGGAAGATAGGGTATTTGGTATCAATTTGGTATTAATCTCTAACAGAACTTCCCTCCAGTACTCACTGCAGATTGGGCATGCTCTCCCGCGGCACAGTCACTTCGACGTTCACCAGCCAGCCCTCAAAGCCAAAGTGCAGACAGAGCCGTGTGAGGGCGGCCACAGCCTGGTCCACACTCTCCTCGCTGGCCAGGACATCGAGGAGGGGGCCCGCTGACTCCACAATGTAGGTACCCAGCACGGGTACGCCATGGCGATGGGCGGCATTCAGCCAGCCGCTGGGCGGAATGGTCACATATTTATGGCTGAAGTAGCAGAAATAGTCCACTGCTGACCAGTGCAGAAAGCGATAGTCGTCGTACTTCTCCGAGCTGTGAAAGTGCCTGCAGAAGGAGAGAGTGTTAGGTGGCCAGACACACACTGGCGCCCCACTCACTCACCGATCCTCCAGGTAGTTGCCCATCATGTCGTGGCAGACGAGCAGCTCGCGCCTGTTGCCCCCATCGACGGCACGCCGATGATTGCTGACAAAGTCTGTCTGCTTATCCAGGTACACGCCGCCAGAGCGGATGCGCGTGTCCAGTGGCTGGACATAGCGGCGCCAGTCGATGTCCCGCGAACGCACTTGGAATGCCAGCAGCTGGCGGTTGTCCAGCACCGCTTCCGCCTCGAGTTGAGCTGCAAGGGTCGGGGTTATGTGATGAGTGCGCCTGAACATATTTTTCTGATTTGAATTGCAGCTCCCCCGGATGCTATTGGCTCGAGTGTGCGCTTTCAAATGGGACAAGTGCGGAATTGCACTGTCGAGTGGGTTGATATCGATGGCGATCCCCCCTCCCAAACCCTCCACCCCCCAGGCTAAGTCCGGACTTATCGCGAATGGCTGTTGAGTCGCCTAATCTTCAGAGAAAATTGCGCTGAGGCCCTGGCCCCAATTTCAATATGATGGGCGGAAAGCGAGAATGCTCTTACCGACTTATTTCAATCACTCTGGCTAGGTAAATAAATGGCATACGGCAGGCTGATGTGAAATATAATAGTTCTATATAATTACGACCTAATGATTTACATGATAAATATAACTGCAAAGCAAAAAACCATCACAATAAATACTGCAAAACTAACTAGCTGACAGTGTTAACCAAAGGATTAATCATTCGCCTCTCTCCTTGCTCCTTTCCCCAGGACCTCTCCTGTATGTACTTCTTTCTGCACTTGGCCAAGTGTGGGTGGCATGACCGACACTTTATGCACTTCGTTTCAATTAGCAGCGACGTGGAACGTCCACTGCACTTAATGCGCAGTTAAATAATGGGAGAAGCTCTTTATTTTTATTATGCCCAGGCCTCTCCTCGCCTCTCCGCTTTAAAGCAGTAGCGGCAGCAGTTGGGAGCTGGAAGCTGGGAGTAGAAATGCTTCAGCTTATCGGCCTTATCGCTCATACCCGAAAAACTTTCTCTCATTTGAGTACGTGAGCGCCCTTAGCCCCGAATCCTTAGCAACGAAATTTCATTTTTCGTTTGGCTTGCTGCTGGTTGGTGGCTCCTCCAAGTGGTACTCTCTCTTCTAAAGGGTATTTTAGTTTTGCCAACAGCTTGCAGCGTACATATGCAAGTACAAGTATGTAAACCCTTTAACACGCTCTGCCGTTTCTAGCCAAATGGCAGTGGAAGTTCGCCCAAAAAAAAGGCATCCGAATAAATCATCAAGAGTATTGTGAGTGCCACCAAAGGCTAGTTTTTCCCTCTCGTTTTTTCGGGGTTTCGTTGTTTTTTTTTGGTGAATATTTCATGCGGTCAGGAGCTGCCTGGGACTGGGCTCTCGTCCCGGAGTGAAGTGAAGTGGAGTGGAGTGGAGTGGCGCGACCTTCGGACTCATTTCGATTGCAGTTCCCCAAATTTTGCAGCAGCAGCAGCATCAGCAATAGAAATAGACCGACGAACGTTTCCTGTTGTGGCTGCTGTGACTGCTGGTTCGTTGCTTGCGAAAACTTTTCGCAACTGTTGAACGGATCTGCAATGAAAAGGAACGGGGCAGTGGGGGCGTCGTTTTCATGCAATTTGTGCGCTTTGGGGGTGGCAGGCTGCAGGGCTCTGCCGGGCCACTGGGCGTAACTTTAATCTATCATTGCCGCCAGGATATGGATTCTGGCAAAAACATGCAGCGAATACAAATGAGCGAAATGCGAGACTTTCGGCATGCTGTGGCTACATGGGGGCTTCTGTATGCATTTAGGATAGACATTATCTCCGGAATTATCCATGTCTAGTGCTTAGAGTCTTGCCAAATCTGTGCCTGCATAGAAGATTCAGCTAGTGTTTAAAAAAAAGAAAATAATCGAATTTCAAGCCACAGTTGGCTGGGGAGATTTCCTCAAAACTTGGTAGCAGTTCCGTTTAGTTGTTTTCCCTATTTAATTCTATATTTCTTTCGATCACCAAGCAAACAAAAAATGATTCTTCGATATTGCCAAAGGGAGCGAGATGCTTTGCGCTGTCGCACTTTCAGTGGTCTGTGTCTGATCGGAATGGGCTCCGTTCTGATGGCCCAGTCAGCAAGCAGTAAACCATTGAAGATCCTTGGAGTCGCTGCTGGTGCCGTGGGCGTGACTCGCCTGACCAGCGTCTGGCAACTGAGGAAGCTGCAGAGACTGTCCTCGGAGACTGTCTGCGCGGAGTCTGAAGAATCTTAATGTTTTGTCAGATGTTTTGAGTGTCTCTACCAACTAAATTATACTGTATGCTGCGCACTGCTTGATGTCAAGCAGTAAACTCCTACTAACTGACAGGCTGCGCCACCTTTTCATTTATCTCAATCATTAAATCTCGAATCATTCAATCTGTCCTACGCTAATAAATATCAAATTTTAGTGCATCGAAACATACTCTATTAAAACCAAACCTATTTGTGCAATTATTTACAAATCTTTTGCGATTCAAATGATTGCTGAAAAAGGCCAAAACAATTTGATATTGTCGGTAGACACTTCTCTCTGATTCTCCGCGAAGCAAATTTCTGCTTCTAACAATACAAATAATAGCAATGACTAATGCCAATGACTAATGACTCCATGGGGTTCTTTCATGGGGTTTACTTTCTACGTAAGATAATGTACAATAAAGTGGATCACTGATTACCAAGCGACTACCAAGCAGTGCAATATACCAATATACGGTCCCAAACTTGGGCACATTTTACCATTCAACAGGAAAATGTATTTGCTCTTATTTGCTATCAATAATCGCTTGGAAGATTTCCAATTCTTAATACCCGTTAAATTTCTCTGGTTTCGGATAGTTGTGATACGCACCGTACACACATGCATACATATGCTCGTTAGTATATATATGTCTATGCATGTGCAAAGAACTGTATGGAATAAGGTGTGCAATGTATGTTGTTTATAGTAGAACCTACGGCATCCACAGGTGCTTTGATTCAGACACACTTTATGGTCCCCTCCGACGCATGTCGTCGCGGTCTCCTGCTCCTGCTTCTCCTCAACCAAAACAACCGGCAATTGCTTAGGCTCTTCTTCTTGCTTGCCACCGGCTTCCGAATTGCCGGAATTGTTGCCGCTGTCCAGAGCGATATCATCCTGTTCTGTGCGCTTTTTTGCCTCCGCGGTATTTGTAGGGGCGCTACCGGGGACTGCATCCTTCGGATTAGGCGCAGACCTCTTCATTTTGACCACTGATGAAACACACGAATTTTGACCGAAAAATATTTGTATTGCTTTGTTTATGTGCGACAATCAGCTGACCACCAGTGCTACCAGCTTAGCCAATTTCAGGCTAGATCTAGCATTTTATATATAATATATAAAATTAGCAAACAGCTTCTACAAGATAATACAAGATTCTTGTTTTAGCTTATAAAGATTAAGATTAAGAATTTTCTTGAGTTTTTTCCAATGGTTTTGCCTACTTATTGTTTTGTGTTCTTAAATTAGCTTAAATCTAGCTTATATTGAAGAAGTTCGGGCAGCACCGCAGCTGACCCACTGATCAGTGCTGACAAACGCCGAACAGCTGTGGCGGCAGTGTTGTAAGATAGCTGCCGCACGCGCGCTCACTTTCAAATTTTATTTCAAATGTTTTCCACACCAAATTGAAAATTTGCGCAACCCACTAGTTAATTATTTTGCTTTGCCTTGCCAATTATGGAAATTTACGATTCGTCTCATCTCTTTTAGCTTCTTGGCAGTTCCAGGCGCTGCATTGGCGCCACTGCCAGCGTAACGACCGAATTGCCGGCCAAGGACGCAGGATGCATTGCAGTCGACCCATAAATTGCAATTAAACGAGAGACAACGGACAGCAGCAACAGAAACAACACCAAGAGGAACAAAAATAAATAAACACTTTGCTGGCAAGGGCGCCAAGTAGGAAAAGGCGGAAGGGAAACAAAAAATCCAAATTGTTTTATTAGTTGGATAAAGTTTTTGTTTTGCGTGGCATTTGTTGTTGACAGCTGAAACAGAATGCCAGCGGGTCGTGTGGCTGGCAAGGCCGGCTACTCCAATCACTACTACAATGGTAAGTGCCATGATAATGATAATTATCAATATCCATTCCCAAACAAACAGTCCCACTAGCCAGCCATCGCCATCCTCCTTGATGACAGTTTAAAGAGCAAAACATTTATTTGCAGTTCTCTGCTCTGCCCACAGCTGGTGTCAAAAGTCTTTCTTGGAGCACTGCAACTGCAATGCGATGGCGAAGAATATGCAGGGGCTGACTCAGGGCTGGAGGCTGCTACTGCTCCTCGTCCTTCTTGCCATGGACAATGATTTGAGTTTTTTTCGATTTGGATCAGTTTTTAGCGAGTTCAATTGAGTATTAGCTACGTAAAATGGGGAGTCACTGCTGCACTCTGGCGATGAGAGAGCACACGATGTAGAAGGTGCTCCACCAACTGCCTTAATTCGGGGATATGAAAGTATCCTTCAGTTTCTTCAGCTGCATTTCCAGCTCTCATGGCATGCTGATCAGATCAGTGCTAAATCAATTTCCACAGGGCTAAAGTTGAAGTTTTCTACGATTTTTTTAATGTTTCTTCAACTTTTGATTTTTTTTTTTTTTTTGTATTCAATACGGGAAGGGGGTGCTCATTTCGTCAGGGATAAATTTAATATATTAAATGGGAATCTAATAAGTAGCATCAATCGATGCTTCCCTCTGTCCCCTTCCACTCCCCTCGTCCAAGGCATATTGGACACCCATCATCATCTCGTTGATTGATTAATAAATTAATTAATTTTCCCCTTTTTCTTCCTGCCACTCTGGTCGCTCTGGCTAGGCCGCTCCTATGTGGGCATCAACGAGGAGATCATGTGGGTGAGCATTGGCATGGGCGTGACCATTGCCCTGCTGATAACGATTGCCCTGTGCTATATCGCACGGGAGAAGTGCCAGAAGCGGCAGCGGGAGTACTATGTGACCGCATAGTTGTTGTATGCTGCCTGCCACACGACGCACGGCCACGGCGGCATGCAAATGATGCACCTGGAGCTGGAGCAGCAGCAGCAGCAGAAGCGCAAGCGGCAGCGCAATCGGCAGAGGGAGCGCGAGCAGCAGCAGGAGCCGCCGGCGACCATTCACTGCAGCAGAAGCAGCAGCCTGGCAATGAATGTGGGCGTAGAAGGCGTGGCTGTCGGAATAGGAGATGCAGCAGAGGAGTCTGCAGCAGCAGCAGCAGCATCAGCAGCCGTCACAGTCATGCATTGGTCTGTGGTTGACATTTGCGGGGCACGCAGCTGGGGCTGATGCCAAAAAACCCCCCACCCATACCTCCCACACACGCCCTCACCACAGCCCAAGGCAGTTGGATGAGCATTTTTTGATTTAGGAATAGGGGAGAAGTGAAAATGAAAGAGAGAGATAGAGATAGAGCGAGAGCGAGAGAGGAGCAGCTGTCAGCTGCATTACTTTATAGCGAAAACGAAAAAAACCCTGTTACTGAATTTAACGGAATATATACCACATATATACATACATACATACATATATAATATATTAAATATATATATACGCACACACATAAACAAATTGATTTGAATAAAATTTAGTCTGTTGCTGCTTGGGCAATTCAAACTGCGCGCTGACTGTACCTTTATTTGACCATCTGGCATCCCTGCTATCCAGCACCAGCTGATTTTCTGGCAGCGCTGTGAATGTCAGCGCAAGTATGTGTCGACATTGACCTTCTTTTTTCGAAGCTTATTCTATAATTAATCCAATAAAAAGGGGTTCCGAAAACTAACCAATCTTGTACAAAACTTATTAATGAATTGCAAAAACATATTTGATTAGGTCTGAGCGGGCTAAATAGCTAGTAATATGAAACCGAATATTAAAGTCGAGGAATATCAACGCATCTTGTCGTGTCCGTCAGTATATTTACGGTTTATTTTGATAATGGCAAGGTATATTCCGGTATATTTCTGAGGGTCTGGCGGTAGATTTTTTCGGAAAGTGGTCACACTATCCACTGGCGCGCACGTTTTTTAATCAAGAATTTCAGATTAATTTGTAAACCCAAATGTTATAAAAATGGTGGACAACATATCGCTGAATGTGAGTGCCAAGGCCTCGGCCGGGAAGCTGCAGCTACAGCAGCAGGTGAGTGTTGCCCCAAGGCACATGCGTGACAGAAAACTCAATGTGTGGCCTTCCGTTTCAGAAATCCGCGCGACAGCCCGTGAGGAAACGCGCTCCAGCGTCCAACAATTTCGATTTTCAGTTCAATGCGGAGAAGCCCAAGGTGAAAGCCATAGTGGTGCGGCGACGGGTGCCTACCAAGGTGCAGGCAAAGGCTACGCCTGCTCCTGCTTCTGCTCCTGCTGCTGCTCCCGCTGCCGCTTCGTCGCCCGCTGGCGATTTCATGTTCAATGCCACCGCAACCCAACCAGCTAACAGTGCAGCCCCAAAGCCCAGCCTGGGCCATGATCTAATGCTCAATGTCAGCGCAGCGCCGGTGGCCGCCTCAGTGGCCAAGACCAAGCCCAAGACCACGAGGGCCGAGCGCATGGGCAGCAAGAAACGCAGCAATCCGGTGTCCAAGCTGAGCGAAGAGCAGCTCAATCGCGCCCTGAAGGCGCGCAAGGGCCAGCCGGAGAATCCCAACAAATTGCCACGCGCTGGCGACATTTTCAAGGCGCAAATAGAGGAGGAGCGAAGGAAGAAGATGGCAGCAGAAGAACCAGAACGGGAGGAGCAGTCGGAACAGAAGCAGGCGGATGCAGCCAAGACATCCGCTGCTGCCCCATCGGTGGCCAATCGTTTTCGCACTAAGAAAATTGGCCTGTTCGACCAGAGCGATGTGGAGGCCCTCAAGCAGCTGGGCCAGCGGATGGTGAAGCCCGTCAGGGAGACAATATTCGCTGGCAGCAAAGTTGCGAGTCTGGGGCTGCATGCGCATGCGGTGAAGAATCTGGAGGATCTGCTAAGCATCACAGAGCTGACGACGGTGCAGCAGAAGACCATACCGCATGTGCTGAGCGGCAAGGATGTGCTCGTGCGCTCCCAGACGGGCTCCGGCAAGACACTGGCCTACGCCCTGCCGCTGGTGGAGAAGCTGCAGGGGCAGCTGCCGCATATCAAGCGCACCGACGGCGTCGTGGCCCTGATCATTGTGCCCACCCGCGAGCTGGTCGTGCAGACGTATGAGCTCTTCCAGAAGCTGCTCAAGCCCTACACGTGGATCGTGCCCGGATCCCTGCTGGGTGGGGAGAGCCGCAAGAGCGAGAAGGCGCGCCTGCGGAAGGGCATCAATGTGCTGGTGGGCACGCCGGGCCGCCTGGTCGACCATCTGCTGCACACGGCCTCCTTCAAGCTGTTTCGGCTGCAGTTCCTCGTGCTGGACGAGGCCGATCGCCTGCTGGAGCTCGGCTACGAGCGGGACGTCAAGCAGCTCGTGGAGGCCATCGATAAGCACCGGCTGGAGGCCCAGGGACAGGACGAGAAGCTGCCGCAGCTGCAGCGCCTGCTGCTGAGCGCAACGCTGACCGCCCAGGTCCAGGAGCTGGCCGGTCTCGCCCTCAGCGATCCCCTCTACATCGACAACAGCGACGAGGCGGCCAGTGCGGCCCTCAAGAGCAAGGAGGGCTACCAGAAGGACTCGATCGAGGCCCAGCTGGACCCGGACGATGGCCTGGGTGAGTATCAGGAGGATGTGACGGGCGTGCTCAGCATCCCAGAGAATCTGCACCTGAGCTACATCGTGGTGCCGGCCAAGCTCCGACTGGTGGCCCTCTCCTCGCTGCTGGCCAAGGAGCTGGCCGCCAGTCCCAAGCAGTTCAAGGCCATCATCTTCATGAGCACCACCGAAATGGTGAACTTCCATCACGACATGCTCAACGAGGCCCTCACCCGGCGCGTCCTCGACGAGGATGACGAGAAGATCAAGGAGAACGACGAGGACTCTGACGAGCAGGACACCAGCACACCGCTGCTCCAGGGACTGCGCTTCTTCAAGTGAGTGCAGACTGGACGGGGGAACAGGGGAAAGTACTTTGTACTTTTGCAAGCATTTACACCCGCCCGGGAACATTTATACGAGTGAAGACTGTAGATTGTACAAATTGTTGATGCCAGACAGACAGACAGACAGAAATCGGAGGCTGCACGGATATTTCTGCATAGTGCTTTCCTTTAGAGGTAGAATCTTTAAGGCCGTAAGTTCGATTGTTTTCGGATATGGTAGGACTACTTAATAACTATGCAAATGGGTAAACAACTTTTTTAGAATTTTACTTTGTCATTTTTAGTAAAAACAAAACGTAAAACCAGAAAGGAAATGCCCATAAATAGTAGAATTAGAAGCAAGAAAAAACCTTTCTTGTTATTATTTCTTCTAAAAATCCCCTAAACTATTCAGACTGGCAAAAATGTGCTACTATTTTATTTATATTATTTACCAACTTGTAGCCCAAGCTGCCTCCTACATGGCAATTAATAGTTAAAGCCAGAAGAGGCTGTTTTTTTTTTCTAAGTCGTATATTTAATTCAGATATCTTGGTGTAGGTGCTACAGTAACAATTAATCTCGAAATAGCTCGGGAATAGTTCAGTTCAGGGCCATAGAATAATGCTCTGAATAATATTCTCGTAATATTTGTATAAATGATGGATAAAGCTGCCAGAGCATTAAATAGCTTTCCATTCGGTTCAGTCTCCATTTACACTTTCCTTTTGCTTTTGCAGACTTCACGGCTCCATGACCCAGACGGAACGTCAGGGCGTCTTTCGAGGATTCAGGGACTGCGCCAGCTGTGTGCTTTTGGCCACCGATGTCGTCGGCCGTGGCATCGATGTGCCCGACATCAAGCTTGTGATCCAGTATACGCCGCCCCAGACCACGGCGGACTTTGTGCATCGCGTGGGAAGGACGGCGCGGGCGGGCCGCAAGGGCAGGGCCGTGCTCTTCCTGGCACCAAGCGAGTCGCAGTTTGTGCGGCATCTGGAGAACAAACGCATCCGCATACAGCAGGGCGACATGTACGCCTATCTGCAGACCCTGCTGCCGCTCGACGATGAGGCGCGCACCGTTCAGGAGGCGGCGTCCAATCTGCAGCACAAGTTCCAAACGCTGCTCGAGGACGATCGCGAACTGCATGAAAAGTCCTGCAAAGGTAAGGATGCCCTTCACTTTGCCTTCCCCCTCTTTGATGCCCCCCAGTCAGTGTCTCATTTGGCCAGTTCCCATGGCATTTACTTTTCCAATTGGCCCGAATCCCGGCACTCGCTGGACTCTCTCTCTCTCTCTCTCTTTGGGCAAACTAGCAATTTAATTCTTTCACCAAGAGAACATTAACTTTGTAATTATGATTTTTTACGACACAATTCTCGACGCGACGCGATGCGACGGTCTTCAGGCCCGCGGGTCGGGTTCGACAAAAAGCAGAAATACCGACAGAAACGGGGGAAAAACACACTCACTCACTCACACACACACACACACAAACGCTCTATTTTTCCAATTATAAGTTGGACGTACTCTGGACGCCACCCCCCCACCCAGCTCTGTGGGTCCGTAGGTCTCCTGCCCTTCGGACCAGCCAACCATCATCGACGGGGCAACGCGCGTTAAAAACACAAAAATTATTTCATATTTGAAGTTAATTTCGATTGCGTGTCAAATGGATCCACTCCACGCCACTCCACTCCCCCCCCCACCCAGCTCTGTGTCTATCTGTCCAGCCGTTCCGCCTATCCTTCCACCCTTCCACCCTCTTCAATAGTCAGCCACTGCGGCAAGTGACCAGCAGCGACTCCTTTCATCGTTCTGATCCTTTTCTGTTTTTCTGCTTGTTTTTTTTCGTTATTTGTATTTTCTTTCATATTTTATTTTATTTCCCTTACCCAACAGGGAATGCGAAAAGGGGTAGCAGTTCTTAGCAGTGGGTCATATCCGAATATCCATGCATATGGTAGAGCAGTAAATGCAAATTCTAGAGCGTTCGGTCTAGGTTGTAATTAAAAAAATGTAGGCAAAACAAAATGGTGTACTACGTAAGAGTATGCTAGATTTAAAAAATAAAGGCATTATTTTTTGTAAAGGAAAGCTGATTCCGGGGGGAAGCTAGTTAAAAAATGGGCTCTACAAGCCGTTACAAATCGCACTCCCATTGCAGGGTACGCCAAGTGCGGTTAGCCATAGATTGTGTTTCCCATTAGAACTGTCAATCCCCACCCAATCAATGGTAATGTTAATGTCCTGTTGAAATTGTAATTGCAGCCTTGGATGGGATAGGACAAAAAAGTTAATTAGATGTTACCAAGGCCCTGGCCAGCAGCGGCAGCAGCAGCAGGTTGAAGGGTTGTCCGAGTTGTTTCGCCACCTCCCAAGGGTGGGGTTGGTAAAGAAAAAAAAAAGGAGGACTACAGAAGAACTTTTTCCCATTTTTTCCCCGATTGAAACATAAATGGAAAAGCTCAAGGAGGGACCACCAAGCAAATAGGAAATGGAATCGCTTCTAATCGAACGACGCCCCCAAATGGAGAGCAGAGCAAAAAATGAATGCAAAATGAATCACAAGGAAGGGGGGGTGGGTGAAGGCGACTGATGGCGACTCGAAACAGGAAACGGAAACTGAGAAAAATAACCAAATGGCTTTCAGCCCAACTGCAAAACAATAGAAAGACAGCAAGCCAAATATGATAAAGGGGGGGATGTATGTAAAAGCAGAAACAGCGACAGCGACAGCAACAGCAACAGAAGAGCAAACAGCAAAGAGAAATGGAGAAATGGAGAAAGGAGAAAAAGGCATGACTAGAAAGAGAATTAGCTGAAGAGTAGAGAAGGAGAGTCGAGTCGAGTCTGTCAAAATGGCAACTCCAATTGCACTTAAGCGCCGAGTCAAGCGTCAAGGCAGGAAGCCACTTGGTAAAACTTAAGAGCAGCAACCGAAATGGGCGAACGGGGTGCACTAAAACCAACACAGGCAGAGACAGAGACAGACTCAGATACAGATACAACCTGGTAGATAGAGAGGGAGCGAGAGATCTATGTATGGGGGGATGCAGTTTGCTGCTGCCTGCCTGCCTGCTGCTGCTTTGCTGCGTCCAATCAAAAAGCCATTAAAAAGTATTACGCTTGAACAAAACTGTACAAAGCAGCAGATAAAAGCAGTTAGAACAGCCAACAACATCATCAGGGGAGGAGAAGAAAGGAGCAAATGTGGAGAGGCAGAGGAGAGAAGGCACCAAAATATGGGAGGGTGCCAGAGTAGATAGTTCTGTGTGTGGCAGTGGCACTGGCACTGGCACTGGCACTGGCAGTGGCTGTGGAGTCCAGTGTCTCAAGTGAAGTCCCTCGCATTCCATCGGTAATTGAAACAATTTTCAAGTTGAAATTCACTTTTTCTTCTACGAATCCAAAGCGGTATAGTGGGCTGTGCTGTGCTGGCCTGTGCTGCCAAGCTTTCAACGTTTCAGTATCTGCCACAGATGTGTTTGTGTCTCCTCCTCGTGTGGTGCTGCAGTGCGTATCAAGGGTGCAAGGCAATGGCAAGGCACATCTCAAGGGGAAATGCAGGAAATACATTCATATATTTATCAGGCAAAAGAAGGGTACCCATGCCCAACAATAGTAATGGATTCAGTACTTTTTTAATGAAAACAAAGAAACGTTTATTCTTCGTATATTCGAATAAATCCTTTTAGAGACTCTCCAACAAACCTGAACCGACTGATGTTTGCCTCGTTGCCGTGTGAATCCATCGACCTAAGCATCAGTTATAGGGCTTCTCAAGAGATTTGTCATAATGGTAAAACAATTTGAAAAAAAAACCCGTCATATTTTCTACCACTTGCAATGCGTATGAATGTCCCATTGGCCCTCAGAGAAATGTCCATATAATTGATATATTCATTTTATGCTTTTTGTTCGGTAGTGGATGTCTCTACATTGTTTTATGAACCCTTTTAAATATAGTTATTTAGCGAGAAGTGTACCCCTGTGGCCACCCAACCACCAACTCCACTGAGGCACTCACACCCCCTGCCCCTGCCCATCTTAAGCCAATTATTAGCTGCTATGTGCCCCCGTATCACATGAGCGAACCACCGCACACAACGGCAGGCGACTGCCTGCGAAAATCCAACGCGAGTGAAACCCTTCGACAAAGGACACAGCGACAGAGAGGGAAAGTGAGAAGGAGAATGAGGGAGGAGGATTAAGAATGAAACTGAAAATGAGAAGGACACAAAAGCAAAAACAATCACAACAATTTGCCACGCCTACACCGCAACAACACAAAGCAAATGAAAACCGCATGGACACGCGCGCGTCGCTTTATAGAAATATCCGCTTGCGTTTTTGGCCGCCGGTTGAGCCGTTGAGTCGTTGAGCCGCTGACGTGCGCATTAGCCACACCCCACACCAGGGACTCCACTACACTGCCAGTGGCAGTGGCAGTGGCAGTGGCGGGGTCACCACCCCACTCCAATCACGCTCAAATTCCTTTCCAGCCGAGACAATGGGCCAAAACGACAGGCAGGCAGGCAGGCAGGCTGCAGGCAAAGTAGCATAAAAAGCCATTTTGTGCGGTTTCTGTGGTGAATTCAGTGGAGACTAAGAGACTAAGGGGAGACTGGGAGATGGGTGGGCGAGTAGTGGGTATATATTCTCTCGGATGACATTTATTTTATTCGCTACTTCCGGCTGGCAGACGTCTCTAAACATCCGCTGCCGTCATACTTTTTGTTTATTTAATGTCTGCCACTTGACTGTAATCGCATTTGCGGCAATTAAGCCAGACCCAGAGACAAGGGCTTGACTTTGAGACTTTCGAGAGACCCACACAAAAAGGACCAAAGGACTCTGGACCGTGCGAGTGCGGATACGGCGCACGATTACGGACTGAACGGAGACCGAGACCGAGACGAGACGAGGCGGCTGCTGTGAGTTAATTGGTTGGGCAGGAACAGGAACGTCTTTGCATCCATCTCTGGTCCGGCTACCACCCACACCCTCCACTTCCCTTTCGCCCTTCAACATATCCACCCCAGGATATAGCTTGGTCATGGTGGGTGTGGGTGGCTGGGGTGGCTTTGGTGGCACACTTGGTGGAGCTTGAGGTGTCTGTGTGTGTGTGTGGCTGGGATTTGCGGCTAGCGGCTTGCGGTTCCTCGCCCCTGCTACATGAGCAATCAATTATGAGACACTAAAAAGGAAATGGAACTGCTTCATTTGGTTAATGATACTTGTAGCTGGAAATTGTTTTTGTTTGGCGTTGTGGGGGTGCCAGGGAGCCGTAGGTATATATAACTATGGTAATCGACTGCAAAACATAAAATCTGAAGCCGGAAAAAAAACACCAACAGAAACGTTTCTTAAAAGTATTCAGTGGCATAAAATCGAGTTGGATCTTCGCTATTCCGCTTACTTTATAACGTTCATTTTATTTTCTAGCTTTTCTACATTTTAATGCGGTAAATCAAATGCACTAGAATACTCTCTTTGTTCGACTTAAATTATAAATTTTTATATATGAATTGCACTCCATTCAGCATCATAATTAATGCCATATAATTAAGCTGCTTGTAATTTCGATCCATGAAAATTGCCAGTAAGATTTTTGGTCTGAGTCTCGTTGCCATTCAAAATTTGTTTGTATACGTAATATCTAAAATATCGCTAGTTCCTATTCCTCTTGGTAGATCAATTCAGTTCGATTCTGTAGCCCTCTCTGAGGTTCCTCCCAAATGTTGCGGTTTCCACATACATATGTATGCATGTAGTTGGATATGGATACAATTATCTCCATCGTACCGTACACACTCCTCTGCCTCTCCTCTCCTCTGCCACTTCACATCTGCCTTCTTTTGCGATATGTAGATATGCCGTGCTGTGCCTTGCCCTGCCTTGCCTTGTACACTTTCGTTGCATTTTTCATTTCACATCAAATTTACATATCTCACTTTCGCTGTGGCTGTTCTCTGTCGCTGTTCGCTGTCGCTGTCTCTGGCAGAGATGCTTATCTCGGGGTAACAATTGCGGTCTTTGTTTGGTGAGTGCCACCGCAGTTGGTAATTTGATATCATTGTTGTATAATTTGGATTTGCCTGGCATAAGTGCTGCGTAATTAGCAAGGACATGCCCATAACACCAAACGGAAAGGAAAGGAAAGGAAAGGAAAGGGGAACTGAACTGAACAGAACCGAACCGAACCGCACCGCACAATGGGAGAGACGACATGGATGTGAAATCCTTTGGTGACATTGCTCATTTGTCATCTTAACAAATTTATTTTGTAATGAATGCCACAGACACATGCACACATGCATACACACTCACACACACACACACACACACTGCCATACACACACACACAAACACATGAGGCAGAGAGCACTTAAGCCAAGACATCAATTAATTCTAAAAGCATTAACATGCTACATTCCTCTCCCTCTCTTTCGCTCGCTGTAACCTTTGTTTCCCCTGCTCTTTTGTTTGACTTGCAGCCTTTGTGTCCTGGATGAAGTTCTATTCGACATTTCCCAAGGAGCTGAAGCCCATCTTCAACGTACGCATCGCCCACATGGGACACTTTGCCAAGAGCTTCGCCCTCAAGGAGGCACCCACCAAGTTCGCTGGCAAACATGCAGCACCCAAGGCGCCGCCACCCACCAATCGACTGACCTACACGGAACGGTAAGTTATCGATAGCTTTCAAGGAGTTAAATAACTAAAAATCCCCGAAATTCCCATGCTATATGCTTGTTAATCCGTTGCCATATCTCTCATACCTTTGCAGCGATCCCGAAAAGATGCAGCAGGAGAAGCGCAGCAAGCGACGCATCTACACGACCACAGTCAGCGGAGAAGTGCGTCAGATGCAGCCAAAGGACATCCAGAGCAAGGAACAGAAGAAGGGAGGAGGAGCCGGAGGACCACCTCCAGCAGGAGGTGCCGTTGGTCGTAGTAGCTTCATGAAGAGCTTGAACAAGTCGAGGGCCCTGAATATATCCGAGTTTGATAGCGGCCTGCCATCGGTGGGGCCGGCCAAGCGACTCAAGAAGGCGTAGTGTGTAGTCCGTGGAGTCCCGTCCGGTTACGTCATCAGGTGACCAGACCGAGAGGAGTCCGGGAGGACACATTGCTCCGGCAAAGCTCTCCGGCCACTTTGCGGCTCTTTATGCGCGCCATTTTGTTCCCGGCCCGGACGGCCGCCTCTTCGCCGTGCCTGCTCAAGCATTTAATCGAAAAGAATATTGCTCGGCCGGCTAAGATAAGAAACCCAACAAAAAAAAATAAGTTTATGTATAAGGAAAAACTCTAGCAAAAAAAAGAAAACGAAAAATGAAACGCCAAACGAGATGCGCTCATAAAAGTTTCATTTTTCTCAACTTTTAAGCCCGGACGTCCTCTGGGAAAAGTTGTGTGAAACCCAGCGAGCAGGCAGCATATTTTAAGCTCATCCTCCCCACACTTCCCCATACTGTTCCCCATACCCTTGCAGAGAGTATTTTAATTTTGTTTGTAAATCCACAGAAAAGGGAGCAACCACAATGCAACATAGTACGAGTACCTTCTGTATATATTCTCGATCTATATAGCCAAGTCTGGGCACAACTAATAGCTGTAACTAATTACTAAATTTATTTCTAAATTCAATTTCGGGCTGTTGCTTTGCACGGACTCCACTTTATACTGCACGCCAATTGCCTTAGTCAGAACAGACAAGATTGGACCACTATAGTCGCATCTATTTCTGACGAATAGTATACATAACGATTATATCTTATAGTGGGAACACAAAGTAACTTCCATCTGCAAGAGTATCAAACACTTCGGCCCACGTTGCTCGCTTTCCTTTCTTGTTTTATGATTACTTTTCCCTCGTTAACTTGATGTAATATATAGATATATATAATATTTTTTTTATATTCTGCTCCCTGTTTTTTTTTGTATTTTGTTGGAAAATATTAGAAATCCATTTTCCGCTCACTGCAGATTCATTCAGTTTTGAAAATGTCAGAGAGTGCGGTCCGAGGCACGGCTATGGGGCAGGGCAGGCAGGAGCTGGCAGGCGGCACGTGTTGCCCTGATGGCTGTGCCTCGCCTTTTTATGCAACTGAAGCGCATAATTTGTTGGACAAGGCATAAATAAATATCAAAAACATATAAACACTCGCCCCACGCTCACCGATTTGTTTTTCCTGGCCTCGTTTATGGCTTAACCAACTTTTTTGTTACTCTATTTGGCCAGGACACGTGCCTGTTCGGTGGCAGGGCGGATCGGGGCACTGGGTATTATGGCCCTTAATAGCGGCCTCTCAATGAACGAGTGGCCCCCCCCTAATTAGACGCTCAACGATTGATTTTTAATTAGGCCACAGGCCTAGGAGGGGACGCTCCTTTAGCCTGTCGCCTGTCACTCAAAGTCAAAGTCAAAGTCAATCAAGCATGAACAATCCAGTCGGGCCCCCCAGTCGGTTCCTAATTACGTGCGAGTGTCAACATATGATTAATATTTGTGTATAAATGGGTCCATTAAATGGAAACCCCTTCACAAGTGCGTGTCTGTATGCCTGTATGTACAGTAAGTAATAAATAAGAGGTGGCTTGGGCTTTGTTCAGGGTTCGGGTCTGTGGTCATGCGTATAGCGGAAGTGGTGCTTGGGATGGTGTGCCATTGGTGGGAGCTTCGGCAGGAGCACCAAACTGGAAGGCAACTCGGGGACAACTTACCTTACTTATATTGTAATGTCAATGGCTTGGTTCTTGGTTTTAATACTTCTTTAATTTTATTTACTATCTAAAATGTAGCCTAGGATTAATCCTACATTGCAATAAATGTTTAAAGCCAGAGCAACAAGGCCTTCAGGCTGGCTTTTCTTTAATATTCGATCGAGATAGTTCGGATTTTAATTTGCAATTTAATTTGTAGCTACCATTGCAGCTAAGGGATGTGTGGTTACGAATATATATCCAATTAAGTATTCAGCTTCATTCAGCACAAGCAACTCCCTCGACAGCTAGCACGTATTTATTTGTATTACTATTCCACTGACATCCATCAATGGCTCGTAGCACCATTGAATCAGCTTCAATGGCAAAGTCTGTAACCTTCAGAGCTGATGGTTTCCCGCTGGCTTGACATCTGTTGGTAATATCCTCAGACCGATGCCCTGAGCAGGCGGTAAGCCCAACCATTTGATTGGCTTACTTTTGCGCACATTCAATGCGCTCGATGCTCGCCCGATCTAATTGGATCAGCTCCTGCCATGAAGATCCCCCTCTACTGCCGTGTCGCGGAAAGCTGTCTCGTTAGTTACCCTCTCCGCCCGCACATTCTGCCCACTCTGGAACCCTGGAACCCTGGAACCACACAAAGGGTGGACTGTGGAAAATTGTTAATGTGATTGCACTAATGGCTCGAATTATAGACGCATTAGGGTAAATTAAAATCAACCTCGGCAAGCACTCGGCCCACCATCATTGCCAGTGCGAGTGGACGTGGACCCCTCAATGGAGTGTCCCAAATGGGGCTGCTACTGGGACTGTGACTGCGACTGCGACTGGGACTGGAACTGGGGTTGGGCTAGGGCTAGGGCTAGGGCTATAATAAAGTTGTAGTGGCTGCATTAACAATGCCATTGTCGGGCTCGGACTCGGACTCGGACTCGGCGCCTTTCATGGTGTCACCCTGGTCAGGTGCAAATGTTGCATGCTTTTTATTTTATTTCACTTTTCTTTCTACTTTTTTTCAGTTCTGTTTTGAAAGGATCAGGAGAGGGTTGGGAAGTGTACGACCCAAAACAGCTGTCAACATTTTTGTCGCCCCTACCCTCCTTCCCGGATTTTGACCAAATCGAATGTGGCCCACGGCGTTGACAATCGGGCGGGGGCGGAGTGGCTGAGTGGGCTGTGCCCTAAGTGACAATTATTTGAGCTAGTTGTTGGTTTATTTCACTTAAGTGTTGGTTACCGTTCGCGATTGGTTTGGCGTTAAGTGTTTGACTGCTCGGCCGTGCGCCAATTACGTTGCGTTGCGTCCGTTTCCGTGTGTGGAGCACGTTGGGGAAAATATCGTTTATGTGGCATACGGAATAACGAAGGAAGATGCACTCTGCATGTGCTCATAGACAGGCTCCAGTTGAACCTCCCATGATGTGCCACCTGTGCTGTGCTGATTCGTGCTTCCGTCCTACGCCCAGCAAGACCCGGCTTGGGTGCCTGTCCCTCGCGTTAAAACCCAATTAATTTCAACGCTCAACTGGGGCGATATTTTGTGCGGCCCCACGATCATCTGTCAAAGAGCTGGCTTTCTGGCTGGCTGGATGGTGACCTTCCACTAGGCCGGTGGGGGCTGCAACTGAAACTGCAACTGGGGCCTGCTGGAGACTTCTACTAAAAAAAAAAGTCCTTAATTGTTTGCATTTGTGTTGCAATTTAGCTGAAATCGCGCCTCTTGGCCAAATTGTCTTTAAATTGGCAGTTGGCGCTGTGCGCCATAAATCCAAGCAGCACCCGACCCCAGACCTCCACCCTGGTTTGACTGCCTCTCCTTGACTCCCCGCCCACCCTCATCAATGTCTTTTCATGCCCCATAGTCGTTGAGTGAACGGGTATATTGCTTTTAGCTCTGGCAGATCAGAGTGCAAGCAGTCGAAACTTTTAATGTACCAACACAAAAAAGATTTTTCATGGTGTCTGCCAATACAAATTCAGTGCAGTCAATATTATATGCATCCATATTTGCGGGCAATAGATACTAGTAAGTTTAGTGCTCTTTTCGGGAAAATAAAACTGAAATAATTTTTATGTTGAATAGTAAAAAATAAATAAATAGATTTGCGCTGTGTTTTGTTGTCCCAATTTTCCTAAAAGATACCTTTAATAATAAATAATATACCTAGGAAAATAAAAAAACTCTGGCACATTTCCATTGCTGTGTAAGACGCCAAAATTCTTCGAGTTGAAAATGTTCAGCTGCTGGTGGAATGATCGTAGCAGGGTATCCTTTGGTCGCATGGCACTTCCAAGTTGTTTACACTTTTGGATCATTTTTCTCTCCGCTTAGGCAGGCGGCGGAAGTATCGCTTGGGGAGACTGAGCAGTCAGGACCGCGATCCTGGTCCCGTCCCCGTGCCCGTGCCCAACCCGCTTGTAGTCACCCGTGGGGCATCGTTGGCGGTCAATATGGTCGGAGCAGGGGGCAGATGCAGCGGCGGTCGCAAATTATCAGCAAATTAGACTTTTCGTCGAACGAGCCAAGAGCAAGCAAAGCTCGAAGCTGGAGTCGGAGTCGAAGCTGGAGTCGGAGCTGCGTCATTTGGTTTTGATTTGATTTCATTTGTTTGCATGTCTCGTTGTCATTTTGGGCTGCGTTTCGTTGGATTCGTTGGCGGCGGTGGCGGCGGCGGCGGCGTCTCCTTTTTGGGGCCATTTCTCATCGCTGGGGTTACGTTTTATGGGACGCCGCTGGTAAAGTGATTTCTTCAACGCTTTGTTAGCGCACTGGATTGATGCGGCTGTCATTAGGCGATTTCGTTTTCGGCCTAAACGGGTCCCACAGCACTGGGTCTCCGTCTCCCTTCCCTGTCCTCTCCTCTCCACTCCACTCCACTCTACTCCATTCGATGCAATGCGATGCGATGCGATGGCCGATGTTCAGGCCCGTTTGCTAAATGCGTTTTTAACGTGCTTTTAATTGTCAGTTCGTTGACGGTTCGTACCCCTCTGTTCCTGGCCTCTGATTCCCACCCGTGCGCCACTACATCCCTCTTCGATCTGCTCTCCGTTCGCCGCTCGCCGCTCTCAGCTCTCTTCTCACTCGCTAAGCGCAAAATTAAATCAAATTGAAACTAATTATCATAAATAAATTTACACAAAATCCAATAGCAATATGCCTCGTTACAGGCTTTCACACTTTCCGCTCCACTGTGTCGAGTCCAACCATCCATCCATCCATCCATCCATCCACCCATCCATCTATCCATCCCTCCTTCCTTTACGTTCTCATGCCACCGCCGCCTGTGACATTTACAAGCGACAACTGTCAAATTGGACAAGTTGCATTTGCAAATAAATAGACGGGCACGGGCACTCGTTCAAACGGAAACGGAAACTGACGAGCCACGAATCCCAGAGACTTTTGCCACAGACACACTCTACGTCCCAAAGGGGGTGCGGTGCTGGGCTGGATGAAGGGGTCTCATTTTGTGCCCATGCTGGAGTACGTGGAGTGGTGAAGGGGCAGGGGAAGGGGTGCGCTGCTGTGCTCCATGTTAGCCGTGCTTCGACGCTTGCGCTTAAAGTTTTTAGGCGCTATGAAATTAATTGGATTTGCCTGCGGCCGTCTCTGCTGCTGCTGCTGCTGCTGCTCTGCTGCTGCTCGTCTCTGCTCTCCTCTCTCGGTGCTACAGTGGGACAAGCAACGCGTCTTTGATATGGATTCCAAAAGTCTTTCAGAAATAGTTTGTCATAAAATCTAGCAAGTTGTTTGATACAAAGTTTTCTTTTATTGCTAATTTTAGGGAGGTTTATAATTAATTTCTGCTCTGCAAATAATTTGGTTTGTGTACTTAGTATTTTGTTTGTATTACAATTAAAATTGTATTTGGCTTTTATTTATAGCAACCTTCAAGCTACGGCAACGAACAAAATATTTAAATGTGCGGAAAGTGTAGAATAAAATGATCCACCTTCTGAATTATATTATTATGTATACAATATATTATATTATGTATTAAAAAAGAAAACCCACCAAATGGTTATAAAAAATGAGCTAGCAATAGTTTTAGCAAGTTTTAATTAAATATAATGAAGATTATTTATTTAGATTATTAAATATAATTAATATTTCATATTTAGTGCGACTTTCACACATTCTCAGAATGATGTAAACAGCTCCTCTTCAGTGCATTTTCGTCCATTGTCGCCGTGCATACAGGTCTAGTCCAGTCGAGTCCCATTCGGCTGTGTTCATTGGGTGGCACATTGAATGGTGGGGGGTGTGGGGGGGGGGGGCCTGTTCTAAACTGCGGTCGGGCCAAGCGGCGTATGCGCAATGTAACCCAGCCAAACAGACCCCCAAAAGACAGCCCACCCCCACTCTTTCGTACAGTTCCCAGCTCAGTTATTTACTGCTTTATTTGCGGTCTTGTCAAAGCAATCAACACAGTCAGAGCGTGTCCTGTGCCTGTGCCTGTGCCTGTGGCGGAGGTGGTGGATTTTATTTACTTGTCTGTCGAGTCCTGCTCCTGCTGCCTGCTGCCTGCTGCCTGCCGCCTGCTCCCTGCTGCCTGTTCATTCGTTGGCTACGAGTTTATTTGTAGAATGATTTTTCAATAATTTATGTATGACGTTGTCGACAGAAACTCAGCCTGGGCCTGGGCCTGGGCCTGGGCAGGGGTGGTGTGTGGTGTTGGTGGCTGGTGATGATGGCTTGGGTGGGTTTTGGGATCGGTCTAGAGTGGCTGGGCGGGGGGGCACTTGATTTAATGTGCGGGGTGTTACTTTCAACACCCTCCAATCACAATAATAACAGCAGAATCAGCAGCAGCAGCAGAAGTAGCAATAGCAATAGCAATGGCAACAGTGACTGAGCCAGAGCCAGCGACCGACCCAACCCAACCCGACCCGACCCACTATTGACTACTGTTGCCGCTTGGCTGTGACAATGCAATTATAAATGGTGACAAAATAATTTCCGCTCCGTGATTTTTATGACAGTTGTTCGAATTCTGCTCCAATGCACTCCTGCCAGCCAGAATGCCAGCCTGCCCGCCTGTCAGCCACAAAATTGAATCAAAATTAAATAGTTTAGCTGGGGGGACTTGAAACACTCTTCGGCTTGGTTTGTTTCGGTTTGGTTTGGTTCGGCTCAGTTCCCCTTTCTCTCTCTTCCAGGGACTCATTTCAAATGCCAATTTAATGACCATAATTGGTTAGGATGTGGCGAGCCGACTGAAACCTTAAGCATAATTTCAGCTCATCCTGGTTTCCTGTCCTGTCCTGTCCTGTGTGTGGGTGCTGCTTCTCCCTCATCCCCCCACCCATGGACTCGTTCGCTCGCACACACGACTCTGAAGGAATCATAATTTCAAGGGTGTCCGTCCAGCTCAGCTTTGGGAACGTCTCGCGATTTCATAAAAGCTTGTCATTTGTTGCACGCAACCGCGCGCTGCTGCGTTATAATTGGAAATTGGAAATTGCCATAAAATTGCGAAAACAAAACCCAAACACATATGCGAAAATACCTGCACCAAAAACAGAGCGAGAAAACGAAGCAAACAACAAAATAATAGGCATATATTAATAGGCAGTAGTCAATGGTCTTATGCCGAAATTAAGGCTGTGCTTATGGCACTCACTTGGCTAGGGATTGAAGTTGAAGGCTCATATACACACAAATACCATAAATATTCAATTATATTTAAATAATAAACCATGGAGAGTCTTTGTGTGTGTTGCATGCCCCACCAGACTTGCCGATTGCTGAAAACTGAAAAATTCCACGCTGAACACATAGCTGAAATTTTCATTGAAAGCGGGGGCTGAACGAGCGGACCGGAAGAACGCCCACGGTTCGCGGATTTTCCCCCGAAAAAATTGCTAGCTTAGCCCTGCCCTCTGCCCGCCCTCGTTTGCCTTAGCCAAATGTGTAATTTACAATAAAAGGGGTGCAGGGAGAGGGGAGGGAGGAGGAAGTGCGGGCAAAAATAAATATAAAAAACTTTATGCACGACGGGTGAGGCATAAACTTTGTTGCATTTAAGTTGAACTTTTTGTGTGTGTTTTATTTGCATTTGTGTGTCTCATTTTATTGGATTTCACTGACACTGGCCATATGGAGGTAATCGGTGGTCGGGCGCATTAATAAATGGATAATTATTTGCAGTTTATTTATTTTAATTTTTTTTTTTTTCACTTATCAGTTTTGCTGTTTTTTAAAGGGAGGGTTGGGGAGGGGGGAGGGGGGAGGAAAAAAAAAAAAAAAAAAAAAGGAAAGAAAGAAGGGGGGGGGGGGGGCTGGGGGGGGGGGGGGGGGGGGGGGGGGAAAAGAAAAAAGAAAGGGGAGGAAAAGGGGGGGGGGCCCCCCCCCCCCCCCCCCCCCCAAAAAAAAAAAAAAAAAAAAGAGAAAAAAAAAAAAGGGGGGGGAAAAAAAAAAAAAGCCCCCCCCCCCCCCCAAAAAACAAACAAGGGGGGGGGGGGGAGGAAGGGGGAAAAAAAAAAAAAAAGGGGGCGGGCCCCCCCTCTCCTTTGTTGTCTTCTCCATCCATCTTGTAACAAATGGGGAGGGTGCAGGGTGTGGTGCAGGGCTCTGTATAATTTGCTTCTTTTTTTTTTGTACAATCAAGACACACACATATGTATGTATTTATGCACATGTATTTGTATGTGTGTGTGTGTGTGTGTGTGTGTGTATGCATTTTAAATAATCATTTGACGGCGAACGGAAATTGCGCTTAATTGCCAGCATGTTGAATTTTTCATTTGATTTTTACCCTTTTTAGTTTTTGGTTTTTTATCAGCTCTTTTTCGTCGTGTTCGGATAATTGCGCTTAAATAAATATTTGCCTGATAAATGCAAACATTTTTTTTTCCTCTTTCGCTTTGTTTAGGTTAATTGAACTTGGTCAGGGAGTTTGTCGGGCACTCTACAGATTTTACAGGCAGCTATGGGCTATAAATATATCTTCTTCAGCTTCAGCTTACGCTTTCCTTTTTAAGTAAAAAATCTTGAATATAGGTACACAAAATGTAACTTTAAACATCGATACAAGTTGGAGACAGCCATTAAGTGGTTCTGCTGAACATTTATGTAGCTATATTTAATTATTATTATATATTTATATTTATATATTTATTATTTATATATTTTTTGGCTTGGAAAGAGTATTCCTTGGTCGCTTTTGCGACAAATAACTGTGACGCGGCCCATGAACGCCTAAAAGACGGCATGCTAAAATTCAAGTGTTTGTTTTCGCTTCGTTCTTTTGCAACGATTATATTCAATAATTGTGTTCATTTAGATAAGTTACAAGCCTCGAGGGCCACAGACAAAGCTGCACCGCTGCACAGGGAAGCTCTGCTGGGGCCACTTCATCGGCCACGGCCACTGGGCTGACTGTCCAAATGGAGGCCAGTCACGCCATCGTCAGTGCACCCTCCTAGACCACGGGCTGGCAATGGGACAGGGACAGGGACTGGGTCTGGGCCTGGGACTGGGACCTGGTGTGTAGGTGTTGAAAGTGGCTGCAGGCACCTGCCTGCCAGCCTGCCTGCCTGCCAGGGAATCCAGATTGGGGACTGTGGAATCGCTGTGGCAAGGAACTGTGGCGGGTACTGAGGGACTTAGCAAATTGGCTGGCGCAGAAATGTGTCGGAAGTCTTTAGTAAAAGTTAAATAGAAAGCATATAGAAGATTTATATACCAGTCCCAGCTATAGTTATGCAAATTCTTGAAGCCAGTTTAAGCTCCCAAGATTCTTTAAAGCTCCAGTTTTCAGTTACAACGTTTACGATTTTCTGCATGGATTTTTGCGTGCTTTTTTGGTACACCAGAAAGGACTGAGAACTGCAAAAGAATCACGAGAACTTGGGGCTGTAATGTGATTCCTCATCAATGTACATACATATATCCCAGTAATCCCAGAATTATATTATCATTAACGATTTGGATAATTCTTGAACTCATCTATAGACAGTTTCATTTGCAAAAATTGCTGGAGATGGCATAGGGAATGCAACCACTTAAGAAAATAAATATTTAAAAGCTGGATTAATTATGTGGAAGGTGTGGTGTGTAGTGTAAGTTGATGTACGAGTAAGTGCAGCCCAGATACGTAAATGTGGCAAAACTAGTGGCGAAATAAAAAATGTAAATCATCTCCGGTAATTTTCATGCTCGTATTTATTTACATACATACATACATATGTATGAACGTATTTTACCAAGCTTCAAATCCTATTTATCTGATATCAAATCAGCTGCCAAACGCTTTTCACAGCTCAACAACCGGCAATGCCCTGTGCCTGGGCCTGTGCCGGGGCCTGGGCCTGGCCTAATCCCCTGCGCATAGAAGAAAGAAATTAAAACATTTGTTGCCATTTTCTATCGGCAGCCTTCAATCTGGGCAATTTGTCAATGGGCCGAGAGATTAAAATGCGGCAAAGGCAGAGGCAACAACAAAAAAAGAAAAGTATAAAATAAAATGCTGTTGGCTGGAGCAGGCGACGGAGACGGAGCTGAGGAGGATTTGTCGATTGAGCTGTGTGTGCATGCTTATCAGTGATGAGAATATGAGCGGCGCTGGAAAAGGACATCGGCGGCCCAAGGACTCGAAATATTTGTCACATTAGTCGCGGCATTATCGCCGCATATGCGAGCGGGCATCTGATAAGAAGCCATCCCCAGTCCATCCCAGTCCATCCCAGTCCATCCCAGTCTAGTCCAGTCCAGCCCATCCGATCCGATCCGATCCCATCTGAGCCGATCATCTGTTTGAGGATGATGCCAATGCAGCAGAAAATCTGGCGGCTGCCTTTTTTCCCCCCTCTGCTCTCTGCTCGCTGGATTTGCTACTGTTTGTTTGTGCTGGCCCTGATGGTGGTGGTGGTGCTGCTGCTGCTGCTGTTGCTGCTGATGCTGGTGGTGGGTCTGGCTCTGGGCTAATACAATTTTCCAAAAAAAAAATATTGTTGTTGTCAGTGTAATTGGCAGGATATTAGCAGGGGTTGTCCTGCCGCGTCCCAGTCAACGGATTACGTTGGGCATTATGAGCAAATTAAGTGTGAAGTGGCATTTGAGATTTACACACGCACACACACGCATGCATGGGATGAGGGATACTCAGGATGCTGAGGCGCTTAGCGAGTCCTCTCCTGGCACTTTAAAGTCCAACACAAAACCGAAAAACTAACAAAACAGGCCCGAACAAAGGGGACACACAAAAAGTCGACGAAAGGCGTCACATGTCAAAGACTCTTAGTCATTTAGATCCCCTCACCCCACCCCACCCCCACCCCGACGCACCCTTCGTGCCAGCGATCTTTGGCAAGCAAAAACAAACTAACATTTAACCCCAGGACCAGGACGGGCCCGGCCCCAACTGCCATCCCTCACAGCCACACAGCCACACAGCCATTCCATTCGCCCACTACTCATCCTAGCTGAGCTTATCATTTACACTTAAAGGCTCAAGCCAGCTTAAGGCGGGGGAAGTGAAGTTGGCAGCCCTGGCACGTGCCGGGGCATTATTAACCGCAAAATGCTCATAAAGGATCAATTTGTGAGCACACGTGTCAGGATAATGCCCCATGCACTCTTCTTCCTGGCCAGGAAAGGCCAGGGGCCAGGGGCCAGGGGCCGGGGAAGACAAAGCGTGAAGTTCACATAAATCAAAGCAACGGCTGCCAAATGGACAAAGATGATGACAGTCCAGTCCCTAAGGCTAAGGCTAAGGCTAAGGGGATGGGCTAAGGCGGCGCCAGACAGACACAACACTGCACTTGGCCTGGCAGAATATGCAATTTAAAGTGTCGCCATTCCACACAAAGGAAATCATTAAACATGCAAAGGACCCTTGGAATGGGTGTGTGGTGTGAAGGAAAGGAAGCTCCTGCGATTTATGGCAGCCGATGGAAATGGCTTGGCTGCCAGGGATATGTGGACCAGTGTGTGCAGAGTTGAGCTCTAAGCCTGCATTAATTTCTTCTAATGATTTTACACGAGGAAATTACCTTTACCCGACCAATAAAAGCTTAACACAAAAAAGCCATAAAATATCAGCGATGGCCAGGTTGCTCTATAAAAAGAATATGGAGTATTATGTTTGATAACTTGGATAAAGTAACACGTTGGTGAAATTACTTTACTCCTAAATGTGATTGTTTATGCTGAAGTCAAGGTATTTTTCAGGGTTGCACTTGAGTTCTTCTACAGTGTACCGTTGACAGTAATTTTCTGAACTCAACGCCTTGTTAAAAGAAACAACATTTTGTTTTTTAAGATAATAGTTTCGTTTTTGAATAATAAAAATAATAATATTTTTTTGGGGCTCCAAATATGTAGCTCTTTTTTTATGGATAAAATAATACATTTTTTTAATAAAATAACTTTGAAAACAATAATGATTTTTAGAAGTACTCTTGCGTTCTGTTTACAAATTTAAATATTCTACACAGTTACACAGTTACAGCTCTGGTTCAGTGTAGTTCTTACTTTCCATCGAATAGGACTCTTGTATTTAAATAATTTATTTTCAACGTACCGAAAGGTTTTTACCGGTAAAATGTGGTGTGATCGGGAGTGTTGTGAAACAGCTGTAGGCTAAAGCCGGTCATCCATACATTTTTAAAAACGATACCTTAAACGACGCTTAATAAACGAGCCTATACGAATAAATTATAAAATTAGAAGAATCTAATTTATTACGAATTTTCCTGTTATTTTAATTAGCCAGATTGGCTTGGAAATGTTATTTTTGTGTACGCAACTTAACAAAAATCTGCGCAAGTCATTAACAGATGTATATAAAATAGAAATAGCAAAGGTTCTAGCACCAAGACCTATGGGACACCAAAGGTGAGTTCGCAACAACAGACAGTTGTGTAGCCCACTTAACTTGGCCAGCAGAATATAGTGGTTCAAGTGTCGAAAGCTTAATCATAGTCAAGATAACAATATTACTTATTTTAATTTTATTTCGATATTTGACCCATTTTCGGCATTCCAATTTTCACATTGTTCCGTTTTCTTGACAAATAAAAACAAAGCCCAAAATGAACGCTTGATGACAATTACAAAAACTCGTGGCGCGTGTTCTCAGTGAAACTCTAAAGATGGTATGTAAACCTGAATGTGATAATGGTCGATATTGCTCCCCCAATGTTAATTGACCGCTCAATGAAATCTGCCGCCCAGCTTGTGCCCTTCCAGTTGAAACTGACGCCGGTGCAGATGGATACGGTCAGAAAGAGCTACATTTCCAAGAAAGACGGCTACGGGGTGCAAGTTCTTCTGATTATTCGTGAACATTACTCCGCCACTAAGTACAGCTTCCCCCAGGACCTGGACATCACAGTGAACGAGAAGCCGTGTGCTCTGCCAGCAACGGTGAGCCTGGACACCCACTAACTCGCTCATTTACATATGTTATGCTTTATTTGCACACACAGCACGGCCCCATAAACATTGCCGACCATTTGAAACTTCACTGCTCGAACTTTATCAACAAAATAAAACTGCAATGGTGCTCGGACGACACTCGCACCTTTGTTATTAAATTGTTTTTGGCTAAGCAGCTGTCCGTCAACCAAATGTTGGACCGCATACGGAACAGGCCGATGATGCCAGCAGAACGTGTTCAGAAAATGTGTATGTTTGCCATAGAGTTCTATTCAATTTAGGCCCAGCTACATAAATTTACACAAAGTTTTGGCAGAGAATTTGGGCCGCGCGATGCCCAACATACCCGTACCCGCACCCGTAATAGTTTCGCTCAAGTGTCCGGCGGGAAAGGTGAAGATTCGAGTGCCGTGTCGCGCCTCAACCTGTTCGCACTTTCTGTGCTTTGACGCTGGCGCCTACCTGGCAATGAACAAGCGTGAGGCGAAATGGATATGTCCAGTGTGCCACAAGCAGGCCCTGTACGAGGATCTCGTTATAGATGGGTATGTGAACAAATGCATTTAATTATTGCTGAAATTATGTTTAATCCGGTTGCACAGATATTTTCATCACATTCTAAACTCTGGACTACTAGAGGAATACGACGAGGAGATACAGGTACACGAGGATGGCGCGTGGAGTGTTCCGCGACTCGCGTCCCAGAATAACAATCAGCCTATTTCGCACATAGCTAAAACATCACTGCACGACTCTAAGGATGATATTCTGTAGCAAATCACATGCACAAATCATTTTTCTTATATGTAAGCGGAAAGATTTTCACATATCATCGATGTACACACATTCGTTGCACACATGTGTGTGTGTGTGTGTGTGTGTGTAGTATTAATTTGTTTGTTTTCAAGGAATAAAGATGTCGGAATTCGCGTATACTATGTATAATAATCACATGTGATTTGGTCTGTGAACCGTTTGGCAAGGGCGACTCCCACACACGCACACACACACACACGCACACACACACACACAGCAGCCGAGCTGAAGCCAACCCCTGTTGATTTCCTGCTTAACCGAATTGTGGTTGGTGGTGACGCTGCTGGCGCTGTGGATGCTGCTGGTCCACCACCCACAAAAATGTGCGGCTAATTGGATGTCTATGTATGGCGGAAAGCGGATAGCTCTCTGCCTGAGTGGGTGCTGGCAGTGAGTGTGTGGAAGTGTGGCAGGTCTTTGACAGTCGGCGGATGATTTCCATGCAAATTGATGTTACAGCACAGTAAGCAGGCAATATTTCTGCTTCATTTCATAAATGCGTCCAGGGCCAATACGACGCCCAGTCCCAGTCCCAGTCCCCAATCGCAAGTCCCCAACGGCCAACCATCCAACCATCCATCCATCAGCTGGCAAAGTTTGCATATCAAACGTTTCACGAGAAGAGAAGGATGTCATTGCTGGTGCTTACATACACACATACATATGTATGTATGGCTGGTGACGGTGACGATGACGATGATGGCAATGACGATGGTGAGGAGGAGGAGGAGGAGGCGGAGATGCCTGTTGACGTGTTTGCTGGCTCTTCCTTAATTTATACATGAATCTACAGCCAATTTGTTTAACTCGCAATTTCGGTTCAATATACATATGTACACGTGCATGCCACACATACATATGTACATACATAAATATGTCCATGTTTCCGTGTACTTATGTTCATGTGGGTGGACACTTTTATAATTTTTATAATCGAATTTTCGGCGGATCGGGAGCTATGATTTGTTGCCTGCATAAGACAAGTAAAATTAAAAAATATTTCAAAATAAAGATGGAGCTGCTTGGAACTGGCCCTACAGCTGTGCAGTCCGCAGCAATCCTTTGCATTTTGATTTAATAGCAATCCAAGCAGATCCTTAGAGCCTCTCCATCTTAACGAAAAAGTTTCCCCCGTGCGCTGCCCTTAAATTCAATATATTTTCTTATGCTTAAATGCCTTAAATTAAATCATTAAATGCCTTACATTTAAGAGCTTAATATGTGCCGATTGAGCGCTGATTTAAGTTCGATTTTCCTAAGGATAAAATATGGTTTTTAATCTTGAAGAGTCTGCCGAAAGCTTTCCAACACTTGTCACTTCCAGCACTACATTTTCCAGGGACTCGCAGCACCCATAAAGCCTTTTCCAATCCTCTTCAAAGCATCCCTACAGATGACGTGCATATATGTACTGTCTTACTGTCAAAGTACGAGTAGTAGGCCATGCAGTTGCCATAAATCAGAAGACGAAGATTCATTTCCCACTTCAAGGCTCAAACCGGTTACATCGTGTCGTTTTATTGGTGACAAATCAGTTTTACTTTTTCTGGCATTCTAGAATTGTGCAAAAGTTGCACTACTGTTAAGCGCTGCACACCAAAAAAGGGGGCTGCAAATTAAACAAATTGAAAAGGTGTTTTTTAATTTCCAAAAAGGTAAGTGCTTCCTGCTCTTGCTGCACCCTGGCCAATATTTCCAGTGAATATTCCTTTGAGTAGACTCGAAACTCAGCAAATAAAAATGGATGAGCTGCTCACTGACGAAGTTATGTATGCAAACCGTCCTTCCGAAATTGTTGATATGCTCCGCAATATTTATACTAACCTTGATGCACCATCGCCGCGCCAAGTGAAGAAAAAGCCCAAGATGCCCTTCCGCCGTGTGTCATCAGTACAGCAGGCGGTAAGTCAGCAATCGGATCGGAATCTAAACATTTTCAAGGATAAATTGCACACACACCTATTATTATTTTTCCCTTTTTTCAGATTCTTCGAGACTCGCCCAAGCTCGTTTGCATCTGCGAGCGTGGCAAAAATTTCTACCATTGTGAAAACTGTAGGAAGAGCATGCATGGACGCGCTGCCCAGGTTTGTCCTGTCCATCCTTCGGTTTTCTTTTTGATGGACTTTCGCGGATGTCCCTATTGCGCTGACGTTATCATAGCCGACAAGACTGACGAACAACCAGATGATGGCGCCATTTAAGCGTGTGTTGGATCTTCCAACTGAAATTATGCGGAAAAAGGCAAGCCTCACAGCTCAAACAAAATATAACAAAATTCTTTAAAAAATAAAAGAGTTCCATGCCTAATTGGTTTTTATTTTTCATTTTATCTGTATTAGGAATGTCAACGAAATAAAGTTTCTTTTTGGCAAAGGACATTGCCATCGAACTTCACACTTCTACCCACACATTTCTATATTTTGATTTGTCTAGGGAAATCCGCCTGGAACTATGCCTGGAACTATTTAAATTAATGCTCTAAATTAGCCCGTGCTCACATCAGCAATGTCGCCGCAGGATTGCATCAAGAAACACTGCTAGCAAGAAGAAAAACCTTTCTTGGTTCTTGGTGCCCCGTCACATATTTTTTTGTTGGATCTGAAAATTGTTTTTAGTTACATTTTTTATTGCTCGCAATAATTAGCAAGCGACAAACCAACCAACAACTACTGAAACAGCGATCGTGTTTAATTGAGCGTGCCCCGGCAAGGCCCAGAGAGTTTCTGTTTTGTGTCATTTGTCTTTAATGAAAGGTTGCCCTCTGGCCAAGCCAGCCCAGACCAGAGCAGAGCAGAGCAGCAGACCTGACCAAGCCGCTTATTGTGTTTGTTGTCGTTTCATTGTCCTACCAAGCGTCGCTTTTGTTTTAAGCCAGCAGCCAGCAGCAATTTGAACATTGCGGCCAATTTGTCGATGAAGGCGCAAAAACACAAGAAACGGCAGAAAAGTACAAAACACGCGTGGTGCCAGCCAGCTATCTGGTGTCTCCATGGACAGGGGACAGGGACACCAGCAGCAGCAACAGCAGCAGAAGCAGCAGCGACTGCTGCATACCCTAAATGGCATTCCAGACAAAAGGCTCTTCTGACTACTGTTTCGGAGCTATTTACTGTAGGAACTATACAGATAATACATATCTGTTAATATCAATTCCTCTGGCTACAGTTTCGTACTAATTCTTTATTATTTTTTGTAATAGCCAAATGGAATCCAATGAGTGGTAAATATTTATTATTGTAGCTCCTGGGTACATCGATGCTTGGATTTAATGGTTTAAAATAAATATGGAATGCAATTAATTCGTTAAATAATATTAAAGAATGCTGGAATCATAGTGTTAGTCCCGTAAAGCGCATAGGAACTCTGGGATTTTGGGTTCGCTCTCTAAAGAACACTCACAACCTTTTTAATGTTGACCAATTTAGCATTTTCCATGGGTTCTACTTTATCTTGGCTTGGTAAGTACTCTGACCGTTTTTCGCCCTTTCTGTTACTGCCAGTCAGCTGTCCGGGGTATGGTATGGTATTGTATGGTATCCCTGGCTCTGGACTTCAAGGATCGTTTGGCTGGTCTTGCCTGCAGCGGGTACTTGCATGCGAGCACGCAAGGCGTTTTCAGCCAGTGGTGTGGTGGGGGTAGGGAACGGGGACATGGTCAAAACTGTTCAAGACAACCTTTCCTGCCTGTGCCCCCGCCCCTGCCCATGCCTGTGCCCCCGCCTGGCTGTCCTGCTGTTTTGGCCAACTGGTGGACAACGGCAGTTATTCAATATATCAACTTTTGGCCTAATAAATGCACTAATTGCGGTTAAATGCATTTTGCATGCAATTATTATCATTAGGGGTTGGCTCGCACGTCGTCGTCGTCGTCGTCGTCGTCGTTCTCTCTCCTTTCCCTATTCCCCATTCCCTTTCCATGCCCACCCTCCGTCGTTTGTAAATTGTTTCGGTTGGTCATTATTTTAATTGCCCGCGGGGCACACACACCCCCACCACCTACCCATACCCATACCCACACTCACCCATCACCCGTACAAGGTGCAATTTTTTTCATAAGTTTATCTTTTATTTAGACAAAAACTTATATTTAGTTACTAACATAGACAAAAAAATGGTGTAGAATACTTTACATATTACATATTACAGTTACAACGATTATAGAACTAAGCTACGCAAAAAAAAAAAAATATATATATATATGTATGTATGTATGTATTTATTTCATATTTCATCTACCCGAAGTTGTCGCTTAGTTGTTGTTTGTTGTGGCTGGTGGATAATACATTTTGTGGTTAGGCTTAGAGTGTACAACATTCGTTTGCTTTCTTTTTGTTTTTGGCTGCTACTTTTTACAACATTCAAATAAATATCTATATTCTAGGTTCACGATTTTTCACGATTATGTTACATGTATACAAAATTGTTGCTTCGTTTTTTAGAAAACATTTTGTTTGAATAAATTACTTAGATAAAATCAAAATAAATTAGGCAAGCACACACAGATAAACAGATAAATATATACGGTTATATACACACACACACACACACGCACACAGAGAAAAGCGCCACCCAAGAGGCCTGGCCGGAGGGGGGTTATGCGGCACTTTGCATTCGCAATTTGAAGAGTTTTAAAGCTGAAATAGTCGTAAATATGAGTTCATCTCATTTGAAATACGTGATTTTTAATTATCTTTAATAAGGGGAGATTTAAAAAAAAAACGTATCCCAATCTTTAGCTTGTGGATCGATGCTCAATTTTAACATTTGCATTGGGCAATGTGTTGAAATCAATGAAAAATGAATACCATTAATGGAGAGCAGTGTTGGGGCAACTGCTACTTCAAAAAGTAGTTTAAATATAAATACAAAATATTAATAAACAAGAAGTGAGCATTTTCCTATAAAGGGTATACATACGCATACTCGAATTGTGATTGCATTTGACCTTTGTGTAGCATCAATGGGAAACTCTCTTGCTAAGCGACACTTGCACCGCATAACCCTTACTAAATACACATACACATACACATACAGATACAGATAAGCACACATAACACATACACATACACCCTGCCCCCCTGCTCATTTAGCACTGGGAAGGCGCTTGCTCTCACACCTGGATCTGATCCTCATCGTCGGACTGGGCCTGCGAGCAACTGTCCACCGAGCGTCCCGGCGGACTGCCCGGATTGAGCGTGGGACTCGGCGTCGAGGGCGGATGCGGTGGCGATGCAGATGCAGATAACGGAGGCGGATACGCCAAGCATGGGCGGGCTGCTGGCCAACGGCTTGAGTGGGCCGCCAGGAGCCGGGACTGAGGACGCTGGCGGTGGACCGTTTGCGGCGGCTGCGGCAGCTGCTGCATTCTGGTAGTAGTTGCTCAGCGAGGACAGCGAGCTTGATGCGGACAGGTGGGAGAAGGGGGCTGCCGAGGCGGAAGCGAGCGGACCGACGCCCACGCTGGGCACGCCGGCGTACAGGTTGTAGGGCAGGGGCTTCTGCATGGCGGCGGCGGCGGCTGCCTGCCGGTAGTAAATGTCTATGCTGGTATGTTGCGTTGCACCGTGCGCGGCTGCAGCAGCGGCCCCGGCGCCGGCAGCTGCCGCATACGGCCAGGCGCCCAGGTAGGGCGATCCCCCGTACAGCCGCTGGAAGGCGGCGAAGTTACCGGCCTCCGCGAGCAGCTCCAGACCCACAGCCGTCTGGCGCTTCCACTTGGTTCTGCATGGAGACAAAGAGAGAGAGAGGGAGAGAGAGACTGCTTTAGGATGGTGCTCGCCAGGTGAGGTGGGTGGAGCGGGGGGAGACGTACCTTCGGTTCTGGTACCAGGTCTTCACTTGGCAATCGCTCAGATCCAGCTTGTGGGCGAGCTCCTGGCGCTCCTGAACGCTCAGATACTTCTGCCGCTCGAAGGACTTCTCCAGCGTCTGCAGCTGGTGGTCGGTGAAGGCGGTGCGTGCCTTGCGCTGCTTTTTACTGAGCCCGCTCATGTCGTTGGTGGAGCCGCTCTTGATGCTGTTGCCATCGTCATCCTTGCCCCCTGGAAGAAAGAGTGGGACAGACGTTGCATGTTATAGAAAATATCCATTGATGCGAGCATAGACAACATTTATCTGCATTTATGACCACCAAATGCCCCCAGGATAAGCTTCGATCCGGCCAAGGGAAGGCTCCTAGCTCATGGCCAGCCTTCGCATCTGGTCTAGCCCGGTCTGTGCCGGGGGCTCAGCCCAGAACGGGCTCAGACAAACAGTTGCAGTTACAGTTACAGTTAGAGGCTCGTTTATGGCCACGCAATTGCCGCTTCCGCTCACAAAGCGGTTACCCACCGTCCAGCCCCGCGTCGCCGTGTGGCTTCGTGTTGTGTGTAAGTGTAATAAAAATGTGTAGCAAAATGTCTAAACTTGCCGCAGCCACTCCACACACACACACACACACACAGACACAGAGAGAGAGAGAGGGGGAGCGTGCTCACCCCGTCTGAGAGGTTTCTGTAGGCAGCCGCTTTTCCACCTTTCCCGCGAGTTCCGATGCCCCCGCGGGGCAAGGCGCTGCTCGTTTGCCATTTAGTACATAAAATTTATGTAAATTCATCCGATTGCGGTTCGCTGATAAGCGAGAGCGAGTCGAGTCGAGCCGAGCCGAGCCGAGTTTTTGGGCCACGGCCAGGAGGGGCTGGCTCGTAGAGTTCTACTCACGCTGAAAACTCTCAAGCGTTAAATTATTTAAAGCGAAAATTTGCCAAGTGCCACACTCGGAGGCAGTCAGAGTTGGTCAGAGCGCAGAGTGAAGGGGTGTGTGGGGGGGGACAGTGGCAGGGTGAATGGACACACAACAGTGGCAGACGATGAAGAAATCAGTTTTGGAGTCTATTCAAAAGTTACTTCAAAATATTTGCAGGAATTACTGGAAGTCGGAAATCAATTTAAAAAATAATTTCCCATGGATATAGTGGATAATTGTAGATCAATTGAGTGGATTAGTATTGGAGGGAGTTCTTCCCATATCACTTATACGTATGTGATGTGGGGAAGCCCCTAAACAGATAAATATAAGCCGATAAATGCCTAATTGCAACGATAAATAAGCGACGATAATGCAATTGAATAAAACTCATTTACAATTACAGCAAATTACTCACGAATGCTGGAATTGCCGCCTCGTTAGGCTATTGATTTGCTGGCCGTTAATTTGTTGAGCAGCTGATTGACATTTCAGAGAAAGCGTTTTCGCAATTAAAACGTAAAGGTCAATTTATTGCCACAAGCGAAATGATAATTGAGTTACTATACTGCCTGCAATTAGCTAAAATTAGCTCCTAAAATATGATTTTAAGTGTGGAATGCAAAACTGAAAGAGTTAAATAATTATTTTTAAAAACAGCTTTTAGGCTTAAATATTTTCAAACAAGAAATATCAAATAAAAAATATAATCAATATCTGCGTTATTCGATTCCTTCATGAATTCTCTCTTCCATCGGTAATCAGACGAATTGATGGACTCCAAACTTTCCCTGCCCGGAGGCAAATCATTTAGGCCCCGTCTCTGTCAGCCCCAGAGCGGGCGACGGGCACTCCAAAAGGGGTGAGAGGGAGGATGAGTGTAGTGGACGCGACTACCGTTTATAAAATTGCAATTGGCAACAGGAAATTGCCGTAATAAATGCCACAAAACAGAGGCCAGATGCAGCCGCCCGGCCCGGCCCGTCAGCGCCAGAAGAACGGCGAGCGAGTGGAGTGGAGAGGAGATTGGAGTGTGAAGTGTGTGGTGTGTGGGGTGCAGAGATGAGCAAACAGACTGCAACATTTGTATCTGTTTTGCTGCTTTGGTGTTGTGCTGCTGTCGTTGCAACAGCAATAACTGTTGCCATGGGGCATCTATTAAAAGGGTTAAATGCATTTTTATAACAATTTCCACAATTAAATGATTGTCAGGGACGCCAGAGAGTGGGCCTGGGAGGCAGTGCGTGAGAGTGGTGCACAACCAGAGAGGAACAAAGAGAGACAGAAAGACAGAGAGAGAGCGAGAGAGAGACATGTAATTATTTGAGATTTGTTTTTTGCTGCGTTTTTAAACAGCATTTTGTTGCTGCTCTCCCCACAGAGCCGCCAGCCTGCCGCCTGCCCCTGCTGCATTCACCTACCTACCCAGCACATTGCCAGAAAAAGGCCACGCCCCCCACTCTGCCATAATGGGCATTTGCAGTGCAGTGCAGTGCAGTGCAGGTGCATGCCTAAGGGGGCAGGAGTGGGGAGCAGTGGGTAGCAGTGGGTAGCAGTGGGGTGCCCCTTTAGAAGCTTCCCAATGACGCAAACAAAGCGTGAAAATGTACGTTTTTTTTTCAGGTGGAAAAACTACCACAACGGCAAGAGTCGAGAATGTAAAACGGTCATGCAATCGTTTTTACAGTTTGTTTTGCAAAGCGACATCATCCCCCCATTCCCATGCCCGCAAAATGCGCCAGCAAGCGCCAACCTCAAACCACCTCAAAACGAACAAAAGATTTAGGCAACGAACTTGAAGCCATATACTTAAGCCTCAATTGAATTCGTTTTGATTACTGAATTACTACCCGTTTAAAATTGGACATTGGATAGATATACCTAGACTGAGGGGACACAAACACAAACCTCAAATGATGACTCAAAATGTGAAAATCAGAACTCGCAACTCGGAACGAACACACAAACTCTTAATTCAAATCAAGTTAAAGTTTAACTAACAAAACAAGAAATTGGCCTGCGTTAAAATTCGTGAACAGTTCGGATTGATAAACTTAAATTTGTATTACATGCAAAAAAGCGGTTTCCATGGAGCAGACAGTATTTTAATTTTTTACTCTGCATAAATGGTCCAGTTCTGGGCGAAATATCTGCTATAGAAAGCGCGCTGATGATGCCAACTGCCACTACATATAAAAATATGTTATAAATATTTTATGAACCCTTGAAAAAGCCCTAAAACTATTTGAATGATATTTACAGGAAACCCTGAACATGTCTAAGGTTTCTACAGGTTATAGGCGCTCATATTTTATATTATAAAAATATTAACACTATTTTGAAAGCATTTCTTTGCTTATTTTGAGAAAAAGACTAGACTACTTTTGAGGAGCAATCGGCGGAACTGGCATAAATGAGCGCAGCAGCCTCAGCCTCAGCCTCACATTTAGGTGCCAATGATACTCCATCAATATGGCGAGTATCTGTCTATCGATGTTTTTGTAGACCAACAACCACCCGCAACCCGGTCCCCAAATAGTACAGAGGCTCACCTCACCATTACTACAAACGCTGTGATCGTCCATGTGTCCGCTGCCACTGCCGCCGCCGCCTCCGTTGCCGCTGCCCGCCTCATCGCTGTCGCAGTCGTCGTTCTCCTCGTGGTAGTCGCTGCTATCGTCCAGCTCTGCGCCCGTCGGTGCACCCACAGCTCCGCCACCCACGCCGGGGCCCACTCCAGCTGCGGCTGCTGCTGCTGCGGCGGCCGCTGCTGCTGCTGCTGCATTGTTGCGTGCTGCGGCGGCGGCTGCTGCTGCCGCGTAATGCTGCTGCATGGCTGCCGCGTACTGGGCTACGTTAAGACCGTTGGATCCCATTTGTGTGGTGGCGCCACCGCCACCGCTGCTGCCGAGGCCGACGCCAATGCCAATGCCGACGCCGACCGACGGGGCGAAGTGATTCAATTTGGCATGTGGATGATGGACCAACGCATGCGGATTCGGATGCTGGTGCGAGTGCTGGTGCGGATGTGGGTGGTGTAGGGGTGGTGGGACGGCCACTGCCGGTGGTGCTGCGACGGCTGCAGGTGGTCCCGCTGATCCCCCTGATCCCGCTGGTGGGCCTGTCGCCGCCTCCAAGTGCTCGTCGTTGTTGTTGCTGTTGCCCTGGCTGTGGGTGGGGCTGCTGTCGCCACTCGAGCTGGAGTTGTGGTTGTGGTTGTTGTTGTTGTGGCTACTGCTGTTGTTGTTGTTGTTCTGCTGGTGGTGGTGGTGCTGCTGTTGCTGCTTATAGAACGCGGCCGCCGCACTGCCCGCCAAGATGTCGTTGATCATGAACCGGGAGCGGTTCGGCTTCAGGTTGGACGACGTGGTCGACATGTTCACCGCCGGCGGCTGCAGGCCCGTATAGTGGTGATGCAGCGGGTGCGGTGCGGGTGCGGGTGTGGCTGGTGGTGTTGGTGGTGGGGCAGCGCGTGCAGCGGATGGGGCAGCGCGTGCAGCTGGTGGTGCAGCTGTGGATGATGCACTTGGGGCGTCTCGCTGGGCGACTGGGTGAGTATGCCCATCGAGTCTTTCATTTCTTGAGCACAAAACACACGCTTTCCGATTTCCCCTCCCCCTGCAAAGCTACACTGCACTTCGCGTTCGGCCGCACGTTTGGGGGCACAGAATACAACAAAAAAAATGGTCCACAGACTGCTCTGTCACTCTGACTGACTGTGTGGACCCTCTTGGACTGCGCTGGGGCCTGCTGGGTCTGTCTCTGTCTTCGGTTCAAGTCTTTTCCGTCTGCCGCGGTGGAAACGTCGTGCGCGCTGTGGCTGCCAAAACGAGACTGAACCGCACCTGCGAGCGAGCGCAGCCTCAGCCTCAGCCTTTGCCTCTACCGCTGCTGCAACAGTCCGGGTCGCGGCAGAGCCAGAGCCAGTACGCCGTCAGCGACGGCGTCGAGCTACAATTTTGCCACTTTGTCATAGGCGGGGTGGTGGCTTTGGGCTGCCATTGCGCTGGCCCTGGGCTGGAGCGAGAGCGCTGTAGTTCTTCACTTGTCCCTGTCGTACACTGCTCTGCTGCTCAGACCCGCTCTCTTTGCCTGTTGCCGTCTCATCTGCCGTCCTGCTCCGGCTTAGGTGCCATGTTGTGAGCGCGCTGCGAGCTGTGAGCGCCGGAACCCACCACGTTCATCGAGCTCTGAGCCGTGGTGGATTTCGCTCTCTCTCGCTCTCGCTCGCGCTCTCGCTCTCTTTCGCTCGGTCTCAGTTTTTATGGCAAGTCGGCGAAACTGTGGCAAATGTCGGTCAAATGCCTTCGCAGCTATAATATCGGACTGATTGGAGTCTCTTCCTCTGGCTCTTCTTTCTGTTGATGTTGGCTGACTGCAAGGAGTGGGCGGGCCACTGCCAGAGCATCAAAATGGCGCTATAACGGGGAGTGGAATTTTAATTTAGGTTCCAAGTGCAGTTCGATAAATATTGAAAAGCTTTTATGGAGCTTTAAAAGGGTTTGAATTGTCCCTTGAGTTTCAATATAACCAAAAGGCTTGGTTTCTCTTCCCCTATTTAAAAAATTCAAAAATTATTATATTCAATACCAGTAATTTTTTCTAAGGGAGAGCCACTTTAGGGTTGTAGATTTATCTGGAGAGGATCAGTAATTTAAATAAGTTTCAGCTAATTTCAAAGTAATTTCTTAATTTGTTAATTTTATATTTAAGAAAAAAATATAAAGTGCAAGTTACTAAAATTAAAATTTAAAATTTTATTTGAAAAAAAAAATGTTCGCGGATTTTTTGAGATTTTTCCGGCAAGGATAAATGTATGCTCCGTCCTGCTTTCCGCTGGCCCAACCCAAGAAATGATTTTCTGCTCTGCGGATGTTGATAACAGATCTGAGCGAAAAGAGTCAATGGGCTGATGTGTTGGCATTAGCTGGCAAACCAAACAGGCTAATTGTGTGGGGATGGATGGACATGGTCTGAGTCCGAGTCTGATCGTATGATACGATAGATCTGTGGCTGGATACGGACAACTGTTAAATAGTTCGCAGAAGAGACATGGAGAGAGGCGGGAGGATGGGGGCTTCCTGCAGCGACCGGAAAATACGCTGCCAACTGCCTTCAAGAGCCAGAGCCAGAGCCTGGCAACTGTCCAGCCAGGGCGGTCGGTCAACAGAAGGCAGTGGCAGTGGCAGTGGCAGTAACCATCAACTGGTCGAAGGCGGAGACAACTGCGCATTGCGGTTTGGCCGCAGTTTTTACGAGTCTTGCACATTTGTTTTTCCACATTTTGTTGGCTGTAGCTCGTAGCTCGTAGCTGCTGTTGTGCGAGCACAATTATTATAAGCATTCAATTGGAATTGCTATTTGGCATTGGCATTGGCATGGGCATGGGTATGGGCATGGGTATTGGCTCTTGTATTCCCATTCACAGTCGGATTCGACCGCAGAACGCAAGCGGAGTGCAGCGAGGGAGGGAGGGAGGGAGGGCGACCACAGGATATGCGACCTGGTCTGCCAATTATATGCATTTAAGTGCAATAACCGTCATCAGGACGAAGGACACGGGCACGGACACGGACACAGACACAGAAACGGACACGGACACGGACACGAATGGCAGGGCAGAGCAGGAATCTCAAAGAACGGTTCGATTGACTCCGCCAAGTCGCCTCCGACTGCGACTCCGTGGGCCCGGCCCTGTGCGTCGCATTTGATGCTTCAGCAGAGACCAGACTCTAATTATTTTAATGCTCCTCGCAATTGAAGCGCGCGCTTGCGTCCTTCCTCCTGCTCCTGCCTTTGCTCCTGCAACGGCAACTGCAACGGCAACCGCTCCTGTTCCCGCTCTAATTTCGTTGCACCTCACCACTAATGACCTACGCAGCTCACCTGAGCCGACCTTTTTCCCGGTCCGCACTCCCGGAATCAATACCAATCAAACGTGCGCCGCTCTCGACAAATTGTATTTCCCCTGCCCATGCCCCTGCCCCTGCCCCTGTCCTCTTCCGCCCGTGAGAGAAGCAATTAGTCCTTGGCCAACAACATGTGGCCACAAACCGAACAGAACCAAACCAAACCGAACCCAACCAAAGAAGAGCCGAGCTATTGGCGTGAAATTTTAATTGCCATCTCGTTGTCTGGGTGCAGTGCATGGTGGATGGGGCAGAGCTGAGCTGAGCTGAGCTGCCAGCTTGTCGCCACAGAGAGCCTGCGAAGAGGTGGGGAGCCAAGCTACGCCAATGCTTTTCCCATGCATCATGCAACTATGAAAAATATGAACAACATCGGAGAATTTTTTCTACCAAAGAAGGGACTAGGGATAGAGTAAAAACTAGTGGAACAGATTAAAAAAAAATATCGACCATTTGTTGTATATTTACATCGGGATTATCATACCTTGAACAGAATACCTTGGTATCGAAATCTTCCACCAGCTCACCACGGGAGAGAACTGCACAAAAATGGTTTAGTTCATTATTAAAAATTAGCAAAAATATTAAACAAGTTTATTTTAAAGTGCCGCGTAGAGTCTAGTTCATCCCCATACAAAAAAGTAATACCATTTGGTTATGGGCAACACGGGGGCATTAAAGGGTCAATTGATCGTTGATCTGATTGCGATCAGATGCCATATTCGGAGAGAAAAGATCACACACACTCTGTGATGCAATGTTTTCCGTTTTCGGTTTTCGAATTTTAAACTTTTGGAGGAACGAACTTCTCTCGGATGCGGATGTGGGAGGAATTTATTTGAATTGCGATTGATCTGAAAGCTTTGGCTAGTTTGGCACTTTCCACTCGATGACATTCCAAACGAAAAGTTGCAGCCCCAAAAAAGAAATGAACTCGAATCAGCGCACCGATCAACCCACCTGCGAGGCACCACCAGCGGAATCCAAGCTCGAAACTCCTTTGGCAGCCACATCACAACTTGGTCCCCGGTCCCCATTCCCTGTCCGGCCCGTCCCGGCCCGTCCCTCTTTCTGTTGCGGAATCTTAATCGGCATCTTTGATATTATAATGTTCGTGTTGCTGCGTGGACAAACGTAATAAAATAACTGATCGTTGTCGCTGATAAGTTAATTTACTTTTAATGTGTTGCCCTCGACGAACCCTCGAGCCGAGCGAGCATCTTGCGACGTGGGGGTAAATGGCTCTGTAGGTGACAAAGGTTCTCGCTGGACCAAGTACCCGTCCGTCCTCGGCCCTTGCCTCAGCCAAGATCGAGACTCGACTCTGCTATTCCTTGTTTTGGGTTCTCTTTTTTTTCTTTATCGACTTGCTGTTACAGGACTCGGGTATACTGAACTCTTGGAGATGTTTGCAGCTATATATTTATATATATTCTTGTGCAAGAGCCAGAGACAGACTCTGTGTGCAGACTCCTCTGATATTATCTATATATATGTACATATATTTTGTATTATTATTTTTAAGATTATTATCGTAGCCTGCAACTGAATTTTCTATGCATTCGCTGATCAGGTTTGGTTTACGTTTTTGACAGCTCCAAAATCGGTGAATTAAGTTTAAAACAGACCACAGAATACAGCTACTGCAGAATGATAACAAATGTTCCTATCCACCAGATGGACATATCCATCTACCCATATTACAAGTTAAGTTTGCTGACTCTCCCTGCTTGCTTTCTCTTTTTATACATATTCTCGTCTAATGATGGAGTGAAGGAGCTCTAACGGCTGGAAGATAACTCGTTGCTGGGAAGGGAGTAGGATAAACAGCTACAGGATAGGACACCACAGCCATAGTTAAACCAAAAATGTAATCATAAGAAACGGAGTAGCAAGTAGCACAGTTTCGAGGCGGGTCATGTGCCGAGACTCCAAGCATTTCGGCTGCTGTTTTACCAAAGATATTCCAACAAAAACTGAACACTCGCAGCCTTTTTTTCATAGGCAAGCCAATTAAACAACAATTGTTGACACGAACGATCGATCGATCGATCGATCTGCAAGGGTATCAACATATTCGGTCCCACAGGTAGCCCGAAGAAGTTTTCGTTTTATTTTTAGTTGGTTTTATTTTGGTTGTTTTTTGTTGTTTTTTGTTCGTTGGTCGGTCGCGTGTGCCGTCGATGGCCAACCTTGTTGCCAACTGATTTGTCAACAACGTGGCCAACAAAGGTGTTCTCTCCTTCTCTGTGGCCGATTTATCGCTGCTCCAGATCAGTCAGCATGCCAGCCAAACACCAACAACTACAGGATAAACATAAAGCCCCGATTCCGTCCGTCCATAGCCATCCGTCGGACCCATAGCCATCCGTCGAAGCCGTTCTGGAGCGGCGCTCGTTTCAAAATTGATGTCGCCCCACTAAATGGATGCTATTTAAATTTTTACTGCCTGCCTGTGACTATAAATCCAATTCAGGCCTGGATCCTAGCCAAAAAGAGACATAAGAAGCCCCCATAAGAAGGTCCCCACCCCCTTTCCCTGTTTCTTCTACGCTCTCTCTGGCCATCTGTATCGGGCCTTGGTCCGATTTTAATGGCTCAGCTTAGCCTGGACGGCTAATCAACACCTCGCTGGGATTTGGCCTGGCCTGGCCTGGGGCTGGGACTGGGGCTGGGGCTGGAGGAGCTACGGGTTGGTTCTTGGCTGCACTGAAAGAGAGAGAGATTTGCATGCAGGCGATAGGGAACGCTCTCCCGACAGTCGTTATTCATTAAGATGCCTTGGCTTATCGCCAAAAACAACTCCACGCCGAGACCCGACCCAAACAATGTCCATAAATTCTGTTAGCAATATTTTGGGTTCGTTTTGGGGTCCACAACGTTTTAGCTCGTGGCACAAGAACAATTCAACAGCAAGAAATTTCGTCAGTATCTATTATGTTTTGTTAGCAATTTGTAAATAGCCTGAAACCTCTCGATGCTCCTCCTCGCGGCGGGTTCTTATCTGGGGATGGGCCGCTTAATTAGGAGAGCAACCTGCTTAAACGGCAGCCTCTGCCTGGCGACACTTGCCACTTGCCACTTGCCACATTTGCATTGACCATAAAAACATGCTTATGCATTTCCAAATGCAACCACTTAAATATCGAAGGGGCAGGGGCAGGGGCATGGACAAGGGCAAGAGCATTGGAGAGGCAGGCGAGGCCTGAAACTGTCGACGAAGTGAAAATGTATTTTATGACTCAATTTGGTGCACATAAAACGAACAGGGGGAAAATATTTTGTGGCCTAAGCCATTCAAAGTGCAACATTGTCCGATGACCGAGAGGTGTGTGTGTGTGTGTGTGTGGGACAGCGATAACGATGCCAAAGGTGTGATGCTAGCCACAATTAGGGATGGCAGCGTGATCGGTTACCTTCGATATCCTCCATCAGCTCACACATCCATAGGTACACATCCCTCCCCATTCTGCTGCCTGTCTGTAGACCAAAAGGTCTGAAACCTCAAAGGTAATTCGTACCATAGTTATATCTAATGAATCCCTTTTCGTAGCCCTCCAAAAGTGATACGCAGGACATGCTGGATGCTTGCTTGGTGTGCCACAACCACTTGGCAATGGCATTGATCTAAATTCCAGACTTCGACGCTGCCTGGATTATTTATTGTGCTAAAAGCCAGCGCTCCTAGGAATCATCCCTCTCCTCCACCTCCTAGAGATATCCACGTACCACTTTAAGGGGACTTTGATTCTATCCAAACATTCTATCTTTACATTCTTAGCGCCCCTTTAAATCCTTTCCCGAGTCTCACGTATTTTCCCTTCAGGTTTCAATTCATAATTCCTGAAACTCTCTTCCCCACCCCCCGCCAATAATTGCAGCTCACGATGCCGTCCCTAGTGGTTTTTTATTTGTTTTTTTTGTGGGTATGTTCTGTGAGGACCGTTCGATAGTTATTGTTGCTGCCTGGCTGATTGTTGTTAATTTTTATGTGCAATTAATCGGCTACGCGCATTGAGCATTTATAAGCATTTCTCGCACCAACGGCGGGAGGAAGGGAGGTTGGGGCATCGCCTTTGGGTTCCAGTTCCCACTCGCCAACAGTCAACAGTCAGCCAGCCAACAGCCAGCAGAAAGAAATTAAGTCGTTTCGAATTAAAGTGAAATGCAAAATGCGCCTGCACCGCGGCGCTGCATCCCATAAAAAAACGGCAGCAGCAGCCGGACGGACCAGCGGCAACATTGTGAGCTCATCAGAAGGGCTGGGCCAGAGACCTGATGATGGGGCCATAAAAGTGGGCAAGGTGTTGAAGTTGGAGCCCAGGCAGCGCAGCTGCTGATCGCTCATTGTCAGTCTTCGGAAAGGTTAACCCTAACCGAAAGTGAGTGATCCCCGCTCCCCACTCTCCTCCACTCCCCACTCACCGCTACCCATTCAGATGCGGATGCAGTGGCCGTGGCCGTGGCAGATGCCGCACAGATATATGTAGACGCCCCGCTGGGAAGCCGCTTAGGACGATAAACTGCTGACAGAAGGGACAAGCTGAAGGAAAGCTGCTGGACAAAATCAACCCAACAAATGTAAGCTGTAAACACACAGTCATCGCTGACCGGTGGGGTTTAATTTTGTTTTTACTTTGGAAATATCTCCGATGGAAATAATTTCTACAAATATTAATACCCAATGCCCAATATTGTGATAGTAATGGCTTGGAAATAAAACCAAGCTGTTCCTTCCTCAAAACATTATCGCTAATCGGAATTCGTGAACGCCCAGCCCACTTGCCCTTGGCCTATGTGAGCTGCCCCACTAGCCCCAACTAACAATGTGAGCCACCAGGCCCCTCACCACTCTCATGGGCAAGTGTTCGGGCTCAGTCCTCAGTTGCTCGTTCGCAGCCACAGAATTTCACATTCGGTTTTCTTTTGCCTTTTATTTGCACGAGGTATACTACACTTGAAGAGGGTATGCACACTTTGCAGCTCAGCGCAGAAAATAGTTTTCTCCATCAGCAGGAAAAGTCGAATCGATGGAGGAATGCACTGCAAACGGCAGAAGGCCAGCTGCCAGCTGAACAATCATTGAATGGCACGGCTCAGAGACACAAATGCTGATGAATAAAATAAGATAAATATCAATCAGCAAGGGTGCGAAAAGGTGCGGCCACCAAAGCAGGTCTTCGATTCATTCTCTTGGCTTTTGTTCATTCAATTGTTGCATTTGTGGTGCGGCTCCTCTGGCTGCTCTAACAGCCACTCAGGGCACCCTTCTCCGCCTGCCTAACCGCCACACAAACAGTTGGCTTAATTGCCATGGCCGAAAGTGGCAAAGAAATGCAGCTCACTAATTACAACAACAAGAACAACAGCACAGCACAGCACAACAGCAGCAGCAGCAGCAGGAGCAGGAGCAGGAGGAACATGAAGGAAGTAGACCAGAAAGCGGCCAGGCCAGGCAGCCACAGGAATGAGTCTCAGCCAGGCATGTCCTTCCCTATACGAGTGCATACGAGTGTTAGTGCCTGTGTGTGCGTGTGTGTGGTGTCCTTCAAAAAAGCCAATTGAAGTGTGGCAACGTTGCATGTTGGCTGTTGGCTGTTGGCTAGGCCACGACCAGGACGGACGTAGGTATGAAATATATGTAGAATTTTAAAAGTCATAAAATTGCGGAATGTCGCCAATTAAAATTGTTGCACACACACACACACACACACACACAGACACACATGAAAGAATGGTGTGGCATGGGTGCGAGTGTGATGGGTGATGGGTGTTCGTGTTGCACATGTGACGTGACATAAATGCATGTCATGTTCGTTGGCTGTTTTCGGTTTCGTGCGGCTCAGCATTTCTCCAGGCCCTCGACAACTGGGGGGGTAATGGGGTGGGGCCTGGCAAGGGACAAGTTCGCGCGCCAAAAACTATGCAACACAATGCGCGCAAATTGCGCAATCAAATTACAAACCCCAAACCCCAAGCCCAATCCCAATCCCCCCGACTTCATGCCATCCCCAGGGGTAAGCTTAGGCAATCAATTATAATGTTAGCATGCTAGCTTCATAATTGTTCAAAGGGCTAACGGGGCGAGGAGGGGGCTGAGCACGGGGACTACACTCAAGGAAATTATTTAAGGCAACTTGAGACAGAAAAGCAAGCTTAGAAAATAAAAGTTCCTTGGAGGGAAACAGTTCCCCGTTCCCCCCAGACGTCGATCTGCTTTGCAAATGTCCCATAAGCAAACGGCCACAACCGAACCGTTTCGAACAACCCGAATAGAGACAAATTGCCATGAGCGAGTCACTCACTGCTTATCCGCCTCCTTCAAGGACATTTTGGCCCCTCCGCCCACAGATTTCTCTCAGTGCAGTGTCGTTCCACGAGGAGCTATGGGTGCACCTCAAAATAGGCGTTTTAAACCCACGGACTTGACTGGAGTTGCCGCTGCCGCTGCCACTGACGTTGCCTTCGCTGATTGTCGTTGCGTTGTTAGCTTAAGTACGGTTCAGCCTTTTGGTGTCACGTCAGTCGATTGCCCTGGACGGAGGGATGGGGAAGCGGGGGCAACGGGTTTGTGGTTTTTCCATCGGGGTGGGGGGGTGTTTCAGTCTGGGGAGGGGTGCATTCGGGTCTTTTAATTCCTAGCGTTTAACGTGACCGCGTGCAAATCTGCACTCACACGCGCCCGGACAGGACACCCAACGATACACTCAACTTTGTACTCTTTAGCGCTTTTTAGTTGCGCTATGCATGTTCAGTTTCTGGGCGGAGAGATGTGGGGTGGGGTGGGCTTGGGTCAGGGTTGAGCGACTGCGACAGGGTTGCACTCGATGGGGCTGTATCAGTCGCAGCTTGATTAATGACAGAATCGCATTAGGAGGCCATTTGGACAAGTGAATTGGATCAATCAATCAATGAGGTATTTCTTAAGAGAATTTCCATTTCAGCTTGGTGACCTCTTGACCCCACGGCAAGATGATTAATGTGCGATTAAATGTCAGGCACCGGCACCGGCACCTTGCACAAAGCTCGACTGTGTTGTGAGGGAAAGGCCCTCGGATCTCGGAGTCCAACGCTTTCTATGAGAAATCCATGAAACTACAGCCAACAAACAGTCTCTGCACGATCTATTCGGCAGCTCTGCAGTTCTCTCATAAAGGTTATTTATGGGCTCTAAATTTTCTTAAATTTCTCCTGTACCCCTTCTGGAAATCCCAACCCTGTGAGGGCCGTCTCTCTATCCGTTTAGTTTGAAAGTTATCTGGCATACACAGACATTAAGTACAAGTGCAGTTACGCGGCGAAAAGAAGTGAGAAGGAGGAAGCGGCCCGGGTTCATCTCGTTCGCATTTCAAATTATGCTAAAATTGTTCGCTGGCTTCACTGTTGCGGTTCACAGACAAATTTCTTCCTCCATGCCCCCAACATGAAACGATGCTACCACATTGTTTGCTGGTTCGTACCTGTCGCGGCTGGCAAGTGCGCGTCGCCAGGAAAAAGCTCGTCCGTAATTTGCAATTACTGCCACCCACTCTCACCCCTCGCCCTTCTGCATATCTGCCTGCCGCTTCGCTTTTAATTAGTCAATTGTTAATTGTTGTTTTTGTTATTGTTATTGTTATTGTGATGCTTTTGAGCTTCCACCTAAATATTGTTTTGAGAGGGAAGGAAAAGTGGGAAAACTAAAATAAAATGTTGGTGATGCACAACGGCAGGGGAAGGGGGAAGATAGGGCAGAGATAGGGCTGGTATACAAATTTAGACCCAGCGAAAACATCAACAATAGTAATTAATTAATGGGCCTTCTAATTATTCGTGTAATGTTCGTAAGTGACCTGATTTAAATATTAAATAATTACAAAAAAACTCACGGATAATATGCAGCTGTGTCCAGAATCTCAGTCGGTCCAGTCAGCTCATACCACTCCCGCCTGCACGCTTGCACTCTGATCTTCACAGCTTCCAGCTTCAAGTTTTTGTGCAATTTTGTTAAACCTTTGCCTTTGGTTATTGCCTATAAATGCAAATTGATGGCATTAAATCGTGCTCGTCCTCTGTATACTTATTCCCTGTGGCAGAGAAATGGACTACCATGGATGGACTCCTCTTCGTGCATCATCCTGCTCCAGGTCCAACAACAAAAGCCGCCACTTCCTCGCTTTTTACGATTAACAAATGGTCCTGTGTCCTAGCTCTGTGAACTTTAAATGGGAATGAATCTGTAAACAAAACACAGCTGACTGTGCAGTGTAACCATACTAGTTGCGCTCTGCCTGGTCACACTCTGTCGCTATCGCAATAATAAACGATTCAGCCTGTCTCAGTATTACGCTTTAATTGAGGAACATATAAACATATGAAAAGTTAAAACTAAACTTGATACTGTGTTTTAACAACAAACAAGAATTGCATCTGGCATTTAAATTTAGCCCAAGAGTTTAACCTGATATTGATGTCATTTCGTTGAGCTACAAAAAAGGATAAGTTAATATATAAAATGGTTTTTTTTCCAGATTTTTGTAGGCTGGATGGAATTAACGTTTAGATGTGACGCATGTGGTAGGTGTTCACTTCGTCAACTTCGGTAATTTCACCCTTGAAATTGATTTCTATAGCCAAGTCAATGTCTCGCTTGATGCGCGCGTTGGGTTTCATTTGAAGAGTTCCCGTCAGCGTATCACCTTTTTTAGCAATGATTTCATGATCTAAATACAAAACCGTTTGCGCCCAATGAGTGCAGGGCGAAAAGGGCGATGTGCTGAAGCCAACGCGCTGCCGGCACTTGGTAAATTCGACATTGAAGTACGTAATTAGCGCATGCACATAGTCATTTCGGTTGATGCTTAGATTGAACTTGGCCGAAAAGATGAGATCGGCCTTCTGCGCCGTGTACAGGTCTACTTCTTTGATCAAGCAGTCGGTGGACACCACTTGCTTGGGGTCAACACAATCAAAGTCCGGCTCTTTCAGTGCAAATTTGCGCATGCAGCTCATTGTGAAGCCGTAAACATTTTCCCAGAAGTCGATCCTACTTTCCTTGGAAGTGCGTTCCTCGATTGCAGCAATATAGAGCGTGCATCTGTCTGGGAAAATGATTCCGTTGGGCTTTAGCCACTTGTCTCGTGCATACAGCACAGAGGCAAGCACGGACGACTCGTGAAAAAGGCCGAACCTGCGACCAAAAATTACTCTCAATATTTTAGATACATGCAAATATTCAATTACAGCATACCCCATCCATTCGGACACTATTATGTCTACACTTTGAATGCCAGCGGGCAGTTCAATATTCTCGATTTTTCCTTTAATGACCGTTATTATATCCTGAAAATTGTTATTTTCTACAATTTGTTTTGTCATGTGAACCATTTTGGCCATGTCCACGGCAATTACTTTTGCCGCACCGGCCTCTGCAGCAAACATTGACAGTATGCCGGTGCCACAGCCAATATCTAACACAATCTGAGAATAAATAAAACGCTTGATGAGCGCAATATCATCAAATGATTTAGCAAAAACAAGCCCCTCCTACCTTGCCTTCAAACAGATGCCTATTTTGATATATAGCGGCTTGGTATGCTTCCGTGCGAACTTTGTCCTTCAGCAGATCCTCGTGAGCATCAATTTCAAAGCAGAAGGGACCACAATAATCGTCCCTGGCACTGGACTTATTCTGAGATTCTGCGGCCAAAACTTCGTTCGGGGCGCTGTTGAGAGGCATGATGGCCGAGCTTGGAGTTACATCGGTCTCCATTTCAATTGGGGATGCCATTGCTACAGCTATTCAAATATATTTAAATTGTTGATTTACTTATTAACGACGAAGAAACTGTTGCGCCGGCAGCCAGTGAGCGCAAACTATGTAAATCGGCAGCCAGACGCCACGTGGTGCACATAAGACACACATACATATGTAAGTATGTTGTTTTGATCAGCCGGTTTTGGGATTAAAACAGTTTTTTGTCTAGAATCTGCATCTTTAACCTAGAAGTGCCAACGGAGATGAGCGCACCAAGAAGACTGTCTAACACACACAATTTATGTTTTACGGGAAAAGCTAAAACCGAATGATGTACATACATATTTACATACATTTCTGGCTATGTATTTCGCCTTATTCACATCTTTTTTACCTTATTACCTATGATTATAAATTGGTTTATTAACTCGTACTTACAAGTTTCTATATCACTTTTTGTTATTTAAAAACTAGCACAATTGAAAATGACTGCCAGCTTCGGCCGTCGTATGTTGGAAACAGTTTATCGGAATCGATAACACAATAAATAAAAAACAGGCTTGAGCTTATGAGGAAAATATTTGTTTGGAACACAGGGAATTGGATCGTGGAGCTGGTTTAAAATATTTATATTATGGAGGCCTCGCCTTCCACTTACTTTGGCGTTTTGCTATTTGAACAGAGGCTCTCCGTTTTCCATTAAAATTTCTCCCGTCCTTGCTAATTTTTTGTATCAATATTTTCCATTTTTTCCCATCGTTTCAGACTAACAAAAAAACAAAACGGAATTGCTTGTTCATGGATAAGCAGCGTTATTAAAATTTAAATATATTTAAATTTATTTAAACCTGAAATTTAGCTTGAATAGGTTTTATATATACATTTGTACATAGCTAAAACAAACTCGCCAAAAACACTGCTTCCACACCTTCACTAAACCTAGTATCTAGATAAGATATATGTATGTTTCGTTCCCGAAATTGTCATATATTTGGCTAGCGGCAGAGTGTGACCATGCAGGTGTACATGTCAGCTGTTTTTTGTTTACCAAATAATTTCCTTACAAAATTCTAATTCAATGCAATCAGGAATTGAAAACAAAGCATTTTTAGTTTCTTATTTTCTTATATCCATATACATTTTTAAATTAGCCCAAATATGTTTTTTTTTTTTTTGTTTTTATTTGTTTTAGATATTGTGGCTTAGGTTTTTCATAAAAAATCACAATACCGCCAGGAAACAGTTAGGGGGTAGGGTCTAAAAACGCTTTTTTTTTCGCTTAATGCTAATGCTATGCCGCATCCATGTCTTTTGGAATCTGTGTCTGTATTATATTTATCATAATCTAATGAATGTGTAAACAGTGTGCAAGATATGAGGGATACTCAAGGCATATTAGGGATATACTCGTTATTATCGAGTAGTCGAATTTTAAGATATCTGGCAACCTCAAACCACTGAATTTGCCATCACTGGCTGCACCATCCCATCCCTATTAAATAAGCACAAGCATTTCCCCCGAATTTCCGTTGCATTATCTTTTGATCAAATCTGTTGTGAATCAAATCAAATCAGAAATGTGTCCATTAACTGTTTGAGGTAGTACCACAAAAAAATCTGAATGCTGCTCAGCAATGTTGTCTTTCTTTCCCAAATTCCACTCGTTGCCTGCCCGGCCCTGCCCCACCAAACGCATTTCACGCATTCGTTGGCCGGACTTGGCTGGCATTCCTCCCGCGTCCCCTTTCTTAATCGCCACCAATCGTCTGAAAAAGCAATTAAACTAACAAATATAGCAAACGACTGCGAAGTCGACGCTAATCACGACTTGAATAAATTGAATGGAAATGTTTTCCAAACTGCTGGAGAGTTTGGAAAGCGGGAGAGAATTATTTGCACTATATTCACCGATTCTCTCATTGCCCCGGTTCTGTGAGATGCTTTCCCTTGCCACTGCTGACGGAATTATTCAAAGGAAAGCCAGTAAAGCGAACTACAGGCTGTCGAAGTTCAGATACCCTCGGAAGTTGGCGAGATAGAGCTGACGAGTGGGCCAGAGCTGACGAGACATTGGATGGGATGGGCCGTGCGAGAACGAGATCGGCGGTGGAACTTGGTGGAACCATCAAAACAGTAGGTACACCCATAGAAAAAATCCCTGAAATTATTATTTTTACACTTAGATTTAACAATGTATATTAATGGATTAGCATCGAGCTTGAACACTAAACGGACGACGTGCATGGCGAAGTCAACTTTAATTTGAAGCTGTTCCGTGGACTCTGCAGCTGATATCACATCTATCGATAAGTAGAAAACTTATGGTATTCATTCCAGAGCACACAAGATTGGGAATCAATTGTTGATCAACTATTATGAATATGTTGTTCTGTTCCATGCATGTTGCAAGTCTAGTGTCAAAATGAGAATGCCCACGCGCAATGGGCAAAGAAAACTACAGAAGCCAAAAACCACCAAACGAGCACGAAAATTAACTGTACTATAAAAGGTGGAAAATTGTGCAAACAAACCAACAGCCCACACACACACACACACTCCCCCTCCTAGCTGTTTGGGGACTGGCCCAAACCTCCCCCAAGGGAGCGAATTTGCATAATTATGATTAATACAGGAGTGGAGGAACAGGTTTGGGACTGCAGTCGGCCAAAAAGAAAACCTCAGTTGGTGCCCACATTCCCTTTCCATTCGTTTAATTTGCTGTTGTGCTTTGTTTTGCGGTTCTTTTGCGTTTTCCGCCATAAACGCTCGCAATCAAATTCACATAAAATAGTTCACACACCACGGCAGTGGCGCAGTGGCAGTTCCAGTGCCAGTAGTGCCAGTGGCAGCAATGGCAACGGGCAAACAACAAGAAAAAACGGTTTGCTGGTCATGCAAAAGCTAATCTCACCACGCACCATATGCACCATATATATATATGTATATGTATGTACCGCACAGGCCCCACTGCCCGCATATTACATAGTTGGCGTTACTTCGCTTCCATATTGGCAATTGGCGTAAAAACTATAACACGCAACGGTGGGGGGCAGAATTGGGAATTGTTAAGGACACACGCAACAGAAGAAAACTGCTAAGAGACCACACCGAATGGTTTGCTATGATCGTTGCTATAGGAAATAGTACGCCAAAAAGAAAGACAAGTCGGTGTACGAATTGTTTGCCAGTTTAGCAGTAGATTTATATTGGAAATTGTACTTCAAATGGCTCCATTGGGAGCTAAAACATTCGCTCTCAGAATTAAATGACAATGCAGGGAATATCAAACTAAAAGATCAACTGACATGGGGATATACAAAAATTAGTCTGTACTGCTTTCAGTGGCTTATAGAATAATATTTAATTATATTTTCATTCCTCTCTGTCTTCCTGTAGTGCTTTTCGTGATGGTGATACTGACACGAATGCAGTTTTGTAGCACTAGTCGGTGCTAGGGGCGCATAGACCAGATATCACCCCTTTACCAACCCGACGTTGAGTGGACCTTGAAGGGACCTCTGCGTGGCATTTAATTTGTCCGATTAGCATTTTCATTCGCTCAGAATGCGTGCACGCATGAAACGCATTAAAATTAGTTTCGTTTCGTTTCATTTTGTGTTTCTGCTTTTCGGCCTTTTCAGCCGTGCGGCCATGGGTACTGGCAAATAGATATACGAATATCAATGCAGAAACACCCACGGGAACACGAACTAAATGTTTTCCCATTGCGATAAGAACAAGCGCGAAAGTATCAGGTGCAGCTACTACCACTTACTATTCCCCAAATCTAGACGTTTGGGCTGTCACTCAGTCATCCGTATTTCATCAAATGTAATTTTATGCTGTTGTTTTTTTAGGTATACACAGGGGCGTGAAGCGAATGATACCTTCACAAAGGGAGAGAGAGAGGGACATTACCAAGCATTAGGATACAGTTTTTTATGCGTATTTGATCTACATTATTGCACAATTATCTATCTGGGGAAAAGCCTTCACAATTAAATGTTCCCCTGGTGGCACGCTACAGAGCGCTCCCTACTCCAGTTATACTTATCCTTTGTGTTGGGGGCAAATGTGACAAATCATTGCCAGATCATCACTCACATTTTTGTTGTGTGAAGAGCAGATCCTGGACACGATGTCCTGTGTGACAGTTGATGAAGTTGCGGGCTGGACGCTGTTCGGCCTGGAGTAATCAGGGTTTTTGGGATGGGAGGTTTGGAGGTTTCACTTTGAGTTTGAGTGAGTTGTGGCCGTCGCTGTTGCTGTTGTTTGACGTTTGTTGACACATTTCGCTGTCATGATTGACGATGCCCGAACTCCTTTTCCTCCCCCATTCTCTCTCTCCATTCTCCTTTGCAATCCAATAGCCATCTCTTTTTCCGTTGACGAGCAACTGTCGTGCACGCGAGGCTGTGAATTTATTTATGTATGTGGCCTGCCATAACTGTGCACACTCCAAAGAAGCCAGAAACCAAACCAAACCAAACCGAACCATACCAAAACCAAGCCAAGGAAGCCATTCCAGGGGCCATCACGCCTCGGCCTCGGCCTCTACATCGACATCGGCATCGCCATCGGCATCCCTCTATCAGTCCATCATCCAACTAATGAATTTCAAATGATGCGGCAATTTTTTGCTCATTCGTTATTATACGTTTTTTTTTTGTGTGTGTTGTTTTCAGTTCGTTTTTGCCATAGCCCGTGAGGCCTCTCATCTTCCTGCTTGTTCGCTGGCAGTTTTTTAATTGCCAAAACAATTTCTCCCTCTTTATTACATTACATTTGGCGCCGTGTGTGGTTCAGACGGAGAGATCTATGTGTCTCCCTCCATCTCTACGTGTCTGCTGCCATTGTCTTTGGGCGCGGAAATGCTCTTCCTTCTGTGGAAATATAGGTTTTTTGTGTGGGCGTGGCCAGTTTTGTGGGAAGCTTTGCTCAACAAGCACGCAATATTGGGACGAACAAAAGACTGAAAGGGGGAAAAAATGCAGCAAACAAAATGTATTATTCGACTTGTTACAAGATTGAGAAAATCCAAGCTAATACTCCTTCTCCAGGGCTCAGATGGATATCCGCATGCATATTAATAATATTAATTATATGTACAACTTATATTTAAATCAGTAGATCTGCAGATCAACCCTCCACTTCACGCTCTCTCTGTACCAAATAATTTAACTGGCAATGTTACAAATCTGTGGCCTAAGTACTTCAAAAATATCTTAAATGAGTTTGTTTCCTTTTGTTCCAGTTTTTATGCCTAGGAAACATGCGGGGGGAACCACCACCGGAAAACCCGGACCCGCGACTAGCCATATTTGTGATTGTTTTTTTTTTTGGTAGAACTTTGTGCGGCCGTGTTGAAGGCATTCGCTTAAATCATTTTGTGGCACTATCGGTACAAAAATCAAATGCCTTCGTTTAAACGAGCGATAAGAGGAATGCTTGCCAAGCAGCCCTGAGGGAAATTCACGCAATTAGTTGGTTGTTCTTGTTGGGACGTCGAAAAGGCGTCGGAAGGTGCCTTGGAGTCGAGTCGAGGCGAGTCGAGACTTCACCTCATTAACAATAATTTCGCTTTAATAAATAACGCTAAAACATGCGCTAAATAACATTTTTAGGCAGAGTCCTTCATGGGCCCGGCCCCTGCAGGCCGTGCTTCAGTCGGGGTTAGCGGCTGGGCCTGCCAGGGGGGGCTACGGGGCGTTGAAATTAATGTGCCGCCAACCAGGGCGACACTAATTTGCCTGTGAACATGTCAAATCAGCCTCAAAGTAAATTTTACGCCAACGTTGAGCGTTCAACGTGCAACGTTCAACGTTCACCGTTCAACCTTCATGTTCCCGGCTGGCGGTTGGCGGTTGTCGGTTGGCGGCTGTCGGTTGGCGGTTCGCTGTGCTGTGCTGTTCCCCTCTCGGTGGGCACTTAATGAAAAGGTCCTTAAGTGCTTTCCAACGGTATTTTGTTTCCGTTTGTACTTTTTCTCTGACGTTGGCGTCGCCGTCGCTTGTCGTTGATTTGTTATTGTTGCCATTGCCGAGCATAAATCATCCAGAGACCCACACCCAGCGCTCGAAACCCCCCGAGTGAGAACAGAAACAACAAGCAGACCAATGGGCCACTTGACTCTGGTGGTAGCTTGCTTGCACGTGGACTGAGCTCTGGCTCAGCTCAGCTCAGCCCTGACTGGGGTGCTGCAGGGTGGTGGTGGTGGTGGCAGGTTCGGGGTGCCCTGGGAAGTGATTAAAGTCATTTAACCCACTCTTTCAGCACGCGGCCGAACTTTTGCCTCGGACTCGGACTCGAACTGAAATTAATTTCTAATTGCGCACAAATGTAGGCAATGCAAACATCCACTCACGCATGCCCCGGCCACTGAGTGAGTCATGTGGTTGCTGGAGGCACGAGAGCCGCTCTCAGCCTTGGGTACTCCTCGAGAGTGGCCGAGTTTGCCACACAAAAGAACTTTGAGAGGGCAACAAAAAATACTGTGATCGCAAAAAATGCAAAATAATGTTTAAAAAAAAAAACCAAGCAGGAACTTGACTTATGGGAAGTTAACTTTTTGATATCCAAACAGCACATGGAATTATACCAAAACTTCTGCCGAACAGTGCCAACAGTTAACAGTTTGATGGGGTTTTTCATCGCTTCTAATGATATTAATATTAAGCTAAAATACAAATAATAACAGATATGCTAGCCCAATATTATTTAACTGACCCACATACCGCTTAAAGCCAGCCCCATAATGAACCGAGACAAACCCTGGGGGAGCAAGTGATTTTGTTGGCCGAAAATGTTTCCCTTTTGATTAATTGACTGGCAGACTGCTGTGTGGCTTTGGTAAAAGGGTTGCCCTGCCCGTAAGCCACCAATTTCTATTCGAGGGTGGACCAGGGAAGCGCCCGACCATCCATCGAGTGCCCCAACCACCGAGCTCAGCTCTCCCTTTGCATATGCTAATTGAGCTATAAAAATACTTTGTGCCCGAAAAGGAACAACAAAAAAAAGAACAGAAACGAACGAACATACATGGCCATAAAGTGTGCTTTCCCCCTTCTGCCCGGCCCAAGGAAATCTCGACTCGACTCGACAGATTTCCTCGGCCCAAACAAAGGAAACTAAGTCTGATAAAGCTCCTCACAGGGGACTCGACCCGACCCGACCCATGCGTGATGCTTTCACATAAAAATTATGGCATTCAAGCCAAATGGAGCTTAGGACGGCAGAAGAAGCCACCAGACCAGGCACCAGACGACCATTCCTCACATGCCACACAGAGCTTTCTTTTCTTTCATGGATGGGGATTTGAGTGAGGGTGGTGGTGGCGGTGGTGGTGGTGGTGGGGGGGACTGGAGCTTGGCGTTAGAAACATGATTTTTATTTTACGCAACTTAAGTGCGAACAATAAAAACGATTTGAGGCAGATTATAGCTTCTGCTGCTCCACCTTCTGCTCAATCTCCAGCCGTTCCTCTGGCTCTGCCTCTGCTTGTGCCTCTCCGGCCCCCGGGCTGGATCATAATGCAAATTAGTCATGGACGACGCATATGCAAACGCACTCCCCGCACCCTCCATGGTCTTATTTGCCTTGGCATTTGTTTAGATTTATGAGTGTCAGCCGTATTATGGCCAACCACTTGACTTCCTGCCACGTGTGTGTGTTGGTTGTGTGACATTTTATGCCCCGCACGTTCCCAACTCAACTCAACTCAACTCGACTCAACCTACTGGCCTGGCCTGGCCTGTCCTGGCCTGGCCCTTACCCCGCTCTGTCTTTGGGCCCAAGGTCTCGTCATCAGTATTTATATCCCTCCACTGCCAGACACTACTATATGTATTCCCATTCGTCCCGTCCCACACGGCGCATACGCAACTTCCGCTTGACTTTCGCCCAATGTTTGCTTTGCGCTCGCTTCCCATTTTATTTATTTATTATACACATGTATGTATGTATGTACATGGCTGCTTGTTTAGTGTGCAATTAGCTGTGGCTCATTGCATTTGATTTGGTGCGTGTGGGAACCAGATGAGAGACTTGGCCGGGGGAAGCATGGCTCAAAAATAAACAAATAATATAAACATAAATCTAAAGAAATAAAAAATAAATAAATAATATAAATATATAACTATATGCAGGAGTAAGATAACTATGAAACCCAATTAAATAATTATAGATCATCTAGGTATAGGCGATCCATTTGCATAATAGCCAGAGAATATTTAAGAATAATTATTTGCACTTCAGTAGCTCTTGCTATGCGCATTTGATTCACCCACAGCAGCCTTAAATGGCTCCCATGTATGAGATTGTACATAGATAAGTACATATATCAGAATCCAAAAGACTTCAAAGCATTTCCCACTCCCCATTGCTGCCCAGCTTTCGGCTCGTTGCTCTTCCATGTGCGAGTATTTCATTCTCCTCTCTGCGTTTTGTTCCTTTTCTAATGTTCGTTGTTCGTTTGTTCGTTTGTTCCTTTTGCTTTGGCTTTGGCTTTTAATTGAATTCCAGCTAACTTAATTTGTCGCAACTTTGTCGCATCATAGTCTTCTAGCTCATCAAATTTGGATGGGTGCCACACACACACACACACACACACACACACTATCCTTCTACCCTATCCTTATATGTGTCTGCACTCTTGCAGGGACAATCCGGCACTCTTGCTGCTTGCCCCTGGCCCCTTGCCCCTTGCCCGGGGGCCAATTACGGACGGCGAATGATAAGCCAAATTTGACAACAAAGGCAAATGATATTAACATATAAATTGCACAAAGTGCCGCTGATTTAGTTTCATTTGCTGCAAAAGGAAATGGAACAGAGCGCAGAGTGTGGCAAGGATATAGAAAGAGAGAGAGAGACAGGGATAGAAACAAAATATAGAGAGAGTGAAAGGGAGGGACATTTGGAAATTTGTTTTTACATCTCTTTTGTCATTTACGTTTATTATTCCGATTTTCTAGCGCAGAAAAATAACACTTACGAGTACGAGTACGAGTAAAAGTATGTGTGAAGACACCCCAACAACAAACAAACACACAGAGGGAGAGCATATCAATATGTAAATGTGCAGTGCCTGCCAAAAGTTTTCTGCCTGGAAAGTACCATACTACACTGAGCTGTCGCTGTGAGGCATCTGACGTCAGTCAGTTCAAACAAGAGATTCGGAAGTTTCACGCACGCACAGAGACCAGTCAAAGCCAACAGCCCACCCACCCACAGCCCATCCCACACACCTTACATATATCGCATACCCCCAACCCCTACCCCCACCCCCATCTCCTTCACACGCGTCCACAATGAGAGCGCCATCCCGCTTTAGCGCACGTTTCCGGCATTTGGCCAAAGGCTTTGACTGTCTCGTCTCCCGTTTGCTTCGCCCTTTTTCTAATGCTTACCCTCGCTTCGGCCTCCCAGCTCCACCCAATTCTCTCTCTTTCCCACTGCACTCTCTCTCTCTCTCTCTCTCTCTGTCTATCTGCCTCTGTCCGTCTTGTCTGTTTGCTGGGTGCGCTGAGCTGAGCTTTTAGCCTTCTTTCACATACAATTTACTGCCATTTCAATACTAAACAATTTATATTCTGCCTTCTCTCTCGCTCTCTCTCTCTCTGTTGCTGCGCGTATATCCTTTTCTCTCTCTCACTGTCTGTCTTCCTTTTATGGGACACAAAATGTCGCCAACGGGAAATTGATATTTTGCCTTACCCAGGCACAAGTTTGGCACATTTTTCCTTTTGGCACACATAGCCGCTGAACACAACCAAATATACAAATGTACGTGCAGGGAGGAGCAAGGAGCAAGGATGCCAAGTACAGTGTTGCCGCCATGGAAGGTTACAGAAAGGAGTACAGATACAAGAGAAACCTAAACAGAGGATGCTGTATTAGGCAGAAAGAGACGACCCTCAACAGTCGAAAGACAGTAAACCGATCCAGAAATAATACCACCATTTGCTAGCATATTTCTGGGTAATGGCACAGTCCTTCCCTGCCCAGGCTCCACTGTATGCCAGCCACAGTTCACATACAATTTGCTTTAAACGTTAGCGGGGATTTATTGTCAGCTCTTGGTATGTTTTTTTTTTGTGTTGGCTTGGCTGCCCTTTCCACAGATTTCTTCTTTGTATTTTGCTTCTTCTTTTTGTTGTAAATGCGCGGAAATTGTTAATTTTATGGCCAGCCATATCCGTAGCTTCATTTCCCTGTCCACCGAACTCCTTGCCGCTTCATTTCCATTGCCAATCTCCAGCTGCCGCCGCTGGCGTTTCCAAAATGGCCGCCTTGCGAACAAAGCGTGACCAGGGCACTGGAGGAGAAAGGAGAAGGAGGGCGGACTGAAGCTGGGGCTGAGACTGAGACGGAGACTGAGACTGGGTGCCCCACTCCAGTGGGGCAAGAAGTAAATGCACCAATCGCATTATGGTCGTCCAACGTTTTGGCCTCAAATCGCCAATTGGCAATTGCAGTTGGCTCGCAGCTGGATCTGGATCTGGATCCGGGCGATCCACCATCATCACCTACCACCACTGCCTGCCCGTCCGCCCGCCCTCTCTCCGCGTCCTTCCGCCTGCGGAGTAATGGCTGACCGACCGATCACTGGATCGTCGTGGCTGCATTTGGAGTTGGAGTTGGACCTCAGGCAGTTTGGCCCACGTTTTGCAGACATTTTTGTTTTGGCCCGTCTATAATTTTGAGCGACGGACCGGACCAATTGTTTTTGGAGGCAAGTTGGCCGGGTCGACAATCGACAATCGACAATGGCAAAATAAAATGCATTTCTGCAGCACGTCCAGCCGCCACGCCACGCCACTCCCCCAACCCGAGCCCAGCATTCTCTTTGCAGCATTTGTAGCCTTTTCCCTGGCATATAATTTGCACAAATTGCAATTTAGAGAAATAAGGGAACGGTAGGAATGGTAGGAGAGACGACAGCGATGAGGGCAATGGGGGAAAGCACCAAACGAAAGGAAATCAAAATCAAGAAAAATACAAAAATTATTTTGTTTTACAGTTGGCGCTACAATTTGGGTTTGGTTTTTTTTTCCCTTGGGTTCGATCTCTTGGATATTGAATATTGAATATTGATAGTTTATTTAATAAATATTTTCAGCTGTGACCTTAGACTCGGAGTCCCTTTGCAGCGTAGCAGCAGAATCGATCAAAGAAGAACATAGAAATTATGTATAAAATATATTTTGCTTATTTCTTATTTCTTCTATGAAACCTTTTTAGTAGTTAGGAAGAAACTACAGCGTCTCTGCTGACCGTTGTGGCCGCACTCGTCTCCGATGGACAACCCCTATAGAGAAGCTAAACCTGCTATAAGCCAGATCGTTTTCGTCGCTGCTGGCCTGGCTGAGATGTCGATGGCATTGCTAACGTGGCCAACTGCCAACTGGCAACTGGCAACTGCTCGTCAGCGACTGTGGCGAATGGGAAACATAGAAATCACGTTTCGGCCATCAACGTTGCAAATGCAACAATTTTGAAATGTGTGCGGGTCGCAGCGGGGCAGGAGGAGACGGCCCCTCGATCGGGGGACTGCAATATTTCTTCATTGTATTGATTATCGGTTGTAATGTTGCAAATTAAATGCCTTTGCCATTCCACTCCGGTAATCAATCAAACAATCAAACGACGCAACTGGCCATCATTCAACGTCCGAGGCGGGAATGGGAATGGGAATCGGAATGGGAATGGAGCTTCGCTTCGGTTTGCCATCGAATGGAATTGAATGGAGGAGGAGAAACAAAGACTGAGACAGAGACGGAGACGATCTTGAAGCCAGGCCCCAGGTTCGGGACTGAGACTGAGACTGACACTGGGCCATAGTTTGATGTTAGCAAGACTGTAATTTTGATATTTTTCGATCATTTTTATGAGAAAATTTAACAAAAATTAAATTGGCCGAACATGTTTTGGGGTCCCTGGTTGCCTGGTTGCCTGGTTGACTGGTTGACTGGCTGCCTGGTTCCCGGCCAGCGATTACTCGACTACGATAAGGAATTTATTCGAAAATTAAATGCCCAAAATTGATGGGGGGAATCGGCAATTGGAATCGGCATTGGAATTGGAATTGGAACTGGAATCGAAATCGGATTCGGATTCGGGAACTATTCTTGGTCCGCATCTGTTCCGACATCGTTGCCCATTCAAACCCCCCCCCACTGGAGTCCCCCCTCTCCACTATAAGTATAAGTGCAATCGCGGTCAGATCTCAGCCTGATAAAAATTAATTATGAACAAGATCTGCAGATAGAGGCGACTCTCGACTCTAATTGAAAATGCAAACACAGGCAACAGTCTCCTCAGTCTCAGTCTCAGTCTCTCATCTTATACAACAAATACAAATACGAGTGGAAAAGCGGCCAACATGATGATGATGCTGGGGATGGGAGAGAGCGAGAGATCGGATCGGAGTGGAGTGGAGTCTGTTGTGGATTGTTTGGTGAAACTTTGTGCAACAATTAGCAGCAGCAGCAGCAGCAGCAACTACACGCGCCTCGAGTTGGTGGGTTGCAAACGAGATTTACTTAGTGGAGCAGCCACAGATGCCCATAATGAAGCACTTAAATGAATTTAATTGTGTGAACCAACCCCAAACAATGCCACTCGTCTGAGCGAGTGCCATCGCAATCATTCAGTTCAGCTCAGCTCAGTTCAGCTCTTCACTCGCGAATCGGTTATGGGCAGGCAGGAGTGGCTGTTTGCTTGAGGTGTAATGGCCACATATAGTGGCAGCATTTGCGATTGCTCTAGATCTAAAGGTATCCGACAGACTGGTGCTAAGGCAGAAGGCAATGGCAATGGAAATGGCTCTATTTCTCTATATTGATGGGAATTATGTATACATCAGTTTTATTACTCAATTTCGAGTGGTGATTGAGGCAGCTTCACATAGTATAAACATTTATGGTCAAAGTTGTTTTAAAATTGTCAAAAATTAGATTTTTTAATTTAAAATTATATTAAATTGTATTTATTTAATTAATTAAATTATTAATCCCTTATGATATAAAATGTATAGGTACTTACACCGGAAAGGGGCTAAGACAATCTGGGGACTCGCTGTGCAGGTGCTGCGGCAGTCGTCAGTTTTCGTTGTTTGAATGAACTTTGAATGTTTTCAGAAGTGCAAGCGGAAGCAATGAATCTGAGCCACGAATTGGTAGCTACACTAAGATTTAAAAATCTGTTTTTATGCTCTACCCGAGTGGGAGTAATGTTTGGCCCTACGACAAGGCAGGTGCGTAAACTTATAATCTAGAAATATCTATGCATCAGCCTAAGACATATGCATATGTACATAGTACATGGTACATATGTAAGTACATTCATTTTGATCAGTCAGTCAAAAACCCAATAACGGCCTGCCTGCCTGCCTGTCTCTCTTTTTCTCTCACTCTCAATCATTCACCCCGAAGAACTGTTAAAAAGGCGTACCAACAAATTGGCTAAAAAAACCTTGCGGAAAACAAATCAGGGTAACACCCAGCAACCCTCTGAAATTACCCTTAAGAGCGTCCATCCCTCCGCCTCTGCCCCTGACCTGAATGTTTTTTGTTCATTTTTGTTCGATAAAATCGCAGCGATAAGATCTAAAGGCGCAATGTAAATTACCACAAAAAGTGCAATGCCTCTGCTCAATGCCTGGGCTCAGTCAGAATCAAATGGAAATTGGAAAAGAAGGAAAAGGGTTTGGGTTCGGGTTCGGGTTCGGGTTCAGGTTCGGGATGGAGCGGCAAATGTCTATGCCAGAATGCCAGATGTCCATCAAGCGGAAGATTTGATAGCAGCCGCAGACGCAGCCGCTCGAATCAACAGAACCTGAACCGAGTTGGGTTGGGTTGAGTTTGCTGCTCAGCTGGTGGCTGGTGGCTGGTGGCTGGGGGTGGCCGCCCAAAGTGTTAGAGCCAGTGGATCGCCCGCTGGGCGAGATCCACATTCGGTTCGGGACGCGGATCCAGAACGCGTGCCTCGCCTGATTAGCGCAAAATATTAATTTCACACTTTGATCGCATTGTCCCGTGCAGACGCAGACGCAGACTCCACAGAAGATGCGTTAATTTAATTTCAATTTAATTTGCGCTTCCCTTCCCCAGCACTTCCACACCTTCCCACTGCCCCACTTCGCCCCGCACTCTGTCGCTTTGAATCCGAAACAGGCAGTTCGAGAGACAGGCCAGGTCATCATCAATCACCTGAAGCGGCTGCTTCACTTCCAGGCTGCCCGCTGCTGCTGCTCGACTGCTGCTGCTGCTGCTGCTGCTGCTCGACTGCTGCTGGACTGCTTGAATGATCGGACCCTGAACTGATCCGATGCACAGATCCATCCACAACTGCCGCCACAGCTCAGCTGTAGCTCAACTCGTGTTCGAGAAGCGGTTTCATTAACAGTGCGAGTATGCGACGAGCCTATATACGTACATATATGGATATCTCGTCAAGTGGTTTTCGGGCTTATTGTTGCATTTTGTCCTACGATGGCCCAAGGCGCACGCCTTCAAAGGCATTCCATGGCTCAGTGGCTCAGAGGCTCAGAGGCTCGCTCTTTTTATCTGCATTCATCAGTCGCCAAACAAAACAAGTCAACTGGCTTCATTTGTAATGGAGCTGGGCGAATGGAGTGGAGTGGAGTGGAGTGGAGTTTGGGTCCGAGCTGGAGAAGTTGGAGGCGGCTTTGCAGTAGTCAAGGCTCTGATTGCCTTGCATTAATCATCCGGACCCCGAGCGAATGGGCTCTGGAGTGAAGAGGCCTCTGCAGTTCTGCACTGGCAGAAATTCGTTTAATTTTGCAGTATTTGCAGCATGCCTAAAAAGCAAACTAAAAACTGAATTAAATAACTTTTACTTCTACTATTATTTATATTAATTATTTTAATGCATTAACTGCATTATTTAGCACCCTTTTTTCTCTCAGTGCTCAGAGTTTGCCTTAACAGTTTAGGCCGCAAAATTGTTCCCAGCTACTTGCAACATGCATCGGCGGCAGCTTCGGCGAACAAATTTCATTGTTGTAATTGTTGTTGCGGCTTCCTGACGGAGGGGCTTTGGGGGTTGGGTGGGGGTCTTGGGCTCGGCTTTCATAATGATCGCCTCTCCGTCAATCGATCGCAGCTCATTAGACACTTCAGAGATACGTTTGCTGCCTTCCAGTTTTGTGGTTTGCCAGTGCTGGAATTGCCTGCATTTTATGTAATCAAGCGCTTAAACATTTACTATTAACAAATTTACAATAATTTATAAGGCCCTAGGCAACGTAACTCGATCCCTGATCCATGAGCGGATCAGCACTCTGTCGGGGGTGGCCGGGACTGGGATGGGTCTGGGTCTGGGTCTGGGACTGCGACTGCGGCTACAGACAATTGATCTTAAATGGCTTGGTTGGACTTTAAAAAGCTGTGTAATTCCAGTGCCAGTGAGTATCGATTGCCAGCAGCCATAATAAATTGTACGCAACTGTACTGCAGCTGGCTGACTGCTATTTGGGCTATGGCAATGCATTTGGGTGTTCCCCTTGTGCACCATTAAATGAGATGTTCAAATTTGTTGCTTCTCCCATGTATTAAAGTCTGGAGGCTGCTGCAAATAATCGATAGGCGAAAAGCGATGATAAATCATGGGAAATGCTGCTCAGAACCATTGCTTAAAATTCTAGCTACAATTCGGAACCAGCTAGAGACAGAAACTACGGTCCGACTCCCACCAGCGATTTCATATTAATTGTTTTGGGAACCGGGCACTTTGCGGCTTTTCTTTTGAGTGGCTGGCCATGCCACCCAACGCCCAACTAATTGCATTTTGATTTGGATTGATCATAGATCTGTGGCAGCTTCAGGGTGGCTGGCACTGGCCCAAATGCATGTATGCCAAACATTTTTCACCGACTGCGTTGGCGGTCCTTGGGACTACGCGATGTTCTTGGCCCCCAGATGCTATCGTCCGACGAAGAATGGTCGAAGGAGTTGAAGTTGAACGCACACAGTAGCCACATTTGGCTAAAAGATTCCGATAACAACAAACGCAAGCCGGCAGCTGCCGATCTGCTCCACAAGCTGATGACGAGAGACAAAGACAGAGAGACAGAGACATAGAGAGAGAGAGAGAGACAGAGCGTAGGCCCAGGCGCACTTCATTAATAACTTTTACATTGATCATTAATTTTTAAACGGCACCAAGCCCGATCCCTGTTCCCTGGCAGCGGACAGCAGCAGCGTTCCATTTCGTTCCATTAATCGTCGCCATGCTGGAGCACGCTGGAGTGGAGTGGAGTGTCTTCCGGAGTGTCTTCCCCCCCACCCGTCTAAAGGCCAGTAGCCGGCGACGAACAAAATGTGCAATTGCTGGAGTGCATCTGGAGGGCACGAGCTGGAATCGGTCTGCCAGATTGGGCTCAAGATTGCTCTCAATTAGTGGTGGTGGAAAATGTTGTGGGCTACCGGAACGTAGCTCCTTTCCAACTGCAATACTTGACACCGAAACTGTGACTCTGCCATACCTGCGAACTGAGCCGGAGAGCGGATCAATCTATGAACATAATTTACATGCATTAATGTTTATGTAGCGAATTTAAGGATATAATAGACATTGCACCAATCACTGGGGAATTTACTGGATATGGCAGTCGATCCTCCCGATAGACATTTCTCACTGCTATATTTTCGTTTATTCTTTTTTTTTCAATTTGCTCTAAGCACTTTCCTTTAAATAATAATTTACTAGCGTAAATGCAGCCATAAATGAGAATTTCAAACCTATCAAAACTCACACAAATGGCATTTCCGATAAGTCTGATTGTATTTTGAAGCCGCCTAATTGCATGTGCCTCTCCATAATGTAATCACACACACACACACATGCATAGAGTAGTCAGCCCGAAATTGTGGGAGCCTCCGCATACCGGGGGGGGATTTTTCCTTTATGCAAATGCCACCGTCTCCGGTCGTAGCCGTTGCCGTAGCGCAGCCTGGTGGCAGTAACGGTGCTGAACATGCAAACTACCAGCCGTGAAAAATCTCGTTTTCAAATATTTTACAGCATTTTTTGTGCCTGCCTAAACATGGAGTCGGCGTCCTGCCCCTGCTCCTGGCTGCCCCATCCTGAGCCATCGAATCGGGCCTACATATCCGCACGTCTGAGTGTGTTTGTGTGTGTGTGTGTGTGTGTGTGTGTATTGGTGGAGTAGTGGGGCTACGAGCCTGGTCACAAGCCACTAAACATCGCCCGGAATCCCTCCCCATGGGAAAAACCATTTGAAAATTGCGTTTAGCGTCGCCAGAACAAGCAACAACAACGACGGAAAAATAAAAGGAAAATGCAAAAAAAAAAAACACACAAAAACAAATACAAAAAAAAGGAGCACAAACCAAAATAAAATCAAAATCGAAACAGGATAAATAAATGTACACATTTCCGCTTGGCGCGCATATCCTGTCCGCGCTTCCTATCCAGCCAGGACTCAGCCCATCCCCCCCACCAACCGCTCTCATTCTGCACCACTCATCCTCTATCTTTTATATATATTATTGATCTGCCGCGCATAAAAAGCCCATTTAAAAACGGCAAAAAGAGAGAACCATAAAAAAAAACCCACAGCACACAGTCACAGTTCACAGTCACCACTGAAGCGTTGCCGCATCCCCACTCCTATATCCTACGTATATCCCGCTCCACCTCCACTGAAAATTTACTCCAAAAAGGACCAGAATTGTGTAGAAAAATTGTCGCGCACAACAACAACAACAAAGGCAAAAACATCATCGAATCGACGACAGTGGCGAGACTCGAAAATTGTAAAATTGTCCATTTTAGCTTTTTGGTTACGCTGGGCAATGGCTGATGACTGATGCTGATGCCTGGTGTGGGATGGCTGGGGTCGGCAGAGAGAGAGAGAGGTATTCGTGGCTGGGCTGGGTGATTGGCTGCTCGTATATGGGGAGCTAGCCGCTGGGTCGGATTCTGTGTGTGTGTGTGTGTGTAACAGAATTTGGCTGCATTGAAGCAGAACGTAGCCGCTGAGCGGCTGGAAAAAATCGTTGGCAAATGAACGAAACGAACGAGACGCTTTTTGGCCATACCCTGCAATCAAATGGTATTTTTGTCATGGGGTATACAAACTATTTACATTATTCGAGAGTGATACATTATTAAGTATTATTTTGAGCAATTCAACAATTTCCACCTCTCATGCAAGCTGCAGTAAAAACATATTTATTGATTTTCCGCATACGTATTGTCGGTTGTATTCATGACAGGTTTTATTCCACTAATAACCCTTAACACACATGCCACATGCAACATGCAACATGCCCAAATGCCGCACCAAAAGACGGGGCATCACTTTAGACAAATTCACGAGCCGTTGCACTTTTAAAAACCGTTTGCTCATTGCCATTTTCATTTTAATTTCACGTACAATTTTCCCATTTTCCCCCAAACAGTTTTTCCCTGACTTCTTTCTGCCTCTTTTTGCTCAGCTCCTTTGATTCTTTTTTTTATCTTTTTATTTTCTATGTTGGATCTTTTTTTTTACAGCATTTTAGTCTCTTTTATTCCTCGTCGATTTCCATTAAAATTCAATTGATGTGCCATGGATATAGATACGCATATACTGGTGTGCACTCGTAAATGGAGATGGCGGAAAGGATAGAGGACGGAGTTTAGGCAGCACGGAAGTGCCCAGTCAACTATTTGTGTCTTTGCCTGTGTGTGTGTTTGTGTATGTGTGTGTGTGTGATTTATCGAAGATTAGAGTAACATTCAAAATAAAATTGTTGGTTAAGTGCTTGGCAGAGACGGAGGAGGAGGCAACAGCATTTTGGCAACAATTCATGTGGGATTTGTCAATTTTTCAATGGGGTTGCAACACACATATGTACATATGTAAGTATGTATACACATGTATGTAAGATTGAAAATTATTTCTGCTCGAAACGGAAGCACAGCTTCACACAGGGGTCACAGGGTCAACTTCATAGAGCCATCAAAATGCGATTAACCCTTTTCGGCCTTCGCTTCCCTCGTCGTACACATATTTCCGATTCGAAGGTGATTACAAGACTTCCTGCCCATGGGCTTTGGGTCCACACGTTCCCCCCAAAAAATTAAAACAAAAGTCGAATATAAACGGAAGTCATTTTCGGTCCGTGTATAATGAAATCATTTTTTTGTGTGTGGCTCTGGCTGTGGCTGGGCAAGTAGTAAATAGTACAAGTAACATGATAATTTTCAGTCTAATTTTCTTTCGAAATCAAAATGATGATGCTGTGCAGGGGCAGGGGCAGGGAGACACGGCTAGAGGGAGAAAGAGAAGTCGATATATATATATATGTAGAGGCAGAAAGAGAAAAACAGAGCGAGCGGACGATCTGAAACGGGAAAGGGAAGCGTTTGCAGCATCTGCATCACAATGGGAGATCTGGTATCCGAGGGAATTAAGGTAGCGCAAAACTAATTAAAGCAGATAAAGAGTCGCATTAAAACAATAGATAGCAGCCCCCAGGCAGGTGACGGGGGTGAAGGGGGGCCTAGGGTGCATACATAATTGAGTTTCAGTTTGGAATCGTCCAACTCAATTAGATTCATGTGCGCCACGTTTTATTCCTCTCTCGTTCTCTCTCTCTCTCTCTCTGTCTACCTATTTTCCTAGGTGATATATATACCCCCTGTATATACATATATATATGTAGGTACGCGTACAGGTCTCCCTCTCTACCTTCTCCTTTGTTTTTCCGTACGCTTTTCACAAATTAATTGGCAAACTGTATCTACCGCACAAAGGCCCAGCTCCAACTGCAGATACATTTTGTATTTGTATCTGTATCTGTGCGAGTACCTCTCGGTTATAATTACAGCGCACAGCCCAGCACAGCCAGAGCGTCAGGCACAACAATGGGCATTTGTGAAATTGTCACTGTTTAGCATATTTGGTCACGAAACGCTTTCGGTTCGGACTGGCTTTATTTTCTTTACAAGGCATACAAATTTATGCGTTGAACCGATTTTCATTTACGTATTTTTTCGTTGCAGGAACAAACAAGTTCTGTGAGTCCAACGAAAATGGATGCCAGCTGCGGGGTTTGTTCTGGCCAAAAGCCAGAAAATATTCACATCAGATCTCCGCTTTCCCTCCCCCGGAATCGACAACGAAAATTAAATGGAAATTTCAACACAAATTTCCGCTTTTATTTTTTGTTTTTTTCCATCTCATGTCAAACAACAAAAGCAGCCACACCACACATTCAAATTGGTAAAGATATTTATTATACATTGCCAGTTGTATCTGTGTATCTTTGTATCTTTTGTGCGAGTTCAGCCTCACCAATACAGCCCCAATTACTCAAGGCATAATTATATCATGGAGCCTACGCGTCGCATGTGTAATATTTATTTATTTCCGTTGCTACTTAATGGGATGGCTCTTCGTCTATTTGGGATCCTTTTTTCAAACATTTTTGGGGCTACGAAGCAACATAACACTTGAATAGGTAGCATCCCCAATGCCCCTTCGTTTTTACTTTGTAAAAAAGATTTCTAACAGTCTAATTAACTCAGGTGTGTCCTGCATCGTCCTAGTCGGATCCTCTTCAATATAAATATCTGTTTGGAATGTTAGCTTTAATTGGATAGTCTTCCATGGCTTACTTGCTTGTAGTACTTGCATAAACTCCTCTGGCCAGTGTTCGGAAGTTTCAGTTTCGGATATTCATTGCTCCATCTGGCGTCATGCCCTCCTGTTATCCTTTTTACGCGCCTTGTTGTGAGGGATACATTGCAGTGGAGTGCACTTAAGACTAAGCATCGAAGCAACAGCCAACCATGATGACTGATCCCTGATCCCCTGTACATACTCGTATTCGTTTATTAGGCATCTGATTATCATATTTTGTTGCTGTAATTAAATACATTTTGCTGAGATTTGTGCCAGTTTCTGACCCTGATGTTGGCAACAACTTTTTGCACCAGAGCCGCGCGCATTCTTCGTTGCAATTAAGTGTCGCATGCGATGAATGGAGGCGTCGGCATTGTGGCCATAACTATGCACATAATAACCCAATTTGAGACTGCCTTAGACAGAACCGACCCCTCTGCCCTGCTCTGACTGTGACTTTCGCCTGGCACTGTGACTGGGGACTGAGGACTGGGATCGGCCAAGTGGTTTGGTTTGGATTCAGTTTTAGTTTTGGTTTTGGCTTGGCTTCCTTGGGAAAATCTTTTGCAATTAGCTCCGTTGCCTTTTATAAACAAGAAGCGGGAGAAAACGAAGAGTGGGAATGGGGAAGTTCAGCTCAAAACACGCAGCGAAAACAATTTCTAAACGCGCTCAAAACGACTTAATTATGAGTGAGAAATATGCGCGGCAAGGCAGCGCAACCAGCAAGCAGCAACTGTATCTGTCAGTACGTGTATCTGCATCTGTGGTTGTATCTGTATCTGTCGCTGTTGCTGTTGCTGTCAGTGTTCGTATCTAATGCAGCTACCTCCACCCTACCCTGCCCTGCCCTGCCTCCAGTGAGCTGCGGGAGAGCTGCCTTAATTGCTCCCACTCAATCAAAGCGGGCCAACTTCATTAGACATTTGCGGTAAAATGCTGAGGAGCTAAAAACACAACACGAACAGCATAGCCCAGCATACTCTTATAACAAAAACCTACAAACCGACTTCACACGATGTGATGAACCCGATGAATAATTAGCAGGCCACAGATGTATGCACAGATATACACGTATCTGCTGATGGTTATAGCACAAAACAGTGACTCCCCATAAATCAGGCCGATCACAGTCACAGTGCATGGCTAGGGCGTGGGGGAGGGCGAGATCTTGAAAGAGATCTTCATCATCGTCATTGGCAATGCAATGGAACATCTTTGATGTTTATTGCGATTTCTGTGCAATATTTCTGGAATAATTAGTCTCTAATATTTATAAATTCAACGGCTGCAAAAAGATTCAATGAGAAAACAAAGCAGTCCAAATCTTTCCATACCGTTTGCTCATTAAAAGTCCTACGGGTATAGAAGGAGAGTCGACTCACACGTTCCTTCTGGTCTTTAATTAATTTGGTTCTTATACAAAATACAAAAACTTCAGCTTGTTTCGCTTTGATTGGAGTAAGCTTGATGTCTGCAAAAGTTTTCAGGGAAGCAAACAAATTGGAGGACAGATTTTATTGGACTGAATATGACACTTTCTGTGGTCGATCTTTAATTGGTTTGATTTTGTTACCAATTTAAGACTAGAAAACCTCATTCCGAATATGCACTGACTGGCATCTGTAGAGCAGTGTTACTAGTCCTCGTATTGCGGGTAAATCTAATTGATGTGAAATATTTAAAGTAATAAATTGATATGCCATATGCCATGCCATCCTCATTAGTATTTAATTGGAGGTGACTTGTAGGCATTGTTGGCTTTACTTGGTCTGCTTCTACCGCAGCTCCTGATTTTCCAGTCTCCAGTTCTCTCCTCTCCCCCCTTCACCTCTTCCGATATTTTGAGCAACTTTCACGCAGCGCTGCGCTTTTTTGGCCGCCCTATTGGATTTCATGTTCTGAATTGGTCATTTGTATTTTTTTTTTTTGGTTGTTGGCTCTCCCACGAAACCTTAGAAATATTTTTGTGTGTGCTCGTATGGGAAATTAGTAAGCAATGTAAAATAAATAACTGTTAGCAGCTACTTAGTGTCTCCCCCAGTACCCCAGTACCCCACTCCAGTCCACCGCCCAGATATGACGAGGAAGAGACAGGGCGAACTGTCTCGAAGTCTGACCACAGGCATGTCTCTGGTGCCCATACTGGCCCACACATTGCCACACTGTCTAACACACAGACATACACACCCTGACAGTTCATTACTTGCGGTCAACTGCCTGCCCCCTACCCTACCACACTGCTCTGCTCCGTCCCGCCTGTCAGCGACAACTTTTCTTGGACTTTGTTAAACCTTAAAATTAGTTTAAGTATTTAGTTACCAATTTAGGAGGATCAGGGTCGAGGCAGCCAATGGCCAACTTGACCAACCGCCAGCAGGTTGGTGTCTAAGATCTGGGCAGAGGGAAAACTACCCACTGGCCACTGTCCAGGCCTCGTCCAAGGGTCCACTCCACTCCAGTCCAGTCCAGTCCAACGGTGTTGCCGATGAGGTGTGCGGTTTTTGTGGTGACGTGACGGCAGCGACGACAGCGACGAAGCACTGGACTGGAGCCTGAGTGGAATACAGAGGAGATTGTGTCCAAAGCAGTTAGTCGGCAGTAAAAGGCATCAAAAGCTGCGTTCTGTTTGATGGAATAAAGCGATTGATTTTGGGACTATAACTTACACACAAATAGGATAATTAATGAGTATTAATCTATTATTGTAGAACTCTTGGGCAACTCTCCATGTGGCATGGATTGTGAGAACTAATACCATCGTTGGTTGATATTAATTAAGTAAATCTCAGCACATTTTTATTTATATTAATTGTAAGACATAAAACGTCTCTTCAAGCGTCTGAAATTATTGATTTATTTTAAACCTCAATCTCTATTCAATCTTGATGTGGTACTCCCTGGAGCAATATCTGCTCAATTGCCGGGTTGATTTACGGACAATACTAGCTACCTCAAGGCACTCATCAGGAGCGATCGAATTACGCTGAGGGGACCACGCCGAACCACCCTCAACCTGTTCTTCCTGCCGGTCTTCCCCTCAGCCACACACTCTTGGGTGCGAAAAAAACGGCACACAGATACATAATCGTGATGGCCTCTTTGGGTGTCGCTCAAAATGTATCTGGCAGCTAGAGTATGTATTGTATATTGCAGTTGTTAATTTTGTTAATTTTTTTTTGTTTGGTATTAAATTGTGCGGTTTTGTGGTTGTGCCGGACTTAGGTACCACACAGGCCTACATGTATGTATCTTCAACATTTTCCACTTGACAAAACCCGCAAAGGAGAGCCCAAGGAGGCGAGGAAGGAGAAAAATGCTCGTAAGGAGCAGATGAAGCCACAAAAGCGAGAGCCGAATGCGCCTGGCCATGTCGGTGTCCAGTCTGGGGAGTTGGCTATAAAACGGCAAAAAACTTCAACTATTAGGGCCACTGGTCAAGAATTTATGCACTGCTAAAAAGGAACTGCATACCTGATGTATATATGTACAAATGTGTGTAATCTGTATGTGTTTATCTGTATCTGTATCTGTATCTGAATCTCTCTCTCTCCCTCTGTCGCCAGTTGAAATTTCAAGCCGCTGAAGCGCGTCTAAATGTGCTGAAAGCCGGTCAAGATGCCGCCGTACCGAAAGAGAGACTCTTTGATTGATGATTGCAGCGCAGGGATGCCTTTTCAGCTGGCCAAAAAATAAAAATACAAGTATACGTATACAAATAAGTACAAAAAAAAAAATCAAGAGTTGGAAATTAAATGGAATTGATGTAAGAGCCGGATGAGGCAGGTGAGGCGGTGGCGGTGGCTCCCAGATCACGGCCTCGTGATTAAGCGCCAAATATATTCAAAAGATTGTAATTAAGGCCACAAAAGCTGTAGATCTGCACTGCCATTTAGCCGCTTGTTAACAGAGAGAAAGAGGGAGATTCCTCCAATCCCAATCCCAGTCCCACCGTCCCACAGTCCCATTATTCAGTTTCCCCGCCGCCCCACTCGATGACTCACAATTGAATGTTAATTTTGTTTGAATGGTTTTGTCGCATGCAAAAATCAGTAAAATTAGAAACGCAATATAATCGAAATTGGAAGCCATAACTATATGTAGATGTATACTTATCGCTGTATCTGTATCTGCGTGTAGCATTGTACGAGTATCCATCCATGTATCTATTAGCTCTGCTCTGCTCTGCTCTGCCTGGGTGGCATTAATAAAGCGTAAAGCTGCCTCTGCCGCCATTGTCCGCCACCCAAAATATAAACTGCCTTTTACGACCATTCTCCTCCGCTGAGCTTAACAACTTTATCAGAAAGGTTGCGAGTCGAATCGAATTTCACGATTCTGAATAAATCGACTGTGGAACGAGCTAGAGAAATCATATCATCAGGCATGTTAGTTTGGTGAAAAATAAATATGTAATGCAATGGACTACGATTATTATGTGCTGATATATTTATTAAATTAATTTATCTATAACTATTTACTTATTTATTTATATTTTAATGTATATTGTATTGCTAGAGGTAGAAGAAAGGCAGGGAAGAAAGAAGCAGAAAATTTTGGTAGAAAAATAAAACTATCAAAGCATTTATTTTCCTTAGAGCTCAGATTTTTGCAGTTAAATTTAAAACATACGTTTAATACAGCTAAAAGTTATATTTAATACGTTAAAAAAGAAAAATAAAAAATAAAATATATGTTCGACTTTCAACAATTCTTTTAAAACTTATGTGCCACCCATGAATGTATATTATTCATAAGAAAGTGCATTCCCAGTTCGTGGTGCCTCTCATTCCTGCTGCTGTCATCGCATTGGCTCTGTCCGGGCATTATTAGGCATGTTGTCTTTATGGACTCATATTTATATTCTTGGGTCGGCATTTCGGGCTTTTGTAGTCCAACCAAGTTGAAGTTCACGTTTTCATTTCGTAGCTGCCTTCCATAATTTATGCAAAATCATTGGCTGATCGATCAATGGTCGCCGCTTTACTTGCCAAAAACGAAATGAAATGCCCCTCAAAAGAGAAAAAATAAAAGTTGAAGCAGAGAAAATGAAAAACCAAAGACCGCACAGGTGCGAGAAGGAAGCGAGAAAGCCAGAAGAGGGAGGGGGCAGGGAGCTGGGCTGAGCTGGGCTGGGTAGTGGGGCGAGTGCCATCCATTTAATTGGATTATGGCCAAATCCTGTCACCGTCGAGCCTAGGACGCACCCACGCACCCCTCGGCCCCTGCCTGCGGCCTGCCATGCAACTAATTGCAATCGAATTAGTCAAGGAGCTCACCGACTTTTTCCCCGGGCATTTTGAGTGTTTTCCTTTCTCGCTTGGTCTTGGGTTTCGGTTTTTCTTTTACTTTTTTTTTTTGTGCATTTTACACCCGAAGTTAAATAGTCAAAGCGTCAAAAGAAAACATTTCCCGGGTCGTCTCGCTCACCTCTCCTCTCCTCTCTCTCTCTCTCTCTCTCTCTCTCTGTCTTTAGTTCAGCCTCCGTCTGTGGCATGGCCATTTCCGGCTGGCGTCAGGGTGGCGCCTGCGTACGGACAGCAGCGGGATTTAAAAAAGTAGGCGTGCCTGACGACTTAAAAGGTTTTTAAATGCGCGCCTTCTCCCACTGCTCCGACTCCGACTCCGCTTCGATTCCTCACTGTGGCTTTGCTCTTTGCCGACAGCAACGCCTCGAGCCTCTCAGGTTCATTGATCCATTTCATTTTTCTCTCCCTCACCCTCAGCTTCAGCCTCAGTGTAAATAGTGTTTGCTCGCTGTATTCTCTGTTTTTGGCCTTTCGGATGGCAACGGTGTCAAACGGTTTGCCTGCTTCTGGCCCGATTTGTAAATGAGAAATGATGCAATTCATGGCCAACACACACAGACACACAGCTACACAGATACAAGGGCCCAGCTAAGGCAGTTAATCTCTCGACTTGTGTGGGTAATTCCTCCAAGTGGCTCGCAGCCAAGTCCGATGGAAGACTGAACAGACAATTGATCTGAGAAAGTTTATGCTGGAAAAAATCGCAGAATAACATTGATCACTTCGAAAGCTTGGAACATCCTTAATGGCTACTTGCAAATAATATTTCCATTCTTCCGAAATAAATATATAAAATATGTATTTTATTTCGATTTTTCCAAAATTTCACGGTCACATCTTTATGCTATGGTTATGCTATTATGCAACAGCATATCGATTCAGTACAGTCTTTTGCATAGTTTAGAGAGCGACTCTGCAGTCGATTTCCAATCTGAACAGCCGACATGGGCATTCCATATTGATTTCTCTTTAAATATTATGTGGACAGTGTATCATTATCTATCGGCTGTTGTTGGGTTGTTTATATTCTCCGTCCGCTGCTCCTTCTATAACTTTTTATTCAACCACTGGGCTTGAAATATTTAAATGAGCTTTTAAAAAATTGTTAGCTACTGTTTGACGCACTCAAGAGACGGACGAAAGGCAAACGACGACGAAACCAACACCGAAACCGAAACCGAAACCGAGACCCAAAATGAATCGAGATCTCTCTTTCCATAGCCAAAAGGGCCCCAGGCAAAGGGTTAGCAGCCGGCTGGGCAGGCAGCAGGGAAGGGGGAGTAGCACTTGGTTTTCTATACGAAATTATGAAATTGCTATTATTAATGACTATAAACGTTTTTTGTACACTTTACTGGAAATTGACAAGCGTTTATTAACGATTTTATAATAGCCCCTGATCGGACTGATCGAATGGCCACCATTGTCCTCTCTATGCCATGCCTACTCCAGCTCCGCTCCGCTCTGCCCAAGCCCCCGTCCTGTTTGAGGTGAAAACGTGACGTGACTGTCGGCTAAATTCAGGCAGCTTGACGTTTTGACTTTGAAACCGCCAGCAGCTACAAACAAAAAAAAAAAGAGACTTGGAGAGACAGTGGCAGACATGAGTACAGGGCAGGCATATGCATACGAGTATTCGAGTATATGGCAAGCGAGACAATAGAAAATTTGAAATGTTTTGCTTAAGACAGGAAGCCTCTTTACATAATTAATCAGTTTATAAATGCTTCTACATATATTGAGTGGAATGTGTGTTTTCGTACAGTCATCGACTTCTCCCCCACACTGGACAACGAAGGGTTGGGTCTTTGCTTTGCCGGAGGAATCAGAGCTGCAGGCACCTGGAATCGGAATTTGATTTTTGCTTGTTTAAATGTAAATTTTAAAATATTTTATCTCGTCCCAAATTCTAGCTGGGAAGCCAACACCTCATTTTTACGGATCTCAGAGACCATGGGCAAATAATATAAATTTCTTTGGTTTGGAATAAACGACGACACTCACAGAGCTGGGCGCACTGACGCATTGCGAAAATAATGAATGTGCGAGTGCGAGTGCGAGTACGAGTACGACTATGAGTATGCGTAAGCTGCTTATTATTTAGCAAATTGGTTGGGATCGTCCCGGTACAAAATGACTACATTACATGCAGAGTGGAAGCGAAAATAGGAGTAGGATTGAGGGCCACCGGCTACAGAGTCAGAGTCAGAGCCAAAGCCACTGAGAGGAGTCGAGGTCGGAGACTGCCGCACTAAATTGTCCAGTTTAGGCATCGAAAAGCATTGCGTGCAATAAATGTCGGCAAAAATGTTAGTGCGTAACTAAACGCATAATGTCAATGTACCGATTTTCCGCCCCCTTCCTGTGAGCCTCTCCCACCCCCTCGACTAGCGTGGCTGGCATCCCCTGGCGAGAGAGAGATGCGTGTGGTGGGTATTTGGAGAGGCCTGGAAATAGTTGGTTACATTTTTTGCCCATACACATTCTTTTTAGCAAATTGCCAGTTTCCGTTTCGCTCCGAGGCAGGTGGTTACCGAAGGAGAGGCACATGGAACGGGAGTGGGAGTGGGAGTGGGAATGGCAGTGAGAGTGAGAGGGTCGAGGAAACTGCAATAGAAGAAAATTCGAATGGGACAGCAGATCGGGCACAAAATTCACTGGAAAAAAAAAATAGTAAACTTTTTTCAAAACGCTGCAATTTATGAACACAGTGAAGCGTAGCTATGCCAGCTACCCAGAGCCAAGGGCAAAGATTCCCCGCCCAGCAATTGGAATCAGAATCGTGGCAAGAGCTGCGGCTGCGGCTGCAACTGCAACTGCGACTGCGTCCACTGTGGACGTGGACGTGGACTGTGCGTAGCAAATTATAGTGCAGCGCCGATCGGACTGTGCGAGTGGGAGTGGAAGTGGAGGGGAGACTGACATACTTTCGACCAAAGACAGAAAAAGTCAACCGCAGCAAAATGCTGACTCTGCCCCGAAGGTGTCTGCTAAGGGTGGATGAGGGCGGCCGTCACTGGGCAACTGTGAAAGCACTGTTATGTTGCAGTCAATACACTGTTAATGCCATGTTAATGCTACTGCATTAATCTAAATAATAGTAAGTACTACACATGTATGTACTTGCATATATTTATTTGCCTAATGCAAAGGTACGGCACGGTTCCTCCTCCGCCTACACTTTTAGTCCAAAACAGTTTGAAACTATTTTAAACGCCTTATACACTGAATTTCATCTTGGATTTTCAGGCCATGCTAATTTCAGGCATCCAAACGCATCATTAAGTGGTCACATATTCATATGTCCGTAGTATCCATTTATTATTAATATTTCCTCTCCATATTGCATTTCCTCAGGCCGAAAACGAACTATGGAAAATATTTCATTAAATATACGAAATTAATTCGAATATTCTTAGTATTTCGTGGCTCATCTATCATCATCCTCTTATCTGTGATTTTTTTTGCAGCTAAGCATTTAAGTTGAAAAATATAATATTTTTCCATACTCTTCCAAGTGGAAGAGACTGACTGACTGCTGTCCATCCACTTTTAAGTGTTCATCAAGTAGATGCTCAATGTGATGCCAAATTCTATTTCTTTGTGCATTTTCTCCTTACACAAATCTCCGATTTCTTCTTCTCTAAATGATCGATTATCGCAAAACTAGATTTCACACATTCCAGCTACCATTTAAGCTAATGAACTGTTCCGCCACCAGAACCAGAACCAAACCGAACAGAGCCCATCTGAAATGAAGCAGGGAAACAACAAAAGAAACTCATCATCATCTGCGATCAGTCCTGTGATCTTTTGCTGATCTGCCCGGCTATGGTCCGCTCTCACTCTCTCTCTTCCAGCCATTTGGCGATTGGCTATTGTGTGGGGTTCTACAGCCCTATAGTTGCTGCTTGCAACGATCTACAAATAACTGCGTCATCACCATCACCATCATCAGCGAGGCGATCGGCGATAATCGTTGTATATACATATGTAGGTATATATGTATGTATGTATGTATGGGTCGAACAGCAAAGTTCGGTGGCAAAATATTCTCCGTCATTGTCGGTAGCAACTACCGGACTGACGCTGTCTCTGACTCTTCCTCCGATTTCAGCTTCAGCTTCAGCTTCAACTTCAACCTCAACTCCGACTTCAACTGCGGTGGTAGGCTCACAATTTTCGCGCCTGATCAAAAGGTAGCCGGCGATCAGAGGAGGGAGCCGATCCAAGCTGGGAGGAACCGCGCTTTGAGGGAGCTGAGCTCTGGCTGAGTATGAGTATGAGTCTGAGCTCCAATAAGATCATTTGGCGGTGGTGAAGGTAAAGGCGAAGGTGGTCGATTATGAACAAAAATAAACAAAATCGTACGGCATAGATCAAAGTGATCGCTTGCCTCTTTGGTGAAGCTCCAGAGAAGCATGGGGCGTGGCATGACGGGATAAATGCACAGTTTGCCGCATTTTAATTTCCTCAACTTCACTCATGGCTCCCACTGCTGCGGCTGCTGATGCTGCTGCTGTTCTCGTTGTTGTTTATTTTCTAGCCATAAAACCAAATTAAACATATACAGAGCGAGAGAGAGAGAGAGAGAGAGAGAGAGATGGATATGAATTTGTGGAGATTCGAACGAGTAATACCCATGCGGAAGCTAAAGTAGAGGATGGATGGGGAGATGGATCAGAGACCGCAGAGCTACGCCACCAATCTGAAGTGGGCCGAAACCACTTAACACAAATTACGCAGCAAAATGTCGAAACGAATTGAAACGTTTGGGCCACGATCAATGAACGAACGATCCAACGAACGGGTTGGGGTTGGGGTCGGGGTCGGGTTGGGTCCCAGGCGCGTTGCGTTGGCTGCTTCATTCATAAAAAAGCGAGCGAGATCGAAGAGTCATCAATGAAACGGCAGAATGCCCAGGTCCATTGCGTTCTACTATTAGACACATCCAGTAATAAAGTCAACAAATCTTGACCGAACAATATATTCTAATGACAAGCGCCTGCTGCCCCGGACACTGACTTCTGGTCTGGAGCCACATCCAGCCCTTGTAACAGATTAACGTTTTCGATTCGCTTTCATGCGGACACGTTTATGTGTCTCTTTTATAATTATAACACCTCGTTAGTTTTTTTTTGTTGAAACATTTGCGCAGCCCAAGGAGTTGGGGATGCTGTGGATGCGGTGGCTCTGACTCTGGCTCTGGCTCTGGCCGCAGCCCATTGATTGATCGCTTCTGGGAAACCTGAACTGAACCGCACAAAAACTGATCGTAATGATGCGGATTGTTAATTGTGTGAAGCTTTTATTTCTCCTCTCCTATTGTCATTATTATTATTCTCCGCGGTAATTGTAAAGGTGCGAAAATTTATGGATGCCGATATACTCGTATGCGGCCGATGCGACTCGACGTGATCGTGTTGTGTGAATGGGAAGATGGATTGGTCGGGTGGAATGTGGGAAGGATCGGCATGGGCAGTGGCCAATGGCCATGGGATCAGTGAGATCATCAACCAAATTTCTGTTACATCTTTTATAGATCACACGATAATAGATCAACGCAATGTAGCTGGTGTAACATCATATATTAATAATAATATTATTATTATTATTGCCAGGAAAACTTTCAATCTGTGTTCTCATTTAATATGCATACTAACTGCTTAGTTCTTAATGATGTAAACAAATAATGAACACAATATAATAAAATATAGTTACAAAATATTTCTGTTCTAAAAAATAAAATAAATCACCAAATAAAAATTGGCAAAAAACCTAGGTAACTTTGAGTTTGGGAGCAGTCCAACAACAACGAAAAATAACATCAAAGTGCCGCGTCATGCACACGCAATGTATGTTGTTTTGCGTATTCTCTTTTGCAGCATTCGCTTGTGCGTCTCGTGCTTAGTATCCAAATGTCGGTTCATGTGTGAGCAGGCAGAGCCCTTGGTAGGAATAACCTGATACTCGAAAATTCCATTGATCTCTGCTTAATAAATTCATAATTATTTAAATAAGCTCATAATCGACGTAGGAATAAATTTATTCTGCAAGCTGATCCATCATAAAAAGGCATGGAAAGAAAGAAATTTCATTCCATTTATATTCTGTGAAAACCAGTAGCCAATATTTAGTCAAATACTTAATTGAGCAACAAAAAATTTTGGAGAAAAGAAATCTAATAAGATGCCGAGAGAAAATGCGCCACAGGCAAAAGATGAATCTCCCCCGCTCAAGTTTCAGTCTCCGTCTCCGTCTCAGTCGCTGTCGCAGGCATCAAGCTGTCCAAGGGGCCCTCATTTACAGTAGCCAACCATTTTTCAAGATTTTGCATAAATTTCTGTTGAGAGTGAGAGAGAGAGAAAGCGAAAAAGAACAGAGAAAAAAAAAACACACACACAGATAGACGTTTTTACAAACCAATAATCAAGTTGACCTGTGGAAATGCGGGGATAGAAGTGGATTGAAGAGCAGCAGCAGCAGCGTTGATTGCCATTGAAAAGAGGTGGAAAGCAAGAAAGATTTAATGAAGTTTAGCACGATCATTCCCCTAAGAGATATTTTGCTGATCTTACCTCTAATTGGATGCATTCGCTGGCTTGGGACTGAGACTGGGACTGGGAGTTCGGACTGGAGAGGGCCCCATTCCCATATACATACCCCCCGAGCCTTACCAGATAAATGCTCAAAAACTGTGGAATAATGAGATAAACGCGAAAAATTAGCGATCGCAATGCTGAAGATCTATGTGGGATTGAAATCGGTTCGATGCCGCGTTTCCTTGCCTTTACTTGGCATGCCTCTCCTTGCCTTTTCTTTCCTTTTGCTTCATTTCGTTTCGTTTCGTTTTCAGCTTTTAATCCAATCACAATCACGCAGATGCATTTATTTGCAACAACAACTGCGACTGTGGTAGTAGCAACAAAGTGAAGTTGTTAGCCTAATTATAGCGTCGATCGTTTCATTCCCTCTCGATTCGTTTCGTTTCGTTTGCATATTTCGCAATTGTTATTGTAATTGGCCATCATGGCTGCCAACAGAATCTCTCTCTGTAAATGTATCTGTATCCATGTATCTGTATCTGTATCTGTATCCATGTATGCATTTTAATGGTGGTCTTGTGCCCGTACCACACATCGTTTGGCCAACTCCTCTCGTAAACGAAAACGTTTTAAGGCTTTTCATAAGCGATCTTTCTGCCGGTTTTAAATAATGCCTTTTTTACGCTCTTGTCTCTTTGTTCTTCATTTTGTTTGTTTGCCGGGGCTCAGCGGAGAGGTGGCTCTTGGACAGAGACAGGGACCAGGGATAGGGACTGGCACTGGCACTGGCACTGGTAATGGCACTGGGCAGTAGCTATCGCTTGAGTGGCCAACGTTTCCGGCTTATAGCTTTAAAGGTGGCAACGAACGCTTTACAAGCTATTCAAAGAAACATTTTAAGGGAGAAAAACAGCTGTGGACTGGTTGGATTCTCAAAGGAAAATTGTTGGCTCGGCTTTTCTTTTTCTAATATGTATAAACCACATGTTTTGGAAGCAAATGGCAAAATCATGATTAATATAAATTAATGTAGACCTTCTTGAGACTGGCAGCAGTTCGGCCTACTGAGTATTCACCCCACCCCCAGACAGTGTGGCATCAAGCTCCGCAACTTTGTACTACCTCATCCTCCGGCCCGCATCCTCCATGTGCTCCTCCACCGTATGCATCCTGATTGACGATAGACGAGCCCTGATTGCTTTACATATCGGTGATGCAACGTCTGAAATTAGGACTTCTATAGGCTTCTTTCCCTCCAAGTATGATCAGAAATGCAGGGCAGGTGTAGAGGTGATGCTGGACACTCTCTACTACTTGTTCGCCCATGAAACTGCAACAGAATTCATGGTGGTGTAGCCCCATGTCCTATCGGTGTTCGATTCCACCTCCCAGGAACGTCTTCTGTGCGCTTAGGTAGTTGTGGGGCCAGAGCGAGCCAGAGTGTGAGTCAGGCAGATATAAATGTATCTATTACGATTAATTAACAGACAAACAAACTGAAACATTTGCTGATGCAAGTGATCTATTCATGGAATGCTTTATTCATTCTGGTTGCAATCTTCGCTGCACTGGCCAAAGCATCTCAAATGTTCTCAAATGTTTGAGCTGAGCTGTGGCAGCGCCTCTTTCAAATACATCACAAAGCTCCACGGCACAAGGCAGTCCCTCCACACTTGCTCATCAGCTCCAAGAATCTGTGCAGGACTTATGTAAATGCTCCAAGTCATACAGGTACCGAGGCGACAATAATACTCGTTTGAAACGCGTTAATTAGAAAGCTCAAGAAAACGGAATAAAAAAATGACAGTGGAACGCGCTCGCTCGCTTTGCTGACCTTTCATCTGCGACAAGACAGCTCCTCCTTGTCCACCATTCATCATCGATTAACAGCTCTTATGAATGGACACGAAAGAGCTTGGATCTACATTAAATCCATAACAAACTGCTTTCCCTATCCCTCTGAAGTAGCTCGTGAATAATTGAACTCGAAGAGTTGGAGAGCTGCCGCAATTACGGATCTGCTTTTGTGTGCCTGTTCCTTTTTGCCACTACCCATAGAAATATACCTACATACATACATACACATTAATATACATATATTTCAGTCTTTGTGGTTGGCCGGCCGTTGTCTTGGTTGGAATCGAGCTGCCGGCTTTTGTGGCGCATTTAATGCGTTTTAAATGGTTTTAAAATTTGATATAATTATAATGATGCTACTACCACCAAAAAACTCAAAAAAAAAACACCAAAAAACATCGTAGTTTAGAAGGTAATAATGGCGACCACAAAACGCGTTTAACAAGCTCCAGACCAATTACGGAACGAATCAGAGATGGTTGGGGCCCCCGAAAAGAGACCGCGGAGTCCGTGGTAAATTAACGTTAATTCAACAATTGTCTACTTGGCAATCTGGTAGCAGCCCCTTGCCCCTTGCCACTTCCCCAACTCCGCTGTTGCCTTGTTTGTTGTCCTAATTAATTGCCAACAATTGTGGCAGCGGGAGAAAGGGAGAACGAGAACGAGGACACAGAGACAGACACAGACACAGAAGTGACTTCCAGTTGACTGCTCGATTGGTCAAATTAAAAAATGTTAAATTGCGATTAACAATGGCTGGCGTTTTATGCGTTTTTTATGCAAATGCAGGAGATGCTCGCAGGAGTCCTTCGGTCGATGCCGAAGATCATTAGCATGCACTTCCCTCGCTAATGCGGTTGGTTAGCTGCGAGTCAGGAGTTCAAAGTTCCAAACTCAAACTCAGACATATAAAAAATCAAATGATAAATTATCCAACACCGCCAACCCCACCCCACCACCCTCAGTCAGCCAGCCAATGTCAAATGTAAATGATTATTATAATTGCAATTGTATCTGTATCTCTGTATCTGTATCTGCATCTGTACGAGTATCTGTTTGTGTGCGTATCTGAGTCGTCTGGCGGGCTTAGCCAAGCGTGAAATTTATTTAAATTCACTTTTAGGTGGGCACAAGTTGCAAAGCTAAAAAGAATAACAAAACTACATACATACGTACGATTATTAAAATGAATTTATCACACCAAACGTGGCACTAACAACCATTAACTGTGCACGGATGTACATACATACATACATAGTTGTACATATAAATTTATAATCATATTTTCAGATCCGACTGATTAAAGCCAAAGGAAAATGTGCATTTTTAACATTTAAAATAAATGCATTGGGAACTGCCAGTAAAAACTTTGTAGTTGAAATGTATCAAAGTTCGCAGGGTGTTCGGCTGGCTGGCAAATCAAATTGGATTTCAGTAGCTGAAAATGGGAGATAAATTAATTTGTTTACTCGGCTTTTTAGATGAATTCAGATATAAATTTAAAAGGTTCCTGCCTGCGAAAAGCGGCATCTGGCATCCGTACGGTGAGGACCAAACCCTTCCGTAATCCAAACGGAACAGAATGGATCTGCTTCTGTATGATCGTCACAAAAGGGACATTTTTCGAACGGGAGCTATTCCATGCTCCACAGATGTGCCATGGGAGTCATGCAAAGTCAGCATGAAAAACTCAAACCCTTTAACAGTGCCAAGGCGACGAGAGCCAAGGGAGGCTGTGACTAGAAGAGTGACTAGTGACTGTGATAGGGATCCTTTCTTAAACAACTCTGATCCCATAGACCCTTTTAAATAAAAGGCACGTATATTTTTTGTACAAATTCATGTACTTTGCACAGTTACAGTAAAGTACTCTACATACATATGAATTCCAGCAGGACAAGGCCACAACAAGTCGATGAAGACACCCAGAGGATTTCGCAACTACTAGATGGAATAGCTCTTGGTCTATATGAGACTATCCTTTCTGGAAACAACCCTCAATGCCACAACGACTGTGTGCTGGATGGACTGTTCGGATCGGCCAAGCAAATGATGGGCCGTGGGAGAAAAGTCAAACGAACGAAATGATAACCGTTTTAGCATACAATTTTTGCTTTATCTGTGATCTAAATTTTCACATTCACATTGGTGTGTGTGCTTGTGTGTGTTTTTGTTTATATTAATTCCAAGTTGGCTTATTTGCGTGCAGCTTAGTCACAGATAGGAAGGACCCTTGCTCCTTGCTCCAGCGATATTTAATTTGATCGATGCCTGAGACCACTCGACGGACGTTACCTGTGTGGCTCTGTCGCTCTGTAGCTCTGTCGCTCTGTCGCTTTGTGTGGTTTTTTTTTTGTTTTATGTAGTTGAGGGTGAACTTCCTGTTCACCCCATGAAATGCCATTCAAAATGTCATTATAACAATTATGTATGCATGTGTGTGTCTGTGTGGCTGTGTGGGTGCGCTGGAGTGTGTTTAGTGTGGCCAGGTAATTGCGTTGAAAGTGCTGACAGAACGAACGACACGAAAACGTTGAAAATCAGTGACAGGAAACGAGCGGACTTGGAATAAAACGCTGCGATGGGATGGGATGGGATGGGATGGGGTGCAGGTTGCTGCTGCTTCTGCTGCTGCTTCTGCTGCTGCTGGATTAGGAGTAGGGCGAGGTGGCATGTGGTTCTAGTGGGTGAGACAGAGATGACGATTCTGATGACGATGATGATAATGATAATGATGATGACAGCTCTTTGTTGACACAACAGCTCGAAAACATTTAAATGCATTTTAGTTCATATTTTAACAGTTGGTTAAGTTCTGTTTAATGATTTAAATAATTGCAGGCAGCTGACGACGCCGTTGCCGCTGCCGTTGCCGCTGGCGTCGACGCAAGCAGAGAATGACACGCAAGCCGAAAACGGTTGGCAAGGGGAAAGGGGATGGAAAATAAGGTGAATTGTGGTTTTACTTTTTTGTGGCCAGGAACCGAAAATTCGCGCGACAGGAACAATTAAACAAGCAGCCAAGCATGACAGCTCTATTCCCCCCTCCACCTCATCCCTCCCTCTCTCTCTCCCGCTTGTTCTCTGTGTGACCCGACCCTCCTGCTCACCAGCTTTATTTTATATGTTAATGCCGCGCTGCGGAGCGCCGTGGCAGGGAAATTGTCCAATTTATCAGACTGCGCGCCTGCGCAACCTGAACAAAAGCCCAACAGACACACACCACACCACACACCACACACCACACTGAAGTAAATGGAAGCAATGGAACTGTTCTCGGCACTCGGCAAAGTAAATTTAAATATTTTAATCGGTTTGTTTAGCACCAGCACAGGAAGGGGCATTCAAATAAATTTAAAATGTATAGAGAGAGGCAGAGAGAGAGGAGGAAAAATAAATGAAAATGTTGTAAAAAGGTGAATAAAATTACACTGCATGAAATATCCTATTCAATATCTTGATTAACCTGAAGAGTTAACCATTTATTTATCTATTTATTTATTTATCTTGAACTAATCAATCTGTAAGCCAAAGACCACTTTGCACCATTCACAGCTCCTTCTCCATATCTCATTGTAGTTCACACTACCACTCCCCTCTAATCGGGCTTATATTATTCCCACTATTCTACTCCAAATTTAATTGAAATACTAATCCAAATTCTTCTCCACAAACTGATCCCACAAACCGAATCAGTTGGGTTCAATTGATCTGCAATTATTCACGTTCCCGTCTTCAAAGACAGTTCAGATCAGAGAGAAGAACAGAACTCAGAACTCAAATTCTATTGAGTGAAAAAGAAAAAAAGAGAACTGAAACTGAAAAGTTTTCTGTTGCGTTTGCTGTTATCTTGTTGCCAAATCCCAAATGGTCGGCACTCAGGGAAACTCGGGGCAAGTGATTGGGGAACTTTTGTACAGGGAGCGGGGAATGGGGGGAGCGTGGACTGAGAATAAGCCCGATAAGCATCGCTTCCGGTCTGCCGTTGGTCTGCCGTTGGTCTGCCGTTGGTGTTGGTGTTGGTCTGCTACTGCTTCTACTTGAACAGAGTCCGGGAATGAGCCAGAGCCAAGCTGGACTGAACTCTGCACTACACTGGGACTGGGACGGGGACGGGGACTGGGACTGGGGTTAGTCGTGTGTATCAAATGGGGTCTGTGGCACCTCCTCTCCTCGTCTACCCAAGGCCAGGGGGCATAAAAATGCGTCTATCTCTTTCTTGCTCAACTTAACTTGGTTCTCTGCTGTTCCATGCTGTTCGGTGCTGTTCCGTTCCTCCCCTTGTTCAGAGATAGAAAATGCGATACTAATTTTTGGTACCTACACTTAATTTACCTCAATCTATCCTCAATCTACCCTCCACCGCCTCCACCACCACCACCGCCTCTGCCTCTGTGTGTGTCTCGTGCATTTTAAATGGAAATCTGTAAATTTGTTTTTATTGTCATTATAATTTTTGTGTTTGTGTTTTGCTGTCGCTGTCACTGTTGTTGCTTTTGCTGTTGTTTCTATGTAATGGCTGGTTCTAGTCGACTGATAGCGTTTAGCACCTGACATTTTTAGTGGCAATTACTACATATAGCTGCGGCAGCAGCGAAGAGTCAACGAACTGCCTGCCACCTGAGTGGGAGACAAAATGACTAACTGTTCTATGCTCTATCTAGCGCTTCCCCCAACTCGCGGCTTGTGCTCGTTAGAGGAGCATTAAGCGGCAGCAGAGATTGGCCCGGCCTCGAACGTCATGTTGCATGTTGTCATGAGTCATAAAGCAGAGTTGCATGTCCATGCAACAGCAGCAACAGCAGCAACAGCAGCAGCAGCGGCAGCAGCAGCTAGTGTGCAACAACCAACCAAGTCGCCAAAGAGCCGAGCTTAAAATGAAATTAGAAATTTAAAAAAGGAAAAGAGCACAGAAAAAAACGTAAATATATAAAAGGCGGAAGTGGAACAGTTTTTTGTGGATTATTTCCTGGCGTTAATAATAATAATGCCGACACGAAAGTACCCTATAATCGTACTTGGTGGGAACTGCTTCCTAGAACTTTTTTTTGTTGTGGTTTGTGCTTTTCCAACATACCTCAACCCGGTACCACACATTGCCATATTCCCTTGGAATGGCATCCCAATCTTTGGCACATACTGTAATTAATTGCTGAGCATTATCGGACCTAAGTTATTAGTAAAAGCTACATATAACCATGAAAGTTATCTTTGGAAACAGATCCCTTAAGGCACATTAATCCACTCAAACTATCCAACGATAGATCGCTGTTGAGATGGGCTTTCCTCAGAGCCAAATGTGTGTGTCGAACAGTCCCACTTAGCCGCGATTCCTCTGTCTGTTCTGAAGCGCATTCGATGCACAAATAAATTCCAGCAACGAGTGTGTAGGGTGTAAACTCCACTGCACTCTGCTACCTATTTACTGTTGCGACTCTCTTGATATCCACCCGGTCACGTGTCGCCTGTTTATGTACGTACATATATGTATACCTCCTGTGTCCAGCCACCGCCCACTGCCCCCTTATTTCGGGGCCAGCTATAATATTTTGTGTAGCGTTTTTACGACTATGATTACGTTTACGATTACATAAGAATATAATATCGCAATTAATCGCATTTAACACAAAAATGTTCGGACCGTCCAAGGTGGTATTCCCCCTACCCACCCCTCCCCTTACAACTCGCGTGGCATGCGTGTTGTTTCTGTTTCTGTTGCGGATGGTGGTTAGAGGTGGTGGCGGTGGCGGTGGCGGTGGGGCTGCACTTTGATTGTGGCTGGCGCAATCTCGACACGACATACAACAATTAAAAACTTTTTTAATCGCTCCGTTTTTTCTTGAATTTAATTTGATGGCTAGCTGGTCTCCCTTTTCCTCTCGCCCAATTTTCGGCCGGCTTTCAGTGGCATGCAATTTTGGATTAGCACCACGAATTCCGAATTCCGAATTCGACTGAGGGGCGGCGGCTTTCGTTTCTCCATTGAAATTGTTCAGATGCGATGAAGGTTGAATTTGTAGTTGGACTCTGTTGACCAGCACGAGGTCACAAGGTGTCCCCAATTGCAGTTCAAATAAATTCAGTATGTTTTAAAAATTAAATGTATTGCATGATAAGTGGCCAGATGTAGTACATACAAATATTGATATTGAGAATAAAGCAAATAAAAACCAACGAAGCAATGAAGAAATTTTGTAAGATAGTGCATAGTATGTATATATTGGATCTATCCAGTGAAATATTCCTGTATTATCTGTATAACTGCTTTGATTAAACCAATAGCTCCAGCTATCCCTGAACCCAATTTATTTTTGAAGGTATACAAGTATAAAATTAGGTTTGTGGTTTATCATAAATAAATAAATAATTTATTTATATATATATATATGTTTTGTTGTACCAAACTTATCAATGTTATAAACTTAATTGCTTAAATAAACAATTTATGCTGTTGATTTAATTTTATATAATTTTCAGGTTGCTAAGACTAAAAACTGATTTGAAATCAAATCAATTTGGAAGCAATTTTCGTCAAAGTTTTCTCTCCTTGGGCTCATGCCCGATCCAAACATAATGTAAGCACGAAAATCACAAACAATAGAATGAAACTTTTCAACAACGAAAAGAACAGTTTCCACACCTGGTTAGCCAGAGACAGAGCCCGACACAGAGGCAGGCACAGGCACAGGCATAGGCACCAAGACCAAGAAGCACAGCCACGCCCACGAACGGAGGAACCCACTTGGTTGGGATAGACATACTCGTGCATAAGTATCTAAGCCATCTAAGTCATCTAAGCTGTTGTCTATGGGGCCGAAATTGTATTTTATTTGGTGTTTAGATTAAAAGATTTATGGCTACAAATTATGGTACTTTGCTCCGGCGATAACATTTCCGTTCGACCAGCGAGAGATGGAGAGGGAAACTACTTAAACTCAACTTAATTTCGTGGCCAACACACACACACACACAGACCCAAATGAGACCGGCAATAAAAAATTAACAATTAATCTTGAATGAAAAATCTAACGGCCCTACACACAGTTTCCTACACAGTTCACAGTCTCTCTCTCTCTCTGCCTCTCTCTCTCTCTTTCTCTCTCCCACTGTGGCACTCTGCGTATTCTCTGTAGATATTTCACTGTATCTGTATTTAAAAGGCTTAAAACCCAATTGAGTGGTGGCCATTATTAAAGCGAGAAGCGAGCGACTCATACTCATAAAACTGAGAAATTTATTCTCACACCCAATTTGAGCCTAGCCAGCAGATAAGAGTGGAGCGGCAGGGGCCACATCTTTGATGAGGCCACCACCACCACCACCTCTATCACTCTATTGCTCTCTCTCTCTGTAGTTTTCCCGCTGCATCCATCCCGCTCTATTGCCGTGCTGTGGCCGGCTCATTAACGCGCCACGGAGTCGAGACTGCAAAACACACACCTTAATTTGTCATTAATTTGCATACGGACAAGGAGCCACGGGACCCACCCCAAAAAATGGAAAACAGAAGAGAAGCAAATGAAGACGAGGCCTACACTGACAGAAACAGTTGAACATGCGATCGCAGCGGAGGGGCCACTTATACCATTATAAGTCTCATATTGAGGGTAGCCCAAGCTAAATATGTTTCCAGTAAATAAATACATTGGAAGTCCCTATAGTACCCACACCCCCAAGTGTTTTCCCCAAGTGTATTCCCACTAGAGAAATACAAAAATACAAACGGAGGAACAACAAACAACAGAACAACAAAACAACAGAACAACAAAAAATTGAGAATGAGAGAAGATTAGATTAAATGCAATGCTTGACCGAAGCTCGGGTCTGGTGTGAACATAACTCTTAAACCAAATTACTATAAATCATTCAAAAATTCCACTTTTCACCTTTTTCTGCTGCTGCCCGCTGCCCGCCACCTGCCACTGCTTCGGCCACTGCCACTTGAGCATCGCCAGAGACCTCCCATCTGAGTGCCGGGTCCGCGACAGCCAGCGAACCAAAGAAAACCCAACAAGGTAAAAATTTAAATAATGTGGTAATAATAGACGCGCTTCAGTCGGTGTAATGACTGACCACCGCTGGACTCTATTCAGCTCGGCTTCACTTTTCGGCTGCGGCTCTTAGAAACACTTGTTCCCAATTTCCCAACCCCCCCATAAATTAGGCCGCTAGATGAACTTCTATGTCCACGTCTACGTCTAGTTCTTGTTCAGCCACTTTCAGCGTTTTCAGCTCCTTTATAATTCAGTTGGCCGAATTTTCCAAGCGTTTTCCGCATCGGCGCATCTTTTGGCCGCAATTAATCACACGGCCCAAGTACGGCAGGCAGGCAGGGGCCAGGGGGCAGGGGGCAGGGAATCATCATATTAGTTGATGGGCACACATAAATATCTCATATGCATATTAGTGGCATTCTCGCTTATCTAAACGAGCTCATGTCCCTACCAGATCGGGGCATAAGATAAGATAAGTCCCCGGTGGCGGGTACGGGTACGGGTACAGGTACGGGGGCAGGGTCCAGTCCGGTACTCAACTTTCTGTATGGATCTAGAGGAACAACTGAGATATTTCGAGTACCAAAATCTTCACATTCTCCGCTTGGTCTGGACTTTTGGGGACTTCCTTGATACGTTTTTTAGCTAACAAGACGTGAAAATGTCGCTGGATCGGCTGACTGCGCACTGACTACACGCCTTGTAGCTGGCAAAGCACTGCGGAAAAATAAACAACAACAGCGTGGCAGGGGGGAAAATTAGAAGCATTTTCTTGGCTGCGATGTTTGGGCATGCGCAAAAGCGCGACTCCGACAACTTCCGTTTGCTGGAGACGGATCTGGATGCCAAGACAGAGCACTGTCTGGGACTGGGACTGAGACTGAGACTGGGTCTGAGACTGGGACTGGGACAGAAAATTTATGCAGTTTTAAGTAAATTTGTTAAATGCGCGCTTTAATGCTTCGTTAACGCTTCGTAAATTTTTCACAAAAACAAAAAGCTGACACACCAAAAGCGGAGACTCGCAGAGAAAACAACGGCCTAAGTGACGAACAAAATAACTTTCGACTTGAGAACCCAGCACCCAGACCCAGTTCTGGGCTCTACAGGAAGCAGAGAGCCGTACCACAGGCCCAGCCAGGCAGCCAGGGAGCCAGGGGAGCAGTAGGCTAGAGGAGTGCGGCATTAAAGTCAACCACCTGTAATGAACTGACGCCACCGCAATTTAATTCACTCTCCGCTCGGGCTCAGACTGCAACAGGGAACAGAGCATAGGGAACCGGGAACAGGGAACGAGGAATGGGAATGGAGGCAGGGATCCACAGGGGGGTACTAGGGAGCCCATGACCATGGACTTTGGCAGCGATGCAAAACTGCAACATGCCCCGATCACACACACATCGACACACTATGGACACACACACACAGACACACACACTCCTCATTCGCTACTCACTCTGCCTACTCTCTTCGCTCGCTAATGAGCGGTTCGGCGAATGGTTCTGAGACTCGCTCATAATTAGTCATAGTCATACTTAGTAGCAGCCGAGGCGGCCTTGCCAGCGCCCTGAACGGGCGACTTGTCGGCCAGAGATGGGAGCGTGACACAGTTCCCCCATCAAAGGCTCAGCAGAACTATTGGCAATAGTTCCAAAGACCTGCGAGTGTGCACAGCTTTTGGCGACGAGTTATATGTAAGACGTGTGCAGTTATAAAGCTACTGCGACGCTTTCCCATCTCTAGTTGGGAGCGAAGCTGCTGCGGTTTTCCAATCTCCTTTGAAACTTAATCTATTGTAACTAATTAAGCTTGGAGTGGGAGCGAGTCAGGTATAAAGACACAAGGAGACGGTGAAGAAGGGGGGAATGGTCAGGGGCAGGGGCAGGGGCAGGCCAGAAAAAGCGCTTAATTTGCAGTTAATTTCAAGCTTGCGGTTTTCGCATCACTCGCTGAAAAATTATTTACATATCGCTGCAGCTGCTTCTGCTTCTGCACTCACTCAGCCCGGCGGCTGAGGCACCAGGCCATTCCGACACTCCCTTTGGCCCTCCCTCAATTGTTTGTGAATTGTTTGCATAACATTTTACACCAGTTTATGGCCACGAGGGGGACTGGGGCTCTGCGACTCTGCTGCTCTGCGGCTCTGGAGCCTGGGACCCGCCAATGGGTAGTCATAACTATGTTAAATCTGTAAACAGCAGTAACTGTACTTTGGACGATGATCTGGGCAATGATCAGGGGCTCGATTTATCGATCTGTTATCGAGTGCAAGTCGATTTTTAAATCGAATCGCGCACTTGTGCCGGTCGCCATGGGTTTTATCGATCGAGCCATAATTGAGTGTTGGCATTAACACGGTCACACATTTTGTGTGCCCAATCCAACGGACGATACCGTCCGTTGATGGATCGAACGATCATCGGATTCAGCGATCCAACAATCCAACGATCCAACGATCCAACGATCCAGCGATCCAACTGATCAAGATCTTTTGCATCTCTCTTTAAGCCGTTTGATTGCAATTTTGCTTCGCATCCGCAACGCGTTCATTCCACTTCGTTTTGCCTTTGCCTCCTCCCAGGCCTCCTCCGATGATCAGCGATCGCGGCTCACACAAATGGCGAACTTTTAGGCTCGCTGTCAATATTCGTTAAGCCATTCCATATGTCGCTGTATGGCTAAAGTGTCAAACCTGACAACAGCCGGGACATTTGCTTAATGATCTTACCCAGAAGTTGAGTCAATTGCAAAGATTGTCAGTGTGGATGCGCTAAATGAGCTGCAGCTCGTACACTGAGCGATATCCCATTGAAGATCGTGCAGTTGAATCGCGGAAATTACAGGATATACAATTGCCAATTGAACAAGAAGATTTTCAGATTAATGTGAGGTCAGAAAATTGATCAGGGCATCAGCAATGAAAGATCTTGTGTGCAGAGCTCTCAACTTTTATTAACTCTCTTAACTCTGGTTAATATGCAATTTAATAGTCATATTTGTTAATACTTTTATTTATTTTATTTAACCAAGATTGAAAAAATATTTAAGCTAATTTGAGCTGCCGAAATATAAACTGATCTCCGCCTTTAATGATAATTTACTTCAGTATTTAAATTTTATTTTTTTTTTTAACCATTTTTCAACTTTGCTTTTTTCGCTGCGTGTAATTTTCTTTAGTCATAATTCCGCCAGCACATAAATCATCAATACGAAAATCAATTTGACATTTTCTCTCTTTTTCAATTAACAGCATTATGTTTTTGCTAAAGTTGGCTGATCTCCAACTGGGTACGACTCGAGACTGGGGACTCTTTCGGGACCAGCCCCCCAGCAGACCCCGAAAGTGCTTAATAAACTTGTTACCCGGAACCACAGTCACAGTCGCAGCCACAACAACAACAGCACAAGACTAAAATTATAAATCGTTTCTGACATTTCAATTGACAGACACCAATGAGCGAGTTAATTTTCCAGCACCACAGCCCCAAACCGAAAGCCAAGCCAAATCCAGAGAGAACAGCTAAGCGTGGCCGCCGCTCACTTGGCCATCGAACGCAGAACAGTGCCGTCGAAAAGTGCCGCAACGTTGTGCTGCTTGCACTTCTTTTTTGTTTTGTTTTGCTGTACTCAGATGTATGATAATTTTTAATATTTTAAAATAGTCAATAAAGATTTAAATTGGAACATTGGAACACCAAAAATTTATAACTATATTTTCTTTTCTATTTTAAAAAAGAATTTTAAACTCTGAAATAAAAAGATTGCAGTTTGCTTTAATTAAAACTCTTTTTTCTAATACAGAGTCACGAAATACACCATCCATCCATCCATATATAATTTGGTAGAAAATGCTCCTCGATTTTCCAGCTAAAACATGGCACTTGGGTATACTTAATACCATTCAGTGCTTACACTGTCAATGAAAAGTCCAGCAACGCTATGCATTGATCCCATCCGTATGCCTCATCTCCCTGCCCTCTCTGCCTACCACACTGCCCTGCCCCCATGCTCAATGGTCGGACGGGCTACTGTGTTAACTGTCGCTCAAACTGGCGATCAACTGGCGAGCGGTTACTGAGCAGGCTACGGAGGGGCTACGCTCGGGGCTGGTAAAATCCAATCCAAAATGTGATTAATTTCTTGCATATTAGAAATCATTTTTCAATTACCAAGACGACGGGCTACTTACGATTTCCTGACAACTTATCAAATTGAAAACGACAAAAATCAAAAGTGATATCAATAAAGAGATCAACGAGCCAGCGAGCCAGCGAGCCAGCGAGCGCACTTCGACAAGCTGCAGAGGAGGAAGTGCCAGAAGTGGTGGCAGCAGAATGACTGGCTGACTGGCGAAGAAGAAGAAGAAGAAGATGAGAAAGAAACTGTTAAGAGAAAGCAAAAAGAAATCCCAAAAAATATAGAAACTGATGAATGAACGAACGTGTGTAAGTCCCACAACAGTCAACAGTCTACAGTCAATGGGAAAGCAGCAACAGCAACAGCAACAAAGTCGAAATGTCGCTCAGTCCAAGGTATATGGAATATACGGTAGGAAATATTCACAGGGATTGCTCCACGATGTTCTACTCTGGATAGCTGAAATAGTCTCCGCTTAGAATTTACTGGAGAAGGTTTTATGGGGGTTCTCGGAGAGCTTTACATTTAAGAGTCTACATTGAGGAAGCTTCCTTAAGGTTTGATATCACTTGAGGATATTACAGGAGTAGGAGGGTTTGCCTCACCTTATATAAATGCACCTTGGACCGGTCAAGCAGACAGCCAGGCAGCAGTAGCAGCAGCAGCAGCAGCAGCAGCCGCAGCCGCAGCACATTCGAGGCAGGCCTGACTTGCTATCCCGCTCCGGCCAAGGCGATCCCTTACCCTCGGGCATACTACGGCTATGGCTACGGCTATGGGTATGGGTATGGGTATGGGGTCTTAATACGCAACACAACGAACGCATCGCGATCTTTAAGCCTCTTAGGGGATTAGTGTTTTGAGACATTTGACACGTTAACGTTGCATGCAGCGGTAGGAGGCGAGGCAAGGAGGTAGCAGCACACACTGACACTTGGTCTATATAAATAAATATTTGAGTGAGGCAAAGGCAGTGGCAGTGGCAGTGGCAGGGGCAAGGCGTTGGAATACTTGCCCCACAAAATACTTGCCACGAAAGGAAGTGCGTTGCGCCGCTTAAGAAATGTATCCAATGAATGCGCACACTACGCTGGAAAAACAGGGGGAGGAAAACCGAAGAGAACAGGAGAGAAGAAAAGGGCAGCAAACAAAAAGAATAAGCAGAAATAACTCAAGTAGCCAAAGCCAAAAAGGCGGTAGCTGGTGCCAGGAGTACCTCAAGTGGCTGAGAGCGTTTCAGGAAAGTGGAGTCAGCGGCAGATACAGACAACCAGAGCAATCAGTGCCATTTAGACACTTTTATGGACCACAGACAATAAAGTGCAATTACTTAACGTACTGTTACTTTTACTGTTGACTAGCAACTTTTGTTAAGGCTCAGGGACAATTTCTATTTACCATTTACCATTTTAAATTAGGTGCGGGACCAAGGGACGAATACGGAGATTGTGCAAGAGGAAATTTTATGGCTCCAGAATTCCGAACTCCAGACAACGAACACTCAGTGCCAGAGCGTGTAAGTACACGTAGTCGTATTCGACCTTCAATTACAGAATCACATCCATATTCACAACCGTTTCCATTCGCAGACTCTCATACGAATGCGCAATTCGCATTCATTCGCATTCACACAATTTTATCTATACTTATCCGCGTATGCCCATCCACTCATATCTCCACCTGTTTAAGCCACAAACTGAGGCAAGTGCCGCACTCGCTCAGCTCCATTATCGGGGGGACGTTGTGGGGGGAAAGAAACGTTTAAGACACCTTTTTGGTTACGCATCAATGCGCACTGAGCAATGCACTCAGAGTCGAGTCGTAGTCGGGCCGGGCCGGGCCGGGTGGAGTCGCAGCCCGAGAACACCGCCAGGTGCTGGGTGCTGCTGCTGCTGCTGCTGCTCGTACTGTGCTGAGAGCAACAAACTGCATTTTTTCTTATCTTAATCTGGGCAAATTTAATTTAAACTCAATACGCAATTTACGCAAAAAGCATTTTAGATAAAGGACAAAAAGCAGAACAGAGCCAGCCAGCGACAGCCCAGCAGCAACAAAGAACCTTTAAGCCGCTCTCCGGCACGGCCCGGAGCCCGGGGCTCGGGGCACGGCTGCTGCGCATGCGCAGAGCAGCGCAGCGCAGCGCAGAGTAGCGCAGGGGAAAAAGTTGACAAATGCCAAAATGCAAATGTGTGACACTTCTTTGAGAGGTTGAAGTAGCAGAGACTTGGCCAGGCGAGGTTCGGGGGTGGGGGGGGATCTGTGTTTCTGATTCGGCGAGTCTGAGACCCATCGCATTGCCCGATGCACTCAATCGTTCAAATCGTTTTGCGCTAAAACTCACGTGACGAGTGCAACGAGGATGAAGCTGGGAAAGGAAAGGTTTCTGCTCCGGCACCGGCTGCTGCTCCGACTGCTGCTGCTGCTGCTGCTGCTCTTCATTTTATCAGATTTCTTAAGTGCAAAGCGAACTTGTTGGCTTTTTGTCGTCTTTAATGTTGAGTCTCCAGTTTAAATGTGACACTCGTGACTGGTGATGGGATTGCCAAAGACAGACGGACTCGGGGATGCAGAGAATGAGAAAGAGAAAGAGATAGAAAGAGATGTGATGTGATGTGGTGTGGTGTGGTGACGGCCGTTCGTGGGAAAGCCTAATGGCAAATGGCAAATTAATTCGCACACTTAATTATTCTCCAACTATAAACTAGAGCACTAGTGTCTAGTGTGCCACAGAGCGAGCGAGCGAGCGAGCGAGCGAGGGAGAGAGAGAGACAAATGAATAGAGCCATAAAAAGTTATGCTCGAAAATTGAAAAACCATGTCCAGACAAAGATCAAAGGCACACAGCAACAGCAACAGCAACAACAACCAACGAAAAAAAAAAAAACATTTATTTTGATTGCTGATTGAGACAAATGAAACGTTCTATAAACAGACAAATAACGAGCCAAACAACTTTGGCCACACGCCGATGCTGTTTCTGTTTCTGTTGCTGTTGCTGGATGCCGATGCCGACAACGACAACGAAGCCTTGTCAAAATGCATAAAAATTCAAATCAGAATAAGAATCAGAATCAGTTTCAACCCATGGATATGGAGAGCAAAAGGCAACTTCAAAGCGGAACAAGCTTGGGGATCTCACTCAAAAGCTAGCCCAGGGAGTGGGCCCAGGCAGCAAGGGACTGACTGACTGACTGACTGACCATCGGGCATTGGTTACGTTTCACGATTTGGTGGGGGGAGGGGATGGTGGGGCTGGGGCTGGGGCGTTCTGTTACGGATCGAGCACTAAAAACTGTAAGATTTAATGCTTATTTGCGCAAAGTCAAAACAGATTTCGTTGCGGCCATAATCATGACATAAAAAAGCAGAACAAAAACGATTTTCAATTCAATTTCAATGCGCGCCGCCGCCCCGCACACCAATTTAATTAAAGTTTTTTTTCTCTTTCCTGCTCCCCGTCCCCGTCCCCGTACCCTCGCCCGCTTAGTCGTACTCGTATAATTGTTGCACGAGTGGAGTATCTCAGTGTGCCGGGCACTTGTCGCTCAAATCGTCGTGCTCGGAGTCGTGCTAAAACGCATTAAATTGGACATGCGATTAATATTATACGTATATCACTCTAAGTGACTTTAAATGCATTCGCCTTGCTATTGGAGGCGCTGTTTGCGGCAAGCAGGCAGCAGGCAGAGGCAGCAGGCCGAGGCAGTAGAAGGCAAACCGAAAGCAAATGAGACTTCAACTTTGTGTGGGTGTGAATTTCGATGGGAACACACAGATGTACATGTGTGCATGTGTATGGGGAAGTGAGACCACATTCTCCCGTTAAAGCTGATCGTTCAAATACAGAGCTGGATATATTATTTGATACTGGATTCATTTTGAATAGTTGGAAAATAACTGAATTGAATACATAATTATACGTGCCATTATACACAAGTTAATCAGTGATCTTTAATTATGAAGCTGATATTCAAATGAATGTGGAAATGTTCTGGTTTTTTTATATATAAATTTTCTTCTAAGGAATATTTATTTTAGGGCATAGCTTGGGTAGCTGTGGCATGTGCAAGAGAAGACCTCAGCTATTTGCGGCTCATTAATTAAATTAAAACTGCGAGCAGTCCCCTCGGCAGACAGCTTATAATTCGTGAAATTTCCCCAAAGCCTCTACAATATGTACAAAAGTATGCAGTAAATTATTGCCTGTGATCACAACACACCGCAAGAATTTTTCAGCCCAATCTGAGCCCAATATTAACACTCAGTAGATCTTATTAAAGGCTTCAAGTACACCTTCTCAAAGTACTTGTTGAACTATGATCAGCTAACACCCATGAGAGCATGAGAGCTACGACTTTTTTTAGCCATTTATCTGCTTGGTCGTTTAGCAACGATTTAATCCAATTCCAATACAAATTAAAGGCTCAAAATAATTTCTAAGACCGTGTGCCGAACGATTTGATCGACTTTGTGTCAAATATTATCGAATCTCTTGGCAAACAAGTTGAGTTAGCACTCCAGTGGCTAACTGGGTAAATGTGCCGCCGCCGCCTTGCCGTCCGCATGTCCGTTTGTCAACACAGCCCAACAACAACAACAAAAACAGCAGCAGGCATACAGCAGCAGCAGCAACCGAGCTAAACCGAGAAACGAGTCAAAAGCCTGAGCTTGGGGCGAGACTGTACTTGAGCCGCACAACGAAATCGATTGCATAAGGCTTAAGCTTTAATTGCCGAGCCAGACGGCTGCCGCGGCCGCTGTTGTTGTTGTTGCTGTTGTTGTTGTTGTTTTTTGGTTGGGGTTGCATGCCTCACGGAATTGTGTATCGACTGAACCAATTAAGATGCAGTTATTAAAATTTACACAAACACTCACCAGCGAACGAGTTGAGCCGAAAAAAGCTGCCAAAAAAGACGAAAAAAAAAAGAGAAGAAAACTTCCGCGAATGGATGAAATGAAAGAAACAGCCAACAACAACAACCACAACAGAAATAGCAACAAAAACGAAGAAAATTAAATGAAACGGATTGAAATTGAAACGTTTTTGCAGTCACTGAGGCACGAGAGCAGCGGGAAACGATTACAAATTACGCATACGTGTACGAGTACGAGTACGAGCACTCCGCTTTGTACCCGACCAAACACCAGTGCACCCCCACACCCACCCCCACCACTGCCCTCTGGACGGCTGTTAATTGTAAAATTGCAAACGCTCGCAATAGCTCGAAAAATGCACAAAGCACATAGTACTCTCGCATCACCCATAGACAGACGCAGACGGAACGAGCCCCACAGACAGAGACACGCTCGGCCAAGCACAAAACATTAATAAATACCTGCGGTTTAATTTGAAATAATTTGTTTAAACATTTCCTTTTGTTTCGCTTCCATCTCCTACACCAACTCATTCTCACCCAATCCTCCCCACTCTGTGCACCCCCCTTCCACCTTTTCCACTCGCCAGCCCTGTCGATAGTTTTCAGTTGAGTTTTAATTGCATATGGCAAAAAAAATGCCAAGCACAAATGGACGCCACAGGCTTGGACACCACCGACACTTAAAATACTCTTGTCTTCAATACAAAGTATTTGTTTGCTTTTGGTACAGTTTAATTAAGTAGTTTTCATTTAAGGTATAAGGTACAAAACTTGCACAACGAAGAGTCGATATTGTACATAAATATTTCATCAATAATAGCAAATAATCCATGCCATCCCAACCCCCTTAAACAAACATTTATCACAGTATTATGTTCAAATCTCTGAGACAATTTTGGTATGGAAAGAGACAAATTGTAGGCTGGCATTCCCATACCGCAGTAGATGCGGTACATATGACTAGCCTCATACATAATACCCTGTCCACAAGGAGTGTACACAAATATTTTGTACAGTTTGCTGGGTTGTTGGCTTGCTGGATCGCTCCGCTGCTCGGCTGCTCGGCTGCTAGTTTGCTGGGTTGCTGGGTCGATCGTCTCGTCGCGTGTGTGTGGCCGCGCGCGGTGCAGGGGGGGCCAGTGCACAAATGCGCTCCTCCGTGGGTAATCAAGGGAAATGAAATGCATTTGCAATACAATACATAAATTGCAAATTATATTGGAAATCTGTGTTCTCCAGCTGCCCCGCTAATAACACACGACCGCGGGCAGAGGAGTGCTGGGCAGCAGGGGGACAGAGCAGAGATCATCGCATCGAATTGCAAATTGGCTAAAGTTTACGGATAGCGGAAACAGGAGGGGACTACGGCTGCGACTCTGCGGCTGTGCGGCTGTGTCTGTGGCTGTGGCTGGGGCATGGGTGGTAAGGGGCTGCTACATGGGATACAAATCAAGGTCAAGTGACATTGTCTTTAGCACTGACATTTTTTACTCAATCCATGCCCAAATGTGTCTGCTAAATAGACCGCAAAATACCCCTAAATTAATAGTAAAAATATATAAAAATAGTGGCATTTGTCACTGTCTCCATTGGGTTTATTGTTAGCTCCGTCATGTCATCACACCATCCTCATTATACGCATCACAAATTATAATTTGAATTTAATTTAAATTATAAAATGCGATGCGTTGACCTCTGCCAACGATCCATTCAAACGGCGATCCCAAACTAGCCCAGATTTCAATTTTGGCGCAGATTAAACAAAAAAAACACAAAAATACGAAGAAGAAGTGGCAGATACGTATTCATACATATGTACATATGTATGTATGTATTTACAGACATGTGTATACATATATTAACAATAATCGTGGCAATTATTTAACACATTTTGTAACCAAGTGCCGAGGGAGATAGGCAGAGAGAGATGAGGGACGGGACTGACGAGCGGTCAGACGGAGCTGAGAGCTGGGAGACGGAAGATGGTGAATGAAATGAATGAAATGATGAATGGGATGGCGAACGAAACGGGACGGGCCGAGACGGGACAGAGCGGTGATGAAGGTAAGGCAATAAGCGCAGCTAAATAACCAACAAAAATATAAAGAAAAGGTCTATGTAACTGTCATAATTAAAGTAATTTGGTAGAAAATTTTTAGCCAATTAACCAAAAAACGACGCAGAAAATGCGACAAGAGTGGGGCCCACAAAGCAAGCTTGGGGGGGGGGAGGGCCATGGGGGCCACGATGACTGACAGACAGCTCAGACAAAACAGAGAGTGGAGGAGAGAGAGGAGAGACAGAGAGAGAGGGAAGGGGAAGGAAAATGCTGCTTAGTTTAATACTATAAAATGCCATCATATTGAGACGGTGACGCTAGCACAAATTCAAAAATAAACTTCAATAAAAAAAGACACGTAAAAAGGGCAACACAAAAATAGAGGCACAAATAAGTACAGAAATAGATAGTTGGGAGGTAATGGAAAATCTCACATATTTTCACGCATTTTAGTGCACTTTGGAGAGACCCGAAGCAGGGGGCCAGAGACCTGCCAACCTGCCAACCTGTCACTTGGGTCCAGAATGCTCTTGGGGCCATCCCATCTGGCGAGACTCGGCGGCGACAACCCCAAAAACCGAAACCACAAGAAAAGCTTTGACGCTTAATCAAATCAGCAAAGCGTTAATAATGCCTCGCCGTTTGTACTCCACGCAGATCAGATGGGCCGAAGGTGCCAGTGAAGTGTCACTAGGCGTTCTGTCAAAGCCAATCCAATCAGATCTGCACTCCACGCGCTGGGTGGGGAGGGATCAAAACAGATTCTGGACTTTGCCGCCTCAAGCGAATGGAATTTGGCCACAATTGATTGAATCGAAATGGGAGACATGTTTTGCAGCATTATTCCTCAATAAGATGATATCATCGTTTCAAATATTTACGCATCGCAAACGTTGCAGAATGATGGAGAGGCCAAGAATTTATTGTATTTTTAAAGTAAATTAAATACTTCTTGTAAAGGATCTAACTTTTAAGCGCTACAACTACGCTAAGTTACACTTTAACGATACTTACATGCGAATTCCATTCAAATATCTTTGATTTTTATTCCCCTTGGTGTCAAGGATTTCCTTACCCAGATGGAACATTCTAGTAGCACTTATTCCAATATAATTCCACCAATAAATTTGTGCAAAAAGCCATCGGGAATCTATGGATCTTTGTCCTACAGTGGGCTGTGGGTAATCCTTATCAGGTATCCAAATGGCATGAATTAACTAAATATATGACACCATATTCTAGATTATCTAAAAATTCTGCATTCCTCTCACAGCTATGGAATACCCATAAGTACCCATTTATTATAATATTTGTACTAAGATCTAATCTATTAGTAAATATTAAATTTAGTATTGGAAAAATGATTAAATCGGTTCTATTTATAATATTTTCTTTATTATTTTCCATAGAACATTTTTCACACTGCCAAGTGTCCTGCAAGGCAAATAAAAATTGGGTTCCCAAAGGAGCCCTGAACATAACACAGTCCTTCTACCCTCTCTCCTTTGAGCCACTTATGATTTTAAGTACATCCATACATACATACAGTTGTGTTTGATGTGGCCCCTTCTTTTCTGACATGCTTTTTAGGCCTAGCCCATTCCTTTACGCGGCAGTTTTTATTAGTTTTTAATGTTTATTCGCGGAGGGAGCAAGACCCCGTGGGTCCAGGTACATGTGCGGACCACCACCGGCCGCGACCCCTATTACCGGCAAAGGGTTTTTTTTTGGGTCGGGGGGGCTAGGGGGGGCCCTGTATGTACATATTTATATGTATGTATGTATGTATTTAGCGTGGGATTTTCGTCACAATTTGTAGCTGAATTATTAGTAACATGCCGGCCCTCTGTTTGTCTCGCTGCCACTCTTTGATTTCCCATCTCTATTCACCCTGTCCGAACCGATCCGAACCGAGTCATTCAATTCAAATCCAATCCAATCCAATTCATTCATAGACCGATTGTGCAGTCTCATTGTTGTTGTTTGACACAGCTGTGACCTCAAGAACGGGTGGGGGGGGGTATCCACGCAGTAACCATCAGAGACCCAGACGACGCGATTCCTATTTTGCTAGCAACAAAACCGGGACGGACCGACCAATTGGTCAGTCAGCGGTGCTAATTATGAGAGTGAGCAGAGGCCACGGTGGTGCCATAAATACCAGAAACTCACCACGCCAGAGCCAGCTACTCAAAGAGAAGAGAAGAGAAGAATGATGGATGACGAGGAGGAGGAGGCAGAGGCAGTGGAGAAGGCGGAAGAGCAGCAGCAGCATAACCAGAAAGACAACAAACTGCGCACGCATGGCCCCCAGCGCTGCCTCCATCCAACGTCTCCCCATACCCCAACCCATACCCTCTCCCTCTGCTGATGCTCTGCTGTGGTGGTGGTGAGTTCCAAAAGTCGTGTGTGTCTTTGCCTCTGCGCTGCTTTGCGTCGCTTAAACTCCGCCTTTTATTTTCTAATTGATTTAAAGTGTGTTAACTTCCGCTGTCGATAATTTTGGTCCATTCCAGTCACCGTCACCTCTTTTGCTGTCTCTCTCTCCCTCGCTCTCTCTCACTCACTCTCTCTGCGGCAGCTGTCTGTCTGTCTGTCTCTCTCTATTGCGCACAACCAACTCCAGATAGTGTGTTTGTGTGGCTGTCTCGCTCTCGGCTTTCGCACCAATAAACAGCACCGATAGCAACGGCACACGACGAGTGCCAAAAACAGAGAGAGTGTGACAGTGTTGCCAAGAGGTGGGGGGGAGTGTAGATTAGTATGGGTGGATAGGTGTGGGGAGGGGGGACATGAGAACTTTTTTATATAGCAAATCGTTAATTAATCTTCACGGGACTGGCTCCATCTCGGCCCTAATCTGCCTCTGATCTGCTCTGTGGGATCTGCTACGCCATCCGCTACGCCATCCTGCTCGCTCCTGCGTACCGGGTTGAGTAAATTTTATTTTGACACCTCTCTGCTGCCCGAGGCTGTGCTGTGCTGGCTCTGCTCTGTTCTGTTTGTTTCGCTGCTTGCGTTGCCGCAGCAGCACAAGGGCCAACGTTGGCGTAGACGCCGACGCAGACGCTGACGTAGACGCTGGCATTGGCGCTGGCGTTGGCGTTGGCCGTGGCAGGATGTTAAGTAAAAAGCATTTTAAAAGTTATTTTATGGCATTTAATGCAGTTTTGGATACAGAAAAACTGTGCGTTTAGATACTTTGACTCGAACTTTTCCACACACACGCACACACACCACAGCACCACACCCCACCCCACCCCACCACAGTACACCACAGACCGAGTGAGCTAGCTGCTAGCCAGAGCGGGAGGGCGATAGTCGAAGCGGCGCTGTCTCCCTCTGGCTGGGGCCGAGCTTATCCTCCCTGCCGCCGCCCATCGACTCCACTCCTCTCTGGCTCGGCGAAAATGGCGTACGTAACGGAAACACTTTTATACAATTAGATGGAAGCTACGTGGCAAGGATGTGGATGTGGATGTGGATGGAGCAGGAGTGGGAGTGGGAGGTGAGTAGGGGGGCACTGGAGGATGAGGATGAGGATGAGGAGGATGGCTGGGCACCTAAGCTAGACACATATGACAGATAAACTTTGTATTGCGGGGGAGCAGCAAATAATGTTTTATGACCTGCTCTGGGAATGGAATGGATGGAAATCTATGCCCAAATGATGCTTTATGTACATAATCTCTAAATCTGTAGATTGAAAGTATATCCTTGGCTGAACCAACTTAGCTTAAGGTTTAGTATGTTAAATCAAATTTTAAAAATATTCTTTCAGCATTTTTGGTATCCTCTCCATCACATATCACCACAATTATACATACAGGTGCACATATATATGTATGTACAAAATACATTGTTGGAGCTACACAATCTACTGAGATCGGACATCGGACACCATAAAGTTCCCTCGAAAACGCCAACTTTGTTGCTCTACCAAATGTTTCATGTTAACATGGTTTGGCTGGGCCGGGCTGGGCTGGGCCAACTACAACTAAAAAATGGTCATAATAGAAATTATTTCGATGGCGGCGTAAAGTTTTTATATAAACGTACTCGACTCGAACAATACGAGTACTAAGTAACACACAAAATTGCTTACAAAATAAACAAACAAGCCGGCAATGCCGGTCGCTGTTCTGTTGGCTGGCGATGGCCATGCAAAATGACCCATTACCATTAATTAGTTGCATTTAAACAGTCGACAACCAACAAGCAACCAACAGCAACAACAACAACCAGCGAATAGCGAATAGCGACAACCAGCGACATCAACGACAACGAACTAATGAAATGACCGCAGTCGATAAAACACGATAAGCAAAAAACAACGGAGAGGAGCAACAGCAACAGCAACAACAGAGGCAACAAAGTTGTTGCAATTTCCAGTGACAATTTAAGTGCAATTAATTTTTGCGGCCATGCAACAAGATGGGCGGCTCTGAGCGGGAGGTGTGGCTGTCCAGGGTCTACCTCAACGTTAGCAAACAATATTTTCGTTTCAATTTAGTTTTCCTATACCCTATGTACCCTATGCAAGTATTTCAGGGTAATATTACCCGCCAAGATATGGAATTTGTGTATGGATATAACTAATTCAGACGGGGGATCCCCCGTACTTGTACTGCCACATAATAATTGTCAACTCCACTTAGTACTCTCATCAGCTATCCACAATTTAGGCAGAAGATGACCTGAAAGATTTTAATCCTTTGTATTACACTTTATTAAGCCCTTAGCTTCGCTTCGGCTGAATTTCGGCATTTTGTTTCTAGAATAAATCTACATATTTCAGTCATTTAAGCCAAAACAGAATGTATTTTTTTTGTTGGCTTAAGTCCAATGTTCCATTACTCTGAAAGTGTATCCCACATTCGAAACCTCACCTCGTATTATTGCCTGGGCTTTGTTTATTTTGCGATTGCAATTCTTTCCTGATGGTGGACTTCCAAATAGCGGCAATAGAGGCGGAGGGGGGGATGTATGGGGCAAATAAATATTATGGCGGTATTATTAAATATGATTTGCTGTCACGCCATCTCGCACACGTAATGCTGATTATTTTTTAATTAATTTTTCTACTTTAATGCTTTAATAATTCCATTTTCGCTTTGTTTCGCGCCACAATTTTGTTTTGCAGCTTTGTACATTTAAAGATCAACATAGAATGGACATCGATTTGGGTTCATCTAAAGCGAAAGAATTTAATTTTAACGGGATAAAGGTACAATATGGCATTTATGGTAGGTATGTGAAATTAAGTATTATAAGTCCTTAAATTCGTCTGTAAACTGTGCATAAAAATAATCGACATAAGCTAAGAATTATGTTGGTTAGCTGTTGTTTCATTTATTAGGTATTTATTTTACACAAATATGCAATTAATTCCCACGAATTATTACTTAGTACTAAAGCTGGAAAGTGTGATGTAATTTTTCTTTGCAGTGCACTGCAGTGCTTATTTTTTTTGGTTGACTTTTAAGACCTACATTAAATCTTAGTATACAGAAAATAGTGCTTTAATGCTGTGTATACTTAGATATAGGATCATTGCCACCTAGTGCCAAGAAGCTACCATAATGCTGAGTTGCCGAATAGAGATTAAGAAGGGATAGACGAAGGATTGAAGGATTAGCCTTCAATAATGCATCCACCCATACATACATACATATGTATGTATGTCTATAGCTTGGGTGACATTTACGCCTATGATTTGTGCTCCGAAATATACTCGAGTTACTACCGTAAATTCAACTTTCACTAATCCAATTTGCATCTCTTAACACTCGACGATTGTCCCTTCAGACACCAGATCCGCGGCGTACCACCACAGTTGATCAACACAATACTCCTACGTATGGTGGGGCTTCCCAATGTCATATGTAGACCAAAATACAAGACAGGTTCCCTTCCACCAGTCGTCCTCCTGCCCATCATTCCGAGCCCCAGCCCCAGCCCCAGGCGAAGCCATGATTCGACATGTCCAGCTCAGGTTGGTGGCTGCTGCTGCTTCTTTTATTTATCTACTCGAGGAAATAATTGGAAACGGATATATACTCGTACATATATTTATGTACATACATATGTTTATAAACTTTTCACTCGCTTCGACTCTCCACGAAAAAAGGTCGAGGCGGGAGCCGCGAAATGGAAAAGCAGAGAAATCTAACCGAATTCTCCTCCTCCTAGCGGAGAGCGCGCTGTTACGTGTAACTGTAATTAAACGAGTCAGCGATACATGATTTTAACGCCTGTCGCGCAGCCACAGAAAAAGGACAACGGACAACGGACAGCGGACAGCGGACAGCGTGGTCTAGGAACTGCGGGGTCAGGGGTCAGACTGGAGCGAAAGGAAAGCCAAACAAAACAAAACAAAAAACACACAGCCAAAGCAAACCAAACAACACCTGAAAAAAGGTGAAACGGCACAGCGAATGGAGTAGGGGGTCAGGGGTACACGGTGAGCACATGGCCAGGCTCTCTAACAGGTTCACATTACCTCAGTTCCAGCCCAGAGCCCTCTCTAGTGCGCTAAGCGGCTTTTAAGGACATGTCGCTATGTTTATCTAGCCGCTGCGCGGACAAGGACAATGACGCCACAGAAAATGTAACACTACACTGGGAGAAAGACCCCTTAAAATCCAACCTACAACTTGGGCAGGAGTAGGCTGAAAAAGAAAGCTAAAAGGAAGCAAGTCCCAAAGGATATTTGAATATGCATGGCACAAATATATGTATGTGGATGTGTAAGTGGATGTTGTGAGTTCCAGGGATACATAAGGATTCTTTATTGTTGTATTTTATATAGCCCTTATGCCCTTAGTACATCTTATATATATATATATAATTGATCCTTACTTTAAGTTGTCAGAGATGATTTCTTCTGGCCTTTCCTTTTGCACCAGTCCCAGAATTTTGTGCTCAGTGTAGCGGGCACAACATGTGCAACCACGTGAGTCCCTTTGTGTCCTGTCCTGTCCTGTCATGTCCTGGCCAGTTTTGTTTTCATTTGCGGCCAACATAAGTGACCAATTTTATGTGTCATTAAAATTGGACGCGCTGCCTTCGCCTCGCAGTGTTCTCGCTGCTGGCTGCTCTGCGCTCTGCGCTCTTGTTTGCCTCTCGTTTGCTGCACTTTGTTTAATGAACACGCCAACAATACTGGCAAGCAGGACTTGGCTCGGCTCGGCTCGGCTTAGTCCTTGCTGCCTTCTCTGTCCTCTATTCTTGCATAATTAAATTACACCTGTCCCAGTTGCTGCTTGTCCTTTGTCCTGGTTCAGGATCCTGCCCTGCCCTGCCCTACCCTGCTCTGTCCTATCTCCATCCTCGTATTCCCTATTCCCCATTCCGTGCTCCGTATTCCGTTTTGTATTATTGTATGGTCATATTTTCTGTTATGTTCTGTTCTGGTTCTGACACCGCTTAAAAGTTCATTAACGCGCCTGCGCGCAGCCAGAAAATGTTTTTCCTTTCCTCCTCGCTACCGGAAATGTCTCACGGGCGAGAGTTAAAGGCCTATTGGGATCCAACTAGGCTTAGCAAGCCCACCGGCCGGGCCGACTAACCCTGTGCTGTTGATGATAATTAGCCGCCGCAACGGGAACAACGGAAAGAATGTACAGTAGCAGTGGCGTCGACGCCGTGGCATGCCTCCAGGCGCCCCACGGTGTCCGCTGCCGCTGCCGTTGCCTGGTGTTTTCATTCATACAAATACGAAAGAGAGACATGTAGAGTGGGGAAGGTCAAACATTAGGGTTAATCAGAAGTTCACATACGCTACCAATCGGGAAGAGGGTTAGAATAAACACGACAACCCAAGAAGAAACCCAAGAATTGGAACCAAATTTGAATTGGCAAGGCCGAGTAAAGAGTGAATTAAATAAGGATAGAGTAATATAAAGATGATCTCATGTAACAATTTCCTAACTAGATCAGAATAGATATTGAATATTTATATTAATAATAATATTTATATAATATAATAATAAATATAAATATTAAATATAACCATTAAATATTATGCTGAAATTACAAAACACTGTACTAAAAATATAGATATTTCAAATATTTACAAATAAATCATACGATGGATTAATAAAATTTATATTTTTCTATAATATTTTATCCCAAGTTTAACCCAATTTTATTTGTAGTTCTAAAAAATAACCTAGAGCTGCCAATTGCCAGTCTGCAAAAGTAGAAGAAATATATATCTTATGCCATCTTATATCTTATTTACTGTCTTATATATTGCCCAGATTATGCCAAGCCCAAGTCCATGTCCAAGTCAATGTTCCTTCCTAGCCTGCTATGCCGAATGCTTTGCTGTTAGGGCATAAAATAAAAATCTTTAACAGTCGGAGAAATGTGCTACGGTTCGATTTGATTTCGTTTTATTTTATATTATAGTTGGCAGCGTTTTATTGTGAATGTGGATGGGGATGAGGATGTGGTGGCTGGGGCTAGGGCTGCTCTGTCTTTCAATTTAAAACCAATTTCGGATGGATATGGAGAGAGTGAGTGAGAGAGAGAGAGAGAGAAACTGATTCCGACAATGACCTAAACGCCGATCATTAAAGGATCATTAGTGATCATAATCTGATTATAATGCGCTCGGTTTGACTCTGTTTTTAGTTTATATTTTGCTTTTGGTTTTCGTATATGTATTTTTTTGGTTTTTTTGTTTTTAATTTAGTTGAGTTTTCGTTTTATTAACAAACTTTTACCTGAACCGAAAGAGATTTTTATGACTTTTGGTTGGCTTTCAAAGTCTTTCTCTCTGTCTCCGGCTGCCAATTAATGAAGCACATCCCGTTCCCGTTTCCATGCCCATACCCATACCATTCCCATTCCCATTCCCAATCCCGTCCCCATTTCGTATATCATATCGGATCTCATGGCATTGTGGATTGCGTGTCAGCGACAAATCTTTTCTCTCTGAAATATCTTGACTTGGGGGTTTGACCTCTCTTGCCGGGCATGTGAATCTGGTCCCTCGGTCCCTCGTCTGTGGAGCTAATGGTGCCGGAAATAGAATTATGAATACGTTGGCGTGCGTAATTTATGCCATTGGAAATGCTTTTGGCTAATTGCTGGAACAGACAACGGCAGAGCAGAGCAGACCAGGCCGAGGCCCAGGCACAGGCACCGGCACAAGCACAGGCCACGATCTTGGCCAAGGCTTTTAGATTTATCTATGGTCTAGCACTAAATAAACTCCAAACTCCCTACCGGAGGATGGATGGATGGATGGATGGATGTACATATGTACGGGACATGGGACCCTCAGTCATTCTTCCGCTCGGGCCTCTCTCTCTCTCTCTCTCAGTTTTTGCAGCCTCTGTCTCTGTCTGTGTCCCATGCCTTCTGGCAGCGTGTGCGTATAATTTACACTTGAGCTAAAATATTGATACTTGAAAAGCAATTTAGATAAGGCCCGAACCGAGCAGAGCAGGACTGGAAATTCCGCTTCACACCTACCAAAAAAAAAAGGAAAAAAAAGGTGGAAGAGAGGCTACAGAAAAGGTGTGAAAGGTATGCAAGTGCCCGCCAGTGGACGGACGGATGGACATTAAGTGCGTGCAGGCCAGGACCAGGGCCAGGTCCAGCTCCAGCTCCAGGAGAGACGAGACCAGAATGCACTGGCAGCTGTCACCGGGCACCGCAGCAACAACCACAAGCGACCTTCACTTGAGGCCTCGTTAGAGGGCGCTCAAAGTGCTACCAGCTGTCAACAAATGCTAAGCCAGCCAGCCAGCCAGCCAGCCAGACTCAGACCGAGACCCAGCCTGCAGTCACACCTACTCCTCCTGCATGGACGACTCCTCCGCAGCGGGCCTAATGAGTGGCGATGGCGATAACATCAAAAGAGCAGACATGATTTGTCCGAACTGAATGCCGCCTGACTATGCCCCGAATGCGTCAAGTGTACTGCCCCAGTGAGCAACTCGAAGCGTATAATTAACGTTCATTTATTTTCAAATTAACATTTGATCAATGTGCCATGCCAAGCTGCCCTCCCAAATGGGATCAGATCATCATCTAATGTAGTTAAACATACTCTTGTTCAGTGCCTCCTGTGAGCCTATTCCCGGGGCATGGTGGGTGTGCCTGGATCATTAGCAAGTCTTTGCCTACACTTTTCGTCCCCGTCCCCATTTCCATTTCCAGTCCCATTCCCTTTACCCTGACACCCTGCTCCCTGACTGGAGCCTATTTAACGCCATTTTCCATAAACGAAACAGGAAGCAAGCGGATCTTATCGATGACTCGAAAAATTCCACGTTGTCTTAAGAAATGTTTGGAGAAAAGTAAGTCACCTGTGGGACTGTCTAAGATCACTTTCCATGTGGAGTGGAATGAAATTAAAGAGTAGTAAAATAATGCATAATATTATTTGAAGGACTTGACAAAATTCCACCGAAAATTCTGAAAAATTACTTTAAAAGTCGTTCTGCCAGCAGCTCTTCGTCTGTACGTTTTATTTGAGCTATGGAGTACTTTTGAATGCCTAAATCTGATCCCATTGATGTACCTTTATTGACCCGTAAATTAATGAATTTTAATCATATTGAAAAGCACTCATTTTGCTCATTATTTAATTTCAAATCATTGAACTGTTCTCCCAAACTACCGTAAAATAAACAATTCGCTGGGAACGTCCCCACACTTACCCACACCGACCACCGCCCACCGCCCACCGCCCTCGCCTAATGTAGAAGTTTTTTGTGTGGAAGAAGAACACACAATTACCTCCGCCGGAAATGGCAGGACCGAAAAACCCAACTTGACCGTGCTTAAAAACAAAGTTGTACCGTGAGCAAATTTCCAGCTAATTTTCCAGTGCGAACAGAGGCAAGCAGGAAAAACAGGAACACAGCCAAAAAGAAGAAGTTGGGCGAAAAAAAAGTAAAAAAAGAAAGAAAAAAAAATGCAAAATGTTTTTAATGCGAACACTTTTAACACTAATGGTGCCGGAATATTTAATTTGAGTGCGAGCGACGGGGATGGCAACAGCGAGAGCGAGTAGATACTTGTCCACGGCACCTTTTAGCTGGAGATGAGGAAGGGGCCAAAAGGGAAAGCACATTAAGGACCAACCAGCCAGCCAGCCAGCCAGCCAGCTAGCGAACCAACCAACCAACCACCCACCGTGTGGAAGCCAGTGCCTGGGTCGGGGCTGGAGCCGTGGCCGGGGCAGACACACCGCAAAGCATGTCAAATGTGAAGCCAACCCCCTCTGTTCCATACCCTGTGTACCGTACCCGTACCCGTAGCCCGTGTCTACTTGTGTCACGCAGCCCAACTGCGCTTTTGAGCTGGAGATGTTGGCGTAAATTTGTTAATTTGGCACCGATGACAACCAACCCAAAACAGTCCAAAGCCAACAGCCACCACCATGGCCCGACTAGGACACGTACGAGCTGAGGAAGGAGGGCGGCCAGCAACAGGCAACCCCCACGCCACTCACTGGGGTGTTTCAGAGCCCAGTAATTGTTAGGTATACTCGTGCTCTATATGTGCTCTATATGTACTTAAATATATCCGTGAAAAATGTGTAGAAACACCTCGTAGACTATGCCCAGATACAGTGTGAAGATACTCCTTTAATACTTGCAGATTCAACTATTTATTAATATTATCAATTATCAACTTTCTGCTTATTTTTAATTATTTGTAAATATATTTTTATGATATAATTCTAAGGTATCCCATGAGCCTGTACACAACCCAACAGCGGATACTTTTTATTTGGGTTTTTCTTCTCTTTTTCTGTTGGCCTGTTGGTGTTGAGAGCTAAAATTGTTTTAATGGGGAGAAGTGGAAGTGAAACAAGAGCGAAAGAGAGAGCCAAAAATTTATGCAAATTGCGCTCTTTTTGCATATTTAAAAAGCGAATACACGAGCACTTTGCCAAAGTAATTTGTTACATAATGGTAGCCAGGACGAGGGCCAGGGCCAGGACCACCAGCAGCAGCAGCAGAGCCTGAGATGCTATGGCAACCAGCAAACCAGCAACCAGCATCCAACATCATCATCATTTCCCCACTTTGAGCGCCATTTTTGTTAAAAAGTTTAATTTGGCATAAGTGCGCGCCATTTTGCAGCATTTTCTTCAAAGTTTTTTTTTTATTTGTTTTTTTTTTGTTGTTTTCGGGTGGTGTGGGAGAGCCTACAAAATGGTGGGGCAGGATGGTGATGGCTCAACAAAAATTATGCAAATGCCGTTTCGCTCTTAAAATATGCTAATGTTAGTCGCTCTCTTTGCGCGTTTTTTTTTTTGTTTTTGTTGTTGTTGTATGCTTTTAACAAATGAGTGGGTGGGGAAGAGGGAGAGGGAGAGAGACTCAGAGGGGCCGCAGCAGCCTCCTGACATGTTAAAAGTCTATGACGATTTGGGCATCAAGTTGAAGTGTTAAAAGCAACACAAGCGATGACATGTAAATGGATATGAATATTGATACGGCTGGGAGGAAAAACTAAAAGTTGCCGCTCGACATTCCTGAGCAATTCCTCTGGGACAGCAGAAAGCCAATACTTCAGCCAGTACCCTTCAGACCTCCAGACGTTGTCGTTTATGTTCTGTTACTAACTAACAAATGAAACATATTTTTATTTATTTATTTTATAAACAGAATTGTAGTCTAAGATTAATCCCAAATTACAATTTAATTTTTGTAGCCAGAGCTACAAGGCCTTCAGGCTGAGCTTTTTATTATTTCAGCAAAAGTGCTGAAAATGTTTTAAGAATATTTTTTATTTCCATCAAAAACGCAGCTCTTAGTCTAGCTAACTTGGCACTAGCTGGCACTCAATTAAATCTCTCTGTTTTTACGATAATGGCTGCTGCGGTGATCGTCATCGTCATCGGCACATGACGCGTGCATAAATCATTTCCACTGACTGGCTGCAGATTATATAAAAGTAGTGTCATTGTTGGTCAACTGATTTCAATGAAATTCAAATTTTTCACCAAGCAAAATGGAAATAAAATTGTGATTTAGGCGACTTTCAAAATATGTAAGTATATACAAAGCAGGTGGGGGGACTGAATGCAAGTGCTATACTTGTGCTCGTAAATTTTCAGACACGCCCCACACACACACACACACATCCCAGTTGCAATCCCAATCCCAGACAGCACTCAATGTCAAGCATTAAAAGCAAGCCAACAAAAAGTACTGGCCAACCTCTAACGATAATTGAGTCATAAACTTTATCTAATGACAATTTATACCATTCAAAACAAAACATTGAGAAAGGAAAGACATGGGAAACGGGTGGACAGCGGGTGGAGAGCGGTTCGGGGCTACAGGCGACAGTCCATAAATTTTATTCTTGTGGTTTTAAATCATAAAATAATTTTAAAACAATAACAAAAACTGTCTCTCATTAGCGATGGCCTGGTTGGGACTACGGCACCTGTGGTACTCGTAATTATTACAGCTAGCGGGAGTTCGGTTAGCGATTTGGGCTCTTGGGTTCGGTTCGGTTCGGTTCGGTTTGGTTCATGGTTCCTTCTGCCAAGCGTAAACGCAGCGAAATTCGAGAGGGACTCGCACTAATTAACTTCAAAAAAATTTCAATTAAAATGTCTTTTGTTCGTGTGATTTCTAGTGGGGGCCATTAGTTCATAGCCGTGGCCAACCGGAAACTTTTGTCACCCGAAAATACTAGACAGCAGAGAGGCAACAGGCAGCAGGCAGCAGGCAACAGCAACATGCTAATGAATGCACACACGTCCGCTGGCCATTCCATTCCATTCCCCCAACCCTCCCTCACCACTGTCCGTCCAATCGTTATACACATTTCATTTCATTTCATTTCATTTCGGTTCTCTCGCCCCCGTCTCCATCCAGCGCTCCCTAGATATGTATGGGTGTCTCGTGTTTATTTGTTAATTTTTGGTTTTTGGTTTTTGTTTTTATGAAAATTTCTTCATTAGCGCATAAATTAAGTTTAATTACATTTTAGTTGGCTTTATTAAAAATCAGATTGCTGCAGGAATGGCCAGGAAATGCCCCATGAAAAGCATTTTTGCTTTTAGGCATGCAAATGTATGTATGTATGTACATAGCTACATAGTATATATTTATGTGACTTGTATAACTATTTTGTATGGTAAGCTAATGACAATGGGATTAACTGGTTGCACAATACATTATTATGGGGGAAACGAAGGGGGAACCATGTAAGAAAGCCCTTGATTCGAGGCGCTGACAGCTCGCTTTTTAAAAGTCCTAACCCGTTTCTAGTTTTACTTGCTTTTATATAACTTTTGCTTTTGCTTCTGCGCGAATATATTTCTTATATTTTACATATCAGTCCTTCGGGCAAAAGGAACGATGACAGAATATGAGCTACCTGTAGTTGAATACCTTAAAGCTACATATTATCAGATAATAATATCAGATACTATCAGGTTACAAATAAATAAACATTATTTGCGACGTCGCTTAATGAAAATAATATTGAATACATATTGAAACATTTATTTGAAAAAGAGCTTCGTGCATGGGAATTTTAATTGATTTCTAACAGTTTTAACTTTAATAAATAATATAAAATAGGAAACGCCCTTGCTTTATTGCAAAAGAATTAAGACACGTGTATACAGACTAGCAAATGAGTATAAAAATGTTTTGGCAAATAAACTTATGTATAATCCATTATGCTGTGACCATGTCTCTCTCTCTCTCTCTCGCTCTCTCTCTCTCTCTGATCACATTACATAACCTCAGGCTCACCTGTAAGCCCCTTCTTACCCATGCCATGACACCACTCACTCCGTCTCTTCATTAATCACATACCATTAACCATCGGTACGGTACGGTACGGGCCAAGTCCAGCCAATTGATTGTCAAATGTCCAGCGAAGAACAACAAAAAAAGAAACAATTATATTTATTTATTTTTATCGTTGCGTATTTATCTTAATTACTTTTGGTCTATTGAGTGGTCCTGCTACGGCTCCACCACCGCCACCGCCGCCACCGCCACTATTCGTGTTGTACAATTCAATTTGATTCGACGAGCAGCAGCTGGAAAGGAGAAAAAAACAAACAACAAAACAAAGCAGACTGAATCAACGACAAGCGACACACACAACGAACCAAAACAAAAAAAAGAGTCAACGACAGCGACAGCGACAGCAAGAGAAACAATTCAATCAATTTTAGCCATGTTATCGCCTACCGATATCCTTTTTAATGATATGGAACCAAACCTTTTTACCCCCACCCCCGCCCTACTCACCCCCACTCTCTCTCTCTAGCGCTCGCTGAACAATTAGAGAAGGCTTGAGAGGCCAAGGTCTGGACAATGTCAGCATCGTATCAATTTACTTTTAGCTCCGTTGCAGGAACACGGAGAGGGGGCATGGGCATGGGCATGGGCAAGGGCAAGGCGGGAGTATGTCATCAAATTGTGGCCAAGAGAAGAGTGCCCGTGGAGTGGTGGGGGGTGATGGAAAATGGTGTCGTTTTGATTCACCGCAAAACAAAATAGTTCATCAATCATGCACACTTGACCGAGCGAACGAACGAGCGAGCGAGCCATCGAACGGACGAATGAGCCAATCGACATATGGACGGACGCACGGACGGACAAACGGCCGTGTCCGGTTGTCGGTGTTGCTGCTTGGATCTGTGTAGCTAAAGTCCACGATTGCCCCGATGTTACAGTGGTACCAAAAACTCATTGGATTACCTTTGGCTACATATCTGAGATGCTGGGCAGCGTATTAATTAATTTCGAAACTCTGAACATTTATTCATATATTTCAGATATATGAACGATAAATATGCGAGCAGTTATCAATAGCTTTTCCATAGCAATCCCTCATACCAAGTATTTATTGTATTTGATCTATAGATAATAATAGCATGCGAATTTTAATATGATACACTTGAAATAATATCCTAATACTCATCGCCATACAGTCCTATTTAATTCTGCATTTTTTGAGTATTCTTGGGCGTTCTAAATATATTTTTATGCACGCCAACTCGCTTGCTGTTCCACCGTGCAGAACACTCTCATGTCGGTACCTAAGCATACTCATCTCATACCTTGTACACACACATTCCCCACATTCAATTCACATCGAAATTCATGACCCTGCGCCTGACTGACCCCTTCCACTGTCCGGACCATGTTAGTGCCTTTTTGAACGGCATTAGAGCACAACCGCCGTCGCCGTCGCCGCCGCCGCCCTGGCCGTCGCTGTTGACGGCGTCGCATCCTTTTTGGCCGAAATTGATAGTCGACCGTGTGACAAATTATCATCAATCAATTTGAGAGCATAGCGTGGGCTGCTCTCGATTGCCACGCCCACGCAAAGTGGTTCAGAACGAACCACTACGAGTATGTATTCGATGAAGTATTTTTGGAGTTGTTGCGAAGGCTTGGGAATATCGAGGGTTAGTCGGCGGATATACATACATATTACTTAAGTATTACTTACCAAACTAAAAGTTAATTCTGGTTTTAGCTCTTCGAAATCTTCGTGCAAATCTTTGACATTTCCAGACCCTTCCCATTAGTCCGAATCTCCCCCTACTTGCTCGTACTATAGCCAACAAGTAGGGGAGCTGCAGCAAGTACTCTTCTTACACTGCAGTTTTCCAGTTAATCGATTATTATTCAGGGATATCTTGAACCCTTGAAACCAAAGTAGCTGGGGGCGTCTTTGTTTCACGGTCATCTAGCGATGGATTAAAAGAAACCCCTGTGGTGTGTGGCTGGTCGCAACTACATAGTACTCGTACGATCACCTCTTGGCCCTTCTTTCGATCAACGAGCAACGGGGACCAACGACTTTCGCACGCTTAACGACTGAATAGTTTTTAGCAATTTAGCCAAGTGCGGAGCAGGGCCCCGGGAGAGGGCTGGCAGTGGGGCAGCAAGGTGTGGTGTGTGTGGAGTGGAGTGGAGTGGAGAGTGAATGGTAAGCAAATTGACAAACGTTCAAAATGTAATCAATGCGAGATGCGTAAACCGAAACCAAAACCTGTGCGAGTGCGACTCGACTCCGAGTGTCGAGTGTGGAGTGGAGTGTGGAGTGGAGTGTGGAGTGGAGTGCATGAATCGAGTCGAGTCGAGTCGAGTATCGGGTATGTGGAGCAGGCCACTTTTGACCAAGTTAAGTGCTCATTAATGCGTAACACGGAGATTGGCTTCAAAAGCCATGCACCGAATGCCTTTTAATTGTTATTAAATTACCTTTGGCCGGAGCCCATACCCAGAGATCGATCTGTGTGAGGTTCACATGATGAGGTGAATGTGAATGTGAATGTGAGGACCACACGGGAGTCGTCGTCGCCGTCGCTCATTTGAATACTATACTCCATTCCCATTGATACACCGATACACCGATACACTCATACGTGTATGTGTATGTGTATGTGTACGTGCATGAGTACGTGTATGAGTGAGTACTGGTATGTGAGTCTATATATTTTGATATAAATATTATTTATTATTTAGCGATCTATTGTTGTGCGGGCTGCTCTTTCGCCATAGCAGGCGAATGATTTTGCATATTGTCGGGGGGTTTAGTGGCAAGTTCATTCAACTATAATGCGAAACACTGGCTGGAGGCAGAGTTAGACGAAAGAAAGACCCGCGGCCAGGCAGAGTCTGCGCTCGGGGAGGGTCGTGTAATGGGGAAACAAAAAAATCGAAAATCCAAATTATTGACACTTCAGGAGAGAACGTCGACGCCTGTCTTCAGACTTCCAACTCTTTTTCGTGCCCAAGCTACCGAAAATTGTTCATTAATGAAACTTAATTGATTCCATTCATTAATCATTAACCATGGCCCCCCACACACACACACACACACACACACACACGCACACTTAAGAGAAGAGAGCCTGCCTCTCTCACTCTCTGTCTGTGCAGTTTCATGTGGAGGATGAAGAGTTTGTGGCCAAAAGTTGGTAACTTCCGCCCGGCATCTGATGATTGTTACACCGTTGAGGAGAGATGACGCAGCTGGAAACGCTGCGAAGGTAATCCCAGCATCTATGCCGACTTTCACTTGAAACAGAGCTGCATGTGCCGGGGGGAGATATGTAGAAGCGGGCTGGCCTGAGCGAAAATATTCTCAGATTACACGAAGGCTGGCTACACGAATGGCCAGATCGTAAACTAAACATTGGCCGTAAATCATCTTCCCAAAGAGCGATACATTAAAATATGAAAACGGGAATGGGCAATGCCGAACGCGTGGATGCTCTACTTGTAACAGTATTCAACGCTGACAACTCTGGGCATCGCCATGGGTTCTACTTGCAGCGCATCCTTCCTCTTTTTCCATGAGCAACTTTCACTTGATGCCATTTGTTGGCTCACCCAGCAAAACCATTTTAAAGGAAGCCATTAATCGGGGATAAACTGTTTGTGCTTTACCCATTAAGCCAAGAGACTTAAGCATTTTTTCATAGCCAAAAAAATAGCAACAAAACCATAAATTGAACTTTAGATCTCCTTTTGAATATACCAATCCTATCCGCTATGTGTGTCGCGCTGTATGACAAAATAATGGGACTGAAACCCCTTTTTGAAGCCAGGCAGAGTATTCAATTATGAATTTTGGATGTTGAATGTTGAATGTTGGATGTTGGTTGGTGAATGAATGAAAATCCAACCAAAAGGCGACAAATTTATGAGACGCGAATGAAGATTCAAGACTTTTGTCCCAGACTTTTTGTTGTGACAATGAAAACTTTTCCCATTTATTTTTCCAATGTATCGATTGAGTTTACCCACACACAAAACTCAAGCAGAGAGCACCGAAGAAATGTTAGGTGTTAGAACCGGGCTGTGGGTATTGGGTATTGGGTATTGGGTACGGGTACGGGCTCGACTGTGGGTCTGGGTCTGGGTGTGGGTCTGGGTCTGGGGCATTGTTTGTGGTTGTTAAATTTATGTTTGGCTCTTAGCTAAATTCAAATTCTATCGCTCAATTATGTTGAGATAAAAGGAAATTGCTGCGACATTAACACTTTCTTAATCTGATGTTCTAAATTTATGTGCGGCCATGGAATTTTGAGGCGGCGTCTCGTCTCGTCTCGACTCGACTCGCCGCAACGTGCCGCATCGCGGTCCATCTCGGACCCGTCTTGTTTGGTGTCGTTGCGTTAATGCCACGCGCACACCCAGCGAAGCGGGCCAACGTCAAAGGCAAGCCGGAGAGCGGAAGGAGACGGAGAAGGAGGAGAATGGAGCTGGAGCTGGAGTTGAAGTTGAAGTTGGAGTAGGGTAACCCTTTGGCCGCCTGCAGAAGAAAGAGCGAGCGACCGCTGGGGCTGTTTATTTTAAAATTTATTACCAAAATTATCGACTAAACGATGCAAGCAAAAACAATCGATAAAAGTGAATTCTTTGCCTTTGGCCGAACCTCTCTCTCTCTCTCTCTCGAGGATCTTCGACTCTTGGACTCGGACTGGGACTGGGACTGGAACCAACCTCCACCAGCAACCAGTGAGTGAGAGAGAGAGAGAGAGGGAGGGGGAAAACCTTTTAATTTGCTTGTAACAAAAATTTGTTATCTCCTAAACTGTGCCATAAAAAACGAGAACGAAAAAGCGAGCCGAACCCCAGATCCATTTTAATATATCACACACAGGGACAGAGGCTGAAAACTGAGACAGAGACTGAGAGACTGAGACTGAGACTGAGACTGAAACTGAGTCTTGAGGTTCAGATTGAAGCTGAGGCTGAAACTGAGGCTGTGGCTGAGGCGGAGACAAGCGGCCAGCAGACACTCAGTCTGGAATTGGGTTTGGGTCCAGCGCCCAGGCCCAGGCCCAGGGTATGGGTATGGGTATGGGTATGGGTGTATGATCCAGGTCGCCGTTGCCATGTGTCTGTGTGTGCAGGCTCTTAAAAGGTGTTGATGTTTAAGTTTAACATTGTTTCTCGTTATCGTTATAGTTTAGTGGCAGCGACAACAAAAGCGGCCCAAAAAACAACGACCAAAAAGCCGATCAACATCACAAACTCCAAAAAGTAACCGAACTTGGCTAATTGATGCAACTTTTATGATGCCCAGGCCAGGCCAGGCCAGCCCAAACCAGCAACCAGAGACAGAGAGAGATGAGAGACAGAGAGAGAGAGAGAGAGAGAGATGGTGATTGGTGATGGTGATGGTGAAAAGGGACCTGGCCACGATCTTGGGGATTTGGTTTGTATTTTTAGCTCACACGTTTACAACCAAGCGATAAGCATCAGCAATGCCTCAGATAACAGCAACAACAAACAACAAACAACAACAAACAACAACAACTACACAAGCAAGCAAACCAAGCACATAAATGCATTTGTATCTGTGTATGTACAGATTTGTATGTGTGTATGTATCTGGAGCAATCGCGTACAACTTTTACATTATGCACTTTTGAATACATCTTGTGCAGATAAGACACAAGACCTGCACCAGCCCCCAGCCACCAGCCCCAGACCCATCCACACCTCACCCCAGCACATCACAGCACTTGGGCACTTGGACTCGGAATCGAAAACTGAGGTGCTGCTCCGCTCATCTGTTGGTGAAATAGGGTATATCGGGTATATATACATATGTGTATAGTGAGATAGAAGTATGCCTAGTTAAACGAGGCTTACAGCATCCTTTGATGGAGTTTTAATTATCACGAATATAATATTAATGGCAGTCCATAAATATAGTATAGTTCTAATTAATTTAGAATTATATCCAGATTCAGAATATAATATATTTATGTACTTTATGGGGCAAGAGATTCTTCTTTTCTACCCATAACAATATTAACCAGACGCTGCTCGAAATTCCCCATAACATGACCCCCCTCAAACACAATTTATTTGTTAAATTTCCCTTAAAACATGCTAAGATTTAAGCTTATAAATATTATTTTTATTAATTTTAGTGCAAACTGCAAATTGATTTTCTTTATTGGATTTGTTTCTATTGGAATCAAAAAAAAACTATTTATATAGCCAATATCGTGTTTCGACACTCATTTTGCACTGGGTATGCAATCAGTCGATCAGTGGCATTTCCCCACTCCACGCCCCACACTCCCAGTTCCGTGGTCTTCTTTCTTGGCCAGTTCCTGGCTGGGTTGTTGTCTCCGCTAAAATATATTCATCACAGCAGAACTGATAGGAGCGCAGAGCTTTAATGAATGGTCACAGAGAGACTCCAGAGTCCCCCAGTGCCAGTCAGAGTCACAGTACCGTACTGGTGCCGTGGCTGGTGCTGTGGCTGTGGCTGTAGCTGAAGGTAGGTAGGTGTGCTAATTGATGTGCCATCTCTCCATCTCCATCTGCATCTCCATCTCCATCGCCATGGCCAGAGACAGGAACGGTAACAGGAAGAGTGAAGAATGAGATTGGGGTGGGGGTATGGGGTAGGGGTAGGGGGAGCTTGGCGCACGTCATCGTCATCGGACAGAGCAGAGCTGGACGCGTGGGCTTATCGCGCCCAAAGTTCGGGGCGTCATAAAGTTGCACGTTGTCAAGAGGCAGAGACAGAGAGCCAGAGAGACAGAGAGAGAGACCCCCTCCTCGGTACTGACTGGCTGCTGGTGGCTGGGGGCTTGGGGGCTTGGGGGCTGAGCATGTTAATGCATCAATCTGCAGACGGAGACGAAAAGCGTGGACAAAGGCGAAGAGCGACTGAAGAACTATTTGATTTATGTAGATGCCCGTAAATGAAGTTGAATGGAAGCTGTGGAATGTCGAATCAGTGCAGTGTACACCGAGTGTTCCAGATATCCATTCCATGGCACTCTGGCAGGGATCAAGGAAAGTATCCCATATAATAAATATTAAAAAAATATAAGGCAACAAGTGATATTAATAAAATTCTAAATTACAAATTTATTCAATCAATATTCCTTGGATGTGGATACTTGTAGGCTTTGAAGTTAGCCAACCATAAATTCTCATTCAAAAATCTCTCGCGCCATTCACAGATGTCTTAAGTTGCTTTTAACATAACAAAGCGGGGAGATGGGAAGAAAAATTGATTTGAACAATGCGCACACGAAATCCACATAACCATAACCATAACCATAACCATACGTATAAAATATCAGAGATACATGAGCACACAACAAATATATATTTATTTTAAACACACAAAAGACTGGAAGAGCAACGCGGACAACGGACAACGGACAATGGACAACGGACAATGGATAACGAATGTCGGATAATGAGATTCGAAAATAAATAATTTAGCACTTATCTTTAAGCAAAATGTTAACTTAATTAGATAATTACCTTAACGTCATTTTAAACAAAAACAAATGCGCTGCGCTGTCGTCGCACCGCCGAATGCCTCGGAATGCTTAAAGAGATTCCAGATCCCAAAATCGAATCAAAGCAAATCGATGAACAGTGGAAGTGGAGGCAGAGCGGGCCGTGGAACGTGGGGTAATATGAAACGAAAATCGAACTCGAATTCGAATCGAACTGGAAACAAAACGTGTCGCCATCATCGGCATCGGCATCGTCATCGTCATCATCTTTGCCGTCGTTCTCCAAAACTTAATTAATGCACAATCTTTTATATTGTTGGAAATTGACTTAAATTATTTATTAGCGAATAAAATTAAAAACTTAACGCCATAAAAGTGTTAAAACCACTTAGCAAGCCATTTGCCAAAGCAAAACCCCTTCGTCTCCATCCACCTCTCCCATCACCATCCCCATCCCCAGGCCGAGCCGAGCCAGCCAGCCACTGCCCCCGGCTGGCCACGCATCCACAGCCACAATATCCCCGAGTCGAGGGCAAAATCATTTATATGCGTACTGCCTTTGTCAGAAATCGCTTCATTTGACAAAAAATAAAACCAAAATATATATAATACACAGCGCGTCTCATAGCCATAAGGCACAAATAATACTTTTAGTTGTTAATGTGTAAAAATCCGATTAAAAATTAATTAATACAATTTAAAATTATTTTTTAACTTTTTCAATGATTGCAATAATTCCATGGCAGATGAATTACTAATGCCTCAATAATTATTAAATCATTTATAAAAGCCTCCACTGTGCTACTATTTATTTGTAATAAATAATTCTTATTAATATTTAACACAAGGCTGAACGGCAGCAAAAATGAAACTGGCTCAAGCTCAGACTCAGTTTATGCCAATCCTTACCCATCCAACGCCTATTCTGAATTAATTATAAATTGTAGAAATCCTTTCTTCTTCCTTATTTGTTACAGCCATACAGCAACGAAACACACTGTAAATACCCGTCAATATTTTTACCTTTGGAGGAAAGTCTTCGATTTGAACTGCGAGTCGATTGTGATTTAATAAATTAACCCCACAGACTCCGGGCATATCGCTTTTGGGGGCTCCAAGTCGGCGACTTGGCGACTTGGCGTCCGATCTCGGGCCACTTGTCAGCGCGCTCGATTGCTTCACCTTTAACGTTTTGCGTTTTGCGTTTTGATTTTGTCATTTTTCTTGTTGATATAAATATGCCTGTGATTAGCATAAAAAAGCAGTTAACAATTTGTACAACATTTATCTAGTTTTTTTTCATTTAACTCTATTCCCTGTTCGCCCGCCTCTTGCCTCTTGGCTCTCGCCGCTCGCCTCTTGCCACTGTGTCGTGTCTCCAGTTTGAGAATAGCTTTTAAGTGGTCTTTTGTATAATGTGTAGGATATGAATGGCAGTCCATATACAAATATACTATACATGCGAGTGTGTGTGCTTTTGTCTTAGGCCTCGTATAGGCCATGTTTGCTTTTTGGTGGTTCATTCATGCTTTGCAGCCCGCAGAATGGCTTGCTGGTGGCAGTCATAAACTTTCAATATTAAGACCTTTCTTGATCGAAATGGGACAAGTTCCCTTTTTATAGTAAGTTGAGCTATGGAGATGGAATTTGTTTTATTTGTCAAAAAGATGTGACTTTAATTAATATTAATAATAATAATAATTAGAAATAATGGCAGTCAGACTCTGCGGTTTTTGCTCCCTCTAATCAAGTGCACTCCATCTTTATTGTGTCTATAAAAATAGAATTTCTTGCATTAAAATTAGCATTTAAATGTTCCATTGATCGCTTTCCTTGGCATAAATTTCCAAAAAGAACAAACAAACAAAAAAACAAAAAAAAACGCTGTGCATATCAAGTAGGAAATGAAATTGTTAATATTCATTATAAATTCGTTATCAAGTCATTGTAATCAAATATCGGGATTGCTCCACAAGGCACACAAGGCACACAAGGCACACAGCACTCCATTCGGCGTTGAGTGTGGAGTGGAGTGTAGAGCAATTCATTTGGTAATTTGAAACGCTTACAAAGTTACAGCCAGCAGTTACCCCAGTGGGACACTGCAAATGAAATGTACATCAAAATAATAATCAAAAGTAATTTGCAACAGCAACAACAAGGCATGGCCATGGGTTCGGGTTGGGGTTGGGGTTGGGGTTGGGCGACAGGCGGCGGCACTTGAGGCAGGAGAGCGGCATTAGAGCCGCATCCTTCAGCCGGATCCCGCCGTGGTCCGGATGGCCGTATTACGGGTTTTGGTCACATACCGTATGCTACACGACGACGGGGTGCTTTCCCCTGCCCCTCCCTGCCCTGCACACACATTTTGCTCCTTTGAGTCCCCTTCACCTTCCACTTGGTTTACCGCGCACATCAACACCCTCGGCTAATTGATGACAAATTATTATGAGCTGCGGCCTCGCACCCAAAGTCCATTTTGATGAATGGAAATGGAAATGGAAATCGACAGCCTAGACAGCCTAGACAGCCTAGACAGCGCAGTGCAAATGGCTGTGGGGAATGGGAATGGAAATGGAAATGGAAATGAAAACTCTGTACAGCAGGAGGCAGTGGCCGTATGCCAACTGACGGCTGACAACTGTCAAATTATCAAATGAGCAAATGAGCAAACGAGCAGCCAAACACAAAAGCAAATTAAGGCCAGAAATTACAAAAATTTTGCATACAGGACGAAACAGCAACAGCAGCAGCAGCAGCAGTAGCAGCACGAGCCAAGGACGATGCCCAGCGGGCGGGGGTTGATACTTCAATTGTGGATAATGGCCTTATGGCCAGATGATGTACATCTATAATTTATTTTCATAGTGTTTAATAAAAATAGTAATAATTAAATAATCTACAGAGGCCTTTCCTTCAGGTGTTTTGTTGCCTTGGTGGCTTGGTGAAAGTGCAAAAGGACTTTCATTCAATACAGCTGACAGGTGAAAGTGCTGATACATATGTATATAGGGCTCCGCTAATGATCCTCATCAGTGGCATTGGTACATCCTTTATGCTTATTTCCATTCGTTTACCACTCGCTGAGCAACCCTCGCATGCCCATGCCCATGCCCCATCCCATCTCCCACCGTACCTTTTCGGCTTTTCGCCTTTGGCCTTGCGTGTTCCGGGCCCGAGCCCGAGTCCGGGCCGAGGCATGGCATTCATCGCCTGCTGTTGCCTTTTTTTCCTTTTTGTTGTTGTTTGGGCCTTGGCACAATTGTAATTGTAAATTGGCTCAACTCGAGCCAAGCCAAGCCAAGCCAAGTCGAGTCGCAGTCAATGTTGATGTCGTCTCCGGGTAATTGGATACCAATGTAGCAACTGTTTGCTTTCTGGCTCTGGCTCTGGCTCTCGGCTGGCCTGGCCTGGCCTGGCCTTTGTTTCCAGCCCAAAATGCATTTTGAGCACAGCGTGAGGTCCATTCAGGACTCAGGCTCTGGTCCTGCACTGAGTGACTGACTTACTGACTGACTGATGGACATGCCGCGGGGCAGGACTGTGCCGAAACTAGCACGAACAATTTACATAGCCGCGGGCACAGTTTAGTCACACTTCAGTTGTCCCCCAACCCCCTTAATCCACACCCAGAGCCCAGAACCCAGAACCCAGAACCCTGAGCCCATTCCATTCCACTCCGAATGTGCACCACGTGCCGCACTCTCGTCAAAGGCAAACAAAAGCTTGACTTTTGGCGCCTTGCAGTCCTGTACGGCGCTGAACCCAATCCTGGGGACCACACACGGTCAACAAAAGCTAACGGCACTTGGCCCCGACCAGCAACAACAACGAAAAAAAAAAACAACAAAAAAAACGCCAGAAAGTATCGACTTACTGCGATACACGAGTCCGAGTATATCGTATCGCATCGCATCGCATCGTATCGGTCTCTCTCACCCATCATCGCATCATGATCATCATCTTCGGTCGGCTGTGAGAACCTTTTGACATTGGCGTGTGCCCTGCGAAGGCTGCGAAATGAAACTTTTGCCAGTACCCTGTAGCTGGGTCATATGAGGCTAGAAATGGCTGAGATATGAGTATAGAATGGGACTAAGAATAACTGAGAATATGGGTGTTATTCATATATTCTAGGATGCATGCATAGCGGAGCTCGATAGTTAAATATTTCCGTTCTGCTTTGAGCAGGGCAGCTCCTGGGCTAATCCTGGCCAATGTATTTGTAATAGATTTTATACCATAAATAAGCTTCACAGGGATTCCCATTTTGGGAATAACCAGCTGAACCTTAGTCTGTTTTTTATTTTACTTTTACTGAACACAGGGGAGTGGAGACAAACGAGAGACCGGAGCTAACTACTTCTACTATATCTACTCTAAGAATAATAAAACCCAAGGCACGGCTCTATGTGAGTTGCCTGTCTTTGCAGGGTAGGCGCTCAGTCGAGCACGAATGGCCAGGCTGTATGTTTCATGGCACGTCTGATTGCCTTTTGCAGTTTGCACAGTTAGAATTGATTGAAAAACCGAAAACCGAAAACCGACAACCGACAACCGCAAATGCAATTGCAGAGCGAATTGCAAATCGAACGCATGCAAATTGGGCCGGGCCGGGCCGGGGCAGGCCGGGCTGTACGACGGTGCCGCTTGCAGAGGCAGGTTCAAAAACCAGTAGCCGCCGCCGCCGGAGCCACTGAATGCCGAGTGCCACTGATTCCACCGCGGCCACCGGCCAGTGAGCGACCAGTTACCGTGGAGTGGAGTGGAGTGCAGTGCAGTGCAGTGCAGCAATTTGGCAGCGTTTAACTGGCGGCGACGACCGAAAAATCGATTTTTCTGATCCCTGGCGCCACAAAGCCCATTTACAATAATTTAAAGGCAACGTCAGATGGGATCCGCTGGTCCGCACTGAGCCGCAGTGGGAGGGGGCAGCTTTGCTTGGGGTGCGGTGCCGGCGATGAACGTATTGACACAACCTTGTGTCCAGCATCAGAAGGGGACTACGATACGATACGATACGATACCCTTTGACCCCCTTTTGGCACATAAATTTCCATCAACTTCCTGTACTTGGGCCCGTGGACCCATCCTCCTTCCTCCTTCCGGCAGCGTCTAATTCGATAAACACACGCATTTAAGCGCACAAATTTATTACTATCGGAAGCTCCAAGCTCAGCCATTCAACCCCCGCATTACGCCATTCCACACTCCACTCGTATTCCATTCCATTCCATTCCGTTCGGTAAGGTTCGGTAAGGTTCGGTTCGGTTCAGCCCTGTTCCGTTACGAGCTGCGCTCTTTGTGCGCAACAAATTGCCTGTGTAATGAAGCAGCATCTCTCATCCCATCCCATGCCGCTCCTGCTGCTCCTGCTGCTGATCCTTGCAATCCCCCACAATCGCCTGCATCCTGTGACAAATTAGCCTCACAAAGAAGTCGATAGCAGCATTAAAAAAAGAGAACGAAAGCCAAGTCGATGGCGGGGACCCTAAGCAGAAAGTTGTCAATTAGCTGGAAAAGATTGCGACAACAATTCAGATGTGAAAGTCCTAGGAACGGGGAGCAGAGAGAGGCAATGGCAAGGGCAATGGCAATGGGATGTGGGTGGATGTGGGACGACGGCGAACGCATTGCAATTGCTTCCGGTGTGAAAGCACTTTGTCAGCTCGGATGCACAAAAGAAGCCAAGCCAGTGGCAGTGGCAGTGCCAGTGGCAGTGGCAGCTCGGCAAACTTGGAAGGGAAACGTAGCAAGGAATTACTTACGCGTACAATAGAGGCAATCATTCAAACGAGTGATAAAAAACGATGGGAATTGTCTGTCAGGGCATGGGGATGAAGCACTACAGAGTAGGAGTGAAATATAGAAATGCTGCAATAAATGCTCAACTATTAAAGTCAATGCTGCTTAACTTTAAGTTACATTTTATTTTATTTTACTTTTATTTTCTTTATATATTATTTTTATTTGCAATGGAATTTTAACAGAACTCCATATACGTATATGCTCTGGTATTCCCTTTGAGAAACCTTAAAACAATAAGTAATAATTACATACATACATACATACATACATACATACATACATATGTACATACATATGTACATAATTCGTATAATTAATATGAAAGTAGATTTCCTTTTGACATCATTTGATACAGATTTTTGATATTTGAAATTAATGATGAATGAAAATTCTTCTTCAACTGAAGCTTGCATCTGAATAAATAAACAACTAAATAAAATAAAACATTTTTTTAAATTATTAAAAAAAAAAACAATACCATAAAAGAAATCCAGAAAAAGTATATGTATATAAAATTTATTTTACCTTTGCGATCAATTAGGCTGGAAATAATTTAGTTGGTATATGTACGGAGTTCCCCGTCCATGACTTTGCATTCCTTTACCGAATTATCCACAAGAAAAATAAACGCTAATAGAGCCCTGACCTCATTTGCAGACCCCTAATGCAGTCTCGGCGATCTAGGCCGCTAAGTGCCATGGGAAAAGCACGTTCAGGATGAATTCAGGATGTGTTAGTGGAGTCGTTAGGTTCTCATAAAGGATTCTGATTCGTTTCAAATTTGTGTAGCCTTTTCTTGGGGTGCATGAACCCATTTCTTATTGGCATCAATATATGTACATAAATATAATATTAGAAACCAATTGAATGCAATTATGTTGCCAAAAATTGTATTTTCATATTTGCACAGGTCAGATTTTACCCCAATTTACGCATCCTTGCAGCCTCCTTTTTTTGGGGTCCAGTGCGAGGGTTCCCACTGACACTTTGTTTGCCCAATCATCTGTGAGATGAAAACAATAATATGCAAATTTGAAGCTAAGCCAACGCGCCACCTCCCACCACCCACCACCCACTACCCATGCCCAAAACTGGCCTGTGCATTGTGGCTGCGTTCTCAGTGAAAACTTTCGCACGGTCGGACGATTTGACGGGCCACTCATAAATTTATAAGTACTCCACTCCACTCCACTCCTCGCTCGAGGCACTCATAAAAATCGCATCAAATCGATGCGAAAAAAAAAACACAACCAACGACTGTGGACTGTGGGGACTGTAGATACTCGTAGAATATATAGAGAAAGAATAACTGAAACCGAAGGAAAACCGCACCGCACCGCACCGCACCGAATAATCAATTTGTTACAGAGGCGTTATGCAGACGACGACGGCGACGTCGTCGTCGTTGTCGTCGATGACTCCCAGGAAATTCTACGCACAAATCGCGGAACCCTCCGACACTTGACTTGGATGACGACGCAGCCACTTCACGCAGTGAGAGAGTCCGTCCGTCCGTCGGTCCGTCCGTCCGTCCGTCCCAAAAGTCGACATTGATTCGGATTTGGATTTGGATGAGGAATACGGCATTGAGTAGCCGATTGCTCGTAGGGGTTGTGCGGCCCGGCCCGGCACTCGACGGCAACGCAAATTGAATTCGCTTAGCCGCAACCCCATAAATTAGAACATTAACATTGGCAACGGCCCAGGCGCTGGCCCAGGCGCTGGCAGTGGCAGTGGCAGAGAGGGGAGAAGGCAGAATGCAAAAATTGAAATTGTCATAAAAGTAGCGAAAATGGCAAGCGGCATGTAAACAGGCAAAACAAACAGCAACGGGGTAGGTACTCCACTCCCCGTACCACCAGCTAGAGATGGCAGCGTGATGGGAACGCACCCCTTCGAGACTCAAGATCAGAGAAGTCGGGAGGCCATAGACTCACGACGATAAAAGTATTTGAAATAATTGCCATTGAGAACTATACTTGGGTGGAATCTACAGTTCGATTAACTCTTTGGGAGCTCGGAGAGGTAAGACAGCGCAGATTAGGCTGCCAGCCAATGCAACGCTGCACAGAGCTTTCCACGAAGCTCAATCATAGCATCAATTGCACCGATACTAGCAGTGCTAGCACTGATCGCAGCACGCTGCCATCGCCATCAAGCTCAAATGGCCCTTCATCGACGCGTCAGCAGGGTTGTTCTGGGCGAGTCAATTAAAAGCGTTTCGGCGTCCGGCACTCGAACGGAAAAGCGAGCGGCGTCTTGCCGACTCTCTCTTGGCTGTTGGGCTCTTGGGCTCTTGGGCTCTTGGCAAATGTTAACAATTTCTAAGTGAGCAGTTAAATGGAGCACAGACGCTTCCCAGGCCAAAAAGTGCAACAGTTTTTCGAGTGCCCCTATCAAGTTGCCCCTTGGGTTGTTTCCCTTTGTGGTCGCGTTGCCGGTTGCTGCTTGCCTTGCTCGTGTGTCAGCTCGCATTAGGCTCAGGCTCGGGGAAAGTCCTTCATCGCGGCCTCCTTCAGCCTCCTTCAGAAAGAACAGTTGGAAAACAAAGGCCAGTTCGCTCTTTCATTTTTGGATTGCTCTTTTTTTCTTTGCTTTATTATTACTACACACAATAGACGTCTTAAGACTAGGCACAAAAAAAGGTAAAAAAAAAAATTATTGTTTGGGAAAAAAAAATTGTTTTTTTCTTGTTTTTTTTTTTGTTGCTGCTGCTGCTGTTGTTGTTGGTCTGCTTCGTATGTACAAAAATCATTTACAAAAATTTACAACATTTTCTCTAGTCTAAGTTCGCTTAAAGTTAAATTTATATTTATAAAAAAAAAGTATTTTGTTTTCTCTTCACAATTACTGGGGCCGTTCCAAAGAGACAGACGAAAGCGGGAAAATCGGTTAATACTGCGAACGCTTCAAGCCATTTCCTTTTCGGAGTTAAATGTTAAATGTTACAAATAAATTTTATGGTTTTTGCATTTTTTAAATAACAAAATTGTTTCTGCAATTTGCTTGCTGCTCCAAACCAGAAAATATTCAGCAAATAAACTACCAAATTTTTAATTCTAATCAAACCTTGCACTGACATTTAAATTTGGTATCCTTATCTTTTTTTTTAGATATTATTTTGTAATTATTCAACATTTGATGACCAAATTAAATACTCCATTCAGTTAAGTTTACGTAATATTTAGCAACAGAAGAAAAAAAACTAAAGCAAAACATTCCCCCGACATTTCCGTAGGTCCTAGATACGAGTGTGCCCCATGATGTTTAGACTGTTTGTGAGATCCAGCTTAGAGAGGAGCCCTTGGCCAGCGCATCAGACCTCCAGGGCCAGTTCATCGTCGTCCTCGTCGTCGTGCTCCCGCTCCCGCTCCCTCTCCTGCTCGGCACCGCTCCTGTGCTCCTCGTCGGCGGGCAGGGGAGAGCATCGCAGCAGCTTGAGCGGTGCCCCTGGGAGATCCTCGACCTCATTCAGCCGCTCGCGGTCGCGGCGCGGCGGGCTGCCCGGATTGAGGGGCGGACTGGGCGTGAGCAGGCGCTGGCGACTGCTGCTGCTGCCCCGCTCGCAGTCCGCCTCGCTGTTGGCGCTCTGGCTGGTGGCCGGCGAACGGTCCCGCGGCGGGATCAGCTGCTGCTGCTGCTGCTGCTGCTGCGGTGGCTGAGCAGTGGCGGCGGCTGCCGCGGCGGCCGCGTAATAGCCGCTCAGCATTGGAGCAGCGCCGGGTGGCGGCGGGGGCATCCCTGGGAGCGACATGCCCGGCGGCATACTGGTGGGGTACATGCGGTAGGAGGCGGGCATCGCGGGCTTCTGCAGGGCCGCTGCAGCAGCCGCCTGGCGGTAGTAGATATCGATGGCCGAGGGCGGGGCGCCGTGGGGTGATTGGGCGGCAGCGGCCGCCGCATACGGCCAGGCACTCAGATAGGGCGTGGCACCTCCGTACAGGCGCTGGAAGGCCGCGTAGTTTCCAGCCTCCGCAAGCAGTTCCAGGCCCACGGCCGTCTGTCGCTTCCATTTGGTTCTGCAATCGAGGAAACAACAAGAAGAGAACGATGAAGATGATGCTGAAGATAGAGTGGATGAAGCAGAGAGAGAGAGAGAGCAACAAGAGAAAGCCCCGCAAATGGCAGCGAGTCCTGTCTTCCTCCTCCATTAATCATGGCCGGGGAGTACGAGTTCTGCCGAGTCACCGCTCGAGTCCCGGAGTCCTCGAGTGCACATCCCGACGGGGCGCCTGAGCAGTCCTCCCCGACTGTTTATATTTCGCACTTAATTGTTTTGTCATTAATCTTGTGCCAGCCCACCGACAAAAAATAATAATATCCAAAACTCTAAACTGAAATACGGCAAACGAAAAACGGCAAACGAAACGGAAAACGGAAAACGTAAAACCGAGCCCTAATTGACAGCGTCAGGGGCGTCCCGCCCCGCGCTAGATCTGCTTTTTGCAAATCCTTTAATTGCTTTGAGGGCGCCAGGCCCTTGACTGCAACTGAAACTAGAATTAGAACCAGGTCGAGCCGGCACTGAGGGAATGAGGGAATGAGGGTCGAGTTTTTTAAACACTTTTTTGCGCATTCATCGCCCAAAAGGCGAGCGAGTGAGGGAAAGGAAAGCAGCTGGGAAGTGTTTCTATCCGGAACGGCATAGAAGGAGGAGGAGGGTCGCAGGAGCAGCAGCAGGGGCAGGAGAGGATGTGTTGACTTTGGCACTGGATAACGGAGCGACTTTTGTTTTTCTTAACGCGCCTAAGTAGGTTCTCTGCCGCTTGTTTAATTCCCAAGGGCACAGCTGAGCTGTTCTCAAAGTTTTTAGATTTAAAATAAATTATGAGAAATTAATGAAAGTCCCTTGAATTATGAGCATGCCAAAGAAACTAACTAAAGCTTTTCCTTGAGCCAAAAGTAACAATCTAAGCTGAGCAAAATATGTACAATAAATATAATCCCGTACTCTGAGGTATACTCCAGTTTCAGAGCCCACAGACTGGGATGTCTGCCAGACAGCAGCTCGCATCCGGTTGCTCCGTTTTGCTCCGTCAGGTGCGCGAGATGTTTGTTGGCTGCTCTCCGTTTTCAGCTAAGTGTTGCACCAGTCCCCACCCCTGCCCCTGCCCCTGCCCCTACTCCTACTCCCTTTCCCCTACTTCCATTCCCCATACCAAACAGCTGTTGTTGTTGTTGTTGTTGTTGTTAAATCGAAATAGTGACAAGTCATTGGGCAATAATTAAAAACCGAAAATAAAATGCCAAAGCAAAAAGAACGTTCGGGTAATGAGGCAAACAGCAGCAGCAGCCGCAGCAGCAGCCGCAGCAGCAGCGAACGGGGAAGTGACTGAGAATTCAATTCGAATTTCGAATTTCGAATTCGAATGCCAGTGCCAGTGCCAGTACGAAAGACTTAGGCAACAAACTTGCACTGAGCGAAAAGAGGCGAAGACGCGCCTTCCATATATCGCATATCGAATATCGAACACATCGCACATCGATGATGGCAACAAAAAAGTAAACAACTCATTTAATAAAGAGCCGACGAGATTTTACGACTCGCAGCGCAAAATGCAGCAAATTAAGTAATCAGCATAAAAACACTCCACACAAAATGGATACCTGGGAGAGAGGCAGGGACTGGGACTGGGGGGATGCACCGGCAGCATTGGTGATGGGGTGGTGTGGGGGGGGGTAGACGCCATTAAAATGATTTTTATTGGAAAAGTGCGCGAAGAAATGGGCGCAACCCATTAAAGGCGCTGATTAGCGACCAGTTGGCCTGAGTGCCGCACTGGCGGCAATCAAGCGGCCTGACAAAGCCTCAAAGGGAGGCCGCTTCTGGACAGAGAGACAGAGAGACAGAGAGACAGAGAGACAGAGAGAGAGAGAGAGACTCACCTGCGATTCTGATACCAGGTTTTCACCTGGCAGTCGCTAAGCTCCAGCTTGTTGGCCAACTCCATGCGATCCTGTACGCTCAGGTATTTCTGCCGCTCAAAGGACTTCTCCAGCGTCTGCAGCTGATGGTCTGTGAAGGCGGTGCGTGCCTTGCGCTGCTTCTTGCTCAGACTGAGGCTCAGGTGGGAGGAGGAGTCACCGTTGGCGGAGCTGCCGTTCTTCAGGCTGTCCTCGCCATCATCGTCTTTGCCACCTAAAGGGGTGGGAATACAATGGGAGATGATCATCAGTAAAAGTTAAATTTCTATTTCTAAGCTATATACTCGTACATATTTATCTACTGATGATTTGTCTGAGTGTAGTTTGGGTACATACGAGTATGTATGTAATTTCCTATTGCATTCCTCTGCTTCTCTATTCCCCATTTGCAGAAATAACCCACTCACGGACATCTCTCATATTTTCAATTTTCTGCAACATTTACGCGCTTTTTAGTTCTTTTTATGACCAGCTCACATGCAACAAGAGCAACTGGCTGGCAAGCAACGCTGCTAGTGCCACTGCCACAGCCACAGCCACAGCGCATGTTCAGATGTGGCAACATTGTTGTTGCCGCTTCGCTGTCCGAATGCCTTCTGCTAATTTGCAATTAAACAGTTTATGAGCACAAATTACAACAACAACCACAAACAATTATCAGCATTACATTGATGGATGTGTACACTGCAGCCTGTACAGTGAGCACTGTAAGATGTACATATGTACATACGTTCCCTTCCCAGATCAGAGTTGCAAGCTGAGAGATAAACTTCTGGTTTAGGCCTACACACAGTGCAAATTAATACTGGATAAAAGAAACCTCAATAAATAAATTCTAATCCCAAATATTAATTCTCAATCTATGATCTGTTCGTATGCGGAATACATATGTACAGCCATATATGTATGTATCTTCTATAAATTAATGAACAAAAACCAGCCTAAGAACATTAATTGTTATGTAGGATTATTCCTAGGCTGCAACTTGGTTCGTATATAAATAAATAAGATAAATAAAGTGAAGAAAATAAATTTGCCTGCATGTATTTTCGTGTGTATTGTATGGGCATGCAAAGTTAATGTTTCTTTTTGCTTATTTTTGCTTATTTTGTATCCGTTAATTTCGCTCAGTGTACGGTTGAGTGAGTTCAAGTTGAAAATCTGTTGAAATCTTTTCTACTTTGTTTTGAATGTTTCTCTAATAACCCATTGCGGCCACTCTCCGAAATCTCTGGCCACTCCCCATCTTTGCTCCAGTGGATGTGGATGTGCTGCCTCCACACTCCACACTCCATACTCCATACTCCATACTCCATACTTATACCCCCCCATCCACCCCATATGGCATGTCTTTCCACTCCCTCTCTCTCTATCTCTCTCTCTCTATCTCCCTCTCTCCGTACTCCTCCATTAACATCCATTCTCAGGTCTGGAGCTGCAAAAGCATTTCCGCAATTTCTGTTCCACACTTTGCTGTTGAATACTCATAGATAGCGCTTGTAGTGCTCCCTCTACCGGGTCCACACTCCACACTTCGCTCTCTTCCCTCTCTATACTCTCTCTCTCTCTCTCTGCCCCCCCCCCCCCTCGTCATTCGCATTTGTAATTAAGTGCTTGTGGCTAAACTGTATTAAACATGCTTAAGTGTGCAGCGACGACTTCCTTTTGCGCTATCTCTCACTGTCTGTCTCTGCGCCGCTCTCCTTTCGCCCTGCTCTGCTCTGGTCTCTGGTCTCTGGTCTGTGCAATTTTTTATTTTTATTTTATTTATGCTTGCATTTTAATTGCGCAACATCAACAGCAGCCAACTATGAGAAGCAGCCAAAGAGCTGCGCAAGGGAAGGAAAGGGAAGGGAAGGGAAGGGAGGAAACACATTTGCAATTGGCCTTTTTTGCATTTTAATTAAAGGCGATGCACCCTCGCCGGCTCCGTGCACCACCTTCTGCTGTGGAACTATCGTTCTGCCTCCACTCTTTGGGCCGTTTCTCCTTTTCTTTGTTGTTTCGTGGCTAAACGTTTATCAACATTTTGATAATGTTGGCGTTTAGTGCACTGAAAGAGAGCTGAGCTGAGGGAGAGGGAGAGGGAGAGAGAGAGAGAGGCTCCCGGACCTAACCTTATATAACGGTTACTTGGCTCTCGTGTTGGCTGCATTATAATTTATAGCCATAATTTATAGTTATAATGTTGTTATAATGTAGTTGGGTCTATGATTTAACATTTCCTTTACATCAAACGAGCAAAAGAGGCACTGAAAATCCAACGACGATTGAATGCCCTTGGAGTGGAGTGCGAACTGAATGTGGATTGGGATGGATTGGGATGGATTGGGCTCTCCACAACTGCACCAGTTGCACCAGTGCGAAATAAAAGTATCATATGATGTCTGAGCAGATCCAATGGCGATCTGTAAATCAAGGGAATCAATCAATCTAGGGTATCCAACTCCCAACGACTGCACTGACTATGCATCGCAGCAGAAAACAAAAACAAAAGACTTGGGCAACGAACTTGGTGGCGGTTCGCTTTGCCGACGATTTTCGTGGCGCACGTGAGCATTTATTTATTTTTTATTTCGCTTATTTTGGTTTGCATTATGTGAATTAAGTGGATTTGCTTTTGGCTTTATCTTTATCTCGGTCTGCTGCTTCTTCTTCTGCCGCTGCTTCTTCTTCTTGTGGCTCGTTTTCAGGGGCTTGGAAGCCAAACAAAGAGCGGCAGGCATTCTTGAAATACCTACAAATTCGGCCACATATGAAAGATGATTCCCCCAAAATATCAATTTCAATTTGAAATCAATTTTTTTGCTTTTGTTTTTGTTTTCTGTTTGCTTTCTGCTGCTGCTTGCTGCTGTTGCTGATCCTTTGGCACTTGATGGTGGGGCACGAAGGCATTGAGGCGGTAAAAGAAATGTGATTCAAGTGATTTCGCATGCATGCCCCTCGTCGCCCCCCTCCACCCGTTTTGCAGATCGATCAGTGAACAGTTCAGTGGGCAGGGCGAGGCGAGGCGAGGCAATCCAGCTTTTGGGTCAATTTCAAACGCGGCTATAAGCCAGTGACAACGATCCTTTTGGGCCAAAAGCAGAATGAGAACGAGCGGCAGAAGAGAAGAGGCAGCAGCAGCAGCAGCGGTACAACAGCAACAACAGTCGCTCGCACGCGTCTCAAGTGACACGCGAGCGCTGATACCCAAACCCATACCCAGACCCATACCCAGACCCATTCCTTCTCTCTATTTGTCTCCTGCTCTCTCTCCCCCTGTACGGGTATTTTGTGTTAGCTGGTGGGCTTCGATTAAGCCGTTAAAAGCTGCCTTTTGGTTTCTGTTTTTGTTTTTAACGTAGCGAAACCAAGCAATGATATTGCCACAGCCTCTAATCAGACGAAGAAGGAAACAAACAAAAAAACATTAACACTAGAAGCACTTGTAAAATTTAAGATTTTCTATGCTATAAAAATCAGTAGATCGATAAAGGGGAACACAACATAACTTTGTAGCGCGTAGCTTTCGACATAGATCTGAATTTAATTTAGGTTGGAAAAAAAACACACAAAATGTCGCAACATTGTGTTGAATATTTGTTCCTTAATATTCAGTATTACATTCCAAATAATCGAATTGCTTGGGTATCAAAAGGTTCGGCACTGGGGCAAAGCCTTTTCTTTTATATTTTGTTGGCAAGTCGCTCCGCGTGGGCCCTCCGCAGAGGGAGCGAATCAGAGCCTAAACCTAACTGTCAATGGGATTGACTGTGACTGTGACTGCGACTGTGATTGTGAGAGTGAGAGAGTATGCTTGTGTGTGTGTGTGTGTGGGTTGTGCTGTTGTCCCCGCCAGCAGATTAAAGTTAATTTTTATTTCTCGATTTTAAGTTTTGTTTTTTTTTGTTTGTTTTGAGCGTTTTTGTTTTCTTATTTTCTGTTTTGTTCGTTTGGCTTGTGTCTCAAATCAAAGAAATTTCGATTGGAAAAATTGACAGCGGGATGTCAAAACAGAAGGGGGTCGGTGCGGTCCATCTGTGCTGCAGTGGGTTGAGTGGTTGCGAGTCGATTTCTTTGATTTAAGCTGCGCTTTCTGGCTATAATTTAATTTGTTAATTGATTTTGGCACAAGTCAAACGCACACACAAGCCAAAACAAAAACTGTGAAAATTGTCCGTGAAATTGCAGCAAAATTGTTGACTTCAAGAGAACAAAGAGATAATGAAACGAACAAATGGAGGAACATGAAAACTTTCGTTAATGTCTCCTAAAGCTACAGCTGCGACAATTATATAAAGATAAAGTTTGGCTTGATTGATTTCCGTTTCGTTTTAGTAGGTGTGTGTGTGTGTGTGTGTGTGTGTGTGGGGTAGAAGCTTTCCCTATAGCAGAATAATTTTATGATCATTTATTTCTATGGGATTATGGGATGCGTTGCTGAAAAATAAGCACTGAATATAAAGGGAAGACCAGTTACGGCATTCAAGTTGACAAACTGACAAAGAACCGACACTGTTTCGGCTGTAGAAAGTTATATATAATTCATAGAGACACTTTATAGCATCTATGCGTTAATCTCTCTTCGTGTCACAGCATTGGTCAAGTTATACACACAAATATCTTTGGGGTTTTTTGAGAATTTGGCATCGAATAAGCTCGAAATTAATTTGTCTGTCGAAATTAGTTAATGACGCCAGAGCTAGAGCCAGAGCCAAGGCGGCGTTTGTTAAAATGGATTTCCACTGCCTAAAACTGGCACTGGATGGATACTTTATTTGTTTTTAAGCTAAATTTAGCAGCATTTACCAACTCGGAATACCCATTAAATTTTAAATAGAATGCAATATACAATCAGTCTAAAATCAGTCTACAAGTGTCTACAGTTACGACCCTCACAGTCTGCTAGCCGCACGTACACCTTTCCTGGCACCCCTCTGAATTATCACAGCCCCACAGAACTCACAGAACTCACAGAAATCAATTGCAAACGCACGATTACGACTATTTAATAGTAATTTGTCATAATTTGCATAACGTTTAAAAGCACTTAACAAGTAAACAAATAAAAGCAAGAATACTAAATAGAAACTGAAACCGAAACCGAAACTGGCAGCAAAATCAATTAAATTGCTGCATGCAATGTGGAAAAATCAGGGGAAGACTGGGGACTCAGACTGGGGACTACGACTTCGCTTCAAGGGTAGTCGGACTCGGACACCGTTGACAGTTTTGACTGGGAAATCATATATGTATGGTATGTATGTACATATGTATGCGAAAAGTGTGCACATTGTTAATCTGCTTGAGAGAGCCTGGCAAGTCGGTCGACTCGCGAGTGGAACAGTCCACCACAGACACCTGCTTCTGCTTCTGCCTCTGCCACTGCCACTGCCTCACCTCTATATTTATATCTATTCCTGCCTTCTCCTCCCCTCACCCCTCACCCATCACTTTACTCCACTCCACTTCACTTTTCTGCTGCCACTTGGCTGGGCTGAGCGAGAGGCTTCCACTATCAACTAGCCAACATTTTCACATTTCGATTCAGGCCCGGAGCCGCCGCCGCTAACCGCATGCCACACAGTTCACAGTGGTGTCTGTTGCAGTTGTTGTTGCTGTTGCTGTTGTTGCTGTTGAGCTATCTTACTTATTAGCCAACAACAGCCAGAACGGTTAGCGGCTTAAAACTGCACTCAAAAGTAGGTCTCAGGCACCTGAACGCATAAGGCAAAAATCTCAACATTAGGCGCCTTTTGCGTACTTCCCTGATCACTGCTCATTGGATGATAGCTAGGCGGTTTTTTTTTAATGCTAAAAGATCCTTTCTATTTTTAATTAATTTATTTATTCCATAAATATAACGACACAGAAGATAAAGTTCTTCATTCGAAGATTTTAAGCTCTCATAATTTATAATTTCCATCTCCAAATGTTCCATTTCCATACATTCAATTTCACAGAGTCACTTACTATTACTTACTATCTGTTTCCTTATGTGTGTATATATGTACATATGTATGTATGTATTTATGTATGTAAAAGATTCCTAAGCTCCCATGATAATACTTTTTATTTTGATTTTAAAATTAGTTCTGAATATCCTGACTTAGAATTGTCATCAAATTCAGATTTCCATGTACATATGTACATGCATATATGTACATACACGACAGGAGAATTTATTGCCTGCCAAATATACCCGTATACCCGTAGTCCCGACATATTTCTCGAATATTTTGTGTCGGCCATCAATCTATTTCCTCAATAAGCGTACTTATACCCATCACTCACTCCTCTAATCAGACTCCACTTGAACTAAGCAACTAAGGTTCAGTTTCCCAGGTGGAGTTCGTTGATTAAGAATACTTAATTATAGTTAATTACAGTTAGAACTCCATTACTATTCAGTTGGTAAATAATTATGTAACCCCTGCATATACTCTATAAATCTGCATTATAGTTTTCCAATTCCTAAAATACTCGAACGAATCAATCGCTTCCTCAGAACTGTATTTATCTATTTATCTCAGAACTCCACTCTAGCCCATGGCACTCCATGGATCTATATCCCTTATAGACTTGGAATATTTATACCGATTCTAGCTTACCGCAATCGTCGCTGTCGCTGTCGTCGATGGTGCTGGCCTGGTCGCCGCTGATGCTGCTTCCCGCTCCTCCCAGCATCATTCCGCTTCCACTTCCATTATTATTGCTATTATTATTATTGTTGTTGTTGTTGCTGTTCGAACTATTGTTGTTATTGTTATTGTTGTTGTTGTTGGAGCTGCTATTGTTGTTGTTGTTGTTGTTGTTATTGTTTCCAATTTGTTGCAACATCAAGGGGGAACGTGATCGCTCATCGTGATGTGGATGAGCCGCATGGTGGAGATGCTGATTGTGATGAGGCTCCAGATGGACACCGGCTCCCACTGCCACTGCCACTCCATGCCGATGCAGTGCCTCCAGTCGTTCCCGCTCCAGCTGCTGCTGAAGATGATGCGGATGCGAATGCGGATGTTGCTGCTGCTGTTGCTGTTGTTGCTGTTGCTGCTGCTGCTGGAGCACGGCGTAGTGGGAGGGCGGAAAGTGGGCCAGTAGATGGGGCGCCATCTGATGGTGGTAGCCCAGCGCAGGATTCGCTGGCGGGGAGTGGCGCTCCCTGAAGTGTTCTCGCTCCCTCTCCCGCTCCCGCTCCCGTTCCCTTTCCCGCTCGAAGCGGAGGAGCTGCTGCTGTTGCACAATGTACTGCTGGAGGGCGGCCTGCTGATGCTGTTGCTGCTGCTGCTGGTGATGATGATGGGCGGCCACCGCTGCTGCCGCCTGCTCCCGCTCCCGCTCCCTGTCCCGTTCCCGCTCCCGCTCCCTCTCCCTGCCGTAGCAATCGGTGTCATGGCCCGCGGAGGCCGCTGCCATTGCAGCTGCTGCCGCCGCCGCCGCAGCAGCCGCGGCAGCCGCACTGCCAGCCAGAATGTCGGTGATCATAAAGCGGGAGCGTGTCGCCTGCGTGGTGGTGGTGCTGGTCGCATTGGGGCTGGTGGTGGCAATTGCCACGGCGCCACCTCCGGGCGGTGAATCGCGCGGCATGCCGCCGCCGACGGCAATGGCCGGACTGGGTGCGGTGCCAACGGGAGCTGCCGTTGCTGCGGACATTTCCGGTGGCATTGTGGTCATGTGTGTGTCTGCTCGCTCTCCCTGTCCCTGTGCCTGCTCCTCCCCCTCGCGCACACACACACTGCTCACTTTATTGGGGCACAACAACAAAAAATATATATGTTATATATCACGCGCGTTTTCGAGTCAACTTTCAATGGGCTTTCTTTCGTCTTTCGTCTTCCCTCTGCCACTCTGCCACTCGATAACTGTTAATGTTACGAGTTTTTCGCTTTTACTGTTACTGCTACTAGCTGCTGCCGCTGCTGCCGCTGCCTGGCTCTTCTGAAGTCGTAACTTGTCTGCTTGTCTGCCGCGAACCAGAGCCGGTGTGGACAACCGCTCGCCTGTGGATTTCGACCGAAACTGAAGCACGGACCCGGCTCAGTCACTCAACCAGGCCCGGCCCGACCCGACCCGGCCCGGTGGCAGTGGCAGTGGCAGCAGCAGCAGCTGTCGGCAGCCGGCAGAAACCAGTTGAGCCAGCCTGGCTGGCTCACAGCCACGCCACTCAGAGGTGCGCTGCCACCTGTCGTCGTCCCGCTCGCACTTGAGGCCGAGTGGGCTGCCTGGCCTGGCGTGGTGAGTTCCAGTTCCATGCGTTGTTTGTTCGTTCTGTGCGCGCGCGCTCTCTCCGCTCTCTCGCTCTCGCCCTCTCTCTGCAATGCTTGTGTGTGCGCGCTCTGCTCTCCTTCCTTCCTTGTGTCTATTGCCCGCATTTATTGGTCGTAATTGGCGGCAATTGACATTCATTAGGCTTCAATCAGCAGCCAGCAGCCAGCAGCGTAGTTGTGTCTCTGTCTGTGTCTCTCTGTCGTGGTGAGTTTCCGCCTGGCAATGGCCGCGGAGCACGCACCACGGACCAGATACGGTTACTTTTATGGCTCCATAGCGAAAGCGTTTCCATATTAAATGTACATATATCTTCAGGATTTTTAATAATTGAATTTTCCTCTAAATAATTTATTTGAGTTTTATTTATTTTTTGGAAACTTTTCTTTTTTAATATCTGGGGGGGTTTCCATAAAATTCTCACAAAAGTTTAAGTTATTACAAGTACATTATTTAATTACTTCACTTAATTTAATTGCCCAATTATTTTTCCCCCCATAGAGATTCCCCCCATATTTAGCAAACTCCTTAGCCAGCCCAAAAGCTGATCCTCTGCCCATAGCCATAAACTTTTTATAGCAGCTGCGAACTCAACTCAACACTTTTATGGCAAGCCACGCGCGCGCTCTTGCTGTGGTTGTTGTTGTCTCTGATGGACAGACAGCAAGATGGATGGATGGATGGGATGGATGGGATGGATGTGGATGTGGCTGGGATATGGGATGCTGTCAACCCTATTTCTCCAGGCTGTATCTGGCCAGGCCACGCCCCCTGAAACTGGTTCACTGTCATGCACACACACACACACCAGCACACCACACACCAACACACATGCACAATCAGAAAGAGACATACGGGATGGAGCATAAATATATGTATATCTGACTCGCTCTTGCCCAAGACATTGTCTTACCGAAATAATCGCCTCTTATTCTCTCCCTCTCTCTCTCTCTCTCTCTCTCTCTCACTCTCTCACTGCCTCTCTAATTGTGGCTGTTGCTGTTTGTCTTTTGTTATTTTTGCGCTTGTTAACACTTTTTGTTTGGCATTTAAACAGTAAATTGGCAGCAGTTAAATGATGCCCGCTGTTCCCTCCCGCTCTCCCACCCAGACCCAAGCTGTCACACTCTAAGTGTGTGTGTGTGTGTGTGTGTGTATTGCTCTCCCAACTTCTTCTCCTCCTTCGTCCTCTTGTATCATTGTCAATTTGCTGCCTAATCCTAATGTTGCTCAGAGGCCTGGCAACTAGTTTATGGCAACTATGCTGCCCCCAGCCAAGTTGAGTGGAGGGTGGGGGGCTGGGCTGGGCTGGGCTGGGCCGCACTCTCGTGGAGTCCAGCCCCTGGCGCCTGGAGGCGGATGCTTTGCCCGTTGTTGCATGTTGCTGCTCTTAAAAATGGCTTCATTACAAACAAAAAAAACGACAATGACAGCAATTGTCTGAAATTATTTGTTGGAACTGCATCCCCCGAGTGGGGACAAGTTCCTGTTTCAATGGCCATCGAAAGTAGTTCCAGGAATGATCCGCTAACAATCTATCTGTATATGTAAATACATATGAATGTATGTGTGTTACTTTCCAACTTTTATAAGCTTGTTAACAATGTGAGAATCGATCAGGTTTGCGTTTGAAAGGGGTGAAACGAGGCTGAAGGGAAGAAATGATCCCGACAGGGGATCAGGGCATCATAAAGAAAACTTTTTACATCCCCTATCAGTTCATGTGGCGTTGGATGCTCTCTCAGTATTTCCATATTCAGGCGGGTTTTTACTTTATTTAATTATTACATTTAATTATTTATTCGTGGAATATTTTAAGCTTACAATTATTGGGTAACAGAGCATCCTGTTTATGGTACTCGTCTGACAGAAGGAACACAAGTACAGGTACATTAAAGCATGTACATAAATATAAACGGTATTTTGTTTGAGTACTTTTAAAATTTATTTAAGTAAACATATGGTTTTGTAAGTAATAAATCAAAATATTTATAGCACAATAAAAAGACCAAAAATATTCTTAAAAGTTGTAAGCCTTAAATAATTTTAATTTTTAGTCTAAAATTGCGTAATAAAAAATATTCCTTGAACAAATAGGATAAACTATCGCTGATTTTATTTAGCACTTATTCAAGCCAAGACGCATATCTCAGGCATTTTAAGCTAATTTTAGATATATTCTATTTATTTTCTAAATTATTTTACACAGTTTTCCACTTCTTGTCCATACCTGCTAGGGGTCTCCAACGCCTTTCAACATTAATTAGATTCCCATAAAAAAGGTGACAACAATTTGTCTTGCAGCCTTTACGTCGCCTGCTAATGAGGGGCAGCTTGACTTTCGCCCCCGCCCTTGCATACGAAATTTTCCAGCTTTGGCCGCCATTTTGTTGAAACGATAGCTCAACTAACTAACGGCACTTGCTGCTCACTCAATGGACCCCCCACCCCGGTCATTCCGCCATCACTCAATCCCCATGGCAAAGCGAAAGATATTACACAGCCCAGAAAAATAAGTTAATTAAAGATGAGATGGAAGCGAGCAAAAAAAAAGGGGAAAAATACACGACGATAGAAACGAAACTAAAATGCTCTTATAGGGCAGGAAATTCTGTTTGTTTTATATATTTTATTTTTGGTTCAATTAGGGAGAGACATTCAATTATTATTCTGCTTAAAAATGAATAAGAAAATACTTACCCAGTACTTCTATTTTAAATATTTATAAAATATATTTAAAATATCTCCACAATGGGATTATTTCATTGAATTTGTTTATTGTACGCAGGCATAAATAATCTGTAATGTCTGACTCTATTTTTTATTTTTATATTTTATCTAAATAATATTTAATGTGTAAGAATCAGCGCAGATATAATAATTTATAATATTAAGCATCAAAAATAAAAGAATTCAATACTCGTATATGCCCAACCGATCTCTTGGGAGTCAAACGAATAGAGTAACGCAACGAACACATCATAAAAACATTTTGGATGGCAATTACTCAAGTGAAAGGCAACGGTTCGGATGGAACGGACAAGCCATAGATCAAGTAAAACGCAACGAGCGATCCACTAAACCCATTCGGTTGGAGTGTATTTCACCTTTCTCGCCATCAGCCACACGAAATTATTTAAAAAGACATTAAAAATGACAAATACACAGTTGGCTGGAGCGGGAAGGTATTTTTCCCAAGCAAATGAATGGCTATGGGACCAGCGACTTGGGACCTGCGACCTGGGACTCTCATTAAAAGTGGCTACAAAATGACCAACTGACCATTAATGTGGCACTCTCTGCCCCACTCCACACCCCCGTCGCACATTTGTGAGGTCTCAGCACCCTCGATGGGAGCTGCGTGTAAATTTCAGAGTGACGCCCTGGAAAGTAATTTTAATTAGCCATTGCCACTCGCCAAAACAGACAATCGTGATACCAGCTACCAGCAAGCAGCCACCAACCAACCAACCAACCAACCAACCACCACCACTGCCTGGCCTCGATGGGAATGAGTGGGTGGTTGGGTGGGTGGGTGCTTGTGACGGTGGCAGGAGAGCCAACAACCCCCTGGGGATGAGCTTAAGTGCCTGAGGATGAGGTCGCGAGAGGATGGGATGCCTCTCCTTTCCCTTGTGCGCCCTGTGCGTATCCCTGTGCGTTTGGCTTTTTGAAGGTGTCGTAATTGCACTCAGCTCACTTGATTCTCGATAAAAGCGGAACACAGGGAATTCTCTGATTCAGATTCCGAATGCAAACAAATTAAAAAGCACTTAACGATGGAACGAGGGGAGTCACCAGTCACAGTCACAGCCAAACAGAAGGAGAAGGAGATGGAGTAACAGGCAAAGGCAGAATCAGAATCAGAAACAGAGGAAAAGGAAAAGGAAGAGGAGGAGTAGGAGAAGAGGCACAGCCAAGATCTGCTGCCCTGGACTCCTTCTAGGCGCCATTCTCTCCACCGCTGTCTGTGTGAGATCATTTAGCAGTTGGCAGGGCGAGGCGATGGCGATGGCGAGGTGGAGACCAGAGACCCTCCCTGTTGGATCAGTCGTAAATTCTTAAATCTGACCCTGGCGTGTGGCGTCAGTCAAAGCGGATTCAAATTGCCCAAAAGAGTTTAACATCCTGTTGGCGGCTCTCGGCACTCGGCACTCGGCTCTCTCTACCTGAATTTCCTCGCTCTTAATTGAGGTTTAACACAACATTTACCGCTTTTCGCTAATCGCCTTGAAGCTGCCGACGCTGCCGACGCCGCCACACTGGTTCGAAGTCAACTCAAATTCACATCCAGTTCGAATATTAATCGAACCTTCATGATTTTTCCAGCCTTCTGCAGCTCCAATAAATGTAGACTTGTGCGCCAGTGTGCCCCGCGATCGGGGAGTGGCCCTCAGGTATGGCATGGCGGCATGGGGCCTCTCTAGTAGGTAACCCAGACATCGACCGGACTCCGGACGTCTCCTTTTCATTCATAAAAATTGTTGGCTGCTTTCGGGGGCTTTGTTTTTATTTTGATTATGCGGCTTAATAACAACACGTCATGTCATTTCATTTCATTTTGGTTTTTAGGTGCTCGGCTACCCCCGCCAGGGCCTCTGCCCCCTCCGTCACCCAGCTATATCCCTGATGATTCTTCTGATCTCATTGAGAAATGCTCGACGTTTGTTCATCACGCAATGTCGCGTCCGCGTTTAAGACACAAACAAAAATAAACGTACCAAAAAAAGCAAAAAGCAAAACAACTCGCGCGGCTCTTTTCATCAGTCAACCCTCCGAATTTGTTTGCGGCATTTATATTTAATAATATTGACGTTTGACCATAATATCGACCCTCGTTAGCTGCCCCAGAAATATACAAAAAATATTTCTCTGAATGAAACTGCTTGGCAGACAAATTACAAAAATATTCGAGCCCTTCAATTGGGGCAAGGATAGTTGGGGGCTTTTCAAATGCTGGAGAAGAAATGATAAAGAAGTCTGGATGGAATCGTCACCTACTGAATGCCTACAATTTAATCAGTAGGAACTAAAGAATTTAGGATAAAGGCTCTTTATTTGTAGGCATTTTTTTTAATGTTGAGATCACCAGCATTTCACTCAAACTAATCCCATTCAAACAGAGTCGAAGAAAAGTGAATAAGAAAGTACATTTATGCACATGCTAAGCATAAAAATTCAAGTCAAATATTAAGCCATCGAATCAGACTTTTGGGATCCTTGTAATACACAAGAAAGCTGTTGGATTCAATAGAAAACTCGCGGCAGATTTTCACAAATATTTCCAGATGCTATTAAATTAATTATTTTATTTTATTTACTTATATTTAAGGCACTAGTGGCTAGTCACAGAATTATTCTAATCTTATAAATATGTCGGTACGAATATGCACTTTGATTTTTTAATGCAAATCATTTGCTCAATCGTGATTGGTCTCTTTTAATATACATTTTTAAATTTTAGTGGGAATATTTTGGTTATGTTTTTATTTTATATTATTTATTTAATTTCTCTTGTTTTGTTTACAATGAAATAATAAAAAAATAAAAATAAATAAAACAAATCAACAATGAAGGAGGCCCAAGCGAACTGGATTCTCCCCCTGCGAGCCCCTATGCTAATCCTCTTCCGACTTTTTCAACTGATTTCCGATCGGCGTGCGCCCTGCCCTCGCCCTCGCCCCCTCCCTGCGGCGATCTTCGCCTGTCCGTGGCTTTTGGAATGGCTTCGGTGTGCGTGCGCGCTCCAGTTTGAATTTCGAAACCGAAGTCTGGGAAGGGGGAAGGGGAAGGGGGAGGGCCCAACCCGAGCGCGATGGTTAAACCTGTGCTCTGAATGATATATGCTCACATCGGGGCGATTAGGCGTTATCGCCTGTTATATATCATTGATGACCAAACAAAGGCCGCCCAGGCCCGTGACAAAATCGTACAAAAAGAGCCCACAAATAAAAATCAAAATCAGAAGAGAGAGAGCAAGGGCGATGGCGGAGAGGAGAGGAGCAAGGGAGCAACAGAAAAGTTTTCCCCGCATTTCTTATCAGTAGAGAGAGGGTGGAGGGGTGTGTGTAAGTTTTATGTTAATTTCTATAGACCAAATCAAATCAAACCAAACCCAACCGAACCGAACAATATGCATAAAAAATAAAACTTAGACGAAAATCGAGACACAAATCGAAAGGCAAACGACCAGCGAAGAGGGACAGAGAGCGAGAGAGAAGGAGACACTGAAAATCAAATTAAATCAGTTTAAATATGGCATAAAATAAAAGTACAAAATCATGTTTGTTTAAAAGGCCAACAGAGATAGACCAGGAGTGGGAGAGGGAGTGGGAGAGGGAGAGAGAATTAGTGGCATAGAGTTAGTATCTAAAATCGAATTTATCGCCGCACAATTTGTGAAATTAATTTACTCGACTCGACTCGATTGGACTCGCCCCAATGCGACTTGCGACTCGCGACTCGAATCTGAATCTGAATCGAAAAATCAAGTTCGAGTTTTTCACTTCTGCACTTTAGTGCTTGTCAAACTGTGCTAATTATGAGGCACCCCCCCTACACCTACTCCTACTCCTACTGCAACTCCTACTCCTCCGACAACACCACTGATATTTTTGATTGTCAGTTTTTGCAGATAAGTTAAAAGTCCTCGCTGGCTGGCCGACTGGCTGGCTGGCTGGCTGGCTGGCTGGCAGAGAGCTTGCCGCGCATAAATCGCAGGCTCTATCAAAATCTTATCGCCAAAACACATCAAAAGTCAAAAGTTTTCCTCTCAACAACCACACAACCCACAACAACAACAACGAGAGCAAACCAACAACCAACAAACCCAACAAACCCAACAACCCAACAACCACAAACAATCGAGAATCGCCATTTGGCGTTGACAATATTTTTCATGCTAAGAGACTTTTAAGCTGTCAACGCGCGGCGCTCATAAAAATCGACCACCAACTGGGACGGACCAGACGGGCAGACCGCTGCTGCACAGCGCTGGACTGCTGGACTGGTGCACCAATGGACCAGGTCGCCCAGACAAACAGAGAGACGGGAGAAACGGGACGGGACTTGGCCGGATCGGAACTTGGGTCGGTACCCAACTGACTGACAGACAGACAGACAGACACTTTGGAGGCCTCTTGGCCTGGAGGTTTGCATTTTTAGGTTGCCCAACAGCGTCAAACTGTCTGGCAATTGTTTTATGCATTTAATGGGCTCCAAGATGTGGCGGGGGCAGGGGTGTACCATTGCCGATTGGACAGCGCTATGGGGTGGGATGGGATCAGTCCGAAAGGAATGTGAATGCGGCAAATGGGAACGCCTTGAAAAGAATTTCTATGAGAATAAGGAACTAGGTGTATGGCAGACTTAGGGTAGGACTTAAAGTTTGCATGGAAACTTCTTTTCTCAATGTACCAAGCTGTAGACAACTTTTCTCGCAGCTCAAAAAATATGAATATCCTGTCAGGAAATTTAGTTTGGCGAGCCGACAAATAAATCTATCATTTCCATACCTATAGTATCCTTAAGTAATATTTTATCACTAGATACAATTGGAAAATGGGGTTATTCTCAAACTTAAGCACCAACAACATTTCGTCATCCCCGCAAGAAATCTGGATTGCTCTGCCCATGAAATTGCATGGCCTAGAACTCAACCCAGATGGGATGATTGTTGAATGAAAAAACATTTTACTAAGATGCTCCGGACGGATATATGTTTTATTGGCACGATTTTCATAAAGCCACAGCCCAGAAGGCGATGATCTGGAGGCCTTATTCTAGGCCAAGTATGGCCCATTTGGCACTGAATCGTTGATCCTAGAGTGCCTTTTTTTTTGTTCACCCATCCAGGGTCCAGGGTGTTCCGAGGGCTTCGATGATTTTTTTGCAGCTTAACTCTTTCTATTTTATTTGTTTTATTTGCTTCGTTGTATTGCTTAATCGAATAAATCTCTATGAACCGCCTACAGACACCACAGACAGCTAACCCAACCTACATACATACATATATAAATAAATGCTCCAAAATATATAGATTCCAAAAATCATTCGAGCATCAGATTTCAGTGTTAAATATCTATAGGAAAAGCAGCTCTACCAAGCAAATTCCCCATCGCAAACGGGGAGTGATCTTAAACAAAGCAAAAATATTATACTTTGTGTGCTCCTGCGGGGTTGCTTCTCAGCTTTTAAGGCATGTCCCCGAGGAAGGCGACAATGTTTTCATCTTTATTTGAGCTTCCAATTGACACGCCCACCCATCGCCCAGCGCCCAGCGCCCACCACCCCAAAAGCGAAATGATAAAATCAGGCAAAGGAGAGAAAAAACAAATGAAACGAAACGAAACGAAATGAAATAAAATAAGGGAGAGAGAGTGAGAGAAAAGCTTGAAGCGGCAGGGCAGAGACGAAGCGTTAGATACACTCTGGCAGGTACAGTAGTTACAATGGTGGCTACATGTACATATCTACATATTTATATAGGTACTACATATTTACATACCTACGAGTATTAAATTTATTGTGCTATTGTTTGGTTGGATTTTCTTGTAAAAATGTGCACAGAACTTCATTTAAATGCCGATTATGTGTGGCCGATGCTGATGCGGATTATGCATAGCTATGTAAACACCATTAACACATATGTACAGACTGATTTCTTCTTGCGTTGCATATGTCTGGTGTAAGTCATGGAGCTCGCTGCAAGTGTATAATGAAATGAAATGAACAAACAAATTGGCGTCGTTGGCGCCCTGTTCATGTAACAACTTGACATCAGCACGTGCCTCACCCGCACCCGCACCCGCACCCCCCGTACTCCATCCCTTTCCTACCTCTGTGTGTGTGTGTGGTGTAAAAGACTGTTGACAATTGGCAATGGCTGCTTGTAATTCCCAATCTATGAATATCAAATAGGCTTGGTGCCCATCCAGGACCAGGACCAGGACCAGGATCCCCATTCACCGCGCTGCTGATGGCGATGGAAGTGGGCAGGGGGGGGGGGCCTAGGGGATGGGTTAGAGTTATTTGGCAATCAAATCATAATCTGAATTTTAGAACAACAACAGCAAACGGATGCTGGCTGCTGTATGCTGGCTGCTGGATGAAGATGAGGCAGCGGCACGCCCAGTCCCACAGTGGGTGAGAGAGAGAGAGAGAGAGAGAGAAAATGCAATTTTACAATGTTACATGAAACGAGAAAACGCTCTCCATTTGTTCAGCCAGAAGTGCGAGCGAGACGCAGCATATGGGAGTGGGAGTGCGAGTGGGAGTGCGAGTGGTATGGGGATGTGTGTGCGAGGGAGACAGAGACAGATGCAGCATAGGACTTGTGCTTTGACGCCTTTTTGATTTGATTGTCCGTGACATGACAGTGGAGAGAGAGGAGAGTGGTGAGAGAGGAGAGTGTAGAGAGTGTAGAGGGGTATCCCCCCGCAACTTCTCTTCCCCGCTCTTGCTGCTCATCAGATTCCGTTGCATGTGCGCCATTTGTAATTCAAGTCAAAAGGCAGTCCTCGACGGATTATAATTTTCTTTTCCGTTTCAATGCATTTCATTTCATTTCCGTCCCAACGCACGAGCGACCCTTGATCCCCTACCCCACCCACCCCACCTCTGCATCATACATACATGAGTGCCTATTCATGTACAGTTGCGCACAAAAGTATAGTGTTCGAGTTCAGTAGCAGGAACTCGCATAGAAATAATAAAGAACTAAGGAGCATAAAAATAGCACGTGGCAGAGAGTCGTATCTGTATTTCAGGGCAGCCATAGACAAGCACCCTGTAAGCCATTAAGTTCTCGGTGGATGTTGTCCAAGGACCCCACCCAGCCAGCCCTGGCCAATTTCTCAGTCAATTGTCTTCGCTTAAGCTAGTCCCAGCGTTCATTTTAACCACAAAAATGGACTTCGTATGCCATTTTTGTAGTGCCATTGAACAAAAATCTGGCCGTTTATTTACTCATTCAAACCCCCTGATACACCCGATGATGACACCTGATGAGATGGGCGGAGCTGCCATGGCCATGCAGGATGTGTTCTTATGTACCCAAAGCCTTGCAGCTGAAACATAAGCCGCATCTTTCTCAATGTATACCCATATACACTTATTTCACCGTTAAAGTGCAGCGGAGACTTACACCTCTACATTATGGGTACAATGTCGAAGCCGTTGACGGTTTTATCAACTCGATAATGGCCACGTTGCACTAGCGGATAAAAGATAGTCATTCTGGCATTAATTCCTCACCGACGAAAGCCTGTGCCAGGATCCAGAGCCAATGTCAGCACAGACCCAACTGAAGACTGTCCAAGTCCGAAGCTCTTGGACCACATAAATCAGCTCCAAATTGATCTATTAAATTCGCTTACGAGTTCTATTTGGTTGGCACAAATTCGCCAAATATTCCTAGTCACATATGCACTGCTAATATGTTGGCCCACACTGTACGAATGCAGGTGTGTGTGTGTGTGTGTGAGTGTGTCTTTTTTGTTTCTTCTGCATTACCATTTTCATGCAACGGATTCTGGCAGGTGGCAGGCAGCAAGTTGCAAATGGCAAGCATAAATAGTGCCGCTCGTAATCGGATTGCATTATTTGATGAATATATCAAAGCAAAGCATAATATGCTTTTCATGATTGAGGACACTTGTCTAAAATGGCAAAAAATTCGGAATTCAATTTAAATAAGATAAAATATGAATTTCCATATGCTTGGCGGCAACTTTTCAAATTCAAATCGGCTTCGCTGTGAATGTTTTTGGTTCTGCCAGTGCTGCCCTATCACGCAATAAAGAAAACTGAAAGAGCTGCCACCATGGCAAAAAAATAGCAGCTAAAGTGCTGCCACCTTTTCAGAGTAAATTCAAATTTATTTAAATTTGGAAATAAATTAATTTTTAGTTTAATTTATATAAAATGTGATGGACTTTCTGCGTACACCAACCAAAATGAAATCAGAACCACTCTTTTTTTTTTCTTTCCTCTTGTATTTCTTAGGCTTATTAAAACACTTAAACACTTACATGTCTAATTTTGTTACAGTGTACGGGTACAAATTCTCAACTGCGGGAAGAGCAAAAAAAAAAAAACAAATTCGAAAATAAAAATAATTCGACAAAAAAATAAAAGAATAATTATAAACAATTGCGCGGCATTACACACACACGCACACACACACACATTCTCCGCTTGGAACTTAGAACAAATTTAATTTCATTTTCATAAATTGCTCTTAGTTATATCCGGGGCATACGGATAGAGCCGAACCTCGAACCTCGCGTCGTCTGGCACCAAAATAGAAAAAAAAAAAAAAAATTACAATAAGAAAGGAGAAATGTAAACTACATCTGAACTCAACAACTTTGTTTATACATAAAAGTTTGAGGAGGAGTAGGAGGAGGAGGAGGCAGGTTCTTATGTGGTGTGGAGTGTGGGCGCCCGAGCGGGGGCAGGGGAAACTGGCTCTGCTAAACGGTTTCCATACAGCTAATGGCTGCGGCTACATAATCGCATATGTATTTAATGGTTGGATGGGTGGGTGTATGGGAGAGTGGGATGGGGAGGGGGGGAGGCTTACAAAAGTTATCTTGTGTGTGTACAAATCTACTGAGAACAATATTATGCTAGTCGAAAAGTATTGGCTTGGATATATGGTGGGTGTGTGTGTGTGGGGGGGGAAGGGGACAGGATGCAGACCTAAATCTTATAATAAAAGTCGCTCAATTTAAAACATCTGAAATGCAGTCCGCATGTGTGGGAACGGGGGGGATGTACCAGCTTTTCAATTTCGTGCATCCAGGAAATGGTTCTTCGTGTGTCAAAAGTTTGGCCGGAGGCAGGAGTCTCTCTCCAGTGTGCATCAGCCTTCCTCTGAGCCCGGGAAGTACTCTGCTCGCTCTAAATTATTTGTTTGTCGTTTCTGTTTTGTTTTGTTTTGTTTTTGTTGAAATTTCTTATGAAAATAATGCTGGTGCTGCTGCTGCTGCTGCTGCTGCTGCTGCTCCGTGTGTTCAGTGTGTGTGCGCCGTTATCACGATGTTGATTTGCGGATAGACCTCCGGCTTGGCCTCCGACGTGATCAGCTGCACCATGCGCTGCTGCAGTTCGTCCTGGCTGGCCTGTGTACCTGGCGGTATCATCCAAATGGCATCTATGGACAAAACGAAATAGTCAATTAGCAATTCTGTTTGGCATGGGGTGGGGGGTAATATGGGAGGGAAAGCAACAAGTCTCAACTGCCCGGGGTAATCGGGTTTTTTGGGGCTTTGCTGCCACATCGTCGTTGCTCACCGCCGAAATACCAGCCATTTGGTGTGCAGAGGCGCCACATGATCGGCGGCTGCGTGGGCATCAGATCAGCCAGTATATCACAAGTTTCACCCGGTCGCAGCGATGGTATATTGATGCGCTGCGTCTGAATGGGCGAGGTCAGATAGCAGTTGTTGGGCCACCGCTCGGTGCCATCGTTCTGCAGCTGGAACGCCTGCTGCTGGGCATTAACATGCTGCCCCTGGACGATCTTCATCGATGGCAGCGACTGCAGGCTGCAAAAGTCCAAATAGCAGCCGACGGCTGTTTGCAGGCTCCTGTTGGGTTGAATCAGAAGGAAAGATATCAGCAAGATGCCTGGACGCACAGCTGGAAGCAGACCCCTTACCAATTGCTCATCTCCAGGTAGAAGCGCGCCGACTCCCGGTTCATCTGGTTGTTCATGAGGCTCTGGAACTGACTAATCAGATCCTCATGGTCTGTGGTGCCCATGCAGCTGAACTGCTGCAGCAGCAGTGAGTCGATATCAAAGTCGTTCGTGGGCAGGCCCTTCGGCTGGTGCGGCACCGCTGTTGACGATGCCGGGAGTGAGGCTGGTGCTGACGAGGAGACGACAACGCTTCCCGCTGTCCCGGGCGGCGCCGGCAGCGGTATGGCGATGCTGTTCGTCTCCATCATGGGATTTGTGGTGGTGGTTGTGTTGGTGGTCAGGCCAAAGAGCGGCTCGCACTGCATCTGCTGTTGCTGTTGTTGTTGCTGCAGATTCAGCTGCAACTGCAGATGTTGCTGGTGCTGGTGCTGCTGGTGCTGGGTCTGGTCCTGGTTCTCTGTGGCATTCTGGGACTCGTAGTTCTCCTCCACATCCATTGCGACAGCGGCGACTGCAGCGGCGTCGGCGGCGTTCACTCGGCTGATTTCTGCTTGTTGTTCTTCTTCTTCTACCGCTGCGCCTGTGTGGGTGCGGGGTCTTGTTATTGCGGCGAGCTCTGCTCTGCTCCGAGTCTCGTGGGCTGGCGGGGCAGGTCTTTTGTTGCGGCGTACACTGCAGGAAATGTTGAAATGAAAATGCGTTTCAGCGCTTGCTTTGTTGTTGTTTCAGCAATGACATATGTATACACACATGCCAACACTGGAACACACACACACACACACGCACACCCAGGCACGCACACTCGCGCTTGCAGGAACGGCTCGGGTACAGGTACACCCACACACGGGCAGGCGAGTTCTGGTGGTAACGACCTACCTCTGGATGAGCAAGTGTCCTCCGGCGGATTGGTAACAGACGGACGTGACCTTAACGAAAAGGCTAAAATGCAGGTGCAGGCGATCTCCAGGGTTTAAAACAGTCACGAACCATACTAGATGGACCCGCTTATCGCACAAAACTACCGATATACAAAATGTAAAATACTCAAAAGAGGTTCTTGCTATGTAGCAAATGTGTAGTTACCGTGAAGTTACCATGTACAAAAATAGACATTTTTTTGCGCTTATTTTGACCTTCTCACCTTATTTTATTAACAATCCAATAATTGAGACTTCTTAGATTGTAGAAAATTGATTAGTGATTCGCACAAAATTATATGTTTCTTTGGTGACAGTCCAACTAGCTTGTACTATTAAATCGAATATCGAAATTGAGGAATATGATTCTCTACGGTATTTTTACGGTATATTTTGAAAATGAGAAAGCATATTTCAGTATATTCTAATGGTCGGTATATTTTATAGAAAACACAAAGTTATTTTTCAGTGTGACCCCGTAAACGACATGTTTTTATTTTCTATTTTGTAGCCGGCAATTGCAGATATTTTGAAAATGAGAAGGTATATTTTGGAATATTTATGAGGTTCACGCCACAGTGGACAGCACCGACAAAACAAATTAAATCAAATATTTATTTTTCAGTATATTAAGAAACTTTTCAAAATGACCGCCAAACTCCTTTTATCGTACAAAAAAATTATTCGCTCTCAAATCGTGGTGTTTTTTTCAAAATTTGCTCTCTTTTTCGTGGTGTGAGCGGCATGTATCTTACGGGAATCCGAAAGCTACATTTGATTTGTATGGGAAAGATTTCAGCAACATGGGGAAATGAATTGGTACGGAATGATCAACAATCTGCATACCTTGGGAAAATGGATATAATGGACTTGAGATATTGTTTGTAATTTCAGGCTCCAATTAATGCAGAGACTACTCAGTCTCTGTTTTAAAGATATTATGAAATTTTGCAGCTCACGGGTTCCAATAATAGGTATCAGAACCGGGATAAATGTATATATAAAACACAAACATGTGCATTAATGGGCAAAAAAAAATGTCAATCTAGGATAAAATCATAAATAATGTTTCAGTGGAGCTTAAAACAAAACATTTAACACCAATTAAAATAAATAAGGTATATAAAAAATACATACGCATAGAAGAAACTTGGTTGACCAGCAACACTGACGTCACATTTAGTCAAAATTTACGTTTTATACTTTGGCCGCTTTTGTTTGAACCTTATTATATAAAAAGTCCAATGAAAAAGAGTTCTGGAAACTAGCCAATCCTAAACAAAATTTATTGAGGAACTGGATAAAATTATTGGTTTATGGCTGAGAGGGCCAACTAGCTAGTAATATTAAACGGAATATCAAAATTTACGAATTTCTTATCACAAAATATCATGTTATGGCAGCCCGCTGCAACTACGAATTGCACGAGTCTGGCAACGCCTCAAAACTAGGTCATATCGTTTTATGTTGATTTTGTTTAAACCTTAATATGTAAATAATCCAATGAAAAGGACTTCTGAAAACTTGCCAATCCTGAACAAAATTTGTGTATCTATCGGATAAAATTATTGGTTTATGGCCGAGAGGGCCAACTAGCTAGTAATATCAAACGGAATATCAAAATCGAGGAATATGATTCTCTACGGTATATTTACGGTATATTTTGAAAATGAGAAAGTATTTTTTGGTATATTCTAAGGGTCGGTATATTTTATAGAAAACACAAAGTTATTTTTCAGTGTGACCCGACCCCGTACAACGAGATGTTTTTATTTTCTATTTTGTAGCCGGCAAATGCAGATAGCACAAGTCTACAAATCCAGCATCCGGGACAGTTGTTTGTAGATCCATTCTACAATCGATTTTTTTATAAAATTTTTTTGTTATTTGGGAAAACGGTTTCTGAAGTGCAAATATACGGAACAACAACAATTACGAAAATTGTTTGTGCGCGTGTGTGTGTTAGAGAGAGAGAGAGGGGATTTAGCGAAAATAACTGAAACAGTTAAGAAGGCATAGGAGGGTGCATCGTAGTGTGTATAGGAGAGTTATCTTCATTATCTTAATAATTAATAATAAAAATTAAGAAAAAACGTCGCCGACGCCACCCAAAAGAAAGTGTCGCCGCTACCACTCCAATATACACAAACACAGACGCTTACACAGACGTACACGTTCGTAGCCGTCGAGAGGAAGAAGGAGCGCGGCAAAACAAGATTGTAAAGAGTGCGAGAGAGAAAACGAATGAAACGCCGACAGGCGACAAAGTGAAATTAACAATAAACGCATAATTTATTTAAAATAACAACCAATCAAACAATCAGTAGAAATAATTAAGAAAGCGCGTCTATCGGCCAGCATCAACAAAGCAACAACAAAATGGCAACATTAAATAAATTCACGAAAACCCTCTCCATTGATGAAAAGACAGAGATCAAAGAGAAATTCACAGAGGTAAGTGTAACGGTAAATCAATAAGAACTGTTCGACCGCTCTCTGCGTTTTGGGTTTTTGGGGGTGGCCCCTCTATCGGTGTGGGAGGTGGGGCAAGTTATTAACATTAAATGCCAATTGCATGACTCACACAAGCGCACACACACACACTCACACAAATGCGAAGGCTACAGCAGCGACAAACAAGAAGATGTGGAAGAAGTAGTAAAGGCAAAAGAAGCTGCCGTTAACCCGGTGCATGTGGGCGTCGTCGACGTCGTCGTCGCCGCCGGCGAACGCCAGCGCCATGGATACCCCGCCGCCGCAGCGGCTGCGACTTCAGAGCTGGCCTTGCAAAGCAACCCCCCATGAAGAGAAGAAGAGATGAGACGCATCAGACACACACACACACACACAGACTGACGCATACATAGATGGGAGGTAACGGTGCATGTGGTGGTGCTGTGTGTAAGTGGGAGTTGAGAGGAAGCAGCAGAGCAAACATCTCTCTCTCTCTTCTGATCTGAAATAAAATGTTGTCTCTCATATATATTTGGATTTACTGATAAAATATGCAAATTTTTGGTAAAACGTTGCATTTAAATTACTGTAAAATCGTCTTTGGGGAGTCGGCAGTTGCTGCAACTGCCAACAAACGCATGCGCATGCTCTGTCAACGCACAAGTTCAATGTCGCTGTCGCTGTCGACTGCGCTGCCTGTGCGCCCATCCCACATCCCATTCACTCATTCCACCCATCCATCCACTATGACGCTATGACTAACCGACAAGCAACGGTAGTGCCACAGACTGAACTATCTTTCACTTGAAGAGTATTTCAAGGGAATTTCGGTTGAATATTATTTGAATATGAGTATTATTCATTTATTTCCATAGTATGACAACACTAAGACGGCACGTAAAAGAGCGAGCTAGCTGGCTGCCAGAGGCGCTGTTGCTGTTGCTGCTGCTGCTGTCAATGATGGCTGTAAGAGGCAGGATGGTTATAGGGAGGGGGGCAGAGGAAGACAGCTCTGAAAACCAGTTTCTGCTTAAAATAAAAATCTCAAGCCCGCACACACACACACACACACTGCCAGACACACATGCAAAGCCACTTGGAGAGCGTGAAAAACTACGTCTCAGCTCTGAAAACGCCAGCGTCGCACAGTGGGTGATGATGGGGTGGGTCTCTGGGATCCCAAACTGGGGGTAGAAAGAAAAGCTACTAGAAAGCAAACCGTACAACAGGCCCAACAATTTTCCTTAATTTCTAATTCTTGTACTCTGAAAACTCTTTACTGTTCCAATTGTTTCGCTGCACTCTGTAAGTTTTCCAAAATCTCTCAAAAATATGAACCAATGCTCTGCATCCAATCGATTTGGCCCCACTGTGCGATCGCTTACGACTACCTTGGTTCAGGGGGCACACACCACACACCAGCACCAGTCAAGCTGGCAGCAGTTTCTGTTCAATTATTATGCACAAATTTAATAGTTTGCAATTGTTTCTGTTTTTGTTTCCCTCTGACCTCACTTCTCATTGCATGTGGCCAGTACTATTATTTTACTGCTTTTGCTTAGCTCGTGATTCTCGGCAGTTCCAAAAAATGAAAAGAAACGAAACGAAATGAAATGAAACGCCCACGCTGCACTTGCCCTGGAGGGCTGCGCTGGCAGCACAGTGCCTCTCATAAAAAACCGGGCAGTCCATTCGGTTGATGGTTTGATGGTTGATCGCTCGATTGCAAGAAGATTGCGCCAGCAAGTTGGCAGCTCCTTCTGCACGCGCGACCCGTTAATCAGAAGCACAAAGCGGGGGCATTGTATGCGTTATGGGGCCAACGAGTGTGCATGGCCAACGAAACGATTAATACTCAAGAATCGTAGAATGAAAACAGGATAAAGAGAAACACACACACAATGGGCGCACACCAGAGCATGGAGCATGGAGCAGGCAGGGGCGAGGTCAGTGTGGGGGCAGCAGTGCACTGATTGACACTTAAGAGCTCGGAATCTGTTTCTTTTTTTCTTTTTTTTTTGTTATTCTTGCTGCTTGCTGCTTGCTCTTCGCCGGCAAAGAGAAGCGGGGAGTAGCGCGCGCTTAACGATGACTAATGCAAAGAGAGGGAGTGGCGGCAGAGCGGGAGATAAATACAGTTCCGCATTCAATTGCTGTGTAACGGTTCTTGCCTCTTTTTGTTTGCCTTGCTTTGCTTGTTCTAAAAGCTCTGTATGTGTGATTGGATATCCTAAATGAAGGCTGTACGAGTAGTTATTCTAATCAGATCTGCATATGACATGTAGTATTATTTTGTATGAGTCTGAGACTCTCTCCTCTCTTCTTATACATACGTTCATATGTACATGTGTTTGTAGTCAGATCTGTTAATCCTGTACGATGAGCGCGTGTTTATTCACTCGACTCCAAAGAAAGCAGTGCATCGTTTATGGGCAGGATTTGCACATACATATGTATGTAAATAATGTGTGGGTGTGTGTGTCCACACAAAAACACACCCACCCACTCACAAAGCACTGCTTTTGTTGTCTCTGCCTCTGCCTCTGTCTCTGCGTTCGCGTTCGCGTCTTCGTCTTTTGGTTTTTCTGCGTGGGAGTGTCAGTGTTAATTGCTGCAAAGCCGCGCGCATGTTGAGTGGCAGTGTCAGTGCTCCAATGGGGGGGGGATGGGGATGGAGATATGCAATGTGTTTTTATGGGGTTTATCGCGGGGCTGAATAATGCTCTTTGTGGAGTGTGTTGCATGTTGCTGATAGTCTGCCCGCCTCCTGCCCGGCGGCACATAATTCATTTGGCTGCGCGTTTATTAGGTCTTTCGGTTGTCGCTGTTGTTTTTGTTTTTGTTGTTGTTTTCCTGATCTTACTGTTCCCATTCACACACACACACACACACGACTGCACTCTGTTGCTGCAGCTTGGCTTTTATCAACATTGCGGATGCCATGCCTCCTTACTCAAGTGCATTTTGAGTGCCCCCGAGGGGCAGGCAAGAGAAGGATAGCTGTGGTTTGGGCAGGGGGGGTGGGCAGGGGGAGGCTACTCAGGCACTTAAACATACTTTTCATTTCCATACAGTTGCTGTTGTTGTTGTTTTAGCTGTCCCCCTGTCCGTTTTCATTCACTTTGTATTTAATTTCTTTGTCATTTGGATGCACATGCCAAAGATTTTTGAATTCACTGTCACTCAAAAGTCGTCGTGCCACACCACACCACACCACACCACACTACACCACCACCGTTCCTCGTACAGTGGGTCGTGTTGTATGCAAACACATCGGACAAAGGCTCAACAACGACGATGATATCATTTCTTCAAGGAAAGAGAGTCACGTAAATGATACGTGATTGAAGATTCTTTCAATAAAATCCACAAAAAAAAACAACAACTAAAAATACAATTATGTACATGTTTGAATATTCCCTTTATTTATTGTGATAAATATTCAATCTATTGACTTTTAATCCGTTAAGATCGTAGAATTTACAGCCATGTTCCAGTGTGCACCTTGGGGTAACAACAGTGAAAGTGGCCCCCATAATGCGTTGCATGTGCGGCAGATCAGCTGCAGCTGCATCCTTTCTCTCTCTTTCTCCTCCTCTCTTCCATTCCTCTGCACATCCCTCTCAACTGACTGTCCTTATGCAAAAGTCGCTTGGTCTTTTTTGTCGAAGCTTTTTATTTTGGCTCTGCCTTTTGCCTTTTAATTTTTGGTTTTTCTGCTTTTGTTTTTAGTTTTTTTTCCCCCGATTTGCTGCTTTTGCGTGCAGAGTTGCTTGAACTCTGGCCAGCGTTACCTTTTTTGGGGGCACCATGGAGTAGAGTGGAGTGTGGAGTCTTTACGTTTGTGTTTGTTCCTCTGCACTTGTTTATTGTCATTTCGTTTTATCAATTTTTGCCACCTGACAGAGGATATATTTTATATTGACAAGCATTTCCGATCATTAACAGTGCACACACCATAACTACATAAAGATAAATTATATTAATTATTATATTTTTATTACTTGAGGTTCTTCTAATTTATTGGCTGTAAAAATTGCATAAATAAAGCTAAAGGGTATCCGCGAAAGCCGACACTCTGTATTATTCTCTTTTCGGGTTTCACTTGACGCAAGAAAGACCGACCGACAGACAGCCAGAGAGAGAGAGAGAGAGGCATACATTGGTGGGGAGGGGGTGGTGGCTAAAAGGGTTATATGGACAAACGGAGAGACATGGATGATTTAGTGGCTCATTTTCAATATTTACCCGAGTGTAACGACCGCCCCCCCCTAGCTCTCGCTGTCTCTTTACCTTCCCAAATCCCCCCTCCTACTCTCTCTGTGTTTGTTTGTTTGTTTTTTTTTTGTCATCGCACTCGTTGATTAACTGTAAATTTGTCATAATGAAGTGCAGAGCCGCAACAGTAGCAGCCAGCGCGACGTTGACGCCGACTTTCACAGCGTTTTGGTCGCGTGCGCCGCCTGCAACTGGAAGCAGCAGCATTGTGACGGGCGTCGGTGGCTGTGCTGGAATGCTTTGTTGGAATCCATTCAGGCATATCCAATGCAATTAACACCCACCCGCCTTTACCTGTGCCGGTGTGCCTTTGGCTCTTCTCCGCTGTGGTGGAACCAGCAGTTCATTAGTGAAACTAAACGATCTCTTAGCTCCACAATTGAACCCGTTTGTACGACTACTTGACACTGACACACCGACACCGACACCGACACCCACCGCCCCTTGATCACCTAGAGCTGCGCCCTCAATTAGCAGCACCCTCCCCCACTCCACTCCTGCCTCAAGCAGGGCTCACTCCCTGGTGGCTGCTTGCCCCACCCTATTTAGCAAGTGGGGGGGGGGCAGCTACATGAGTCACATTTTTTGTAATTTATATCCTTGTGACTAATGTGTATGCGTATAATGTATCACTAAACTCACTCGAAGGTATAATCAGTCGCAGTCCGGCACTCGGGACAGGCGCCACACCTTTGCCTGCACACAAACAAAGAAACGAAAAACAAAAACCACAACTTATAGAATATATTCCCAGTAGTACGTCCGTCTATGCTTTGTCCTCCAAATGAAAAATATTCTAGCTGCATGCATCCATGCCGCTCCTTTCCATAAATCTCCCCCACTCTCTCTCTGGCCACCAGCAACGGGGATGGCAAACTTTATAAGAAATTAAAAACACTTGCTCTAGATACTTCAGAACAATCTGTGCGTGAATGGTGGATAAGTCTTGTAATACTGCAGATACATTTGCCATTCTGGCAAACATCTAAACTTTTGAAGTACAGTGTAAGACCCCCCCACACAATTATAGTACATAACACTCCGTGTTGTCCGTGTTGTCCGTCCGGTCGATTGTTGGCGGATATGTGTCACTGCTGATTATACAATTGACTTAACGTTTTACATGCTTCCATGCTGCTCAGCTCATATGATGATGATGATGACGATGATTTGCGCTGTCTTGAGTTTCGCTGCGAATTTCTACATAAAAATTGATTACACTCAAAGCTAGCAGCAGCAGCAGAGCCAAGCAGACAAAATTTTGCTGTACGTGTTACAAATTTCAATTGACAACGCCAACAACGAATATACATACTCGTAAAATTAATAATACGAATACAACGAATACAGCGAATGCGAACAACGACCGGCAAACAACAGAAGCAGCAGCAGCGGCAGCAGCAGCGGCAGCGGCAGCAGAAAAAGAAACGAAGAGTAACGCCGCAGTGTGACACCGTTTGACTTGGCCAGGCGACAAATGTGTGGCAAACGAATTAAACAGAATATTCAGAATATTTACTCGGTGGGTATCGAGTAGCGTGGATAACTATTAATTAAAACGGAGGTGGGGAGTTGCCCTAGAAGAGTGTAGAATGCTTCAGGCACGTTATTCCCCTATTGTAGGGTGTGTAGGGTGTACCTTCAATGCGTTTCTCTATTGGGTGGTCTTTTGTTAGCGGAGAGCCAGAGTCAAGCGTCACATTCGTGCAACGGTAAAAAACTATCTGTCTATCTATGTGCACATGTACATTGTACATATGTATGTATATGTATGTTTGTATGCATCATGTAGCATACAATCATCATCATAATCATCATCAGCATAGTCGTGGGCTCATTATAAATTTTTGTTCAATTGATTTCCTTTGACTATATTTGAACAGCACTTGGCAGAGAGAGGATTGGGGCATCGGTAGTGGTGCATAATACATGCATATATATTATGTGTGTATGTATGTATATATCTATCTATCATTCAATGTTGATTAACATGTTTCGGGCTCATGTTTGTTGACTCACGTTCAATCAGTGGTGTGGGGTATGGGGGGTGGGGGTTGGGCCTAGTGGTTGATGTAATGCTGCCATTGTTGTCGAGGTCGCGACACACTGAAACACTGAGGAGGCAACGGACAGATACAGATACAGAGAGTGTAGTGTCTGAGGGAGAGGGATGTGGAGGGGCATTGCATATAGGATATGTAAACGAAGGGGGCAGAGGGGAGAGATAAAATGCTTCGTGCCAAGCATTTTGAATGGAATTTGCAACTCCGTTCCATGAGATACTCGTCGAAAAACCGGTTCGCGGTTCAACGAAAGCGAAAAAGTAGCACAAAAATAAACAAAGTATTTTCTTAGTTTTTTTTTGTGTTTTGTTTTTTTTATTTTGTATTTTGTATTTGTTTTATTACGTTTTCATGGGACCAGGTGACATTGCAATGTGGGTTGGCATCACCTCACCCCACCCAAACCGTTTTCGTACTTTGTCTTTGTCTTTGGCGGCGGCAGCGGCAGCGGCAACTCTTTCTCTAAAAAACATTTAACCCTAAAAGCTGAGCAAACAATCCAACAAACAAACAAAACCAAACAACCTTAAAGTCGGTTAGCATCTATCTTGTTCCGCTGTATCCCCCCAGCCCACGGCGTTGCTGCTAATGAACTTCATTTGCTGTAAATTGACTTTAAGTGACAATGACTAAGCCTCGTCGACACAAAAAAAAAAAAGCAAAGTGTGGATATGCAGATGGCCCAAAGCATTGTGATCGACGCTTGAAATACCTTCTAGCAGATTCTCATACCATTAATTTTGTCACTAAGGCTACAAATAAAAAGAAATAATATTAAACCAATTTTAAAACTATATACTACGATTTTATTTGGATTATTTCTTAGGCAGGCCAACGGACTGCCAATGCCTGTATACTTGTTCCCTATTCCTGGCTTGCTTTATGGTCAGAACCGAACTTCTGGTTAAAATAGGGTATTTACTCTCCTCTCCAACACACACACACACACACACACACACACACACACCAAAAAGTATCGCTCATTAACAAATATTTCGCGCGTTGTTTGCCATAATTAACATTATGCATAGTTCTCTCGTTCTTCGCATTCTCTGGTGGCCAGCTCTGGTGGCGACTCCTCTCGTGGCATAGCAACATCAAATTACGTGAAGCTGTAAGCCGTAAGGTGAAGGTTTAGCCAAAAAAAAAATCTATTAAGTGACACCAAAAAGTTGACTCGTAGAAAGTTTTTTTTGTTCTTTTGCCAACCATCGAATCGTTTTTGCAGTTCCAAGGGTCACATGTGTGCTGCGATTCGATTGCGTATAAAAACGGAAACCAATCAACGATTATGGTGTGTGGTGGTGTGGTGCCTTATCAATGAATGAATGGTAGTAATTGTGTCAGTTGTATAATGGTTCCACAAAGAGATCTTTCACTAAAAATAGGCATTACTGACATAGGCCCTGTTCCATCTTACTTCATTTGCTCTACAAATATCCAATGAGACCAAAATTACTCAAACAGAGATGATTCGGGACTATAGCAATTATTGAAGGATTAAAGAATAATATTATATCAAAAAACCACAACGAATTGATGCATTTTTAGCTTATCATTAATCGATTTACATTTATATGACGGTTCTTCACAGAAAATGGCATACTTTTCAATGTAAATAAAATGAAAAATGGGGGGATCCCCCCAATAATGTTACCCTAGGCCAATGGCCAAATGTAAATAGCAACCCTCGCAATACGAATATCAGCTGATTATTAAAAAAATAATTATTTTTTATTCTTGAATTAAATGGTAAACTGCCAGTCACGTGAGAACGTGGAGATATGCGAATGCGAATACTATTATGCATTTGTTGGGCTCAATGAAAGATCGATGTTGCCCCCGGGGGCAGCGTCCCTGTGCGTGACTCATTTTCATAATAAAGCTGCCACTGATAAATTGTAAATTGTAAATGGGGTCCATTATGATCGTACACAATGCCAGAATGTGCCCCATGGGAGAGATTCGAGCAGTAAGAGTAATACTCGTATGTTCAGCTGCTGTTCAGCGCTTCTGCTTGTAGGCAGGGGGTGAGCGGCAATCCAAGCAAGCGATTACGTGTAAATTACGGTGTATAGTAGTCGCTCATAAATGTGACACAAAACGAACAGAATGCAAGGGAGGGGGGAATCATTCTGTATCTGTAAATATTACTCGATTATGTTCACCTTCCTGGCTCCGCGCTCTGCGCTCCGCCCACCCGCCAGTTATGTGTTATCATGGCACGACTTTTCATTATCTTTTGTGGAATTTGATATACAATTTGTTGTACAAGTTATTACTTAAATGGCAATTGCCACATAATTCCCTCGGCTGATACAATGCCTATTAAAAAACCAATTACGTTTAAATATCATGTCTGCCCCGTCCAACCAATACATAAGCGGGGGGCTCTCTATTTCTGTGCCCTCTCTTCTACATACTTCATGCACTTCATATGTAACTCTTTCTTGGTGTCCGTTCTCTCTCTCTCTCTCTCTCTCTCTCTCTTTCTCTTACTATCTCATTCTCTCTGTGCCAAAAATTATCGATGCGTAAGCAATTCGCTAAAAAGGTTTTTAAACACTTGAGCAGGCGAATTGTGTCGTTGGTTGGGTTGGCAAGGGTTGCCCTGTGTTTCGGGTTAAACCCAAACTGACCAACTAAATCGTGACTCAATCGAAATTCATACATAAAAGCTTGCATAATGATTACACTTTTTGAAACTCTTCAAGATGAGTCACAAAATTAGAGAGAGAGAGAGATAGAGGGGAAACAGATGAATCCTTACAAAAACAAAATAAAAACTTAAGCTTTGAATATATCCAATTTTTGCATGCACCCTGGCGACCCTATTGCAGCGAGTCGCAACTCAAACTCAGGTGTAATCACATACACTCCCATCGATATTGACGTAATACATATGTACACATATACGTACGTATGTATGCTCGTACTCTTGCCTACAGATATTGACTGACGAATGGACTCGATTCCAGGCCAGGCCAGGGCAAGGTGTTCCGCGCTCACTCGTCGCTCGCCTTATCAGCCACCGAACAAAATACCAAAAATGTTTGCTCATACATACATACATATACATATATATATGTACTGCTTAGTATCTGATTAATTGGGTGAAACATCAAGCTGTAATGTGTAATTACCGCATGGAAATGCATTTGGAAGGAAACCCACAAAAACTGGCAAGTTTCAGTGTTTTTATTTTGTTGGGATCTTTTAGTTGGGATCGCTTTTAATAGCGTGACTAATCCGTGTATGTATAGGCAGGGTGCACTCTCTCTCATGATTCAGGATAGGCCGCGTCATTTTCCTATTGTATGGTATGGGCCCTCTCTCTCTCTTCCTCACTTTTTCTCTCTCTCTCTCTCTTGCTCGCTTGCTGTGTGTCTCTCTGCCTCTGGTTCCGATAAAGCTGTGCGTTGGGTTACTCTTCGATTTACGAAAAAAGTTCTGATAAAAGAAAAGGCATAAATAGTCCGTGGCACACCAGCGCTCCAGTTAGTACTTACTCAGCTCCAGCTTGTTCCGGGTGTATGCACGTACGTTACATTGCGTAGCGGTATTTAGCGAAGAAGGAAAATCCTTGACTCTCTCTCGTTCAACCCACTCGTCACTTGTGGAGTCACTCGTTCGATCTCTCTCGCTCGCTCGCTCGCTCTCTTACTCTCTCGCTGCAAGCCAAAAATAACGGTTAGCCCGACTGCCTGGCCTGGCAACTTTCCGTTCGTAGTTCTTGCCGGTACTCCATTCACAGCGATCGTTTCGTGTGCGCGCTTCTTTCACCTTACACTTTGACCCTTCCTTCGTGTTCGTGCTCGTGCCCGTCCGTGTGCGTGCGAGTGTGTGTGTGTGTGTGCAAATCAATTAACTTAATTTTTTGTTTCTGTTAATATTTTGTTGCCGTCGCTATTTGTTTATCTTTGGCTGAACCATTAAATTAAGCAAAGAAAACAGAAAATCAGGCCAAACAAATACAATAATTCCAAGTGCAAATCCATTGGAAAATCCACACAACAGCAATGGCCGATATTCAGACCACCGAGGAGTACAGGCTGCATTTGGAGGAGCTCTTGCCCGATGTAGGTTGAACAAATCATATCGTTCTCGAACGATTTCTTATGGGTTGGCTGTGCTATGTATGTGCTAGTATCTTTACGATTTTTATTACTCACGATTACCGCGACTCACGTAATCACAGATGTGTGCTAACGTTGCGTCTCACTCTCCTATCGGTTGTGCTGCTCAGCGCACTTTATGGCTTTTTAATCGATAACACAGACGGACGCACACCAAGATACGGTGAACACCCTTACAGTGAACACCTCCGATAAAGTGCACGCGCCTCAACTCTGCCCTCGACTCTGCCCCACTCCACTACCCTGCCCAAAATCAAAATCAAAAATCACTTCCGTTGGATGTCAGTCATAGAATTATGTATTCCATTCCTCCTTTTTGCCTATCAATATGTGTTGGTGGCCAAGGACAAGTGTGTGCGTGTGGGTTAGCCCTAAGGTTTTACCCCCCACCCACCAACAGCACCCCCCCCTGATATCATTACCATACCATACGTAATCGAGTGCTGTTTTCGATTTTATGTTCACCTTGTTTTTTTTTTTTGGTTTGTTGTTTTTGGCGCACACAAACATTTATCTTATCGGCAAACAGCAAAAGCGGAGCAATCAGCGAACCAACCCCACACCACACCACTGCACAGCACACCCCACCCGATCCTACAGAATTTGGCGAACCACCCAAAAGCCCCATAAATTCCACAGTCCACTAATATCACACCGAAAAGCATTTCACACCATACAAAAGACAAAAATTTAGGGTACTCCCTGCATAGCCACTACCCTGCCCAAACGTTTGGTTTTCCCCTGAATAGGGGATTAGGAATACATTGGGGTTGGGAATTTCTTTGGAGTATTCGCACAATCTGGCCACATTACCAATTGATTACAGGCATGTGTTCCAATTTTTGCCATAATTACTCAGCTTTCAAGCCATTAAATTGAATGACGTTCGATGGGCGGGCACCGGACTGAGAGGCGCTGCCGCATGACGCGCGACAAATTTAATGCTAGAAAAAAATTTAAAGAAGGAAAATTATGTATTACTGAGTTTCTTAGGGCAATAAATATTGGAATGAATAACGAAGGAAGATGTTAGCAAATGTTGAAGATGTAAGAAAAATGCGAAAGCGACAAATACATAAATTAATATTTTTTACTCCGACTAAGAAGTTGATGCTTGGATTAAAAGAAGAGTTATGTACTCGTCCATCGGTTGGGAAATTGATTCGATGAAAATCCAATTAAGAATTCAGTTTGCTATTTGAATTAAGTACAGCAAAATGAACAATGAAATATATCTCTCTTTAAATGATTGAGATAGAGAAATATACACACCAAGTACCCATTTATTTTAAAATATATAATGTACAGAAAGCTTTCTGTATCCGAATAGTCGTGCAAAGAATTTTCTCAGTCATCGGTCATCCCGAAGTACATCCCCATAAAAGGGGATACACAACACAACACAACAGTCCGTTGAGCACTCAATGGACTCAATGGACTCAGTGTTTCTCAAGTGATTTTCCCCATTCCATTTCATTCATTGGATAATTTACACACAAATTTTTGTTTTGGCTTTCACTTATGGGAAATCCGCGTTGCCCCTTGCCTGCCTGCCTGGCTGCAGATGCTGCTGCCTCTTGGCTGGCCATGATTACGCTCTTGGATGCAAAGCAGACACTTCAATTACTGGCATCCAACTCCAACTCCAACTCCACCCACCATCCTCCTCTCAGCTATCTCCCACACATCTCTGCACTATATAATTTCGAATGAACAATTTCCAATGATATGTCAGTCAGTCAGTCAGGTGAAAGAGACACACTACTTCCCCCCTTCTAGCAGGAAGACAGATGGACGGGGAGATCTAAAGAAATAAAAGTGGAAATTAAATTCGATAAGGCAGAGCGAGCGAGCGAGCGCACACAGAGACGACTGATAGATAAGAATGTGGATGGGGGGTAGGGGTAGGTGCAATATGTGTGTGTGTGTGGGAGAGATAGAAAAAAACAAATTTTGCATACCTGTGCTGCATGGGCGAAAATTCCAAAGATAAACCAGCAGGCGCCCCAATGGGAATGGAAATGGGAATGTAAATGGGAATGGGCATAGCAATGGGAGCGGGGCAGCTGCTTAGCATTTCGATTCGATTTGATTGATGAGTCAGAGAAGTGGTCAGAGAGGAGGAGGGGGAGGTGGATGTGGTCGATCAGAGTCGTTCGATCCACTGACCCAAGCAATCATCAAGTGCCGCGTATTACTCATCGCAATGGATTACTCATAGATTGTTTTTCATCTTTTCTTTTTTGTTTTGTTTTTTTTTGTAGCTGGATGCGAACAAGGACGGCTTCATCGATCTGCACGAGCTGAAGGATGCCCTCAATCAGGTGGGATTCAAGCTGGCCGGCTATCAGGTGCGCGAGATGATCGATGAGTTCAAGAGCAAACAGAGGACGGCGCATCAGGGCAAGCTGAATCTGGAGGAATTCGAGACGCTGTGCCTGGACCTGAAGAGCAAGGATGTGGCCAGCACGTTCAAGACGGTGGTGTCCAAGAAGGAGAACCTGGAGACGCTCGGCGGCATGTCGAGCAGCTCGTCCGAGGGCACAACGCACTCGGTGCGACTGGAGGAGCAGCTGGCCTTCTCCGACTGGATCAACTCGAATCTGGGGCACGACAAGGACCTGCAGCATCTGCTGCCCATCGATAGCGAGGGCAAGCGGCTGTATCTGAGCATCAAGGATGGCATCTTGCTGTGCAAGATCATCAACCACTCCTGCCCCGACACCATCGACGAGCGCGCCATCAACAAGAAGAACCTGACCGTCTACCGCGAGTTTGAGAACCTGACGCTGGCCCTCGTCTCCTCGCAGGCCATCGGCTGCAACATCGTCAACATCGATGCCCACGATCTGGCCAAGGGCAAGCCCCATCTGGTGCTGGGTCTGCTCTGGCAGATCATCCGCATCGGCCTCTTCAGCCACATCACCCTGGACAGCTGTCCCGGCCTCGCCGGCCTCCTCTTCGACAACGAGCGTCTCGAGGACCTCATGAAGATGTCGCCCGAGGCCATTCTCCTGCGCTGGGTCAACCACCATCTGGAGCGTGCCGGCATCTCGCGCCGCTGCACCAACTTCCAGTCGGACATTGTCGACTCGGAGATCTACTCGCATCTGCTCAAGCAGATCGCCGGCAACGATGCCGACGTCAATCTGGATGCGCTGCGCGAGGCCGATCTGCAGCAGCGGGCCGAGATCATGCTCCAGCAGGCGGGCAAGCTCCACTGCCGCAGCTTCCTCACGCCCCAGGATGTCGTCAACGGTGTCTACAAGCTGAATCTGGCCTTTGTCGCCAATCTGTTCAACAACCATCCCGGCCTGGACAAGCCCGAGCAGATCGAGGGACTCGAATCCATCGAGGAGACGCGCGAGGAGAAGAGTAAGTACAGCACAGTCGAGAGTGGGGCATAAGGAAAGTGTTTGATTTAATGTCTTCCCATTGGATTGGATTGGATTAGCTTACCGCAACTGGATGAACTCGATGGGCGTGTCGCCGCATGTGAACTGGCTGTACTCGGATCTGGCCGATGGCCTGGTCATCTTCCAGCTGTTTGACGTCATTAAGCCGGGCATCGTCAACTGGAGCCGCGTCCACAAGCGCTTCACGCCGCTGCGCAAGTTCATGGAGAAGCTGGAGAACTGCAACTATGCCGTCGATCTGGGCAAGCAGCTGAAATTCTCGCTGGTCGGCATTGCTGGCCAGGACTTGAACGATGGCAATGCCACACTGACACTGGGTAAGTGTCAAGCAAACAAATACCCAGCCAAATTGATATATATATTAATCGCATTTTTGTGTGTACACTTTAGCCCTCATCTGGCAGCTGATGCGCGCCTACACGCTGTCCATTTTGTCGCGACTGGCCAACACCGGCAATCCGATCATCGAGAAGGAGATCGTACAGTGGGTGAACAATCGCCTGGCGGAGGCCGGCAAGCAGTCGCAGCTGCGCAACTTCAACGATCATGCCATTGCCGATGGTAAGATTGTGATCGATCTGATCGATGCGATCAAGGAGGGCAGCATCAACTACGAATTGGTTCGCACCAGCGGCACGCAGGAGGTGAGTGTGGCTCAATATGCCAAGATGCCAAGATGCCAACCGAATGGCCATTCAACTTACTATTATTATTGCTTGCAGGATAATCTGGCCAATGCCAAGTATGCCATCTCCATGGCCCGCAAGATCGGTGCCCGCGTGTACGCCCTGCCCGAGGACATCACCGAAGTGAAGCCGAAAATGGTAATGACCGTCTTCGCCTGCATGATGGCCCTCGACTATGTGCCCAACATGGACAGCGTTGACCAGAACAACCACAACAACAGCACCCCAGTGGTTGCCACCAACAACAGCAATTAGCAAGCAGCAGGCAGCAAACAGCAACAGCAAACAGCAACAGCAAACAGCAACAGCAAACAGCAACTCAATTATAAAATATATAAAACAAAATGAAGGAATTATATGGATAAGCACGAGATTGAGAACTATAATGAAGGGAAGACTAAAACAGAGCGTTTTTCGTATTTGCTAATTTACTCTAAAAAAAAAAGCTCTAAAAATTGTAAACAATTTGACCCCGCGTCCCCTCCCCCTCCAGCTCCAGCTCCCCGCCACAAAACTGTTCTTCTAACGTTAATTTTTATTTAAATAATTTTTTTTTTGTTTATTTGCTCATTTTGATCATTTTTTTATTATATGTATATTTATATATATACGAGAGGGGTCCCACCGACCCCCATTGTAATTAAGCGAAACCATTTTGAGAGAATGCCGCGCATCTTTTTTGGGTGCCTGGCAGCGGCGGCGGCGGCGAGTTGATGTTTTTTTTATATTAGATTTTGTTTAACAATCGTTTAAGTTATTCAACCATATACATAGCAAACAGCAATAGCATTGGCAACGGCAACTGCAACCCCACGGTAACCTTATTTTATAAATAAAGGTATTGCGTTTTCTGCTATAAGTTAAAGAAAAGAAAACAAAACAAAAACAAAAACACGAGGCAAAGATTTACGTGCAAGATTAAGAAGGAATTAAAAAATTGTAATATTAACAAACGAAATGGAGAGAAAACAATTAACTTTGTAATATATATACAAATATATTTATATAAACGATTACGATATGCGCCTATATACATACATACATACATACATAATATATATATATATTATACATATATACAAAGCTATATATTTTTGCATAAACGGGAACGACCGTTGATGGATGGTTAGAAAATCAAAAAAAAAAACGTACCGAAACGAAACAAAACAAAAGGAATTCAAATCGGAGAGGGAATGACGGGAGCAGGAATAATTAACTTTATATTTAGCTTTTTTTTGCAAATAATTGTAAGCCGCTTTTGTTTATGTTGTTTTTTCTACATTTGTTTAACACTATTTCTATATTAATTAAATACTTGGTTAACTTTGCGTTTAAGTGCGTTAGAGCGAGATGGCAGCAGACAAATGGCAGCAGGCAGCAGGCAAGCGCTTCCATGACATAGAAAGAGCAAGCTATACACGGCGAAAAAGAAAACAAAAGAAAAAGAGAGAAGGCAGATACAAAAAAAGGAAGCCAACGAAAAATTCTTAGTGTAATGAGGCGACAAAACAAAAGGGAAAAGAAAAGAAATGAACGCAGAAACAGATATAGTAATAACCTATGCATAATAAAAGTAAAAACAATAAAGTAAATATATATAAAAAAGGGATTATTTTTTTCTTATTTTAATCGGTACATTGTGGGATTTGATTTGAATATCGATCAAAGTTGATCCACTAAAATACTCCTCAGATAAACAAGAACCTCAAATCATATTTCACCAGTATATTCGATCTGTGAATATTTGTAAATGATTTTATAACAAATTTTTAGAGAAACTTCAATCGATTATTCTCCTAACTTTAAGGGAACCAACAAAATGTAAGCTTAATAGTATCAAAGACCATACACTATCACGATGTTCTATTAAGGACCCAAAAGCGGTTCGCGGCAAAGGACTCTTAGGTCAGACCCAAAAGAGAATTAACACGAGGGGCCAAAGAAAACTGAAATGGAATTTATTCCATTTAATTAGTTGTGTATTTAATTGTTTAGTCTTTGGTACTACTCATGTGTACATCTGAGATCATTGTACCAGTCTCTGCGTCTGACTCATGTATGTATTTGTGGGCGCACTTTCATGCCCTAAACATTTTCCACGAACAGAGTGGGTCTAGGAGTCTTCGTTGGATGGTTTACTGATTCAAGATATGAAAAAATGGAAATATTTATGGGGCTATGCGATCAGGTTCCGTCGCAAAAGCAAACCGATAAGAAAACTCCAGCCCATAATCGACTGGCAATCCACTGAGGTTTCGCATTCTAGGTACATGCTCGTAGTATTTCGGACCCTCGATGCTCTACTAGTATTATCGGAAAGCTTATCTGATTCTTATCAGTTCTCACGTGGCCGCTGACATTGGAGGGCAACCAACAATCAGAGACAGGCAGCTGGACAGGTGTCCAGCGGATAACTTGATGGGAGTGGGAGTGGGATGGGATATACCAAAATATATATTTAATATTCGATAAATGCATAAAATATAAACGACATCTTTCCCGGTTTCAGTGGAGGCCACGCATTTTGTTGAGCAGCGTAATGGTAGCTGCCACCAAGGGTCGGGAGCCCGTCACCAGCACATCGACTTCACGCTTCATGCCGTACTGCTGCTGTCCGTATTTGCTTTGCACCTGGTCAAAGAACGCATTGACGGAGACGGTAATATGCGACGAGTCCTTCTTGCCGGTCTCCTCGCACAGGCCGCGCCAGGTGCGGGCATTGCGCTTGGCTCGCTGCAGCTCCTCCATGCCGCGCCACTCCTCCTCGGGCAATATTTCGCCCTCAAAGAAATTGGGACAGGGCACAAAGAATGCCTCGTCAAAGTTCACATTGAAGCGGAGAATGGTGAGCAGGTCTTTGGCATTGAAGTCGCTGGTCTTGTTGTACAGCAGGATCTTGGTGGCGCGGTGGGCGCGGGTGAGGGTGTAGAACCACTCGCGGCAGACCATCATCGATTCGATCGAATCGGCACTGTCCAAGTAGACATTGTACATGTCATGCTTGATGATATCGAAGTGTCCCACCGACTCAAAGGTCTCAAGGCCGCGCATGGCCGCCTCGGTTAGCTGCGTCGTCTTGGGCTCCAGTCCCACCGCAAACTCGGGCTTGTGGCGTCTGAGGTAGTCGTAGGCCAGCTGGGTGCCCAGCGAGGCGTTCAACTTTACGGACTGGTTGGCCTTGGTGAGGAAACGCTTGTGGCTGGGATTGCCTTCGGTCAGCGCGTTGAATGTTGGCACAGAGTGCAGCTTGGCGCCCATCTGTTTGGCCTTCTGGGCGAGGACCTCGCGGCACTCCGGTTGGCTGACATTTGTGAAGATGGTGGCCGAGGGCTTCATGATTTCGCCCTTGGCCCAGGCAATGTCGCGCATGGACTCGCTCAGATTGGAGCCCTGCTCCCAGCCCAGAGTGCTGATGCCGATGGTCTTGGCATGCAGCGTGACGTTGGTGCAATCGCTGGCGCCGCCCAGGCCCACCTCCACAATGGCAACATCCACATTGGCCTCGCGGAACGCCAGACAGGCCATGGCCGTCAGGATTTGGCTGTGAGCCGGCGTGGGATCCATTTCAGCTAGCTTCGGATAGAACTTGCCGGTTAGCTCCGTGAACTGCACCTCAGTCAGTGGCTCGCCATTGATGCGGATCCGCTCGCGCGAATAAAAGAGGTGCGGGGCGCACAGTAGGCCGGTCTTGATGCCATGCGCCATCAGGATGTTGTGCACAATGACACAGGTGGTGCCCTTGCCCTTGGACCCGGCTACCTGAATGACTGGAATGCTCTCCAACTGCTCCTTGGATACACCCACCTTGCTCAGCAGCGCCAGGGTGTGCTCTATGACCGGATCCACCTGAAACTTGCTCACCTTGGATCGCATGCGACCGGTCACCGGCTCGAAGGCCTGATAAATGTTCAGCTGGCGTACGGCCTCCAGGTAGGCCAAACGCTCGGGCGACTTCTCGTCCAGTTCTTCGGCCTCGGCGACGGCGGCCGACTGATTGGGTCCCACTGCCTTGAACTCGGACTCCATTTTGTTGATCTCCTGTTTCTTTTTCATTTGCAGATCACGACCCGCCTGCTGCTTGGCACTCAAGTCCTTGAGGAGCTGCGCCTGATTCTTCTGTGAGCCGTGCATGCGATTCATCCAGGATTTGCGCTGTTCCTCGGCTGAGGAGCCGAGCCCCGCATCGCCCACCGCATTGCCCTTGCTTGGCATCGACTGCTGCCAGTTGGATTGTCCGTCAGTCGGCTTCTTGTTCTGGCCAACGACTACTGGGGGATTCGGATTGGCCGGCTTCACAACGCCCTGGGCTGCCAGCTTTGCCTTCAGCTGCATTTCGGCTGAATATTTGGTCCACTTGGCCCGCTGGTCGGAAAAGCTGGGCGCTGTAGCGGCTGCAGGCAACAAGGAATATTAATTGGCTTGGCCAAAAAGGAGGGAGCGAGGAGCGAGCAGCAATACCTGTCTTTTTCACACCCGATGATGGGTAATGTGTATTTTCTGTGTGTTTCTGCTTTTTCAAAGACTCCGGCTCTGGTTCCTCATTGGGCTTTAAGCCCTTTTTAAAGAATTTATTGCTGCCAGTGCGAGTAGTGCCCTTCCAGACAGTCAGACCCGGGCGACGAGCCCCCGACATTATCATCGAAAGCATCGTTTCTATTTTGTTAGATACCTTTCCAGCTGCGGTCTGATTAAGGTTTTTGTATTGTAGCTCGGAAAATCTCAAAATAATTTAAGCCTTTCACTTGGAAGAATGTTTAGTAACTGATGTATGTCGGAGCCACAAGTCAGGCAATGTAATAGCTTGACAGATAAAGACAGGCCAGAGTGGGGTGGGGTAAAATATGGATAAAATGTATGGAAATAGTTCGACGATAGTGTGATTTTCTTTGCACTTGCTGAATGCAAATGCGAGAATTAATGACAGTAAATCTCGTTGAAATATTGTCTCACGTTCTCTTTGTAGACCATCCCAATATCGATTTTGGCAACAATATCGGACTACCGCCGAAGGGTATGCTGCAGTATCTGCAAAGCTCACCGTGGACCAGCCTAGTGTTATGCTAGTATCTGTTCAGTAGATTCGTACTTCCGTTAGACGTGGGGGCATCGCCGCCTGGACTGGCGGATAGAGGGAAAGGTTTCAAACTGATACGCGGATATACTGATACGCACTATCTGCAGCGCAGCTCTTCGCTTTAAATATTTCGAGTCCATCAATAAGTGGAAATATAAATTAGCATTCTATGTGCCCAATAAGATTAATTTGGTACGATTTCCCTTATCAATGCCCAGTGCAATGGGTATGGGTAGAAACCCATATAAAAAGACCGGCAGCTGAGGCAGTCGGCATAGTTTGTTTAACGCATCGAAACCGACAATGAAGTTCACCCTCTTTTTCCTGGCCCTGTGCCTACTCGGCGTAAGTCATATTATGGGACAAAAGTAATTAAAATTAAAATAATTAATTAATTGTGGAATCCAAACTGTGTGCAGGTCAATGCCTTCGTGCAGCCCATCTCCAATGATATTATGTCACCGGAGCTGTACGATGTGACCGAAGACGGTTTGGTCGATTTCGAGCCCTTTGGCGCCCTGGGTGTCCTTCGCAAGACTCTGCGCACTGTGAAGGGCATCAACTGCATCCTCAAGTGGGTGGTAGGCATCAAGGACAGCGCCACGCAGTTCAGCAGCGACGTTGTCCTCTGCGGCACCACGGCCAGCAAGGATGTGACCGACCTTTTGCATGCCAACATCGAGATTATCAAGACCGCCAACAATATCATCAACTTCAAGTCAACTATCTGTGCCTCGGCCGAGGACGCTGACCAGAAGATTACACACAGCTGCACCGTGAAGACTCTCCACGAAGTGTGGGTGCTCAGGAAACAGGTGGCGCACGTCGTCGTTTTGGCCAAAAGGCTGCCACACACTGCTCCCAATGCTGGCTCCTGCATCGTCGATGCGGTCAACACCCTGACCAACTACTACACAGAGTTCCCCCAGAACATTGCCGACTGTTCCAAGCTGACCACTTAGACAGACTTAGTCATCCATTGTCTATCCATCGAGTGTACGTACTACGTCGTACACCATTCTTGAAGCAATACAAATAAAATCTGTGCTGACCACAAAGCCATATTGTATATCACTATATAGCAGGGACCGGCAGCGTCATATGCACGGACAGCGCAGCGTAAAAACTTCGGGTAGCTCGGCTCGGCTGCCCGCAGCAGCAGAGCAGCAAGAAACATGTGAGTGTCTGCGTGCCGAGCACTGCTGTATAGGTATAGGTACAGGTACATTTACTTGTACATTGTGTGCCCATATTGTGGGTGCTAAATAATTATTTAAACAACATTTTATTCACAATTTACCAAGCAAAAATTGTGCATTTTATTTTTTCAGTGTTTCTTTGTGCAAGTATTTTACATACATTACAATATACATAAATATGTATGTGTATATGTATATGTACCAGTATTATAATCAACGACAGAAGCTCACCATTGTTTTCATTGTCTTTGCTATCTGGTCGGCAGGCATCAAATATTTTTTGCTGCGATTTGGTGCTTAACTCAAAATTATTTCTTATCTGTCCGATTGTCCATCTGGCACTCAAGTCCACAAAGAGCTTTAGTTGAAGTGCATTTTTCATTAGATAATTTATAAGGCTCGCAAGGCACACTTAATATGTTCGAGTATATATTAAATATTTTTATTATAAATATATGAAGAGCACGTTGCATCAGATGTCTGGCAAACAGAGAGTACAGAAATTGTCTCAGTTGGCTAATGGAAATATGCATTCTTCTCTACTTCGTAGTCCTAGCTGTAATAGCTATAATATCAGGCAGCGAAGTGAATTTCATGCGCGCAGAAGAGCACAAAAGAATCCTCTTTCCTGCACAGCCCACTAAGGGTTCAAGGAACTTAAAATTTGATCTTTGTATATTTTTGTGAGGTTTTATTTAAAGTGTTCACATGGAATCAATGCAGTCATTGATGTTGGGCATGTAGTCGTTGCAGGCATCCTTCACGGTGTTGGTGGCGCCCACGAAGCAGGAGTTGGTGTCGGCGGGCAGCTTGGAGATCAGCTTGAGGGTGACGTTGATCTTCCTGACCAGCGACATGCTGGCCTTGAACAGCCTGAAGCAACACTTGCGGGAGGTGGTGCCGGTGCCGGTGGTGGTGGTGTCTTCGGTGGCGCACAGCTGAGAGTGCAGGTGAATGATGCTGTTGCAGATTTCGATCATGGCCTTGACGTTTTTCACAATCTTGGCCACATCCTTGGGCACGGCCACGCCGCAGCTATCGATGGCATCGACGTAGGTGGTGCAGGCAGTCAGCATGGCCAAAGTCTCCTTGAGGATGCAGTTGGTGCCGCGAATGCCCTTCAAGGCTTTACGCAGAATGGCACGGCAGGAACGGATGAAGCCCAGCTCGGCCACACCCATGTAGTCGGCATCGAGATCGCCATCAAGATCGGCCAGCAGCTGTTCAATCTCGAAATAAAAGTCCAAGCTCTCGCTCGAGCCGACAGCATTGGCCTGCAAAGGGATTCAAGGGCGCTTTAGTTTAGCCCCAGTTTGGATTGCATTTGGAGGTGGAAACTTACGGGAGTGGTCAGCAGGCAGCTGGCCGAGACCAGCACCAAGAGGCAGAGTGTGATGGCTTTCATATTGCTCGACGATTCACAGACGAGTGTTGGCTGCCCGGACCGGGGGGTTTGTTTATATAGACCGCTGAGTAGGGCAGTACTCTCCCATATCAGGGCTATCACCTGCTACGGGTACGGGTACGGGTACGGGTGGAGTGTCCACGGGTGAAGTGTCGATCTATCTATGCCCATTTGTACAGATATTTTCGTAAGTTAATATGCCATTGATATGTACAGTGCTCGCAGTTAGCTGGCTCCCCGAAGACGTTTAATTAAGCCACCCAAAGTCCGAAACTAATTTCGCATTATTTATGCAGCATGGAGACACAAGACACAAAAGAAAGACAAAAACAGAAGTCCCTTGGCGGTGTTGGTGGGGTCTAATCTCCTCTTCAGATAGTGCCAAACACACATTCCTATTATAGTTCGATCTTTTCCACCTCTAGATCGATTCGCCCTGATAAAGAAAACTCCCACCGCACACATAATGATTGGAGGGATCCACTCTTATCTCCGGTAGCCCGTTGCTGCACCCGCACATTATAGCATGCTACTGCTTTCGATTTAATTTACGAACATCAATTTAAGAGTATAAATCCAATCCAATTATCCAATCGAATTAATCTGAACGGCATTATCCAAGAATAGGACATTCCAAAACATTCCAATAAATTTAAAATTTATGGGAGCTACTCCACACACATTAAAGACTTATGGCAAGTAATTGTTTGTGTTTCGGTGCTTTGCTGAAAATAAAGGGAAAATAATCCAGTTCAGGGGAAAATCTCCCCAAATGTTCCACAGGTTTCTGGTGAAAGTCCGATGCATATTATCTAAGTACAGGATGCAAGTACATTCCCCTCACCCCTCCCCCTGAGTATATATTCTAGAGAACACTTTTTGATCTTTTATTCATATGTATGTATGTATATGTATTTATTTATTGATTCAATCATTTGTTTGTATATTTATGTATGTATTTGTGTATATGCATGTGCATGTATGTATGTATGTTTAGATATTAATAATAAAATTGTTGAGCCGAGTATAAAAACAAATAACAATAAAAAAAAAGTCTTAACCGAAGCAATTAAATTAATGCTATTAAATATTAAATTCATTCCGAGTCAAATCAAAAGGTTGCATACATACATATAGTATATAGTATGTATGTACATATGTGCATACATTTGCATGATATTTAAAAATAGTTTCAAAAAAATTTCCAAATTTTAATTATAAAAGTACAACACCAAAAATGTAATGTAATGCAATGCAATGCAGATAAAAATGTTATTAAATATAAATTACATATCCGAGTAAGTCGGTTCGCTTTCGGCACTGCACACGTCAGATAGGAATAACAATAGGTTGCTGAAAAAACATCATAATCGTAATTTAAGAGTAAAATGTAAATAATAATAATATTATTATATATGATTATCGTACAAGTTAGGTTTCTTTTCGATCTTTCTTTTCTTTTGCTTCGTTTATGTTTTCTTTTTTGTTACTTTTTTGGGTTTAAGCTTGCCTTGGATTTTGGAGTTTGGAAACAACGCCTAATCTTAAGCTAGTATAATATTATAATTATGATGTATATGTAGTATAATTATCATTTCATTCTCTTTTCATGATTGCACATTTTTTAAGTTAGGAAAAAAAAAAAACAAACAAAATGCACCACTTAAAAGACTCAGAGGGAGAATCAAATCAAATCAGTTCAGATCAGATCAGATGAGGCTGAGGCGACTGTTGGTCTTTCGCAGCTGGGCACGCCAGGGTATGATGTTGTCCTCCTCCTCCTGCTGCTGCTGTTGCAGCTGCTGCTCGTGGGCCTCCCGGTCTAGGGGCAGCTGGTCCACGGCTTGCTCCAGGGCGGCGACGGCAGCCTGCTCCGGCTCTGGATTGGAGTCTGGGCTGTGGCTGTGGTTCTCCTTGTTGCCACCATTGGCACCCTGCTGCTGCGGATGCTGCTGCTGTTGCTGCTGCTGTTGCTGCTGCTGTTGTGGGAGCTGCTGGAACTGGATCTGCTGATAGTGTTGCTCCATGCCGGCTAGATTGATGTTGATGTTGTCTATGGACATGGCGCGGTTCTTCAGCCGCCAGGTGTCCGCAATGCGGTTGTTCTCCTCCACCTTGGGCGTGTAGATGGCCGCTCTGGAAAATGCCACATACACAGCGGTCAGAGAAGAGTCCGCCCTGCCCTCCGCCCTGCCAGCCGTCCAGCCTCGCGGCCGTCCTCACCACACTCGCTCACCCAAACTCAAACTCAAACTTACTTCAGCTTGTTCTCGGTCTCCTCGCGGCGCGCCAATAGGTCGCGCTTCCACTGGGGTATCTGAGAGAGGCGCCGCGACTCGGCCTCCTGGGCCATGCGCTCCTCAAAGTCCTTCTTGGCCCGCTCGGCCGCCTTCTTGGCCATCATCTGACGCTTCCAGTCGGGTATGGCATTGCCGGCCTGATCTTTTTCGGGTATCTGCAAGTAGATCTTTGCACACGCCACGCAGCAAAAAAACGCGCTTAGTCCAAGGTCGGGGGATGGGGGCACTGAGTCCAACTCACCTGATCCACATAGTTGTTGGCAGTGAACTGCTTGGTTATCTCCACGTAGTGCTCGGAGTCCATGCGGCTGGCCATCTGCTGCTCGACCTTCATCTTCTTGATGCCCGGTATGTCCTTGGAGATCTTTAGCTCGGCAATCAGATCCGATTTCAGATACGTGTCCGTGCTGGAGGTGAGGCACTGCATGCTCAGACTGCGTGCTGGCATCTGGTAGGGCTTGGGCACCTTCTGCGTGTCCGTGCGTCGCAGCTGCAAGTGGCAGGGGCAAGACACCATTGGGTCGGATTAATATTCGAATCCCGTTTTCTGGGCAGAAGGGGTAGAAGGGGTGGAAGGGGAGCTGGCACCCACCTGTACGCTGTTCAGATCCTGGATGGAGATGGCCGAGAGCGGCTGGTGCTGCTTCCGTGTGGCAGTGTCCTGACTATTGGGTGTGGCTCCGTGTGGCTTCTTGGGCTTGTGCGACTTGCTGGCCATGGTGGAGTCATTGCCGCCATTCATCAGTGGCATCATCATGGGTGGCAGCGGCGGCATGTTGTGTGGCAAGGGCGGAGGCGGCGGCGGCAGCGGCGGCTGTTCCCCCATACCCATCCCATGATGCGGATGATGTGGATGCTGGTGATGGTGTTGTTGCAGCTGCTGTGGGTGCTGCTGCTGGGGATGCAGCTGTTGCTGCTGCTGCTGCTGCTGTTGCTGTTGCTGGTTGGCAATCTGTATCTGCATGTAGTCCTCCGTATCCGTGGAGCTGCACGGGAGACCGGGGAAAGAGAACGGAATAAGAAGCGGGATTAGTGGCGGATACTTTCACTGCGGTGGGGCTCGGACCTGCGCCAGGCCTGGCGTGTGCGCAGTATCATCTTCGGATTGCAACTGAGTTGCAGCCACAGCCACAGCCAGCCGTGGCAAGCGGCATGCCACATCCACAATTGGCACGCATAAAATTTCATGCACTCTTGAGCGGCGGAGGAAGTGGCTGGCTGCAGCTCTCCTTCTCTCTCTCTCTCTTTCTTGAGCTGCTAATTGCAGCCAAGCTGCAACCAACCATCCATCCATCCATCCATCCATCTATCTTTGCATCCATCTTCCTAGCCATCTGCTGGATGGCATGGCTAATTGAGGCGAGGCAACTGTACCTCTGCCTCTGCCACTGCCACTGCCACTGCACTAATTATGTTTGCCGTTGCACGAGATGTGTTCAGCCAAATTAAATCGGCTGCCATCTGCTAATTGAAAGTGGTGGCAGTGGCCCCGAGGGGGGACTGGGACTGGGACTACTCACCGGGCCGAGGATGGACACGAACGCTTATCGCTGATGCTCTTCAGATACTCGGACGGCTTGATGAGGTGCGTGACGCCGTCTTGTGATTTATTGGGAAAACTGGGGGGCACAAACGGCAGCACCAGCTGCTTGTTGACCAAATTGGGTCCGCCGGTGCGCCCGCCGCCAACCGATCCGGGCGCTCCGCTCCCAGCCTCGCCGTAAATGCCCGCGTACTGGGCATGCTGCTGGGTGAGCTCGTAGTGATCCTCGGCCGAGGAGCAGCCGCCATAGATGCTGGGCGCATAGGGATGATGGTGGTTCGGCTGCTGCGACTGCTGCGGATAGTGGGGCGATGTCGTCTGCTGGTAGTTGCCGCCCCTCTGCGACTTGGGTGCATCGGCGTAGCCGTAGATGCTGCCGTTCGGGTTACGCGACTGGGAGACAACTCCTCCACCTCCACCTCCACCTCCGCCGTTGGCCTCTCCATTCGGCTGCTGGGCGGCTGCTGCTGCTGCGGCTGCGACTGCTGCGTTGTTGGCCGGATTGGTGTTACCATTGAGCAGCTTGGCTTTCTTGTTCGCTGAAATTGAACAAATTTATTTATGAGTTTCGTTCGTCGCTCGCTTTTGTGGGTTAGCAGTCATCGCGGCTGGCTCTGCCCTCCCTCCTCTACCCACCGGGCACGGTCTGGGTCTGGCTCTAGCTTAGCTCTAGCTCTGGCTCTGGCTCTGGTCATGCTCGCTTGAGCAGCCAACACCATCCACTCAACATCAGCTGCAGCTGCAACTGCAACAACAATAGTTCATTGCGTATGCAGAGACGACTCTGCGGCGCCTTTCACCAGACAGAGCGCCACAAGAACAGAGCGCCAATGGGCTTGCAGCTCCAGTTGCATACAAATACGTTTCATTCAGCCCGATTTAAATATGTTAAGCACAGCCCCAGTGCCAGTAGTTATACCACATAAAGTAGCCCACAGTTTGAGCTCGGAAAGGAAGGAAGCAAGGAAGTAGAACGCATCTCAATTTCGATTTTGTATTCGTGTAAAACTCGTAAGTCGTATGACTAGCATTGAGAGCGGGTACGGCAACAGCCTGGGCACATTCGTAGCCATAAAGGCTGCTATTTTACACTCTTTTTAGCCATTCGATTTTGACCAAGTTATACTAAGCTTTGAGCACAAAAATAGTTCAGTAATTCGTATTAGAAACTAATTTCGTATCTCATAAGATAAATTTGTGACTTCTGCTTAAGTAAATCCTGTTGCACTGGGATCAAAATCAAATAAATAAATAATTAAAAAAAATAAAAATAAATAAATAACTTCTTATGATTGTGATATTATATAGCAATACAAATAATCTACATTCACGTCTGTAGATGTTGTTCGAGAACAAACATGAATCTGTAAAATTCATAAAAGAAATTCTAGGCAGCAAGTTTTTAATTCGCTTTGAGATTGGTCTGGCCAGATAAATGTCTGATTACCCTTCAGATACACTCCCACTAGTAGGCCTGATGTTACCATGGAATATATAATATATGTATATATGTTGTCTTAGTTGTCGAAAGTCGAAGATAAGACGAAGGTACCTTCTGCAGCTGCCAACATATAAAGAAAACAAATGATAAGCCCCAAACGTGTTGCAGACTCGCTTATGCCTGGCTAATATAATAATATATAAATTGTATAGCAATACAGATAGTGCTGTGGTGTTGAAGTACCCTTTGGTTAACGATAAGAGTCCAATAAGCTTTAGCTACATTGATGTGGGTAAGTCTACGGCTATATTGGTGCCCAAGTAAACTGTCTTCCGCCTATAAGGTGATGCATTTCCATTGCAATATTTTTTACTTCAAATAATGACTAAGAAATAATTTCTCTTCCTACTTCCGCTTTTGTTTTCATAGAGATAATTCTTTGGCAAGTTTTCCAAATTGTTTGTTGGCTCATAAATAACCCTAGAGGCACCCAACACTGTCTTCCCTTATGCTGGCACACGGAAGTGCCAGTCATAGTTTGGCCAGAATTACTTCCTACACCGCTGGCTGTCAGCCAAGTTGTCGTGGGAGTATTGCCATTAAAAAGGTAAAGTTAGCCGCGCACCGATTTCCATGGCAATGGAAACCGCTCTTCTGTTTTCTGATTCAATTTCCATGCCACAAGCAACTTAATTGGGCAAACAATCTCCGCAGGCTACGACTAAACCCGATCAGTGTGCGGCGAGTCCTCGCCAACGTCTTTGCTCCAACTTTCACGGACACAACTCGTTTCGTGTGGAGACCTCATGGCCATTACGTGAATGTGGCTCTGGTGACGGTCATGGCTGCACTCCGGTGGCACTACCCCTGCCATTGTACCGGCCATTGTCTACATACATCTATGGGCAAACCACTTAAAATCGAGTCGAGCCAGTTTGGTTTTGAATTTATGCATTGCATTGCATCGCAATCGCAATCGGGTTGCATTTTTTTTGGTTGTTTTTGTTTTTTGTTTGGCTAAATGAAAAACGAGCAAACAAAATGCGAATGTGTCCAACAAGTCTCAACATTTTATCTATCAATTTGAGCACAAGCAAACCGCTTTGTACCTGTCAACAAAGGAGTCCTGCAACTCTGTACATCAGCAACGGGTCCATTTCACGGTGAAATTTCGACATTGGAATTGCAGTTTGATTTGGTTGTTTGTTTTTTTTTGTTTGCTTTATGAGTGCAATGCCTGCTGGACAATGCTGGCGATGCCCTCAAATATTTGAAATATTTAATTGAAGCAAAAACGGATTTTAGTCTGTCGAAGAAGAGTCCAAAGCGGAGAACTGTTAGCAAAAGAAAAGGGTATTGGATAATGCAGCTAATAAACTTAAATTTAAAGTGACAGAAATGGTCATGGAAACCCCATTAAAGAGAACTATTTAAAAGTTCAAATTGTGCTGAGTAAATTGCAATAAATAAAAGACCCGCTGGATCTAAAAAAAAGTACATTAATAGGCGACAAAAGAATGCATTAATATGCGTACAAAAATTATTCCTTTAAAGCAGTGGTCGGCACGCACACATTCACATGTTGTGCGCCGCTCTAAAGGCACATAATCCCCGCCTGATAGCAATAGAAAAAAACGAACGAGACACTTGAATCAAACTTATGCAAACTTCCTTCCCTGACTTCCTTTTATTTGATTCCTTTGTTGCTATGCTTTGCACTTACACCTAAAGATATCGAAACGTTGAAAGCTCAGGGTGAAGTAATTCCGGCGCGAGTTCTTGTGGATCTTCACCGAGCCCAGCATGTTCATATTGGGAAGGGGTCCAGGATCAGGTTGCTTCGCGGATGCACAGAAATGTATAAATCACAGAACGATTGATAATCACATTCTCAACAGTTGATTGAGACACTGAATAAAAAGGAGAACGAGATCACCGATACACACACTTTGCTGGAAATTAAAGACTCGACGAAGGATTTGGGCTTGGGGGAAGACTCGACGATGTTGTCTGGGCAAACGTCGCTGGCAGCCTGATGCAAGTTCAAGCGATCGACAAAGTTATTCACCCAAGACAGTGGATCGGAAAAGCTCCGAAAAGACACAGCCACAGCGACGACAACGACAGCGACAACGACGATGTGGAGGTTGCCACCAACTCCAACTCCAACTGCAACTGCAACGATCGTCTGTCTCTTTGCGGCAAACACGTTCACTTTCATTGGTAAAAGTTTTGCGCAGAGCCCGAACCATCACCGCCCAGGCCATGACGAGGCATTGCGGGTGGTGAGTGAACCATCGTCGGGGCCAATTATGGGGAAATGTGTGGGACATGATACAGGTCTCGGGTCTCGGGTCTCGGGTCTCAGGTCTCGGGTCTCGGCTCTCGGGTCTCGGCTCTGGGGCTTCAGAGCTCGCGACTTAAATGGCAAATAGCTTCCTCATTGGATCCCAGGGACTCACTCTCCCATGTCCAGTGTCTGACTGTCTGCTGGCATGCCCAACGCTTTTCTGGTTTCCCTCAATTTGCTATCGGCATCGGGATCTGGGGGTCGGGGTCGGGCTAGGGGTCGGCCATGGGCAAAAGCTTCAATAGCGATCGACAAAAAACGCCCGTAGCTGCTGCCCCCTCGCCTTTACGGCACTGGCAGTCAAGTGGCTTGGATTGTTTTCAATGGCAGCCAGCCATTTCCACTTTTCCCATTTGTTCACTTCCACTTCTTTGTTTTGGCGAAACATTTTCCACGGATCTTTGCCGCATTATCGTGTGAACGTCGCCTCAATTATATCCAGCCAAAAGCATTTCCACAGCTCTCCCCCAGCTCCTTCTCCTGCTTCTGGGGCATAATAGGCAATTAACAAATGGAAAATCGAGCCAAACACATGTCAAACATAGCAGCAGCTATCCATCACATTGCTACTGTGGCTGTCACCGCCTGTCTGCTGTCTGCTGTCTTATTTTCAGCTTGAGTTACGCAGTTTGCTTTTGGTTAATATTGCGGCAATTAAGCCAAAGCTCGATATTTATTGTGTGATAATGAGGCAGCAAATATGGCCCCGGGGGCCATAACTGGCAACTGGTTGGCAGACGCCTAATGCGGCATGAAGCATTGTCTGTGGGGTATCATCCGAGCCAGGCCTGGAAGAACTGGAAGCCCAAAATCAAGCTGCGATAAACGTATTCAGTCATCGCATCACCATAGTATGAGCAGCTTAAGCCTCAAGTGTAAGCTCTCTCACTAGTCGTATTTTATCTAACTAATCCTGGGATAATCGTAGCATTAGCTATCTATAAACTCAGCTAACTTTGCCCACAAGTCATGCAGCTGGCAACATTAATCAATATCCACAGCAAACACTTTCGTTGAGACATTTGAACAGAGACATCAATCGCCCATGGACACCTCCAAGACATTGCCTGTCCACAGCACACAACACCCGGCTTAAGCTGGTTCTCGTTGCTGGCTAACTTGTTTGCAGACTGCAGGGCATTTTCCAGTTCAATCGACCCACATGACTGGCAAATTTCCCCTAATTGATCAATCAATGCAGACAGTCACAAGCCACTGGACTCCGATGCTGATGTCCAAGCCAGACCCCACCGACGACTCTTGTCTGTCTGTCTGTCTGTTGACTGTTGTTTGTTGTGTGTTGTTTGTTGTCTGCTGGCTGAGGTAAAAGACCTCGGAAATGACAGAGAAAGATGTGGAAATTCGAAGCTCAGTTTATTCGACTAATGAGGAGCGTCGGTCTTCTTTTCTTGTTTCTTGTGGAAGTCCTTGCCGGGTTCCTTGCGATCGAAATTGTACTCTGGAATGTGCTTCGAGCTGCTGCCGCATGGCTGCGGATAATTCCAGAGGGCCTGATTGACGTCACGTGCCAGCCCGCTCACGTCCTTGGAGGCCTGCCCTTTGTTGTTCGAGTCCTGCCCTTTGCTGGTGCCGATGCTGGTGCTGGCCTTGGAGGCCTGCCGCTTGGTGTACCCCTTCCGATTGAGCACAGTGTCGGGTTTCGGGTTCGTTCCATTGGGTGTGGAGGGACGTGGAGTCGGAGCCAGGCCTCGGCTGGTACTGGGAATGGAGTCGGGATCCATGTTCGGCACAGCCTTTTTGCGAACGTCATCGTGCTTTGGATAGATCCTGACCTCGCCACATGCGGCCCTGTATCTGCCCTTGAACACGCCCTTGGCAGGCTTGCCACGGCTGTGAGTGGCCCGGCTGGCCCTCTGCTTGACATTATCGCGTTTCATGCCCTGGACAACGATATGTGGATCCGGGCACATCGGCATATGGGGTGGGATCATCTTGACGTCCGTCAAGTGCTTTTCGAGCAGCTGCGCCTCCGTGTCGCTCAGCTGCTGCGGATCCAGGGACTTGAGGAAGAGCGTGGGATTGCCAACACTATAGACAATGTACTTGTCCTTGGTGGACGTTTTATTGCTCAGCTCCGCCATAAGTTGATCCATGCTGAACATCCATGAATCGGGGCTTGGCTTTGGCTTTGGCCGCAGCTTTTCGTTGTCCAGCGTCGATGAACTGTCTGTCCCCAGATCGATTAGGTCCACATCATCGCTGGACTCGGATGTATTCATGGACATGGCGCTTACAAAATTTTGAAATTTTCCAATGCTGCCAAAGAGATATATAGTTCGAATCGAGGGAACCCAATTCGATAGTTGAATTCTAGTTCATGAGCAACATGATACAATAAATTGGGGTAAACATACACAGAGAATAGCAAGCAACTGGCTGCCGTTTGGTTCTTGGCCACTCTGATGATATCAACCGGAGACGAGAAGGAACGTTGTGAGTCGCTTCTGTCGCCGCGACTCTACTTTTATACCCGTACTCTGTCGCTACATCTGTCATCTACTTAATTTCTCACACCAACACGCCGTTCTGGCTCGTTCTCCGCTGTACGAGGCAAGGCAGAGAATGAGTAGCGTTGCTGCGCTGGAGGGGCTGGGGTAAGCAACTGAAAATTACTTCATTCTGGCTATAATAATGAACCGATCTGAACCAGATTCCAGATTTCATGTCTTCATGCCACAGATTTTCGTCCTTGGTGGGTATTGCTTTTACTTTCACCACAAATCTAATATAACCCTTAACTCTTCGAGTACGGCTATAAAAATGTTTCGAGCCAGAACGTCGGATGGGTTTCCAGTGGGAAATAGTTGGAATTTTCGCCTGCTACCCATTCGATTTATTAACTATGACTGGCGCTCACCTGATATGGTGGACATGGTCCGATTGTGATTGCCTCGCACCAGCTCGGATGGCCGCAGACTCGGCTCCTCGATCACCTCCAGGCCAGAGTCGGAGTCAACGGCATCGTTGGCAGCAGCACCGACAATGGGAGCAGCAGCTGGCACTGTACCACTGCCAGTGCTGGACACTGGGTTTGCTCCAAACACATTCTTCTTGTAGATGTTGCTGCTGCTGTTGCTGCTGCTGCTGCTGCTGTTGTTGCTCGCTTGTTCGGCACTCAAGTTGTTGCGCTGCTGCTGCGCTGGAGCACGCAGCGGTGGTGGCAGTGGCGGTGGTGGTGGTCCATTCACTGGAGAAAGGATAATAAAGGGGAATGTTGAGCAAAATCCTATTTGTGATGGCAGGCAGACAGATCTGTCTGTGTGTCAACTAACCCAAGGCCACATTCTGCATGGGTGGAGCCGAAGATACCCGCTTCAGGTTCCTGCTGCCCAGATTGTTGTTGCTGCTGTGCTGATGGTTGCTGCCAGTGCCATTCTGGGCAATATTGGGGCTGCTGCTGCCGAGCATCTGTGGCATCGAGGCGTCCACCAGATTGTTGCGAATCATCGAGTTCTTGTGGGTCTGCTTGGTGCGTTCGGCCACATCCTCCGGCGGACAGACGCTCTCGTAGGTGTCGCTCTTGATGCCGCCATTCAGCAGCTGGTTCTTGAGGTTTACGTTCTTTGAGCTGTAGTTGTCCTTCAGCGAGGAATCGTATTTGCTGCTGTGCAGGCCGATTATTGAATGCGATTTGTTGCGATTGAGCAGACTGTTGTTGTTGTTGTTGTTGTTGCTAGAGTTGCTGTTGCTGCTGTTGTTGTTGCTGCTGCTGGAGTTGCTGTTGTTGCGCTTGTTGTTCAAATGCTGCAAAGAAATAAAATGGAACATCAGTTGCTGGGCTTTTTTTGTGGGATTTTCTTGGTATGTGTACGCACATGATTGCTGTACTGCAGGACAATGTCCGTGCTGCGTGTGGAGCTGGCGCTGGCCGAGCGGGAATGGGAGCCGCTGTCCCGGGATCGAGATCGTCCCACATTGTATTTGTGTTGCTGCTGCAGCTGATGCTGCTGTTGTTGCTGCTGCTGCTGCTGCAGCTGATGCTGCTGCTGTTGCTGCTGCTGCAGCTGTATCTGGTGTTGCTGCTGATGCTGGTGCTGCTTGCGCGACTCCTCACGCACCAGATAGATGTCCTCGTAATCGTGATCCCCGCCTCCATTCTGATTGCCATTGCTGGCCATGCTCTTGTGCTGTTTGTAGTTGCTGTTCTTGGCGCCGCTGCTGTTGCTGTTGCCGTTGCCGTTGCTGTTGCCGTTGCTGATGTTGCTGCTGCTGCCATGCCGGTTGAAGCTCTGGCTGCGCATCTGCTGATGGTGGTGGCTGCTGCTCTTGGGCGAATTGAAGCTGGACGAGATGGAGACGGACTCGTCGGAGCCGCTGCCAGCGCCGCTGGAGCTGGAGTGGACATCCGCCTGGATGGTCATTGCATTGCCAGCCTTTGACTGCATTATCTGCTGATGCTGCTGATGCTGCAGCTGCTGCTGCTGCTGATGATGGTGGCTGTGATGGCTGTGACTGTGATGGTTCTTGTGCTGCTTCACGCTGCTGCAGTCCGAGTCCACGAACAGATCCCTCACCCGGTTGTAGATGATGTCCTGGGGGTCGTGCAGGAAGAACGACTCGCCCGAGATGCTGCCGTTGGGCGAGGGCGTGGCGTACATGCCGCCGTTCCTCATGGGGTTCACATAGAGCCCATCGTTGGGCAGCAGCGCCCCGCCACCGCCCGTTGAGCTGCTTCCCCCGCCGCCACCATTGCCGCCCATGGAGGAGCTGCCGTTGTACAGCTTCTCCGAGGAGCTTCGCGACTGCTGCGAGTACAAGGCATCGCTGTTCTTGCGCGAGATTCCCATCCCAATGCCCATGCCCATGCCCAGGCCCAAGCCCATGGCCGATCCGCCTGCGCCTCCAGTCACTGCTGGGGGATGCAGGTAGAAGGGCTCCACATCGGAGCTCAGTGTGGACGATGACTTGGACTTGATGGTGTTGCTGCGGCTCGTCTGCTTCGAGGAGTTTGAGTTTGAGTTGCAGCTGCTGCTCAGATGTTGCTGCTGTTGCTGCTGCTGCTGTTGTTGCTGCTGTTGATGGTGGTGTTGCTGTTGTTGTTGCTGCTGCTGCTGTGTTTTATGTCGCTGCACGCTGTTCTTGCTGTTGTAGTCCACAGATGTCCCGTGCTGGACCAGCACATTCAGGCACTGCAGGGGGGCGGCAGAGAGTTAGCTTGTGGCAGGTGGCAAGTTGCAAGTTCAAGCCAAGTTCGGGTACTCACCTCAACCTGCTGGTTCTCGGCCGCATCGTTGATGGGGGACTTGCCATACTTGTCCAGCGACAACTTGGCTCCGTGATTGAGCAGCCAACGCACCACCGACAGATGACCCCGCGAGGCGGCAAAATGCAGGGGCGTGGCACCATCGCCATCGCGCAGATTGGGATCGACTCCTTGGTCCTGTACCTGTGGAGGGTTAACAGAAGAGGGTTCGGATTATTGAGGGCTATCCTCTACTGCCTCGTCCTAGGCAGCACATCAGTCTGCAGTCTCCTCAATATTCATACTCGCACAGCCAAAGGCTATAACCAATAGCCAAGCTGTCCCCTGTGGCACCAAAAAACTGTTCTATGGCGGTGTATTTTATTGTTGGATTCGGGGACCAGCTCAGCTGCCCAGCATCGAATAAAAATTGAAATACAATTGAAATTCCTCATGCTAAATCCTGTTAATTGTGTAGTCTCTGAAGCAAACTGTATGACTGTTTATTGGCTCAACGTATGTTCGGTGATTCCGATATATGCCACATAAACACACAAAGCTGCGACCTTTAAGCTTGAGTCCCATTCAAGCCCGATGGACCAGCCATCTGTCTCGCGACCTTCACTACGCTCAGCGATCTTTTATGGCGAATACTTTCCCACTCGCTCGTACTTACGGTGTGTCTCGCAGTGTAATGTCTGTCAAGTGGCGGACTGACCGTTCAGCCTTCCGTCCACTCAGTGTCTCACCTCACTGTACCATTGTCCTGTTTGATCCGAACTTTGCTTGTTTGTGCAGAGTGTCTGCTTGTCTGTTGGCAGCTACTCGGCTGGGTATCTCTCACTGTCCACTCAGCGTCTCACTCACTGTGTCACTGTACTGTCCGTTTTGGCGAGTCTGCCTTTTGGCTGTTTGTGGAAAGTGGTTTTCCACCCCGCCGTCAGCGCCGTCTTGCGGCAAATGAAAACTATTTAGTTCAATTTAGAAAGGTGATTTTCCACTGCCAGCCAGAAGACTCTACCGATGATCTTGAAAAATGCATTCTGGTTCTTGGCGAGAGAGAGAGGGAGGCGGAGAGGCAGAGGGGGAGAGAGCGGATACAATGCAATGGTCCATTGTCAGGTTAAGTTTTGCTTTGCATGCGCCACTCGCCACTCTGCCGCTCTGCCGCTCTCTCTCTCTCCGCTTCTTGGTCTGCTCTGACTCTCTTGTCGGACACATTCCCCAATTGATAAATTGAATAGGCCAGACCAGGCGACAAACTGGTCAAGAACCCCGTTAACCCAAAACAGGACCCAAAAGCACAGAGCATGCAAAACGAGTTGGAGGCAATTCGAGCCAACTCAAGTGTTCCAATTGACCCCCATTGGGTGCTGCTGCTACTGCTACTGCTACAGTTTCCCAACTATGTATAACTATATGGCAGCCAAAATTTGTGTGTTGTGTTGCACAGAGCCACTTGGCCACCATCAGCATCAGCTTACCATCCATTTGAGGCAATCCAAGCAGCCCATTTGTGAAGCGGCATGGATCGGTGCCATGCCGTCGCGTGCACGAACATAAAGCGAGCCGCCGGCCTCAAGCACCAGAAACTTGAGCACCTCCAAGTGGCCCTCCTGTGCTGCCAAATAGACGGGCGTGACATCATTGTCCATTTGCGTATTGGCGCTGCAATCGGCAAGGAAAAGCGTGCCAAAAAGAGAAACAAAAAAAAGAGACGTTCATATAAATTGGCATCCAATTAGAATGGCGTTGCTTAAGAGAGGAGGAAATCAAGTGTTTAATGATCAAAAAAGATTTGAGCCTAGCAAAAATAGCCTAAGCCTCCCAAAGCATTCACATGGCTGTCGCCAGAGCCATTCACATGGCATTCACATGGCATTCACACTGCATTCAGTCTACAAAAAATACAGCAATCCCATTGATATCACTGCGGGTAACATTATCACAAAGAAATGGACTGATTGAGCTCGAGCTTGAACCGATGGTTCATCGGTAGATCGGTGGATCTGGCTGGGTTCGACGGACCCTCCTCTAGCCTAGCTGTTAATTTGCTTGCTCTTTGTGCTCTTTTTGTGGCTCACTGTCCACGCATTAATCGATCGAACACAAGCCAAGCCATGATCGAATGGAATGTGGCGCTGTTTTTATGTGGGAAAATAAACTCAAACCGGGCCAAAGTCCGGGCCAAAAAATGTTAAGTAAACCCCCTTCGAACCTCACAACACTCCGGCGATTGTTCTGCTCCTTCCGCCCCACACCACTCAGCATGGGCGTGGCCTCATCGTCGTCATCATCATTGGAGTCGGGCTCATCCTCAACATCCAAACGATCCCTGACAGCCTCCACAGCGGCCTTCCTCTGCTGATGCTGGTGTGGATGCTGATGCTTGTGCGCCTCCATCATGAGCTCACTTAGGTCGTGCAGTTCGCTGGTGTTGGGCTTCTCCTGTCCGCGGCTATGGCTATGGCTGTGGCTGTGGCTGTGGCTGTGACTGTCCCTCTCCTGATCCTGGCCACCTAGCTCCGCGGGGCCTGCCTGCTCGATCTCCGAGTTGCTGCTGTGGCTGCTGTGGCTGCTGCTGCTGAGTATGGCGGCCGTTACCTCCGTGGCGATGATCGTGTGGATGTCATTGTTCGATTTGCTCTTCTGTTTGCTGCGGCGGTAGGAGGTCAGACTTGTGGTCATGCGGCCCAGCAGGCCCTTCTTAACGCTGATGGTGGAGAAGTAGCTAGAGGGGAGTGGGATAAGGATGGGATTGCAAGGAGGGTGGAAGTGGTTGGGCACGTTAGGTTGGGGTTCAAGATCAATTTTCAGTTGAAGTTTCAGTTGCAGTTGCAGTGCCAAGGGGTTGGGTGAGTACTCGTGTGTGTGTGTGTTGGTGTTTGGATTGATTGCTTGCTTGATTGATTGATTGATTGGTTGGTTGATTGAAGTGGAGTGCTTGGTGCTTTAGCAGGAGTCTCCTGATCGCAGGACGGGCCTTGGCTTACCTACTCAGTCAACACTCAACGTTTAATATTCGTTTCGCACTTTCGTTTTTGTGGTTTGTGTGTCTGGGAGGCTTCTTCTTCTTCGTCTTCTGGTTTTTCCGTTTTTAAATTCACTCTGATTTTCCCAATACCGTTAAGCACTGAACACTGAACGAACACAAAACAACAACAACAAAAATAATATACATAGATGTGAAACTGGTTTAGGAAAAATCACTTTGAATATTTAAACCGCCGCTTGATGTGTTTTTTTTTCTCGGTTTTCTTTTCGGTTGCGTGGATTTGCATATCGAGTTTTTTTTTGCTGTTGTCTGGGCTACGTACTACTCGTACTACCAGTGTCCCGGTTCATACGGAACACTTTGGGTTTATGGCTTATCACGGGGTCTCATTCGGCTGTCGGCTGTCGGCTGAAACCGAAAGTCTGTTGCGGCCCGGCTCCGGATCCGTTGTCTGGCTTCCGATGCGGCTGCTCTGAGATTAAACCCTCGCTGCTCGATCTGCTCGACAAACTTCTAGTACATTACATTATTTCTCCCTCTGCTACTGCTACTGCTTCTGCCTCTCCTCCCACCCACCACTGATCTGGCATTTTTTTTATTTTGGTGAAATTAACGCTTAAGAGCGAACAAAAACGAACAACAACAAAAACTGCACTAGCTGAAGGAGGGATGAGAGGGCGGTGCACCAGACGTTTCTCTGTGTTACGCCTGACTCCCAGTGGATGCCGCGGGCCATGTGGCGTCTGCTGCTGCTTCTGCTGCTGCTGCTGTTACCATTTAGCTGGCAACGCGAGCACAGCTCTGCTTTCCACATGCCACACAGTGGGGCAAGAGAGTGGAAGCTGCTTAAATCGGACTGGGACTTAAACAAAGCATAAATTAAAGTCCATTTTAAACAGATTTCAAAGAATACTGCACTACTTTTAGTTATATTCGTTCATTCAAATTCTACTTTTTTATCCGCCTATCGCATAGTTGCAACTTAATACTTGGGGATATTTTTGCTTTAATTTTTAAACCCTTTCCTATTTTGTATATCCCTTTTTCCATACCTGTGGCATGTATCTATTTTTTGTGGCTAAATGTCTGTTTAGAGTTTTAGTTTTTATTTCTGTTTTGAGTGCTGCTCCCTTGCTTCCATGGACATTGTACCACTGTGCTTTCGCCCCTTGCCAATGATGCTGGCTGGAGCGGAGGCGGTGGCGACGATGATGGGTAATGTGCAGATATACGTACTCGTATCTGTACTGTTCACTTAGTCAACTGGCTCACGACTTCATGGGTATTGCACACACACACGGAATACCCGGGACCGGGAGGGAGATCCACAGACTGAGCGGCAGAGCGGCAGAGTGGCAGAGGGAGAGAGAGCGTGCAAGAAGTGGCAGAAGGCGCTTCAAGTGGCTTTCTTCGTCCGACTTCGGACGACTTGTTACATTTTCCAGCTTTTCTCGCTTTAGAAATGAATTGTAAACCAATTAAAGTTGATTTTTCATCTTTATCCAACACCCGCCACCCGCCACCCGCCACCCTCTCCCCCGTCACCCGTCCCCTGTTTCAGCTTCTGTTTGGTTTTTGTCTTCTGCTGTCGCTTCTTTCAAATAGGTGAAAATACAGTAAGAAATATATTTATATATGTATGTATATATGTATATATATAAGTATTGTATTCCCAATTTGCTGATATCTTCTCATATCTGCTCTGCTCTGCTCTGCTTTGCTCTGTGCTTTTTTTGTTATTGTTTCTAATTGCAATTTAATAATTATTTTTTAATTTATTTAATGTGTCTTGCCATATAGAAAACACCAAATTGAAGCCCCGACAAATGAAAGGCGGCATAATTGAGCTGCAGACGAAAGCAGGAGGATGGATGAAGAGGAGAGGCCTCACACGAACCTCGTTAGCTGTGCCAGTTGACAGTTATATGTATGTATGTACTCGTATGTACACATATTGTGTACCCGTTTATGATGAGACAGCGGCAGCCCCAATGTTGGATTTAATTGAACATTTGCGTGCACAAGTGAGGCTGGTGATTGACGATCGCCGCTGCCAATCGCCGATCACTGAGAGAATGCAGAATGAAAGCAACTCGGATGACACAAATGGACCACTATGAGATACAGATACAGACAGTCAGACAGTCAGACAGGCAGACAGAGCTGGACAGAGAGCGCGAATGAGACAAATACAAAGACGATTGTCTTACAAATCGATTATTAGAAAATTTTAAATGATTTTCAGGCATTTGTGGGAAGCGACACCACCTTCATGCTCCACCATTTGTGGCACTCAAGTGGCAACATTCTCCAGCAGATTCTTTGGACAATTGCTGCTCCGTTTGTGGGGCGCACATTTTGTGTGCCATTCAGTCAGCCAGTTAACCATTCGTTGGCTAGATACCATATCTCTGGAGGTGTCATTTGGATTTGTATAATTTGTATGAATTTTACGGGTTTTCTATCATCAATTTCAAGCTTCCTTTATGAATTTATTTCAATCTATCTAACTAAATATATTTCCAACCATCTCTGCATACGTTTCTTCTCTCACCTTTCGATGAATCTTTCTCCCAATGGAGTCGGTCTCAACTATAGAAATTTAAATAAATATTTATCGAGGTTCTTTGTTATCTACCCAGCTGTCTATCATTTTTTTTATTTATGTGTCAATGCCTATGTTAAATTGTTATATATTTATCTATCTATCTATCTATCTATCGTTCTTATGCAAAATACACGCACCGAAGGGGGTGGTACATTTCTCGATATGCAAATTCTATCTAGACTAGATTAAGGTCTCTAGAACTCTGTGTATCCATTTGGGTAATCTTTCTATGCAACCATTCCTGTTCCTGCCTATTAATTATCATCTCTACATCACACTAATCAATATTTTTATTCCTTCTATCAAGTGTTTCTGCTCTAGACTTCACTTTAGACCAAAGAATTCTCAAAGCCTTGGCTACTGTTCAAATACGAGCCAGAGGTATCTCCGAGGTTCAATCCTTCATTCGGAATGCCACAAAAAGTCCATTAGTAAAATTTACTGTCCATTTAAGTTACTGGCAGTTACAGTTTCAACATAAATTATTATTATTATGTTTTGTATGTTGTATTTTTGTAGATTTCCTTGCAGTTTCCATTCCCCGCAATCTTTTCAGTTTTCTTCCACAAGCACAAAGCACTCACAGAATATTTTCATTGATCGGAATTGGTAAAACTTTTTTTGGTCACACACAAACACACACCACACACACACAACACAGAACACAGAACAAAATACGATCACAATATTATTATTATTATTATTATTTTTGAAGTAGGGAGATATCCGAATCGGTTTTTGGTTCTTGGGTCAGTCTTTCGGGTCTGACTGGCTGGCTGGCTGGCTGGTAGGCTGGCAATCCTCCTCGCTGCCTTGGCCAATTGATTATTTGTAACTGAATGGCTGAAAGATGCGGCCGAGGCTACCTTTTCATGGTTGCGGTTACTGGATCTCGGGCTGGCTTCAGCATTAAGCTTAATGTTGTTGCTGTTTGATGAGTGTTGCCGATGTTGCCGATGTTGCTGGTGTTGCTGTTTCTTTTGTTGCTGTTGCTGTTGTGTGTTGCAGTTCTTTGGTACACTGAAACTGTTAATTAATTCGCGTTCCGATTCGTTAACTGCATTCGAAATACTTTGAAGCGCGAAATTTTGTCGGCTTCTTCTGGCTGACCAGCGCGTTGCAAGCTCTCTGGGGCTGGGGCTGAGGCTGAGGCTGCTGGGTGGCAAAGGCGCTGTTGCTGGCGGAGGCGTAGGCGTGTCCGCAGCTTTTAGGCCCGAGCTGCTGCTGCTGCTGCTGCTGCATCGAGCATCAGAGTCCGAAGCGAGACGAAACCGTACCAGATCCCACATTGAAATCAAAATTCAAATTCATTCTATGGCCGCATGTTGCTGCCACTGCTACTGCTTGTAACGGTTTTTGCGATCGCTGCGATGTGGGTAAACGGTAACAGCAACACCACAACGAACGAACCCACGAACGAACAAACGAAGACGCTGGCGGTGCGGTGGCGGTGCGGTGCAGCAGAGCAGAGTCAAGACGGAACGGAACGAAATGAAACGAAAGCACCGTTCGCTTCGACTGGCCAAACGCGAATAGCCAGCGCCAACATCGAGTGGCCAACGCTGGCACTGGCACTGCCACAGCCACAGCCACTGTCGCCGCTTCCAACGGCTGCCCCAACCAGCTCAACCCAAGCTCAGCTGGGGCAGCCATCAGCCACCAGCCACCAGCCACCAGCCACCCCGAGCGGGTGGGGAGGCAAACCAGCTTTGTGCCACAAGAAGCGCTCATCGCGCCGCCGCTCCACGCATTATTATCAAACGATCTACGGCGAAGGCTGGCCTAAGATTTACTCCGACTCCGAACACAAAACTGAGGGGATCAGTCTACGTTCCTCTTCAATTATTTAGCAGAGCCAAAAAGCTGTGCATCTGGCATCAAAATACATCACTCAAGTTGCAACTCATCGATCAGCCCTCGTTCTTAGCTGGAATCCCTGGAGCAAGCAGCGGCTCTCCACCAGGTTGAATGGTCTCGTCTTTGCATACAACATTATCGAATAGTTCTGAGGCGAGGTTTGCCTCAGAAGTTATTGTGGGAAGAAAGTCTCTAAAGCGAATTTAGTTTCTTCTCTTCACGAGAAACCCATTGGACATTGGGAGGGTAGTAAACGGATTGCCACAGGCGAGAGAACTGATCGAGCAGCCCGCAGTTAGCTTTTGTTGCTTTCTGTGTCGCTGTGTCGCTGTGTCAGTTGTCATGTCAATTGATCTGCCGCGGCACGTTATAAATATGAATTGCAAGTTGCAGCTTGCAGCTTGCAACTGACCAGATCAGATCCAAGGTAGATCCAGGAGAAGGAGAAGGAGGAGATGGAAAATGGAAGATGCAAGAGAACAGGAGAGAAATGGTAGAGAAATGGGAGAGGTGCAGAGTGGAGTGGAGATCAGGCTTTGGCATTGATTCTGATTCCTTGACTGGTCTGAGGTTGCTCCACTTCGATTCGAATGAAAGAAACTTGTTGCAACGGTGCTTTTGTGGTGGTGCTGCTGCTGCTGGTGCCACAGATCCCCGTTCCCCTGCCCCTGACATCCAGTTTGACTCCAATTGAAAATAGCACAAGATAGAACCAAACTTGGCTTTGAAGCCGGCTGGAAGCTGCAACTCGCTAGCTTCGCTGGCTTGCCTTGCCTTGCCTTGCCTTGCTTTGCCACTTGGCTCCCATTCGAAGCTGGAACAATTAAATGAATCTTTTCCGCTGTGTGGTGGACGTGTGCTTCTTTGGGTCGATAGGAATTTGGGTGAATCCAGTAGCCAGTAGCCAGTAGCCAGCAGCCAGTGGACGGGCGGGAATCGTTGGCCCACTTGGTGGATCACAGAGCACCTTCTGGTTCTGCCTCTCTCCTTCCCCAGCTCAACTTCATTCTTTGTTCATTGTTGCATGAGCTAATAAGTTTTAATTAGCGCATTTAATTGACTGTTTTCAGATCTAAAAATCTTCGATGGGGGGAGGATACTTAATAATTTCTCAACTCAAAAGCTAAACTCTGACGATAATCAGATCATTGCAGAGAGATTTGAGACGGGTCCAGCTCACAAGAGCTTAGACTTAAACAGGTTTATTGGGTATTGAATGGGTCTTTCTTTGGAATTGTTTATCAATGAAATTAAATATAGGAAAATATTTAAATTATATTATAGAAAACGTCTAGTAAAAGTCTGTTTAAATTAATTATAAAACATTTGCAGTGACCCATTCTGAGATCTTATTTATCTGTCGCACATTTTCTCTCTCCAATTTACTGTACAATATAAATGAAGTGGAAATCTCGCATTGTGGTAATTGTTTAAACGCAAGAAAACTCCAGCCAATTGGAACATCGAACAAATCAAGGAAATAATAAAATACAAATGGGACTGCGACAATCGATCGTCAATTGTCGATCGTAGACAGTCGACCGAGTTCCCCCTGCATTTAGCATCTGATATTGGATACACTGTACAATATTGTATAAATAAATAAAGAACGACAGAAAAGCTTTCACACTATGCTACATTTTGTGACGGGGAAGTACGTCCGTCAGCAGCTTTTGGCTTCTATTTAACTTACCAAATATCTACAGATGCTGCCACCAGCAGTTGCACACAATCGAGGCAGCCACGCGCGGCGGCATAGTGCAGGGCCAGCGCCCCTCCGTTGGGCCTTTCGTTCGCCGAAACATTCCCCGGATGGTGCAGTTGGCCGATGTTGCTCATGTTCATCATCTGGAGGGGTCCACCACCCAGATACGAATCCAGCTGATGGGCGTGCATCATTCTGTTCAGGTTGCTGCTGTTGCTGTTGCAGCTGCCGATGACTTTGTTGTTGTTGCTGTGTTGCAGATTGTTCAGCTTGTGGCTGTTGTGGTTGGCGTTGATTATGTTGCTGTTGCTGTGCTTCAAGTGAAGATTCGAGCTTAGAGCATAGTCGTTTATGGTTCTGGGTAAAAAAGTGAAAAGAACATTTGGATAAGCATATCAAGAAGGGCTTTTTGTTGATGGTTTTTATGAATATTATTCGAACACAAACTAAATATAAACTAATAGTATAAATAAAATATAATATATAATATAGTATAATATTTAGGTAATATAGATCAATAAACTAATAATGAACGTTTTTTATTTTTTAGATAATTTTATTTCAATACTCAAAAGTATAGTTTTCATTTCATACTCTTTCCTCTGCATGTTGAAGTCCCTGTTAGGCTTTACAGATATATCAAAACTATAAAAAAATACCTACTGCCCAATACAACTCTGAAGATCTAAAGAAATTTCATCTATGGACAGTCAAAAAAGAAAAAATATTACTGAACATTTTAAAACATTTCCCAAAAACTTTAAATAATTATATACTACTAGGTTGTTTCTTACTTTATATTTGAACATTTTGTATAGGTGTATACAATGTATATACATAGGTGTAGATACGAAACTTTACACCCTTAAGTGGGGGTACTTTAGGATTGGTAAGGACGGAAATTCTTAACTTTTCTATCATGCGAGAATAAATTGTTCATCGTGTTTTTTCGTGCCGATTTTGCTCTGAGCGAACCCGCACGCCCATGGACAAAATTAAATTTTTCAACACGAACACATGGTCTCATTTCATGTCACGAAAACACGGTCCATGTACTCCTCTACTTCAGAGTGTTTCCATGAAAATAAAAGAAAAGTCTCCGCTTTAAATGAAATCGTTGCCTACTTTTGGGCATGCGCGTGAAAATAAATTGCAGTCAACTTCGCTGCTGGAAAAACAAAAGACTTGAGACACGAACTTGTTGTTAGTTTTTCACCAAGATAATAAAAATGCTTCAAGAAATTGTAATTTATATATCAAATTATATTTTTTGGTTACTGGAAGCTATCTAATCGTAGTATTCGCCTTCTGCTACGGCTTTTGTATTCATCAAGTTGAGATGAAAAATTAAAAAAGCCTGAAGGTCGAACTTATTGGCCACAATGCAAATAGATTTGCATTAAGAGAAGGCAATTTTCAGGGCAAACAAGCAGGACAATGAACATGAAATGTGTATAATGAACGTTTTTGAATAAAATGAACATTCGAGCTTTAGATTTGGAATACATTTTGATTGAACAAAGTGGAAATGAATCGTTAAAATAATGGAATAATAAGCTATGGCACACTGCATTTAATTTAACAATTTTTGAACAAAGCAAACAGACAGAAACAGTCAAACTATTTATAAATAGTGTTCAAAACAATTGCACCCCCTCAGAAAACCAACAAAAAATTATTAGATGCTTCTCTTAATTATTAAAGGAAGTACCGACAATTAAGGTTGATTGCATCTGTCTGGGTCTCCGGCTCTCCGGCCCTCTGGCTCCTTCGACTGCATTGGCTGACTTCACTGGGTGCCCTTTTCCAAATCACTAAACCAGGTCAAGTCTACTGCCTCCACTACTCGTGTTTATGCGACTGTGCCGATGCTTTGGCATTGCTGACTCACTTGATCGTTGATCGTTTGTCTCCTCTGCGCTCCCCTGCTGTTTCCGCTGCAGAGCCACCAATCATAATGATACTCGCAATGATAAAACTAACAAAACTGCCTGCCTTAGACCTGCCCCCTGTTCAAAGAGAAAAAGCAAACCCACACACACGAAAACAAATTAATTGCTAGCAGCGATAATGCACTGCGGTTGCGAAGCATGAGATACCCTTTACCCTGCGTGATTTTAATTTAATAAATTTTAATATTAACTAAATTAAATAAAATAATGTAGCAATATTCATAACACAAATAAATAGGACTCAGTGGAGTCATGAAGGAAGTTGCTGCACTTTTTTTGGATTATGTAAAAAGATATTGGGCCAATAATTTGTAGGAATATTTTGAAGAAACAAAAAGTATTTGTATTAAATACAGTTCCTACTCGTATGGTATAGCAATTCGTATATACCCAACGCCAATTTAAGAAAAATGCTTTTCCGCTGTTGCTTTTGGTCTGCTTTGTGTGTGAGTGTTGTGCTTTCCCAGTTTGGCGAATGATAAAGAAACAGAAAGCCGAGAAGACGACACTTTCTTCCAGTTTATTGCATCAACAGCAACAGCAGCAGCAGCAGCAGTAGTAGCCGCAGTAAAATGAAAACGGGCCGGTAGCAGGTGTCAACTAAGCAGGGCGGCAGGTGCCACAAGCCGCACAAACCAACAAACACCGGCCATAAACACACAAACACCACAGAAAAAGTGAGTGAAAAAAAAGGGAAATAAACTATTTGGCAAGAGTATTGCGGGGCAGTTGGTCAACCAAATTGGTGAACAGGGTTAGGGAAATGTTGATTTAACTTGCTCCAACATTAAGATTTGTTACGAGTCCCACAGATAAGAGGCGCTAAGGGGTCAAATTTCGGATGCTGACAGCATGGTCTAATCCAAGTACGAGTACGAGTACGAGTATGCACAGCTAGCTGACAGAGAGGGTCAGAGAAAGGTCTGCTCTTTTCTTTTATGATGTTTAGCACATGCATGTCAAGTGGAATGGAATATGTAGTTGCATCAGCTGAAGATCTTCCAAGTACGTTGCCAAAGCAAAAACAGAATGTGGTGGGAGAGTTTATTTGTAATGTGAAATAGTTCCAAGCGAAGAACATAATAGTTAGCAGATATGTGTAAAGTTTTCTCACTTCAGAATGATTCTTAAAAGACTTCTTAGACCGGGGAAATTATGTGTACCAAACTAGCAAAACTTTTCCAGATGTCAAACGAAAAAGAAAAAAAAGAATTTGGCCATGGATATTCGGTGTAGGCAACAAAATGATTTTCAGCAGACTAGACTAAAAACTATTAAGCAAAGAAGCCTGTTATTATCATCGATGGGTAGGGGACAAGGAGGGAAAGCTACACACATATGCATATATATTCTCCCATACTCGTAACTGGCAACGGAAGATGATAATCAATTCGTGATTTAATATTGGGTGAATGTACTGGGAAAGCTACTCGTAGGCAGCAGAATGGGAGCAAAAATAATTATTAATATGATAAATAAAATATTCAAATGGGAATAATCCCTAGAGAGAACGCTGCCTCATGCTCCAAGCATAAACAATATACATATGTATGTACAGCTGTGTTTATGTACACATAATTAAATAAGATGACACTCAAATCACATTGAAACAACAAAAAAAAAGTTTTAAAATTTTTAGTTGATTTGTTTTTTGGGTTTTCTTTAGTCACACTTCACTGTAGTTAATTGGAATTTGGAGTAAAGTTATTTTTGAAGTTATTTGTTTCTTTTTTTTCTGTTCTCGTTTACCGTTCGAATTTCTGTCTAAAGAGAAGATTGGCGGAGATTTCACTGGCTGTCTGCGGGGTTTACCTTAATTTGATGGCAATGTCGCGACACTTGACGCATGGCACCTGACCCGATGAAGGAGTAACAGTGGCAGCAACAGGAACAGTGGCACTGGCACTGGAAGCTGCTCTCTTGGCTCCTGGACTGGCTATCGTTGCATACAGAGCCTCCTGGGGCTCGGCTTTTTCCTCAGCTTCCGCCTCCGTTTCGCTGGCAAAATCGACAACTAGCTGCTCATCCTGTGCCGGCTGCCTTCTGCTGAAGTAGCCCACATGCTGCTCCACGCCAGCGTTGGCATCCAGCAGCACCCTCTCGTAGGCGGCGCTTTCGTTCTCACTGAGAGCGAACCGCTGCTCGAACACCCGCACGGGCAGCGAGCTCTTCCGTAGCACCTCCATCCGCTTGTGGCGCAGCTCGATGGAGAAGATGAGGCGCACCCGGACGAGCCGTCTCAGGCCTTGCTGGGTGGATTGGGCACGCTGCAGGCGGCGCCGTTGCTGACGCAATTCGAGCTTCTCTAGGCCGCGCAGCGACTTGGCATCCACCAACAGGCTGTGGTTGTAGTCGGCCACCGAGGTGAGGTCCAAGGCGGAGCGGGTGCGTCGCCACGGCACCAGATCGAAGTGGGTGCCCGGCCAGGGATGAAAGTTTACTTGGCTGACGGTCTTATCCTTATCCTGGCGCAGGATCCAGTCGGAGCTGGAGATGGGACTGGGCTTTCCTGTTCCCGTTCCTGTTCCCGTTCCTGTTCCTGGCTGTAGTTTGACGTGCTCGTTGCGGGCACTGGCCTCCGGCTTGTGGCGTTTGTAGCGCGGCACGAGAGTCGCCTCCAGCATGCGTGCATCCAGGCCGTAGTCGCGACGCAGCTGCTCTAGCTCTTTGCTGCTGGCCGTGTACTGAGCACCGTTCCACACGATCACCGGCGAACTACTGGACATGGTACCGTCTCCGTCCCCGTACCCGTACCGTTCCGTTCCGTTCCCGGTTCGCGGCTCGCAGTTCCCAGTTCCCCAATTCCCAATTCCCGCTTGGCGTTCTCGTTAGCGTTCTCTGCTCTTTTTCTCTTGTTTTGTCGCAATCCGCTGATGGCTTTTAATTCTTTTTGTTTCTGTTTCTGTTTTATTTTTCTTTCGTTTCGTTTTCCGGTTTCCGTTCGATGTTGCGTTTGTCGCGTTTGTCGCGTCTGCCTTCCGTGACGACGTCGACGCAAATGTTGTTTGGCCAAAAGTAAAACTTCGACTCTGACTCCGATTCCGAATCTGAAACAAAAAAAACTCCTATGCAAAAGTTACGCCAACTGCGCAGCTGGCGTCGCTGCCAGCGCTGCCTGCGCCAGCGTTAGAGTATGATTAAGAGTTTTTGTTTTGTTTTGTTTTGTTTTCATATTTTTGTATGTTTTGTATTATTTTGTTGGTGGCGTTGCCGATGTTTGCTCAACATTGAAGAGTCGGAAGGGGGGAGGGAGGGCAGGGGAGCCTGAAGAGACGAATGAGCAACCCCCATTTCATTGTATTATACTCATATTTATTTACTTTTCACGCTCACTGCCATGTCAACTCCAACAACCCTCCTGTTGCTGTTGGCTTCTGCTGCTGTTGGCTGCTTCTGCTGCTTCTGCTGCTAGTGGGGCTGACGGCGGCTGCGACTGCGACTGCCCCCCAGTCATCGCTTCAAATGTTTCACTTGGCTGCGCACGCGCCAACAACAAGCAGAACAACACTCCACGGGGCCGATCAAAAATTTGTTGCTAATAAATGTACTCGTACTCGTAATATTGTTGCTGCTGTTGCTGCTGCTGCAGGGCATTCAACAAATTTCAACTGCGAGTCGAGTTCTATTCTCAGCTAATTGACAGCAACGGGCCATTGCCATTGTCCGAGCCAATTGGCCAACAACGACAAAGTTTGTATGTATAATGCACGATACAGATACATGTGGGTACATATGAATCCAATCCTACCATAAACACTACTGCGAGTACAAGTTTGGTTACAAAGGAAGGGGCGGACCCACTTGGACCACTTGCGTACGATTCGATTTAAAGGATGTCTTAATTTCTTTTTTACTGCACAGCCAAAAAATATTTGCTAATTTATGAATTGTTTGGCAGGGACGTTTCTCTCTTATATACATAAAGAAAATATATTTGCAGCCCTGAGCATTAGCCCTAATCTGGCCCATTATTAAATTACACTAGATATGGCAGTCGAAATACAAATCTACGTTTCATATATGTAAATATATTTAAGAGAGAGATGAAGATCCTTTAGTGCAATGTCTGTTGGGTTAGGTCAGCTCTCGCTTTAAATAAAATTGTATATTTTAATCCCTAATATTCCGACTAATTTATTAAACACATTAAATGGGAATACAATTTGTTACTCTCGTAAATCTCTTCTCATAGTTTTAGTCTGTTATCGAGTTACCTTTAATGGCAGCCGTCAGTATATTCAGACATCAATGGTATGACGGATATGAATCAATCATTCGCTGTATTTAGCAACTGAATTTCCAAGACATTCAAAAGATATCCAATGAGATACATACATATGTATTTTCGGCAACTCTCTACAGCTACTGTTGGGAGCCAGGTAACGGTTCTGGCAGCATCCCCCCATCTGGTGCATTGTAATCTGTATGCTAATATGCATCTGAATGAAGATACAATTTGAAAATGCCTTGTGCAATCAGCAGCCGAAACCCCAGCGGGCCAAGTGTGCCAAGAGCCATCATACACACCTATATATATACTCGTATATTTGTACAATACAATATCTATATATTATTGATATTACTTTAAATGTATGTCAGATGTTTTGATGATGGACAGTGTCGGCATGTGAATGCCGTCTGAATGATTTCTGCAAGCGACATTTCAGTTCAACCTTCGTGGCAGCTGAACCAAGCTGAACCAAGCCAAGCGAATTCATCTCAAATTTGAATTTGAATTTGAATGGAATGAATACTCGTACGTGAAATGCGGATGGAGGCGCAGTCAAAAGCAGATCTATTATAACGTGCTCGTATATTTGCATTATGGATGGTGCTTTATGGGGCTGCTTTATGGGCACAGGCGAGCCCTCCTCAATGACAGCCTTTCTAAGCGACATTTACTCGTTATATATTGGACACTGGCCACTTTAGCCAGCCGCCCAAGGGTTACTTGGGGCCCACTTAATGGACTTAATCTCTGACATTTTCATTTTCATTTTCATTGGCCTTTTTGGGTCACATTGCCAAAACAGAGATAAGCAGTGGATAAATAAGAGCGATTATGTAAAATGGAGCTGCAGCTGAAAGCGAAGGTTGAGGATGCTCGTAGGTCCAGGAACGCCAGAGACACAGCAGTCCAGAGCACACCATTGAACCAGAAATCATGACACTCTTCACGCCATTTGAACACACTCCACCATGACTCACGGTGGTACCTAAAGGGGGTCACCCAAGGGTACACCATGGGCTATAGTGGGCTCCCCAGTTTTCGCAACAAATAAATACATTATATTATAAAATCATATTGAATTTTCGCCTACAGTCGGCTGGCCCACTAGAGAATCTTCAAGAAGATTCGACTCAGTCAATGGGAACACCCCAGCTGGTCGCCCAACTACGATTACGAGCACTAAGTCATCCCCCGAGCAGCTGCTCATACCCGCCACAGATTTCCTCCAGTGTTTCCTCCACCATTCAGCAAATCGTTGCCACGCTTGAGTTGATCCACTTGAAGAACCTTCGAGAATTTGTATCTGTCTACTACATATATAATAAGGTACATAGCATAATTGATAGATGGGTGGGCCCCAGCGATGATCGAGTCGGGTACAAAGTACTCTGCATGTCTAAATTCAAAAACCTAACGAAGAATAACAAAATTATTCCGCTTGATGCAACCTAATTGGATATTCGCCATGGAAATGTGTTATAAAGAATCATGAATAATAATATGTAATTTTTCTAAGGCACAGAGATTGCATATAAACGAAACTTAAGTACTTGCGAGTACATTTAGGAGTGAAGTACGATCGTACTTAGTAAAGAATTCTGAGCTTAATCTATAAATATTATAAAATATTATTGCATAAATACCTGCGCCATAGCAATACAAAAAAATTACACGAAAACTTTTAGTCTGTGAAAAGGCTGAACAAATATTTTGAATAATAAAAATAATTGTAATGGGAAAATGATGGAGCTTACAGCTCACAGCTTTCACGTAAAGAACTCCATCCAACATTATGGTAAATGAATCTAAAACTTTAATGGCAATGTATCTGGCGCAAAGGCTGTGATCTGCAGTAGTTAAATATTCCAAAAAATAAAAAGAAACAAACCAAAACACCCGAAATCACCTCAAAAAGATGCTTCAGTGATTTTGAGGGGTAAAACCATAAAAAGAGGAATAATTTCTTCATGCAGGTGAGTTGGAAAACAGTGCTCGGTATTTGGTGGTTAACGATGCCCCCCTAGTCGGCGGATGGGAAATGATCGTAAAAGCCCCGTCCTCGAGCAACAGCAGAGACCCCAGCCACAGCCCCAGCCCCAGCCCCAAACCCAACAATAATACCATTAATGGTGGAGCAATAAAATAAAAGTAGAAAACGAAATTGTGGCTGGTTGCTAGTTGGTGTTGCTGCTTTTTGGGTTTGAACCATTTAATTATGAATATTAGGCAATTGTAAAATATGAATGAGGATAGGTAGGAGAGAACCAGAGAGAGAGAGAGAGAAAGAAAGAATTACTAAGAGAAGAGGATTTTAAATTGATGAACCAAATTTTCGCTACAGAATTTCCATTGATTTCAACCAGGAAAAAAGGGAAACGGCTTCTTTAAGTGTTCTGCCAGCTGAGTTTTTAATGTCTAACGAAATTAGAACTACTTACAGAATTTTCGTAGATATGTGGAAAGATTTGTAGTTGGTGAATAATATAAATATTAATTTCTTAGTTTGATTACCTCGGAAGAAAGTGTTTTTTGTTGTTCATTTTTAAATTATTCTGTCCGCCTATTTATTGTACATATTTACTGAGCATTTGCTGTGTGTCCGAACTTAATTTAATCTAATTAATTTATTTTTTACTTTTATTTACACTCAGCATATTATAATTTTATAGGTGTAAAATCAGGGGACCTTCAATAGAGTTTACCTGTGCAGATTGAATATTCCTATTGAATAATGGTTCAATGAAATTAAAAAACTTGTTCACAAATTTGGATGAACTCCCCCTAGAGATTGCAGTGAGGAAATGAAGCAAGCTTGCTTGACCGGCATCCGCCCCGTTGTCGGAGTTCAGCGGCTGGAGTTGCCACTGTTCGAATACTTTTACTTTTTGCTTTGTTTTATTTCATTACTGGATTTCTATTGTTTCTTTTGCCTGCCCATCAAAAGCAGAACAAACCGCTAGTATTCGATCTAACGGTTACAATCGGTGGCGTTCGTTTTCGTCTGTTCATCTTTCCATCTTGTCGTTCCCCCATCCATCTCGTCGTCAATTGGCAATTCAAATTCAAATTTAAATTTTTCGAACGGCCGAGAATGGAGACGCGGCATGTTTTCACTTTCGTGTGTGTTTTAAAAGAGCGAAACAATAAAAAAAAAATAGAAAGCAAAAGTAAATGTGTGCAAGAAATTGTTAAACTTTAAACTCTTCAGATGAAAAGAGCAAAGAGAGAGAGAAAGAGAGAGAATAAGTTTAAGTTTAAGATCAAGAACTTCAGCAAACTTCAGCCAAAAGCTCATCCAGCACAGCACATCCGAAGCGACTCTCCCCCGTCCCTGTCCCTTGCTGTTTGTCTTTCCATTCATATGCAAAGCGCAATCATTCAGCGATTCAGACGAAGTGAGTCTGTGAAAGTAAGCCATGGCAGGTGCAAGTCAGAGCCAAAGCCAACCCAAACATTTGCCTAACAATCAGCCATCAGAAAACGGGGCAAACAAAGGGAGACATCTGAAGCTCTGGCACTGCCTCTGCACTCGCACCTGAAGACTCACTCGAGTTGTGACAGGTCGCGGTTCCTCTGAGCTCCCCCCCCTATGCGGAAAACAAAATTAAATCTGCCTCCAGGGACTACATAGTGAATGTGTGGTGAATGCCCCACCCCTTAAAGGTCCCTCCAGACCAGGTGAAGTGGAGTAAAGTGGCAACTGCAAATGAGTCAACAGGCGTGTAAATATGAATTTGAATATCCCTCAGCAATTTCGAAAACTAAAGCAAACTTCAAAGAATAGGATTACTTTAATATAGGATATGGCTTGAGTTTATATACAAATTAAATTACAAACCAAATTGATTTGAGTTTATAAACAGATTCGATTTGATTTGATTTGAAAGCTCTTCTAATTAGAGTCTCGAATCGATGAACCCTGAGACTCGACTCTCTTTTCGCTGTTTCTGCTGTTTCTGCTGTCGGCTAATGACCAAATGTGTGGAGTGGATTAGCCAAACCGAGTGGAGGTAGCTGCGAGGCGAACACTTGGACAAATGACCAATTATGATGGGCGACACAGCATTGAAGACACTCACTCGAGGAGAGAGAGAGAGAGGGACAGAGTCAGAGAGATGTGTGATGGGGGGGAAACCCGTTTCTGCTCAATGGAAATAAAACATGAAAATCCATGCAGCCGAACGGAGTCTGCGGCGATATGTTTTCTAGTTCGTTTTTGTGTGTCTGCGGTTTGCTGGAAAATTGTCGTATGTAAACGGTTTGGTTTGCCTTAATAATTGACATTGGTGGAAAGCTGCGACTTTGCCGGGCCGGTTGTTGACCGCATTGAGAGATTGGCTAACAGCTCTCCTCCTCTCTCGTCCCACCCAGCCGCCCAGCTGCTCTTCTCAGCCACAGCACCGCCATCGCCCCTGGCTAAATAGGCATCGCCCGCGCCTTCAAGTCTGTGGCGGTAAGCACACAGAAAACCAACGAAAGCAAAAGGATGATGACTGACCGGCCCCAGAGCAGGAGGAGTAGAGTATGATGTTGAGATGTGGATGATGATGATGAGGAGGAGGAGGAGGAGCAGGCACAGCATTGCAGAGCAGAGCAGAGCAGGAGGTGCCAAACGAGTTCCCCAACAACTTTACCCAACGTCGTCCTCTCAGTGATAAACGAAATTTCACTTTTTCTTTTGCAGTTTCTTGGCTTTTCTTTTCTTGGCCTACGATTGAAATTTTGTCTGTTTGTTTGTCAGAAAAAGCGTTGCTAATTAACACACAGCCGAGCAACAAAACAATCACAAATTGCAGAAATAAATACAACAACAAATACCAATATAAATACAATAAATAAAATACGAAATAATAATTGTCTGGCGATCTATTCAAGTGTTGCCAGCGACGTCTGGCGAGTGGCCTGCAATCATTTGATCGTTTTGCCACCTTCCCCCCTCCACCCCATCAATGCAATCTCAGCAAAATAATTATGGTGGGTGTGTGTATCTGTGTATCTATGGATCTATTTTTCTGTGTGTTTGGTTGATACTCGGGTTGAACGAACGCAGGCAAAGAGTTCAAAGAGAGAGAGAGAGAGTTTCCTTATGGAAATCAGCATACGTAGTGCTAGAAACGATCTGCCCCAACCCCCTAGCTATGTATGTCCCAAATTAGTCATAGAATAACAATAATATTTCTCAAATTAAAACCAAATTAACCGAAAATGTTCACAAAACACATAGCAACAACAGAAAAATGAAAGGAAAAGTATATTCATCGAGTCGACCATTCAAATACCCTAATAATATTCCGAAGGTGAAAGATGCCAAAAGCTGAGAAAGAAAATGTTGATTTAAATAAATTGAATATAAAAATAAAATTATTATATTTTCAACAAATTTAAAATATTGTATTTATTTTAAAGTCTTTACATTTCCATTAAATATTGCTTGAAATAAACCAATCTTTTTTATTTAATGTTTGTAGCTAAAAACCGAATATTTAAATTAAATTTGGGTGTTAAAAATGTCATGGCACAGATCGATCCTTAGTGAAAAATTAGGCTCTGCAGATTAAAAAGTTTGTCTTAAACAATTTTGCTATTCACAAAGGATTCAGGATAAGGACTCCATTATAAAATGGGGACTTACAGCTCTGAAAGCCAGGTATGACAAATGTATGCACCATGGAGTGCCGAAACAAACCTCTGGCCTAAATAGGAATACCCAGTCCCTCCTGCAAGAGCATTAAATATAATGCAAGAAATGTTATTAAGCTCAGCGATTGCCGTGTCACAATGAGCGAGTTTTACCAGGGGCAGGGGAGTAAGGGAGGAGTAGGGGGATCCATTAAGAGAACGTGGAACGGGGAACGGGTAACGGGCGTGAGTGTGTGCAACTCCGAAACAAAATACAATTTTATGCGGTTTTATTATTATTTTTGTTGGTTCGTTTTCGGTTTTGGATTCTACTCTCTGCTCGTGCATCGTGGATCACGTCAGTGAGCATGGATATGGATAGCTGCGCCGTTCATTTATCACGGCACACGCTTTAGAGATGGTATGAAACCGTGTGGCATGGGGTGGCATGGTGTGGCATGCGATATGGAGTTGCATACAGACGACGCATTCACTCCCATTACAACACACTGAAACCCCCACCAGGGCAGGGGAGTGGAGTGAATTGGAGTCGTAATTATCGCAGCAAGTCGTATAATCAGTCGCAGCCCCAAAGGGTTGTATAACTTAGGCAAATCAAATCGTGATATGACCAGCTTTATGGAGAAAGCCATCTGTGTGCTGTGCTTCTCCACTCCGTTGCCCTGTGGCATGGAAGATTTTCTGATGCTGAAAAAGTTCTCCAAACACAAAAATATATATCTATTCACTTTCAGGAAAGTTCAGATCCAAGAAGACGAAGATACATTTTTGGCAAAATACTTAAGCAGCAGAGGCACCGTCTGTTATCGGGAGATGGTATAATGGAATGTGTTTGAGACTCTCAATTTGACAGACATCAGTTAAAGGTCTCGCCAAATTAATGGCAGACTTCTGTGTATGTTATTTTCCAGATATATAACTCATATTTCTTATCCTACCTATCAGTTTCATTGAGCCAAAATATGAGTAGTTTGGGCTGCATATTCTGCAAGCCAAGTGGTTTGGCAATGTACTTTGCAATGTAAATAAATGAAAATCAGTCATAGCTGCGTAATGGCTTGATTTTCTTCAAGGCTGTGGCTCTCATTGCTCCAATCGTAATTGAGTTTTATCCTAGTCGCCGTCAGTAAATGGAGGGAACTTACCGCACACCATATCCAGTTGGAAGTGCAGTTGTCGCAGCTTCTTTCCAAGTGTTTCTCGCACCAACTCTTCACACACTAAAGCACTGGCACAGCACACACATTATTGGCAGTGGATCATCACTATATCATATCATCGTACTATCCCCAGAGTTTCACACACACAATGCCAAAAGCAAAGAAGTAAAGAATAACAAACACACAAAAAACAAAAAGAGTTTAAGTTCTTATCGGAGCTTTTGCAAGCAACTAAGGTTTGTTTTTGTTTCTGGCAAATGGAGCTTAGTTTCAGATCATCTATCGATCGCGCGATGAACGGTTGAAAGAGTCGTTGGCGGCGGAGGTGGTGGCGGCGCTTGTGGCGGTTTGTAGAGCGCGGCACGTGCTAGGCGGACAATGGTCGCGGCTTGTTTGAGGCTTGAGGCCGGTTGGTGGTTGTTGCAGACCAGCTCGGCCAGCGGTCGCCAAAGAAATGTAAAGAGCCGAAAGCAGCGGACCCCAAAGAAGTGCCGATCGAGAAAGCTCTTTGGACTTGTTGTTGCTGCTGTTGCTGTTGTTGTTGATGTAAACACAAGCTCAGTCGGGTATGCAGCAGGTAGGCGCGCGTGCGTGTGCTCGTTTGTGTGTGTGTGTGTGTGCGCGCGGCTGCGCTGTGGCTGTGGCTGTGGCTGCGACTGCTGCTGCTGCTGCTGCTGCTGCTGTGGTTTGTCTTCAGTTGATTTTCGATGCGCTTTTTGCACATTGCTAGACTTTTTCTTGCTCGCCTTTTTGTATTTTCAGTATGCTGGAATTTCTACTATATTTACCCTATCCCTGAGGAGGGTATTCTGGCAACGATCAGGTGTACGAAAAGCGCTGAGATGTGTCCATCTGGCGCACAGGAGTGATCTCGAAGAGAGCCAAAGAAGAATTTACACTTCAAACTTAAAGCATATCTGGAGATTAATTGCAGCCTTTAGTCTTTAGTTATTTTATGTACATATACGTATATAGGATAGCCATATAGATAGGCATGTATAGAACCACTATGAACTTTCAAATAATTCTGCTAATTGTAGCTACTAAATTGTATTATTTTTATACTGCAAGTTTTTCGAGGAGAAATCCAAGGGCATAGAAACTTCGGCAAGACTTGGATGAATTTAATCCATCTTTATTTTGTTGTTGTTTTTGTTGTACGTATTCGTTGTATTCAATAGAATTTTTTTTGCTTTTTTTTATGGTCAAGCTGGCGGCGTCATGCGCGTTAGCAGCGTTAGATCTGCCTAACGGTTGTTTATGGCCAGTTTAAGGTTTTATGCATAATTGTTTGAGTCGTTGCTCTCTCTCTCTCTCTCACACACACACAGCCCCCTGTGCCCCCCACAGCACCGAGGTGGCATTGGCAAGGCAAAAGCTCATTTAAATGCAATCAATCAAAAGTTTACAGCTAATTAGCCGCAACGACGATGGACAATGCAATTTAATAGAATTATTGGAAAACACTTCATCAGTGCCCCCTCGATCGATCGATCGCAAATCCACTAATGAGGCAACCACTTGATTGGCAGCCACTTGATTGGCCATCCAGCGATTGAGGTGCCGCTTTACGATGTGTTTACGATGCAGCAATTTACATTTGCAACGCGAACTTTGACCCTACGCTTTGGCCTTGGTTCGATTAAGATTTAATTGTCGCAATGCACTCACCTGAGAGCCGTCGGTTGATAGGTGGAGAGCATCCGCATGCTGCCCCCAAATCGAGGATGCTGGGGCAGCTGTTGCTGCGGCTGCGGCTGCTGCTGCTGCTGGTGGTGGAGGTGGAGATCCGCCTCCGCCTCGGCCTGGGGATAGCCTCCATTCCGACTGATTCGGCTGGCATGGGAGCCCCGCTCCGAGTTGCATTTGGAGCCGCAGAGGGAGTTCTCGCAGAAGCGACAGCACTTGTTGTAGCTGAAGGTGGAGGTGCAGAGCGTGCAGAAGGAGTCCAACTGCGACTCGGCCCTGTCGTCCTCTACATCCACATCCCCATCGGCATCCCCATCCCCATCGACATCGCCATCCATGTCCATGTCCATGCCCATGTCGTGGGTGTGTCGAATCTTGAGGGTTTGTGTGTTGCTACTCTGATCCTCATCCGAACAGAAGTTGTACCTCTCGCTCTCCGTATCGTCCTCCTCCTCCTCCTCCTCCCCCAGGCTGCTGCCTGCACTGCCACCACCCTCATGGGTGGGCGGCGGCGGCCCGTTGTGGGGGGCGGATGTCAGCCCAAAGCTGCTCAGCGGACAGGAGGGGTATCGGGTGAGTGGAAACTGACGCACATTGTACTTGCTGGCCATCGACAGGTTCTCATTGAAGTAGATAACATTGGCACCGTGGGAGAGTTGTCGCCTCCCTCTCCCACTCCAGCTCCCTATCTCTGTCTCTATCCCTGTCCCTGTCTTTTTCGCGTTCTCTATCTCTGTTCCTCTCCCGTTCCCTGTGCGGCTCAAGACCAATGCCCCTGCTAATGCTGAGGTCATGGTACTTGCGCAGAAAGGCCGCATTGCAGTCAGCGGCTGTGTACTCGTGGAGCTTCTTCGGCTTTTGGGCGGCCGGCAGCTGCTGAATCGTGTGCTGAATGTGGGCAATGCCATTTTGGGTATTATTGCTATTGTTGTTGTTGCTGCCGCTGCTGTTGTTGCCGCCAGAGCGCAGAAGGTCGAAGAGCCGCTGTTTAAGGTCGCGCATGGCGACGGCGACATGGGACACAGCGACTCACTCAAATCTGCAATGAAAAAGTGCCAGAATGTGTCATTAAGTGGTTTACATCCAGTATAAGTAATTGTAGCAACAGCAAATCAATCAATTAGTATCCATTGAAGTTTGGAATACACAAAACATATTTCAAATTTCGATAGGCGTGAAAGTTGTGAGTTTTATAGCAATGAGCAATATACTATGACGAGTGCAAAATGTCTGGCCACACTTAAGAAAATACGCATTAACAAGTTTCATATCACTCAGCTCACCACAGAGTGCATGTTTTTGGTATTTTGGTATATTTCATACATTTTGCTATATATATTGGTATATTTAATCGGTAAAAATCGTTGTGGTTTGTCAAAATTTGCTCTCTTTTCGTGTCCGTCAATATATATGGATTAACAAAGGGTGATCAACTTTTTAAATAGAGGGGTGTAAAGTGGGTTAAGTCTCGTTTGATCGCCGGACTGCCCTGGTTTTTTTATGGTATGGTATTTAATGGTATTTCTCGACAATGAAATGGTATTTAATATTATTTATTTTTTGGCCGGATGGTATTTTTATCGTCACGGTCACACTGTTATATATACGACGCAAAATTCCCATAGTTTATTTTGGCTGTAATTTCATTAAATTGCGATAATTGTAACAGGTAAATGTGACACCCCCAATCACTGGCGTACCCCGAACCTGTTACTCATCAACTACGACTTGTTTCAGTTGCCTGCAATAGCACAATGAGTTCGCAACGCGGTAATGTCAACCGCACACGTGCCCAGAAACACAAGAATCGTTTTGTATTCAAGAATGATCTGCACGACAAGACTCCGCAACAGATGCGACTCAATTCCATGCATGTCTCGACGGTCTGCCAGCGGTGCAAGGAGGTGATCGAGTGGAAGATCAAATACAAGAAGTACAAGCCGCTCACCCAGGCGAAGACCTGCAGCCATTGCAAGGAGCGGACAGTGAAGAAGGCCTACCATGTCATCTGTCGGGAGTGCGCCATCAAGGCCCATGCCTGCGCCAAGTGCCTGAAGACCGCCGACGAGGTGGCCATAGAGGCGCCCGAGCCAACGCCACAGGAGGAGCAGCAGCTGCAGGTGGAAATGGATCGTTTGGTCAAATCGTTCTCAGAGCGCAAGCGTCGCGCCTTTCTGCGCTACATGAACAAGGGCAAGAAACAGGAGACGGCTGAGAAGGACGAGGAGACGGAGGAGATCGAGGAGAAGGCGAAACGTGTGGCCCACACTCGCGCCGAGCTTCTGGACAAAATAAAGCAACTGAACCTAGCCGAAGAGGATGATTACGACGATGATGATGATGAGGACGACGACGAGGACGCTGAGGATGATGATTCAGATATTGATTCAAACGAAGACAGCGAGGAGGAGGAGGAGAAATCTGTTAAAGCGAAATAAAGTTTCCATATTCTTTAGTCAAAAGTTGGCTCTGTTTAGTTCATGTAATTATTTAGTTGGAAGCAGACCCATATGAACGAGGAGATGGCAAAACAATCTCTCCACTATACAGTGAATATTTAGATAAAGCACCTAAACGCTTCCAAAGTGTATGATATATCAGCGAAACAGATTTTCTTATAAAATATAAATTTTAATTGTTTGATTTGAATATTATTTCCGATCAGGGAAGTTTTGCTAGTATTTTTGAGTATAATCTTGTTTTCCAGTATTTTTGAAGACGCGTTATGCGTCACCCTATTGTCCTAATCCACCAATGTAGAAAACGCGTAGAAATGCCATGTCCCAGGCCACAATACTAATGATCAGCATCAAATTCCAATTCAATTTTTAAAGATTATCCACCAAAATTGTTTAACGTACTCATTTCCTCGCTAGGTCTCTGTCGAATTTGACAAAAAAATGTAGTAAGTTTGTAGCAAATGTGTAGTTGGCGTGTAGTTACTATGTAAAATGGGATGCTTTGCCAATCGAAAATTTCATATATCTATAACCTGTGTCTGTATCTGAACTGCCAACCGAACAACAAAATAAACAAAGAAATAACAAAAAGCGAAAAGTGTCGCAGTGAAATAGTTATAAAAGAAAATATAAGGAAAACTAATAGAAAACGATATGGCGGACAACAATGTGCAGAAAACCAAAAAACGTAAGAAGAATAAAAAGGGAAAGCAGGGGCCTTCAGCAGGTACAATGAACAACCCACAACAGCCCCAACAATCGGGTTCAGGGGCAAACAGCATCAAAATTGTTGCACTCCCACTCAGTCTGATGGAGAAAAATCTGCTGAAGCAAATGCTGGCTGATTTTTTGGCCAGCAACCAACTGGAGCTGAAACTGGAGGGCATGAACAAGCAGCAGCGCAGCCACATTCATAGCTGTGCCCAGTCGATGGGACTGAAGAGCATCAGCCGTGGGCCCACTCTCAATCGGGTGCTCAGCGTCACTCGCGCTCCGGGCTCCAGTCTCCACCTCTGCCTCGACGCCCCTGTGCTGATGGTAAACTCCAAGGTGACCCGAACCCTAGCCTCGTCGGTCGCCAAAATTGAACGAGTGATGGCCTCGGCGGCACTCAAAGGCAATGGCTCTCGAGCAGACCAGAACAGGCCACGAAATGGCTTCGGTTTGGTGGGTGTCCGACAAATACCCCCCCACCCGGAATACGCAAACAATCCGCTGAATGGGGAACGCATCGGTCTACCCATTTTTCGCTATCGCTCAACGATTCAGAGCACTCTGCAACAGTACCAGGTGAGAGTCCGAAGCCCGTTCCGAGTCTGAACACGCAGGTTTACGCTTACGCTTAATGCTTTTCCTCCACTTGTGCAAAGGTTCTCATTGTCAAGGGTGCCACCGGCTCTGGAAAGTCAACGCAGGTGCCGCAATATGTGCTGGAGTCGGCAGCAGAAAATCAGCACGCGGTGCGGATTGTGGTAAGCCAGCCGCGTCGGATTGCGGCCATCAGCGTCTCGGAGAGAATCTCCAAGGAGCGCGGCGAGCTGCCAGGCGGCACTGTAGGCTATCAGATTCGCATGAACAGTAAGCGATGGATTCCCATGTGATTGAGGTAGATGTAAATTCCGTTTGATTGCAGGCAATTGCACCAGCCACACTGTTCTCACGCTGACCACCAGCGGCTGTCTGCTGCGGGCCCTGACCATGGATACCCAGGCCTTCTTTGAGACCGTCACACACTTGATTATCGACGAGGTGCACGAGCGTGACCTGGACACGGACTTTCTGCTGCTGGTCATCAGGCTGGAACTGAAGAAGAATCCCCAGCTTAGGGTGATCCTGATGTCGGCCACCATGGATCTAGATGCGTTGTCCGCATACTTTGGCAATGTGCCCGTTCTGGATGTGGAGGGACGCAGCTTCGGGGTGCGCATCTTCCAGATGGAGCAGATTCTCAGCCAGACTGGCTACATGACCGCGGCCATGAAGCAGATCTTGGGCAACAAGATTGATACCGCCACAGAGGAAGAGCTGCTCCATGCCTACATCCTCACGCGGTACATGGAGGCGGACATTGACAACAACCTGATTGTCTCCTTGCTGGAGCTGCTGGTGAAGACGGGCGAGAAGGGCTCGGTAATTGTGTACCTTCCGGGCTACAATGACATGACCTCGCTGATGGAGTGTCTGTACAACTCCCTGCCGAGCGACAAAATGCAAATACTCCTGCTGCACAGCCAGGTGGAGAACCACGAGCAGAAGAAGATATTCCGTCACTATCCGAACATCCAGCTGACGATCATCCTGAGCACCAACATCGGCCAGACGTCCATCACCATACCGGAGCTGGTCTATGTCATCGACTTGGGCAAGTCCAAGATGAAGATCTATGACGCCAAAACGAACGCTTCGCAGCTGACCACGGCGCCGATCTCGCAGGCGGATGCCCAGCAGAGGGCCGGTCGAGCTGGTCGCCTCCGAGATGGCATCTGCTATCGCCTGTACTCCAGCGCGCAATTCGCCAAGATGAACTTCTATACCATACCGGAGATACAGCGTCGCACGCTGGACGAGATCTGTCTGCTGACGAAGATCGCTGCTCCCGAGCAGTCCATACCGAAGTTTCTGTCGCAGGCACTGGATGCACCGCAGCCGGAGGCCGTCAATCAGGCCTGCTCGAGGCTGAAGCTTTTGGGCGTGCTCCAGGAAAGGGATGAGTCGATCACCATGCTGGGCCGGATCCTGGCGGAGCTGCCGCTTAGCGTGCAGATGGGCAAGTGCGTGGTATACTCGATATACTATCGATGTCTGGGCAGCATGTCCATCATTGCCGCCTACCACTCAGTCCGTGATCCGTTCGTTCTGCCCGTTGATCGCCGGAGGAGCTTCTATCCGCAAGAGGCGCGCCTCAAGATGACCGAGAGCAGCCACAGCGATTTGATTGGAATGATAAATCTCTACAAACAATACACGGACATATCGCGACGCGGCAACAGGGAGGTAGCCCAGTTCTGTGAGCGCAACTATCTTTGCTCCAACTCCATGGCCATGTTCGTCTCGGCCGTGTCCACGCTGCGGGAGTCTGTTTGCAGAATATTCAAGCTGGATCAGACCGCCAAGCGCCATGCCAGCGCCTATGACAGGGACAACAACATGCTCCGGTTGGCCCTCACTGCTGGCCTCTACCCCAATCTGGCCTATTACGACTACACCAAGAACGAGCTGGTGGCCGAGTGCGATCCGAATGTACTTGTCTCCCGCAATTCCTGCTTGTTGGGCAAAAAGAAGATGCGCACCCTGCCCAGCGAGTGGGTACTGTACGTGGAGAAGACACGCGTCTCGGAATACAAATCGTCACTGGAACAAACCAGCCTGGTCAGCTCCCTTCATGTGGCCATTGCCGGTGGAAAGGTGCTCAAAATAACAAAGCGACCGAGCAGCAACCTGGGCCTGCTGGACACCGCACCCAAGGGGCAACTGTGCATTGACCACTGGATACGGATTTGCATGCATCCGATGTTCGGGGAGCAACTGATCAGTCTGCGCATGCTAATCAAGCGCGAGGTGGACAAAATGGTGATGATGCGTCGCGTCGATCCATACATTGGCCCAGAGATAGTCCGTTCTTTGTTGAGTGCTGATGAGGGCACGATTGCCCTCAACTAAGTCACGCCCAAGTCATGTTTATTATTTTCTGTTCTGTGATAATTGTTTCTGTTTAAGACTGACTCGTTTTATAATTTTTACCCCCCGAATTGTCATTCATATCGGCTACAATTTCATGTCTCTCCTATATCTTTGATTTGATGACTTTCTGCATTGCCTGACCACCCCTCCCAGTCCCAATCCCCTGACTTATTTATCAGCAATTTTATTTATTTAATTATATACAAAAGAAAAAGCCTACAAGATGAATGCACTCATTCAAAGAACGTCTGATTTAAATTGCGGTATTGATTAGATCAATTGCCAAATATATATATACATACACATACATACATAAATACATAAATATAATCGTACTAGTACATTTTTTGCTTCAATAATTGAGGCTGAGGCTACAGTATTTTAAACTCTAAATGTCTAACAAATAAACAGGAAACCAGAAAACATTCCGCGAACATTTCTTAAATTATGCATAATTCTGCAAATTCTGCAAGTAACGCAACCAAACTGGATAAACAGGGATATGTACTTCTCGTGTGCACTATATTTGTTGTGTGTGTTTATAAATGTATTAAATTTATTAATCATTCAAATGAAAATAAACCAAAAAAAAGTGTGCTCGTTATTGATGACACCGCTCATTGACTGGGGCATGGGGCAACACCCTAATTGCTGGGTGAAAATACGACTACTGAGTACTATGTGTGCCACAAGTGTCTCAAGACGCCTGCCTCCTCCAGAGTCGGTGTCAGTGTCAGAGCTGGGGTGTTGCCGCCCTCAGGTGCATTGGGCCATGCCACTGCAGACTATCCAAAATTGTTCATGCAGCTGATGATGCTGATGTTTCGGTTCAGTCAGTCGGCGTCACCTGCCACACCTGCCCCATCTGGCTGCTGCCCCTGGTCGGACCAAGTGCGGCCCATTGAGGCGCAAACAAGAGAAGCAAAAAAAAAGAGTAAACTTAATTGCATAGACGACGCAGTCAATAAACCTGAGGCAGCCGCCCAGCTTTGGATCTTGTCTTGTCGCTACAACAACAATGGGTACAAAGACACCAGAGCGTGCAGCACTGGCTGTGGCAGTGGCAGCAACAACAGCAATTACAACAAAGCTTCAACTTACTGCAAAGAAAGTGAAAATAATATTTTATTTTTCCGTTTTTTTGTTGTCTGTTTTCAGCTGCTGCTACTTTAGATTTGTCTGTCAATGGGGGGAGAGCATTACCAATCCTACCAATAGCCCAGCCCTCGACCCTCGGCGCATATTGCTGCCTATACAAAGCGTTCAATGGAGACTTATTTCTATTTATTTTTATCTTTTTTTGCTATTCATCTGCAGAGAAAGAGAGTCAAGCATTCTTTCCAATAGAATTCCAAAATATTCCATTGTTCAAATTCGAATTGAGGGAAAACGAAAGTGGCCTTAATTTGGGTAACTTTTTGTTCGATTTTATTGTGTATTGATTTGTTCTGAAACAAAATAAACTTCACTTTTATTTGGCACTAAAAACTCGAATGTGCCGAAACAAGAGACCAAATGGCCATGGCAGGATGTGCCAAAACGTGTCCAAAGTCTAAACATTCCATCCGCACGCTCAACCACAATACCTGCAACTCATCAATAGCAATTGCTGGAAATGGAAGAGTGTGCCCCGTCCATACTCCTCCATTAAGCTGAAACCAATTTGTGTGCCTGTCCGGTGTCTAACGGAGAATGAGAAGACATGGAAAATTAATGCCACCAAGGTGGTGCCAGATGCCAGATGCCTGATGCCTGGCAATCAAGCGAACTGCAAATCAATTTTCCAAGATGAGTTCGCCTTTTGTCAGCCATAGCCATTGAACTTTTGTTTGGCTGGAGGTCTCATCGGTGCTGTGGTTTGGGAGGAGCGCAAAATTGTTGCCGATTGGCATTTGCTCTCGAAATCAAATGGAATGGCTTGGCTTGGCTTGCAGGCAAACGCTAATGGATCGACAATAAACTTGGCTAACAAGTGGAAATGCAAGTGGCAGCAGCGGGCGCCGGCAGGCAAGGCTGCATTGCCAGCTGTAGGTTGAACGCACTCGCCATCGATTTCAGCTCAAATTGTTATCCATTTTGTTGGTGACTTGCTCTACAGGTGTCCGCAAGTGGAAGGCTCCCTCCTCCACTGATCAGAGTGCAATCTGCGGGTCTGCTATTGTGGGTTAACAGCAGCCTTTGACCCAAGTTAATGACTGAAGAAGCGAACGATACGGGTTTCAGGGGTCCCTAAGTTTAAAAGTGATATTCAAACTGAGTCATGCACACGACATGTAATTTGGAAGTAGTTGGGAGTTGGGAGAAAATTAAAAAATTAATTTAAAAAGTAAGTATTAAAATTTGACATCCCCTTCGAATTGGTTACCAATTTCTGGAACAAAATAAATTGTAGATTTACCCTAACTAATATATTTCATACAGTGCCTTGCCTTAGTCTGGCTACCACTGTGATTGTCTTTTACATATTTATTTGATCGCATCTCCGTTTTGTCTGTAACGTTTTGATGAAATGTGAGCTAATGATGGGCCCTCAACTGATTGATGATCGCTCTGCAGCCCCGGCCGTCAGCATCAGCATCAACATCAGAGTCAGAGTCAGCGTTTGTGTTTGAGGACCGACAGATACAGTTACATAATTACATAAAATTGATTTCGTTGGAGTCGCTCGCCTCCGGAGCTGTGCTGCTCCCAAAGCTACGCTCCCGAATAGCCAATGGCTGGGAACGGATGACATCACCCAGCAGCATCATAAATACATAAATAAAACCAAAAAGCAACAGCAACAGCAACAAATCCAAATGCAGACAGTGCAGCACGGAATGCGTTTTGGTAATTCCAAATTAGGAATTAAAATAAAAAATATATTGTTTATGGTATATGCCTGCTCTCAGTGCCCAGCCAGCAAATCACGGCAAACATGAACCACACCGACTGCTGTTGCATTGGGTGAAAGTCAGCGCCTCGGTGGGGTCAAATCAATAGGGCTGGGCGGCCTGGCGACCCGGTCTTTTTTCTGTCTGGTCTGCCTGTGTGAGTGGCAGTTCGGTTAAATAATTTAGTGGAGCGCTCAGCTGCCTCGTTTGCCGCCCATGGGGGGATTTGTTAATAGGCAACACCTTTCAAAACAACGCCTAATTATGTCATTAAAAAACATACGACTATGTCGGTAGTTCCTTGTAAACTGATTACGAATCTGGTGAGCACTTTGAATTTGAATATGATCTACTAGCAGCTGGCTGGGCAGGCTCATCTTCCCCCATTGCCATTCCGAAAATGCTTGCTGCTGACCGCTCAAGTGGGTTTTAGCATTAGCATTGTGGATTTTGCAGTTTGCTTTCGTTTTGGGAACCCGACCCTCCGCTCCGTGAGGTAAAAGTAAGTCCGAAAAGTAAAAGCCAAAACGAGAGTGAAGTGCTGGCAAAACAATCTCGAATCGTGATTCGCATTTGGCCATGTCCAAAAGCAACAACAACATAAAAGACAACGGCCACAGGAGCCGGAAACTTGAGCAAACTGTGACCCGATCGAAGAGCACGGAAGTGTCCGTTCGGTCAGCCAGATGCTACCGCCACAATCAATCAATATTACATATCCATCGGCATACTATATATCTATATATCATAATGTATGCACGAATCGAACGCAAAGGTGGTGTAACAATTTCAGTTTGGTTGTACGTCTTCCTCTTGTTTCGTTGTCAAAACGACTTAATGACAGTCACAACTTTGCCATTTCTTTTTTTTTATTATTTGTGTGCCTCTCGATCGGATTTAGTCATTAAAGAGCCACAAAGCTGCCAACAAAAAACAAAAAATGTGTGTTGTTTTGGTAGTTCCCGAAAAATGATAATCTTTTGATGATCTTTTTTTTTATGTAAGCAAAACAGCAAAACCAGAAATTGCAACAGAGTTTGGTGGCCAGCCGGAGGCGTGGCAATGGCAACAGCCACATTGGCGATAACATGAACAGCAGCAGCAGCAGCAGCATCATCAGCAGCAGAGACATAGGCAGCAATAATCTGCAACAATCTGCAACATCAGCCGGTATACAGTAACACCAACAGCAACATGAGCACAATCAAAAACATGAGCATCAACTATGCACAACTTGTTGCAGAGGCTGGTGTCAAGAGCCTCCACCTCCTCTACTCTACTCTCCTCCTCTTTTCGTGTTTTGCCATCTCTCTGGTCAAGCGCCAATTGAGATGTGAGATGTGACAGGCTGTCTGGTCAAGCTATGCCACTACCTGAACACTCTGCATGCCACACTCTGGTCTCGAGTGTGGCAGCGAGTTCCCCCAAAAGGTCAGCAGATTCCAGTGCACGAACCCGAAGTGCCCCCCCCGATGGATTAGCCTGAGCCATCGTGAATGCGCATCGTGATGTGGCTTGGGAGCGAAAGAGGTGAATTGCCTGTCATGATTATGTGATTGTACCCATGATATATAGCCCCTTTAATCTCTTAAGTTTTAATTTGGCTGTCTGGCTTATACAATTGCCTTTTTTTTTTGGTTTTGGTTTTTCAATTTTATGTGCCGCTGTACACGTACTTGCAATGTGCATAAATAATGGAAAAGATATAGGATAAACATGGAATTACAGTATGAAGAGGGTCTCTAGATATTCGTGGCTAAGTTGCTAGCGGTAATTTAGATTTGTCCACCGTCAGCGATAAATGCTCAGCCTCTGGCCAGTGATGTATGACTGATTTATGCATATGACAAAGTGACAGGTTTCAAAGATTCTTAGATATCTGGGGATATATTTTTCAGAATTAAAAATAAGTATTGGGTGAAATATTTGAAATTTGAGCTCTCAAAATCGCCTGTTGACGAACTCAAACATCTTTTCAATATTGCACAGGATACTATGTAATACGTTTAAATGGAAATAGTGCATTAAATATGAGCTTATGGTTGACATATTTATACTGTATACAAAATATATGCATTCATTTGATTTCTACTTCTAATTAATATTTCCCCAAAGTCAATGACGCACTCATTGAAGATCCCTCAAAATGAATTAGCGATTAGTATGCATACATATATAATTGTATACATATATATGTATATATCCATAGTTTACAGAAAATACTCTAAAATGTATTTTCGATAAGCCCAACGAAGCTATTCAATAGCTACATATATAAATATATTTTTATTTAAATAAAAAGTTGAGTCCATTTCTTGGGGTATTTTTCCATTGATGTGTGTGTTTGCTTTTTAGAGATCGAGCAGTCTGGAAGCAGTCTCCCATCTTAATCAGACGCCAAACAAGTGTTATATAAATCATAAGAGCTTTGATAACCGTTCCATCACAGTATTTGATCGCCTAATCGCATTATATGTCTCATCGCAACGCATTGGATCGCATTGGATCGGATGGGATCGAAATGCGTTCGAAAGTTACTCAGTTTTTCAGCTCAAAACCCATTTGTTTGCCCTGTTATTTGGCTGCCGTTGTCATTGTGCTGAGCTATTGGGACGCGGAGACTTATTTACGAGTATTAACGACGGCCCGGGCCGAGGTTTCACTTTCCAGACACACAATTACAATAAATGTCTGGGATGTCTGTGGTGTCAGGGGTGCTTGGGTGCTGGGGTAGGAGTAGGAGTAGTAGGGGGAAAACATACAACCTACAAATTTGTTTATAAATGTCGGCTTGTATTTATTTGTTGACTCCGTCATCGATTTGTCATTGTTCGGCCGGAGTCAAACTCCCAAATTTATGATACTTGTGACAATTCACCTTTTCTCTCTCTTCATCCTCCTCCTCCGCCCAATGTCTCGCCGGGCCGAAGGTGAAGGGTTGACAATGGGCCATAGAATGGTGTTGGTATGATAACAAAAGATCAAAAGACAACATGAAAACTAAGCGATTCCAATTCGAAAGCGAGCAGAAAGATACCACAAAATTTATGCATAATTTCTGTGACAAATGCCACAAAAGGCCGCCGCAGAGAAGAGACAACAAATTATGAACCAGAAAGCGCCGCATGGAAAGTGTGAAAAGTGCAGTGGACAGCGGCTGCTGCTGCTGCTGCTGCTCAAATGGAAGTCCGAGAGCATTGATAATTATGTTAATTGTTTGCTGAAGAAACCCCCCCCAAATCCAAAGAAAATGGACTGGGAGTGGGACAGCTACAGCAACTGGAACTGAGAAATGAAAAATATGATGTGTTCGGCAATAAATAAATTTTCACATTGACAAAAGACCCAGCAAGATGGGTAGGAGAGCGCTGATGGGGCACATCTCAGCTTTGTATTTTGTATTGTTCAAGTACTCGTACTCCGCTCCCCACAACAGAAGGCAACAGCAACTAACTTTCATTCTTAGACTGTTAGCTTGATACAACCGAAAGATACCCATTTGTTGCGCTATTCCTCTCGGATGACCCGCCTGCCCGCCCCCCTGCCACAGTGACGCTTCCACAGTGTTGCCGTTTGTTATTTTCTGGCACTTATTTTCAGTGTTTTTGGGTTGCCTTGCCAGAGAGCGCTTCTTGATTATATGGTGCCAGCTATTTCATTTGCTGACAGATACAAGCCACAAAGCTGCACAACTGCCAGCCACAAAACAACCAACGACAAACCCCCAAAGGGGGAGGGCGTTGACAGAGCACAGGGTGCCACGCCGAAGAAATGGATACTCTCTGCTGGACAAGTTGTATATGCCTATGGGTATAATGCGAAATTCCTGACTATTAATTATGTTATTTCAGACATCCTTTGATCGAAGCTTTTAAAGGTTTGGGTTAGATTTTCGCTCAAGAGAAATGAATAATAAAGAAGTTAGAAAAGGGAAATATTTTTCGAAGTGTTTTCCCAATTAAATAATTATTTAGTTAGCTTTTCTATACATTTTCATTCTTTTTGTGACGTTATGTGTTAGGCTTTGTGTCTTTATATTTTATCCCAAATACTTGTATATTATTAATGGGCATTTTGTCATTTTTTTCAGCTGTAATTGTTCATTAAAGGTGCAGCCTATATGCAAGACTAAGAAGCAGATCATTAAGCACCATGGATGACAAGGAAACAACTTACATATATTCGTATTACTTCCTTATCTTCTTGTTCGTCTGACTTCTACCTTTTACTTTTGCCAGACTCGAGCTCGTAGTTCTCGGGCAAGTCATTATACCCCGCTACAGGGTTAACACATCATCAACATCCACAACTTGATCATGTTCATGATCATGGACATGAACTCGACTGTGTTGCTGGTTACACGATAGCTGCTGCTGCTGCTGGGCCTATCAGCCAGTACGAGTACTCGTAGCTCTGCCAGAGCAATTATGATCCGCTAGTTTGACTTTACTCTCAGTTAGCTTGCTCAGAGGCATGTCAACGCCTAGGACTGTGATGGGTGGCGATGGGTGGCACCCAGACAATCCATTCCGGAATTCTTGGAAGTGCTTCTCGGGCAGCGATCCCCGATGCGATTTCCCATTGGCAAAGGTTGGGAAAAAAACGTCCCAAGTCCCAACCCACTTATGCAAAATGAACGGGCGAGATTTATTTTAATCATTGTTGTGCCTCTGTGCCGAAGTGTATAGTAAAAGTGAAATTGCTCCCCGGCTCGACTGAGAGATATATGCAGCCGGTGCTGATGTAGTGGAGCTAGTGGTGCTAGTGGTCTCGGAGATGGTGGTGGTGGCAAATTATGAAATTAGTATTATGTGAAACGGAGTTAAAAGTGTGATTAAACTGGAGCTGCAGTCAAAGTCAAAGCAGAAACAACACAGCCAGCAGAAAAAAACATGCGAGTACACATGTATATAGAGCATAAAAACTCGTATACTTATACTCGTACGCCTGCCGCATAATAAGACCCCACAAACCATCGTCAAGACAATGAAAGTCAACTAAGTACCCCAGTGTGTGTTGGGCTGTTTGTGTGGGGGGCAATTAATATCATTTCAGCTTGGATACGAGCGGCATGGCAAACTCCCCACTCAGCAATGGGAGGGAGTCGGCGACTCTTTTCCAAGTGAGCGATTTGCCCAAATTGAGATGCGTTCGTCAAAGGTTAGACACTTTGATGCTCAGTTGGAAATGGAACAACAAGAACAAACTATTAACTTAACTATTTGAGAGGGCATTGAATATTTATGCAATTTGTTCTGTAATATTCTTAAATTCTAACAAATCTAAATTTATTTTCATTTTATTAAATTTTATTTCCGGGCTAGTCTGAGTATCAATGGGTCTCTCCACTCTTGCAGACAGGCATCTTTATTATTTTTGTGTGCCTGTGTAATCGATGTGGCTTCCTGAAAGTCAATGAATTTTGTACATTTTCTTGAATTTCTGCAACTGTAAAATTCTTGTGCTCGCAGCGTGCTTATCATCGAATCTGCATGCCCCTGGCTACCCTCGGTGTAGTAGAGACGAGCAAGCGACAGCAAAACAACGAAAAAAACAAACCACAATCCCTGGCTTGGCTTATTAGCAGTGGCACTTAGAACCAACAGAGTCTGCAGCTGAAGCCGCTGGGGCTCGGCACGAAACGGCAAGGCAAGGCAAGGCAGGGAGAAAGTCATCCATCTGAATGCACATAGAGACATTGCGTTGTCACCTGTCACCCCCGCCGCAAAACCGCAAGCGCAGTCAAGTTTGTTGCCCAAGTCTTTTGTTCTGCAAATGCAACAGCAGCAGCAGCAGCAGCAGCAACAACAAAAAACTCATCTCGCTAGACTTGGGCTAATGGAAAATTGCGTACGGCTTCCGTTGCGGTTAAAATTTCAATCGTAATCAAAGAAATTTCCAAGTGCCCCGGGCATGGGGCATGGGTAAGGAGCAGGGGCAGGGCGGCAGCGGCAGGAGCATTGCCCAAAAGCTGACTGAAAATGATTTTGATTTTTCGATAAAATCATCGTACATGAAGCCACATGAGGCCATAAAAAATAAGAGCCAAAGAAAATATATGAATAAAAGAAAATGAGCTGCTTCGGCAATTAATAGACCATGAACATTTTGCTAGACGAAAGAAAATTGCACAAAGCAAAATTAAGCCTCCTCATCTTAACTTTGACTAATGCGCACTTATCAAGTAAGATCCACAAATAAAAGATCCGCAAAAAGAAGAAGACTTTCATTCCGAAAAGTATCTTTTGAATATGAATCTATAAATATGAATACTCGTCTGAATGAGCGGACTGTTCACTTGCTAATGAGTTTTTTACAATTAACTTAAATTGGAACATATATATTTATATTTAAATATATATTTATATTTATTTATGTTTTTATTTAATTTTATTTATTTTTATTTTTGACAACTGTGTCCTGTCTGTAAGACCTCCTTTTTCTATCTTTCTGTTAGTTCCTTGTATTACCATATTTAATTACTTATATATATATATGTATTTACTTTCCGATGGTATTTTTAAAACTTACCGTTCAAATCTTTTCAAATATTTATAAGAACTTTCGATCTATTGGCGCCTTGTATTCCTCTTTGCAGTACGATTGTCGTTAAGTTATGATTCAGCAAACACTTATCATATTTATCTTATTTTTTCATGTAGCTTGGTAATGAAATTTTTTCAACTTCAAACATTTATAAATAGTTGCCGACAATGATTAACGATTATGAAAAGCAACAGCAAAAAAATAAACAAAACACCGCAAAAACCTAAGGTGTCACGCACTTTAAGTTGGATTCACCCTGGACTCGAGGACTGTGTTCACTTATGATGGGACCAACGGAGTGGGCGGGAGGACACGGAGGACTGAGGCGATAAATCATCTGGAAAATGCACGACTCGCGACAAAGACGTTGTCGAAGATGACGACAGCGCGACGGCAGGTGCGCCAGCGATCCGTTCAAACACGTTTTCCAGTTACAACGTTGGCAACGGAATGATTTGGCCAAATCTGCAGCGGCTGAAATGAAGCCCGGCCTGGCTCCAAAAATTAAACGAAAGAGCGAAAGGCAACACAGAGAGTCAGTATCAGAGACTTCCAGCTGGCGACTCAGTGACTGTGCCCGAAGAAAGCCAAAGAGATGTGAGAGCCAGAGGCTTTAGCCTCTCTCTTTCTCTTGCACTTGCATTGAGACGATGGGGAGAGCGGCCGCTGGCTTACACTTTGAATACCCTACAACAAATTTGATCTAGGCATGAACAAAACTGTTTGGCTGTCATCTGGCTGCAGCTTCTGTTTGGTAGAGTGAAAACCGCCAGCTCGCATAAATTTCCATCTGCTATTGACAGCTCCAATTTTCCAACTACGCTCCATCAGCAGCTTCTTAATGCCCAGCACATTTGCCCCACTCGATTTCACTGTATTAAGTCATTAGTTTTGAATGATTTGCTTGACAAGTCTTGTCATAATTCTTGGCCTAATTGAAGTGTTTAATTGGATTGGAAAAGAAGGAAGAGAAGAGATGAATACGATGAGGATACACAGATCCAGTTCTGAATTTGATGTGCCTGATATAGCCATCTGAAAGCAATTACTTGGGATGGAGATTGTTACGACTGCATTGTTGTCATAAAAGTTAAATTTAAATAGAAATAAAACTTGGCATCGAGCAATCGATATCAATATCTTGGAAGTCTTTGCATAGAGATAATATTTTACATTATAAATATATCTTCATATGTGGTAGAGGAATTTATCGAAGCTTTTGCATAGTTTCTTTTACATTTTTTGTTTCTTTGGTTCAAGATTAGCTGCTGATCTTGATAATTCATTTAAACTGCCATACAAAATGCACTTTGTGGTCGTCTCCTCTTTTCTATAAGCTATCCAAATCATAATACTTCAAGGATAATGATTCTACAAACACAAAAACGAATTTGTTTTATCTCTCTCTCAATGTATAATATTTCTGGTTCCGTCCGCAAGATATTTGACTGTTTTTGATTCAAAGGACCGCCAACACTTAGGCTCAAACTTTACAGAAACTGGTCGAGTTTCGTGGGAAATCTTTTTGGGAAAACGCTGCCGTGTTTGTTATCCGAAATTTTGTAAAAATCATTGGAGTTTGCTTCCCTTCTCCCCCCCAATTCGTTGTGTGTGTTTGTTGAGATTTCCATTTCTGTATGTTTGTCCGGTTTATGAGTTGCATTTCTGCACTTTCGGTTGCATAAACAATTTTCTCACTTTCAAAAAAATAACATAAACCAACAGAAAAAAAAAACAAAGCAAGACAAGCAGTGGGTGGGTGGATCGCCCACGCAGTGGAGTTGGGCAACTGATTGTGGCCATTGCTGGGCATAAACTGGCCACATAGCGTCCACTTGGGGCGCCTTTTAAGCGCCAGCTGGCGGGGAGGTGTGAGGAGCGCGTAGTGTGGGGAGCAAATCGGAAGAAGCCCACAGGCGAAAATCGGTGATGGCTAATTGCCGCTTTGCAATTAATTTAAAACTTTTAATTAAAGCCAAGGAAAACAAAGCGAGAAACAAGATTGTGCAAAGCGTCAAAGCGTCAAAAAGTTAAAGATAAATATGAGTTCAGGTCGAAACTATTGAGCGAAGAGTTGTACCAGAGAGAATCTAATGATTGAGCAGGGCAAATTGATGTTTTGGTTTTTCGCTTTTTTTTGGCTTTTCAAATTGAATTTTTTCGTTGTTGTATGTTGCCGAATCTTTCGTCTTGTTGGGTAGCCTGAGAAGATCATTAGCACAAGACTTGGACTATAAATGGCGATGTCTCTAGATGGGAAGGCATCACAAACCATTGGATCTCAGCTCTGAGAACAATCTCAACAAATCTCAAATCTCGAATCGGAATCAAAGTCTCCTCCCAGAATGAAGGCAAGAACCACGCAACTCAAAGGATCCACATCCACCAAGCCGTCTGGACTGCAGCTTAATCTTTGTGCTCTTTTCGCAGGTATTCGTCTGCTTGTTGGCCTCCCTGACACTGGCTAATGCTGGCGGCTTCCGCGGCGGTGCGGGTGCGGGTGGTGCTGGCGGTGGCGGCGGTGGCTATCTGCCCGGCGGAGGACGTGGAGGCGGCGGCTTTGGCGGCCGATCTGCCAATGGAGCTGGACTCGTCTCGCATGTCTCGCAGTCCCATGGCAACACCAAGGTCCATATTGGAGGACAAGGACAAGGCGGTGGTGCTGCCTACGGCGGCGGTGGAGCTGCATCTTATGGAGGCGGCGCAGGCGGTGGCTATGGCGGTGGTGCTGGAGGACGCGGCGCAGCCTGGCAAGGATCTGGAGCTGGTGGAGGACGCGGTGCCGGCGGCTGGCAAGGAGCAGGAGGAGCGGGCGGTGCTGGCGGCTGGCAGGGAGCAGGAGGAGCTGGCAGTGCTGGCGGCTGGCAGGGAGCTGGAGGAGCGGGCGGTGCTGGTGGCTGGCAGGGAGCAGGAGGAGCTGGCGGTGCCGGTGGCTGGCAGGGAGCAGGAGGAGCGGGCGGTGCCGGTGGCGGTGGCAATGCCTGGGGCAACCCCGCTGAGTTCGATTACACCGTTAGCCATGCCTCAAGCGCTGGCGGCGGTTCCTATGGTGGTGCTGCTCGTGGTGCTGCTGCTGGCGGTGGCTATGGCGGTGGTTCCCGTGGCGGTGCTGGCTGGTGGAACGATTAGACATTTGAAACTGTAACGAACTCCTGAATTTGAACCCAATAAATTACAAATAATCAACCCAATGCAAAAGTCCGTTCCATAAATTATTTGAATGCTGAAAAAGCTCAACAGGTAAGACAGACGACTCGCCCAGCTTTATCGACAGATGGCAGACTTAAACGTTAAACTTTCTTTGGTGGTTGTGAGCCTGGCTTCAAAGCTTGTGCAGTGCAGTGCAGCAAAGCTTATAAAGTCGCGACTGAAGCTTTGGCTTTGCTATATCGGCGCATTGAGCATCACTCTAAAGCTCTACTAAGTTGCCATTGAATGGATCCATTAATGGATCCATTGGGAGAAGTCCCATTCAATCGCATCAAATGCTGCCTGCCGAAAAAGAGTGTAAGGCAGATGCCTGTACGTATGCCTGTAGAGAGCTATTCCACACGACTCTTCATACCCTTTGAGCAATTTTATGAATGCTTGATTTACACTTTGAAATTTTCCAGCATGAGCAGGCTTAACTGTAGCTCGCAAAGCTCATCGCAGCTTCACAGACAGAGGGCGCTGCTGTCGAGTTCGTTGCTCAAGTCTTTTGTTCATTGGCTGCCAAATAAAACCCGTTTGCAGCTGTGCATTTTACGCTCTGCCCTTGTCGGGGGACTGCTGAAGGTCAATGTCAGTGCGACGGAAAGCGAAAGTAGCTGTTGGAAAGTGTTTCAAAAGGAGTGAGGGATGTGTCCACGACGATAAGGGTTCAGTTGAGGGAAGACAAAACAGTTTCAAGCAAATCCCTGAAGCCTATGACACAAGGCAGACTGTGTTTTCCGCCTTTACCAAGCACATGTACCTATGTTTGTATGTAGTGGAACATTCGATTGGTTGTCATTGATTTATCGCATACGGGTACGTATCGTACGGGTACCATGGAAATGTATTTGCTTGCCTTTTCGGTGTTTTTGTTGTTGTTGTCTTTTTGTTTTACTTCCGCTGGCCGCCTTTGTTTGGCTTTGGATTTCATCGCTTTTCTTTGTTTGCCTTTGTCTTTGTGCGTTTTTATTCGGCACTTGATAATGATGAAGTTGCGATCGGCGGCGGTGTCGGTGTCGGTGTCGGCGTCAACGAGTCTCGACTGGGTTCGTTCGATTTGCCATGGCTTTTTTCGGATCTTGGTATGGGTTTGGCTCTGAGCTCAGAGTGCCTTGGCACTCGGCAGGCACAAATTAAATTACGTTTTGTCTGTTTGCCTATACAAAATTGGTAATCGGTTTTATGTACAAAAGTCTGAACAAATAATGCATTCATGTGTGCGTCGTAGGGGGGTCCGGATGGAAATCATTTCATTGATCATTGAACACATCTTTTGGGCATCTTTTGAATCTTTAAAATATAGAAATATCTCTGGCATATAAATATATATATATATTAATGTGTAGTTTAGAGTATTAGTTTTGATATAAGAATCCACAAATGGGCATAGACTTGGTCAGACTCAAACAAAATCATTTAATTATTATATTGATAGCAATTTATTCATTTTAATTCATGGATATAATGATATTATTAAGAACAAAGTGAAACTAACTCTTGCGCCGATCCTTTATGAATCGTATCAATCATTTCCAGCTATGTATTTTCCCAAGAGTTATGTTCGCACGATGCCAGTGTTGGCTGGAATAATGTAATCGATTCAACTGCAATTAACAATCGAAGTTTTATGACTCCCCCGATGCATCGATGATGTTCTGGCCATGCAGTATAATTTGCTTATATTTATGTGAGTCGATCTGCCATCAATTAGCTGTTCAGCCCCCTCTTGAGCTTCAACGATAGTAAACTAATGTATGTGGATGGAATACATACTCGTACATATGTACATATGTGTATGCAGCATGTGAGATGGTTATTTATGTGTTTGCCTAATGGCCATAAAAGGGGAGTGCGATTGCACTTGCAATTTTCTATGCAAACTTGCAAATTTGCTTGGATTTGAATTAATGCGAGAGACCAAACGATTGAAATATTAATTATTGTACTTAGATATTACCCACCAAAGATTTATGAGTTATCATCAATTTCAGTTTTAATGTCCAGCCATTGCCACAGACTCTGATGCCCGCCCGCCCTTTCTGATGGGATGATGACTCTGCCACAGCTTGTTCCCTGCACCTCACCCCTTCAGCATAAATATCATATTTTTTCCAGCATTACTCGTATTTTCCATTCACTTTTGTGGCAAACATTCAGCAATAATTTTGGATTCAGTTGGCTGTTGGTTGTTGGCTGCTGGCTGCTGGCTTCTATTTGCACTTCTGTTTACTATTGCACTGGTAATTTCATTTGGGTACATAGCCCGTAATTAAATATGTTAATTCTGTTGGTTTAATGGAAGCCTTCAGCACTTTGAAGGCAAAACGATGGGAAATACTCGGAGTTTTTGCTGTTGTTGTTTCGGTTTGTAAATTTACTCTATTGTAAGCTATATCTATATGCATATATTCGCATCTTGATCTAACAATAGGGCAGACATGTGTTAGTGGGCGGGGATGGGGATGGGGATGCCACACAAACGGGTTAATGTTTGCGTTGCTCTTCCGAAATCATTGCCTTGGATCACAGCTGAACTGGTCTGGTCTGCTCTGAGAGTGGGTTAATGAGGAAACCAGCTACGTTTCGGCCAGTGAGACGTTCTTATGCCTGGGGGGAAAATTCGAGACTCATCGAAAATTCGAATATTGTTTTGATTTAAATTGACTTGCTATTGAGTGTCTTTGTGTCTTTGTGTGTGTTCCTTCTTTTCAGAATAACTAAAATACAAGAGGCGCTCTTGTTCCCAGGCATGCTCACCAAAACAAGATATTTCCTCTGCCTCTATGAGGCCAGGAATTACGACAATCTAGTGACAATATCTTTATTTTTGACTAGAACATAACATCCACCAATTTGCGTAGTCAAAAATTTAGTCTGCCTTGTCTACCTTTGACTCTAATTGTACCTGAGGTCTAGGCAGGTCCTAGGTCTAGGAACTGCAGAGAGAAAGACCAGCATTGATCGTTTATTTTGTAGGTATATATTCGTATATGAGTTGAATATAAATCCATATCAGGAAACCATCAAATGGCAAGCTTAATGGCGGTCCAAAGTTGTCCAGTATTGCCTATCCGATCTTCTATCTTTTTTAAAAGCAATCTTTCAACACACGTAAGGTATTAGCTGGCTGCCAACTCGTTTCAGGCTTAGTTGATAAATGTACCTATATGTGTTCAATACTCCAGAAGCGATCTGTTGATCTGTCGATCTGTCGATCTGTCGTTAGGTCGGCAGCTTACAGCTTGAAATAGTGGCTGAACCATAATGATGAAGAATAATGCGATTATGAATATTCAACGGCAGCAAACGAGTATGTAAATGCCAAATAGATAAACGGACTTGCGCTACAGCAACAATATCTTCTTCTGAATTTTGTGTGTTCGGCTTCGTCTCTTCGTTTCGCATAAATTTCAATCGGCTGAGGCGTGTGCTGAAGAAGTGCATTGAACCCATGGGGCCCATTTCGTGGGCGGGCGACAGAATAAGTGAGATTTGTTTGCATTTAGTTTAGTACCGATAACTAGAGAGAAAACGCAAGCCTATGGCTCTCGCTGACCATTTCCAGCAAGCGGCTATGCAAATATATGCCAGTCCGAGACATAGAAATAGAATCACGGCCCACAGCTTGCCAACCGGTTTAGCGTATTAATAGGCGGTGATGTGAAGTCGAAGTCTCCCAGCGCTAGAACTAAGCCTCAAGTGAGATACACAAACATAGATAAGTGGGTATACAATCAATACTTAACTAGGCCGTAGAGCGGAGTGGACGGACCCTAGTTCTAAGTAAAGTATCTTCCTGATTTGCCTTCTTGTATGTATTGTAGCTGTGGGCAGCAGGCCTTGGGACGAGCTTTACCAGAACACCCAAAATCATCCCCAAGTTGGATCCATTAATCAGTCTGACACTTTGCGTTGCTTCTGCTTCTGCTTCTGCTTTGACTCTGCCTCTGTTGCTGCCTCTGTTGCTGCCTCTGTCGCTGCCTTTGGCTGATGCTCGACGCTGGCCAACTGACAAAACATTGATATGTTGATATGTGGATTGTTGTTAGCCGCGTTGTTTGCTGCGCTGATTATATGCCGATAATTTGTTTGACTTTCGGGCATAGGCACCGTGGTTGGTGCACTTCTCAAAAGCGGAAATCGAACATTACAAACACAATTGCAACGGGCATATACCTAACATTTATATACAGCATGAAAGAGGCAAAATAAAGTGTGTGCTTCGATGCTCAGACCGCATAAAGAGGAGTTCGTAGGAGTTCAGGTGCTCTGTGGATCCAGACAGCTGTAACTTATATTAAAGAGACTGTACGAACTTTTGCTGCACCCATGTGAGTCAGGTTCGGTTGAAAATTAAAAAATTGGGACAGGAGCGTCATTCTGATGCTGATAATTTTTAGTTATTAATTTCATAATTCACTTTGAATGGGTTTAAAGTGATTAAGTATCAAGTGGGTAGAGCACTCCAATTTCGATTAAACTTTTTTGTATAATAAAATTAACAGTTTGGGAGATAAATTTTATGGCTACTCGTAACACCTAAATATATTTTTAATATTAGTGACAAACCTACATATGTAAGTCCACAGAGAAAGCCCAAATTATGCTCATTCAGCTAAGAATTAATTGATAAATATTCCAAAATGCACTCCCTGCATGCCCAACTCTAATTCAATGCTATGTACCACTGTGTAGTCTTGAGACAAAACAAGAGATGAAGATGCCAAGCCGCAGACCAAGTCGCGCATGCGCAAAGATTAGCATAATCAAACAAAAGAACTGCCGGCATCCAAGCATCAAAGCATCCGAGCATCCGAGCATCCATAGCCAGCACCAAACATATGGTCACACGGACATGGGCATCTTCGGCATCAGATCTGATCGGTTCGGTTCGATCCGCTTCGGCTCGTATCGGCTCGGATCGGATCGGCATGGAAATGTGGGTTATTATGAAATCGATGGATAGCGTGCTGCTGCTGCTGCTGCTGCGGCGTCTATCAATGGCTTCTAATTGGGTAAGGTGAGGCGTTCGGCATTCTCTCTCCATCTCTGTCTGGCCAGCAGCATCTTCAATTCCGATTCCGATTGCGATTGCTTCGATTTCGGGGTATAAATGTGCGTGAGTCTGCCGATTTTGGAATTAGTCAACGCTTCCGCTTCTCTTCGTCAGCAGTCAGCAGTCAGCAAGTCAACACTACAGCTTCGAGATGAAACCCTTTGCCTGCATTCTTGTGATCCTCGCCACCATCCTGGCCGTCGGCCAGGCCTCGCTCGGCGGTCTGCTTGGCGGTGGCGGCGGCGGCGGCGGGGGTGGCGGCGGTGCTGGCGGCATTGCCCAGCTCCTGCAGAGCAAATTGGGCGGTCTCGGCGGTGGACTTGGAGGAGGACAAGGCGGTGGATACTCTGGCGGCGGCGGCGGCGGCGGCGGATACTCCGGCGGTGGTGGATACTCCGGCGGCAGTGGATACTCCGGCGGCGGTGGATACTCTGGCGGCGGTGGATACTCTGCCCCAGCTCCCAGGCCCGTGGAGAAGGTCATCATTGTCAAGGTCATCAGCGAGGGACAGTCCGGAGGAGGCTACTCCGGCGGCCAGTCTGGTGGCTGGTCCAATGGCGGCCAGTCTGGCGGCTACTCCGGCGGCTACTCCGGCGCCCAGTCTGGCGGTTACTCCGGCGGCCAGTCTGGTGGCTGGAACAAGGGCTGGTAAATAATCCACCCAAGTCCCGACCCCACCCCACCCCACCCCACCAACAAAATACCCTGAAGCCCTTTCCCTCCCTCCCCACAACCATCCAAATTTAGTTCAAACTGACAACCAAAAAGCTATCCGAAGAAGGAGAAGAAAAACGTCAAAACTCCTTCAATAGCTTAAGATTAATTTTTTTTTTATTTTTTAGTACACATGTTTTTTTTAACATATATAATAGATACTTTTTGCTAGAATTTATGCAATCTGCAAGAAAAGAATTTCCATTTTTAATTGCGACTATTTATAATAGACAACCGGTTGGGGTTCTGGGGAGGTTCTGCGGCGGTTCTGCGGCGGTTCTGCGGCTTCCTGCTTTGACCCAATGCCTGAGGTCATCATTGGCGGCGATGCCACCAGTCAGTCAGTAAGTCAGTCGGTAATGGGACAGGGACTGTTGGGTTAGCTCTCAATTGAAGTCCGAACAAAGGCAAATCAATTTGGGCCGACTGGCACTTGGAACGGTGCAGAAAATTGCGCAAGCAAAGTGCACTGCCATTGTGATCCGCTGAACTGCTGATCTGTGTCTGTTCTGTGGCAATTGATTGATCACCAATCTCGGTCAGCCAGTCAGCCATTCAACCATTCAGTCTGGCACTCAGTTGCTCGCACAAAAGGCCCAAATTTGATTTTTATGCCGCCCATGAAAATGAAACGCAAAACGTGAAAAAGTCAAAAGGTTTAAGCGGTTTTCAAAGTGGCTTTAACTTCAGCCACCATAATGCCAGCTCCGTGAATTGCAGCACCAAATCCATCAATGCACAGAAGCATAGCTGCAGATATACAGCGCTGATCTTGTACAAAATCGTTTGAATTACATATTTTAATTGGCATTTGATTCAGAATCAGTTTCATCAGGATCTAAATGATGCATGTGGCCATTTTCCAGGAGCCTTTCGACTAAACTAAATGGAGTTAAAGGAACCAAAAGTCCTTCTCCCTTAAATGCTTTATATATTACATTTAAATCAAAATTGGTTTGCATTATGGCTGACCATGACACTTGGAAAGGCAAAGAGCTAGAAGAACGCACTTCAGTTCAGAGCTACATTGAAAAAGAAAAATGCATAGGAGCTGCTCGTAACTTTGCCACACCGAAAATAAATGACCGATGTTTAAATTCATTTAAGCAAAAAATGCGGTCGTTCAAAGCAAACGTTTCGTAACCGCTGAATCTACTCTTAGAACCATGCATTTTTCACTACAGCTTTGTGCTGCGTGGAGATCAGATTCTTGCCCTGAAATATTCTCTACTTCTAGGGAAGAATTTCGAATAATTTACTTGTTATTCTCAGCATCCCTTTCCCTGTCCTTGGTCCCCTTTTCTTGGGTTCTGCACTGAAAATCGAATATGGTGCTACGATCGCTAATCCGACACCAGTCTTTTGCATCGGGATAAGTTATGTGTCAACTCATAAAGAACACAAAGTTGCACCTAAAAATTAACCCAAGCTGATATCGATTGATTGATTGATTGATTGATCGATTGTTTTGCGAAGCTATTTGCCAGACAGCACGAATTATGTGCAACCGTTGCAGCCGGTAGCCAAAGACAAACACAGCTGGCGGCACTTCCAACTCCACCACCGCCACAAGAAATCGTTCTGAGTAATGGGCAGACCATCAGGAATCGATCGAAGGCTCCCCTCAGGCACTGGCGCTGGCACTGGCACTCACTCTGGCCAGCAACTCTGCCCGAACTCAATTAAGTAGTCTGGGCTGTTACACAAAAATGGCGAGCCAATAGAAGATCATGATGCGGTGATCATGATGCGGTATCGCCATGGATCGCCATCGATGCAGTGCAGTCAGGTGCGCATGCGCAACTGAACCTGGAGGCGTTGCCGGGCAGACTGCTGGAGCAGACCCACTGTTGGCCGCTAACAAAGCGTACGAAATTGAAAGTCGATGTTGGCATAATGAGGTCCAAGCCAAGCCAAGTCAAGCCAAGACGGGCCAAGACAGACGAGCGGCAGCCAGTGCAGGCGGCTCTGGCTTTGGCAGTTTTGGCAATTACATCTGATTATACGACTCAGCCGACGACGACGACGAAGCCGAAGCTGCAGCCGATGCTGGAAGCCGCTGCCGGTGCCGGTGCTTGTGCTGATGCTGAGTCTGATGAGGCCGGCTAGAATCTTAGATGAGCTTAGCTCTGGCTCTGGCTCCGGCTCTGGCGACTGCCAGGTGGTATAAATAGCCGAGAGTGGGCCCAGTCAGAAATTAGTTAGTTCACAGCAGCTGCAGAGATGCATTCGACAACGCGACGTTTGGCCCTGGTCGGTCTCCTGATGGCTCTCGGTGTCACCGCCTATGCCAAGCCACATGGCAGCTGGAGCAGCGGAGGTGGCAGCGGCAGCGGTGGTGGAGGCTGGTCCTCGGGCGGCAACAAGATCAGCATCAGCGCCTGGCCCTCTAGCGGTGGTTGGTCCTCGGGCGGAGGAGGAGGCAGTGGCTGGCAGAGTGGCGGAGGAAGCGGCGGCTGGAAGAGTGGCGGAGGAGGAGGCAGTGGCTGGCAGAGTGGCGGAGGAGGAGGCAGTGGCTGGAAGAGTGGCGGAGGAAGCAGCGGTTGGTCCTCGGGCGGATCCTCGGGCTGGCCCAGCGGCGGTGGCGGCGGCAGCTCTGGATGGAAACTGAGCTCGGGCGGTGGCGGAGGATCCGGCTGGTCGAGTGCCTTATCTGGCCTATCCGGCTTGAAGTCCCAGGCCTTGTCCAGCCTAAGCAGCGGCTGGAAGAGCGGCGGAGGTGGACTCCTTGGAGGTGGCGGCTGGTCAAGTGGGGGAGGCGGCGGCAGCTCTGGCTGGAAGAGCGGAGGAGGCTCCTCCGGATGGTCCCTGGGCAGCAGCTCCTCGGCCTGGCCCAGCAAGAGCAGCAGTGGCTGGTCCTCAGGCGGCAGTGGTGGCGGCGGCGGCGGTGGCTGGAGCTGGTAAAGGTCTGGCGTGATCCAAATGGCAACAGGCAACAGGCAACGAGGCGACACTAGATACCACTCTGCTCAACTTGTACATAACATTTGTCTACATAAGTTTAACCCACATCTGTTTTTTTTTTTGCTTTTCTTAATATGCCAATAAATTTTACAACACTGTAATTGTGAGTGAGAGAGAACTTTACTGAAAGGAGCAACTGATCTGCGCCCAAGGACCGGTTGATCTGTTGTACAGCTTCTCGTCAAGTGTTCTCCACGAAGAGACACGCTGTGCAGGAGAGTGTACATATGTGTTTATGTATGTGTGTACCTGTAGATATCAATCCGAATCTCTAAAATTACGAGTATTATCTGTCTAGTGATACTTTTAGTTAGCCGAATTATTGCTGCTACTCGTATTTCGGTGGCGTAATAATTTGACGCAATGCGGATCTAAACGATTCTCCATCTCTGACATACTGAATTGGACACCTATGTATGTACATTGTACATACATTTGTACATACAAAGAATTAACTATTGTTGATGCCAAAGATAACTTTTGGAAGATGAAGCCACAATGGCACCATTGGGTATATTCCTGCCGTTAGTCTACTGCATATTTGTTCTCTATTGCATTACCCTTGGCCTTTTCATTAAAAGGGGTTTTTGTCTGGTGTTTGCATATAATATTTATTTTTAGCAAACCAAAACTGACTCCAGGGGGACTGACACAAGAGGGTTGACCAAAGCGTAGGACCCGCGGCAGCAACAGCAGCAGTCCAATCATCCAGATCAATCATCTTCAATGCCAGGACCTCATCTGGCTCCTGAATCCTTTATTGAATGCCACTTCTGCGAGCGTAGCAAGGCATTCTCGGTGCGCGAGAATCTCTGTCTATTTTTTCTGTACACTTCTCATTACAGAGAATTTGAGTAAAAAGGCAGTCACTAAATAGTTACAAGAAGCAGAGGTGACGGGTGGCAGACAGCTCCTCGACATTTGGCTGATTGAAAACTGCAGTCCGCTTTACGGTGAAGTCGTGAAAAACGTTTTGTATGAAGATCTCTTTGTGGATAGATCCCAGTTCGGCTACGGGTTTAATCGTAAAGCGACTCTTAATTTTATTTATTTTTTTTACTACCAAACGGACAATAAAAAATAGAAACAACCTCGTGTAAAATGCATAAAGTTGTTTATTAGTAAAAAAAAATTGAAATAGTAGAAACAGTTGGCGCAGAAACTTTGGATCAACAAAAATTAGAAGGATTATGGTGTCTCTATCTCTATGCCATGGAACACATATCAGCATCAACTGAGGGAGTATTTTGTGTGGGGGTTTGGGGTTGGAGTGGCTTACCAGCCACCACCGCCGTGCTTGCCACCGCCGCCGCCGCCTCCACCATTTCCGCCCTGCCAGGAGACTGAACTTCCGCGATTGCCGGCCAAGGACTTGCCTCCGCCGCCGCCTCCATATCCACCCTGGCCGCCGCCGCCGCCGCCATTTTGCCAGCCGCCTTGTCCACCTCTACCGCCGCCGCCGCCGCCGCCGCCATTTTGCCAGCCTCCTTGGCCGCCACCGCCATGGCCTCCTTGTCCTCCTCCTCCACCGTTCTTTTGCCAGCCGCCCTGTCCACCGCCGCCGCCGCCGCCGCCATTTTGCCAGCCGCCTTGTCCTCCGCCACCGCCGCCATTTTGCCAGCCTCCTTGGCCACCGCCGCCGCCATAGCCTCCACCTCCACCTCCACCATTCTTTTGCCAGCCTCCTTGGCCACCTCCGCCACCGCCGCCCAGCAATCCAGCCGAGGCAAAAGCGAAGAGCAGGCCGCAAACGAAGAGACCGAGTAGAGCGTTACGCATCTTGATGTGCTGGGGAAGTCCTTGGATTTGGGTTGGAATTCGAATCGAATCGGATCGGATCGGATGGGGTTGATTAACCACTGACTGGCTGGCTGACTGACTGCTGTTGGAACCTTAGCTCCACTGATGATCCAACTGGGCCCAGAGCTGCGTTTTTATAGCACTTGCCACGGAACTAAACTGGCAGAAAACACATCAGCTGAGTCATCCAGCGCCCGATTTGGCATGGAAGGTGGCCTGTTCCTTTTCCCCCGCCCCCCACCACTGCCAGACCGCCCTATTGCCTAACTCGAGAATCGCTGACGCTCCCAAAGGAAGGTTGAGAACTGCACTCGAAGTCGAGCGAAAAAGTCTACACAATGCAATTTTCTGTATGTTCAAGTACGGCCCACAAAGCGCATACGCAACGTTCGAGCATAGGAAAATCGCGTATACGCCACCGGCAACCACGACAACCACCACACCACCACCGACGCAATATCGTTGTCGAACCACTTGTAAATCGCTGAGCCATAGCTGCATCATTAATTGCAAACAGTTTACACATTTATCCAGCAGAGCCCCGCCATTTGTCTTACAAGTTTACAATATTAATTCTATGCTCTGAACATCTTTTGGCTCTGCCCAGAAGGAGAGCATTTTGATTTTATGCGCTCTTTTGCTGCACCCGCCACTCACAAATATTGCAAGAAATTAAAGCAATTTGCAGATCAAAGAAAAGGGGAAACGGAAATGTTGAAAGTAAATTAAATTAAACTGAAATAACAATTAAATAACCTGAAGGGGCTTAGCCTGGGACTACTCTTAGTTTCAGAGCGAATAATCCTGAAGCCCCAATTGGGTTATAAATTCTCAGAGACAGAGCAGTGTAGAGTCTGTTAAAAGGAACAACCTGCTTCATCTTCATCTTGGAAGTAGCCTTCACATTTATAATTAATTCTAAATAAAAGTAAAAATGGTATGAACAATGTGCGGTAAGTGCATTTCAACTAACATAAACCGCATCCATAGAGCATTCCAGTTGCGGTCATAATGAGACGATGCATATTCATATTTATGTTCATATTTTTTGTTCGTTTCGATTTTGGTGTTCCCATGCAATATTTGCGGCAATTAATCTCCATTTTCACTGCGGCCACAACCGCAGCAGCAGCAACAGCACCAGCAGCAGCAGCAGTTGCAGTGTCAGTAGTTAAATGTGTTTGACACGACTCCCATACAGTACAGTATAGCACAGCACAGCACAGCAGCCTACCCTCCCTCCCTCCATCGCAAGCATAGGCCAGAGCCGACCCACTGCGGCACACACGTACGATTCAGACAGTAGTTCAATGTCAATTTGCATGCAAACACAGCAAGATGATTGCTCAAGTGCATTACTTACCATAAATTTCATCAGCTAAACCACCGCCTGAGTCTTCTCCTCCTCCGCCGCCGCCAATTGGCTGGTAACGCATGCTGCACACATGGCAGGCACATGACCCAGAGCCAAGTCCATGTGGCGACCTCTGCCAAGCGAAGCATTGGCTGCGCACCATGGGGCAGGCTTTGAATACATTTAAGAACAATAACAATCACAATACTGTCTTCAGGGTTATAGTAAACCAGAGAAAATAACCATAATTAGCTGTAGATTAATTTCTAATAATTGTTTTTAGTGTCTAAAATATAGTCTGAACCACTGTACCCCCTGCTGGATTTTGCTTCTTTGGCTATTGATGATGTTGATGATCTCCACCTTGGGAACATCCACCGACAATAACAACAACAATAAAAACAATAGCAACAATGTTCCACAATCATTTAAAAAAATGCATAAAATAATAATAATTATTGCTCAGAGCAGAGAATCTCAGGTTCTCTCAAGTTTAGAATGTTAATTGCTAACGATCCATAATTCAAAGTTCTTCTGAATGTGTTCAGGCAGATGAGGTCGAGTCTGGGTCTGTGTCGAGAAGATTAATTCTCCCTCCCCCCCATCCCCATCCTGAATTGGACAACTTTCGAATCTTAAATGTGGGCAACCAGTGAGAATCAATGCGAAGTCAAAGCAATCAATTTACAATGCAATTTTTATTAGTTACAAAAAAAAAAAAATGTTTAAGAACAAAACAAAATATGAGTATTACAAAAAAGTTGGTAAATAAAATATAATAAAAAACATTATGATACAAATTCAGAATGAATCAAGTACAGTGCAGGCCTAGGGAGAGTGTGAGAGAGGGAGGGGGCAGGAAGGAGGCTGGGATTGGTAGGTACTGGCTTCAGGGGGTAGTTTTTTGAAGGATCTGCTGCTACTATTTACCACCAGCCGCTGTTGGAGCCGGAACCCCAGCCGCTGTTGGAGCCGGAACCCCAGCCGCTGCTGCCGCCCCAGCCTCCAGAGTTGCCCCAGCCTCCGCCAGAGTTGCCCCAGCCTCCGCTGCTGCTGCTGCCGCCCCAGGCTCCATTGTTGCTGTTGCCCCAGCCTCCACCGCCTCCGCCTCCGCCACCACCGATCTTGATTACTTTTATGATCTGTGGCTGGGAGGACCAGCCGTTGTTCCATCCACTGCTGCCGCTGTTCCAGCCACTGCTGCTGCTGCCGCCCCAAGGATTGGAGCCCCAGCCAGCGGATGAGGTACGGATGAGGCCGGCGGTGGCGCTGGCAACCAGAGCGCAGAGCACAATGAACAGCTTCATGTTGCTTGGAGTTTTGGTTGGTTGATTGGTTGGTTGGCTGTTGTCCTGATGGGGTCCTGATTGGTGGTTGGTGTGCGTCTCGAAGTGTGGCACTCGAATGATATGGATGCTTGGACAGCATTCGGTATTTATCGCAAAATTGCGTGCCCAGACAGATCTCGTCTGGGGTTGGGCAGGCATCGGGCGCGCGCGCGTCAAGTCGAGAATCCACAAAATAAATCGCTCTCGAAGGTGGGTGGATGGCAGGGGGCAGGGGGCGGGTGGATGGGCATGAGGGGTTATTGCGTTGGGTTGGTTGCCCTGGTCGGGTGATAAACAACCGAAACCAGCTGCGACATAGACACCGGGCGCACCATAGCCGACGCCGGTCGAGGTAATTGCAGTTTATTAAACCACTTTGAGCGTCCGATTCTTGACCAGGGTCAACTACTTTACAAGCCACCAGCTGACACCTCTCCCAAACGGAGCCACAGGCACAGGCACAAGCAGAAGCAGCAGCAGAAGCAGCTAGCCAACTACTCAACCAGCCATGTGGCCAAGTTGCAACATTTTTTTCGTACATAACTCACACGCTTGATGGATCATTTCCTTGCCTCGCTTGTGGCGGAAACTGCAAAAGCTGCTAGCGCTGCCTCGGAGCTTAAGCTTAAGCTTAAGTCGCGGACAGGCGGACAGGCGACAGGCGGCCTGGGTGACTGGGGGACAGCGAGCGAAGAAGCTGGCGTTGAGTGAGTCATTTGTCATGCTGGTGGATTTAGCCACAGGCAGCGACAGCCCAAAGAGACTCCAGGTGAAGGGGCCCGCCTGCAGTTGCACAGTGGAAAAATCAACCGAAAATAAGACCTCGGAGCCCTTGGCATTTCCTGCTCGTCAGCTTAAAGGGATCAGGTAAGATTGTAAGTAATCAGATCCGTTCACAAACGGGCTCCATGCCAGCATTAATAAACCGAATCGTATGGCATCCCATTTGTATGGTAATCGTGCACATTTGCAGTCATCTAATTGTCCAGCTAACATTGCAGCAACCTGATCTAGACATCAACTTTCGACACATAAAGATGCCATCTGGAATGTGGGACGGCTAGAGCATTTAGCAGGCACTAAAACAAACCCCTCCCGCCACCGCCACCGCCGCCGCCGAAAGTGAACTCATTTCCAGCTGCAAGTCAAGTCAAGTTATCCTCGCATCCCCTGACAACATTCACCAGCTTTGTGGCTTTGTGCGGCTGACCTTAGCTGACAATAAAGCATCAACTGGATGCAAAACCAGATGACATCCAATACCAATTTCCGCCACTCACCGATCCCACTGTACTTAGGCCGGGCGCCAGCGCCAGCGCTGCAGCGGCAGCGGCAGGCAGTCAGAAAAACAGACTCGAGTCAACAATCATCTCTCGGAGCTCGTTGGATGCCGTCGTTTGTGGCGACACTGCGACCTCTTTACCACAAGTTGTTTTTTCTCTTTGGCTCAGCTCGGCTTGGCGCGGGGCGCAGGGGCGCAGGAGCGGCTTACAAATAATAAACACAAATTTAATTGAATTGTCAACGCTTAGAAGGCAAATTGTATTTTTCTTATCGACCGCAATCGGGCCAGGCCAGGCCAGGCCAGGCCAACACGGAGACTGAGAAAAACAACAAAAAAAAAAGAGAAATAACAATGCCTTAATCTAGCTAAGTATGTGTACATAGATTTAGTATGTAGAGATTATTTCTGATTATGAGATTAGATTATTAGATTAGTTTTAGGACGCGCTGGGAGTCGGCGTCGGCGTCGGCGTCGAAGTTGCATCTGTGCTCGAGTCCGTCGCATCGGGGCATACGGCGCAGTGCTCATGGCTGGCCGTACGCACAGCATTCGAATGCTTGCCGTAGGGGGAAGTGCCGCTAACCTCCAGGAAGTAGTTGCCTCGAATGCTGTGCGGCACGGCGTATCCCATGGGCTGCTCGTTGCCCGGACAGCGGAGATCGCGCAGCCGCTTCAGTGAGTTGCAGCGCGTGGCCATGAAGTTGTGCTCGTTGCCGGGAAAGACAGACTCCGCGTAGTACTGCCAGGAGCGGGCGTGGGCACAGACCACCGAGAAGCAGCCCTCGGGCAACGGATTTATGCCGCCCGGATAGAAGTCCACGTCACCCAGTGGATCCTTCTTGCCCAGCACACCCGGATTGCTGTGTATCACGTCGATGAATGATGCATCGCCTCGCAGCAGTCCGGACAGAATTTCGCCCTCGTTGAAGCATGGCTTGGCCGGATCCAGGCCGGTAATGCGCGGAATCATTTTGCCTGTCAAACGATTCAGATGGCGACCCGCAGATCCGACAATGTGAGCACCCAGACTGTGGCCAATAAGGTGAATGTTTTCCACTGGCACCAGTTCCAGTAGATGGACCAGACCATGGGCAATGTTCTCGCCAATCTCCTCCGTATTAAAAGCGGACCATGTGTAAAGAGTGTCCACGAAGCGTGCCGCATCCACAGCCTAAAACAGATCAAAAATATATGCAAAATATTGGCGATTAATGATTAAAAAAAGGTCAAATTGAATCGATTTGTTACTCTGACAATTATGTCCCAAATGTAAATTTTCATTACATATTTCTTATCACTTTTCGAATGAGTTTTGCTTGGCATCAACCAAAGCCCAAGACAATCAAGCAATAATCTATCAAAGCTAAGCTAAATCTTTCTATTACACTCTCGCTTTCTGTTATCTTTTTGATTTAAAGATTGAGTTTCTTGCAACAAATTTCAGTTTAGCTTAAATGGAAAAAAGCTTCAAGCGAAGTGTTTCAGGGAATACTAATCCAGCCAGATCTTCTTGTATCTTATTCAATTTTGAATGGGAGTGCTCCCCTTTTGTTCCGCAAGCCCACAGACTTGGCTTATTAAAAGTAATCTAGTGTGTTGCCATGTTATCTTTCTAGTTGCTGGATTGCTGGATTGCTGCATAATTTTAAGGGACTAATCGCGGAGATAAACGTTCCCAAAACTTACCACAAAGTTGACATCACCGCGACAATTATAGGCCTTCGACATGACATCAATGGTGTCGGAGCCATTCACTGTGGTGGTCCAGCCGGTGGCCAAGATGACGACCTTCTTCTTGGGATCAAACTGCGGACTCTTCCACATGGATTCCGCATCGGTGAGCGGGAAATTGGTCTTGGTGCAGGTCGTCTGCAGCTGGAAGTTCATCATATTGATGTCCGGCGTAAACTTGGACTTGATCTTATGCGAGGACAGAGCCTGGGAACCTGCCGACAAATATCTCAACACTTAAATCTCCGTCTCTGGGGCGGATGCGCCTGCTGCCGTCTACTCACATATGAAGTTGAGGGAGTTGGAGACAAACTCAAAGGGATAGCCGGCAATCAGCTGCTTGCTGCCATCGAGCAGACCCTGGGGAGTGGGCAGGAGGCTGGGATCGATGATGCTCGTGCCCACGGAGCCAATCGATTCAAGGACATCGGGCACGGTCCACTCAATGCACTGAACGGGACAGGCAAACTGGAGCACAAGCAGTCCCCCCAACAACAGTAGTTGACTCCCTGCTAGCCTGTTGGCCTGGCCATGAATGCGTCTTGGTTTACCCATCCTGGACGGGAGTTGAGCGCGTACTGAGTGCCGGAAACTGCTCGACAAAAGTATTTATAGGCAGCCCGGGGGGTGCCAGTGCCTCTGTACATAGGTATATATAATTCCATATCGATGCGATGTGTTTCATGCGCATCACAGCAATCAGATAAGGTGCACTTGTCACTTAATTAGTTTCCATTTCGATCACACTCGCTCACTCACTCACTCACTCACTCTTTCACTCGATCGTTTGTTCAGCCACTTGCCGCACAGTGAGAGACGCAACCGGCAGGCAGGCAGGTCCGAGTCCGAGTCCAGAATCAGATCTGGAGATAGAGATACTCGTAGAGAGTGTGTTGTGGAGGCAGGCAACCTGCAGTCGCATGCCCAACGCTCATCTGCATAAATTTCAATTCTAGCCAAACTCAAAACTCGAAGCAGTGGCAATAGGACCCTAGCGATACGGTTAACACTCTTTCATCTTGCGGGTATTACAATCAATGACAAAGATCCCATGCCCAAGCACTTGCTGATCCCACTGGTCTGTGATCTAACGGCACCGAGGGTCGCCAGCGAACTGATTAGAGAGACATTCACACAGATTGTTTATCAATTTATGGGCAGCTCCATATACTGACGAGACACAAATTTCCTCATCCAGCTGGCAAGGTCTGCTCCCCGAGAGTGTATCAAAATATAGGCAGAATCTCACGTATACGACAACAAATGACTGCTGCTGGTTACGACGACAATGCCATATTAATGCGAACCCGTTTCCGACCCATCGGACTCACAATTCTCAACTCAATATTCCCGATCCCCACCCCAAAGGCCCATTGTTATGCTGTCGACGTGCATTTGATAATTATTGGTGGTACCCCCGGACGCCCCTTCAAAACACCGAAAATACGTCACCCCAAAATTAAGTCTAGCTTCTCTTCAATTCTAAACGCGAATCACGAGGGCAGGCGGGCTCCCCCATCAGTGCTTGGATGATGCACAGGCATGGGATATGAATTCATTGGGGGCGAATTTCTCCCTAGTCCTAGCTTGACCAGTCGAAAAATATTTATTCAATATAAGAAATAGATTACAGACTTATAGATTAAATGCAACATATCCAGAAATCTATCGAAATCTGTCATGCCAGCAGGAAATGCCTCTTCCCCAACACCACTGGAAGGCCTAACAGGCTCCGCACTGGCTATTGCTTGAGGTGAAAGTCTGCAGGTTTGCATTTTTGCCGAATGGCTCAACAGCCTTAGCATCCACATAGAAGAACCCCAGATCGCGGGCACTGGCATCGTAGCCCATGACTGTTCTGTTATCAATGCACCTGCGTCCATCCAATAGATCCGCAAACCGATTACATCGCTTACCAAGGAAGTTGTTCGTGTTCGTTCGGTACACCGACTCAGCCCAGTATTCGACGGCACGGCTATGCGAGCAGCCGATAACATCCAACCCAGCACAGCCGCTCTTGAACGGAAACAGTCCCTGGACAAAGAAATCAGCGTCGCCCACGATCTTCGGGGTGCCCAGGATTCCGGGATTCGTGTGTATGATGTCGACGAACCTGGCATCGCCGCTCCGTACGCCCGGCAGATCGTTGCCGTCGTAGAAACAAGGATTGGCCGGATCCAGGCCCGTCACACGCGCCAGAGTCGCCCCTTCCGACAGCTGTTTGTAGTTCCGGCCTGCCGATCCGGCAATCTGAGCCACATGCACTTTATCGATCACATATGTCCTGTTCAGCTTCAGCAAGGCCTGGGCCACATACTTCCCGATGGCCTCCGTGTTCAGCGCCGACCACGAGTACAGGGTGTCTATGAAGTCGGCTGCATCCAGCAACTGTTGAAGAAGTAAATAGTCGAATGGAGAATAATTATTAGGAATTAAAGTTAGATAAACTTTCTTACCACATAATTGGTATCGTTGCGACAACTGTAAGCCTTGGCCACTGGCCCACTGTTCGAATTTTGAATGTTTGACAGCCAGCCCGTAATGAAGATGACCGTGGGCCGATCCTGATCGAAGCCCGGCGTCTCCCAGAGCTTCTCAGCCTTAGTAAGCGGAATGCTGACATTCTGACACTCGTCAGTGCGCAGCAGGAAACTCATGCGCGACATGTCCGGTGTGATCTTGGGCTGGACAAGGCCCAGGTCAACGATTGTGCTGCATAGTTGATTGAGCGCGGAGAAGGTGAGGTCCAGCGGTAGACCAATGACCACTTCGTTCAGCTTTTCTTGCAGCTGTTCCAGGGCTCCCAAGTCCAGTCTTTTCTGAATCTCATTTTCCCTAGAATCAGCTCTATTGTCACCGCTTGACGGAGCCACGGCCATGCCAAGAGCCAGAAGAAGCAGCACCGTAATGAAAGGTGTCATGGCTGTGTGAGGAGACCACAGCCCATAGCCACCCTTTTATACATATGTGGGCCAAAATGCAAATAGTTTTGCAATTATACATATACAATCATTATGGCCCCAAAGATATCCACTTTCTAAAATCTTATTCAGCGATTCTTGTCAGCGATACTGAGAGGGTGAGAGGTAGATACGTACACGTGCCAAAGCTGCCATGTGCGAGCTCCGAATGGCTTGGAGCTTTCCCCCCGGCGGTGGATGGATGGGAAGAGGAAGGGGGCAAGGCAATACCAAATTTTGGAAAAAAACAATCTACTTTGTCAACCATTGTGGGTGTAGTACTACCAACATCTGTGGCGCACAGTGGCCGATAAGCAAGCCGTTCAATGGTTCTGCTGTTGTCTCAATATCGGGTAGTTGTTCTTCTATAGATGAAAACATAGACATTCTGTGTCCAATCACCAATCAGCACTTTTGGATGAGCGGAATATTCAAAATCCAGCTCGTACTGGAATGCGAGACGATCTGTGTGCGATCTCATCCATTTTCCCTATGTGTATCATTCACGTACCGGTGTGCTTGTCTCCGTTCCAGTGCAAACAGCCGATAGTTTAGCAAATGGACCAATGTGCGAGAGTCATTGTTGATTTCGCTCATCTCGTGCCACTTGTGATTGATATTCACGAAATTTGGACGTGCTCACACGCACATTATCGTTATGTTATTGGATTTGTCGGCTTTACGGCTTTGCATAGCTTGATAAATTCCTAGTTAAAGTGTAACACAAGATTTGCCAAATTCAACAACTCGAAAGTTCATTTTTGCACCAAGTTTTCGGGAAACGAACCACTGGTTCACCCAGTCTTCGTTGTCACCTGAAACCATAACACGATTGATTCTAGTTAAAAATATCGCAACTACAACGAGAAAAATTGCATTAAATATTCTCTGTGAAATATTTAAAACCAGTATGGAAGTTTGCTTCTATACAGACAAACGAATATAGTGTACCCATTCCTATTCTTTTGAAGAACCGCCCATAATTATTATAATTATAGACTGATTATAATCCGTCTGACTTGCTGCGAAACATGGATCCACTTTAATCGATCCAATTAGTTGGATATTTGCTTTACTGGTAAATAAATCTGCCATTCCTTACGCCACTGGAAGGCCTAACAGGCTCCGCACTGGCTATTGCTTGAGGTGAAAGACTGCAGGTTTGCATTTTTGCCGAATGGCTCAACTGCATTAGCATCCACATAGAAGAACCCCAGATCGCGGGCACTGGCATCGTAGCCCATAACTGTTCTGGTATCATTACATTTGCGTCCATTCCAGAGATCCTCATACCGATTGCATCGCTTGCCAAGGAAGTTGTTTGTGTTCGTTCGGTACAGCGTCTCTGTAAAGTATTCGACCGCACGACCGTGCGAGCAGCTGATAACATCCAACCCAGCACAGCCGCTCTTGAACGGAAACAGTCCCTGGACAAAGAAATCAGCGTCGCCCACGATCTTCGGGGTGCCCAGGATTCCGGGATTCGTGTGTATGATGTCGACGAACCTGGCATCGCCGCTCCGTACGCCCGGCAGATCGTTGCCGTCGTAGAAACAAGGATTGGCCGGATCCAGGCCCGTCACACGCGCCAGAGTCGCCCCTTCCGACAGCTGTTTGTAGTTCCGGCCTGCCGATCCGGCAATCTGAGCCCCCAGGCTGTGTCCAACCACATGCACTTTATCGATCACATATGTCCTGTTCAGCTTCAGCAAGGCCTGGGCCACATACTTCCCGATGGCCTCCGTGTTCAGCGCCGACCACGAGTACAGGGTGTCTATGAAGTCGGCTGCATCCAGCAACTGTTAAAGAAATAAATAGCCCAATGGGGAATTATTAGGAATTAAAGTTACAATCATCTAAGATAAATTTGACTTACCACAAAATTTGTGTCGTTGCGACAATTGTAGGCCTTGGCCACTGGCCCACTGTTCGAATTTTGAATGTTTGTTCTCCAGCCCGTAATGAAGATGACCGTGGGACGATCCTGATAGAAGCCCGGTGCCTCCCAGAGCTTATCGGCTTCAGTAAGCGGAATGCTGATATTCTTGCACTCGTCAGTGCGCAGCAGGAAACTCATGCCCGACATGTCCGGTGTGACCTTGGGCTGCACAAGGCCGAGGTCAACGATTGTGCTGCATAGTTTATTGAGCGCGGAGAAGGTGAAGCCAAGTGGAAGCCCAATGACCACTTCGTTCAGCTTTTCCTGCAGGTCTTTCAGGGTTCCCAAGTCCAGTCTTTTCTGAATCTCGATTTCACTAGAATCAGCTCCATTGTCACCGCTTGACGGGGCCACGGCCATGCCAAGAGCCAGAAGAAGCAGCACCGGAATGAAAGGTGTCATGGCTGTGTGAGGAGACCACAGCCCATAGCCACCCTTTTATACATATGTGGGCCAACAAAGCAAATATTTTTTTGCAATTTTAAATAATCATTATGGCCCTAAAGATATCCATATCTTTGTGGCTTTGTAGCTTTCCCACTCGACGGTGGCTGGATGGGAGGATGATTACTATGCGGAAAGGGGCAAAGTAATCGTAAAATTTTCAAACAATTTTTTGCATTAGGAACCAACTGTTTTGTCACCCCACGGCCAACAATTGTGGGTGTAGTACAACCACCAACTGCGGCGCACAATGACTGGATTTCTCAAACGATTGGGAACCGTACCGATGAGCAAGCCTAAATGGTTCCTGGTGGTGTCTCAATTTTGGGTAGTTGCACATCATCCGCTAAATACGTGGTCATTCTTTGTCCAATCAACAAGCATCACTTTCGGATGAGCTCGTACTGGAATGCGAGACGAAGAAACGAAGCGGATGTAAATGCCAAATTCAACATCTCGCAATTGGATTTTTGTCCCAAGTTTTCGGAAAACGGACCACTGTGCATTGCTTTCAACCTTTCTGCGCTGTCAACTGACAATAAAACGATTGACGCTCGTTAAAAATATTGCAACTACAATAAGAAAAACTTCCATCGAATTGCATTGCATTGAGAAATATTCGAAGCCATTGGGGAAGTTATCTTCCAAGTGTTCTGTTTTCTTCAGTCTGTCTATCGGAGCTCTACAATCTGATATGCATGGTCATGCTCTCTAATTATTTTGTAGAGGTTCCGTCCAGATATCAGAAGAGTCTGTGTGTGCACAAAATTCTGATGGTCTGTGAGATATGGGTTCTCATCGAGACGGATGGGCGGAACTACGGAAACGGCTATGTGGAATATACTTTAAGGATTTCGAAACACTTCCTTTTGTTCCATATACATAGATGTATGTACATAGAAACGAATCTCATGTATCGCCTATTATTTTTAAGTGCCGTCTTTAATCAGTTTAACTTGATGCAAAACATTGATCCACTTTAATCGATGCAATTTGTTGGAGATTTGCTTTAACGGTAAATAAATCTGCCATTCCTTACGCCACTGGAAGGCCTAACAGGCTCCGCACTGGCTATTGCTTGAGGTGAAAGACTGCAGGTTTGCATTTTTGCCGAATGGCTCATCAGCTTTAACTTCCACATAGAAGAACCCCAGATCGCGGGCACTGGCATCGCAGCCCATAACTGTTCTGCTATCATGACATTTGCGTCCATTCCCGAGATCCTTATACCGATTGCATCGCTTGCCAAGGAAGTTGTTTGTGTTCGTTCGGTACACCGTCTCTGCCCAGTATTCGACGGCTCGGTTGTGCGAGCAAACAAAATCGCAATGACAATTCTCGACAAAGAAATCAGCGTCGCCCACGACTTTCGATGTGCCCAGGACTCCAGGATCCGTGTGTATGATGTCGACGAACCTGGCATCGCCGCTCCGTACCCCCTTAGGACCCTTGCCATCGTAGAAACAAGGATTGGCCGGATCCAGGCCCGTCACACGCGCCAGAGTCGCCCCTTCCGACAGCTGTTTGTAGTTCCGGCCTGCCGATCCGGCAATCTGAGCCCCAAGGCTGTGTCCAACCACATGCACTTTATCGATCACATATGTCCTGTTCAGCTTCAGCAAGGCCTGGGCCACATACTTCCCGATGGCCTCCGTGTTCAGCGCCGACCACGAGTACAGGGTGTCTAATGAAGTCGGCTGCATCCAGCAACTGTTGAAGAAATAAATAGCCCAATTAGGGAATTATTAGGAATTAAAGTTACAATCATCTAAGATAAATTTGACTTACCACAAAATTTGTGTCGTTGCGACAATTGTAAGCCTTGGCCACTGGCCCACTGTTCGAATTTTGAATGTTTGTTTTCCAGCCCGTAATGAAGATGACCGTGGGACGATCCTGATAGAAGCCCGGTGCCTCCCAGAGCTTATCGGCTTCAGTAAGCGGAATGCTTGATATTCTTGCACTCGTCAGTGCGCAGCAGGAAACTCATGCCCGACATGTCCGGTGTGACCTTGGGCTGCAAAAGGCCCAGGTCAACGATTGTGCTGCATAGTTTATTGAGCGCGGAGAAGGTGAAGCCAAGTGGAAGCCCAATGACCACTTCTTGTTCAGCTTTTACTGCAGGATCCTTTTAGGGTTCCCTTAAGTCCAGTATTTTCTGAAACCCAATTTCACTAGAATCAGCTCCATTGTCACCGCTTGACGGGGCCACGGCCATGCCAAGAGCCAGAAGAAGCAGCACCGGAAATGGAAGGTGTCATGGCTGTGTGAGGAGACCACAGCCCATAGCCACCCTTTTATACATATGTGGGCCAAAGAAGCAAATAGTTTTGCAATTAAATCTAGTATTTATGGACCGTTAAGACATTCAGGTTGTGGATTCTAATGGTGATGGATGATTGTATGATATCAGCAGCCGCTCCAGCTGGAAGCGATTCTGAGCGGTGCACGTGCCAAAGCTGCCGCATGCGAGTTGCTCCAAGTGCTTGCCCAACAAGGTAGAGCATTCCGTCTCGACGGTGGATGGACGGGAAGAGGATCAGAAGAGCAGGGAGGGGGCAAGGCATTGGCAATCGCATAATTATCACAAACATATTTTGCGTTAGGAAATGCTGCCTACTGCTGCCAAAATGCGAGCTAACTAATAACTACTTTGCTTCGTTCCCAATTGCCGACTACGACTACCACTCCCCCACGGCCCACCATTGTGGGTGTAGGGTGTATGTACAGCCACAATCTGGGGGGGCGGCTATTACATTTGTAATTTTTGTGGCCCACTGCCCCATGGCTGGAATTGCTGGTGCTGTTGCTGCTCCCAACGATGCCGCTCTGGATGTTAATGTTGATGTTGCCGCCATGTGCCGTCACGCGAGCCAAACAGTAAAGGAGTAAAATGTGAGTGTGAGTGTGAGTGAGAGTGCTGGGGGGCTGGGGGCTGAGCATTTGCTTGGCCGATTCACGGCTTAATCTTTCCTAAATGATTGTTCATGTATGCGCTGCTGCCTTGGTAAGTTATCGATAATTTATCGCAGCTAAAAAGTTTTTCAAAATTTATTCCAAGCTGAAGTTATATCACATACAGATGGATCATTGTACTGGCTTTTCACACACACTTAATGGCTCCAAAATGTGTGTGATTTATGCATCGATATTTAGCGAAATTATTTTAAATGATTTCCGAATGTCTTATCCGTAAAATCAATGCAAATAATTTAGGCAAATATTCATGCAACGTATTCTTGATTTTTATTTCGAGTTCATAATTTTGTAAGTCTTTCTTACATATACATAAATACACGCATACTCGCATACATTTTGACAGAGCACCCAAACTTCGTGTCGGATATTTGTTGCGTTCATTTTGGCAAATTATTCGCACATTTCACGTTGTATTGACGGCAGCGCTACAATCAGCCAGATGTTATACATTAAACAAACTCGTGTGTACATATGTATGTCCATACATGTAACTTTAGCTATTTTGTTTCGCTTTTTACCTATTGCAAATATCTTCCAGTTGGAGATATTCGTGCCCGTGAGTTATTGTTTGGGTTAGTAGCTTGGGGGATTGGGTGAGTGTGTCAGCTCTTTTGGGGCTGACTGGCGATCAAGCGAGGAGTATTCGTTCGCTCTGTTGGCTTGTGGCTGTTGCTTTTAATTGCAGTCAATGTACTCGTGAAATCGAAATCAACTCCGACTGCTACACATCTTTCTAGGGGGACTATCAGTAATTGTACAAAGACACAGATTTAATGCGGAAAAATGCACAAAGACTTGTAAAATAAGATAAGATAAGTATAAAAATGAATTAAAAAATGCTAATTAAATGATGCTAAAAAACAAACAAAAACAGAAAAATAAAGAATTTAGGTGCAACAATTTTTTTTGGCGGTCGGATATGGTTCGTTTGTAGGAGAATTCCCAAGTTTCACATTTTGGATGGGCAAAACCTTTCAACATTTGATATACAAAAAATACGAAACTTTGAAATTTTCCTAAAAAAACCATATTTGACACGCAGTTAGTTTTCTTTATAATTCTAAATTCTTTATAATTTACGGTCTATCAACGGATCAACGAAGTACAGACTCCGGAATTAAACATAACCCAAATTTTGCCTAACTTGGCCAAAAGTAAAAATATTGTTACCTTGATGCGCGAGGGTCTAACATTAACCGATTTCAGCGATTTTCCCTCGCTGTAAAATCCGTTAACATATCTTTCGATCACCTTAAGAGTCCCCCCCCTCAGTGTGCCCTTAGAAAAAAAAAGGGAAATCTACATAGATTTCCTTTGACTAAAACTCCACTACAACTTCTTTTATCGCATAATTCCATGGTGAAAATACTTATTCTGCTGCGAAAGTACAGGGCCAAGTATCGAAAGTTGGTAATACGTTTCTGCCCCCATAGATGGTGTCTCCACACAACATGCCATGTTTGCTGTTATCGCTATTCCAACTACATATGTGCATGTGTACCTAGTCCCCCAATTTTATTTGAACTTCATTTGTTTGGTCATTTGTGCGCACACAGCAACTGACAGCTGCAATTTTGGGATGGTTTTGCACAATGAAGATCTCTGACTGCATTGTTTGGGCCCAGACCCCAAGAGCCCAAGTGTGTGTGTGTGCGGTGGCCAGTGGCTCTGACATTCTATTGTTGATAAACTCAATTAGTTGGCCAATTGACGGACTTGTGCCAAAACTTGGTAGCTTCCGCATCGGCGCCTGAGATCCGCAACCGTTCAAGGGAGAGGCATAGAAGGCATAGCAGGCATAAAAATCATAGAAGGGGGTGGTCTTGGTCTTGGATTGCGCAATGAGTTCACACCGAGAACGGCCACAGAGACTAATGGCCGAAAAAAGCAATGCGAAAATATTACGTATACGCACCATTGCAACAGGCTACCCAATGGCCCGGCCTGGCTACGTCGTCCACGTACACGTACACGTAATGCGGAGTAAGTGCAGCAAATTATCAGCTCCAGCCGAACGGGCCGAGCGTCAGGGGGCAGGCAGATGTCCGTTGCAACATTGTGGATGGCGATGGCGATGGCATGGCATGGCATGGCCCAAACGGAGCAAGCCAAGCCAAGCCAAGCCAAACAAAAGCAAAGCAATGCGAAGCTGATGATGTTGCAGTTGTTTTGCAGTTGTGGTTGGAAAATTCAGGAAAATGCAGCACGTACACATGTGTGTGTGTGTGTGTGTGTGTGGCAAGGCAAAGCCCCAAGCATATAAAATGAAACAGAGTTTGCCAAAAGAAATTAGTTGATTCGAAACATTTCGCCGCGTCGGTTAAGCCTCAGATTCAGATTCAGATTCCTGGAAACACATTCCGACCTCCCAACCAAAATCAATATGTTCACGTATCGCCTGAAGCTGATGCTTGTGCTGGGCCATCTACTGGCCGGCGCACTGTGCTCCCCCATTGGCGAGGACTACGCCTCGGGCATACCTTCGGCTGGCCTGCTGGGCAGCTACGCCGGCGGCCTCACCGGCGGCGAGGCTCTGTCCAAGCTGGACTTCTCGCACGAGTTCGCCTCGTCGGAGCACGATCAGCTCGGTGCCCTGGGCGATCATCTGAGCGAGGACAGCTTCCCGGCAGACTACGGCAGCAGCGATGGTGGGGAGGAGTATGCGGAGGCCAGTGAGCTGCACTCCCACTACGAGGAGGACCACAAGCCGGTGCCTGGCATCGATCACGGCAAGGGCGCCTTCAGCTACAGCAGCCTGTACGAGTTCAAGGATCGCGACGAGCACGAGCTGCAGCAGCTCCAGCACCAGGCCCTCGAACAGCAAGTGGAGCACGAACAGGAGCACGAGCACGAGCACCAGCTGGAGCATCTGGAGCACCAACTGAGTCTGGATCATCATCTGGATCATCACTACTAAATGCTGTGATAGTCAACCCAAATTTAGCAAAAGGCTCAATGATTATTTCGTTGGCAAAATCCCAACCCAATTCCTTTTTTTTTGTTGTTGTTATTTTTGAAGCGATATTTGCAATAAAACTAAGTTAAAAGAATATACATATATTGTTCTTGTTTTTGGGGATATCCATCAATATCCATCATATCCAGCCGTTAAAGTGAACCGCAGTAAAAAAAAAAATCAAAATATTTTAGTGGAAAATATTTTCCTAGCCATGGGCGCGTTTCTAGCGTCCATGGGACTTCACTGATGGATGGTGGCTAAAGTCCAAATTATCGCTGATTACAATGCGTGGCTCGTGAACAGTGGGCTGGGGCAGCGTGGCAACGTGTGGCAGGTGTGAGGTCAAACCCTCCACATAGAAGTGCGGCCACGGCTGGGCTAGGGGCGAGGAGTGCACGCTGGGCACAAGCAGCAGCTGCGTCTCAGTATCGTCGGCCAGCTGCAGGACTCCAGAGCTGATGTGTACAGCCGGACCATAGCCTGAGAAAATACTTCAATACTTCGAGTCAAAAGGTTGATTACGCATACGCACCGTGGACCGCACCAAGTGCCGATGGCTGCTCGCGCTCCACCGCATGGCCAGCTGTCAGAGTGGCGATGACTGCCACCAGCAGAATGGACAGGTAGAATATATTCACTGGCATTTTGTTGTGTGGATTATTCTTTGGGCTTCTTTGGTCACTGCTCATTTTATAGACACCTCCGGACGGAAGTTCTTGGTCTTGGCTGAAAGCCCATCGGGGTTCGATCTTTGACAAGCTTTGCTGCTGAACTTGGCACACAAACTGCACGAAAACATTGCGATTAAGATCAGTTGAAAGACATTAAATGTTTGGCTACAGAAATAAGTTATCAAATGAATTGATTCTGCCTCATTTTTGCTTTTAAAAATGTCTTTAAAGAGATCATTGGCAATCATTGGCAATGTGCATAGAATTCCTTCGTTTGACTTCATCTAAGTCCCAGTTGCATTTCTGCCCATCCACTAGAACAGCAGAAAACCCAGTAAATTTTATGCAATTCAACGATCTCTGCCGATGATCAACTGTTGTCGCTGATCTGAATAGAAATTGGTCTTAAGCGCCAGAATGCACGGATTGCAGGGAAGAATTTTATTAAAATTGTCACGAACACTTGTCAAAAATGACATAATCGAAACGTATCCAGAAAAAAACCCAGTTCTCATACTGAGTTAATTGCGTGGATATTCCAGTGATTCAACAAATTATTTGCTGACAATTGTTAATCAACAGAAAGAAAAACGAAGATCTAGCATTAAATTTAATGGAATGTTATGCTTATTGTTAAGAAAAAATATTTTTGTTTCGAATCTTCTTAGGGGAAAACCCAAAAAAAAAAAAACAGCCAGAGAAAATACCAATCGATCTTGGAGTGGCTTCCGCCATCCGCTGGAGCCCGTCCCTTCGCTCGCAGCTTCGCTTTCATTGCCAGCCTCTGCTGAGCCGGAATCGAATCGAATCGTTCGGTGTGAGTTAGCAACCGTGTGCTAATTTCGGTTAGAATATCAATAACACAATGAACTCTGGAAAAAACGAAGATGCCAAAAACCATGAACAACAACAAAAAAAAACCCCAAATAAAATTAGAAGACAAACGAAGGCGATTGATACGAGTATTCTGACGATTACATAAGCCCCAGTCCAGTTCAGCCGCATAAGGTCGAAGCAATTTGAAAGTGTTATGAGACCCCCATATAGATATAATGACTGGGAATTATAAAGTTCAGATTTCGGGTGGGTGGGAAAACACACACATTTTTATATGTTGATTTATTTTATGTACACAGCGATCGATTCGAAATTATACATACAACAACAAGTTAAATACTCGTAAGTAATTATTCGATTTAGAACTAGAAAAAAAAAATACACAGTTGAGTAAGGTTAGGTTAGGTTGAGCACTGTTTGTGGGGAATGGGGTATCCCTGGGCTTAGCAGCCGACAAGCTTCTCAAAGATGCCACCCCGCTTCCAGCCACCGTTGAAGCCACCACCAGTGGAGCCAGCGTTGTAGCCACCGTTGTAGCCACCGTTGTAGCCACCGTTGTATCCTCCATTGTAGCCTCCATCGTTGTAGTCACCGTTCCAGCCGCCGCTGGAGCTTGCCGCGGAAGAGGATGCGCTCGAGTAGCTGGTGGCCACGGGTGCAGGGGCTCCGTAGACTGGGGCTGGCACACGTCCTCCAGACTGATCCTCATCGACAATCAGCTTAATGGTCTTCACAATCTGCTGGGGCCTGGCGGGGGCATAGCTGATGGGCGCCGGAGCTGGGGCATAGCTGATGGGAGCTGGCGCTGGGGCGTAGCTGATGGGGCGGGAGATGGCAACGGGTGCGGGTGCCGGGGCGGAGTAGCTGACTTGAACTGGAGCAGGAGCAGGCTGATAGCGGACCACGGGCTGAGGAGCGGGCACCGAGTAGGTGACTGGAGCGGGCGCAGGAGCGGAGTAGGTGACAGCAGGAGCCCGAGGAGCCGAATAGGTCACAGCGGGAGCTGGAGCGGAGTAGGTCACAGCGGGAGCTGGAGCAGAGTAGGTCACAGCGGGAGCTGGAGCGGAATAGGTCACCGAGGGAGCTGGAGCCGAATAAGTAACCGAAGGAGCTGGGGCGGAGTAGGTCACAGCTGGCGCAGGAGCCGAGTAGGTCACAGCGGGAGCTGGAGCGGAGTAGCTGACAGCAGGCAGAGCCTGGGCCGAGCTGGAGGCGCTGGCACTTGAGCTGGCGCTGGAGTAGCCCTGGTTGTAGCCGCCTCCGTAGTTGCTATAGCCCGAGGGAGCTCCGTAGGAGTACGAGGGCTGCTGCTGCTGCTCCACCACCTTGATGACCTTTATCAACTGCTCGCCGCCTCCATAGCCACCACCATAGCCGCCTCCATAGCCGCCGCCATAGCCGTAGCTGCTGGATGAAGCGCTGTTGGAGGATGCGCTCGAGCCTCCGCTGCCGTATCCAGAGTTGTACACGGGACGGCTGGGCTGGCTGTAGTATCCCTGGTTATATCCGCCGGAATATCCGCCGCTGCCGTAGCTTCCACCGCCGTAGCCTCCGCCGCCGCCGCCAGAGCTGCCGCCACCGAGGCCGCCGCCACCGAGGGCCTTGAGAAGAGCCAGCTTGGCACCCAGCAGTGCCTGGGCGGGAGCGGCAATGGCCAGCAAGGCAAGTGCTATGCAAACGAACAGCTTCATGGTGTGGATTGGGATTGGGTTGTGGGTTGGGTTGGGTGCGGTGCGGTGCGGTGCGGTGCGCTGCTACTGGCTCCTTAAGCAAAACTCAACTGATGTCCCAAATCGTGGAGACCCACTCATTTATAGGCAGCGCCAGCGCCAGCGCTCCGATCTTTCATCTCGTTCCCTAACACTTACCCCTCGGCTATCAATGGGTACCTGTAGCTGTATCTGTATATCTGTAGCTGTATCTGTGCGAGTGTTTGTATAGTTCTAATCTATGCCACAAGCAGGGCTGAGCTGAGCTGAGCTGAGCAGAGCAGAGCTCCGCTGAACTGAGCTTGATCCAACGAGCGACAGTTTGGAGCTCCCCACCACCCCTCAAGCTGTTTGCTTAATTCATAAATAGTTACTTATAAGCCCAGCCAAGCAGAGACCAAAAAAAAACATGGGCGGGGCCAGCACATCTCATCTTAGCGCACATATCCGCCACAGCCATAGCCACAGCCATAGCCACCGGTATTGCCAGCAGCAGCAGCACCATAGCCATCCCATCCCATCCCAACCATCCATCCCATCCCATCCATCGGAGCAACTGTCTGGCTGTACTACCTGTCCCACGGCTCATCTGTCTGCCTGTCTGTCACCTCAACTACTTAACCATCAAGTGAGATATTTTCTCGCATCTCTGGGCAAACAATCTCGGCGTAGACAACAACAAAAAACAAAACAAAATAGCAGCTAACTTTTGGTTGCCGGTACGGACGGATTCGCAAGAAGCGCAGGTAATTCCCCAAACAAAAAAATACACTGAGCGGTTTTTATTTCACAAGAATGGATTGCAGGACAAAGCAGAATATAATGAAAAATGGGGTCGAGTGTGCAAGCATTTTGTTATTAATACATACATTAATAAATTAATAGATCCAATAAGTAATGAAATGTTTTTTATATTTTTGATTGAAAAGAATTTGTTAGTATGGTGTTTACTGCTCCTTATTCTGATGCGACTTTTCTGTATTATTTATATTGGAAATTATAATTAAAATTTAATAATAATAATAATAATATTTGTATTCATATAAATAATAATATCTTTTATTCTATCCCTTTGCAAACATTTTGATAGCTCTCTCCCCGTTGCCTGCTGCTCAGTTTCTCCCAGTGCAGGCTAGGCCATGTGCGTGGCCATTGTATTGTCTTTGTCACTCATTCGGTCACTGAAATCTTGTGCATGGCTACACGTAGTCAAAGAGGATGGAGGACGGGGGGGACAGCGACAAGCTAGCCAACGCTTCGCCAATAGCCAAAGCACGCCCAATCCCGAACCCCACACCGAACCGAGCTTAGCTTCATCTGCCCATTCCCATCCCATCCCATCCCATGCCAGAGTGCCGGCTGCTTGTCCAAAACTTGTCCACGCTGGCCACGTCTCAAGTATGTGTACGAGCATTTCTATTTAAGATCAAATATTACAAAACATCTATGTAAATGTAAATCGTGATGTTTCTGTTTCTGTTTCTGTTTATTCTTTTCTTGCTTTTCTATTGATCTAGACTGCTATGCTAATTAGGTCAACAAAAGAACACAAAAGCTTTTCCTGAATTTCGGCAAAATGTTATGCCATGTCCATAATTTAGCAACAGGTTATATGGGGGGGTGTGGAGGCCTAATAAAATCCCCTTTAAGGTGCTCATACGTGGCTTTTGGAATACACATTTTGTGGAACATAAAATTTGTGTGTGTGCTGATATTTGAGATGTTTCTCTAGTGGTTGAGGGCAGTTTAAACACATCTCTGAGTGAAGTTGGGACTCCCTTTAGCATGGGTATCAGATCTTTAGACGATCATTGAAATGGCACAATAGTTCTGAGCTGTACTGTACCCCGTAGCTAAAATCTCTTTCTTCTTTTCAAGCACGTTCTCTACCTCTGCCTCTGTCTCTGCCTCTCTTCTTCACCTCTTATCGGCTAAACATGGCAAATATTAAATCATAGCCAATTTACACATTCCCATTTACAGATTTTGTGGGGTTTTCTCCATACTCGCAGGCTACTAATACCCTTGCAGAGGGTAGTCTGATTAGGGGCAGTTGTGGGTAACACAATTAAATTATATAAAGAGTATCAATAAATACATATGTACATATATACATTCATCGAACATAAAAAGTAGAAAAATAATATTAAACATTTTGAAATATTTTAGATCATAGTTAAGCTTAAACGGAATAATAATAAAATAATTAATTGAATTGTTAATTATATTCATAATCAGCATTAACAACAGATTGTCATGTCTTTCCATATCTTTTTATACAAACCAAGCCCTCAGATGGGATCACTAGTTTATACTTATTAAAAAAGCCTCCTACAGATCTGTAAGTGTATTAAAAGCTTCGACCAAACGTTAAAATTTTCCTTCCTTGTTTTTGTTGTACGTATTTTTGGGTTTCGCATTTCAGGCTGCGTCTGTGGCTGTGTCTGTGCCTGTGCCTCTGCCTTTGGTGGCATTGATTGGGAGCTGAGGCTGAAGCTGGAGCTGGTCCAGCAAAATCAATTTACACCCAACGCGCGTACAGCATTCTCGGCCAAACGTTTTGGGCTTGGCCTTTTTGTGACTTTGACTTTGGCTTTGCTTTTGGTTTTTGGCACTTGATTACCATTAACTGTATTGTTCGGCTTAGTGCTGCCTTGCCACACAAGAGAGAGACAGAGAGAGAGAGAGAGAGAGAGAGCAGAGAGGAGCAGTGAGAGAGATATAGGGAGTCGCAGCTAACTGAATGCGTAAACAGTTGCCGTGCCGTGCCGGGCCCAAGCACTCAACTCAACTCTCGGTTTCATTCAGAAGCCCCCACGAAGGTCACCCATTCTTATGGGCCGACGACGGGTCTTCAATTAGGTGCGAAATTTAATTTTGTAATTGTGAAGCGATGAATTGCGTTGAGCATTCAAACATTACACACATTCCCAACGACTATGAGCCACGGGTTTGGATCGAACTTGCCCATCGAATTTGAAACTCCTGCAGGTGTAGCACGCTTTTGGGCGTCGGAATTGATTCTGTGCAAAGTAAGTTCCCAAGAATTATATAGTCAGACTCAGTAACAAATAAAAAATATATAGCCAAAAATAATCTCCATATATTTTAACATTTTATTTATTAAATTTTAATTAAACGTTTTTTATTAGAAATATCGACACAAAAAAAAAAAGGAAGAAGAGAAGTAAACTGTAATTCGTTCGTTAAGCGTCTAGCACAGGCCCGATGCCAGGCCGAGGGGTGGAGGTGGTGCTCCAAAGCCCAGTCCAAAGCCACCGCCAGCCCCATAGCCGCCGCCAAAGCCATACGAGGCAGGCAAGGCACTGCCACCAAGACCACCTCCCAGACCACCGCCCAGACCAGCTCCCAGACCACCGCCAAAGCCACCCAGTCCCCCTCCGTAGCCGCCCAGTCCACCGCCATAGCTGCCCAGTCCAGCTCCACCGAAGCCGCTCACATAGCCAGCTCCGCCAGTTAGGATGGGGCTAGCCACGGGCGTGGACACTGCCGTGACCACTGGGGTAACCACGGCCGATGTGGAGATGGCCGGAGCGGCGCCAACAAAGCCGCTGCTGTAGCCGCCACCATAGCCGCCTCCGCCGTAGCCAGATCCGTAGCCGCCGCCGTAGCCAGATCCATAGCCTCCTGAATAGCCTCCGCCGCCCGGCACTACAGACACCTTGATCACCTTGACCACGTTCTCGCCGCCATAGCCATAGCCCGAGCCATATCCAGAGCCATAGCCAGATCCGTATCCATAGCCGGAGCCGTAACCAGAGCCATAACCAGAGCCGTAGCCGGAGCCGTAACCCGAGCCATAACCATAGCCAGAGCCGACACCAGCACTGGCGCCGCCCAGCAACAGATTCAGCTTGCCAAAGGTTGCCTCTCCGGGTGCCAGGAGTGTGCCCACCAAGACCAAGATGAGCACAATGCTGCTGCTGCTGCTGCTGTAGAACTTCATGCTGACGATGCTGATGCTGATTTCTGAGCTTATCCACAAATTGCTATGATATGAGCACGACACCTCCAACTCGCTGACTGTTGAACTCTGATGACCGGCAGTGGGCATTTATAGTCCGGTGTTCCAGGGCCCTGCACAATGGTCAGCGATTGTTCTGTTGGAACGGACTTGGGCACCAAACTAACGTGTGAAATTACTCAATGGGCCAAGTTGGGCCCAGGCAGGCAGGCAGGCAGGCAGGCCGAACATGTCACAAATATTTGTGTCAAAGTCAATTTTTCCCATTTGCGGTTGTTCGCTGGAGGTTTAGTTGGGTCTATCTACATAGAACCCCACCAAAGAAACCCCGAAATGCGATCATCCACAGAATGAGACTGCCTATTGTGTGTGTAAACATTGCAATCTTCAAGGGAATTAACACTTTCGGTTTCACATGGCTTGGCCCCGACCAAGGAAGCCAACAAGTTCGCCGATCAACGATTGTGCAATAGCCAAAGGGATCCAATCAATCCAGGTACTCAGCACCTGTCTCATTGAACCAATAGAGGGGAGACGATCGTTTCTAAAGGGCAGAAAGACATTTGATTGTCCACGATCCACAGCATGCAAATGCGGATCTCAACTGTCTCATAATTGGAAATGGCCTGGAAATGTTTTACACCCCTAGTAGGAATGTGTCATGGGTTCTCCTCAAATGCAGGGGCATGTAGTGCATTTCTATCTCTAGTTCTAATTCTAATTCTAATTCAAGTACCAAATAAATAGTAGAAATCATCAGTCAGGCCAGCAGTAAAAACTCACGACAGCAACACAAATCGACACTTAAATTGACTGTTAAAAATTCGTAGTATTTCTAAATTTCCAAAAGGGTCTCTTGCAGTGGAGGAGCCCGACTCCGGTCTGCTGCTATTGCTATGAAGCATCATGGCAGCCCGTCGCAGAGCCTCAAACGACGGTGCAATGATCAGATCGAGGAGCACGGCGTGATCAAGTCTTCGCCGCGTTTCAGTAAGCGCTTGAAGCCGATACCGGAGCCAGCGACAGAGACAGAGCCAGAGCCAGAGAAATGTATGCTCTACAGCACAGATGGTGACAAGTCCGCGTTGATCTGCAACTTTGAGAAGCGTGGCTGGCTGCAGGTGCCGTCGATCAATGGGGAGTGGAACTTCTACTGGGCCTGCACCCAAACCTGTCGCTATATCTTCGGCATCGATCAGCCGTATCGCATGCGATCGGATCAGTAAGTGAAGCAAATAGTTCATAATTTATCTGACTTGAGGGATATTCTCTACGCAGAATCATAAACCACTTTCCCAACTCGATGGAGCTGTCGCGAAAGGATCTGCTCATCAAGAACATCAAGCGCTATCGCAAGGATCTGGAGCGCAAGGGCGATCCATTGGCCCAGACCTATGCGCAGACCATGAAGCTGGGCATTGGGGGTACACGCTACATGCATTTGGATATCGTACCAATGACCTTTGTCCTGCCCACCGATTACAATCTGTTTGTGGAAGAATTCCACAAGAATCCGGCCAGCACGTGGATCGTCAAGCCCTGCAGCAAGTCGCAGGGCAATGGAATATTTCTGATCAACAAACTCTCCAAGCTGAAGAAGTACGCCTACGAGGCGCGCACCTTCTATCCGCTGCTCAGCCGCAATACCAGTGTCATCTCGAGGTACATAGACAAGCCGCTGCTCATCGGTGGCAAGAAGTTCGATCTGCGGCTGTTCGTGCTGGTGACCACGTTCAATCCACTGAAGGCCTACCTCTACAGGGAGGGCTTCTGTCGCTTTTGTACGGAAAAGTACGACCACACAGACATTGACAATGTGTTCATGCATCTGACGAATGTCAGCATCCAGAAGACGAACGTAAGTCACCACACAAACGGCAGTTTGTGGGTCACCAAATCGATTTCTCTCACCCATCAGCTAGTGTACAATTCGACGCATGGCGGCAAGTGGCCTGTCCAGAATCTTTGGCTCTACTTGGACAGCCTGAGGGGCGGTGGCGTTTCGAAAACTCTCTGGCAACGCATCTGCGAGACGATCCGGCACTCCCTGGACGCAGTGGCCCCAGTGATGTCCAACGATCGGCACTGCTTTGAGGTCTATGGCTATGACATCATCATCGACAACAATCTGAAGCCGTGGCTCATTGAGATCAACACCTCGCCATCGATGCACGCGACCACGCCAAACGATCGCATGCTCAAGTCGCGGCTGATAGACAATGTCCTGGATGTGGTAGTGCCACCCAGTGGCATGCCCGAGTGAGTAATGATCGCTCGCCATAGCTCTCTCTCTCTCTCCCCAACTAATCTGTCATTGCCCTGCCGTTAAGCGATCACTGGGACAAGTCGCCCGATCCCAATCTACTCGCCAATTTCACTGTGCTGATGCCCGTCGTAAGGAAGAAGGAGCCGCCAGCACCACTGCCAGTGGCAGCCCCGACCCAAGGTCATGCGAAAAAGAAACGCAAAATAAAGACAGCCAAGAAGAAGCGTGTCCAGCAAGAAACCCGTCCTCCCACAGACGATGAGGAGCAGGAGCAGGAGGAGGAGGGACCAATAAAGAGCAGCAAGTCGCCAGTGCGACGGCACACGACACCACCCTCGTATGCCAAGACGAGGATCATTCAGCGATGAATCCATCCAACATATGTATGTGTGTATATTCGATGTATAACAGTTTGATAATTGTTCATGGAAATTTGTTAACTTTTAATTCGCAATTCGGTGCCGCAATTTACAAATTACTTACAAAGTACACAAAATAAACATCTATGGTATGCAATCAGCTACTCCCCATAATGTATACGCCTAATTGTATATTTTATATATTTTATGCTACAATTATTACGTATAACTAAACGAAGCTGCTTGTCTTGTAGAGACCCCGGTAACCGAAAGTCGGCTGCACAATTTGCCAAAGCTTCGGCTTTCATCTTAATATAGAGGAAAAAAAAATTAGATATATTTATATATATATATACGGTATACAATATAGTAGTTTATGTGTGTGTGTGTGTGTGTGTGTGTGTGTGTGTGTGAGGGTTTCTTTAAGTTTTACTTTTCTTTTTTTTTTTTGTAACTTTTGCAAATTTCTAACTTTTTGCACACAAAATGGCGTCCGCTTTAAAGCTAACAAAACAAACGAAAGTTTCTATGTACAACAAAGACGAAAACGAAAAACAAAAAAAAAATACATTAATGTATAAAGTAATGGAGAAATGGTACTTCGTAGTTGAAATCTAAAGTGTGGGGGTGCTGGGCTGTATGTTCTGTGGTTGGCTTCTTCTGCATAACCTAATTATGTACAAAGGCATTTGACTTAGACAGTAAAAAAAAAAGAGAGATGAAATACAATAGCAAGTTCTCCTTTTTCCTTCGCTAAATCACCAAATTAGCATCGACTTGTCGTCGCTTTAAATGGTAATACTTTTCATTTGATATGTATTTATGTATACATATGCATTGGGAATAAATGAACTTAAATTTAAGTTAATACAAGGTGTATGTATGTAGCATGTATGCATGTTTTGTGTGTGTGTGTATGGGGTGTGTCTTTGTGTACAAAATGTGGAAGTTTTTTCGAAAAATTCCATTCATCCCATCCTCCAATCAATTGCGTAAAAATAAATCTCTAATTTTTGCCGGCTGCCAGCGTCACACACAGCGTCACTTCCATGCGGAAGAGAGGCAGGCAAGGTGCCCAGGAAGGAGCAGCATAACCTCAGCATTCGGTAGCGTAGTAGAAGATCTCTACCTCGCTGACCTCGCTTAGCTCCAGCTGCTGTTGCTCCAGCTGCTGATGCTGCTGCTGATGCTGCTGATGATGATGATCCTCCACGAGCACATCCCGTGTGGCGCGCGCATGCGCCAGCACCTATAGTCACACCTTGGAGGCATGCGGCTGGGAGCCAGCACTGCTGCCGTACTGTGACTGTGCCCCCATCTTCTGCACGGTCTGGTAGGTGGGCTGTTGCTGCTGCTGCTGCTGCTGTAGCTGCTGTTGCAGCTGGGCTGGCATGCCGCTCTGCTCGCGTATGGTCACTTGGGTAACAAAGGGTCCACGGCTGCGAGAGCTGCTGTTTAGGCTGGCCGGGGAGTAGCCATTGAGGGCGGCCGCCTTCCAATGCGGCACATTGATGGGCGACGCCGAAGAGCCACTGGCATTGACGCTGGCACTGCTGGTGCCTCCATTGTGACTGTTGTGGTGGCTGTGCTTGATGCTGCCCACACGCTGCTGCTGCTGCACTGTCTCGTACTCGTAGTAGCTGCTCAAGGGACGAATCACACCGCCATTTGTGTGCGCCTGCGTCTGGCCCTGCGGATGCTGGTGGTGGGATGAGGAGCTGGTCGAGTGCATGCTAATGTCCTGCGACCGAGCGCTGCGCTGCGAATGGTAATGCTGATGGCGGCGACTGTAGCGGCAAGGCAAAGGAAGCAGAAGAAAAAGAAGCATTCAGTATGATCAAATGATAAAAAATACAAAATATACAACGATGCAGCTGCAGCTGCAGATGCAGACAATGAAACAACCAGAAAACCATTCAGTTAGTATTGGGGAGGGGGTTATACAGTGCGTTTCAGTACTATAAAGATAATCTGTTGCTCTTTGATGCCATGCAAAATTCCTTTTCGTTCTGTGAGCTCTTTGCTGGTAAAATTCTACTTGGATTCCCCTTTTCTGTACTGTTCTTATAATAATGATGCTCCACTGGGTGCGTGTGCGTGTGGATGGGGTGTGTTTGTGTGTGTGTGTGTGTGTTACCTTTCCGCCTCCACCTTGATGCGCTGACGTATCACCTGCTGTCGCATGCATTCGAGCGTTGACTCCGATAGCTGCTCGGCTGCTGCTGCTGCTGCTTGTATGGATGTGCTGCAGGCCATAACCAGTGTTGTTAAGTGTTGTTAGATGGTGTTGGTAAGTGTGTGTGTGTGTGTGTGAGTGATACATATACATATAAACATGACCACAGAATAGACAGAGAAGGAGATATAGAGAGAGAAAGAGACAGAGACAAGATACAAATGTTGAGATTTTTGTTAATAAAGTTAGTCATGGCTTAATGGGGATATGTGGGCATGGGGGCGGTATTAACATATATATGTATATATATATATATATATATATATATATATATATAAAACAAGAGCATGTGGCACCCTCTTTGATCTCTCACCTTATTTGATGATGATGCTGCTGCTGCTGCTGCTGCTGCTGCTGTTGATGCTGATGCAGATCCTCATAGTTGGCATAGTGCTGATACCGATGATTGAATATATCGTTCTGGTGTATGCCACCATTCGCTGCCGACCCACCTGCTCCCCCTGCCCCACCACCACCACCTACACCCACACCATTTGGTGCTGGCAATGGCGGGGGTGGCTGGTATGCTGGTGGCTTTCCATTCCTCTCCAATGCAGCCAGAGCAGCGGTGGGTATCTGTTGTTGCTGCTGCTGTTGCTGTAGCTGCTGCTGCTGTAGCTGCTGTTGCTGCTGCTGCTGCTGTGGCGATGATGATACCACCGATGAGGGCGGGGAGATGGCCACAGCACTGTAGGTGTCCACTGGCACCACCCCATCCTTGCGGTTCTTGCCAAAGCGGAACATGTGCCCAATGCCGCGCAGAATGCTCGGCTTCTTGGCCCGCGACGACTTGCTGCCGTGCTTGCCATCGTTCAGGGAGCTCTGGAAGGGTCCGTTCCGCTGCGAGGCGAAGCCACCCTCGTGATCCCCATCCTCCAGCAGCCATGTCTTGCGGGGCTCTGAAATTTGAGATACAAAATTTAGTTTGAGTCGCGCGACCAGCGTCGGGAATCCTCCTCCCGATCGATTCCCACTCACTATTTGCATCTGGTTCGTGGACCACCGCCGCCCGCAGGCTGTCCTCCCTGCCACGACCGCGCGGTGCGCGCAGCGCCTGATGGCCACGCGGCTCATCGGACATCTGCAGCTCCTGGACCATGGTCTGGAGCGACTCCAGCGACGAGGACTTCTTCATGCCCAGCGAGGGGCCCAGATCACCCAGCTGGTCCCGTGCCTCGGCCTCGGCCGCCGCCAGCTGCTGCTGCATCGACTCGCGCTGCTCAATGCTGGAGGCGGTCTTGGCGTGCCTGTAGCCCGCCAGCTGGGCATTGGCGTTGGCGATCCGCGTCGTCAGCGACTCAATGGAGCCCCCAAAGACGGCCGATTTGGTCAGCTGAATGCGACGCTCGCGTTCCCGCTCCTCGCGCAGTTTCTTGTTGCGCTGATAGGTGCCCGTCTCGCGGGCATCCAGCGCCGCATGATGCTTCTCCGAGATGCTGCGCCTGCCCAGAGCATCGCGCGAGAAGTGCTCCACGCCCGAGTTTGTCTCCAAACTGAGCTGAGACGAGTAGGTGGCGTCAAAGGTGCCGCTGCTCGACGGTGTGCCCGGCACGGTGACTGCCACGGCCACTGGCACTGCTGCCTTTGTCTGCGATGCGTTGGCGCTGCTCGGGTTGCAGTGCTGCCCATCGTGAGGACGCGCCGGCAGTGTTCTAGAATGGGGAAAATGGGAATAGAGCAATGGAGCTATGAGCTGAAGGGGCTTCATGGGGGAATTTATCTGTCGTTGGCTTACGGTGACATCGGTTCGGCATCGTCTTCGATGAGCAGCGCCGCATTGCCGCCATGGCCCGTGAGCAGATGGAGCTGTGCCGGCGACCAGTTGTCGTTGGTGGCCATGTAGTAGCTCTCGTTGCGGAGTGCCGCATTGCTGCAGATTGGGGTTGGGGGCAGGCGACGCTGTTGCTGTTGCTGTTGCTGCTGCTGCTGCTGCTGCTGCTGCTGCTGCTGGGGATGTTGCGGCTGCTGTGTGGGCTGCTGCTGTGCTGTGTTTGTGGAGCAAATGCCACCGGTTAGACGATCCAAAACGGGATTGCTCCATCTACAAAAAACCAAAGGAAGAGAGGTGTTTAAGGGGTTTCATTCGCATGCTTTCCCCCTCCATGGCGCTCACCTATTCATCTCGTTGCTGCCTGCGCCTACTCCGTTGCCATTGCAGCGCTGCTCCCTCTTCTCGGGACTCAAATAAATGACTGTGGCACCCGAATTGTCGCTGGCATTGGAGCTGCTGTTGTTGTGGCCGCCGCTGTTGCTGCCGCTGCTGTTGCTATGGCTGTGATTGTGATTGTGACTCTGGCTCTGGCTCTGACCCTGGTCCAGGATGTCGCTGGAGCTGGCCGAGCGCTGGATCTTGCGGCCCACGAGCAGCGTAATGGTGCCCGGATGCTTGCCCGGCGTATTCACCATCGCACGACGCAGCGTCTCCATGGCCTCGGCATTGTTTTGGCCGCGCAGCGACACCCCGTTCACGCTCAGCAGCTGGTCGTTCATCCGCAGTCGGCCGTCGCGTGAGGCAGCACCGCCATGGATCACGCTCTTCACGAATATCCCCAGATCCCCGTCGTGCTTCATCAGGCCGCTGCCGCTGCCGCTGCCACTGCCACTCGAACTGGAGGCATTCAGATTCGAGCACGTCTTCCCCTTCACGCTCACCCCCAGTCCGGCCTTCTCCGTGTCGTGCACGGGGATGTGCAGCGTGAGCTCCTCGCGTGTATTCCAGCTGTTGCTGCTCGGCGGCAGGCTATCCTGTGGGCATCAGAATCACATTCAGAATCAGTATCAGCAGGGGAAAGGATCTACAATTAAAATTCAAACTCACATTTGAGGCTGCCGACTCGCTGCCCGCATCGATGAAATGCTGAGATTCGTTGAGGAGCTGCTGCTGCTGTTGCTGCTGCTGCTGAAAGAGCGAACGGGCACTGCTCGATTTCTGTACCTGGATGGATGCCGCAGCAGCGGGCACAGGAGCTGCAACAGTGACCAAAGCGGACGTCTTTTCTGCCGCCGCTGCTGCTGCTGCTGCCGCCTGATCTGTCTGCTCCGCCAGCTCCTGCTGACGGGAGACGACTATCCGGACAGTGGCGCCCGCCTGCATGCCCCTGAGTATGGCCACCACATCGGTTTGGGTTTTGCCCGTCATCGGAGTGCCATCGACCTCGAGCAGCCGATCGCCGGGCTTCAGGCGTCCATCCTCGATGGCCGCTCCGCGGGGCAGTATATTCTTGATGTAGATGGGGCAGTGGCCACCGGCGGGATTGTCGCGCGTCGTCACCGAGAAGCCCAGACCGTTGGGTCCCTTCTTCAGCAGAATCTCGATCTTGCGGCCGAGCTTTCGGGTGTTGGCCACCTGCAGGGAGGTGCCCACGGGGGCGGCATGCGGCTTGCGTGTGGGCGAGACGGTGGCCACCTCCACCATTTCGGCCACCTTAGAGTCGCGCCGCTGCTGGCGCTGCAGCTGGTCGCCGCGCAGGACGCGCACCCTCAGCTCGGAGCATTCGAGGGCACGTCGGAGGTGCTCCTGCACCTGCGACTCGCTGAGGCCGATCAGCTTGATGCCGTTGATCTCGAGGATGCGATCCTCGCGCCGCAGTCGACCCCGTTCGGCGCGACTGCCGGGCTCCACGTGCTGGACAAGGAGTCCGCCGCCGTGCTCCTTGTCCGGCATGGCCGTGAGGCCCAGCGGACTGCCGTACTCGTTGATGATCAGCAGCATCTCGCCGTCCTTCTCGCGTATCGACTCGTACGCCTGCCCCAGCGGCTCCTTCCGCTTGCTCTCCCTCGGCAGGGACTTGCTCGAGTAGGCGCTGTTCGGCAGCGACGATTGCAGCGACGACTGGCCCGAGTTCAGCTCCCGATGGCCGGAATGGTGATTCAGGTGCTGGTGCTGATTCTGGTTCTGATGCTGCAGCTTCTCGGCCGCCTCCATCCACTTGTAGCCGTTGCCGTCGCCCAGGAACTGCATGGACAGGCGCCCAGAGCGGGCGAATGGCTGGTGAGCGGCAGCTGGGGGCTGCTGCTGCTGTTGCTGTTGGAGCAGCAGCTGCTCCTTGAGCTGCTGCTGGCTGGCGGCATCATCCTCCTCCTCCCATTGGGGCGACAGCTGCCCACCGGCCTTGTCGATCAGCAGACGCTCGGGCGAGTCGCCGCCCGCGTAGTGTGGCGCCGCCGCCGACCAACGCTTGTTGCTGCCCTCCGCCTTGAGCGAGGCCAGCAGATTTGGGTCGCTGCTGCGGCGCACCATCAGGCCAACGCCCAGGCCGGCCATCGGCCCCGAAGTGGTGCTCGTCACCTCAATGTGGGGCGTGGACAGGTCCCGGGTGGGTGCCTCTGTGTTCGTGGGGTCGCGAAAGATGTCCGGCGAGCCGGTGCCCACGGATGAGCTGCCGGAGGCTCCATCCCCACCGCCCTGCGCCACACCCGGATCTGGTCCGGGATCCTCAAAGTGTGCGAGTATCTGTTCCCGATCGTCGGCCACATCCCGCACACAATCATCCGGATCCAGGATGCCCGATTGTGTCTGTAGATGCGTCACCGACACCCATGAGTCTGGCTGCAAACGAAATAAGATTTGCGGAAAATTTCAATTAGTTTTCACGGCACAAGTGGAGCCAAACGATTGGCTGATATGTGGAATGTATCTGTGAAGAGAGTAACGGCAAGAAGAGCAATATTTCCTCCTATTAACAAAAGGCAATTTACCGATGGCCTAGCCATATCCTCAGTCTGCAAATGTGCCCTGAAACCCAAAAGGCCCTGCCATAAACAAGCCAGAGGTGCTGCTTCGGTTCGGTTGGGTTCGGTTCGGTTCAGCTGTTTTAACCCCATCCACCAATTTTCATCAAGATCGGAGACCAAGTTGCAGGTTGCCTAAAGTTGCACAACATGAAGTCAGACAGACAGACAGATAGACACAGAGATGGACCATCCATCCATCCATCCATCCATCCATCCATCCATCTTTCATTCATTCACTCCGTGGAGGCTGATCTGATCTTCTCAGCTACGCTTCCGCATCAACAGAGTGCGGATCCGAATCCGAGCCTCCCCTAGGCCTGGCCCACGTGGTTTCAACTTGAACTCCCTGACTTGACGCCAAATAAAGCGACGCTCGAGACGCGACGACCTCCACGGACCAAATTGCAAGCTGAGGCACAGGTCTGTGTGATCCGTTCCACTGTGTCTGTCTGTCAGTTCGTTCGTGTGCAACTTTGGGCATTCCAATGGATTCCACAACAAATGCCAAATGCCGAATGCCGAAAAACAGAAACAGAAACAAAAACAATTGCATCATGCCATGAAACCAGTCAAAAGCGTTGGTTGGGGAACAGTGAGAGAGAGACTGCGGCTCTGAGGTGGCTCTCTGGCACTCTGGCAGCAGCGCAGAGCAGAGGTAGAAGCGCCTCTTCCCCCTCCCCCTTTGCACTGAACTGAAGAACTGGAACGTCAACTTGGCGCAATCATTTTAAGCTATTTCTGTTTTTCATTGTTTCTCTCTTTTTACTTTTATTTTTTCTTGTTTCTGTTTTTCTGTTGCTGTTTTTTATTTTATTTTTTCTCTTTGGTTTTTTGTGGGTCAAAGAGCGCGCTCAGGCATTCATTCTATCGATTGCATGTTGATTTTCTTTTTAATTTAATTTTTAATTTTTTTTTAAATTCCAAACTGCCTGATTCGTGGGAGTTCAAGATTCAGCGACAGAGACTGGAATGCAGTTTCGAATGCCTGCGGTACAGTGGGTAACAAAAGTGATCAAATGTTGATGGAAGAATCAAAAAATAAACGAGAGGGAACATTGTGATTCGCTGCCGTAGCCGCGACTCTACTTTATATGCAATGGAAAAAGCAATGCGATTTCTTGTTCAAAAAAAATAATTATAAAAATATTCCAAGTAGAGCACATGGAGTGTGCATATCAACTGCAGAGAATATAACACGGGAGAACTCTGTCCTCTAATGAATCGAATGCAAACTCTTGTTAGGCGCTCACTCGCAGCGCGAGAGAAATAGATACATTTATGCAGATCACATCACGAACAGCTTACGGCTCGACTCTAATTATAATTCATTAATTATAATTAAAGATAATTATCTTCGTTAGAGTTCGTTGCATATATTGTAATATTATTCTTTAGATTCTCAGGACTTATTCTAAGTAGCTTCAAGCCTTAATTTGAACTCCTCTCAACTGCACATAATCTTTGTGTCCTTCTTAATCATCGCTTTTTTTATCACTTTTTGTATCACTTTTTCACCCAGTTGGACCCACTGTGGACCCATCCGCGCCGCTGATTATATTTCTTAATGGTCATTTGTCAATGGAAATCACACAGCAAGAGGACAGACGGACAGACAGACAGACAACGGATCACGTTCTCATATATCATACGAAAGATTGAAACAGCATTGTGGGCGTGGCATTGGCTAACAAGTGACGCTGCCGCCGCCGCCCTCCACTCAAGCGTGTGGGACGACGCGACGCGATAGATGGCAGCAGAGAGTTTCTGCATCTGGCCATAAGATGATGACGATCAGAGATGATCATCAGATATTAGATATGGTGCACAGACACATGTTGCGAGTATCTTTACCTTCACACACGAATAGGCCGACGGCGACGGTGGTCGCTTGGGCAGGGTGAGGGAGTAGGACTTGTGGAGGTGGCCGTGCGGTATGCCCTCGTGCTTGGCCGCCACCTTGTAGGTGTGTCGCCAGCCAAAGAGGCCGCCCAATTTGTTGGCCAACGCCGGGCACTTGGGCGGAACGTCGAACATTCTTTTACTCTCGTGCTCTCTCGTTCCTCCAATGTCCACTTCCACTCCGAGTCGACTCAATTCGATTCGATTCGATCTTTGGTTTTTGATTTTCGTTCTAATTTTTGGTTTTAGCACACCTTTAATTGTTTATTTTTTCGTTATTTTCAATTCGCTTTTGGTTCGTTTTTATTTTTATTTTTGTTTTAGTTTCGCTTTCGATTTTCACAATTGTTTCGATTCTATTGATATCATGACGATGAAGGATGATTGGGTTGCGAGGAAGGAGGAACTTTCACCGTTGGGTTTCCCTGGAAATGTTTCGCACCGAACTTTATTATGATTCACTCACTCATTTTTGTTTTTAGTCACTCTTTTGTGTCGTTTATCGCTTGTTGTTGGCTTTTTTCTTATCGATGATGCAATGCCAAAATAGTTGACAAAGCGCCCCGCTTATCAAGTAACGGGTTCTACTCTTCTACTGTTCACACCGCCCTCTCCCCTCTCCCCACTCTCCATGAGAACTGCAGTCGCACACTCTTATCAGCCGCCATGCGGAAATTTCAGACACCAAGAACACGGCATTGGGATGGAAGCAATCCGCATATTTTCTATGTGTCTGTTTCTGTCTGTCTGTTTCTGTCTGTCTGGTTTTGTGTCTATTGCGAACGGAATAAATGTGCATGTGAATTGTTTGAATTCCACTTTCAGCTGATGGGGGATTAAATGTCGAGATCTTTTCTCTCTCTCTCTCTCTATCTATCTTTTTTGAGTAATTTCAGAACCATATCTGGAGTTTATATGCCCATTCCTATTATACCATTCGAATGGAAACCGCATTGTCACTCACTCAACGTGATACCAACGGTTTCGAGATTCGAATTTGCTACATCCTCCCTTGGCCCCCACAAAAATCAACCTATTAGCGCCTGGACTCGAGACGCACAAGCGAATGTTGCAAAAGTGAGTGACCAAGAATTTCCAATAATCATCATATGAACAGCACATTGATTGACTGTTCGACTCGACTCGACTATCGCTGCCAAGGAATTTTTTATTTTTGGAGCACTGGACAAGGAAATTCAATGCCACACGATTTGTAGAAACTAGTGAATGGTCTGTCTATGGAGTCAAGTCCACTCCACTAATCGACAGATTATGGAGAACTAGAGAACTCGAATATTCTACTCGTATATTCCACTGAAAATGCATTTGCAATTTGGTTCATTATTTTCATAATCTCGGTATGAATAGGCAACCGGTTCGGTGGTTCAGTGGTTCGGTGGTTCGGTTCTAGAGCCTTTAACACTCCACAAAGCACACACAAAAGCAGCTCTGGACGTGGCGTTCGCATGCGATTTTTCCGGCTTGCTTCACGTTCGGTGGGTGCATGGGCCCACAAACAAAATGTATGTACAATATTTGTATTTCATTTTTATTTTTGCATAAAATTACATGAGATATGTCGGTGCATGTCGGAGGCATGTGGCATGTGTTTGCATGTACCCTAACAGAGGAGGGTTGATTGGAAAGCACAAGCGAATGCTGCAGACAGAGAATGCCCAAAAATATTCAAAAACAAAATACATTGCGTGTGCTTGATTGCCCGATCCGGAGTTACTTATGGTGTAAGCTATGAAAATGGTGACTATATTTGCTGTGGCAGGGTATACCCACTTCGTTGTTGCCTCCAAAAGTGTCTCGCAAGTTGATTTTTATAAAATTTAAATAAAATATGCTTTATGGAGTACAGTGTGCCAGAGTGGTACGAGTGTACACAGATGTAAAGATGTAAATCAACTGACAAACAGACACAGAAAGGCAGTTACAGCAGCAGCAGCAGCAGCACAAGTGGCAGGCAGGCAGGCAGGCAGACAGGCAACAAAGCTGAACTCATTTCGCACAACAACAAAAATATTTTTCATTTGATTATGCACCTGAGCGACGACGGTGTGAGCAGAGCACAGAGTGTACCTGTAGACACACCTGTAATAAATATACATACAACGTTCAGTGGAAGGGGGACAACAACAATGGGCAGCAAATTTTTAAGCGCCATCAAACCGCTGAGGCATGACAACAAGCGACAGACCAGCCAGCGAGCGAGCGAGCGAGCGAGCGAACGAGCATCGACCATCCCGAACGCAATCCAAATCCCCTTCAGAGCCAGAGACAGAGGCAGACACTGACTGAAAAGCGAATGCGATTTATTTATCTATTTGCTTACTAGAAATTTAAGACTCTCCCGCAAGATAGCAGCAACGAAGGCAGCAGCGAAAAAAGTGGAGAAAATGTACATGCACCCAAAAGATGGCACAAATAAAACAACAGCCAAATAAACCATTTTTAAGAGCAATTCAATATTTGTTCAAGCCGAAAATAAAATCCACACATGGAACGAAATGAATTTCTAGGTGAAACAAGTTGGATTACTGACATTCTATTCACGAATAATCAAATGAACATATGAGTGAATACAGTCGCACGTTTTGAAGGTCAGCCAAAGATAAAGGAGAGGCACAGAAGGAAGTAGAAAGAGAGCGAGAGAGAAGAGAGAGGAGAGAGAGCATTCATTCATTCATTCAGTCATTAATTGATTGATTGACTCTTTAATTCGATCACTTATACCACTAATGAGTAGAGAGTAGGGGGGAGGGTTCAATGTAATTTATTTGAGGAAAGATTTGTGAATACTTTGAATCATTTGGAATGAACTTTACACTATTTAGCAGAGCCATAAATCCATTCTCCATCTGGAAACAAATGCTGAACTGCATTGAAATAAGCCTACTTATCCGAATCTGAATCCGAACAGCTATAGCATGCATATTAATCGTATATAATGTGATGAGGTGGCCCCCACCTTTTTGAGAAAAAATTAATTAAAAAACACACACTAACACACAGCAGAAGAAAATTACTCGTAAATTAGCATAAAGTGCGATCTCATATGAAAAAGAGTTTTCAAGAGACACGCCTCCCAAAACTCTGCTGCCAGACCTAGGAGTAGGAGTGGAAGAAGGAGTAGGAGTAGGAGATGGAGATTCCTTTGTGATGCCCTGGGAGCTGCTTTTCCGCTTTCCGCCACAGAGGAGGTTGGCCATAATTTGCAATCAGGCGGCCTTTAACAACCCACGAGATGCCGTGAGGTTCCAATCAAAGAGGAAGAGAGAGAGAGAGAGAGGAAGAGACGGGGAAAGGGAGCGAGGGCGAGCAATGCTAGTGCCACAAACGTGCCACAGAAAAGTACATATACACACACACACACACACATATATATACAAAGTATGCATTGCGCGGAGGAAAGAAAGGCCAAATTACACGTTGCATGCCACAGAGTGTGGCAAAAGGAGAAACATTGCTTGGAGAAGGCATCGAGAAAACTCCGCCGTTGTTGGGCCATTGCGGATGGGGGGCTACGTGGGCGTGGCCCATTGTTGATTTGAAAAACATTATCGTTAGACGGCAAACAAGCAAAAGATGTCCGTGCGCGCCTGCGTGGATAGCGTAGCGTAGAGAATGTGCGTCAAAGAAAGCAAAAAATAAAAAAATAAATACATTCCAAACTGGGTTCACGGAACTAGTTCATGGACAGGTTCACTGTGTATGGAATGTACGGAATTCGCTGTGGATTCACTCTACGAAATTCCCATAAGCGAACGGACACATTCGTTGCACAGAGATCGAATTTAAACAGACCGAATATTTTGCGTTAATAGTAAAAACAAAACAATAAAATTATTTAGGCTCAGAAAAAATTGTTTACAAAACAAAACCCGCAGAAAATATTTTTTTTAATTTTTACTTTTCCGTCGCATAAAGCTCGGAGCTTGTGCAATATAAAAAGAGGTTAGATATGAATCTGGATTCACGATGCTTGCGTGCGCTCTACCCTCTCTCTCTCTCTCTCTCTCGGCAGCTCGGCAACTCGGCAGACACGCGTCTAAGTGTAGCCGTGAGAAGTGAAAGGAGAGAGAGAGAGACATTCGGCGTTCGAAATATCTATACCCTGCTCCACCTCCCTCGCACTTTTTCCCTTGTTCCGTATCAGCCGTTTTTTTTGTTTTGCATGTGATTAACGTTAACGCAAAGAAGGTGGAAAATAAGAGCATGCTAACAATTTACACAAATAATTAGCAACTAATTGAACAAACAACAGCAGCAGCAGCAGCAGCAGCAGCAACAACCATTGAAAATGTCTGTTTTTGGCCAATGAAATGTTGATCTTTGGCTGTATAATCAGCTGAAAAAAAAAACACGTTGTGTGTGGGGGGTGCAGAGGCAAAGGGCAACAGATGGCCAACCAGAGAGAGAGAGAGAAAACAACCAGCAGCAGCAGCAGCAGAAGGGCAGCAACAGCAGCAGAATGGCAGTGGAAAAGCAAAGTGAAATGCAGTCCCAGATGCAGAGCCATTTAAGGCTATTTAATGTCAATTGGAACGCTTTCTAATCTCCAATAATCGAGTGTTTCGCGTGTGTATGTATCTGTGTGCCTTTGGCTTTTACCCCCCACCCTCCCACAACAATAATCGCATTAAGCACTTTAATTATTATCAATGCGATTGGGATTCGATTCAATATGGAACAGATAAATAACGGGGGGGAATCAGAGCTTTGTGGTGGTAGGGGGAAATGTCATTAGAGAAGTTTCCCATACGTGTGGAGCGGGGGTCGGGGGGTAGCTGATAATATCCACTGAACAATGGGGGACTGGCAAAGTCTGTACAAACTCGAGCAAAATATTTCACAAGAGCAAAAAAGAGAAAATCCAACAAAAGTGCCTAAGCGACTCTCTGCACCATGCCCCCTTTCCCACCTGCCCCCTTGCCCACCTGCCCATGCACACTGCTGCAATAATCGTAGTTCCATTCCATTTCAGGTTGATGGGCAAAGAAAGCCCTCACATAATTACACAAAACATACCGCGCTTTCATGTAGACCTTTAACACCCATCAGGCGACACATCAAACACAAAAACACAAAAACAAAAAGGAATAAAATGAAACGAACTTGCCACCCAACCAACAGCCAACCAACAGCCAACCAGCAGCCAACAAACGCACCTTGCCACAACTTAACTTGCGGCTCATCAACTTTTGCTTTTGTTTTTGTTCTGCCTGCAATGTGGTTTTTCTTTTGGCGTTTGGCTTTTCGCTAATTATCGTACGGCTGTTCTACTCGCAGCTCGAGTTCTACAGCTGTTCGAGGAGTAATTACAGCCAGAGAAAAAAGTTTTGCAAGCATTGGAGATCACGTTGAAGCTGCAGGCTTTGAAATGCTTTTTTTGAGTCAGCAAAGACAAAGATACAATTACTATACATTTAGGTATAGGAAAGATGCTCTATATCTTAAATATATGTAAATGATCGTAACATGTGAATAATATTTTTGGTACGTGTGCAAATGAAAGTCGTGCCCGAGAGATCACAAGTTTTATATATACATATATAGTATATACCCTATATTATGTACTCTCTCCTCACCCCCTCTGTAACCACTGATGAGATACATTTGTATCTCTGTATCTATGAGCACTAAACAAAATGTGACAGCTTCTTGACAAATTATTCGGAAAAAGGGGGGGAAACTTTTTCGCTGACATTTGGTCTTCCTCTGTTTCCCCCACCCTCTCCGTCTCTTTTTCAATTGTTTACTTAATGTTTGTTGGCCGTTGCTTTTCCTTCTGCGTTTGTTACGTATTCCGAAATTAATTGTTGTTGCAGGGGCAGATGGGGCAGGGGTGGAAAACTTTCATCTTTTCCCCCGACCATCGTTTATAATGTGGAGCTGTGGAGAGCTCATAAACTGCACTTATGTATGTATGTACATTGTACAGACCAGACACCGCGCCGTGGCGCACGCAAAGCGAATACAATGAATCGAGCAATGAATACACTCGTGAGTACTCAAATAGTTACAAGCTGATTATACATTTACCATACACTTGCAATTTAAAGGGAGCTTAGAGTCAGCCACTGGCAGTAGGCAGGAGAGAGAGGCAGAAGCCAGGGAACAAACAATTTCCAAAGGATCAAACTTCCTCCCTAACCGAAAGATCTCTGCACTGGCAAGGGTATCTGCAAGTTTCGGCTGCCAGAGCTTTCGTTTCCGTTTTTTCTTTCGTAATTGCCAAAAAAATAAATAAATAAACTGAAGAAGGAGGGGGCATGGGGAGGCCGAAAGCCGGAAAGCCCAAAAACCGAACCGGCTCGCTTCTTGACAGCCAAAAAGTTGATTGAACCTCAATCAAAGCCATGATGGGAGGGAGGGTGCACAGGGCAGGCTTTTTCGGTGAATGAGTTGTATGATTGAGTAACACAGATTTTTAATTGATTTAAACGGCCATTGAGCTTAATTGCACGTGAAATGCAAGAGAGAGAGAGAAGGAGAAAGAGAGTGGGAGAGTGGGAGACTGGGAGATCCCTTGCAGAGGCAGCGCAGAAGTTTTGGGTAAAAGTAAAAGCCAGAAACAGAGACAGAGCCCACATGGTTGCGAACTGCTTGCGGGTTAATGTTTCGGAAACATCCCATCCCGCTCCCCCCAAATGATCTTTAAAAAATATTCATTATTTAATGAATATACGAGTGGCAGTACCCAGTATACAGCACAGGGCATAAAGCTATCAATTATGCTAAATTTATCTTCCATAATTCAGCCAGAATCTGAAGTATATGACTTTTCTTCGATTTACCTGGAGAAAATCAGAAAAATCAAGAAACGCTCCTTTTGGCCGCAGATTCCTTTAGTTATAATTACCAATAGATGCGCGGTCACATTCGTTTGGAATGATACGAGCAAATCCGAAAAATGCGAGCGAGAATTTGAATGCGAAATTTGTGCATATGAACGGAGATCTCCGATTGAGTGCAGGATACTTTCATGGTCGAGGCTTTATGGGGCTTATGGTAGAGAAAGATCGTGAAAGAGATGCAGATAAAGGGAGTGAGGGAGTGAGTGAGTGAGCTTGCAACACGTGCGCTGCCTCCGCACAACGCAACGCATTCGTTTCTTTTCGTATTCGTATTCGCATTCGTTTCAGGTCAATTGAGTTCACTGTCACTTTCACTCACTGTCCCGCACTGTCCGCTGTCCGCACTGTCCGCTCTGTCCGGACTGTCCGCTGTCCGCTCGCTCTGTCTGTCGGTATGCTTCGCCTTCTGTGTGCGGAAAACAAGTTTCCAGCAGCGGCAGCAGCAGGCAGGTGGATGGGAAGGATGGACGGAGGGGGGCAATGAATGCGGCGCTACTTTGGTGACAATTTGATGTACACGAGATTGCGGTTGTTTAACCAAAGACTTAAGAGAGTAGGAGAGAGAGAGACAGAGAGAGAGAGAGAGAGAGAAAAGGGGAAGAAGAATCGTCGATCGAGACAAGCCGGCATTTAACGGTTCATTTCGTTTGTTTTTTGTATTTGTTTTGTTTTTGTTTTGGTTTTGGTTTTTTAATGATCGAACCATGGGATTTATTGGTATTTATTGGTATTTATGTTTTGTTTCCCTCTTTATCTCTCTCTCTCTATCTCTCGATTCGTTTCGTTTATCTGCATTTTTGACTTCTGTTCCCATCTTCAGATTTGTTAGAAGGGAAATGGAAGTTGCAACATTTACCATCCATTTCCACATGCGAGGATTGATTCAATTTTTCTGGGTAATTTTCAATTTATTTCTGAACATTACAAAGTTTATTTTTGTTTTCAGTTCAAAGCTAGGAATTTATTTACACAAATTTTTATTCAGTATTCGTATCACATTTGCAGGAAATTAAACCTTAACCGCTTTACCGATTGCGGCTTTCAGATAGGGAAAGGGAAAGGGGAGACCCAGGAAAAACCACAATCCAAACCCGACCCGACCCCACCCCACCTCACCCACAAACACATGCAGGGTGCAAACAAAAACTAACAAAAACATTCTCGTGCCAGCCTGACTGCTGTCGCAAATATTTTATCAAATTTAGACACAAACAAACCGTAACCGTAGCCCCCACAGCCGCAACCGTAACCGTAACCAGAAAGCTATTTTATCTGCAAAGGACGATAAGATTAAAGTCAACAACGGGCGACAAGCGAAAATAAACAGAGAACAGAGTGCAAAACACAGAGAAATCTCAGCCAAAATGAAAGAAAAATAACCATAGACACCACTAGGTCACAGAGAGCCGCCACAGATCGATAGCAAGGTATGCGAGTATCATACGAGTGAAGGCTACAAAACCAGAGTACAGAGAGCCAAAACAGCAATTGCCAGAACAAGAAACGCGCAGAGAGACTGCAAACTTGAGCTTCAGCTGCAACTGGTAGAACAGCCCCCTGGTTCTGGTTCTGTTTGCGTTTCTGGTTCGGGGGGTGCGCGCTGGCTGGCATGTTGCATGTTGCATTCCTTTCAAGTGAAAGTCGCAGATGTCGACAGCAATATCAAGGCTGACGTGACGGAGGAGGCTTAAGAATTGGGTCCCAGAGCTACATACAATCGGTGGGGGTGGGGGGAATGGAAAACCTCTATGTACTCGTATTTATATATGTACATTAATAGGCCATGAAAATGATTGAGGCACTGTTTACAGCTGAGATCTAAAGCAGGGAGGGGCGGTTTAAGATAGCCTTGAGATAAGAAGCATCTCAAATTAAATCTCAAGATAAATTAATACGAATTATTGGATGCACTGATGTACCGGTACGATCAAAGATAAAAACATGTTGCTGGTAGGTAGAGAAACATTCCAATCACTCAATTCCCCTTCCATACAAACCCCCTCCCTAATTATCTAGGCGTCCACCTCCCCCCCACCCATTGTAACAGGAAACCCAAATGGATTTATTAGCTGCAGGGCTGGCTCTGTGTCTCTTAATTAGAAGGGACAGGGGACCAAAGGAGAAGTCAGATATGAATGCAACAACAATTCGTCTCCTCCCATTTTTGTGCTGCTTCTCCTTATCCGACTTTATTCCTTACTCTTCGCTCTTTGCCTGAACTGTGGGAATAAGTCGGTCTCTCCCTCCCCTCTCTGTCTGTCTTTCTGTCTGTCTGTCCGTGTGTGTGCCTGTCAAGACATTTCCTGCAGCAGAAGCAGCAGCAGCAGCAGGTCCGCGTCGGCGTCGTCATGGGAAACTAAGCAGCAAACGCAGCAAAACAAAAGGAAACAACAGCCACAAAACAGAGCAAAGAATCACCCCTAACAAAAACAATGAAAAAGACGGACAGAGTCAGAGAGATAGAGAGAACAGCAACAAGTGTTTGTCTCTCACATGCAATAACAAAAAAAAAAAAAAAATTTTGACCTGGCGTTATCTTCAGTTTAATCTGCATAGAACACGCACACCACAACAACGCGCCTTTGTCCACGCTCTCTGTGTGTGTGAGCACTCTCTTTTTGTTCTCTCTTCAGAAGAGTGACCATAAAACTGTTAAAGCGAATGCATTTCCTTGACTGGCGGCACCAGCAGCCTTGACAGCCAAAAGCAAACGCAAAACAAACACAACACAAAAAAAAAGCACATTCTTGGCACTAAAAACAAACAAAAAACTATGCACATTTGTACATAGTATGCACGTACATATGCATATGCATGTACATATCTAAAACAAATGACAACAACAAACGGGCACTTTTCTTGGCATGACAACAAATTTAGATACAATTTGTGCACATGTGTATTTTTTGTTTCTTTTTGATTTTTTGTTTAGTTTCAATTTTTAAAAATCCAACCGTTAAAACCAAAGAGTTGCATAAACGTGCAACGGGCCACGAACACGAACAAGCGACGCTGCGGCCGACCGACGACGTCGCATGGCGGGCGCTTCAGAAATGAACTGTAAATCCCACACAGAGAGCCAAGCCAGCAAGCCCGGCCAGCAGCGCCACAACAACGATCGCAGTCGACAGGTGGGTGAAAGAGAGACACAGATAGAGAGAGAGAGAGAGCCAGCAAGCAAGCAGCAGAGAGTCGAGGAAGTTCCACTCTCCCGCTCTGACAAGTGGCTCTCAAACTGGGCAAGTGACCAACAACAACAACAACGTACAGACAGCGGCAGCGCAGCGCAGCAACAGAACTTTTTCAAGCGGAACGCAAACTGAAAAGCGCAAAAAAAAAAAACAACAGCATAAGCGGCAGAAGAAGCAGGAAAAGGGGATGCAGCCAATGCAAAACAATGGCAACAACAACAGCAGCAAACAGCTGGCAGCGATGAAGCGCCACCAAACATTGATACCCTCTACATTAGAGCGACAGCGATTACTGGATTACTCCCAAGGGAAATTTTAAGGGAAATCCAGATCAGCGTACTCGTATGAAAGCAGAATAGTTTTATTCCTAATTGAAAATAGAAAGTTTTATGCATTTTTCTGGCATGTTTGGGAGCTGGTTGCTAGTCACAATCTTCTTTTTAACCAATTACTTTTAGTATAAAACGCTGACAAATTTTAAAATAAAAAATACATCAGATAAATCGGATTTTTATAAATTAATAAATTAAGTGAAAATAATCGAATGACGATGCATACTAGTATATGAAAATATTATTCTGCCATGATTTCACCCTATTACAGAAGGTGCACATATACCCTGCACATTCCTCCTCATTCCGTAGAATGCAAATTTATGTTGCGTGGAAGAAGGAGGAGCTGAAGAAGGAAGAAGAATAGCAAAATCGACGACAGGACGTCGCTGCCATTGTTGTAGCTGTTTCTTTTGTTGTTGTTGTTGCTGTTGCTGCTGCTATTGCTGGCTGTGGTTGTTTTTGCTGGTTGCTGGTTGTTGGTTGTTCTGGGGGTAAAGGGAAGTGCATTTTGCTAGCAAAAAATGACAAGAACGATTGACGACGCAAAGTGAAGACGGCGGCGCTGATAATGACGATGGTCGTAATCATCATCATTAACAGTTTCCTTTTTCCCAACAATGGGATTGGCCTTCCTTGTGCCTTCTGCAATTGTTGCTGTTGTTGCTGCTTATTGGTCACTGTTTTTTTTTTTTGCGCGCAGAAAATTCTCTTTGCAATGAAATTAAACGAACTGGAAAGCGCTTCCTTTTCCAGCAGCAAAGCAAAAAATAAAACTCCACAATGCTCTGGCAGCATAATTAATGAGAGAAAACCAACAGCCAAGCAAACAATAGCAACAACAACAATAGAGTATGGAACTATTTGTGGCTATAGTTGTGGCACTTTATTTATTGTAATGTTGATTGCACAGAGAGTGAGCGAAAGAGAGAGAGAGCGATCTCTGGCGATAGATGAGCGAGGCAGCAAACACAGCGGCATTAAGGGGTGTCACAGCATTCTCTAGACTCTAGAGTCCTATAGAGACTTTGTTTTGTTTTGTTTTGTTTATTGCATTTTACATACAGGAGACAAGTTTTTTAAGCAAAAATAAATTTGATTCCGAGTCAAAACTGATGTCCAGCGTTGCGTTTTAATATTTTTTTGGTTGTTTGATTTGATATTTTTGTGTCTCTCCTGAAAGTTTCATTTTTATGGGATAATTATGTTTGGAATTCTAATTGCATTTAATTAATCAATTTCCAGAATGTTTGGGTACTCAATCACTCAATCACATCGCATCGCACATCAATCAAAAGCTTAACTTAATTGAGCCATCAAGATAATTTTCCCCACTTGTAATTAAATCTTTACCTTCTGCGGCTCTTCTCTGCTCTCTCTTCTGTCGCTTCCCTATATTCATTCATTCGTTTCGTTCAGTCATTCTCTTTCGCTTTGGGTCTCCTATGGCTCTACAACTGTAGAGCCGACCAAAACTTTCGTCAGGGGCATTAGCAACAATAGCCAAAAAAAATCGCTTTGTCATCGGCCGAAAGGAGAGCACGCCACTAATGAGAAATTGGCAGCAGCAGCAGCAGCAGCAGCAGTAGTCGGATCCATCCGCATGCACGATGGGAGGAGGACGGACAGACACCGATTCCCATTCCCATTAACCACCATTCCCATTTACCATTCCCATTTGCCATTCCCATTTACTATTCCCCCTTTGATTCGAATAGAAAAACCAACTGAAAATGCTCATTGTCGTCGCTTCGTTATCTTAAGTATCTTCTGCCCACCATCTCTGAGCGCTCATCAGCTGGTCTCGTTTTGAATACCCTGTAAATTCGTGCAGCACTCATGCAGGACAGTTGTAGGAACAATATATGTGGGAGGAATCATACGAATGTCCTTCTGTTAATGAAGCTTTGAGCAAATCGAAAATTTAAATCTTTTCTTCCCCTATTTATTTAAACAAAATAAATTTGGTGTAGGGTGTATGTGTCTTCTTCTATTTGCATTCTTATTACAATTCCGTTTGAATCTTTTCGAGAGTCTTGCGTGCCCAAGTCCAAGAGCTGCTTGACTGGTCCAATGTTTCCGCACCTCTCTCGCTCTCTTTTGCTTTAGTCTGTGCTTAAAACAATAGAAGACACACACAACACACACATACATATGTACATAGATCGGTGTGAAGTTCGTTCACCATTTCACCTAATTTTCGATGGGTTTTTGTTTTGATTTGTGTGTTCGGTTCCGTTTTTTGAGATCTGTCTGTTTCTCTTCTGCTCATTTGTGCACTCGCTCTATCTCTCTCTCTCTCGATTGAAACAATTTCTTTGTTTAAATCAAATGTAGGGGGGGGGCGCGTGGCAGGTGGAGGATGCACTTGCTCCGCTTGGTTTGGCATTGCTCACCACGTGGGCAACGTTCGTTTGCGCTTCGTTGACCTCAAGGTCACAGCACACTCCCTCCCTAGCTATCTCTCTCTCTGTCTTCTCAGCAATAACTAACCAACTCTCTCTTTCTTTCTCTCCAATTAAGTTGAACCTTTTTATGGCCAAAAAAAACTGTGTTTGGCGCCATCTAGCGGGTAACGGGGCAATTACACAGTAGCGTCCTCTGTTGGAAATAGGAGCAACTGCTATGTTTCGCTTTTCAGTCAATGTAAAACTGTAATTACAGATTGCTATGATGCTAAAACTGCAATCTCTTTTAAATTTATATGAATGATATAAATTATTTAATAAATATTTTAATTTAAAATAATATAAATTTAAAATGTTTGCATACACCTTGTGGCTTAGTTCGACTTTGACTCTAATATTAACAGTTTCTCTCACTAAAGAAATAGAATCGAGACAGGAGAATTCTTCAACTAGTTGCTGGCGCCATCTGCACAGCCAAGCTAGTAAGCGCGAGTGCGACACTAGCGCCTAGCGGCATTTGTCGCACCCTAAATGAATGTGTAGTGGCGGCACTTGGTTTGAAAAATTTCCCGGCTTTTGTTGTTGTTATTTGTGGAGTGCCTGCCTCATCGCCCGACAAAAATAATTGATTAGGTTTTAGCATTTGTGGCCCTACAGTCGCCCCATTTTGGTTTCTTGTTGCAACATCCCATCGATTGATAAGATAGGTCCCATCTCTCCGTCCCCATCCGCTTTGGGCACAAACTGGAATCTCTGCATTCTGAGCAGCTTGCCACACTGCCACTGCCACTGCCGCCACATCACGATCCACTGCACCCATGGCATGTGTCGGCTCTCGGTTTGCATTTCATTTGTCAATTGTTGTTGGCCCACGACAACGTTGTCGCCCCCCTCTGGACGTTCAACTGGGTCATCTGTGGCATGCCTTAACTTACCACCAATTCTTCTATCACCAATTCTTCTTCTCCCTCGTCCTCGCCCTCTCCCTCTGCCTTTCCTCTTGTTCTAGTATCGCTTCTCACTCTCTTCCCACCATTCCATTCAATTAGCTCTTATCTCTGGTGGTTGGTTGGGTTCTTTTCGCTTACCTGCAAGTGGAAAATGAAAAGAAAATACAAAAAAAAGGCATTTTAGTTTTGTTGATTAAAATTTGTGTTGTTGTGGTTTATGTGGGGTATATTTTGGGGTAGGCTTGGGGCAAAGTGGGACACATACAAATGCAGGCACACATGTACCCGCCACATTCCCCGCATATCGCGACAGCTAACCCAATTTTCTCCAATCAATAAAAATAGGTACGAGAACATAGTACTGCCTGATATTAGTGAAAATAATAATAACTAGGTTAACTATTGTCTAGTGATAACAAAAAACGTTTGTTCTACTTGATTTGTATTTTTTATTAATCTTTATATTGACTATTATCATTTTTGGGACTATTTAAGACTCGCCAACCAATTTATTAAATATTTATTTATACTTTGTACAAATATGTATGTACATATGTACATGCATGTATGGATATGGTTTCTCTTATATTCTCAGTGCAAAATCATAATACCCTACTCCTCCTTCTACCCATGCCTCCTCTCCACTGTAAGGGGAACGAACGGTATTATTCAAACGAAATAAAAATAAAAAAAATTATATTAAGCTCTGGCTGAAAACATTTCTGGGACTTCATGTAAAAGTAGCGTAGGGGGTGGGAGGGAGGTAAATGTAATGGGCATGCATTGAGCGCATTTCCCCACAGCCCACCGTCCCACCAACTTGTTGCATTACCCCCTCCTACTCACCCTCCTGCTCCTGCTGCCGTTCCTGCTACGAGCATTCCCCCTTAATTCGCTCCCCCACATCTTACTCTGACTCGTTCCACGTCTCATTTCATTTGACACTCGCTGAATCTCTCCCCTTGTGTGGCTTCTCCCCCACCCAGTCTCGCTCTCTCGCCACCCCTCCCCACCGCACTCTTAAGTGGATTTGCTGTTGCTGTTGCTGTTGCCTGCCGCTGCGTGCGCTTTATTAGCCACCGTGCACCAGTTGGCGTCTTGTCTGGGGTCTAGTCTCTTGTCTTGCCACAAAAAGCGGCAGCCGCAAAGTGACAGAGAGAAAGAGATTGGGAAAGAGGGGGGCGAAGAGGGAGTTGTGCGACACAAAGAGAGAGAGAAACAAAAAAAAAAGAAAAATGTTTTTCTAATGTCAAAGACACGATCAATTACAAGCGGCTTAAGTCGGTGGCTCGTGACTCGTTTTTGCTGTTGCTGTTGCTGTTTGCTGTTGTTGCTGTTGCTGTTGCTGTCGTGTGTTGCGGGTGGGGCGGCTCCCTTCCCAGTAATCATGAGAGTTGCAGCTCCCCCGCGCCTTAGATGTGTGCAGCCCCCATCCCGTTGCACTCTTGGGGCACAGCACTCTGATTTGACACGCAGTCCGCCAAGGAAACGTGAGAGGAATTGCCAGTGCCAGTGCCAGTGGCAGGGGCAGGCGCAGAGTGCGAGGAGAAGGAGGATCTGGATTAGAGGTAGCTAAATGCGAGAGAGGGCTTAAGTGCAGAGGAGGAGAGCCCAACCCAAAGCCAACCCCAGCCCAGCCCCTCCCTCGACATTTTTGAGGGAATGTCGCGTCTGGCGTTATTTATGGATTGACTTGCTCTGAATATAAATATAGTGGAACGGAGAGGCAGAAGATCCTGGGGTATAGATAGAAAACTGGTAGATCGATCGAATTATACGATACACAAAACATTTGCCTTCGGGTTCTGTTGGCTTCTTTTTTTTATTGTGTTTTTTTAGGGTTTTTCACATACTGGAGAGATTATTCCATTTCATCCAGATAATGTCCTGCACCAATGATTCGGCACTATTTGGGCCATTCAATTCGCTTTTCATTTTCATTCATTCATTCATTTTTCATTCGCTTTTCGTCGCTTTTTGGGCAAGTCATTTAGCGCCAACGTAACAAATCCGACCAAAAGGTGACCCAGAGACAAAAAAGAAAACAAAGAAACTAAAAAGAAACACACAGCTCTCGTGCCACACTCCACTTCATTCCACGTTACTTCACTCCACGCTCCAAAATGCCTAAATTCCTAAAGCGATTAGTCGTCGTCTTCCTCCACAATAGTGTGGGGTATTCCCTGGATCTTCTGTATCTTCCTGGCGTATCTGTATCCAATCGAATGATAGATAGTTCTGTCACAGCGACTCTTCCTACGATCACAATTAAAGGGTGTCCCAAAATCACGAATAAAAAAAGATAAACGAAACGCAACAAAACAACAACGAAAATCGAATCGGATATTGCGCAAGCGCCATTTGCTTGTTTTTATTTCGTTTTGTTTTGTTTTTGATGTGTGTGAATTTCCGCAATGCCGCGTCCACAGCTCAGGGGGCGGGGTTAGAGTGCGGGTCAGGCCGCGGCAGGTCAACAAAAGGTCATTACAAAAGCATCGCATCGTCTCCCCCCGTCTAAATCTCCGTCTCCCTCTGTCCAATTATTGGGTTATGCAAAAGCATCGCGCGATTCGAGGAGAGCGAAGAGAGCGAGCGCGGGAGAGAGAGAGAGAGAGCGCGAGATGTGGCAAGAGCGAGAGATGACAATACAACGGAAACGCATTACGATGTGCTTTTCAAGGCGAACAGGCCACAGCTGAGGCTGGAGCATCGCAGCATCACTCAATCAATCAATCAATCAATCAATCAAGTGAGTAAGTGAGCTGCCCTCCCCTCTCTCTTTTTGTGTGGGTTGCCCCTCCTTAAGACCCACAAGCAAACAAAGAGATAAAGCCCCACATTAAACGGTGCATTGGTAGCTGAATTCCCCTTTTGGGCAATTCTCTCCCACTCTCTCACTGATCCCTTCCTTCTTTGCTGCTGCTGCTGCTGTTGGTGGAAGAGAGCAGGGACCAGGCAGAGAGCAGAGCAACAGCAGAACAAAAGCAAAGATCCAAGAAGAGGAATAAGAAGAAGAAGAAAAAGACAGGCAACGCACAGCGTGTATGTGTTAGGTGTGTTTGTGTGTGTGTGCCAGAGAGACAGGCACAGGTATCCAAAACAATATAATTTATTGTTTGCGGAATCGAAAGGGCGAGACGACATCAAGAACGTGCGGGGGGGTAGTAGATTTACATGAATGTCGCATGACACACACACAGAAACACACGGCAACTGTGATCGGGGAGTACAGTGGAAACTCATATTTAATATATGTATATACATACATTTTCGAATAAAAATAAATAAATTTTTATAAAAATAAAAATCACAGCCAGGTGTCCCATTAGCTGCTTTCCACAGCCATTCTATGTTTGTCCCACTGTAGTTCAGTAGAAAGCGTTAAATGAAAGCTTCCTTTCATCCGCACAAAACGAAGAAAAACAAAGATAAGAGCAGAGAAGAGAAGAGAAGAGAAAAGAAGAGCGGAGCGGAGACGAAACAGAGACGGCAAGGCAAAGGCAAAAGCAAAAGCAACAAACAAAAGGATCGCGATTTCATGCTAAATGACACTTGAGGGGAGTACTGACTGTGGTAGTGTACTGTACTCCAAAGAATATAATCACACAATGAACACAACACACGACACACAACAATAACCCTTTCTATTCCATATTCCATATCATCTTCCTTTGAACGCACTTAACGCACCGCATCCCAGCACCACCAACAAGTGACGCGTGAGGGAGAGCAGAGATACAGAAAGGTAATACAGCACCCCCTCTCCCTCCACAGCGCTGCTTCAGCTTCAGGTTAACATTTTTTCAATTCTAGGAAATTCTGTCAATGGTCCAGGCGACAGCACATTAAAAAGAAATTACGAGAGTGGAAGAGTAGTTTATGGCATGGGCAGGGAAATATCATTTCTACGCTGGGGATGGGATCATAAAATGTACGCCGTTTATGAGGTGGATTATGGCATGGCTACGGCTGCCCGCAAGAGAACCGCAAAATCAGGAAGCCGGAAATCACAATTTTGCGCGTAAAAATGTCTAGGAATTTTTTTTTTAAAAAGGAACGATCCATATATTCTAAAATAAAGTCCGAAAAACCAAAATTCATTGAACCGGCAGCCCCGCCCCCTAGCCCTGACACCTAAAGACCATGACCGTGGACATAAGTTAATGAAATTAAAAACAAAAGCATGACGGCAAAAAAATAAAGAAATAACACTTAACAAATAGGGGAAACAAAATAAAATATGCTACAACCCGAATAATGTACAAAGAAAAAAGACTCAAGAGCAGAACTATGACAAACCTTTTTTTTTCATACTGTTTTCTATAAAGAAATACATTTTTTTTGTTTGGTTTTTTTTTTTTTTGTGTGGTTTATTGTTCATGGAAGTGAAATTAAAAGCCCAAAAATGGTTACAAGAGAGAAGCGGAGGAAATGAAATAAATGGAAAGTCTTTGGTGACTTTTAAACCATAAATAATGGAGAGAAAGAGAGACACAGAGATACATGCATGGAGAGAAGAAAAGTGGACTATGGAAATTGTTTGTCTGTGGACCGACGACGACGACGACCACATTTGTTAATTAATCAGAAACCGAACCGAAAGCGCGCGTCTTGCGGGTTGAAAAATCACTCTTGAATTGCTTGCCAATTGGTTTCCGAAATATGTACAAATATTTCCGTTTAACCCATAACAAAATAAAACACCCACAGATGTTTCCTTGGTCGCTCTTTCAATTGGCATGGATTCATCAAAATTCAAAGAAATATCTCAAGGAATGTCCCCCTTGGCTCTCTCTCTCTTTCTTAACATTTCATGATATTCTCTGTTCTGCAAAACGTATGCTAAACATCATGGATACCCTCCACAAGGGGGGCATTTGGTTGTAGTTGTAGTTGTTTTTTTTTGTTGTTGATCCAATGAAATTTTAAGGCCAAAGCCATTGGTATTGTTGTTGTTGTTGTTGGGGGCATGTGGGTGCACTACAGCGGACACAGCCACAGATACAGACGCAAATCAAACACGCGCTCAATTGGAACACCGCCGCCGCATCGTCGTCCGCCATTTGCCAAGTTTGTCGCCTCAGTCTTTTGTAAGCACAAGAGAGACGACGAGAGAGCAACCATTGGGAGAGCGAAAGCCCAACAACACGGAATGCAAAAGGAGAGAGAGAGAGAGAGAGAGTAGAGAGATCATCGCCCCCGCAGCAAATTATTTAATTAATTAAGCGCACAGAGGGGTGTGCTGGAGGGGGAATAAGAAGAACGCAGGCAGGCAGGCAGGGCACCACACGGCAAAATGCGCAATTCTTTTTTTCTAAGGCGTGGCACCCACATGCCGGTGAGAGAGAGAGAGAGATGTGATTAATGTTGCGGTTCTCTCTGTACCTTATTGTTGTTGTTTTTAAATTTTTCCTTCATTCAAAAGCTTGCACGTGCAGCGCCTACGAAAATAGTAGGAAAAATGTCAAATAATCCGAGAATCCGACTAAGGGATACCCAGTAAATCAAATTCTGGTATTTATAATTAAATCGTATCTTATCAAATTTATCATAAATACATGGAGCTATGTACAAAAGTAATGCAAGAATAATCTTTAACCAGTTACGAAAAAGATACACCCTTTTACACGCCACAACTACTGGGTATACAGCACAAAAAAAAAAAAACAAGAATGTAAAAACCAAAGCCGCCAAAGCCACACCAGAGTTCCACCTCTGCCCACCTTACCACCTCCTGCTTCTTGGCATCTTCCGCACACTTGGAATCGGGCAACCTTTGCCGAGATGGCCTTCATCAGCATTCTTGTGCTCTTCCTCTCTCTCTCTCTTTATCTCTCTTACCGCTTCTACTCTCTTTCAGATGATTCATTTATTAAAGTTTCGCATGGCTTTTTGTTGTTGTTGTTGGTGTTGTATGTATTTGCTTTTCTTTGAGGGAAACACCTGGATAAATAAATAGGAAATACAGCAGCGACCCGATCCGACATTTTTTTTTAGGTGGAAATGTGAGTCAACGTAAATATGACTTTGGCCGCCGCCGACTACTTCTCAGATGCGCGGTCTCACAAACTGTTTATGGACATATGTTCATACATATGTCTAAATACATATGTATATATGTGTGTACATAATTTTGTTGATATTAATGACTCTCGATTGTTTGCTAGATTGCAAGAATTACTCAATTTTGTTCCTAGAATTATCCACTTTCCAGCAGTCTGATATTTGTATGTGTGTATGTGTGCCTGACCTTACCCAAAGCTCTCTCTCTCTCGAGCTCTCTCTCCGCTTCATGTTGCTGCTGCTGCTGCTGTTGCGTCTGCCTGCCTGGAAAGCTCTACTTAATCCCAATAACTGTTAATTCAATGCACTCGATACTGAAGCCTCTGTGGACTTTGCCAAATGTTTGTCTGTCGTTATATTTTGTTAATAATGTTGTTTGCACTCAGAATTTGTTATGGATACCTAGGGTAAACATCGGGTACCTTTGCACATCGGTTCTTAATCTGTTCAGTAATATTTACGGCCGATATAACCACAATAACAAGTGAAATCTGAGTGGCGGCGGGGATTGTTTTCATTTTTTTCCCGACGTTGCTGCTCCGCAAAAAAACATACACACATAAATCTGTATGTATTTGTCGTTACTTTTTATCACCAAAACGTGAGCGACGTTCTGGGTTTGAGATTTTTTGCGATTTTTTGTTTTTATTGCGAGAAAAGAAATAAAATAATTTCAGCAGAAGTTTTCTTGGTTTTCGGTTACCGCCTGGGAATACAACGGAAGAATCGAATGGTAAAAGCAGACGAGAGAAAAGGAACGAAGGAAACAAAGTGCAGAGAAAATGTTGAGCAACGATAAGTTACCGTTTTACAAGAGAGTATCGTATCGGTGGTGTGTGTGTGTGTGTGCTTTATGACGATGAATGGTGACGATGACTGGCTATGGCATATGAGTATATGTATCGTATGTTGACCCAAGAGCCAACCCTTTTGGCAAACACTGGACATCAGCTCCTCTACATACATACATAAATATATATCAGCCATGTGCGATCGGTTGAACGGTTTATGGGGTTCAGATATACACAGACATACACACATACATATGTAAGCATATACTCGTAATGGCCTAAAGCTTCTGGGTTATATGCTGAAACCGTGCCTATTTTGCGCTTACTCATTTCCCAAAAACGTCACGTTGTTGCACAGCAGAATGTGTGGGGCCGTTGCATGAGGGGGGCCACTGGGTATGGGGGATCAGGAGCGGCTGGCTGGCCTGCTAGCTGGTTGGCTGTCACGCCCACTTCGGACAACGGACTCTAGTAACTGCCCGGCACAGATCGCTGCATTGTTTGGTCTTTGTTTGTTTTGCTGCTTTGTTTGACTGTTCCGTTTGTTCGATGGCACAACAGAAACAAAACAAAACTAGTTTTAAACAAAGCTCAATTAAAATGAAAAATATATATTAATAAATGCAGGTACAAAAAATATAAAGCAAATACAAATTAAATAACAAGAATTTAATAGGACTTGTAATGTAATACAAAAAATTATTATACAAAATTATGATAAGTTTCAATTATATTAACCACAACAACGTGATCTTTTATAATAAAAGCTAATAAAAAACTTGTATGGTTTAAGTAGAAGATTAATAAAAAATAAAATAGCTCAATAATATTTAAACAATAAACTGAAACTTGTAGCGCTGGGATGTAGCATGAAATTAACCGATAAATAAATAATAGATCAATTCAGAATTGTTTCAAAATAGTAGAGAAAGTCTTCAAAATTCGGGTACACATGTGAAATTATATAAATTTTAATGCGCAAACTGTTCCTGGAATGGTAAGCATATACCTTAAAACAGGTAAAGGTTAAGGCTTACATTCATCGGCCTATAATTTCAATTTCAAGATCGTCATAAAGTCATAAAAAAACATTCCACTGTTGGGCGGGAAGCTCAAGAAATCAATGAAGGTTGAAGGTTGGAAAAACCTGCACTTGACCCCGGGGTTCCCCTTCAATGAAGCCCCCATTGCCCCGCCCTCTGAACTACGCTACGACTGTCAGGCAGCTTGAATCTGTAACCCCTGAAACGCTCCCTGCTCTAACGCTGCCCCTTTGAGCCAACAAATTAATTTGAATGATATTCGGTGGAAATTATGGGTGCAACGAGGGTCAGTCAGGAGACAGACAGGGGGGCGGAGAGAGTGGGAGTGGTAGTGGCAGTGGGGGTGGGTACACGATGGGTTTGTGTATTTCATGTTTCCGCTTTTTGGGGTAATGAAACGTCAATAGTTAAACAAAAATTAACAAATTAATTTGTTGTTTGCCTTTTGTTGCCATGCAGTTGCATGCCACAAACAGAACAAAACAGCAGCTGTCCCACCACCACACTCTCCTCCCTCTCTCTCTGTCTCTCTCTCTGGTAATGCCACCCTTATGTCAACGACAGGCGCCGGGGATCGGTTCCTGAAGGCGCTACCAAAAGGTAGTTCGTCTCGAATGCATCCCAAAAACGGAAGCAAAAACCAAAAACCATCTGGAGCACACGCACCAGGCACACACCGTACCACACCCAACCACGGCACCAGACACACACCACACCACAAAATACCACAGGAATATGCGGCCAAGCAATTGCAACAAACAAACAAAAATAATACGACTAGAGCATACCCCACAGAAGATTGGAATGCACCCAAAAACTATCTACAAAATATGGGAGAATGGGAACGAAAACGGCGTGCGTGACCGAAAATAGATACTCAATTAGTGTGGCAATAAAACGTTTTGTAATTCTAGAAGGGAACAAAATAATATACATATGCATGCCCCTCCTGCAACAGACACAACATGAACAGCAGCAATCTCATCCCAATTCCAATTCAAAACCCACAAAAAATCGTGAAATCGTGCGAGGCAAATGGAAGTCAAATAAATTTGTATAATGCCCCAATCCCGTACCTGAATTCCATCTTCATCCTTTGTCTTCTTCTCCTTCTGCTTTTGTCCCTTTCATTCGAATTCGACAACAGAGAAATCAAATGAAACGAAACAGAAATAAAATAGATAATAGATCGAGAGAATGGAGAGAATGGAGAGTAGTGGAAAAAGAGGGACACTTAATGCAGTCGATAAGCAAAACAAGAATTTATCAACTATTCAAACATCCAAATGAATAGTTATCATCCTATTTTATCGAATGTTTGAACATCCTTCCACAGTTCTGTTACGGCAAACCGAGTTTTTTTTTTCTTCCCGTAAAAACATCGCTGAAGTTTTTTGTTCTGTTCATTCATTCCATAGAATTTCACAATTCAATAAGGTTTTATTTTATTTGTTTTTAGTCGCCACCATGCGACATTTTTAACTTATAATCGATAGATAGATTAAATGTGGGCGTCTCTTTGATTATTATTGCAAGTGCGAGTGGGTGTCGCTGTGGAAATTATTTTCAATTACCAGAAGAACACACAAAAGGGGGGAGATGGAGAGAAGGTTAAAAACGAAACTAAAAAAAGACAAAAACAAAAAAAAACATCAGAGTACTCTCGTAATTCAATTGAATTTCTCGCTCCTAATTTGGTATCTCGATTGCCACACAGAGAGAGACAGGCAGAGAGAGAGAGAGCCAGACAGTGAATCAGCAAAGCCCACAATGCACTGCAATAATAATAAGAATAATAATAATATCTAGTGGCTAAATGTACATATAGACATGTGTGTATCTATATATGTATACTAGTAGAAAATGACGCAGCCAACTGATATTTGTTCTATATGTACATGTGCATATGTATGCACGTTCGGGCCAGACATTACATGTATGTACGTATGTTCATATATATATCCAGGTTGCTGTCATGACAACCGACAAAACAGAAACAGAAACTATTATTATTACGAGTGTATAGGCTGCAGTCAACCCTCGCAGCACACACACGGGCGGGCCACCAGACCAGTGCACAGTTCTATATAGTACAGTGCTACCTGACGGCTGATGGCTGATGGCTGGGATGGTTGGCGTTGGCTCTAGGTAGCCAAAGGAGGAGGAGGAGGGGTCCCCCCTGACGCTGCGTGTCAGCAGCGCATTGTGAGGCGACACTTCAAAAACAGATTAATTGTGTTGTATAAAATATTGCTTGTTTTTCGAATTTTTAAACTGGGGAATATTGGTTACATTTATTCAAACATTTGCTTGGCATTGCTCATGAGAGAACTGCCTGTACTTACTGTCTGGATTAGCACCTGAACTAGTTTTATAGCTATGCCCTGCACTGTACTTTATATTTTTAGTGAAGCGAAAAACATTGAAACGCAATTGATTTTTGTTTCTTTCTTTCTTCAAGAAGGAAGGGTTGGAGAAGGAGTGGTGGTGGGGGGGGGGGGAGAGATTAGATAACAGCAGAAGAAGATAGCAGGAAGAAGGAAGAATAGAATAAAATAGAGGTTCGTGTGTGAGGCAGGTCGTAAAATATCTTCCATGGTTTCCATTCTTCTTCTTCTTCTTCTTTTGGTCAGTGCCTCTCTTCTGTGCCTCCATAATTGGCTTTCATTTGTCCATGGATTTTGCTTTTGCTTCTCAAATATTTTCACATATTTTGCATCGTTGGAGAAAATAAGAAAATGAATGATGGAAGGAAACCCTGAACCAGGGCGGGCTTCTTCCTTCGTAGATTCGTTTGGTTATTTATCCGCAGTTTAGATATAAAACAATCCACTCAAATTCCCGAAAATCGTTACTTTTCATAGCACATTCTCCTACCTTCGAACCCCCTAAAAAACCACAAAACACACAATGAATTCCACGCGAAATTCCATTGGCCATAAAAAGAAACTTCTCAAGGTGTTTGCTGCTTGGATTTATTGATTATTTACCCCGCTCCACCTCTTCCCCCTTTGCTTATTGTCGTTCCACATACCGCAAACAGTGCTCTGCCCCTCTCCACCCCACATTCCATATGGGAGGAGGTGCTGTAGGTGCTAGCTGCTACCATATTTTCATTCTAATTATTGGCTTAAACCAATTAGAGCGCACTCAAAATACACTAACAATTAACGGGGACGGGAGAGTAGAAAAATCTACGAATTATAAGTGCAAAAAATATATCTATGAAAGAGACAGAGACAAAGAGAGACAGGGAAAGAGAGAGAGAGAGAGCATTGCTGGTGGATATTTCTTGTTATGACTACAACAACAAAAAATTTACAAATTGTTAAAAAACTGGTTTTCTGCTGCTGGCTGCTGCTGTTGCCACTTAATGCCAAGAATTTCAGCGGCAGTCCCACAGAAACAGAAACAGCGACAAGAAAAATGCTCAATGAATTTTTTGTTGTTGTTAAGCTTTGCCTTTTTTTCTGTACCCTTTTTGGGTACGCCGATTTCTGTCTTGATTTGCAACTTGCCTTTAGCTTTTAGCTGTAAAAGGGCATCTGTGTAGTCGGTTTTTTTCATTACGATTTTAGCAAGTGCGCGGACAGTTTATAGCACTCCCCCTGCCCCCGGTACAACAGACTCAGCGCAGCGATGGCTTTTTGTTTTTATTTTTATCTGATAAGAAACGTCGAAACGCCCACTGGATGCTGCGCTCAAACAAAGGAACTCTGGGGGGAAGATCGGAGATGACTCAAATTGTCCAAAGGGGGAATTATAGGAGAAGAATTTAAATACAAATCAAATAGATTATTTTGTTAAGCACCCAGAGAAAAATACTGAAAATAGATTTGAAAAAGGTCATTCAATATGTAGATTTACTCCGAGAGTGAAAATTTATTAAATATTCGATTTAATTACATTTCCTACAAATTATATATTTTAAATTAGTCTCAGTCTTTCATATTTAAATTAAATAAGAGCAGAATTGGAAATATTTTAAAATAAATTTATGCTTGAATCAAACTGAATTGTATTTAATTAGCACTTTCTGCATTCAACAGATACTGGTGGAATCGAACCCAATCCCACAGATGCCAGCCAAGCACATCCCACGACTGCACTTGGCACTAGCAGCAGCAGCAGCACATGCCAAATACTCGTACAGCATATTTCAATGCTACATAAAGAAACTAAACTCGTAATATCTTGTATCTAGTCTCTAGAATATGCAATTGCAAATAGGTTTCAATCTGTTTCTGTTTCTGGTTCTGCTTCTTCCACGGGCTCTGCTCTGGCACATGCTCGAAAAAAAAGATAAGAAAAACCAAAAAACCAAAAACAAATAAATAAAAAAAAAAACAAAAAAAAACCATGACGAATGGGAAACAAATAAAAAAGAAAACAGAAAATATAGCTTCGCTCTCACATCGGACAGCAGCTGCAGCAAAATGGAATCGAAAGAGGAATTGTAGAAATACTATAATCTTTATATCTTTACATACGGGAGAGACCGGGGGGAGTGTTACTCGTATGTGGTGTGAAGAGAATTCCAAAATGCAAAGCTGGAAGACATTTGATTTTTGTCGAGTTTGCAAAAACGTTATTCAGACGGGGGGTGTATCATTTAATTGCATAATTAGCAAGTTGTAGATATTTTGTGTGGGTTTTTGGTGTTTTTGAGTTTTGGCGTTATTTGGTTTGGTCTGGAATTGTCCGGGTTTGCGTCCACGCCGCACACGTGATCGCGAAATGGAAAGCGTCTCAGTCTCATCTCGTTCTTCATTTTCGCTGCATTCAGTTGCACAGCCACAGCCCCAGCTGACACAGTTTCACGTCTTTTGCGGCCAGACAATCCGAAAATCCGACAATCAGACAATGGAAGCCAACCGAACCAAACGGAAAAAATTCACACAGGTTGCACCGGAAATGGAGCCCTACTGGAGCACATATCCAGCCACATAATGACTTAATCAAAAGGAAAAGCTACAGCTCAAAATCATTATAAAAAATATCCACTGGGCGCTCTCCACTCCACTCCAGTCCTCCCCTCCCACCACGCCCCATTCGAAAATTGATTTCAAATTTCGAGTTACCTGGAAAAGCCAAACCTTTTTTGATTAATTATATTACTCGTAGGATCTACTCCCCGATCCGAAACCCCAACACACAAATTTCCCATTAATTAGGGTTCCCACATCTACGATCTGTGCCCCATAGTGCAGCAGTGCATCTCATCTCCCACCCTTTCCATCATGCTGTTTTTTGTTTGTTTCGGGTTACCTGTCGCTGCGCTCTATTTTCCCCCCTCTCCCCTCCCTCGCTCCAACCCACACACCTCGGTTACTGTGTGGTTGTAACGCGGGGTTCAAATGGGTTCAGAGAGATATCAAAAATGTTCTTTTGATTGCTGCTTGCCTTTTTCTTACATTATTATAATTCTCATGCTTATTTTGGCTCTTCTTTTCTTCGTCTCTTTCTTTCTTTCTTTTCGATTTGTTTGTTGTTGTTATCATCTCTTTCAAATTCCTTTTTTTTCCGTGTTTGTTTTTATGGCTCACTCACTCTCCCTCCATCTACTCCCTCCTCACCCTCTCTTGCTCACTGTCTTATCATTATTCAAATATTTTACCTACACACTCACATACACATGGTCATGCACTCTTCTTCTGTCACTCTTACTGTTTGTTGCTCTCTCATCATTGTTTCTTGTCTCTGTCTCACCGCAGAGAGCCAACCGAGGGGCTGGCTCCCCTTCCTTCCAAAAGAAGAACCTTTTTTTGTGTGTCTTTCGGGTCTTTCGTTTCGGGCTTCACTTGAGTTATATTTTTTATGTAATTACTCTCTTTCTCAAGTGCAGCGTTTCCGCTGTCGAGTACAGGGGGGGAGGTGGTAGTGTTGGTGTTGGTGGGGGGGGCCTTCTTACCTTTCCGGCTGCCTTGATGTAGCGCCGCGTTGCCTCCTTTACCAGTTCGCTGACGAGAAGTTCTCCAGAGCCGCAGGGCACCAGAATGCGAACATCGCCGAAGCAAACGGTAACCTTCATTTCGTTTGTATTTCTGTAGTATTGGTATTTTTACACTTTACAGTTTTTGTTGTTGTTGTTGTTAATGCACTTTCTATTTCACTCACACGAACGCACATGTATTTCGATGTTGTTTTAGTAATTATTAATTATATTAATAATAATGCACACGTTTTTTTTCCAATGGAATGCTGCTCTCTTCTTTATGCTTGTCTTCCCGCTGCCGCTGCTGCAGTTTGTTGTTGGCATCCTCCCTCTCTCTCTCTCTCTCTCTCTGCTTCTTGTTCGTGGTTTTTCGGTTTTCGGTTGTTAGAGAGGCAGCTGCAGCGGAGGAGAAGAGTGATCTAGCGTGCAAGCGAGATGGCCTGCTAGTCGAACGAAAAAGGACTTGGACGTCAGCGTCGCTGCCGTTGCCGCTGCTTCGGCGCACTTGACAGCTGTACAACTACAACACACCTCTGTTCTCTCTCTCTCTCTGTCCCTCTGTATATCTTTCTCTCTCACTCTCACTGAGTGCGATCGTGCTGTGTTTGTGTGTGTATGGCTTTATCTTGCGCTCTCAATCGAAGGATGCACGCGTCAAAGAAGTATTTTGTGGCTTCTACTACTCTCTTTGCCTTGCCATTCCTTTACTTAGCATATCTCACTGTTTTTGTCGTTGTTGTTGTTTTTGTTTTTGTTGTTGTTGGGTTGCATGAATCACACACGCGCGCACAAAACGAGTTACAACAACACGAAAGGCAAACAACAACGGGCCAAGATCATCGGAAACGTCGTAACAAAACGCGCGTCACACCAGCAAAAAAAAAAAACTACTATATACACAAATATACGTATATATCTGCAATAAATAATCTGCTTTTTTAGTCGATTGCCGCGGCCCCAGCCAGAGCTGCAGTTCTCCTTTGTGCTGTTTTAGCCGTGGCTTTTAGTTGTTTTAGTTTTGGCCTCAAACTACTACCAAGATTTGGCGCATCGATTCGGCTCGATCATTGTCGTTGTCAGCGTTGCTGTTGCTGTCGTCGTGTTTCGTAGTGGGTTCGGTTGGTTACACACTTATTGCCTTCTTAACGTATTATTTAAACTAAAAAAAAAATTAACAAAAACGGACGAGCTGCCAGTGGTTAAACATCGCGCTGCGAGATTTTGTTGTCGAATCTAGAGGTGTCAAACCATCGAGGGCACTATCGATAGTATCGATATTTTACTGCTAGTCTCTACTATCGACGGTTTTGCGACTATCTTGATATTATCGAGCTACAGTCGTTGCGCTTTTGATATGTTTGGATTGGCTGCTATAAAATACGAAGACTAATTTGTAAACAAATCGACAGGTGGCATCTAATTTTTAAAATGGACAAGTTCCTAAAAGGTTTCAATGGTGATTTAATAATTATTAGAGCTATCACGATAGTATCGATTGTTTTTTCAAAACATTCGACGTTGATATTCCTCGATATTGATATTCCGTTTAATATTACCAGCTAGCTGGGACTCTCAGCCCTAAACAAATAATTTTATCCGATAGATACATACATTTTTTAAGAGATTGGCAAGTTTTCAGAAGTCCTTTTTATTGGATTATTTACATATTAAGGTTCAAACAAAAACAACATAAAACGAATTTGTCGTCGTTTTGTGGCGCTGCCAGACTCGTGCAATTCGTAGTTGCTGCGGGCTGCCATACCGTGATATTTTGTGATATGAAATTCGTCAATTTTGATATTCAGTTTAATATTACTAGCTAGTTGGCCCTCTCAGCCTTGAGCAAATAATTTTATCCAATTCCTCAATGAATTTTGTTCAGGATTGGCTTGTTTCCAGAACTCTTTTTCATTGGATTGTTTACGTAATAAGGTTCAAACCAAAACGGCCAAAGCATAAAACTTAAATGTTGACGTCAGTGTTGCTGGTCAACCAAGTATCTTTTATGCGTATGTACTTTTGTATACCTTATTTCTTTTAATTGATGTTAAATGTTTTGTTCCAATCTCCATTGAAACATTATTTATGATTTTATCCTAGATTATCATGTTTTTCACCTATTAATGCATATGTTTTGTGTTTTATATATACATTTATCCCGGTTCTGATACCTATTATTGGAACCCGTGAGCTGCAAAACTTTGTTAGTATCTTTAGAACAGAGACTGAATAGTTTTTGCATTAATTGGATCCTGAAATTACAAACAATATCTCAAGTCCATAATATCCATTTTCCCAAGGTATGCAGATTGTTGCTCATTCCGTGCCAAAGTTGCACAACAATGCTGCTACTTCAGTTCCCCATGCTGCTGAAATTTTTACCATACAAATCAAATGCATCTTACGGGAACGCGTATGGAATGACGCAACAATGAATCTTTGCGACTCATTTTTGCGTTTATGTATGAGCTCGAATAACGATAGTTGAAACGATTTGGCGGTAACATCCTCTTATTTTGAAAAAAAGCCTGTGTTCTTTACTACAGCTTTAAAAATTATATTAAATGTATTGATGAAATCGATTTAATATATACCAATATACCGGTAATACACCTTGAACTCAATTTCGACGTCAAAATATCCCGAAATGCATACCCTCCCTGTTTTGTTGTCGAATGCACTGGTGACCACGGCTTGTCGATAGCATATATCGTCTAAGCATCATAAATATATCGAGCGTTCAAAAATACCGTACATATACCGAGGAAAAACGAGTTTAATCCACTTAGCCCCCCTCTATTTAAACAGGTGAACGTGGGACAACTTGAGTTGAACCGCGCAAAATATTGCGGCTTATACATTTTTCTTACCACGATATTTTTTACCTGAACTTCTCTAAAAATTTCAAGTTTCCTTTTATTTGCTTTGCAATAAACGCACGATATTGAAAATCCCACTGGTCGACAATGGGTTAACCGTTGTAGCCTTTCGATATGCGATAGTCTGACGGATGAGCAAATTTTGAAAGCTGTTTCTTGGGGTTTTATTTTATAATAATATCCGGCTGGAAAAGGTAAACTGTCAAATGTGTATAGCTATGAGGTATGCAAGGCATAGATAAAATATTGATCAATCTTAATTAATAGGTTCCACAGAGGCTGATGAATTAATTTGCGCGCTTATTAAACTGCCATCGCTAATGCCGGTGTTTTGTTTGTGATTGTAAAAAATTAAAAAGCGAAAGAAATCCAATGGAAGGCGCCTTAAACTATAAAAGTATACTGTAAGTCAAGTCCTTTTGTCCATTTGTAAGTCCGATAAACTGATGTATCCCACAGATGCACCGATATACCCGAATTGTTCCTGGACAAATTCGTGGCCCGCACACATTTCGGGCGCTTCGGAAACTTGGTAAATTTTGTGCTCCGGCCGAGTCGCATGACCTGCACCGTCAGCTACGCCACCGAGGATGAGGCAGAGCTGGCACTGCACGAGGGCAACGTCTACAACGGCCACGAGTTCCACATGACCTATGCCGAGAACGAGACGGCCCCGGCCCAAAAGACAGAGCAGTGGGTGGATCCCGAAGTGCAGGCCGAACTGAATGCCCTAAGCGGCGGCTGGCCAAACGAGTACCAGCCGTCCAAGTCCAACAAATTGGCTGCCGAGCATTCTGGCAACAGATCCCAGCCATCCCAGTCCCAGGCCCAGGCCCACAGCGAACGTAGAGAGCGACCGCCGCTGCCGCCGCCCGCACACTCCAAGGCCTACGCACAGGAGCTGGAGGCTGTGATGTGTCGGCCGGCGCACACTAGCGAGGAAAAGTATCGGGTGCTCGATGCACGGGACAAACTGCTGCGCCTGAACCAGCAGCTAAACCGTCAGCTGGATCTGCAGTGGTCGGGCAGCACGCAGGGCTACTGCCCGGACATGTGCCCTGAGAAGGAGCGCTTGCTGCGCGAATTTCAGCGCCAGGTGTCCGTGTTTGAGATGCAGCCCGACTCTCTGTCGCGTCAGCCCGGTGGCCTCATCTGCCATGAGCTGGCCCTCAAGCAATATTCCCGCAGCAGTGCCGACCAGGAGACGCCGCTGCCGCACGAACTGCGCGGCGAGTCCGCGCTGCACATGACCATGAGCTACCTCATGCACGAGATCATGGACATCAACCGGGAGCCGCTGGGCGATTGGTTCCACTTTGTGTGGGACCGCACACGCTCCATTCGCAAGGAGATCACGCAGCAGGAGCTCTGCTCCCTGGGCGCCGTCAAGCTGGTGGAGCAGTGTGCCCGCTTCCACATCCACTGTGCCGGTCGTCTGGTGGCCGAGGATCCGAGCGTCTTCGACAGCAAAATCAATGCGGACAATCTCACCAAGTGCCTGCAGACGCTCAAGTACATGTACCACGACCTGCGGCTGAAGGGGGTGCAGTGCCCCAGGGAGGCCGAGTTTCGGGGCTACATTGTCCTGCTGAATCTGGCGGATGCCAACTTCCTGTGGGACGTGGGCCAGCTGCCCGCCGAGCTGCAGACCTGCCCGGAAATTCGGCAGGCCATCCAGTTCTATCTGTCGCTGCAGGACACCAATTTTGTGCGCTTCTTCCAGCTGCTAAAGCATCCGGAGACCAGCTATCTGAGCGCCTGCATTCTCGTGCGGTATTTCACCCGCCTGCGCGTCCTTGCCCTGCACCGCCTCATCCAGGGCTATCGGGCGCCGCGCAAGAACGAGGTCTCCTCGCTGCCCCTCGCCTATGTGACTCAGATGCTGGCCTGTGAGAGCCAGCAGGAGGCCGCCCACTTTGTCCAGCATTATGGTCTGGAGATCAACCAGGACAGTCGCGTTGTCCTCACCAGAATGGACAATCCAGAGGTGGAATACAAGCTCGAGCGACAGCTGGAGGTGAGTTAACGCTAACGTGCCCGAGTTCGATCATTAATTCCTCTGCTTATGCTTTTGCTTCAGCTGGTGGAGTCGAAGCGATATCAGAGCGTGGGCGAATGCATCTGCGGCGAGCCACTGCCGCCAAAGAGCCTCTACAGGAGTCATCGTCCGCACGACAGCTTCAATGCTCACCAAATGCTAAAGAGGAGCGCCTGGTCGGCCAAGGATCAGATGCCCAACCAGGAGCCCGAGGAGGAATCCCTGCCACCTCAGAGGGACAGCAACTTGTTTAAGGTGCCCATGCAGCCGGCGGCGGCTTCAGCGGGAGGCTTCAGCTTTTCACTGCCCAAATCGAGGGCGCAGGAAATGCAGGAGATGCAGGAGGCAGCGGCTGTGGCACAGGCAGAACAACAGCGCCAACAGCACGCCCAGAGGGCTCAGGAGGAGGCCAGGATGATGGCTCTGCAGCAGGCTATAGCTGCGGCCAAGCAGCGTGAGGCCGAACTGATGGCCCTCCAGGCAGCCAAGGCTGCGGAAGCGGAGCGCGTGCGCCAGCAGCGGGAGCAAGAGCAGGAGGCGGAGCTGCTGCGTCGCCGGCACGAGCAGGAGGCGGAGCAGCAGCGAAGGCAGCAGCAGGCGCAGCAAATGCAAGAGACGCTCTACCAGCAGGACAGGCAGCGTCGGGAGCAGCAACACTTGGAGCTGCAGCAGCGCAAGAGCCGACTGGAGATCCAGTCGCACCGCCTGTACGAGCAACTGTTCGAGGAGACGCTGCACAGTGTCTGCGCCGGGCAGCTGATGCTGGAGCAGCGGGCCCACCGATACTTTGATCAGACTGTGGACAGCATCACCGGTGCGCTGGTGGAGCGCGAGCTCCAGAAGTCCATCTACGAGATGAGTCTGATGCGCATCTACTGGCGCCGATGGCGCGACTTCCGTCGCGTGCAGCAGCAGAAGGACACGCTGTTCAACCAGCTGCCGCTCAGCTTTGGGGCCGAGAATCCCGAGCGACTGGTGAACGAGCGATGCGTGGAGGACTCGCTGCGTCTCATGCGTCGCTATCGGCAGGGGGAGGCCTGCAACTACAACCAGCTGCTGACCGGCATGGGGGATCGCGGCGGCTCGCTGAAGCTGGATCTCTGGAAGGTGCTGGGCCAGTATCTGCCGCAGGAACTGCCGGATGCGCGACGCTACTACAAGCTGCTGCTCTCCCTACCCGAGGGCGAGGACGGACTGAAGTTTGAATACAACCTGGACCGAGGACTCCTGCAGCGACAGCCGCTGCAGCTGACAGCAGACGAACCGAACGCAGGGCCGGAGTCAGGCGGCTATATACGTGGCGTGGGCCATGGCGTGGCGCTCAGTGTGCTGAAGACACGAGCTGGCCAGGATCCCTCAAGCTGGGCCCAAGCCGATGGCATCGTTTGCTTTGCCAGCTTCTCCAACCTGCAGGAGATCCCCCCTCGTCTCAGGTCCCTCATCCAGGAGAGTCGTTGCGCCCTTGCGGCCCTGGTCCTGCAGTATCCGAAGCACGCGACGGCGCCAATCGAGGAGGAGCTGGCGCAGTGGCTGCAGCTCGATCAGCTGGGGCTGCAATCCTGGCGGATCTTCTGCCTGCGTGCAGAATCTGCGTCGCAGCGCACTCAGCTGATGTCGGTGCTGCAGTCGGCGCTCAAGTTCCTGGCCCAGCAGCCGCAACGCACCCGCGACGGTCTGCTCCGCCAGGCAGAGATGCGCGGATTCCTTGTCAACAACCTGGGCCCGGAGCTGTTCCGGCGCCTCAGACATGCGGCATTCGCGGACCAGACCATACGATGCAAGAGCCGTGAGTCGCCGCAGTTCTGCGTCGAATTGTACAATGAGGCAGTGCGTCGGCTGCAGGTGGTGGCCGGCGAGGATTTGCAGCATTGTATTCAGTTTCCCCAGGATCTGCGTCCGTTCGTCGAGCGCTTGTCTGATCTGGAGCTACTGCCAACTAGCCGTCTGGAGTACTTTGAGCCCGGATGGGAGCAACCGGAGCAGCGCTGCCGCATTGTCCAGCTGCTGGAGCTGGCCAAGCTGCCTCCGATGCAGTCGATGCCCGCGGTGCCGTCGCGCATCGATCAGCACGAGGACTACTGCCAGTGGCTGCTGGAATATGTCCAGCTCAGCCAGCAGGAGGATCTGGTGGAGTCCATCTGCCTGCATGCCATTGGCTGCCTCGAAAGGGAGCCGGACTTCCTCGGCCTAACGCAGCTGTTGGCCATGGAGCGGCTGCAGTTTGTGCTGCGCCGCGAGCCGCAACTGCCCAAGGCCATTGTCATCAGGGACCACACCATGAAGCACTGCTTCCAGTCGTCGTGGTACTACGATTTTCAGCAGCCCGAGCCGGGCTCACCCGAACCACCTGTCGCGGCGCCGGAGCCCGCACCGCCCAAGGAGGTGCTCGACTTCGATGAGATTGTCAGCAATGCAGAGCGCGTCCTGTCCAATTGTGCCAAACGGACTGAGCAGCGCCGCCGCCTGAGGGAGCTCAATGCGGCACGCAGCCTGGAAACCTGCAGCAGCAGCCGCAGCCACAGCCTGGAAGCCTGCAGCAGCAGCAGCCGCAGCCGCAGCCACAGCAGCGACACCAGCTATACCAGCGAATCATCGGAGCATCCACAACAGAAGTACAACGATGCTGAGAATTGTCCCAAGCGCCAGCGACGCCAGCTAGATTTAATTTAAGTTCCTCGAATGTACGAGTGCCGCCTGTATGTCGAGTTCTGTGTAGTCTGTCCACCGATCCCCATCCCAATTGTACTTCTTTTTATGGGTTTTACATGGCTGACAGTTTCACCAAAAAGGAGGAACCTTTTTTTCTATTTTGTTCGTAGCTAGTAAACAATTAATAATTAGTTAATAAACAAATTTAAGAGCAGACCAATCCAGACCAATTCCCAATCGAGCTGGCGGCTGGAATCTAATCAAACTACAGCAGATGACAGGTGGAGAAGCTCTGTCTAGAAATATTGGAACTCAGGCTCTGAGACTCTGGCAAAATGAGCAACCGAATAAGATACAGGCGACCGCCAAACACGCAGCGCAGCGTTGATAGTGTGCAGTCACGAGAGCCAAAGGTCTCATATTGGCCCTTCTGGCGTATCGTCTACTGGCTGGTTGTCTTCCTTGTCATTTTAGGCGTATGTTTGGCCCTGTTCTACACCCTCCAATCGGACCGTGGCCACTGCGACTCGTACGACGTGCGGTGCGAGTGAGTGGAAGGAGTGGAAGCAAATGGAGTGGAACTCAACTACTTAAACATCTACACACTTATACACCCAATCCATGCTGCCGTCCAGTTCGTTAAACAATTCAATTCCGTGTTTCCAGATTAATTAAAGCCATTGGTGACACCCAAAACGGGGACTATCTTTTGCAGTTTGCAGACCATTACTAAACCATTTCATCTTTAGTATCCCTTACTCGTACATACATATGTACATATGTACATTGTATGTACATAATTGAACTAAATTGAATAATAATAATTTTGTATCTCTTCGGATAAAGTTTAGTAGCCCTGAGAAGGGCTTAAGTCATTTCCAGATGTGCTACACATCTAATATTTTATTTACGGACCATCTCTCGTGCATTTTCACATTCTGCGGCTTGGCCATCTTTGGTCGTCTTTGCTTTCGGCGTCTTCTCCTTTACGTTGTGGCGGGAGGAGCTGTTTTTTTTTTTGTTATCTTCTTGGACTTGGCAGACGCCGCTGCAGCTAGAGAATTTGCATCATCCGCGCCTTGCGTTTCTTCTTGGCTGCGTCTGACATTTTGGCATTTGGCTTCTTGTCAGCGACTCTGGCTGCCTTTTTGGGGCTTGGCAACGTCTTGGGTGACGGCAACTTCATACCTTTCGCTTTCTTCTCCACAGATGCGGACATTTTGAACGAGCCAGATGCACCTGTGCCCGTTGCTTGGATCAGCTTTCCATTGGCAACGGCCGCCTTCAAATACTTCTTGATAAGTGGAGCCAGTTTCTGGGCATCGCATTTGTATTCGGCCGTAATATACTTTTTGATCGCCAGAAACGAAGAGCCACCACGTCCATTTAAGTTTTTAATCGAAGCGTCCACCATTTCCTGGGTTGGGGGATGTGATGGCGCAATTGGGGAGTTCTTTGTAGAAGCAGTTGGTGACGGAGCAGCAGACATCCGCGACTCGAAATTTTCGGCTGCAGAAACAGACAAAAATCAAAAAGAAATGCAACTAGAATTAAATTTAATTTAATTAAAGTTGAATTTTGCATTTGCTTTACCCCAAAATGATCTAACGTCGGGCGGAACACTTTTTCGCGCGGCCCTGTAAGTTGGTTTGTCGCTTGTCGCCCCACCAAAGTTCGAGAAACGAGCAGTCGCCTTAGTTCGGGTCATTTTTCACATAACACAATTCACGTACACTTCTGAACAAACATTAAGTGGCCAGACGATTTGCTGATCTATTATATAGTGCAGCGATGCCCAAAGTCAGCTTACGGCTGGGCACTCACCAATACTCCCAAACAAAAACAAAAACACAAATACCAATACCAATACTATGGAATGGAGTTCAAGAGAGAGTTCGGTCGTGTACTAACCATGTACTTCTAACCATAAAGCCATCGGTTCTTTTTAGCACCACTAAATAATCTATAAAAAAGAGTTATGCACATTTCCAATCCTTTATCTATTCCGAGTAGCTTGGGGATCCGAAGTACTCTTTCAATAAATATTTTCCCTATTGGTGTTTCAACTCCTCTTCGTTGCGGACGCCCAGGCTGCTGCAGCCGATGGATGGGAGCCGGGGAGGGCGAGGTCCCTCCCCTTTGCATTAAACCTGAATAGATTGCTCGAAAAAAAGTATAACCCTAAGCGCATTGAATTCACTTCTCACACAGCAAACGTAGTGCGAGTGTTGAGTAAATTTTGAAATTGTGAAACTTATGTGAAAGAAAAAAATGCCGCCGAAAACTGGAGCTGGAGCTGGAGCTGGGAGCGCAAGCAAGAAGGCTGGAAAGGCACAGAAGAGCATCAACACTGGCGAAAACAAAAAGAGGCGCAAGGCCCGGAAGGAGAGCTATTCCATCTATATCTACAAAGTGCTGAAGCAAGTCCATCCAGACACTGGGGTGTCATCGAGGGCGATGGGCGTCATGAACAGCTTGGTCAATGACTTATTCGAGCGCATTGCCTCCGAAGCATCGCGTTTGGGTCACTACAACAAAAAGAGCACCATCACAAGTCGCGAAATCCAAACGTCTGTGCGTCTACTGCTGCCGGGAGAGCTGGCCAAGCATGCCGTTAGTGAGGGCACCAAGGCCGTCACCAAGTACACCAGCTCCAAGTAAATGTTTTTCACATCACTGCAGATTAAAATAAGGAATGTACGAGTAAATTGCAACCCAATTAGGCTCTTGTTTGGCAGGGCCAAAAACGTTAGTCATTTAATATACTAAGAAACAAATAAGAAATAAATGAATATATATGTGAAACCTTTAATTTGTATGCAAATCTTAAGACAAACGGTACAAATATGTGCATGCATGTGCATGCCGTTAAAGTAGCTCTGGAAAACAAAGCTTTTAATACCTCCACAGCAGCAGTGATCGGCACGCACACATTCAAATGTTTTGCAGTGCGTAGACAGCAGGCAAAACTTAAAACTGCATTGGGGTGCCAAGCACTGTTATATATGTAGGTGTACGTGAGCGGCAGCGCACTTTCGAACGTTCCTGTGTCAGCTATGTAATATGTACTCATATAACTTGGTTTTCCATTGATTGTTCCTACATATGCCTACATATAATCCGATGCAAATACAAATAGAAAGTAGCTTCCAAAGTGAGGTAATCACACGTAAATAAATAAACGAAACAGAAGTCTACATCACAGCAAGCAACATTTGAATGTCCATATGTACATAAGAACCTGCATAGCACTTATAAAGGCAATAGACAGCACCTGCTGCACCAATGCATTATATACTTCCACACTCTATACATATATAGAATATATAAATATTTTCCACTTAGCTTGCACGTAAACATGTTTACCATTAACGCTTTTGTTTGCGTTGCAAGCTCCCCTTCCCCACAAATTTTCACCAAAACAAACGAAAGATTCTACGAAATAAAAACACAATTGCACGTGACGAGAAATCGGGGGAAATGAGTAAATTAGTCTATTTTAAGAAGAGCATTTTCATGGGTGGGGGGCATAATCTATTTTTTCGTTATTGGTCAATTTCCCCCAATCCATTTCACAATTGGGTGCAAAATGTGCAGCATTCATTAGACGATTTTCATAATCCAGAAGAAAACAAAGAAAACACAATTTTGGTATTTTTTTATCGACAGCGATGGGGCTGCTGCCAATGGGGGTTTCTATTGAACAATATTTTGCACTACGGTTTAAACAATTTTCATCCTTTTCTGCATTCGGGTTAAACAATTAAAACTAACGAAAAAAAAACCAACAACAAACAACTTTAGCTCAACATATTACGCCGTCCGTCCGTCTGTAGATGTAGTTGGTGACGGGGCGGGGATGGTGTGTACGAGGGGGTGTTCTCTCAAGCATGTTTTTGTTGTTGTATTGTCTTCCAGCTTCTCTACTGCATATGATTCTGAGTCTTGCACTGCCTCAGCGCCTCATTGAATCCCTCGCACAGCGTCAGATCCGATTGGCCCTGGGCGCACTGGATGAACTGTTTGATCTCCCAGGCGCAGGCACCCTGAGGTTCGTTGGGCTGCTGAGCGAAGTACGGCTGCTGTTGCTGGGGCGCTGCGGCAGCAGGTGCTGGGGCCGCTGCTTCCTTGTCGCCAGAGCCGCTGAACAGGGATGTGAGGCCGTGGCCCACGGTGTGGCCGATGGCAGAGCCAACTGCAACGCCGCCGGCGGTGGCGGCCATTTGCTGGAACATCGAGGGCTGCTGGGGCGCCGGCATGCCGACGGCCGAAGGTGGAGCGGCCATGGGTGCTGGCGGCGCTGGTGGAGCAGCAGCACGTGCCGGCACTGGGGCGGCAGCACGAGCGGGTGCCGGAGCAGACCTATTGGGATATAAAAAGAAAACATAATTAGTTTCATTGTTTTGTGTGGACTTTGCACGGAAACATCTTATTTTCTTTGTGCCCTCTCTTTTTCTAGGTTACGTAACCTTAGCCATTTCGGTCCAAGGGAAGTTCCAGAAGTCGACTGGCGATAAGAAGAAGATCCGAATCGGCTCTGGTTATGAAACTAAGTTCTAGCCAATGCCAATTTCATGCCGCTTCCTCTTCCCTTGGCCAATTGGATGCCCCAACGCTGCACACTGCGTGTTGCTGCGTTTCTTTGTCCAATATATTTTCTTCACCAACTTACCGTCTAACGGATGGTGGGGGGCTGGCTGAACGTCCACGGCGAACCATTTTCTTTGATTTAGTTGCGTTGTTTGATTTAAAATTTAATAAAATACTTCTAGCGAAAAATTCACTTCTGTCACTGTTGCTGTTTATGTTTTGTCTGTTTGTCTGACGTGCCAGCAAATCTTTTAAGTGAAATTCCAATTCGACGAGAAACTTCGGCCTGCTTGTGCGCAGTGTGTTTTATCGATAGCGGCCCTGGCTGGCGATAGTTTTGGTATTTTCCCGACTTATACCAACCTGGTACACAGACTATACGGTCCCACTGCTGATCAGTGTGTTGCAGTACAAGCAATACTAGAAATACTATAAATAATATTTGTATACAGCACATTATATTATTTAAAGTTTATTTCAAATTGCGTTCTCAATCCATCTTTTCTTTGAATGTTGCTGTTATGTTACCAAAATTGCTATAAAATACTATACAAAATACTAAAATGGTTGATCTTTTTTCACCAGTACGGCAGCATTTCGACGAAATGTTGTAATCTTTGTTTTAGCGTAGTGGCAGCCTTGTTAATGAAACTGCCATTTGTATGCATGTCAACATAATCCCTCAACGGACACAACTTTCTTTGCTTGTAATTACGTATACACTGTACCTATATACTACATACATATTTACAGATTTTTGGCCAGCAACCTGTGGCGACGGTCGGTAATGGACTGACATGTGGATTCACCTTTAATTAACCTTTTGACAGGACACGCTGGACGGCGAGGCGCATGCGTCTGAAATTTACGGCTATTAATAGAATAATGTAACTGAGGCAGGAGCTTGCATCATCAATCGAACTGGCCACTGGTTCATGTGGTGGGTGGGGTCATGGAGCGCTCAATGGAAGCACGTGCAACCTACACACACACATACATACACACATACCCCGATACTTCCAAGCTCTTACACGCGCGTATATATGTATACATATGTACATATATTTGGATGTAGCTGGGTGAGATATGCGCACGCCGGTGACGAGCCTCCTACGCTTGTCACCGTCGCTCTTTATATATCTCTCTCTCTCTCTCCGGCTGCTACTGCTGCCATGCTGGATAAACTGTTATACCAGGCGGCAAAGCCAAAGCAGTTAACATGCGCAGCGTATAACAGCTGTTGTCGCTGCTACCACTGTGAATGTGGCGGCGTCTGCGCCAGCCTCTGCCGCTATCCGCTGCTCAAAAAGGACAAACTCAAGGGCATTCATGGCCCGACTCAAATACGGAACCAGCAAACTGGAGAAGCTCAAACCCAAACGAACCCCAGCCAGCCCAGACGCAGCTTTTTACAGCAATTTCATACGCATGACTTTGATAAGTTCACCGGCGTTGCGGCTGGTTACGATACCCACGATTACTCCATCGCACTCGTATGTATGCCCTATTCTCGAAAGCTCTTTGGGTGTGCGCTCTACCATTAGATTACACAATCGTAATCAGACGAGGAGCTTCGCCCACGTCACAGCACCCTCCGGAGTGGTCCCGTTTTTGCCGTCACTCCCACGTTTTATTTTTTGCGAGAGTGAGAGGATTTTGCAAGGTGGCCCGGACAGGGTATGGGAATTTCTTTCAGACCATGTATTGCCATTCTCTGTGTCAGTTTTTCGTCCATGAGTGTGTGTGCGGAAGCAGACTGACACAGTTTACCACTCCTCTCCCTCTGTCTCTCTCTCTCTTTTACAGTATTTTTCTATGCAACACCCCCGCAAAAGCTGACCTGACCGAGCGTGGGTGGGCGTGTTTAAGCTTGCCCTGCTGGGTTATGTACATATGCTTAAATATTTAAACAATTCCCATTGATTATCCATCTCTCTCTCCGCCTCTGCCTCTGCCTCTGCCTCTGCATCTGTATTTTAAATGGAGAGCCACACATTCCAGTCATTAACGGTTATGGATATCGATTGTGGGGCCGGTCAGGCCACCCCCCTTGGCCCTTGGTGGGGTGACACGCACGTGCGGTCACAGAAAATGGGGATATACATACGTATGGATAGTATGATGATATGCGGCCTTGCGTCAAATCAATTTCAAGGTTATCTAGGCTCTCGTCCGCTATCGTTACGAACCGATCGTGTTTCCCACTTTCTGCACTGTCCCCTCTTCAAAAATGGCCTTATCGTAGGCGCAGCCAAATTCCTTCGATAGGGAAAGTTCGCCAGAATCGATCGATGGATTTATGTCATACAAGCGATAATTCGACGCCTCCACCGACCGAACCCCACCCATACCCACCCACTGCCAAGTCCCAAAAGTCCATATGATAAAGCCCCCAGGAGAAACCACTTGAGTGAATGCTTTTATTTTTATTTTTTGTTCGGACCAATCAATCGCAACAATAACGCCTGCAACCCCTACTTCCCTCACTATATTGTCTGGGATGAGGTGGAGGGGCTTATTAATTCCATACCAAAAATAACTACCCACTCAGCGATAGAGTGAAACAGGCTACGACTAAAAGAGAGAGTGAGAGAGAGAGAGAGAGAATGAGATACTAACGTATAAAAAAAAGTTATTGAAAAACATGAATTAATTACTCGCTGGCACCAAAAGTATAAAAATACTACATAAATATGTACTCATATATATGTATGTATATATGTATACGTAGTATGTAGTACCCCCACGTCCGGGTACGTTTGTGGGCTTATCAATGACCGATCCCCAGGTGGAATTTCGGGGTGGGCGCCGTCTAGGAGGCAGAGGTACTTGTATTATCGCTTCACTGGACCTATCACTTTTGCTTTCATTTATCAGATTCGTATTGAAATCAAACTGATTTGGGTGGGTGAATTGACTTAATCAATCCGCTTGATCGCTCTATTAAGCGAATGGGCTAAACTACTGACAGAATAATAATACAAAATAAAAGGTTAAGTCTTTTAAAGGTCATAGTATACCAAATAGAGTTTAAAAATTAATAAGAATTCACTAAAAGCTAATATTTCTATACAAGTTTCGTTTCAATATTTTTATAACCTTTTTTGTATTCATGCAGTTCCATTAAAGTCAAGTAAAATCCGCTAGCAATCAGTGATAGGGTATATAATCTTCATTGTTAACTTCATTACCTCTTTTGAAGTTCTTCTAAAATCAGAATGAATCACCTCCGTTAAGAATAACTATACGATTATAGGGATAATCATACTATAAGTACCAGGTACCGAGTGCCATTGTACCAGAAGTAGTTGCCATTCAAAGGCACCGAAACTCTATCAATTAATATGAAACTATTGTGGATTAACTATAGTATATAGTCCATTCATTTTGAATGCTTAGAAAAATGGCAGCAAAGCCAATAAAATATTCTTATCAGTTGAGTAGTTATCTGAATGAAGGAATTTGTTTAATTGTTCTCTTATTGGATTGATAATTTTCTAAAAATAATTTTCAAGTGTATAATACATAGAACTCACTTTATTGTGAGTTATAGCTTTACATTATTTTCCCTTCAACTAATCCACCTATGTACATATAGTCTATTAACAAACAAACAATAAGGATCGTCCCATGGTGTACTTAAGCATCATTATTCATATTATACTAACCCTCTTCATAATCCCACTTCAGTTTTGGGGCAATTGCGCAATTCGGTTCGATATGTGCTGCTTATCAGGTTGAGTTTGGGGGAACAATTCTAATTACTACTCCAAACCACTTGACATGGGGACCAACCACAGGACCGGCCCGACCACCCAATGATTTTACCCCCCAACCATCACGCTACACAATCTGGCATAAACATTTGCAAATATTCCATTGCCGAATTTGTTTATTATGTGTGGCCATCCATAAATATGTGCATATTGTGTATGTGTATATGTGTATTGTTTATAGTCGTGGAAAAATAGAAATACGAATGTGTAGCATGGAATTCTCAGTGGTTCTACGATGTTCTTGATACCCTTGGCGACAGTTCGTTTGTTTGAAAGCTGAACTGCGGTACGAATACAAACATGTTCCGATTTTTGTCATATTTTCTACCATTCTGCGTAAATCTTTAAACAATTCTCAGCAACACTTTGGGTCTTGGGACCGATCGTTACGTGTTTTATGACAGTGAAGCATATATAGTCGATGGCGTATGTTTATCTTAAAAGAAAATAGCCGGAGTAATCTCAGTTTCTCGAACCTAACCATCCAATTTTCTTCTATAATTCTATGATTTTATTATTTGGTTGTGTAGACATATTTGTAGAAACGTTTTTGAACGTAAGAAGTCGAAAGTGCGTTCTTCTGTGCGTTGAAAACTTCTTAAGCAATTATGGGATGGTCACCCTCTGACAGGCTATAAAAATACTGCGCTACGCTGGCTCTACTAAGCTTGGATTGAGCGTCCACAGAAACTTGAGGTGTGAAGAATGGTGGAGGGGCCTATCTCATATGTACATATGTTTATTTAGAATGTAGATGATTGCCTTGGCACTTGACCCGAGCTTGAACGGCTCTCGCTTATCTGCCTTTCAAAACAAGTCAAGGGCCCCGAATCTTGTGTTGTGGCTACCAGTTTCAGGCGGATAGAACAAATTGAGACATACAATATGAACATATGTACATACATGCGAGTATATACATATGTACAAATATAGAATTATCCATTAGCATCCCATTTGATACGATCCGATCCGATCCCATTGATTTGTATGGCTTGATTGAATTGCATTCCATCTGTAGCTAAAGCTGGAGCTTATGCAATCCAGTTGCAGTAAACAACGTATCAGCGCAATTGAGAAGCGGAAGACAATGATATACATATGTATGCATGTATGTATGTATATTTACATGTACGTAGTACATACAAAACAGTTTCATATCGACATCGAGATCGCATTGCGTTTCTTTCTATTTTTCTGTTTACGTTGCAGGTAATTATCGCATATGGCAATGCCTGAATAGTTGCTAAATGACACACAGTTTTCGCTGAATGAATGGACTCTCTGTCTGTGGTACAACCTGTGGACAGTGTGGGCTGACTCTCTGACTGCAACTCAAAGTTCTCCCATGGGTGTGCTGGTCGACTGTTGAATCACCTGCACTGCCTGCATCGAAAGCAGTTTGTAAATCTGATTCGAAATGAAAGTGATCAACTACTGTCGCAAACGAAATAAAATATGCACTTTTCGAGGAGAAAATGGAGGCAGCGCATTGTAGAAGTGATATGAACGTACTACCAAAACAACTGTCCACTTCAGCACTTTTGTTGGAGGGATGCAACCAAATGCCACCCAAAAGCTACTACAAGCAGCTTACTCGATGCTTCTACTGCGCTTTTGGATAACAAATATGCCTAGTGTGAGGTAGTGTAGGGTGCCCCATACGAGAAATGCAGAAACGTGATCTATTCCATGTTGTCTCCCTGACATTTTTTGTGGCTATCAGCCGCGTTGTGTGTGTCTCCAGTTGTTGTTTACGTTTGCTTATTTGTTTCTTTTTTGCTGTTGCTGTTTTTGTTTTCTGTATTTTGTTTTTTGTTTTTTGTTTCTGCTATTATTTATAGCCATACAAAAAGGTGTTTAATTTACGAATACGCTCCACATGCTCCAGCCCACAAGCCGCACTTAATCCATCAATCAATCAATACCAAAGCAATCCGAATAGGTTGCAAAATGATGATCCAAATAGATTCTGTAGTAAAAACCTGATCGATTCTCATGCACCTGTCGTACCTGCAGAATGCATCTGTCTATATCCTCATTATTTTGCCGAATTTCTAATTTGAAAATAGGATGCAACTGGATGCAATATCAAAATTTGACTAATTTCGGAATGCTGTGCATGATAAATACTTTTAAAATTTAATGTTAAGCACATTCGCGCAGTACAAAAATTTCGTGGATTTAGTAAAAGTTAACAAAATATGTTGTTCGATTTTTAATGTTTTAATAAATATAGCTAAAAAAAACACCTGAACAGAATAATATACATACAATTGTGAAAATGTGTTTTTATAGAAATTTAATGATTTTTTTGGCCGTGGTGATAAGAAGACCGCACGGTCATGTCAATCATCCCAGTACAGTAAACAGCATGCACGTACATACATATTTATGTATGTACATATGTACATATTTATGTACTCTCTCTCTTTCCCTATGCCATCTCCATCAATTTGCCTTCGACGATCAGTTTGTTACCCAAACGAATTTTAACTAAAGTCTCGAGACTGTCTGTCAATTGATTGAAATGTTTTCGCTTGGGCTCCGCTTCGTCAGTTTGAGCTAATAAATTTGTATGGCAGGCAATTCCTTCAAGTAGAACACATCTTCCATTCCGTTAATTGGAAGAGCCTCGCGGCGCGACTTGAGACTTGAGGAGCTCCAAAATATAAACCTCGTGTACCCCTCCTCCTACCTACCCCCACACTCAAAAGCGGTTCGCGGCGGTTCGTACCGCACAATTGTTTTGCATTTGCGGCTTGTTAAGCGATTAGAAACGAGACAAACAGAGTCGTCGCACTTTCATTCACATTTAAATTCACAATTCAATTCAATCATTCTCTTACATAAGCACACAATTGGCTCACTTAGTGACTGAGCGAGAGCGAGTGGCCACGACCGTTGTAAGATCTCTGTGAAGCCCCAGACTTTAAGTTTGACCTTGAAAGCAGTTGGGCCCTTGACATCCAGACAAGACTTTAACGAACCGAAAAAACAGATTCTGATTAGTACGACTACGGGGCATTGCGCAAGCCCTCCTCTACTCGTAGTTTTCTAATTACACTACTCGACAAAATTGAACCTTTTTTTAAAGAAATTAAATTTTTTTTTTTTAATTTAAAGAAATTAAATCTAAATTTTTAATTTAAAATGAAATTAAATTTGGTATTTTTACATGTTTTATTTTCAGAGGCAGTGCTTCTATTTTTCATATAACTTAAGTATCTTATATCTGTTTGCATAGAACTTTGCAGTTCTGAAAAGCTGACGAATGCAGCTATGATTCCGACCCAGACATTTTGTAGCTGCAGCTTAACGTCTGGAAGATATTAAGCTTCCAAAAGTCATTTTGGGCCACAGCGGAAATGTCGTGTCTACTAGTGTTATTAATCACAGGCCTCGTAGCACTCCCGTCATATCCCCATATTTAATTATTGTTCGTAATTATTGTCAAAATTATCGTATGTTTTTTTGTATTTTTTCGCTGTCTGTTTTTGAAAATCTCATTATTATTAATTATTGTTTATTGGGTTTTAGCTTCAATGGTGCGGGGTAAGTACTCACTCGTAATACTCAGTAATTCTCGTGTATGGCCTTATGTAATGTATGGCGTTTTATTTTTCTGGATTGTTTATTTTACTTGGGCCGGCACCAATCTCAGACGATGGTGAAAGCGGCGAACGTTTCTAAAGAATAATAATATAAGGAGAAAAACGGCGTTTGTCGGTAATAAAAATGAAATTTGAATAATTCCATATAATGGCACAAACAATATTACTCAGATTACTAGTACTACTACACTTAACTAGAATCTAGAACACTTTTGTGTACAAAGATTATCCAAGCTGAACTTTTTGAATGATTGAGTGGCAAATACTCGTTCGATATTTGATAGAAATTGAGAACAAAGAAAATAAAAGCATAGCCAGATTTTGGGTGGAATGCTTGGGGCGGCGATAACGTATATTTTCGGTTGAAAATCAAGCAAAAATTTCCTGTCATAAAATTAATAATGAATGGACTCAAAATCTCTTCCAAGATTAAACAAAATATAATATTGATGTACAAATAATGTCAAATCGTAACGCACAAATAAAAACCACTGTAGAACCGAGTTTAGATATTCTTAAGTATTTTATAATTTGTTTCATTTCATTTTATAAATTCCCATGACGGATGATAGGATGATACCATATCTCCATCTCCTTTTCAATAAGATCGTCTCCATGACGAGTTTTTGTACGTTTTTATGTTTTGGATGTACTTTCCCAACCGTTTTAATTACTCAATTCTGTTGGGGTTTTTTCTGAACTCGGTTTGCTTTGTTTTGTGCTTTAATTGAAATATAATTAAACTAATTTAGTACAAACATTTTACGTTGAAAGCTCCAAGGCGTAACCACACGATCAGAGTGGACGCTGAAAGCGAGGGGCTTCTCCATTAAAACTCTACAAAAAAAGCAGCTAGCCAACAAAAATTTAACAATTAAACAGAAATAACAATCGGCAAAAAAGTATGGTTTTTAGTGCAGAAATAAAGCAAAAACAACAAATTAGAGCCAGCAAGCAACAAAACAAAAAATGAGATTGCTGAAGGAAATGGCTGCAGCCACCTGTGGATGTGATTATTTTTTGTTGATTGGCAGTATTGTGTATTGCTGTTGCGGTGACTGTTGCGGTTGTATGCTTTTTGGTTAAGAAATGATTGACCCAATAGCGAATTTACTGCGGACCCCATACAATTTTTATAGTACTCTTGCCCATGGCTTAGTCTTCAATCTGTCTCAGTGTGGCTGAGCAGTTATACTCAAAGATACCCAACCTTACCCAATCTCTGAATCACCTTCTTGTGAATTGGCATGTTCATTGTCGTAACTGCACTTGCAACTTAACGTTTCTAAGTATAATCTTTGCCTTAATCTTGTCCTTCGATCTTTAGAATACTTTCTTCATATTCGTTCTTGCTTCATGAATTTTATATATCTGTCACTTAATGCGCAGCTACATTATATGTTTGTACATGTGCATGTACATATCTCGTATCTGTCCTCACCATTTCCATGAAACTCTCTTGATTTCTTTATTCGTAAATGCTAAGTGTATATCAAATACACAGATAGACCATTCCGATAAAGCTTCAGCAATCTTTATTTCTTTTATCTGGATAGTAAAAGAGTAGTATTAGTAATAGGATAATAGAGTCGGCGATAAGATTTGATATCAACGATAAAATGTACACAGATAGGCAATCTATTAAGAAATAACAGGTTCAAGGAAGTTCATTCATATTAACCGATAACTTGAGAACGTAGCAAAACTTTATTTGAGCTTGAAGCTTAGATTAGAGTACATACATATTTATCTTTCCTGGAACTAAGCCAAACTGATAGTTTTTAAACCATAATATGTCAAATAATCGATATGATACCAGTTCTACGGCCTCTGCTCATCCCACTCTTAACTATTGTTAGCAGTTCCGTGTTAATTAAGTTATACTTGCGTGGAATGAACATTTTCAAAGATTCTGATAAAAATTTCCGTTATCAGATCTCTTGTATCGCTAAGACAGGAAATTTGTACTCGTACGTGAGAAAAAATGAGCAACTGTGGATTAAAAATACTTAGGATAAGAAAAAGAAAATATAAAATCATTTGCACCGTGCTTCATAAATACTCTAATGCAGAATAATACAAAATGTTTATGTTATCATCCAAATATGTATATCAAGAGTCAATTATAAAGGAAATTAAATACATACATATAAAATATTCTATTAAGTTTGAGTAGCAAAAAGTTTTAATACTCTTAAAATTCTAAAATTTCAGAAATTAAGGAAATTAAATTTTTGCGTTTGTAAAACGATAGCCGAAGATGACAGAAACAACAAAACTTTGCTCATAGATTGCCCACTGGGCAGTCTGTTAGACGCTCCTCCTCTTCCTTACCCCGACTGAACACTAGTACCGCATTTACTTCTTCCGGCAATTTACTGTTGATGTTGCAATTGTATGTGCACTGCACTGCATGTGTCTAAACTAGTTTTAAGTCTGCTGGATTGCTGTTATTTTCGATTCGTGCTTGCATGTATCCGCATGTGAAAGTTTTATGGGCGGACAGCTTCCGAAGGCAAACCCGTCAAGGCATACATATGTATGTATGTATGTATAACATAGCCGAACGGCTTTTCTAGCCGAGATGAATCGAATGTTGATATGTCTCATGTGTACTTTATGGGATTGATGAGGTTTCCCTCTGATCAAAGTCATGATACCCTAAGCAAAGATAGAGCAGCCAACACGCTTTTGCATATGATTGGGCAAGGAGTGCAGGGGAGAGGAGAGTGTTGTTGCGAGTACAGAACAGCTGTTGCTGTTGCTGTTGTTGCTGCTGCTGTTGTTGTTGTTGCTCTTGGCACCTCACATGATTTTCGTTTACGCTTGCTTTGCATTTCCATTTCACACTTTCGAAAAATGCATTTTGTTGTCGTTTGAAATGCTTTTCACAGTTTAGCATTTGCATAACAACAAAACAAGAAATGGCGAGTCAGATGAATACGAGAAGGAGAAGGACCAAGCAGCAACAGAGGCCGATGAAACAGGAGCAGAAGAGAATGGTAGATAATGAACTCGAGTCCGGGGTTTTTTTTATTTAGAAGGTTTTTAATTGCCGAGGTCATTATCCTACACATGGGGGTGGGGTGTGCACGGATATTGCAAAACACACAGCGCGCTCTTTGCTGCTTGACACGTGTATAGCGGAAGAGAGAGCGGAACTGCATTAACTTCTTATGATTGTACTCTCGGACTGATACCTTGATCGAGTCTGACTGTCTGTTGGTGGAAGAGGCACGAGGTAAGTGCCAGCCGAAGGTGAGCGGCAGAGAGAAAGAGAACGACACAAGTTCAAATGAGCAAATTTGTTGTCTGTCTATCAACTGTAAATTTCTGCACTCCGCTCTGCCGCTCTGCCGCTCACCTTCACCTCACCCATTCTTCCGCTCTGCTGCTCTCGTTCGGTGTGGTGACCCTCTCTCTCGTTTGGCATATGTTTTGATGTTGTTGCTGTTATTGCTGTTGTTGTTGGGTTTGTTTTTTTGTTATTGCGTATTTTGTTTTGGATTCATAGCATAGTCCACTCAGCTCTCTCCCTACCCACAGCTATGTATTTCTTTTTGCGGATAAAAAAACACTAAAAATAAACGCTTTCAACAATTTTTAGTTTCATACAAAAATACAAAGCATTTTTTTGTAAAATTGAGGCAAAATTAACGCGAAAATTCCGACAACAACAATCTGTCAAAGCCTTTTCTAAAATGTTGAAAATAATTTTTGTTTTTGTATCTATTTTGTTGTTTTGTTGTTTTCTGTGATAAATAGCAGTCCGGTCCTCGACTGACGCACTATGGTCGAAAACTGCTGGGGCTTGTTCAACGCCTATAAACTGATACAATGACGTATGACATATTTATGTACATAGTATATAAATACATATTTACATATATAGTATTCATATATTTATGTATGCACGTGTATGCATATATAAATAAATTTATTCATAACTGAAGGAATTTGCGATAACTTAATATTTTCAAAAATAAAAGAAAAATCTCTCGTTCTCGTTTTGTTTTTTAAAAAACTTTTTTGAATAAATAGATCACTTGGGTACATACAATTACGAGAGCCTTAGTAGCTTTAAATATTTATACCCCCTACAGTATCAGCAATCAAAATCTAGGGAACTTAGAGAGTATACTAATACACTCGTACTATAATCCAGGAAAATCAAGATTATTTTGCCTTTTTTGCCAAGCCTCCTTCAATAAGTATTCCCGATTTGAAAATCTTATCACTCAGTCTTGCCATTATTCCAATAACCCCTCTTCACCCCACTTAGCACCACTTAACACTTACTTGCCCAAGCCTGTAATACCTATTAACCCTTTGCGACTCTATCAGCCTCACTCGTGGCTTATCAGAGAGACTCGTGCGGCTTTCCATGTAATCATGAAATCCTGTGATAAGGCTTTCTTCCCATACGCGATCCCCCACCACCCCACCGACCTTTCCAGTGAAAAGCTATTTTAGATGTCATTATACTAGTTGTAAGAAGGGAAAGTGGGGCTAATTTGACTTTATTGTACATTGAAATATGTAAAAAAATTATATTCCGAATTAAAATCTCTCGGAAAACCCCGGCGTATGCGCAATTTGAGATAATATGAGGGTACAAGATTCGGATTTTAATGGGGAGAGTTCTACTGGGGAATTTACTGATTCTACATATATGGTTCATTCATTTGTAAAAAAATATTTCTTTCAGACTCTTTCCAAGTGTGCGCGACTGTGAGTGCTTTAATGGACAAAATTGGTTTGGTTTTATGTATTAAAATCCCCATAGGGTATCTCCAATTTAGTTCCCATTTAGGGTTTCCCACCCACCCCTATTTTCCCCACACATACATAGATACTCGGTGGGTATCATGTGCATTTTAAATTGAAATTTGCATTCGAGATATTTAAATTGGTTTTGTTGTCCGCTTTCAGTAAAACGTGATCGAGAAATAGCTGAGATTACACTATCGCACTTATTCTCTCTCTCTCTCTCTCTCTCTCTCTCTCTCTCTCTCTCTGTTTCTCTCTGTGTGTCTCGCCAACAATAAAAATGCATTCTGTTCTATTTGAATAAACAGACTGGAGAAAGGGACGGTGGTGGCAGAAAGGGGTACCGACATAAGAGATGTTTCATTTGAAATTCTAAAAACAACTTTCGCGGAACTTGAGCCGTGCTTTTGCCTCAATCGCAAATTGAACAAATACAGGCTAGCTGCCAACTGCACTCGTTCAGACCACAAATACTATATACATATGTATGTATATCTGTACATACATATGTATGTAAATAATATATCATATTTACAGAGAAATTTGAGCAGGTTGCTTATTTATGCCCATATGACATTTGCTGGAACAGCTAAATACGCCTCTTGGACACTGTACAGATGTACATACATACCATACCATACATACATATGTATGTGCATATGGTCATTCGTCAATTTTTCTTCGGCTTACCAAATTAAAATATCGCATGTCAGAATAAATATAATTTTTCTTCTTTAATTCTTTGCTGTTTAATATTGTAGGAATTCGATATTGATGTTTATTGCTCCCTTTCGCACCATGCAATTTGATCCATCGAATTTAAAGTGAGTGTCATATGGCATTAATAGCAAAAAAAACTGTGTGACTTTGCACACATAGTAGTACTCATGGTTCTGTTCCAACAACAACTCTCTGTTCAATTCGATCTGTCATATACGTTGAATGGCTCAATCAAGCTTTGTCTGGTCTCGGTATGTATATGTATGTATGTATCCCACTACTTGCAATTCAAATGCGTCAAACGAAAATTAAGCTCAAAATCACTCAATTTAAAGCAGCAAAGCAAAGTCGTAAGCAGCGATGCCACACTGGAAGTACCCTAAGACCGAGAAGATTAACTAAATGTAGAAAAAAAGTTAAAGCTAATCGGCATATTGTTGTGTCCAATGTATTATCAATTAATTGGAGTAACGTAGAATACGCTATCCATTAAAAAAACGTTCATCGGTATCCCAGAAAAAAATCAATTAAAAAAAGAGCTTGACCGATACAGAATTTCAGATAAATTAATAAAACTAATGATATTAAGTAGTGAGACAAGACACACTTGCCTGCCCAAGACCACCATAATTCTACATAATTTCTGCTGGGAGCTGCAGAACTTTTCGGCATCACGAACCTCCTAGCATTGTGCGAATGCCTCATCCCGTGCAGGGTATGCCTGGGAGTGCATTGGCAGCGTAATGCAATATAAATAATAAAATAGAGACTGATTGTTATTGCCTCTGATGATGCATAATTCCTGTTTCTTGTCTGTCATACTTTGTCATACCAGCAAAAAAAGAAATATACAACATATGTACACCTCGTCTTTTTCAATTCCAAGTGAATAAATCAACAATAAAATTTAAAAAATGTGTAAAGTTTGTAGATTTTTTTGTATACCCCCAAAGAAAATATTTCTTTCGACTTTAATTTTTGTTGGTTCAATCGTTTTTATTTTCTTGCTCTTCGAAATCCTTTTCTGCATTTTTGACAAACATTCCTTTTGTTAATAATATCATTTCCTAAGTTGTTCCTTTTCATCTGGCTTTCCTTTTGATTGCAGCAACAATTGCAGCATGTTGCAAAGCATGTGTCTGTTTTATGTATTTTCGTAGTATTTTTTGTGTAATCGCCTTTGATAACTATAATTTAAATTGATTTAAATTTTTTTTTTTAACAGGGGCTACGTTTTTTTTACAATCTCTTGTTGAAAAATATAAACAATCTATTTGCTGATTTATTTTTTATATCATATCATCAACGTATGTTCATAGTATTTTTCATTGTTTATTAAAAATAGACAAAAAAAAGTCGTGTCTTTGTTTTGCTTTGATTGCGAATTGTTTTTGTTGTCGTCTGAGCATGCCGGCCAGCAGCCGCCAAAACTGCTAGTTACAAAATACGAAAACTATAACAAAATACTAGAAAATACCACACAAAGAATGAAAAGAATACCAAACAAATTACAAAGAAATTATTATTTAAAAAGAGTTCATGAATAAGGAACAAATTTTATTTGCTTTTCATTTTGCTTATTCGCCTTTTGTTTCTCTTTCTTTTGCATTTCGCATCCACCCGCTATTGTTTACAAACGATAATTAAGTATAGTTAAGGGATTCCGTGGGTTGCTGGGGACGGGGATGTACATAAGTATGTATGTATGTACATATAATATGTGGGTAGAATTGGGAGGCTATTGCGGGACTTTTTCGACAACATTTAGAAACTACGATAAAAACTAAACACTAAACTAGGTCACAAATGTACAATTACATAAATAATAGCTCACAAAGTGCGTTTCTAGATCGAACGAAAAAAAAACATAATATATTTTTGATTAGTTTTTACCTTCTTAAATCTTAGAAACCAATTTTACTAAACGAAGACAATATTAAAAAAAAAAAAAATAACGTAATTATATAGTGGCTAAATAATATATGTATATTTATATATATATATAAATATGTATATGTGTGTGTGTATGCAAGTATTATCATATAACGCTTCATAATAGGTCCTATATAAACATTTACAATTACAGGAGAAGGACACCTCGGTGGGGTGTTCTTCTCTCTTTTTTAGTATTTTTTGTATGTCGCAGAATTCGCCTTTGTTTTTGTTTGCTGCCCTCTATTTCTTTCTTGGTTGTTGTTGTTTTTTTCATTTCTTTTCTTTTTGCTTTAACAGTGTGCGACTTTACAGTTTCTCATTCGGTTTTCCATCATCCTGTCCTCTTCGTCCCATTCTGCTTGCGCCGTAGGATATGCTTGTAGCACAGTGGTATAACGGTTCGTTCTCTTCTCAGCATCTTACACGTAAGTATCGCCCTCTCCCTCTTTCTCTATGTTTGTGTGTGGGTGGGGAGGGGGTTACCAAATGTTGTGTTTTTTTTTTCTCGAAAACGAAAAGAAATTCTCTTAACAAATTGTACTATTCACATATATGTAAATATATATATGTGGGTGTGTGTATATTCTCTTTTGTAAAATAGATATAACAAATTTTCAACAAAAAAAATCGGAAATCGATCCAATTGGAGCGAAGGAGATAGAACGAACATAATCGTAAGCATTCATTATCATTATAAGATAATTTTGGTTTTTGTTTTTATGTTTTTTTTTTCGGTGTTTTTTTCTGTTTAAAACCGTATTTTTCTTTTCTTTTCGCCTAATTAAAAATACTAAAGAAGCGCGCACCGCAGCCCTGGGTCATGGGGGAGGTGCCGACACGTGGCGGCAGTGACGGGCCGGAGGCCCAGCCCCAGGGCGCCCTGTGTCGGGCAACGAAGGAAACTATTTTCTCATTTGCAAATCGGAAATTGCTGCTGGCTCTTGCTCTTGTTGTTGTAGTTGTTATGGGGGCGACCCGGACATGTCTAGGATGCCAATGATGCCGACGGATGCAGCAGTTTCGGAGCATAGACCACTGCTCTCTCTCTCTCTCTCTCTCGCTTTCTCCGGTATCTCGCCTACTTGCTGTTGAGTATATCCTCGCGACAGGCGACGGCCGCTACGAGCGCTGCTCCACGGCCGGAGCCATCCTCGGAGAGCATGAGGTCAAAGGTGATGCCGGGCTTGATCAGCTGCGAGATCTTCTCGACCATCAGATTATGGAACTTGGGATGGAAGCGGTAAACACTGCCGTCAACGCCCACCGTCACAGAGGGCTCGTCCATCTTGTTTATCAGCGTTGCAATGCCGGCAGAGACGAGGTGGGCGGCTCGCTTTGAGACGCACTCGCAGATGTAGCGCACGTTGGCACAGTCGCCGTCGGTGGCATTGGTCAGGCCCAGCTCCTCGAGCACTAGGCGGCAGTTGGTGAAGGTGCCAGGCTCGTCCGCCTCGATCTCGCTCACGTACTTGGTGAAGAAGAGGCCGCGCGTGTTTAGCACCTCGGAGTCCTGGCCCTTGAACAGGATGCCGGCGCGCGTCATTTTGACAAGAACGAGGCGCACCAGCTCGCCCATGTACATGCCGGAGATCATCTTCTCGAAGGTCTGCTTGCCGGGATTAATGCTGTGGCTGTCGATGTCCTGATCGAACTCGGTGCGCACAAAGTCGAGGGCGCCATTGTCCCCGAACGCCCCCCACTCGGTGTTGATGAGCACATGGGGCTTGCTGTTGCCCTCGGAATTGAAGTTCTCCGCCTCCTCAACCCGCTCCACATAGCAGGCATTCGAACCGGTGCCGACAATAAGACCGATTTTGCAGTTGTGGTTCTTCCAGGCGCAGCTCATCAGGGTGCCAGTGGTGTCGTTGAGGATGGCGCAGACGTCGATCTGTACGTCGCCGCGCCGCGCAATCGCGTCCTTCAGCAGCTGCACCACATCCTCGTTGACGACGCCGGCGCAGTTGAAGCCCTTGGTCCATGTCTCTAGAAGGCCGCGGGTGAGGCCCAACTGGCGCAGCGGGAACGAGAAGGTGAAGCCGAGAGGCAGTCGCTCCGCATACACATTGTGCTCGGCCATGAAGTTGGAGAGGCACTCGGCGATGTGATCGAATAGCTGCGTGCCCGAGCCGATCATGATGTGCTGGGGTATCGCGTAGATGCGGGACTCCATCTGGAAGTCGTTGTTTTCCTGCAGGTGGATCAGCAGCACCCGGAAGTTGGTGCCGCCGAGGTCAAGGGCTAGGAACTTGCCGCGCTCGTTCCCGTTGGGCAGGTCCTGCACGTAGGTCACGAAGCACTTGACATTCGCCTTCGGGTGCGTGTCCTTGGCCAGGCCGCGGCGAATCTCGTGCAGGATGCGGTAGCACAGCTCCTGCACCTGCTCGTCTGTGAGCAGAAGCTGCTGACATAACTCGTACACCATTTTCTTTTTCTCCGCCTCACTGGCCCCGGCTAGACCCGACAACGACGCTGCTTCTGTGGCTGTGGATGCGGACGATGCCGCCGCTGGGATTGCTCTGGCCGCTGCAGCGGCTGTCGATGCATTTGTCGCTTTGCTAACGCTGGCGCTGGCGGCGGCCGATGCAGATGCACTCAATGCTCCCCCCGCCGCCGACCGCCGCACATTGTCCACCTCGTCTTTGCTGTGCCCGTTCAGATGTGGTGTGGCCGCCAGTCCGTTGCTATTTATAGACACGCTCCGCATGGCCCCGTTCAACTCCTGGTCCATCTTTTCGGCACTCTAACGGACAGTTCTGGCAGTCGTCTCACTACACCCACACCAACAAAAAAAATAACAGCGCAAGAGACACACGGACTACAACAAAAAATCCACTCAAAACCGATTCGCGAATGCAACGCAATTATTTTGTATTTTCTGTTACTTTTTGAGTTTTGGTTTGCTTTGCTTTAGTTTAGTTTTGTTTTCCTTCGTTTTTTTTCTATGTTGCTTCTGTTCCGCTTTCCGAGTCTCGATCTCTCCGTCCGTTTTATTTTTGTCCGCTGCACGCGTCCGGTTGCTGTGAGAGTTTGTTCACAGTTAAATCCACTGGCTGCTCGCTGCTCGCTTTACGCTGCCTCTGCCGCTGTCGCTGTCGCTGCCGCTGCTGGCGTCACAAATGCGTCGCATCTGGCTATGTGTATGTGAGAGAGTGTGTCTGTGTGTGTGCGTCGTGAAGGAACCTTGAAGGTCAAAACTGAAAATTAGTATTGGGGCGGTCTAGTTGGAGATATGGCAAATGTACATGCAAACATACATACGAACATATGTACATATGTACACATATCGAAGACTAGGTAGCGAGGGAGCGATATGGAATATGGCAGAGAGAGAGCTGCAGAGCAAGCGCCAGAGTACACGTACATACATGCGCCGCCGCGCCATGAATGAGTCAACTTTACGTTCATGCGTTGTCTTCATCGTGATCTCTGAAGCAATATTCAAGATAGAAGTACATTTCAGTTATGAATCGGTAACTACTCAATAATTGCGATGTATGTATAAGCTATTTTTGTGCACATATTCAAATCAAATCTAAATTCAGTTTACTGTAAATATTTACTTTATGGCTAAATATATTTATTTAATGATGATATGAATATAATACAGTAAAACATAGCTGGGTGTGTACCTTTGCCGCATAAACCGAGTTCCATAAGGGGAGGTTGGCAGCACAGCTAGTTCAGCCTCTCACGAGAGAGCCTACTTTTGTCGCCGTCAGCAAAAACGGTAAGTTCCCTACCGCGGTATGTTATATTGAATTTACATACGATTTGCTTCGAGGGTCATTGCTCTTCAGGAATGAATATGTATGTTAATCCGATTAAGCTGAGCTTTAGCTGGCAATTAAAAGCTCCACTTCTGCCCTGGTATCGTTACAAGCTTGGGTCGTTGACGCTTGGCCAATTGATGGAGTTAAAGCATTGTAGGGCATTCAAATGTAGCATATGGTCGAAAGGTTTTTTTGGCTGCGTGTTAAGCCGTCCGTCCCCGCTCTCCCTCCGTTCAGAAACAAGCTTTTATGTTCTCTTCTGGGCTGGCTGCTTGGTTGTATAACAGTTCAAAAGAGCTATCAAGGGAGAACAAGTTTACATAGCTGGGGCGAACCGCACTACCCCCCTGCCATTCCCACTGAGCTAACGGAAAGTCTGGTGGAATTTGGACGCGTCAACATCCTCCGGCTTGGGTATGTACATATTTTCCTGCTCTTGCTTCCACTCTTGTCCGTGGGCTCGTCTCGCACTCTGCCGAGGGCCGGCAGTCGGCGCAACGCAACCCCCCTCTTCTACCAACAAGTGAATTTTTGTTGTGTGTGTGTCGTGTACGTGCCAAAAATCTTGCTCCAGCGCAACAACTGAGCGGCTCTCTTTGATTGAGTTCATTCTCTCCCTCTCTCCACCCAAGGCACTCATGGTGTTCAATGGAATGTTGTTGCTGTTGTCTTTACTGCTTATTGGATTTTCATACATGCATACATATGTATGTATGTACATATGCATATGGAATATTCGTTTGGATTTCATGAGAGCTGTGGTATATTACAATGACCCGCATGCCATCATGTTGCTATCCTTCAGATTATATTATTTTCCTTCTGGTGCATTTCACATTGGCCCCCAAGAGGCTCGTCAACTAATGCAACAACTACATACTACACACATAACCATGTACGTATGTATGTCTGTACAAGTATGTATGTATAGAGAAAAAGAGAGTGCATGCGATCGTGTGTTTCGTTTCTGTGGCCTTATAACTGTTATACAAGCCCTCCTAACACGCACACACACACACACCAACAATCCATTCACACACGCCTTCCTCTGACTAAGCCCGTGAGAGCAAGATGACGTCTGAGCAACAACTACAACTCACCCACTCACGCCACCCCCCCTTCCCATTCACCTTCGGCGGCTGCTGCACGTGTCTTTCGGAATTATTTCGCCATCAAAACAATTATTTGTTTACACCAAATTGTTAATAACAAAACAAAGAATGAGGCCGATACCAGAAAGTGCACGAAAATGTTGCAACTTTTTACTTTCTTTAGCCTGCCCGAAAGTACATCGGAACCGTCTAGAATCTACATCGATTCATACCATATACCATACAATCAAGTACATTAGTTTATTATCGGATCCCAATATCACTATTATAAGAGTGCAAAGAGATATCGCTTTCAAAGATTGGATTCCATGCAAGGTGGGCGGCGTTAAGGTAGTAACAATTCTGGTGGTGGTATTGTATTTGTTATTTATCTGCCTTCTGTGCCGTTACTCATGAAGTACATCTGTTTGTGTGTGTACAATATACATATGTACATTAACATGGTAACAAAACCCCCAGACGGGGAGTGGTCTTTGTTGTTCTTGGTGGAACCTCTTATCGCCAGCGACGGAAATTGTTTTGGTGGAAATCTCGTGTGGAGAAGGGTGTGTGGGGGCGTGTGGGTGGGCTCGACTCGACTGGCTGGAAATACATTATTGTATTTTGACAAAGCAGAAATTCGTACGCTGCACATATACCTGAGAGGGTAAACTAAATAAATATGTATCTGATGGATACTTTCTTTCCAAGTAGTTAATAGGTTATTATATTATATTATTCCTGGTGCTAGTGCATAAGCAGTAGTACGAAAGATAAGTACAAATACAATAGGTACTGAGGTCTGTGCAATCGCATGATGAGTCAGCCCCTTTGAACGGCTGAACATTGAACGATGGTCAGGAACCCCCCCACATCCCAACCCCTTTCAACGAGTAGAAAGAGACGGGATTCCAGGAATCCCAATCCCTATCCCTATCCCTCCGCCAACCACGCCCTCAGTATTTCGTCAGAAAAGCTTCAGCTTACAACTGTGCTACGAGCATATCCTGTGTCACCTTCAACTGTCATACGCGGACGACGGCGACGTCGCTGCCTGCTGGCTGCTTTTGGTGGTGGCAGCGGCCTGTGCAGAGAGTATTCGGGAATCCAGTTTTTGGGGGCTCGCCCCGTCACACACAAAGACACATACACACACACATACATACATACATATGTAGTGTGCTGTATACATATATAAACTTATGTATACATATTTATGTATGTGTGTGCGGTTTGCCTCTGCGCTTGTCCGTTTGGGTAGTACATGTACATAAGTATGTACATAATATATACAAACTAATTGATTTTCTTCTGAGTATTTTATCGTGTGTTCCTGTATTACATGTTCCTACTCTTTAAGTGCGCGCGCGTGTGTGTGTGGGGGGAGACCACGCGCTGTGACGTCAATGATGATGACGTCGACAAAGCAGCGTCTGATGAAACGCAACCCACTCAGCCTCTGCCCTCAGTCCAGAGGTCAATGCAGCGACAGCGACGCAGCGGCTAATGACATAGAGTGGAAAATTTGTGAAAATCACAAAACATAGCGAGGGTGACAGAAAGAGAGAGAGAGAGTGAGAGATGCTGTCCGGCCTTCGATCAGAAGGAAAAGTCATTAATTATAATGCTTATTTCATGCGGCAAGCCGTAAATAAACTTCACGTGACGCTCGAAAAACGCGGAAAATACACATAAAAAATATCAAGAATACAAATGCGAAATCCATTTTTAAACGGAGCAGATCATAAAAAATGCCTGGCCCAGCCTCAGATGAACGGTATGCCGAGGGGTGGTTTGGCTTTTAGGTCTCAAGAAAAATATCGGAACATCTTCTTTCTCTTTCCGTCAGCTGGAGCGTTGAGCAAGGTCAATGGAAAGGCGGAGGGGGATGGCGTGGCAGGGCAGGGAATGCCAGGGCCGCAAAAATAAACTTCGGCAAGGTCAAATACGTATAACAGTTTATGTCTCAGCTCTCCCACACCCACTCTCACGCGCCAGCCCATCGCGCCCAGATACGCTCCTGATCTGCCGTAGAAACCAGTTTATCGCTCGACCAAGACGACACAATGGAATCCAAAAACTGGTTGGTCCACATTACCTAACTTGACCACTGATAATACGAATAGTACTACTACTGCCAGCTTGAGTATGGCCTTGCCTTAGAAACAAATTCGCTTTTAATTTCGACAACACGTTTCAGACACATGGATCGCAGGGCCGTGAACTTTGAGGCGAGATTAGAGGGATACACCCAGAGATCGGGCGACACCCAGCCATGTGTTGATTTGCATGTGGCCGGCGATGTGGGCGTGTGCTGAGCACGTGAAAGTCATATTGCGCGCAATTCAAATTCAAGCGTGCGCCCAGTGGCAGTGCTGCCAGACCAGCGTAATGGAGTAAGCAAATCCAAACCTAGTATTTTAGTATGTTGGTATAATAAAATACTAGTTTCTGTATCGACTACGCTGTAGAGGGTCAGGCGGTATATTTGGTCGATTAATCTGCGGTCACACTGGTGTGCTGTTTTTTTTTTGCTTGGGTTAAATAAAATAGCTAACAAAAGCTATTTTTCTCAAAAGCTTCTCAAAAGCGTAACGACTGTAGCTCGATACTATCATGATAGTCTCAAGACCATCGATAGTAGAGGCTAGCAGAAAAATATCGATACTATCGATAGTGCCCTCGATGGTCTTACACCTCTAGCCCTAAGAAACGCAAAAATGAGTCGGGAGAGCGGTTTGAGGTCTCTCTTTCGTGGGGTCATGGCAAGGTATGGCCCCAGTATTAAAACGGCCGAACTTTTTTAAGGGCCTCGTAAGGACCTCATCCTGGACCGGGAGGACTGAACATGACGTGGGTGCGCGAAAGCACAAAATTCCCCACGGTGAGTTATGTGGTGAGGTGGGTATTTTTCTTGAAAGCTCTGAATTTTGTGACGTCATACGTCACACCTCATACCTTATCCTCGGCGCAAACAAATAAAATAGCTAACAACAAACACACCCACCTACTAGCCCACACACACACGATTGTGTGAACAAAAGGTGTAGCTTAAGACGGTCAAAATTTCCAGTAATTACTCAGTACACGGGCAGTCGCATAATCCGCAACGAAGTCAGACTCAAATCATTATTTTGTTTGTGTGTTTTCGCGTAAAAGTTAGTGGTAAGGGTTACAGCGACCGCGAGAGAGAGCGAAAAAACAACGTGCGAGTCGAGTGAGAGTGCGATTGCAATGACAACGTCGACAGTTAAGCGATGCCGACGATCGTCGCCAACGACGCCCGCTGGCGGTGATGAGGTTCCTGGGGAGGATGTGGATGTGGTGATGAACGATAGTCCCATCCACACCAGCGGCAGTCTGTCGAAACGAGACTCCGAGGAGGATGCCTGGGCATCCAAGGGATACAACTACATCAATCCCTTCGTGCACCGTATCGAAATCGACAGTCACATTGAAGTGGCCAAGGTGAGTCGCGAGGTTTGATTCCCTTCCCATCCCATTTTGCAGACGGAAACGTTGTTTGGCTTTCGCCATTCTTCTCTCTGCCAATTCATTCATGCAAATCAGAGCGAGCGAGCACGCAGCACATGGGCGACCGCCGCTAAGCTAATGATGGAGTAGACACCGCTGTTTTGCTGCTTCCTCTTGGGCACAGCCACAGCCGCAGCATTTCAAGTGCGCTGCTACTTTCTCTTGCACTCGTTCTGGGTATGGTATGCTGCTCTGCTGTGCTCTGTCATTGCCTTGCATTGCATTGCACTTGACATGCATTTGCCGTTACATTCATTGTTTGTCGTTGTAGTTCTTCTTCTCCTTTGCAATGAGGTTTTTTTTTTTATCTGTCGCCCGCCCCGCTCTGCCTACGTCAACGTTTCGGGCAGGCGGGTAGCGAGAATCGTATGATTTTCTTGTTCCACTTGCGGCCGCTGTTGTTGCGTACGTTGTTGCCGGTTCTTTTGGCATGTGTTGTGCTCTTAGCATACCCCCATTTCCCCCCTTCACGCCATGCACCGTTCGCCGCTGGCTCGCTCACTTCTCACACCCAGCTGGTGTGGGGTTTCGCTGGGTTCTTGCTCCTCTATCTTCTCCTCCCCATCCTTCGGTGGGTTCCAAAGAACAGTGCACTCGCAATCGATTAGATCGGACATTTGCTTTGGTATGCATAAATAATGTACACATGTATGTATGTATGTATGTTCATTTTGCTGTTTCACAGCTGATCCCAATGACGCATCCGAATAGCTTAGCTCTATTGCCATTGCCTCTGAGTCAAAGCTCAAAGTGTCAATTGAAATTGAAATAGAACCATGCTGTGAAAAAAACAGACACACCGATGGGATTGATAAGAAGTATGGGAGGCGGTAGGCAGGCAGAGTAATTGAATGCCATAGAATGCTCATTATCGCGCACTCTTGAAAGGATTTTTGTTTTTGAACAATTCTTCATAACAGAGACGGAGAAAGAGAGAGAGAGCAACGAACACAGCTGAGGGCCGATGCACCAACGAAGAAGCGCAGAGCGGAAGAAGTTCACAAGAGGAAGGAAGCTGCAATGTGGCCCGAGCCATTGACCCACTAATATCATTAAAAACGAAAATAAAAAAAAAAACCTCCAAAGCCCAGCTGCACAAACACGGAGCGAGTGTAGTGGGTGAGGGGGGAGTGGAGGTGATTGCGTTGCGTGCAATAAAAACAAAAACTGGTTTTCACTTGGCTTCACAGCCACGGAAAGTTCAAGGTACTCTGCGGCGGCATTGGCATTGACTACTCCACTGCTGTCTTCTGCACGTTGTTCTTCTGCTCGCTCTTCATTCGCCTTTATATATGTACGTACATACATACATGGATGTAGATTCGTAAAGTATAGGTAAAGGCCATACGGTATTAATTTAATGCTCGTTCTTGAAAGTCAAAAATACATAAATCTGTGCGAAAGGATTCCGAAAATTTGAATATTTGAAACTGAAGAATGCGGCTCACATGCATTATAATTTTTATTATTTTTAAAATAATAAAACAATTAATTAAGGCCTTCCAGCTCTCATTATAATGAATATCTACTGCTATTCTATGTACATACACAAATATCAAAATGAAGTTGAGAAACTATTTGGAATTCGATCTCTACATATTTTGCAGAGTTCCAGAATTTAAATTTTGCGCCTGCTGAATTTCAATTAGATCTGCAAGTCTGAGTAGCGGATAAGGTATCATCCCATGGTCGGAATATCGATTATAGCATTCTCCTACGTGTTGTATTTGCTTCTGCTTCTAACAGTCATAGCTGCTGTCGCCAAAAGTCCCTCAGCGTACATACATACATACATACATACATACATATGTATGTATGTATGTACATAAATAAATACGTATTTGTTGCTGAGCCGATTGAATTTTTCTAAAATAAACATTCCCCAACAAAAATTCCACTTTATAGCATGCAAAATTTATGGAATTGTCGTTTTATTGGTTGCTCTGCTTTTCTGCTGAGGCTGCTGACATAGGGGCAATCAAACATTTGTTTGACTGACTGTTTCCATGCTTCGCTTGATTTGAACGTTTTGCGCTCCGGCCACAAGTCGAAACCAAAGTCCGTTATTTGGCCCGGTAGCCAGCCACTTGAATGATAAGCAGCGATTAACGATCCCCCCCTTATCGGCTATCGACAGATGTAAACATTGAAATTGCGTGTTTAAAGGGTACGCAGAAAAGACAAACGAATATATCCTGGGAGACAGTAGGATGCCAGTGGGGGAGATATTGTAAATTATTGTTAAATCATTGCTCAATTAATCTGAAAAATAAATAAATACATAAATACAAAATAAATAATAAACAGACAGATTTATGTACACACCCTCTACTAATGATTACTTACGCCCAGGATTACGAAAGGAGTCGGAACTCGTAAAGAAATATTTTCAATTCGCTAAATTCATTATACATTTATTTATTTCTCGCACTAACACTACCTACCTTTCCCAAAAGGTCTCCCATCTAGTCTCAGGCACCTTTTACTTAGTTACACTTAGTTACACTCAAGTGCGCTGCAAGATAGGTTAATGCATAGTACATACATATGTATGTATGTATATTTATATAAGGTATATCAGATATATAGGATACACTATAGCAATTCAGATAAAACCATGTTCTTTGTCATTTATTTTACGGTTTATTGATGCTCAAGAGACCAAAGAATAATTAATTAATATTTATTTTGCATGGCTGTGCTTTGCAGGTCTATGTGCTGACGGTTCTATTGCTGCCCATTCGTGTGGTCGGATGTGTGCTCTCCCTTATCTCCGCGTGGATGTTCGCCTGCATTGGGCTCTATGGGATGACGCTGGATGACCTCAAGGCAAAGCCGCTCACGGGCTGGCGCAAGTAAGTGATATCCGGATATCCCTTAGCCGATCTAATGCTCATCTTTTGCTCACAGGCAAATGCAATACATGACGGCCAAGGCCATGCGCATGCTGTACGCCTCGGGATCATTTTACTACGTGAACATGAAAGGAGCACCGGCGACACCAAAGCAGGCACCCATACTGGTGGTGGCACCGCACTCCTCCTATGTGGACTCCATACTGGTGGTGGCCACCGGACCGCCATCGATAGTGGCCAAGCGGGAGACGGCAGATATACCGCTGCTGGGTCGCATCATCAACTACGCCCAGCCGATCTATGTACAGCGCGAGGATCCCAATTCCAGGCAAAATACGATACGGGACATTGTGGACCGGGCCCGATCCACAGACGATTGGCCGCAGGTCGTCATCTTTGCCGAGGGCACGTGCACGAATCGCACGGCTCTGATCAAGTTTAAGCCGGGCGCCTTCTATCCGGGCGTGCCGGTGCAGCCAGTGCTGCTCAAGTATCCGAATAAATATGACACCTTCACCTGGACCTGGGACGGACCCGGCGTGTATGTCTACTCATATTTGTCTCAAAATAACTTTCGAATTCTGATGTGTGTCTGATGTCTTATCTCGCCACATTAGCCTACGTCTCCTTTGGCTGACCATGACACAGTTCTACAATCGCTGCGAAGTCGAATATCTGCCCGTATACCAGCCAAACGAGGCCGAGATGGCCGATGCCAATCTCTATGCAAACAATGTGCGCGAGGTGATGGCCAAGTAAGTGATAAGTGAGGGTACACTGTGTGTTGAAGCTAAAATTATGTTTAAGCAGTATTGCCTCTTGATTTCCCAATTGCTTGGGTGTCACAGCATCTATAGAGCTCTTGCGATTCCTTCCTGGGTGTCGGCTTCGATTTGCACGCAACCTCTTAATGTTACAATCCAAAAACTGGACTGACTGCAGTCCGATCAGTCGTTTCCTGGTGCTCTCCTGAGCATTCTCGCAGCAAGGGCTAGCAGTAAAAGACTTTCATTCCTTTATTTATTTAATTTAATACACTGTGGGGCTTATGCATAACAATTTGAGCTGCAGGGCCGCTGGATGCTTCGGCTGGCTATTATTTCGATTCTCAATTTTAAACGCTACCTAAACATTTGCTGATTGACACTTTAATTGGATTTGATAGAGCTCTGGGTGTGCCCACATCGGACTATTCATTCGAGGATGTGATCGTGATGAGTCGTGCTCGTGACATGAAGATACCCTTTCCCGGCGACATTGTCGAGATTGAGCGGACCATCGAGCAACTGGGACTGTTGGAGAGTACACGGGATACGGAGCTGTGCGAGATATACTTGAGCTTGTCCAACACGGACAAGCTGGACATCATCACCTTTGCGGAGCTGCTCCAGGTGGATCTGAAGAACCCGTATTTGCACAAATTGTTTGCCCTTCTGGATCATGTATGTATTTTCGTTGTTCGATGACCCATCTCGCTCTAATTGACGTTTCGTTTCTCGTTTCTTTTCGTTTCGTTATAGCGTCGCCGTGGCACAGTCTCGCTGAAAAGTTTTCTACTGTGCTCGCTCTTCAGCAAATTGAAAAACGCCGACCTATCGACCTTTCTGCGCGCACTGATCAAGGTAATGCATGCAGAGGATGTTTTTAACGTCTCCTTTCATAACCATAACCACCTTCTTTTTCTTCTCTGCTGCAGCTTTATAGCGAGTCGAGTGAGAAAATCAGTAGGGAAAGCTTCGTGCGTCTGATGCGGCATGCTGGTGGCAAGCTGAACGAGCAAAAGGCCCAGGCGCTCTACTATGCAGTGGACACTGCCAACATTGGCTACGTTTCCTTCGGTTTGTCACATTTCGAGACATTTAAGAGTAACAGAAAATTAATTAAATCATCTCTCGTTCAGATTCATTTGTGGCGTACACGGAAAAGACATCAAGCTACAAGTTTTTCTACCACAAATCGGAGCACATAAGAAGATCAAAGGCGACCGTTGCAAGCAACCCCAACTAAAGCTGGCCCTTTAAGTTACATATTTCAAAAGCTAAGCAAGAAGCTGAGGGAGAGCAAAGTACAGCATAGAAAATACGGAAGATTGTAGAAGAATGTTAGAGAAAAGCAAAGCCCAACCAACCTAAGCAGAAACTGTCGAGTGTATATTTTTAATATTTATTTATATTTACCGTGTAGCGCGTGTCCTGGCACCTATAAAATTTAATTAATATAATTTGTACGATTATTATCTTAATTAATATTTTTTTGTTTGTTTGTTTGTTGTATGTAACAATGCTCAGAGCGGCAAAGAGATGCGGCCAGCCTTGTTATTAATTTTACATACTCAGACTCTTAACGCAAGTCATTTCATCTTTGTGATTTTTTTTTTATACACACCAACAAACAAAAACAACCAACTTACGTTACATATAGGCGTTATACATATATACACTTAAATATACATAAACAAACAAAAATATATACATATACATAAATGTCTATGTAGAGGCAGGCTAACGTCCAACGTAATGGATGGGCAGACGATTGTATTTGATTTGCCCATCGAATGTTTCATTGACTGTTTCCATGGCAAAGAGATCGTTTAGAAATATGTATGCATAAATATTGCACGGCAAGCCATAAGTATAAGACTATGTACTATGTAGGTGAGAGGCAACACCCAAATGACACAGACTTTTGTAACTTCACAGACAAATGCCTCATGTTGTAGCCACACCCACACACCACCCGATTACTAGTAGCAGTAGGTAGTACTGGTGACCAGTAGTAGCATCCCCAATTTAATAGAACAACCACCAATCAAGCACATTAAATGGAAAATAACGTATTGTAAAACTTTAAATTATGTAAAACAGTTGAACTAATGAAATATCTGTGTAAAGATAGATAGCTAGATGCCTGTACTGATCATAAACTACCCCAAAAAAAACCCGTAAAAGAACAAACCAATTAACCAACCAAAACTGAACGGAAATTAATTGTACCCATCCAGCAAATATTATCCAATGTAAAAGTCCGATCTGCCTTCGGCTTTGCCCATACATCGAAATTTGTATCCTATTTTATCCTGTATCCAGAAGAAAAGGCTACCAGAACACCATTATGGGAAATCTGTTACCAACCAACAAAACACTCTTACGTTCTCTAGTTCCTATCCATAATACGGCAGAGGCTAATTATAATATCTTGTGCATTTGTAACTAATACAGAAAACTTAAACTAGACTTTAGACCGGCACGTGGCACAGCGAGATGAAATTTGCATAGCCTGAACTTAAATCAATCATTTCCTGTACCCCATCCCCCCCAAACACCCCAAACAGAGTCTATAATATAAATTACCAAAAAGAATAACCTTAAATATGTAATTGAAAACTGGCACCAAACTGAATCTATCCAAATGTAAAACCCATTGAATTATGACAGAGCCAGAGCCAGAGCCAGGGGCAAGGCAAAAATAACTCCATAGTTTTTACATTTTGAAGAAGAAGAAACTAACTTAACCCTAAGCTAAATGATATAATTTATGTGCTATTCTAATGGATATTATTAGAACCTAAGCCGGCACCGAGATCAATCCGATTGGGATCAGTATCGGTCGCATTCTGTATCCACGTCCACCAAATCGGTTGAGAAATATGCTCAAAAAAAATAAAAACATATATATATGTATGTGTATGTGTATGTGTATGTATATCTAAATGTGTGTATGATACTAAACAACTGTCGATATTTTATTTAATGAAAACTGGTAGAGGTTGGGGCAGCGGAGTGGCCGCGTGCACTGGTAGTTTGATGGGCGTACTCTTGGGTACCGCCCCCCTTGCACCACACGAGATCAGAGTTGATCTGTGCAGCGGCGTTCTGGGTCAGAGGCACAGTCGGACATCGGTAGCCAAACGGAGCGAAGCGGAGCGGAATACCCTTTTTTTTTTCGAGTGTTTCCTTGAAGTTGTTTTATCTAAATATTTTTTGTTCAAGTGATTGGTGTGAGTGGAAAGTGAGAAGATGCTGGGAGCTGCTGCAAAAGGCAGACTCCTGATGTGGCCATGCCTTAGCCTTATCCTGCTACTTGTGGATGTGGATGTTTGGCCAGCGGTGGAGGCTTTTGTCAACTCGTAAGTGACGCCTACGCCCCCCCACCCAAAGAGCTGTGAATAAGATCTCGTGTGGTCTCCCTTGATTCTCCCGATTTCAGACCAAAAATCATCAGCAAAGATGGCAATCTGATATTTGAGTCCGGTGCCAATCGGAACATCAGCTTCCGTCTGTCCGGCAACTCTCGGCTGACCATCAACGAGGAGTACGATGTCCTTGAGCTGCTGCTGGCCAGCGTGGGCTCCAAAAAGCGACCCGATGGCGCCAAGGATGAATGGAGCTCGACCGAGGATCTTGTTGATATCCGTGAGCTGGCAGATCAATTAGCGGACTTTCAGAGGCGTGCCTTCGGTTCGAATGGACTCAAGAGCATGCTGCAACAGCAGTTGAACAGGTGAGGGAGTTGTTGGGACCAGCCAAAGTAGATTCTATTCTGGGTACGGCTTGCGCTTTCCTTTTCAAGTGAGAGTTCGGCTTTATGGCTTTATTTTTGTGTGCCTTTTGTTCCTATGCTGGCTGAGGGTTATTAGGGTTGTGTGCCTCTACTGTTACTGTTCTTTATTACGGCAGGACACGCGGATCTCGGACTCTGCTGCGACGCTATCAGGTCAGATTGAGGGCCATGGAGACCAAGGTGAACCGGCTGGAGACGCAGCTGGAGCTCAACAGCTGCCAGAGCGGTCCCTGCGAGAATGGCGGCAGCTGCTACAACACCTACAATGGGTATCGCTGCCAGTGCCGGCCGGCCTTCGAGGTGGGTTACCAACCTCCCGTCAACCCCCAAATGGGGGGCGTATTGGGGGGCGTCTGTGATCGGTGATTCATATATTTACGTATCATCTCTCAGGGTGCCAAGTGCGAGATCGATGTGAACGAGTGCGCCCTGTACGAGGGCACCGATCTGGCCTGCCAGAACGGAGCTCAGTGTCTGAATCAGTTTGGATCGTACAGCTGTCTGTGCCTGCCGGGCTGGCATGGAATGCATTGCACCCAGCGCAAGGGCGACTGCTCACAGGCCAGTGCCTGGGAGCTCTGTGGCCATGGCGCCTGTGTGCCCAGCTCCGATGAGGCAGGCTACCGCTGCCTATGCGAGGCGGGCTGGAAGTCTAACGGCCTCACTCCTGTCTGCGGCGAGGATGTGGACGAGTGCAGCGATGCGGCTGCCCACACGCCCTGTTCGACCAAGTGCATCAATCTGCCGGGCAGTTTCACCTGCGCCCCCTGTGCCGCCGGCCTCACGGGCAATGGCATCAGTTGCCGCGACCTGGACGAGTGCGAGGCCAACAACGGCGGCTGCAGCCTCAGTCCGCGGGTCGACTGCCTCAACACCTACGGCTCCCACCACTGCGGCGAGTGTCCCGTGGGCTGGACGGGCGACGGGCGCACCTGCCAGCGTAACAGTCCGAGCGGCAGCAGTCCCGGCAACTCGGAGCTGGCCACCATCAGCAGCTGCTCGCAGCGTGGCAGTCTCTGCCATCCGGCGGCCAACTGTTTCGAGATCTCCGGCACGGTCGTATGCAGCTGTCCGGCCGGAATGGTCGGCACAGGCTATGGTTTCCATGGCTGTGTCAATGGCACGGCCAACAATTGCAGATCTAATCCCTGTCTGGTGAGTATAACACGTACGCCCCCTTTCTCGCTCTCTCTCTGCCTTATTTATGCAAAAGGCAGGAGTGCTCCAGCACTAAAAAAAACAACATACATTGCGTGTGCATGATTAATGATGATTAATATTTGCTCGCACACTGTGTAGAATAATGGCATCTGCTTGGATGCTGGACCCTCGAACTTTACGTGCCTGTGCAACAGGGGCTTCCGACCGCCTCTGTGCGAGCCACTGCCCAATCCCTGTGACGCGCATCCGTGCAAGAACGGGGGACGCTGCAACCCCACCCTGTCGAGTGCAGACGGATTCGTGTGCCAGTGTCTGCCAGGCTACCGGGATCGATTGTGCTCGGTGCGTTTCAGCAGCTGCAATGCAATGCTCAGTGCGGAGAGCGGTCGGCTGAGGTATCCGCCGGAGGGCACCGGGTACGAGCACAATGCCCAGTGCGCGTGGGTGATCCGTACGAACGAGTCGCTGGTGCTGAATGTGACATTTAGCAGCTTCGACCTGGAGGACTCCACCGAATGCCGCTTCGACTGGCTGCAGATCAACGACGGCCGCTCGGCGGCGGCACAGATCCTCGGTCGCTACTGCGGCAACCATTTGCCGCACGGTGGCAGCATCATCTCATCGGGCAACCAGCTGTACCTCTGGTTCCGATCGGATAACACCACCTCGCGCGAGGGCTTCGATCTCAGCTGGGTGTCGATGGAGCCCCAGTGCGGTGGCCGCCTTGAGTTCGAAACACACGGCACCTTGGCCTCGCCCGGGTCGCCGGGCAACTACCCCAAGAATCGGGACTGCCGCTGGCATCTGGTGGCCCCCACCAGCAAGCGCATCAAGCTCACGTTCTTCAGCCTGCAGCTGGAGCAGCACACGAACTGCAACTTTGACTATGTCGAGGTGAGAAGAAGGGGGTTGGGAGAAGAAGGGCTTGGCTTCATGGGAATCACTGAACTCAATTTGTTGTGCCCACCCACAGATCATGGACTCCATTTCGAACCGGCAGCTGGCAAAGTTTTGCAGCAGCGTCCAGCCCGCACCCCTGCTGCTGCCCACCCACGAGGCCCTCATTCAGTTCCACTCGGACGCCGATGGCAGCGACTCTGGCTTTCAGCTGCACTACTCAGTCGAGGAGCGGGTGCCTGGCTGTGGCGGCATCTACACCAGCAAGGAGGGCTCCATACGCTTCAGTAGCCTGGCCAGCGATGTGCCCATGTCCTGCGAGTATGAGATCCGCCTGGCCGTGGGCGAATCGGTGGGCATTGAGTTTGTCACCTTCGAAATGGATCGCCAGGACTGCCTGGAGCTGTACGATGTGGCCGTCGATGGCACCAGCCTGCTGCAGGCCAAGCATTGTGGCGAATCGTCCGGCACTCCGCCCAGCTTCAGGTCTCTGTTCAATCGGGTTCGCATCAAGGCCTACGCAAGCCGCGGACGCTTCCAGCTCCACTACAGGATCCTCTGCTCCTACACATTCGACAGTGACTCGGGCACTGTGCTCTCGCCCGGCTACCCCAATCTGACGACCAGCGATACGCTCTGCACCTACACAATCACGACGGCGCCCAGTAAGTACATCGTCATCAATCGGCGGGACTTCCAGCTGGAGGATGGTCCACAGACGAGCGACGACGACGACGATGACGATGACCAGGATGATGCCTGTCTGGGCACTAGTTTAAGGGTGAGTGTGTGTGTGTGTGTGTGTGTGTGTGTGTGTGTGGGGGGAGGAACCAACTAAGCCAACTAATCCATTTCCATGATTCCTTGACAGATGAACGTTGGCATAAACCGTCAGATACTGGGACCCTACTGCGGCAAGCGTCTGCCGGACGATGAGTTCATTAGCCAGACAAACCACTTGATCTTGCAGCTTCAGACGGACAGCAGCAGCCGGGGACGTGGCTTTAAGTTTGATTATCAGACGGTGGACGCTGCCAGCGATCATTGCGGCGGTGTCCACACCAAAGAGGGCAACATCCGTCTGCCTGTGGACGGGGATGGCCAATATGCGAACGATCTCACCTGCTACTGGGTGATTCAGGCGCCGGCGCGGAAGGCCATACGGCTGCACTGGGTCAGCATGGAGCTGGAGTCCAGCAGCGACTGTTCGTACGATCATGTGGAAATATTCGACAGCATGGATGCCTACAGGCCGGACGCAAAGCCGCTGGCCCGCTACTGCTCCAGCGCATTGCCGGAGGACTTTGTCACGCAGGCGCGCATGCTGACCATCAAGTTCAAGTCGGACTACAGCAGCGCATACGACGGCTTCGAGCTGGCCTTCAGCTTCGTGGACACCGACAGATGTGGCGGGCACATACACGCCTCCAGCGGAGAGCTCAGCTCCCCCGGCTATCCGATGAACTACTCGGCGGACCTCGACTGCGCCTGGCAGCTGACCGTGGCCCTGGGCCACCTGGTCGAGGTGCAGCTGGAAATATTCGATCTGGAGAGCTCCGCGAACTGCAGCCGGGACTACCTGGAGGTGCGCAACGGAGGACATGTGTCCTCGCCGCTTATCGGACGATTCTGCGGCTCGCAGATTCCCACGCGCATTCCCAGCTTCAGCAACGAGCTGCGTCTGGTCTTCCACACGGACGCGGCGGTCAGTGGGCACGGCTTCCGTCTGCGCTGGCGCGTCTTTGCCAACAGGTGTGGCGGTCGGCTGAGCTCCAATGACGGAGCGATTACCTCGCCCCGGTACCCCAACAACTATCCGCACAATATGCACTGCGAGTGGCAGGTGCGCGTCCATCCGGGCTCGGCGGTGCAGCTGCTCATCGAGGACATGCAGCTGGAGAGCTCCGACTCCTGCTCGTACGACAACGTGCTGATCTTCACTGGCGACCGGCACCTGGGCGTCGACCCCAAGCTGAAGATCTGTGACCAGCCGGACGAGAGCCATCGCGCGCTGACGTTCGATGGCAACGCGGTGGACATCTTCTTCAATTCGGATGTGAACAATGCGATGAGGGGCTTCCGCATCTCCTACACGACCAACTGTCGCCGCAACGTCACAGCCACCTACGGCACCATCGAGAGCCTCAATTACATGGAGCCCTACTGGGATCAGATACCCATCAACTGCAGCTGGACGATCCGTGCGCCGAGGGGCAATCGCATTCGGCTCGAGGTCTCCCACATGGAGCGGCACGAGGAGCGCCTGCCCACAGCTTTGCCGGGCGGTGTCTACCTCATAGATGGCGGCTCTCTGCTGCCCCTGCTGGGACCGGGCGCCCACAATGCCAGCGGCGATGTTGTCACCCTCGTGCACAATGCCAGCAATGTCAACTTCCAGCTGGAGTACCGCATCGATGGCTGCCTGCAGGAGTTCCGCGCTGAGAGCGGCTCCTTCCAGTCGCCCAACCACCCGGGAATGTATCCGAATAGCCTCGAGTGCTACTGGCTGATCAACGTACAGATGGGCGACACCATCGAGCTGACTGTGACCAATCTGGACCTCGAGGAGAGTGTCAACTGCACCAAGGATGCTCTGACGGTACGTAAAACACGTTGCAACTGCAACTGCAACTGCAACTGCAACTGCAACAACATCCCTAATCTCTGCTTGGAACTTTTGTAGGTATCCAACCACGAGCACGAGACGTATGTGCACGAACGCCACTGTGGGGCAACGCCCCAGCTGGTGCTCACCAGCGCTGGACATCGGATGCATATTCGGTTCATCGCCGATGGCTCGCACAATGGTCGCGGCTTCGAGGCCACCTACCGTACGGTCAGATCGAGTGAGTGCCACTGAGTCAAGAGATACCGGAGAGTGTCTTGGGTTGGGTTGGGTCTAATGTGCCTCAATTCTTGCAGAGTGCGGTGGCAAGATGAGCGGCCGGAATGGAGTTATCCAATCGCCAAACTATCCGATGCCGTATCCGGAGCAGAGCCACTGCGAGTGGCTGTTGGAGGTGTCGCCGCATCATCGCATCGTCTTTGACGTACAGGACATGGAAATTGAATCCGGATTTGAGTGCTCCTGGGACTATCTCGAGGCCTTCGACATCAACGGTGGCGACGACGATACCGAGGGACGGCGACTCTTCAAGGTGTGCAATAGCTTTAGCCCGGAGGCGCCACTGATGTCCGGCTCCAATGCAGCCATGGTGCGGTTCGTCAGTGACGATAGCGTTTCGCATGCGGGATTCCGGCTGCACTTCCATGAGTCGTGTGGCCAGCAGATCAGCATCGATGACACCGACTTTGAGTACCTCAGCCTGGAGCGGCAGGCGGCGCGCAACGAAACCTGCCTCTGGGTGCTGCAGGCTTCTGATCCCGGCAAGCACATCATCTTCACGGCGACCAGCATCAAGCTGCGTCCGGAGGCCGACACCATGTACCCCCTAGAGGGCGACTGCTTGCCCGTGGGCGTAAAGATCTACGATGGACCTGAGGCTGCGGGCACGCCGCGCCTCAAGTTCTGTCGCTCGCATCCGCCCGCGATTATATCGAATGGGCAGTCGCTCACCATCAGTCTGCCCCTGCTGCTGGTGGAGGAGTTCGAGGGACATTTCATGACCATGGACACGGCCTGCGGCAGCCTCTACACGGCCATGTCCGGCCGCTTTAGCAGCCCGTACTATCCCGACAGCTATCCGCCCAATATCGAGTGCATATGGGTGCTGTCGGCCAGCCAGGGCAACTCCCTCAGTCTGACCATCGAGTCGATGGACCTGGAGCAGTCCGACGGCTGCAACAGGGACTACATGGAGGTGCGCGAGGAGTTCGAGCGTGGCCCGCTTATCGGTGTCTATTGTGGCAATCAGGTGCCCGGAGCCATTCACTCCCGTGGCTCCATCTGGATCAAGTTCAAGAGCGACGACGACAACGTGGGCGAGGGCTTCATGGCCTCCTACAACTATGGTATGTCCCCCAGCTCACTCTCTAAGACTCCCCCAAGACTCTCCCCATCTCCCCATTCCTTTTTGGGTTGCTTTTATTGTTTTGTTTTGTTTTTCTTGGACCTGTTCCAGAGCGACACAACGAGCTGAACGGCACCGATGGCGTTGTGCAGTCGCCGCAATATCCGAGCAAATTCCAGACCTCCGACCCGTTTAGCTGGCGCATAACCGTGGACAAGAACTATGTGGTGGTGATCAGCGTGCTCCATCTGAGGGACTTGGACCAGCCGCACTTGCGCTTCTACGACGGCTACTCTGACATTGGCGCCCCACTCGAAGCGGTGGGCGATGAGGCCGTCAGGTCGAGCACCAATATGGTTTACTTTACGGCCAGTCGGGGTCCCTTCAAGCTCAGCTGGCAGCGCCTGTCCAAGGAGTCGCTGCGGTCGAACCGCACGGCCCAGGAGCAGACACGGCACTGTGGCCAGCAGCTGCTCAGCCTTAACCAGACAATGTTCACGCTGAACTCGCCCGGCTACCCCGGCGGCTACGAGAATGGGCTGCAGTGCGCCTGGACCCTGGTGCCGGTCAACCCGGCCATGCACGCTGTCTTCCAGCTGGTCAAGCTCGACCTCGAGCTCTTTGGCAGCAACGAGTGCATAGCCGACTACCTGCAGGTCTCGCAGAGTGCCGACATGCAGACCTGGACGGAGCAGGCGAGGCTGTGCGCCGAACCAAACCTCACATCGCCGCGCATATTCCACGGCAGTCCCTACCTCAAGGTGGAGTTCATCACGGATATGAGTGTAAACAAGACGGGCTTCAACGGGGCGGTGCGCACGGAGTGCGGCTCAGAGCTCTCCTCCATCAGGGGCCTGGTTAACGTCACCGAGTCGGTGCTGGGCAGCCCCCTCAGGCCCCAAGAGTGCGTGTGGAAGCTGCGCGTTCGCCAGGGGCGTCGCATCCGCATCGACTTTCCAGACTTCCAGATGGACAGCGCCAATGCCGCATCTCCAGCGCCATTCGGCGGCGGCGGGCAGCCATGCGGCACCTTTCTGATGGTGAGGAACGGCTATGCGGCGGACTCGCCCTTCCTGGGCAGGGGCAAGTACTGTGACAGTGGCATTGGCGATGTGCTGGAGACAACCTCGAACCGGGCGTACATCAAGTTCCGCTACCAGGGATATCCCCGCTTCAGGGTCAGCTTCCGCTTCGAGGAGCTGGGCCACGCCTGCTCTGGCAGAATCGTGCTGGGTCCCGCCGCTGGCGAGCAGCAGGTGATTACCTCGCCCAACTACCCCAATCTGCCCAATCCGCACTCGGAGTGCGTGTGGCTGATCTCTGCCCCGCCCCAGCACAGGATCTCCGTGCAGTTCTTTGGCAATTTCGATCTGACACCTGCCACGGGCGCAGCAGCAGCCGCTACAGCCGATCCTGCCTATGCTGCCGAATGCGATCGCGAGTTCATCCAGATGAACGACGGCAGCACGGAGCTGAAGCCGCAGCTGGGACGCTTCTGCGGCAATCGCAAGCCAGACACGATATACTCCTCGGGCAGCCAGCTGCGGATCCGCTACTACACGGAGGTGCCGGAGCCGCTGTACGGCTTCCAGGCGCGCCTCAGCATCGCTCGCTGCGGCGGCAGCTACTTCAGTCCGGAGGGGGAGATCAGCTCGCCGACGCCGGCCGAGCTGAAGCTGCACTCGGATCAGGGCATGGCCCTGGAGGAGTGCGTGTACACCATCGAGGTGGACAAGGGCAACACCATCGAGCTGGAGAGCGAGCGGCTGCAGCTGCCGCAGAAGGTGGCTGACAACTGCTCACATCACACGCACTTGCGGCTGGAGGAGATGGCGCCGTTCGGCCTGGAGGGGGAGGAGCATGTCATCGATACCCTGCTGGTGTGCGGCACGAGCGACAGGCGGCTCCTGGTGGAGACCAACAAGATTGTGGTGCGGCTGCGGCTGATCGATGGCGAGCTGCAGGAGAACCAGGGCTTCCGCTTCCGCTACAAGGCGATCGGCTCGCGGTGCGGCGAGAAGATCGAGGCCATGCAGGGAGTGCTGCAGTCACCCGGCTATCCGGACGGGGTGACCCATCCGATGCACTGCGTGTGGCGCTTGCAGGTGCCCAAGGGACGGCGCGTCCGCGTCGAGATCCTCGACTTCAATACCGGCGGAGAGACGTCGATCAGGGAGTCGCCCGTCTTCCGGGGTCGCCTCACCTTCGCCAACGACCACAAAATGCAGTCCATTCTCGGACGGTACAGCGCCGACCCACCCGCCGAGATAATCTCCTCGGACAACACGATGGGCATCGATGCCTTCCTGCTGCCCTTTAGCCGGCACCGCGGCTTCAAGCTGCGCTTCACTGCCTACGGCGAGAGCGAGTGCCGGGGCCTGAATATCCGCGAGGGCCAGCCCGGCGAAGCCCTCCACTTCGAGCGGCACAACCTGAGCAGCCTGGTGCACTGCAGCTACAACCTGAGCCCGCCGCCCAACGCCACGATCCTCCTCCAGGTGCTGCAGTACAACAGCAGCTCCGCGATTATGCGGAACGAGCACATCTGCGGCCTCCTGTCGCCCCTCAAGCTCTCCCGCCCGGAGCAGTCGGAGCCGCTCCTCTCGCACCTACTCTGCGGCTTCCTGAGCATTGGGCCCGGGGACAGTGTGCCCACCGTGCGAGTGCCCTTCCCCATCCAGCTGACCGTTTCGGGCAGCGTTCGCAACGAGCTCAAGCTTCTGCGCCTCGGCTACAGCATGCAGTCGTGCGGCGGCATTTGGCCCCTGGAGCCGGGCGACAATCTGACCATCCGCCAGCCGTTCGGCATGAGTGGTGTGGCCGGAGCCATCGACTGTGCCTGGGCCATTGGGCCCGACATGGATGCAAGCGGCGAGGACGGACCATCGCCGCAGGACATCCAGCTGGAGGTGTCCCTCACAGTGCACCTACCGAATGCCGAGGAAGGTGGAGCTGGTGCTGGAGCTGGAGCTGCAGGGGGCTGCCATAAGCAATTTCTCAAGGTGTACAACGGTCCCGACCAGAACTCTCCCTCGCTGGGCGTCTACTGCGACCAGCCGACGGACCTGAATCTGGTGGTGGAGCGCGGACTGTTCCTGGAGTACCATGCGGACCGGTACGTGGCCAACTCCACCTTCAATGTGTCCATCAAGTACGGCTCGGGGTGCGGCGGCAAGCTCAGCTATCCGTATCGGCACGTGGACTTCAGCGAACAGTACAAGAACAATGTGGAGTGCGTGTGGGAGGTGGAGTCGGAGCCGGGCTACCACATTGGGCTCTCGTTCCTGGGGCGCTTCTACATCGAGGACAGCACCGGCTGCACCAAGGACTATCTGCTGGTGCAGCAGCGCAACGATTCCAGCGGCAACTGGACCGACCTGCAGAGGATTTGCGGCCGGGCACCGCCGCAACAGATCAACACCACGGCCCCCTTTATGCGGCTTATCTTCCGCTCCGATGGCGATGTGGTGGGCGACGGATTTGTGGCAAAGTTCGAGCGCAACTGCGGCGGCACTCTCTACGCCACATCCGATGAGCAGGAGCTGACCAATCCCGGCTACCCAGGCTATGACAAGAATCTCATGTGCAGCTGGACATTCGTGCCCCGGCATCCGCACGCCGCCGGCGTCCTGATCAGCTTCCTGCAGTTCGACCTGGAGCAGGCACCCATAAGTGTCTGCCAGTTCGACAATGTCACCGTGGTCACCAGGGACTCCGGGGACCGCGTGCAGCAGGCCACCATATGCGGGGTGAAGCAAAACCACGAGTACCGGGCCAAGCAGTCCATCGATCTGACGCTGCGCACGGACAGCAGCTACAACGGGCGGGGCTTCCGGCTGGTGTACAGCACCCAGCTGTGCGGTGGCGTCATCAGCGAGTCCGGCGTGCTGGCCTCGCCACGGCAGCACACTGACGACAAGCTGCCGCCGAACAGCGACTGCTACTGGAACCTGACGGCGCCCGCCGGCCACAAGTTCACCATCAAGTTTGAGCTTATCGACTTTGAGGCGCACTCAAGCTGCTCCTACGACGGTGTGGAGGTGTTCGCGGGGGCGGTGCCGAACGAGCGGATGCGGGCCGGCCGCTTCTGTGGGCACATCACCGAGAATCTGCCCACGCTCAGCGTGGGAGGCGATCGCGCCCTGATCCACAGCTACTCCGATGACCGCGATCCCTCGCGGGGATTCAGGGCATTGGTGCGAGTGCTGAAAAACTGCGATGCGCACATCCACGTGAACAGCTCCCAGAGGTACCAGTTCGACATGTTCTTCGGGCAGGAGGGCTACGAACACAACCTGGACTGCAACATCGTGTTCGCTGCAGCGGCCGATCAGCAGTTGAGCGTGGAGTTCCGCAGCTTCCACGTGGAGCAGGCGGCGGACTGCGGAAAGGACTTCGTTGAGCTGCGCGACGGGGCCGGGCCCTTTGCGGAGCTCATTGGCAAGTTCTGCGGCCAGGATCAGCCACCCATCCTGATCACCACGCGGCACACACTTTTCCTGCGCTTCTTCACGAACGCCGACATCAATGACTCCGGCTTCGAGATGTACGTCACCAGCAAGCCGCGTCTGTGCGGCAGTCCCGAGATCAGGCTGGACTCCACCGGTCTCAGGCAGGCCACCCTCAGCTCTCCCGCCGCGGAGCCTGGCGGCAACTCCGGCAACGGCAACGGCAACGGCGTCGCCTGCTTCTGGAAGATTGTCGGGGATGCGGCTCTCAATCTTGAGTTCGTGAGCTTCGATATACAAGGACCCGATGCGAATGGCAGCTGTGTCGCCGACTATCTGAAAATCTACAACAATGAGGTAATTAGTCGGCAATTTGTTGTCCGACTCCCTTGGCATTCGAATTAGTGAGAAAGCAATGGAACCTATGGACTCTATGCTATATCCATTGGATCATTATAGCTGGCTCATAAGTCTAGACACAGTCGGGATACAAGGCGTCCCAGACGCAGTCCCAAAGGGAATACTAATACTCTCTCCTCTCTTTCTCTGATTTGCAGGATGCCCTTATGGTGGAGCAGGGCTATGGCAGTGAGCTTATTTTCAACGGGCACACGTCCGGCCTCAACATGCTCAATTATGCCGCGGAGCACGTGTACTGCGGCAGCGGCAAGCCGGACACATACTATGCGAATGCCAACGAGGTGTACCTAAAGTTTCGCACGAATGGAGCGGTGACTAGGCCCGGTTTCCAGATTCGAGCATCCCTGGACTCGGACTGTCAGCGCCACTACGGCGGGCTGCAGGGACGAGTGCGGCTGTCGGAGACAGCCGACTGCGATGTCTATATACGGGCGCCTGCCAATTACACGCTCAGCCTGTACCATGCGGAGCTGGTGTTCTCGTCATTTGACTGCGAACAGGAGAACATGGAGGTGTTCGATAGGAACAACCAGTCGCTGCAGCGCCTTTGCTCCTACCTGGATCCGGGCAAGAGTATCTTTAGCCAGACGAACGAGCTGCGGCTGCACATTAAGACGGGCTCGTATCTGAGCCGACTGGACCTGACCTACCTGGCCAGCCCCATCGCGGCGGGCCCCGGCTGCGGCGGCCAGTTCTACAACACTGAGGGCATCTTCACCAATCCCTTCTATCCGGACAATGTGCGCAACAACTCCGATTGTCGCTGGACAGTCCGGGTGCCCAGCAACAATCGTGTGCTCCTGTTCTTCGAGAGTGAGTCGCGCACTTACCCGGGGCGGGGTATTTGATCTCAACGAAATCAACTGTAACTTTGCCCTTTCCCTTGCACAGGCTTCAACCTGGGCTCCAGAAGCACTTGCCACACAGACTACGTGCAGATTCTGGAGATGCCCGCGTCGGGCAGTGGCGAGCAGCGGGAGATGCGACGATTCTGCGGCGATGATGCCCCGCGTGTCTACAAGAGCCAGAGCAGCCAGCTTGACGTCCGCTTCCATAAGACTGTAAACTACGACGGTGTCGGCTGGGTCATCAAGTTCTCCAGCGTCTACTCCAACTACCAGATACCCGCATATATGCTTTCAGCTAGCGATGCCCAGCCTTAGCGTAATTAACGAATTATTTTATTTAATTATCCAATTAACAGAGTGTAACACAAATGTCCCAAGACGTGCTCAAAATCTGATTTACCATATAATAAATCTGTTATCGGTATGAACTAGCCCCCCACCCACTCTCCCAGATTTCCCAGAGAGAAGTTCACAGACTCGGCGTCCCCTGTTTCTGTCCTGTTCAATCGCACTGCAAATCGTAATCGTTGCACTTGTCAGAGTCCGCATGGAGGAGGATGTAGAAAAAATAGTATAAAAGTGATACGACGATGAAAATGGTGAACCAGTATGCCACGCGCCACGCGGGCCACTCTGGATCAGGTGCAGGCACATATTCCTCTTGCTGATGCGATCTTCTAGTCCACTTGCGGGCCGTCGCCTGATTGCGGCCCATTCCACCGAACGCTTGACTTTCCCCTCGTCCTACGTGCAAACTTCTCAAACAGGGCTTGAATTTGTTTTCCCAGGCAACTCGACATCCAGCATCCAGCAACGGAGTATTGCTAGCCCAAGTCGTAGCCCAAATATAAATCAGCCAGGCATATTCTCTACACGAAACCTAGCCGTCATTTCTCTCAAAACTACACAGTTTATAATTCAAAATTTAGTTAAAACATCAAACGGAAAAACAAAATCACAAAAAAACATTTTTGATTTGTCTTGGGATTTTGGTTTGGGGTCCCCCCATCCGCGGGAGGGCCCGCTGACTTGCATGCCTCTTCATTTGGATGTGGGTGTGGTCATAGGCACTGGTACTGCCTTGACCGGAATCGAAGACGAAGACGAAGCCGGACGCGTAGCTAAGGCCGTTGACAGAGTCAGTCTTCTTGTACAGCCACTGGTGGCAGTTTTGGCCCACAGACGGCATAGCAATCACAATCAATTTGCCAATCACAAACGTCTCCAAGTCCTTCGATATCAGATAGACCGCGGCGGGGACATCAGCAGCACCCTGAACTGGTGTCACGCTGTCGACGATGGAGCTGATGCTTCTGGTTCTTGAGGAAGGGCTTCAGGGGCTCCGATCTTTTAGTTTGTGGTCGAAGTAGAGCAGCGAGGACAGCAGATACACGGTCCACTCGCACGGCGTCTCGCCAATGCTCACGAAGATCTTCTGAATGTGAATCGAGAGGCCAGCGTTGGGCCATATATGGTCCAGAATGGCATGCATGGGAAATGGGTGCAGTGGATGCCAGCCAGCTCGAGCAATGGATTTGGGAATGCTTGCACAGGACAGGATATCAAAGACACCCAGCAGCACTCCCAAAAGCTCTCCCAGAACGATGCCAGCGCCCCAAAGGAAATGCTTTCAGTCGTATCAGTCCGTGGGCTGGTTCCAAGCCCCAACGAGGAGAGTACGCCCAGACCCGATCGGTACACAAAGTACACCTCGTCCCGCCACACTAGCTCAAGGGCCACCTGAAGTGCTCCATCGCATATGTTAATTCTACTAAATAAAATGAATGATATGTACTAACGAAGCAGACAGCAGGAACAGTTGTTGCACAAATCGCCAAAGAATCATGCGAAATTTAGGCTTTTTATAATATAAGTCGTCTATACGCATTATTAAGTACACTTTTTGTGCAGCCTTTAAGGTTCTTTTTGCGTATTTAGACTCATGAACTATAAATTGGGGTACAACGTATTGGCTTCATTTGATTTTTTAAAGCTCTGTTAGCAATAGATTGGCCAGCTGCTTTCGTGTGTTTTTATTTTGCCTCTTTCCAACTCGGTTAAAACTTTGACTGAAACCACTAACCATAAAGTATATACTGTACCATATATACATATACATATAAATACATATATGTATACTGTACTATATGGTTAGGTTAGTGGTTTGATTCTCATTTTCGAAGAGAGGCAGCTTGCGCATAAATAAGGTATATGTATGTACATATGTATGTACTATACGATTTATTACAAAAAATACATATTCAGTTTATACATTTATGCATAGTGTATGTTTTGTGTAAAAATATATATATGTGTAAATATAAAATAATACGTAATATTTGAATTTCTCTTCCTTGCTTGTTTCTGTTTTCGTAGCATTGCTTTGCTTAAATGTTTATAGTTTTTCGGCTTTCTTTGCTTTACATGTTATAGTAGTCGACAAACTCGACGGATCTAGGACGCCTATAGCAGATTGGATCCAATCTCACTGGCTTCCACTTCTTCTTTTTCTACAAAATACACGCGCACGTTTAATGCAGTCGAGAAACGAGGAAAACGTTCGGAAATGTGAAAAGAAAGAAATAAAAACATAATAAAAAAATTAGAAATAAATGCTTGCTTATAGACACATACATATGTATAGTAGTAGTAGTAGTAGTAGTACATTGCTAATCGATGCCAATGAAGATGCAATATGTAGCTCAAATCAATTAAAACTAGCTTCAAAATGCCATTACATACATATGTACTTATTAACTAAAACTCATTTATCGTTTCTTACTTATTTTCTTTGTATAAACACAAAAGGAATATGGAAGCGTACAGTTCCCATGCAAATGAGCCGTTAATTGGACTTGGAATGATCGGAATTTTGGCTTGGCACAGTCTTCTTTAGCATTAATACGCTGGATCACTGGAATGAGTGCTATGGTGGAATGGAATATATTCGAATAGACGGTGTGTGTGTTTGTGTGTGTGTGTGTGTACGTGCGAGTGTGTGATGGATGTGTCTGTCACCTCGAATTGAGAGAGTGCGAGCGGGCGAGCATGCTGGCAGGGGACAGTGGGCTGGGGAGCAGAATACCATGGAAGCATACGAAAAAATGCGATGAATGAGATGCGAATGTAACTACGATAGATAGAAAAACTAATTATTCATGAAGCCTCGCCGCATGCATATCTTACAATTTATGAGATTTTTTTTTTGTATTTCGTTGGTATGCTTGACCTCGAGGAAAGTAGCAGCAAAGTAGCCTGTGGCTTGAGTGCAAGAAGTAGGAACTGGGGGTAGATGGAGACGCGGAAATGCCATGCCAAAGGGTGCCAGGGGATTAATGTCGGAACACAGAGGAGCGAGAGGCGACGCGAGCGTAAGCGGAGCCTGGTCGGGCTGCAGTTCTTGCACGGTTACACAAGTCTTCATTTCTCTGATGTTTCCAGAGGGAATGGCTATCTTCGGGAGCCGAAGCATCACGTACCCTTGCAGATTACTAGTCCAGAACAATACTCCTCTTACGGCTCATCGTTCCAACAGCGGCTTTGCGATATATGGACCGACCGTAACATTAAAATCATTGCGTTGCATTTCTGGAATGGGGCACTAGTTTGAATTGGAGCAGACAAAAGGACATGGAAATGGCTATATCTAGCGGTCTTTCTATACTGCAAGGATATGATAACATCAGCAACAACGGCAGCAACAACCACGAGCAGCTCAGAGCGACAACGAGAACAACTACAGTAGAAACAAATGTGGAATTGGAAGGGTTAAACTAAACTGTGGCACTGGGGGGCGGCTGCTGGGCCGCCGGCGGTATGACATTGGGAATGGCCACGACACAGGCGCCAGCCCGGGCAAACGACATGGGGGTCAGCTCGTTCCAGCCATTGCGAACCGGGTCGTATTCCTCAACGCTCTTCAGCGCAGTATTGCCATCGTAGCCGCCAACGACAATCAGTCGGTCACCAAGCAGAGCACAACCAATTGCGTCCCTTCCCAGGGCCAGCGAGCAAATCTAAGAGCGGGAGATAACGTAGACTCGTTTGAGGAGAGCACCCTTATGTTGGAACGATGACCGAAGAGACTTACCAGAGTCCAGGTATCGGTAGCTGGATCATAGCGTTCCACAGTTTCAGTGCGACAGACCATGGGGTTGCTGGCGGGGCAATCGTGCCCGCCCAATGCATAAAGGAAACCATTTGCCACCGTCACCTGAAAAAAGTACGTACAAATCAGATAGTATTTGCAAGTGAGTCCCGTAGTCCATGCCCTTCCAGGACGACTTACGCCCACACCACCGCGACGCCGATTCATAGGCGCCAGCAGGCTCCATTTGTTGGTGTGCGGATCGTAGCACTCTATGGAGCGATGGCAGACGGAACCATCACGCCCGCCCACCGCATAAAGGCGGCCACTTAGCACTGCCACGCCGGCGGTGGAACGCATCGAAGACATGGGCGAGACATAGCTCCAGGTACGAGCTATTGGATCCCACCTAGAGCAGACACAAATCAATCAATTAAAGGGGATGTCCAAAGATTGGGTGGCGGGGGCCAGCCCTGACTTACCGCTCGACTGTGTTTAGGTAGCTCCAGCCATCATGACCGCCGACAGCATAGAGCGGACCCTCGAGCACAGCCACACCCAGACCGTGGCGTGGCGTGGCCATGGGATTTAACGGGACCCAGGACATGGTATTCAGGTCGAGGCTCTCCACAGTGTTGAGGGTCTTCAGGCCGTCACGTCCGCCCACCAAGATAAGCTTGTCCTCCATTACAGCGGCCCCGAACTGTAGACGACGTCCAGTCATGTGCTTAAATGGAGTCCACTTGTCCAGGCGGGGGCAGTAGCTCTCGATGCTGATCGCTCCCTTGTGGGCATCCATGCCGCCGACAGCTAGGAGTCGGCCAACTGTTGACTTTCGGGGCGTAGTGCGCTCGGTGGCAATGCGGGAGCGACGCTCGGGCATTAGGTGCCACTTGAAGGCTTCCATTACCAGCTGCTGGCACTCGTTGGCATTGCAAACGTTCTCCACGTGGTCCATGATGAAGGCCGGCTGCAACAGCGGCAGTCGGACGAGGGCCAGCAGCTCGGGTATGTGCTGGTCCCGGCTGGGGGAGTCGTGCCGCACCCATGACATGAGGCTGTGAAAGACGTCCTGTTCGGAGGGCACATTGAGATCATCGCTGCAGAGCAGCTTGCCCAGCTGGTCGGCGTTCAATTGAAAGAACTCTTGGTTCTGGCACACCTGCATGAAGTACTGGCACGTGTAAGACTGGGCCAGGCGCAGCAACGTCGTGCAGCTCTGCTGCTCGGCGAAGAAAGCGAATCCCAAACAGTTGGAGGGGTGCAGCTGCCTGGCCAGGAAGTTGCAGCAGGCAGTCACCACCGAGGTGAGCTGTAGCAGGCAGGCAGTCGCCAGCAGCGTCTCCACGGTGTCCTCGCGCAGCTCGATGAATCCCGTGTAGCAGTATTGCACCAGAAGATGCAGGGCGTCGCCTGGCACTTCGCCGAGCGTCACCTCCGGCTCCTTGGTCTCGCGCAGTGAGCCCGTGAACATCGCCGAGAAGTAGGCACTGGAAGCCGATAGCACCAGGCGATGGGCGGGCACTCTGAACAAAAACAAAACAAAACTATGATTAAAGTTTTTCTGACATATCTACATATGTATGTATTTTTGAGGCATTTGTTGATATATGATAGGAAACATACATCTGTGCATATGTATGTTAATGTTATCATAATGTTAAGGAGTCTTATCTATTTGAACTCTATCTAGCGATCATCATTGGCACGATTTCAGTATGGATAATTTACATATGCACATATGTATGTATGTACATAAATATGTCACAAATCCTTGGACACTATTAAAAAGAAAATACTCTCATAGGAACAATAGATCTTAAGTACTTCTGCCGTATGCCGTATGCATTTTTACTGCACTGTTATGCACTGTCTGCATGCGAGTTCCTTCCCCTTTTTTCTATTTCTAACCACGGCCACCGATCGGAGGGGTTTCATAAACAAAACCGGTTGAATGCACAAAGCATCAAAGGAAGCATAAAACAGAGCTGCAATTGTACATACAAATGTATGTATGCACATATGTGCACATTTTTCTGCACAGATCGCACTATAAATCTTGATTGGAAATCGGGAAATCTGTACATATTTTTCCATATCACTCTTTTTGCCGCACCATTATACCATTGTTCCGTTCCGTTCCCCTCACTCACGAAAAAAAACGAAACAGACTGCGGAACTGCACTCGCCTCTCTCTATCTCTGTCACTCGCTCGATCACTTGTCGGCCCGTTTGCTCAACTCTCAGCCGCTCAGTTGCAGCAGCTCCCAGTCTCAGCTCCTCCTCAGCCTTCGTGCAGCAGACGCAATTAGTGCGACGCGTTCGGCGTGTGTGTGTGAGTGTTTACTGTTGGAATCACGTTGGGGATAGCGACAGCGACAGCGCAGAAAACAGACAAAGAACCCAAGTGAACTGATCCGAAGTGAAGGTCAGTTGCGGGAGGGGAAGCGCCTGGGAAATCCCGAGTGAAAGAGCGCAAGAGAGAGAAAGACGAATATGCTGGAGAATTGCTAATGAATCGCACAACGGGGATGGGGATGGGTATGTGGTGGTGGAGGGGCAAAGGCAAGGCAAGGTAATTGGAAGGGGCCCAACTTTCCAATTTGAATTCCTTTGTCTTTCGTTTTCGACTTACCGCTTCCCATCGATCCCAGCGATTAGGGTGACATCGCACAGCTGCTGGCTGTCCACGTACAGCTGCATACGCTTAAGGATGTTGTCGGCGTGTTCCCGGCAACGGAAGAACTCGTCCTGGCTGCCGGCGGAGTTCAGGCTGCCCAGGCTGTAGTCACGGGAGAGGGATTCCAGTGTGCTGTCTGCTAGCATAGATATGTGTCCCGATGTGGAGGCAGTGGAATCCCGGCTGGGACTCTCCTTTTGATTAACTGGATGCATGATGCTGGATGGTTGAATTTTGTTTTCCTTTCCTTCGATTATGTTCCAGAGATCCTACCCTGCCGTCAAATGCAGTTGCAGTTACCGTTGCCGTTGCTGCTGCTGCGGAACGTCTGCATTGGAGCTCTGTCTTGAACCTACTGTCGCGTCGCTTGTTGTTGTTATGGAGCGTGGTCGGCTTGTTGCTCCAACTATAATTTGCGTCGCGTCGCGTTGCCTTTGCGTTGCTGCCGTTGCCGTTACAACAAAGAACTCTTGTTTCAATTTGCCTGTGTTTGTGCTGTTGCCGCTCTGTCCCTTTCCCTCACCCACATGGCTTCTGAGTTGACTGCGTCTCGGTTTGGTCTCTGCCTTTCTTTCATTGACAATTGCAATTAGTCAGGAGGGTACGGGTAATGGCCAAAACTGCGTGCTGGATCCGCAACTGTGGTAATGCTTATCAGAAAATGTACGTGTATCTGTTTATATACAATGGCAAGCAACACAGCTGTTTCTGCTACTTTATTTATTTTCCCGACTAGAGATGGCCGATACTTTCGCTATCGGTATCCGTCGATTGTTAGGTTTTAAACAATTACGAATAATTGTTTCGGTTGGAATTCGAAATCAAATCAAAATGATATGTAGGAATTAAAATAATCCAATTCAATTTTTAATTAAGAAAGATTATCCAGAATATTAATGTACGTGTCATGCTCATGGGCTGCGGCCAATCGGAAAGCTTAAAAAGTACATAAGAGCATCGTGTAGACTATTTTCAATAATATTGGTACTCGAACAGCTACTCCTGAATCTCAATGAGAATTTGCAGGAATTTGCAAAAGATGGACAGCAGTGTGTCGCCACCACTGAACATCAAATCCATTCATCCCGTAGCGACGTTCCACCAGAGTCTGCATCAGACGTCCCGCAATGATTTTGCATTTGGCTAATGTGCGTGGTAACATCTGGAAAGCCTTTTAGCAGTCTTCACATTTTAGGAAAATAAATAATGTTGTATTCCTCCGTCGAGCGTCTGCTTCCGAAATTGAATTAAAACAGGAAAGAAGTTTGGGAGAAGCAAATTATTTTAAACTCGGAAAAAGGTTTGGCGCTGGCACATTGATAGCTCGTTATAGCTTTGGCCAATGCTATCCAACACGCAACGGCTCGTTTTGGAAATGGTGTATACAACCTTCTGGATCATGGTTTAACTTGGATGTTTTATTTTCGATTTTATAATTAGTTTTCTTGCATTTCTTGATTGTTTTCTCCTTTTATTGCGGAGAAATGAAACATGAATTTTTCTTTGTAAAAGAGCAAAATAGAAACACACAGAGACATCGGAAGGATTCGAAAGAAATGGAAATATATAACATATGTATACGATGTATATCGATCTATATATATGTGTATATGATACAACAGTACAGTACTTAGCTACATACAAATAGATAACGTGTATGTGTTTTTGTGTGCGTTAGTGAGAGCGGCACGGCGGGTGAGAGGGCCGATGGTGAATGGTGAATGGGGAGCGAAAAACGTACAACGGAATGCCTCATTTAGTTGGGCGAAGTATTGCGTTTTGGCGTCGACGGCGGCAGGTCCATTGTCTTACACACCCATCCGGATATATCCACCTCCTCCACCTCCGCCTTGCGTATCCACGGATGACTCTTCACAGCAACAAAAAGAAAAGAATTCGGACTTCAGAGAACAGAACGATCGAAATGATTTGCGCAGCGGTATTGCACGATTTTTTTTTACATACCAGCAGAGTCTTGAGATCGGCCCGCTCGTCGGGCTGCTTCTTGAGGCAGATGTCGACAAAGTCCTTGAACTCGCTGGAGAATATCTTATGCTCCAGCTTGGGCGGCGGTTCGTTCACTATATAGTCGAGCAGCTCGAAGATGGCCATCGCCCTTGGCTCATCTACGGGCTGATTGCTATCCTCGCTTTTGTCGGCAAAGATCGACTCTAAAGTGGCGTTATTTGGCGGCGGTATGGGATACATGCCGATGGCCATCTCCACCAGCGACAGTCCCAGCGACCAAATGTCCGACTGCACTGAGTAATGAGTGCCCTGCAGGCGTTCCGGCTGCAACAGAAAAGTAGAGTAGAGGGAAGTGGATGACATTTAGGCAAGGGACACTCACTGACATGTAGCTGCGTGTGCCCACAAACGAGTTGGCCATTGAGTCAATCAGCTGGCCCGACACTCCGAAATCACAGATCTTTATCTCTCCGCTGCTATTGACCAGGATGTTGCTCGGCTTCACATCCCGGTGGATGATAGCGTGCTTGTCCCGCAGGTAGCTGAGGCCTTTCAGAACGGCGAGCGTGATGCGTCCCAGGATCGACTCAGGTATTCTACCGGCCCGCTTCAGTATGAGATCGAGTGAGCCGCCGTCCATGTACTCCATGCATATGCTAATCTCACCGTCGCTGTAGAAGGCGCCGTAGAAGCCGACAATGTGTGGGAAGTTGCACTCGTGTAGGACCTTTAGTTCGCGTAGGATTTGCTTCTTGATGGCCGGCTTCACCTCCAGATGAATCAGTTTCCTCGCCATTATCAGGTTTGTGTGAGTGTGTCGGACTTTCATGACAACGCCGCCGTTTCCAGAGCCCAGTTCGCCCAGCTTCTCGAGGTCCTCGTCGGAAAGTTCGCCAATCTTCTCCTTCTGGCTGAGGAACACCTTTATCCGCTTGCGCTCCGTGTCGTCCATGTCCAGGCCTTCTAGAGTCTCAGTTAATGCATCAATGCTCGTTTTTGGCTTTCCCAGCAAGCTGTGTGTTCTTTAATTTAACTTTTTAATGAATTTTTGCGGAACAAAAACGAAAAGTATAGCTAAGAGAGAGGGGTTGGATGGGATGGGATGCGATGGAGGGGAAAGGGGTGAATGCAAGGCCAGGGTATGCACTCATACAAGGTAATCAAAGTCAGCGGTCCTCTTTTTGGGTAGCATAATCGCATTCAGATGCATTTGTGTATGTGTCGCAGCATGACAGAGAGCGAGAAAGTGTGTCTAATGCTACCCGGAGAAGAGTATGACCCGGCCTTACCTTGCATGAGTGTACCCTGTGCCATCCCTAATATATCCTTGTCTCTTATCCAAAGCTCCACATTGTTGTGGGTGGCTTCGTGCTTTTGGTTGTAGGTGTGTGGGTGTGCGATATGTTAAAAATGACAACGACATCGCCAACAACAGCAGCACACACCCACCGATACCATTTCAAAACAGACCCGGCCAACTGTTCATACCCAGCACCCGCTTCGGGTAGATTAGTTGCTCAAATCGATCATTTAAACACACACGATTTCAGCTGTAACTGCCCTGTCATTTGTTCGTTTAAGTGCGACAATCTCTTCCATCGTAAATCACTTCAAACAACACCATTATATCGCAAACGTTACCTAATATCCCCGTAATGAGTGCTGGGCATACAGTATGAAGTAGTCGAGCATTCGCTCGCCACTGTTGACAAATGAAAACTGCGATTTGTGCGAGAAATGTTGGGAATTAGAATTAATTAGAAATTAATTTCATATTTACTCTGTGCCCGATGGTGTCTTAAATGGCGGCGTTGGAGCCACTTGTGCGGCGGCAACAGTTGCCTCCGTGTTAACCGGCGGCAGCACCAGGTTCAGCTTGTTCTTCGACATTTCGGCCAAAATGCAAAAACACACGCACAATAACAACAATACGAATGCGCTGGCGTTTAACGGATGGCGCGGGGCGGTGACGAGGGCCAGCTGCGAACGTCAATCCGGCAAAATTGTATAACCAAAATAAGTGCGGTGCGTGTACTCCAGCCGCTATGCAAAGGGCAAAAAAAAGAGTAGTTTTTTTGTGCTCTTGCCTGCAAATTCGCCGACACGGCTATTTTTTTTTTGCTCTGACGCTGCGCGAGCAAGTGAGGTTGGTGCTCAAGGAGTGGTGGTGATATCGATAGTGTGCGGGAAATTATCGGCAGTACGAAATGCACTATTCTAATGTGCAAATCGCTTAATTTATTTTATAGTTTCCTATTAAAGGTTGTTCCAGTCAAAATTATGATTACGGAAGCTACCTAAGCTAGTGGATACGCAAGGTTTTTTGTTCGTCCGTTCAAACCTCTTATCGATATATGGTATTGTTGCTTCCACGTATCGTATCGATACACCCACCATCACAGCTATTCCGTTCGTTCTCTCATGTGCCCGCAGCAGATGTCCAAAACAAATTGTATGATTGTGCATAATGCAAAAAGTGACAGCACAAATCTAACCTAACTGTTAACTGCTAATTTGGGTTCCGTTGCACGCAAAGAACATGAACATGATTGAAAAGTGCAAATGATCTGCCGGAGGACCAGCTGTATACCGCACTAGCGATGCAGCTAGACTAAAAGATGGAGAACGAGCAGCATGAGCGAATCTCCTCGCAGGAACGCTTTGAGTTTAGCCCTCAAGCCCCCGAGCTAATCAACGTGGCCAACCAGGACTGTGATGCTCTCGCAAAGCTGGCCTACAACCTATACAAGCTTTCTAAAGATGACCACATAGTTATTGATCGGTAAGTAAATGCCTTGCATTTTGGACAACTTTGCTAATTTGCTAATTTTCAATGCCAGCAAGCGGAACGAAGTGATACGCACAGATTCCGTGACCAATCAGATGACCATCTATCGCTGCCTAGATCCCATCGGCATGGGAATGCGCCCAGCGGAGATCAAACACATTCCTCTTAAAGTTGGTCGCCCACCAAAACGCATATCTACACCAACTACCACCTCAGCTGCTGTGTCGCTCGGGAAGCCGACACCTCTGCCACAGCCGGCAGTGCCAGCTGAGGGCACACATCGTACTCGTTCCGGCCGTCTGGTGCGTCCCTCGATGCCGCAAACAGCGCCAGTTCCAACTGGCATAGCCTCAGAGCCAACATCCGCCCAGCTTCTGGAAGCGCTGGTGGCTGACCTACGGGACAAGGACTATTACGCTCCGATGCCAGCTCCAAAGAACTCGCACGTTGAGGTTGCCGTCAGTCAACGATCTGTGCCCAAGAACGCAATTTGCCCAGGCTGCAACAAAATCTTCCTGGGCCGCCTCATGCAGCGTCATTTTGTCAAGTTTCCCGAGCACATGCCACGCCCATCAGATCAGTCGCAGCCCCCGCATCAGAATCAGCCAGCTCAATCTGCGTCCCAGCCCCTTCAGCCGTCCTTGTTCGGACTTCTAACCACCAAACTGCAGCGTCACTCCCACCTTAGCGAGGAACAGCGAGCCGATCTCTTCTTGCACGAGTTGAATGACTTTGTGGTTCAGCTGCAGCTGCGGAGCACACGTCTCATACGCAATACTTCCGGCCTGCATTTTGTAAATGCGCGTATTGCCCGCGTCCTGGGAATACCCGAGGGCCAATATGCCTTGGACATGTCAGCGATGGAGTCAGCACAGGCACCCACACCGGAGCCAGAACAATTGTCGCACGCAGGGCCAGTTGTGGGCGGGGGGCGTAACCTGGTCGACTACACCGGACTAAGCATGTCACTGGATGACACGCTCACTGATGAGGCAGCCCAGCGCTTGAATCTGTCAGCGGGCGGAAAACTTTTGCCACCGTCCGAGGAGAGCCTGCTGAGAAATGTGAGCGACCTGATGCAGCCCCCAGTGGCAGGGGCACCGCCCACCTTAGACCATGGGTATGATCATGCCAGCGACAACGCCGTGGAGGCGCTAAGCATGAAGGAAACGCCAAATGCAGCAGCCATTCTTGATCTCAAAGTGGACTTTTTCCAATTTAATCCGAATTAGCTAGCTCTTTTGGCTATATTTAAGACTCCCTTGATATTTTTTAAGATAAATGCTAGAGTTTGTAAGGTCAAATTACCATTTTATATGCATGTACATACATACATACTTTATAGAGTACTTTATTGAAAAAGAAGGCACGGATTTGAACATAAAACGAGAAGAAATGGAAACACATAGATGATAGGATAAGTTAGAGTCAAGGAAACAATCAAGTTGATTGAAATTATTTATGAAGTTCCTGACTGCCTTATGAAAGAAGTTCATTAAATGATCCCCCATGAATATGCAAACTTGGATTTTAAATGGATGAGTAATAATAACTTGCAAAACGATTTCCAAATGATAGCCAATCTCTTGTATGCCCAGTACTCGTAGAGTACCCAATTCCAAGTCTACCATTGGTATGTACAATGGTATATATACATATGTATGTATGTATGTATGTATGTACATATATATGTATATACCAAAGTCGAGGGCCTCCATCTTTTCACTTTCATGTTCGAATTTAATTTTTGTTGGAGTTCTGTAACAACACAGAAAGGGAAATGCACGCAGGTGGGAGTTTTGTTTATGCTGTCGTTCGGTTCTGGAACCGTAACAGACAGTATTTTCTGTGTTTATAGAGAGCAAATCAGATTGCTTTGATTTTCGACCTTTGGTGATGGGATTCAGCGCGTCCGACTTTATGGTTGACAAACATTTGCTTTTTCTGGTTTTCTGGTAGCTGGTAGCCCCGCCATATTCTTCTGCATGGCTGGGACATTCAATTTGGCAGTTAATGCTGCCAAATGGTCGTCGGTGTTTGCCCAGAGCCAATATGATTAGCGCTGATGACCGGACTTGCAGTACGGAATGGGAATGGAATTGAAATTGCAAGTGCCAGTGCCAGTGCCAGTGCAGCTCCTGAACTGCTATAAATGCACTGGGTCGTCGCTGTCCCTGGTTAGTACATCATGAAGGCATTGACGGACAGCAGGCGGCGCCTCAGCTTATCCTCCAGCAATAATGATGAGGACGATGAGACCATGTGCAGCAGCGCAGCCGTCAAGCGGAGCATTGTCTACTACCTTAAAAACAGCACTCTGCACGGGCTCAAGTACATCGCCGAGGAGAGCATTACTATTCCAGAGCGGTGAGTGATTGTCAATTGCACAATTGCATTTCGAGATATTTTTCGATTTAAATTTCAGCGTCTTCTTTGGGATCGCCTTCGTTCTGGTGGTGATCCTGTCGGGTTTCTTTATATCGAACGTGTACGTCAAGTGGAGCGCCTCGCCCATCATTATCTCGACGAGCGCCAAGCAGAAGCTCACCAGCAACATGCCCTTCCCGGCGATTACCATCTGCAACTTGAACCAGGCCCTGCTCAGCCGCGTGCAGCGCATCTCGCGCTCCAGCAGCAACTACTCGCTGCTGATGGGCCTCTGCGACCAGGGCGGAGACCTGACCATCTCCTACATCGGCACCTGGAAGTACTTCAAGGCGATACTGTTGGATGTGGCCCAGCCTTGCGACGAGATGCTGCTCTACTGCAGTTTCGGTTCGCGCCAGGAGCAGTGCTCCATGCTCTTTAACTCGATCCTCACCGACGATGGCTTGTGCTGCAACTTTAATGCCCTGGACCCCTCGTATCTGATACGCAACTACAGCGACGATATCCGGCTGGAGCCGCCCCAGCAGAACGGCCGGTACGAGGCCATCGACTGGACCGCGGAACGCGGCTACGCCAAGAAGCTGCCCGAGTTCTTCTATCCCCGGACCTCGGGCGGCACCGGGATTCGCATGGGGCTCACTGTGGTGCTCAATGCTTCGATAGCTGAGTATTACTGCACCAAGTCCATGAGCGTGGGCTTTAAGGTGCTCGTCCACAATCCCGCCGAGCTGCCCAAGGTCAGCAACTATGGCCTCATTGTGACGGCGGGAAGGGAGGCGAGGATACCCATTGAGCCCGTGTACGAGGATGCTCTGCCCACAATTAGATCCATCAAGAGGTCGGTAAGGCGCTGCCTCTTCTCGGACGAGAACGATCTGGCCTACTACCGCACCTACTCCCGCAAGAACTGCGAGCTGGAGTGCGAGGCCAAGCTGCTGCTCCGCGAGTGCAACTGCGTCCTCTACTACCTTCCCCGGATCGATCCGGCTGCCCGGGTCTGTGGGCCGAACGACAACATCTGCACGAACCGCGTCCAGACGGAGATCGAGTCCTCGCTGACGAACCTCTCCTGCGAGAGCTGCTGGCCCGGCTGCTTTGAGCTGACCTACAAGGCCACCCTGTCCACCTCGTCGATTGTGTCGGATCCGAGGTTCCAGTCCGGCGAGGACCTGCCCGAGTACATCTTCAAGGGCGAGTACAGCAATGCCAGCGAGCTGTCCATTCTGCACTTCTACTATATGACCAACACCTTTCGCAGCACCACCAAGTCCGAGATGTTTGGCTTCACGGAATTCCTCTGTAAGTGGGAGCAGCCCGTTCCCCAAGTTCTATACCAAGACCTCCTCCTCCTCCTTCTACTCCTTCTACTCCTCCTGCTCCATTTCAGCAAACACTGGCGGCCTGCTGGGCCTCTTTATGGGATTCAGCATATTCTCGGTGATCGAGATCGTCTACTACATCACCGTCCGTCCGTACTGCGCATCGCGAACGCTGCACCAACGTCGCCGGCGGCGCCTCGAGCATCTCCGCTGGCTGACGCCCATTCGGGCCCCTGCCAAGCAGCTCCAAGGAAGACTTCGCAGACGCCGCATGCTGCCACCTGCCTACAGCGAGCTCCAGCAGCGGCAGATGAAGGCGCGCCAGAAGCAGAATCTTTGGCAGACATTGCGCGTTCGGCCAGCGGACTCCGGGTCGGAGCCGCCCGTCTATCCGTACCTGGACTAGGATGAGGGCGTTGACTATTGATTTGTGGGCATGGCTCAAAGTTGAATGGCCGGAAAAATGGGTCAGACGTGAGCCAGCGGAAAGCAATAAATAAAGCAAAGGCTTCGCCTGGGGCTGGAGGAAAAGAAACAGAGAGAGGCCAACAAACGGGTCCGTCGTTCGGTGCCGTGATTTGGGGCAGAGGCAGAGGCAGAAGCGTCAAGGGGAGGCGGAGGAAACGTTGACGTTGCACCGGAAGCACAGACTGCGCCCACAGCGATTCCGGTTACCTATCCGATAATGGCGCTAATCGACACGCGACTCCAATTTTAATTGATACTTTGGTCCGTTTGCTGCCACTACTAGGCAAGCAAAGTCACTCGACTGATTCAGAGGATTTACGGGCGGACCACTGGCACTGCCTCAGCAGACCTTGAACACAGCTGGCAAATACTAAAATAAATGAAGACTAAAACAGCTTCAGCTTAAGCTTCAGCTTAAGTCAGATCCGGGAAATACAGTCATCCAGATATGGCAATCCATCAATCTTTGACTACTTTCACGCTTCATAGGGTATCCAGGGTTCGCTTAGGCCAATTCCGTGTGGCGTATTGTGTGCCAATTGAAAATGAATTGAAGGACAACTTTCGTATCGGTCAATTCGGTTCGGTTTTTCGGTTTTTGTCTAACGAATTTCAAACATGAAACGAGGAATAATATTCGGGTCTGAAGCTCGCCACTGATGTCACTCCTTCGATTCAGTCACGTCGCCTTGTCCATGTATCTGTGGGATAGATTTTTACGAGCTGTCTGGGAGGAGATTTTAGGGCCAAGTCCCACAACTCAACTGGGGTCTTCTCTCCTCTCCTCTGCTCTGCTCTCCTTATTTAGTGCGACATGCCGCGTCAATGTCAAGTGGACAAGTGGGCAAGTGGGCAAGTGTCTGCTTCTGCGACTTCTTCACTTCACATCTCACATAGCTCCCAGTACATAAGTGCCTCCTCCGCCGCATGGCAATGGCAGCATAGGCATAAATTCTGAGGGGGAGCCGCAGCCGCAGCCGCAGCCACCCACCCTTCCCCGTTGCCTACCCGCTGCGCTTTATTACACGGCCAGCTGGAATATCTCACATAGCGCTTTCCTATATTTTTTCCGCTTTCGATTTTCGATTTTTCCATTTGGGATTCTGTTTTTCCGAGAGCAGGCAGAGAGGGGAGACTCCGATCGCTGCGATAGAGTGTAAACAAACAAGTGCCGGTACTAGTTCTTGCCAGGGCCGTAGACAAAAAGGGGATGAGAAGGCGATGACCTGTTCGTTCCCTTCCAGGAACCAAATCGATCTTTAAAGCCGCCAGTGGCCTTGGTGGCTATCCACAAATCTCACTCGGGCTCTTAGCAGCTGCCAATTAGATAAAAGTATCTCATATGTAGATACCATAGAAATAAAAGCAAGTTCTTCTGTGTTAAGTGTTAATAAATAAATGGCTAGTACCTTCCCTTGGATATTAAAATAAATATTGAATCTGCTCTCTGTATTTTACTTTCCTTTGCGTAGACGTTGTGCTATTTTCGATCTGTCTGCCTGTCTATATAATCAATGTCTCTGGCCATATATTATTGTCTGTCTGTCGGCCAGGCCGTTTTACTTTCATTGCCCTGTAGTTGCTTTGGTCATGGTTTCCCTCGGATTTGTGGGTGGGCATATATGCTATAGCGGTCTGTGATTCATTCGAACCAGAAACCAACAGCGTGACCGTCTCCTCTTGAATACTCTTGCATTAAATTTCGCTTTTACATTTGATCTTCCGGCAACGTATTAGTTATTTCCATTTATTTCCAATTTCCATTCCTTATTTAACTTAAATTTATCACCTGCCCTACAGAGCCATCCCGCACTGTACAGTGCCCATGCATACATATGTACATATATGTATATATTTACGCACATGTTCGTGTAGTACGACTAGTACTCGAATGTGTACAATGTTTATGCTGAGGGAAGAACAGCCATACTACGAGTAGCAGCAGCAACAATTGCCCATCCCACGTGGTGGATTTGGATATAGATATAGATTTGGATTTGGATGTGGATGTGGATATGAGGTGGCATCTCATTCCATGGAATGGTTTCGTATGTGAGCGGCAACGTCATCCTCTGCCACAACCAGCGGCGCTGTTGCTGCGCGGCTGCTGCGCCCGCGGCGGACCCCTGTTGGTGTGTGAGCGGCATCCTCGGCGGTAATAGAGAGTTCAGTCAGCAACCGAACGTCGCGAATGCCGCCGCCACCAGACGCAACTCTTGCAGAAGTCTCTCAAGGCATGCGCAACTTCTAAACCAAACCGAGCCGAGCCAAACCGAACCGAACCGCGCCACAACGAACCAGTCCAGTAAGGAACTCAGTTCCAGCCAAATCCAAGCCGTGTTCAATCCTCATCCTGTTCATTCATCATTGATATACATATACATACATATATATTTTTTTTGGTGTGTGCATTTGCATAAACAATTTTTAATAATTTTTTTTTTGGATTGTGCGTCTGTCGCAGCAACGCGGCTGACAGCAAAGGAGAGAAAGATAAAGAGCCAAAAAATAAGAAAGAAAAAAAGAGGAAAGTTGCACAATGCATTCCACGGCATGCGGCGTTGGAGCCTCAGCCACAAACCTATCGACACTGCAATCGTAAGTCCAGAACTACATACATACATATGTATATACATAAATAAAATTAAAATAATTAAGCACAGTTTGGAGTTACAAAGTGTTCAAAACAAGAGCTAAAACATATTCTAGAAATATTTCTACGAAATATGACGAATATCCGCAGATGAAGAATTGAATCAAATTTTACGACAAAAAATTAGTTTAGTAGATTTATGAATATTTCTTTGGGATTCTGGTATGGTTCGAAATGAGGCAAAGCATTCTTGAACCACAGAATTTAGATTATTGTAAAAGAGCAAAGATTTTATGGAAAGAGATTAAAATAAAAGAAAATTGCTCTGACCATAATCAGATCAGATTGGAACACCTAAATACATACTATATAAGTACATACACATGTACATTCATACATATACATACTTGTATATGTATGCTCTTTTTAGAACCGACGAATAGCTCTTTTTAATAGCTAACCAAAATCACGATTCAAACCGAAAATGTTTACATCTGCAGCGTAAGAAAAGAAACCAAAAAATAAAGTTGAATTCTCTTTCAAACGGATTCAAGGTAATCAAAGATCAGATTGTTTAAATATTGTTTACATTTACATCCGATTAGGTGTAGTAGGTGTATACATACATACATGTAGTTCAGAATAGTAGAGAATAGTAGAGCACCCCCCAACCTCCCAACCTCCCAAATGGCAATTTTTTTGGTTTTCGGATGGTTCTATTTTCGTGTGTATGTTCAAACTTAAAGTTTTGTCGATTTCAATGGACCGCAAAACAATCCATCAAAGATGAAAAAGGAAATGCAAAGAAGAGGAAAAACAACAGGGGAAATTTTTTGTATTTTGTATTTTGGTTAAGGAGGGTGAGAAGTGTGTGAATGGGGGTGTGGGGGTGGGGAAGTGTGCGGTTAGAGGGGGTCACATACTGTGAGCTGTAAAGCAGCTCACAAGAAGCCGAAACATTGCAAAGTAAACAAACTACGGCGCTGCCCCTGCTCCAGCCCCTACCACAAATCCCCTTCCAACACTTTAGCATCCCTCTGCACTCCACTCCTCCCTTCTTCTCAATCTCACACTGCCTCGGCCCCTCTTGCGTTTCCCCCATCATAATGTGTGTCAGACAGTCTGAAAATAGTTGCAGGATGATTGAGGGCGGGAGCATGGCCTGGCCTGGCTTATAGTGAGCAATGAGGGAGGAAGGGTGTAATGATTGGGTGGGGCTATGCCACATGAAAGTGCAACAATATGGGGGGAACACTTAAAAAAAAAAATGAACAACCAAACAGCAAGAAACAGAAGAGAAAACATTTCCCCAGCCAATTGATGAGTGTGCTAAGTGCCCCCCCCACTCCACACTGCCTTTCCACAAAAGTGGTCTGGTCAATGCAGATACTACAATTGATGAAGGGGACTAGTGGCAAGTGCTGATCGAGTTGTTTCCCACCCAGCTGACGCTCACCCCGTTGAGCATTCGTCACAAATGATTTTGTCATCACGTCGGCGTGGAAGTGGAAGTGGAATCCGACATCAGCCAACGCACCAAATTTATTGATAAATGTTTTTTTCCTGGGATCGCATCGGCTGCTGCTGACTGCATTCGCACCTATGAAAAATAAAACGAAAACGATTCGATTGGGTACGGCTCATAGCCATTGATGGGCAGGTGGCTTGGCATTCCACCTACACACTTAAATACATACATATATGTATGCATACATTCATATGTATTTATGTAAATATATGGCAAACAGTACTCTCCCGATAGGGAGCTATAAAACCAAGCACAGTGGGTGAGTGGGTTAGCTTAACTAGTCAAGTATTTTTGGGTTCCTTTACCCAATCCTCCCCTCAGCGCTGGACTTTCAGTCCAGCCCATTCCATTTAACTTGCAGCTTATTTGGGGATCTTCAACAGTGGCCGCCCGCCCACATACTCATACCATATACACATGGACAGTGGCTGAGATTTAGTATGGAAGTCCACTCCACTCCTCTGTTGGTGATGCTCAGTCTAATAAACCGGTCAAAGAGGGCCCTCTTAGAGTCGACTTCTAAGAGGAGAGAGAGGGAGAGAGAGAGAGCGGAGGCCGTCGACAATCGTTGGATGAACTGTAATTAGCCCATTGTCATGCTGATGGATTGTGATACCGCCCACCTACATACATCATATATACATACATACGTATGAATATGAGCACGTAATACGTATGATGTATCCGAGTTCGTGTCAAGTACACTACTCGCATCTCTCGCTGCATGTGCCGCCTCCCTTCTGCCCCTGGAGTGGCTCCTAACTGTACCACAACTGCTGATAATTTGTGCAATTTGTTGACACACATTTCAATTTTTGCGTTTCTCGTCTGTGGCTGGAAAATTGCATGCTCTGCCCCTTGCGGGCGCCAGCACGCCATCTGTCTGGACATGCATCCACGATCATCCTCCGTTTACATATCGACATACATGTGTGTGTGGTGTGTGCGTGTGTGTGCGTGTGTGTGCGTGTGTGTGCGTGTGTGTGCGTGTGTGTGCGTGTGTCTGCTCGGCTGTTCAAATCTGCGTCTTATCTGACCCGACTCTGCAAAATGTCAAACTGCAGCGGAAATCTTCGTGCCTCCACACGCACACACGCACACACGCTCGCATTTTCAGCGGATGTACGGAGGAGACACTGGCGATGCAATGAATGAGATGACCAGTGAAATATGCAAACATACCTACATATATGGTATATATGTACATCTGTATGTATGTATGTACCTGCCCACTTGCTTGCACAAACCCAAACACACGCATTGTACCTGTTCCAGTGATGTGCCAATTTCCAGAGTCTTCCAATCGTGGAATTAGCGAGCCAGTGAGAAGGACTCAGAACAGACGAGAAGGAACCCTGTGATAGATTCAGTAGGGAGCCAAAAAAGAGTCCCAGTGGGTGGGGGGGCACAAGTATACGATTTTGGCAGTGGTTTGCATCGGGCGGGAGTGTTACCAGTCAGTGTTTGACATTTTAAAATCGACATATGAAAGGAATTATCAAAAATGTCTGGTAGTCCACTGGAACGTCCACTGTGGCTGGTGCATTGTCCAGTGGATCTATTACAGCAAAAGCAATCAAGATGGATTGTGGTCACTTCGATGACGCCATGTCATGTCATATTGTCTGTCATGTTCCTCCTACCACGTTATCATTTTCGCTCCGATTTGTTCTTGTTTGCTTCGCTGGGCGCCTCACTCTCACACTTTGTGTGCGTCCACTTTTGTGTGTCACTGTCAACAAATTGCTTTTAATGGCCTGCCGGCGGGTGGGTGGTTGATTATTCGCCGCACAACCTTTTCCTCCGCCCGGAACGACAATCACGCCTCCAAAGTGACAATCTGGGGAGCTCAATGCGTTGCGTTGCGTTGCGTCGCGTCCCATCCCGTCCGTCCGTCCGTCCATCGGGGTCGCCTAATTTTCGTGATTTCCGCACGCCAGCAACAATTTGCAGTGCAGCATAGAAGCAACAGTAAAACAACAGCACCAGCAGCAACAGCAGCAGCAGCAGAGCAGCAAAATCAGCGACGCAGCGCAGAGTCTGACGAAGTTGCCCACTCGGCTAGACGAATCGCAGAGGCTGCCTCGGCCTCGGCCGCGGCCGCGAACCCGTCCCGTTCTTAATTCAGTTGACCAGACGACGTCGCAGACGCGACACGCGACTAAATCAGCATTATAAACGGCTGAAAAGTATAGTTTTAAATCATAGAAAAGTTATAGTACATATGTACATTTAGCAGATATACATATACGTAGCCATAGATACATACATACACATGTACACCTCGAGCAGAATGCGAGTGCCTTTTTTCACGCGTCTTTAATAGTGCGCTCTGCTAGAATCGCGCGCGTTTTTCAAAACCGCACCACCACCGCGCATAAAACCAAACAAAATCCACTAAAAAAGGTGACAAAAAACCACACTATATACAAAATAACCAATTTTTTTTAAATACATTTTTTGTTGTTGTTGTTGTGCGTGTGCGTATCATGCCAGTAAAATCAAATTGCAAAAAAATGAAACAGAAACAGAAACTTATAAAAAAGGTTTTATTTCTGTTGTATGTATGTATGTACATGTTGATTCTTGGGCCGGCATCCGTCACCAGGTCCGCCCACCTGAAACGACAAAAATTAAAGAAGGCTATCATCGATTTTGATACACTTTGCGACTTTATCCTTACCATGTCACATATAGTATGTACATACATACATACATACATATGTGTATGATATGGTCGTATGATACATGGCTTGTGGAGCCTTTTTTCTACAGTATCTTTAGCAAGGAAAATATCTCTTACAACGCAGCTGTAATATAATTCAACTAAATATAAGACTTTCATTTGCTTTGTCTGAGCTGTACAGACGAAACTTGTGTTTGGACCGATCGTTTCTACGGCAGCTTTGTGATGAAGCGATGAGGTCCCGTCCCTGTGTTTGAGATTCGTTGCGAATATTTGGTAAACATCGTGGTACCCGATGAAAGGGCATTTAAACGTTGGCGACAGCAGCAGCAGCAGCAGCAGAACCAACAAGTCCAAGTCCAAGTCTAGGGCAACCATCTCTCTTCGCTCTGTTCGCTCTGTTCTGCCGGGTGGGTGGCTGGCTGTGTGTGCTTTTCGTTTCATTTTAAAATTATTAAGCATATTTATAAATAACCAAAATAAAACAGAAAATCAGCAGCAGCAGCAGCAACAAAAAGTTGAGAAAACAGCAGAATAAAAACCAAATAAATGCCAGACGCCAATAATGCCGCCAAATGCGTGGAGCAGGCACACTTGTTGAGATGCATTCATTCCTCCTGCTGTTGCTGTTGCTGTTTCTGAAGGCCACCGAAGAGAGTGTGGCCAAATGAGTGGGCAATAGAGAGAGAGGAGACAAAATAGATAGAGAGAGAGAGAGAGAGAGAGGCGGGTGACAGACAGTTCTAGATGCTAATTCGTCAAATTCCTAAATACATTCGTAAATTCTCTGTTTCATACATTAAAATAAAAATGATAGTGGAACATACATATAGTCATCATTGATGAGTGGAATGGAGTGAAAGGAAAAGAGAGAGAAAGAGAAAGTGATAGGATGGATACAAATCTGGAATACTTTGTTAATTTCTGAGTTACCTTCAGTCGGCTGGCTTGATTTCAGAAAGGAATCGACAGAAAATTTTACTTGGCAAATTTCCCTAGAAAATTAGTTTTCTCTTTGTGAATACCAAATTCTGTTTTACTCCACGAGCATTGGGTATAAAATATAAGCTTCTTGGCTATTCCATACACTTCCATAAACTATTTTTCCAATTTCTTACCCTCTCTATAGCCATGACAGCTGTGCATCCATACATGCATACATATGTGTGTGTGCATGTCTTTAACCGTATGCGGAATTAAGTTATCTTATTTCCATTCTTTATTCGGTTCCTGTAGATTTTACCAATCAAAAGTTTCTCGAAAATGAATTTCCAAAACCAAACCTAAACCCAAAAATGTGTAACTCAATACTAATATTTAAAGATAATTCTCTCGTAGCTGAAGAAATATACGCACATATGTATGTATGTACATACATATGTACATATGTCAAGCACTATTCACTGTTCATAGCGAAATCATTTTCAGGCAAAACATTTATTCGGATCTGTAATCCCGTGAGGTAATTTAATAAGTGCCACGTCTAAATTTGAAACTTTTTTCTGAATTTTATTTGTTGCTATAACATAGAAATTGATAGAACGGGTGGGGGAGGCGGGCACACGTGTATGAATAATTTGAGATTATTTTTGACTGTGTGGGAATCAAAAAGTTCCCTAATTTTGAAAGTTTTCATAAGTTTGCTCTGAGGTAGAGACGAACTATTTGTAGATATGTACTCGGATACCTTTACATAGGAGTGACCTTCAATTATGGGATCACCCCTTCCTTTGGGTGGAAATAGAGAAATAGAGAAGGGGAGGGAGCAACCAGTCTTTGATCCCGTGGAGGCTGGAGATGACATCTCAAACGCTTCGGCACCTCCTCGTACTCCTACCCTATCCACTCAGAGCAAGTGCAGTCTTTATCTAGCTAAATTCTGAGACCCTGCTCAATTGCTCCACAGATCTTGAATATCCCAGACTCTGGCTTGGCTTGGCTGTGGCTGGGGCTGGGGCTGGGGCTGGGCTGGGGCTGGGCCACTTAGTCTAACAGTAATGGATGCTAAACGCTGTCTCGTTTTGGGAAGCCATTGAGGCTGCTGTCGAGGCTGATTGCTGACAAGTTAATCAACAGTAGCAGGAGCAGTAGCAGCAACAGCATAAGGCATTCTCCCCATCTCCCTTACCCTGGATTTCCATCCATCCATCCATCCATTCATCCATCTATGTATATGTATGTATACTTGAGCAGATATAATACCCGACACTGTCTATGGCCATGCCAGCTAATCTGTACTCCCCCGCTCTCTCTCTCTCTCTCTCACTCTCACTCACTCTGTCAAATGTGTTGTGTATCTGTATGTAGATACTCATATGCACCCGCATGCCTGTGAACAACAATACTTATCTGGGGGAAACGGCCCTGAACTTTGGGCGAGATCAATTTGCACTGTCACGAATTGGATTGGAAATGCGAAATGTGTCAAAATAGTTCTCAGCAACACAAATAATATCAACTCAGGCAAGGCAACGGAACAACAAGCCCACAGCGTTGTGAGAGACACGCTATGGCCATTGAGATCTGCCCTCAGCCCTCTGCCTTCTGCTCTCTAAATGGCAGATCATTGTTTAGTGGGAATTCTATGGGAATTCTATGCTTGCAGTCCTTATCTCTTTCAGATTTGTGGGACCGGTCGTCATAAATTGGTTGACTTGATTGGTCCCTGTGACGATTGAGTCTGGCTTCGATTGCACCAAAAGAAGTGCTTTAGATAACGAAAGTCTCAATCTGAATCAGAGCTGTGCTCCTATCGCTTAAATGTTGTTTCATTGTTTGTGCATTTTCCATTCTCTATTCTTATCTGAGGATTGCTTCTCTAAAAAGACATTTGTTTCCTCTGAACTGGAAATTCTCAACAATTCATTCTGTCAGAATCCCAGCAAGGCATATGGGGGTGGGGTGGGGTGGGGTGGCTTGTGCTTTTACTCTGCAACTTCTTCTGCTAGAGGCTTCTGCTGGCAGTAAAACTCAGAGGCCAGTGCCTCTGTAGTGCAGAAATAGTTCGTGGCTGAATCATCCATAAAGCTGAAAATAATGGGGTCGCTCTGGTGTCTCTCAGTGCACGGCTCGTACTCGTACTCGCACACGCCCTCTTACATATTTAAGTTTTGGCCAGTTTTTAGTTGGAGGGGCATGAGCCCAAAGCAAACATTAACATTTTTATGCATTGCAATTTGAAAATGTAAGTGGGTCGCATATGCCCCCTCCCCACCCTGTCTTCGGTTCGGTAGATTGATCATCGTTCGGACATGCCACTTATAGATGTACATATGTATGTACATATGTACATATGCATGTGTGTATATGGAAGGTACCGGGGTATGGTATCCACTCCACTCCACTCCACTCCACACTCCCCCCTTCAGTCTTCATTCCAAATTTGATTTATTTGCGTTCGTCTTCGTGCATTTTAATTGTGTTTGTTGTCAAATTGTTGATTTAATTGCCCCCCGACGCGCCGATCTAAAATGCAAATTGAATTTTTGTGCTTCTACTTATTGGCTATTGGCTATTGGCTGTTGGCTATTGGATATGGATATGCCCGATCGACCGTGATCTATGGCTATGGCCCTTAGCGCCTCTTCCTCCATCCGCCACTTGACTTGCTAATTGAAGGTTCTTTTATGGCATAATTATTTAGAAATTATATTTACGAGTATTTTGGCTTTGTATTTTCGGCGCAGAAAGAAAAAGTACTGCACCGATGCAGAGCTCTATGCGAGCTGCTTTCTCTCAAATATATTTGCATTTATATATGTAAGTATTTCTCGCACTGTACCAGATGACCTCCGTCACTCCCTCACTCCCTCATTCATCACTCATCGCTACCCGCTTCCCGCTTCCCACTTCCCGATTCAGAGCAAGCATTGATAAGCTGATAAGTCGGTAAAGATGACAGTAAAGCCAAGATCCAGCATGATCCCATGAAACTGTCTATAAAGATATCTGAAGAGAACACAGAGGGACTTACATATATGTATACACACAAATGAAAGTACATACATGCACACACGTACGAGCATACATACTAGTACATATGTATGTACGAGCATGGCGATGAAAAGTCAGTCAGTGTCGGTTGGTGCCCATACTCGTATTTGAAGGACTGTAGCATATCTTCCTATGCATATTTCAGCTTAAAGTTTGGAAACTCGATATCAGTCAATCGGCTCACGTAGCTAATAATGACAATCTATTCCGATTTTCAATCGGTTGTCGTTCCGAATTTGTCTTTGGGGGCGCTGCGCATGCGCCAAAACCAACATCCGTCCAGACGGATCAGACAGCTGAAGAGAAGGAAGCGGAGAAGCAGTAGGAACAAAAGGTGGAACGAAAATATTGGTCCGGCTTCAGATAGGAATATCCAGACTAATATTAAAAATAAAAAGTGGAAAGTGGAAGTGGATAGATGAGAGGAGGAACAGTAATTCCCAGTATTTTCTGCTCGACATGGCATCGCTACTCGAATCGGGTTCAGTGCGCCCTTTTTCTGTAGGGGGTGGGCGCATTTGGGAGGATCCGGTGGGTGGGTCGTAAACCCAAACTGCATTCCGCGTGCCCCGTAATTGTTGCCTGCTGGTTCATGCGGCCACTGCGAGCGACCATTTAACGAGAATGAAATGAAATTAAATGCAGGTGACCTAAAAATGCAACAAATGCCTGCCAAGTGCCAAGTGCCATGCCATGCCATGCAACAAAAGCTGCACCACCAACAGCAGCCCCAGCCACAAAGTACATGCTACACATGCATTCCTGTTAAAGGGTGCCCCAGTGCCGGTTGCCGATTTTCGAGTTTTGTAATTTTGAATTATAACTATAAATATTTAGAATTATTCAATTATTCATTATTATTCGTTTCTGCTTCGAATACCAATAGCAAGGGTCGTCAGTGACTCCCCAAACAGCTATTGGGCTGCAGCACCCTGTACTGCCCTTCCTCCAAAGCAAGTGCCGTCATCAGCAGCAGCAGCAGCAGCAGCAGCAGCAGTGCGAGTATCGAGCAGCTGCAGCGCTAACAATTACAGCGTGGCTCAGGTCAGGTCTGGGGCCGGGTCCGGGTCCGGGACCGGGTCTGGGTCTGTGTCTGGAACCGGAGCAAAGGTCCGGCCGGCCAGCTTTGATGGCTTGTCCGTGGCAATTAACCCAATTTCTGAGTGCAAAGACTCCGCCGCGAAACCACCCATTGGGAGTACCCATAGAGCCAGAGTCCACGCAAGGTTGCAATCACAACATTCAATTATGGTTATGGCCGAAACAACAAATGAAAAGCGCAGGAAAATGCATTAAAGGCGATTGCGGCCTGCCTCTGCCTCTGCTGCCTCTGCTGCTGCTGCTGCTGCCTCTTCTCTGTTTCTGTTTTGTGTTTCTGCTCTGCTGTGCTGTGCTGCCAGCTTCGACGCTGACGTGTGCCTGACCCATTTTCAGAGCGGCACGCCCTCCCACCCACACCCACACTCACGCACACACACACACACATATGTGCATGCACATACATACAAAATTACATATGTAGACCACATCCTGCCATCAAAGCTGCCGATGACGACAGGGCTGTCGTCGTCGTCGTCGTCGTTGTAGTTGTCGATTGTTGAAAGAGTCTGAAAACTGTTGTGGGGGGCGTGTTGGGATTGGGGTTGGGGTTGGGGATTGTTTTCGACTGATGGGGGATGGCAGCTGGCTGCTGGCTGCTGAACGCGAACTGAAAGTGATTTCAGTGTGCTGCGGGACCTGCTGGCGAAAACTGTTGCATACTCTCGGGCGCGTACAGGCATTAACTGTTGCTTTCGTTTCCTCTCTTCCCTCTTCAGCAGTACACCAGCAGCTGCACCGGCACCGGCACCGACAACAGGAACTGCAACTGCAACTGCAACTGGACACGGAGCAACAGCAGATGCGCTCAAAATGGTGCACCACAGCAATGAAGATGCCATGAACAAGATTCCCCTGAAATCGGCCAGTGGCCTGGACTCCGATGAGGAGAAGAATGGCGGTGAGCTGATGCAGGACACCGCCGCGGCTGAGGAGGCGAGACGCGAACAGATGTGAGTGAACAAAAAGACATAAGAAAGTGGCGCTGTAGCGGGAAATGCACATTCAAACCTACAGATGAACAGATGTAGATATGTTTGTTCATTGTATAACTAAAATATGATTATGTTCGTTTCGCAGGCGGGCCAAGCTGCTGGCCTGGATGAAGAAGCTGACCATTGTGCTCATCTGCTTCATTGGCATTGCTCTGATCAGCTACGTAATCATCAGCCTCTGCTTCAGTGGTGAGTACAGATCTCGAGCAGGTCGTTGGGTGGGCAGGAGGAGAGAGGATCGAGAGGATCGAGGATCGAGGCAATTCACACCCAGCTAACAAAGTCACTCACCCAAGGCAAACTAAACCACACTCAGACCATATACAGATACAGATACAAACAGACAGACAGACAGACAGACTGACACTTTCGTTATCGTTATCGTTATCGTATCGTTGCTTTCTCTGCATGTTCCGATCCATTCTAACCAAGCACCAGGCATTTAATCAAGCTCAAAATAATTTCTTCTATTGTGGCACCAAAAAGTATTCACATGAAAAAAAACCAAACGTAAAACTTTACACCCTAACCTCACCTAACTACAACTGCAACTACAACTGCAACTGCAACAACGAAGACTGGCCCAAATCTACGCCACATAGAAACAGCACCACAACAGCAACAGCAACAGCAACAACAATTGTTGCAACAGCAGGCACAAGCACAGAGGCAACAGCAATAGCAATAGCAACAGCAACAGCGACAGCAGAAGCAACAATTAAAATTGCAAGTAGCACGGCACCAGCAACTACAACAGTTGCCACAGCAACAATTAGCACTCCAACTACATCAGCAAATACGGTTTTTGAAAGCACTGCAACACCACTACAACCACAACCACCACCACCACCACCAACTACAACTACTGCAACTACAACAATTGCAACAATAGAACCAACAGCAACAACAAGCACAACAGAAAGCCAGCCTAGCCCCCAGACACTTAAAAAATTTACTTTGACAGATGAGCAGCCGCAGGAACAGCACGGGCATCAGGAGAAGGCTGGCAATCTCAACCTGCTGGATGGATCGATGGGCGCCACAACCCCTGCAGAGGACACACTGCCGAATGTGGCCGCCTCAACGTCGGCGACAGCGGCTACGCCCACTGTCGTTGCGGATCAGGTTGAAATCGATATCAGCGAGAATTTCGACTCCATTCTGGGTGTCTACCAGAAAGCGGCCGTGAGCTCGGACAACCTTAAGTGCAGCAGGATCGGCAGGTGAGAGGTCGAACTGACAAATCCGAGGAGTGTGCTCCATCGAGCACACTGGCTGCATGGCACTAGTCGTGCATAAATATAGCCCTCAATCACTTCATTGACTTGTTCTCCCCCCCCAGCGACATACTATCACGGAACGGCAGCGCTGTGGACGCGGCCATCGCCGCTCTTCTCTGCAACGGTCTGCTCACGCTCCAGAGCATGGGAATCGGCGGCGGATTTTTGATGAACGTGTACAGTCGGCAGGAGCGGCACGCCACCTCCATCGACGCCCGCGAGGTGGCCCCTTACGCGGCTGAGGCGGACATTTTCGACAAGAGTCCGGAGCAGTCGTTTAAGGGACCCCTGAGCATCGCCGTGCCTGGCGAAGTAATGGGCTACCATGAGGCACACTCCAGGTTTGGCCAGCTCCCCTGGGCGGAGCTGGTGAAGCCATCGCTCCAGCTATGCGAGACCGGCTATCATGTGTCTAAGCACCTGGAGAAGGCGCTTAACTATGCTTGGCCACAGATCAAGGACCACCAGCACTATCAGTGAGTAAAACTCTCCACTTAAGGTGTGGATTAAATCCATGTATTTTGCATCCAGAATGTATGTGAACAAGGAGACTGGCAAGCCGCAAGCGTCTGGGACTGTGGTGAAGCCGCCGAAGCAACTCTGTGAGTCCTACAAGCTGCTGGCAGACAACGGGCCTCTGGACTTCTACAACGGCACCTTGGCCAAGTTGCTGGTGGAGGATCTGGCGGAGCTGGGCAGCCTCATAACCGGGGATGACCTGCAGTACTATTCCGCCGACGTGGTGCACTCGATAACCATGGAGCTGGGCGAGGACACGTTGTATGTGGTGCCGCCTGTCAGCTCTGGCTCAGTGGTGGCCCATGCGCTCAGTATCCTGCAGGGCTACAACTTTACCAAAGACGATCTGGCGAGTGAGGACCTGCGTGCCCGCACCCTTCATCGGTTCGCCGAGGCCGTCAAGTTTGGCTTTGCCCATCGCTCGGAGCTGGGCGATCTGCACTTCATTGATGTGCGGGAGCTGGTCAGTAAGCTGAATAGTCCGGAGTTTGGAGCGCAAAACCGCGCCAAGATCAACGACAGTCACGTGCTGGAGGGTCCATCGGCCTACGGCGCTCAGTTCGCGGAAAATGGGGACCCCGATGGGACGGCCCACTTGGTGGTCTTGGCCCCCAATGGAGATGCCGTGTCGGTGACCAGCTCGGTCAATTTTTAGTGAGTCGCATTTGGTTTCGGGTTCCCTTCACATCCATCGCTCCATATTCTAATCGGTGCTCATTCTCCTTCGCAGTTTTGGCTCGGGGCTAATTGGACCGCGGACCGGCATCGTTCTGAACAACGGCATGAACGACTTTGCCGTAGAGAACAACTTTTTTGGACTGCCCTTCTCGCAGGCAAACACCATAGCACCCCACAAGCGGCCGATGTCCTCGCAGTCTCCAGTCCTGCTGGCCGATAAGGCGGGCGACATTCGTCTGGCTATCGGAGCAGCGGGTGGCGCTCGGATCATTCCCGCTGTGGTGGAGGTGGCGGCTCGCGTCTTGTGGTTCGGAGAGGACATAAAGACGGCGATAGATGCCCCGCGCGTGTACCATCAGCTCATGCCCGATGTCTTGGAGTACGAGGAGGGGGGCTTCTCCGACTCGCTGCTGCAGCTGCTGGCCAAGCGGGGACACATCCTCAAGTCGATCACCAAAAGCAACATGTCAGCGGTTGTCACGGCCATTGCGAGAAATGCTACGGCGGTCTATGCGAATGCCGACTATCGCAAGCGTGGTGGCGTGGCCGGCTTTTAGAGGCCAAGTGGCCCCAACCACTCGCACACATCCTACACATTCACACACCGCATTGAGATTAGATGGGCAAGAGCAAGAGCAAGAGCAGGAGAAATTGATGGATGGATGGATGGAATGGGGCTCAGTATCAGAATGAGGATCAGTATCAGAATGAGGATCAGAATCAGAATCAGGATCAGCAGCAGCCGCAGCCGCAGCATCAAGTGAAAAGTATTTAAGCTAGCTATGTCTTTTTTTACATACTATGTTAATCGTACGTTACATAAATTTATATGCTACTACCTAACTACTACCTTACCCAATAAACAAAACAAAACAAAACAAAACAACAAACACACACAAAAAATAGTCGCATACAAAGCAGCTAATGCCTTACACGTTAATATTCCGATGGACATCCGAATGTTGACTGAGAGGGACTAAGTGCTTAATATACAAATTCGTTGCTTTTGCTTGTTGAGCCAGTCGCGCAGCTTGCTGAAATATGTTGATGAAACTGTTGATGGTTCTTGTCAGCTGTGCACCGTGCACCGAAGTACACGCGAATTTCTCAAATGTTCATGTGTTTGTTAACCGGTACAATGCATACAGCAGAGCGAATATAATCACAACATTGGACTCTTTGCCAGAGGCGTGGTTCACGACGAAGGTCGTCCTGAACAAGAGGACTCTGGTTGACTACTTCCAGACGAACGCGAGCGAACGCCACGGGGCGTTGTCCTGGTATCGCACAACAAACATACAGCAAACACTTAATTTCTATGGCGTGAAAATAGAGAAGAATCTAACCTACGCAAAGGGTTACCTTCACTTGTCGAGAATAAACTTTTATTCAAGTGGGTTCTACCTTGTTGAGACAGAAATTACAACTGAGGGCATTTATTCCAGTGAGATAACAGCCACGAGCTACACAGTCGTCAAACTAATACAGGGCAACACTTGTGAGCCCAAATTTGATATTCCCAATTGCCACGACTCAAACCGGCCCCTATATTATGAAACATCCAAAGAAATTGTCATACGGGCTAACTTCTCGCGGTTCTGTCCAATGGACACCTTCATACAATACCATTGGACTCTCCACGATAGTACCGATTCGAGTAAGTTTTATTTTAGTTGTTGTTGTTGTTGTTGTTGTTCTGGGAACGCTAAACAATATGAATATTAACAGAACTGTTGGAATTCTTGGGAGCCAGCTTGAGGCCAGAAATAAAACTTTCCCGCCATCGGCTAAGCGTGCGCTACCAATCACCGCTGAGCCGAATAGTTTTGGTGCGCATTAATGCTAAAATTGTGGGACGGCGAATACCACTCGTAGCTCGGGTAACTATCATTATCATTATCATTATCGTTAACTATCAATGAAAGCTTTGCCATTGGTCACTTTCACTATCATCAGTGCTATCTCTCGTTGGCGTCACAACGACTATTTCCCGTTATTCGAGGCGGAAATTATCGAAGAGTGTTCCGTGGCAAAACCATATCAATAAGCGGCAGCCTCAGCAGAGATCTTTCGCTTTCCCGTACAGGCCCCCAACACCTGGTATATATGTGGTCGTGTACCCCAGCCGTGAAGCAACTCAAAAATGTCTGTAAAAAAAATATGGGCACAAGTAAGGCTTAACGGTACAAAACGGTTCATATTTTAATATTTTATAAAATTCCGTGTGTGCTCCGCAGGACATCGCATTATTATTCCCGCATATAGCCAACCGAATAACCAAACCCTGCGCGTAGTACTGCTGATACGCTCCGCATTCGATCCCATCCGCACCGCCACTTCGAGGCAGAAATTGGATTTCTCCAATTTCCCCCATCTGATAAACCTTGAGGTGGCCTGTGTTAAGAACTGCGATGAGGACAAATATGATGCAACGAAACCGATTCTCGTGAAAGGCAAGTGCGAAGGCATCGGCAACAAAAACATTACAAAATGGGAGTGGCGGGTGGGCGACCTACCAGTGAAAGGACATGCAAATAGACTTGTTTATTTTGTACGGGACGTAACAAGAAAGAATATCAGCATTCATCTTCGTGTGACTGCAGCTCATTTGTATAACCCGGCCTACAATTATTATGGAGAAGACTGGATCTTTTTAGAAAAGAACGTTGGCCCTCAAAAATCAAAATGTAGCATAAGACCCAAAGAGGGTCTGGCTTTTGAGACACTATTCATGGTACAGTGCCAAAGAAGTAGGGCTCGCTTCATGCCCCTGCGGTATGGGGTGGAGGCCAACAGCGTTCTTATTATGGATTGGCACTCGACGCGAGAGATATTGGTGCGACTTGTTCCAGCCCAAAGGGTGTTTGTCAAGGTATGTACCTGTACTGTACTGTTGCAGCATGGGTCTGGCATCTTCATGCAAATCTTCCTTGCCACAGATTTGCGATAAGCTTGATGTGTGTGAAAGTGTTGAAATTAAAGTGCGGGTCAGGAAAATGGCCTTGGCAAGTAATAAGCCTCAAATCATAATTGACCATCTGGCTCGGGCGCGTCATTGGCTGGAGTATGCCAACTGGCAGAAGGCCTATCCCCTATTGCACTTACTATCCAAGGAGATACATTCCAAAGAACTTCTTGTGAGCTTCACGGAAACACTTTCCATGCACGCACCCCTATCCACCGTGGAACTTTCGCAACTGGTGCGACTCACCAAGCACGTGGTGACCAGCATCCAGCCACTGGATGACATGAAGGCTGTTGTGCTAGCCAGAATGTTCAACAGGATAACCACTACATACAAATTGATAGTGGAAAGCAACGATCTCACTCTGCTGGACGAACACTTCGACCTGATGACAAACGATATGTGCGATATGCTGGACACAATTAACTCTGAGTGGGAGTACATACCGAAAGCCCACTGTCTCTCGGACTCGGAGTCGTGCATAAACATCAATCACTTCGGCAAGAGACTGGAGCAGTTGTCGTCCCTGCGACCACTCTTGGAGCATGTGGACAGCTGGATGTATACGCACTGGAAATTGAGCAACTGCCTCATTTATATGGGCATGGAGACAGCACGGCGTCTCCACCCTCGCGAGGGCTCCAGAATTGTTCAGAGAAATAGTTTCAACATGCGCATGGAGAGTTTCGATCTGGACTACGAGCACAGTCTCAACCTGGAGTCCGGCGACTCGATGCACACTATAGCCTTTTCGCGAAATCTTATTCGGGAATTGCGGCGAAAGCTTCGCAACAATGAAGTTCTCATTTCTGTTCGCAGTCATACGATCAGCCAGTACTGGTGGTACCCAAAGAAGCGATCGCGAACACAGGAGCTGGTGGTAAATGCCTTCACCACAAGTTCAATGTTTCAGCCGACTGAAGAGCTTTCGGAACCTCTTACGTTTTTCTCAAGGCTTGAAACTACCCCGTTTACGGACATCGCCGAAAGAGATGTCCAGAGCCAACGTCAGGCTGCCCTCGTGGGTGGGCCTGAAGAGGAAGCTCATGCGTTTATTCACGATAATGTCTACACCCCATTCGAAGTTCGAATGTACCGCACCGAAATTTATGCGCACTCAGTTCTTAAGGTGACATTTATCCGAGCGCAAATAGACTTCAACGTGCTGATTCGTATGACAGACGTGCCCAAGTTGGAAGACATGGATATCAGTGGCGCCACATGTCAGGTGAAGTACGGCATTGCGCAGAGAACCAACTTCTTATTGAGAAATCGCTGCGGCGAAGCGCGCTCTGCATTTATTTATCTTCGCGCGTCCAACCCATCCGATCCCTGGGATACCTTTGATGAAAATGGTGCTTTTTTCTCCTTTGGCACAGAGATCCATATCTGCCGCGCCTGGAATTCATCGGGCACCGAGCACAGCTGGCACAATATGCCGTGCATGCCCGATATGGTTAAAAGTACAAACTCCGGCGTACACTGCCGCTGCAATGTTATTGGCGACTTTGATGTGGATGCCATGCCCATCATCACTGTGCCAGTGAACATCAGGTGCCACTTGGATCGGCCGGTGGTGCGCCGCCACTACGACATGCTGGTTCTGTATACGCTGATAACCGTGCTGACTGCAATATATTTAATTTTTCATATGAAGAAAATACGCAATTGGGACAAGCGGCTGTACGTGGCCAACTATTCTACGGGGGAGCTGTGCACCCGTGGCGATATCGTCATCCGGATCACCTTCGGTGGAAGATGCAATGCCGGTACGTCAGCCAACATTATTGTCTCATTGAAATCATCCCAAGGCATCGTGCAATTGATTGTGTACCAGGACCCAGTGTGCAAAACATTCCAGAGAAACAGCACCATATCATTCCGTATTCAGCGTGCGCTCGTAGATATTCCCGCTGAGCTGTCCATCGGCCATGACTTCTCCGGAATATACCCACACTTTTTCTGTAGAAGCGTTGTCCTCACCGATATGCTCACTGAACTGACACAAACCTTCCTTCTGCATAAATGGCTGAGGGGCTCACCAAGTGCCAAATACGAGACTGCTCCGGTATTCTACCACTCGAAAACCACTGAAGTAGAGATATACTCGTGGCGCTTACGCCTTTCCCACATAATGGAAAGCTGCATGGGAGCTTGGTATCTGTTCCAGCCGATCATTGGGCCCTGGCGCATCGGGACGCATTGTTCTGCTTTCTGTCGCTGGGAGCGCACTTGCATGTTTATAGTCAAAATATTTGTCACCATTTGCATTGTTGTTCAATATTTTGGTCCATCCTATGTGGCCCTGTCCTGCGACCCGCGTCCCAAAAAATATCACGACTTGGCCTCAGTAATGTGGGCATGCCTGATATGCTTCATAATCGGTTGTCTCGTACAAGCAGTGATGGAAAAAACTATCCTCTACTTGGGTGCCTATGATTATATATAGCAGACAGTAGTTTAATTATTATTACTTATAGAAAAGTGTATCAAAATAAATCATGATTGTGACAATGTGGTCTCGTTTACCTATCTATCATTGGAGAGATTGGGATAATACAATACTAGCTCTAAATAAAAATTGCCTAAAAGACTATCCAATCGATACACAAGCATTGCTGTGAAAAAACTGTTATAGATATTAAAAAATTATCAATTATCAAAAAGTCATTTATTTCCAAATCCACATACGTACAAAACATAACAAACCCGCCTGACATTGACCATTCCACTGACAAGAAAGGTGTATTCGTTTGAAACATGTCTGCAAAGGAAGAGAAGAGCGATGGGAAAAAGAAATTCATGAGATTAAAAAAAAACAAGAAGGATATTTCGTCATATAAAAAAGATGTTGAGACTGATCTCCATAAAATATCACTGGAGGAGCTTTTGGAGCGGATGCACACCAACCCGACCACGGTAGGCAGGCAGCAAAAGTGTTCATATCAAATGCAATGCTCAGCTTGCATGCTTGTCTATGCCCACTAATTTGTTGTTGTGAAAATTTAAATTTGCACAGGGCTTAACTAAAGCGGAGGCGGCAATTAGACTGGAAGTGGATGGGCCCAATATGCTGACACCAGCCGCAGCGACGCCACAGTATGTAATATTTCTGAAAAACATGTTTGGCGGATTCGCCATATTGCTGTGGGCTGGATCTGCCCTGTGCTTTATTGGATACTTGATACAAGCTCAGACCCAAGCCGATCCGCCTGATGACAATCTGTTTCTTGGACTGGCCTTGGCCTTATTGGTGATCATCACTGGCTTGTTTTCCTATTTCCAGGTAAATTTTATCTAATAAAATGCATTATACAATTCTACTGTATGTGAAAGCATTCCCAAGAATTCACCTGCCATAGCCCATATTTGGCCCCATATTTAATTTATCAGTGAAGCCCAGTTGCTGCCTTTAGCAAGCTCGAAGGGTTTGGGCCACGGGCAAATTGTTTTCATAATTCTGACTAAAAAACATACAGAAGCGAACTTACTACTACTCTCGTAGATTATATAATTATTCCCAGTTTTTGATAATCATTTCCCAAGCTTAAATTGCTTTTTTTTCAATTAAATTTGTTATTCAATTGAAATATTTCGCTGAAATATCTTCAGACCAGACCCCATCACGTTTTACCCAAATTTCACTACATGTAATTATATGCAAAATAACATCTACTATGTATATATGCACATATATACATATGTATGTACATCTATCTTTCTTTTACATCCATACATTTCTGATGTTTAGGTTCATAAGTCATCGGCCATTATGGATTCGTTCAAGAACATGGTTCCACAGTATGCCACGGTTATTCGAGACAGTGAAATAAATACCATAACCGCAGATGAGCTCGTAAAAGGCGACATCGTGGAAGTTAAGTTCGGCGATCGAGTTCCTGCTGACATTCGAGTCCTGGAGTCCCATGGACTGAAAGTGGACAATTCTTCATTGACGGGGGAATCGGAGCCACAGGTTAGATCTGCCGAATTCACACATGAGAATCCGCTGGAGACGAAAAATCTGGCCTTCTTCTCAACCAACGTACTCGAAGGCACTTGCCGGGGAGTTGTCATCAGCACTGGCGATAGCACCGTGATGGGTAGAATAGCCAACTTGGCAGCTGGCTTGGATGAAGTACAGTCGCCCATATCACGGGAAATAGAACATTTCATTCGATTTATTACGATTTTAGCGTGTGTCTTGGGCTTCACATTCTTTGTCATAGCGTTAATTCTTGGCTATACGTTCATAGACGCCGTCGTGTTCCTCATTGGCATCATAGTGGCCAATGTGCCGGAGGGTCTGCTCGTAACAGTCACTGTTTGCCTGACACTGACAGCCAAGCGAATGGCGTCCAAGAATTGCCTAGTGAAAAATCTGGAGGCTGTCGAGACATTGGGATCCACATCGACTATCTGCTCGGACAAGACTGGCACTCTCACACAGAATCGAATGACTGTGGCACACTTGTGGTATGATCGGGCTATCATTGAGTCTGATACCACGGAGACCTTTCGAGGGTCAAAGTTCAATAAGGAGGATCCCTCCTTCAATGCGCTTCTGTTGTGCTCAGCTCTTTGCAATTCGGCCGATTTCAAGGGAGGCCAAGAGGACATACCGATTCTCAGAAAGGATGTAAATGGGAATGCCTCAGAGGCGGCATTGCTCAAGTTTGCGGAGACTGTCTACGGAGGCATTGGACCAGTTCGACGAAAGCACTCTAAACTCACCGAAATACCATTCAATTCGACCGAAAAATATCAAGTTTCTGTGCACGGCTTTGAGTCGAGTGATTCCCATTACATTGTAGAAATGAAGGGTGCCCCAGAAAGGATTTTGGACCGCTGTGAAAAGATACTAATTGACGGGAAAACCATTAATTTGACGCAAGCCCTGAAGGAAGAGTTCGAGGACGCCTACATGGAGATGGGTGGAATGGGTGAGCGAGTGTTGGGATTTGCTGACCTCATTCTCCCGATGGACCAGTATCCGCTGGCCTACGAATTTAGCACTGAGCCCGTTAACTTTCCGCTGGATAACCTGCGCTTTCTGGGGCTTATATCCATGATTGATCCGCCAAGGGCAGCCGTTCCGGACGCAGTATCCAAGTGTCGATCAGCGGGAGTGCGCGTAATTATGGTGACTGGGGATCATCCGATCACAGCCAAGGCAATAGCACGGAGCGTGGGTATCATAACCAAGCCCACAGCAGAGGACATTGCCAAGGAACGTGGGGTGGATATTCACGAGGTGGACCCCCGCACAGCCACTGCAATCGTAGTGCATGGCGGAGAGCTGCGTGAAATGAAAGCAGAAGATTTGGATTCCGTCATCTACTACCACAACGAGATCGTATTTGCGCGTACTTCGCCGCAGCAAAAACTCATTATTGTGGAGGCCTGTCAGAGGCGTGGCGAAATTGTTGCCGTTACGGGCGATGGCGTCAACGACTCGCCGGCATTGAAGCGAGCCGACATTGGCGTTGCCATGGGAATCGCTGGATCCGATGTTTCCAAACAGGCTGCAGACATGATTCTGCTGGACGACAACTTTGCCTCCATAGTGGTGGGCATCGAAGAGGGGCGCCTCATATTTGATAATCTTAAAAAGTCAATTGCGTACACTTTGACCTCGAATCTGCCCGAAATAGTGCCGTTCCTGTTGTTTGTGCTGATTGATATTCCACTGGCTCTAGGCACCATCGCAATTCTTTGCATCGACATCGGCACTGATATGCTGCCGGCCATATCCCTGGCTTATGAGAAGGCCGAATCAGACATCATGTCCCGTATGCCAAGGGATCCCTTTGAGGACCGCTTGGTGAACAAAAAGTATGATGCTTTAAATACATACATACACACACACACACACACACACACACATGCATCACAATTCCGGCTAACTTACGTCATGTTGCAGGTTGATCTTTATGGCCTATTTACAAATCGGCGTCATTCAAACTGTTGCTTGCTTCTTCACATTCTTTGCCATAATGGCCGAGCATGGATTTCCGCCTTCTTCGCTCATTGGAATTCGAGAGAGATGGGACTCAAAAGATGTTGACGACCTAGCGGATAGTTACGGCCAGGAATGGGTACAACTAAATGTTTCAATTTAAACTTTAGCCAAATGCTGAAAATATCCTCCATATATTTTTTGCTTGTTTGTTTCCCAGACCTACAGAGAACGCAAGGAGCTTGAATACACAGCCAGCACGGGATTTTTCGTTTCAATTGTAGTGACTCAGTGGTGCGACCTAATAATCTGCAAAACGCGGCGCAATTCCATAATACAGCAGGGCATGGGCAATCATGTTCTCAATTTTTCTTTGGTGCTCGAGACTGTTATCGCCTGTGTGCTGTGCTACATGCCAGGAATGAAGAAAGCACTGCGAATGTATCCCGTCAAGTAAGTCAACCAAATTTTACCCCAGATGGGCACTTTTTAAACACACACACACACACACACACACACACTTACTTTCAGATTTTTATGGTGGACCTATGCTATACCGTTTGGAGTGCTTATTATTCTATTTGATGAGGGTCGCCGTTATCTCATGCGCAGAAATCCCGGCGGCTGGGTGGAGCAGGAAACATATTACTAGCTATTGATTTTAATAAATAACCCAAACTCGTATTAAAAACGCCAAACTAAATCGATTAGGACAAAGTAAGCTACAAAGTAAACTACCTTTAAGTTTGCCACAGAGAGAGAGAGGGAGAGAGAGAGGGAGTACAGTTAGAGTAAGTACAGTCTGCATCTAGGGCTCCCCCTGTATATTATCACATTATTATTCATTTACTGCGTAGGAGTATTTATTATAGGTCACTTTCACCGTAGACTCTGTCTAGGCTTTTCGTTATGTTATCCATTTTGGAGACCAGCTTCCCCAGAACTTCTTCAAGCAGTGTTATGCGTTGGTTCACCCGAAACGATTTCTTGTTGCCGTCTTTTGGTATAGACTGAAAGTAAACTGTCTCCGCTGGGGTCAAGTTCTTCCTTCGCACAGGACCCTCAAATTCTGACGTGGTGACATCCAGATCAGCCTTCTTGCCAAATGGCGAAGGGCGTGATTTTGTTGTACGAAAAGGCTTGGCCCGAACAAGCTGGGCGTGAACCATTTTGATCCGACTCTTGAAGATACGACAGTAAATCGAGTAGACGGCGCCCGTTAACTTCCTATACACAAAGGAGGCCAACTGAGTGCCCTGTATGGCAGAGCCCCTTTTCACCGCGGTGTAGGTCTCCATGATGATGGCCAGGAATATGTTCAGCAATATGAAAAACACAAGCAGTATGTAAGTGATGAAGTAGATGGGCCCTATCACTCGATCGGACTCCTGGATTAGATTGTACCGGAAGTCGCCCAAGATCATCCGTATCATAGTCAACATTGAAATGATTATGCTGTAGAAGTCTGGATGGTTGCTGCCAAAGAGCAGAAGTCCCAGTCTGGCATAGATCACAAAAACAATGCCAAACATCAGGGTGAAGCCAGCCAAATCCTTGGAGCACCTTGCCAGTGTCGTTGTCCACTCAACCAGTGTCTTGTTCAAGCTAATGAACTTGAATAGTTTGATCCACACGAGAAAGGCCAGAACAGCCATCATGTTCACATAAAATATGTTCGAGAAGCAGAGAACGTCGATGCTCTGGTAGACATCTTCCTTCTGCGCCCTGACTATGAGCGATTTCACCTCGAAGGTGTGCCACACGTTGTATAGCAATGCCAAATAGCAAATCGGCAATAGACAACACTCGAGAATATTTAGAAAGGATTTGAAGTGCGCCTTGAATCCCGCCAGGCGCAGCTCATTGATCTCTATGATGGTGTAGTAAATGATCATTAAATACCAAACAATATAGAACACAGTCATTTTCGGATCGGGATCGGTGAAGAACGAATACTTTTTGACTGTTTGCAAACGCGCCTGGGGTATGACCACCCCCGAGGCGGGAATTTCAGCGATTAGCTTAACGCTCTGAAAGATGTCCGTGTTCTCGTTGAAGAGATTGAACTCCACCAGACACAGCCTCGAGCTGCGGTCCAGCCAATTGCTGGTCTTGAGTTCATTTATCTTCTGCAGGTTATTCTCCTTGTTGTAGGTGAGGTCCACAGTGTAGCCGCCAGAGCTGTAGTAAGCGAGCAGAGTCCAGAACGGTGTTGCCTCGGCCTCGCCCATCGTCCTGTACGGGGAGCCCTTATGTGACCCGGCTCTCTCCTCGGCCGCCCAAGAATAGTCTTCGTAACAGGTGTCAAAGTACCAGCTCATATAGCAGCTCTCCTTTTGAACACGAACCTGGCGGAGGCGCGGCGGGCCGAGTAGCAGATTCTCGTGCATAAATCGGCGTGCTCGAAGATTTTCGATTGGATCGGACTCACTTACGGAATTGGCCGTTTTACCGTCCTCCTCGTCTTCGGTCATATCTCCGTGCAGTGTTATTAAAAAGTTATATATTAAGTAGTCCCACCAATCCGACACAGTGAGAATTTTCTCAAAGCAGTTGGTAACCGATGGCGCCACGACCAGACAGCGAGTGACGAACAGTTTCTTTGTCGTGTCGTTGAAGTAGAACATGTACGGGCTCCGCACGGTGAGAGTGATCAGCGATGTGAGGGCCAGAAAGACGATAAACACCAGAAACTCCAGGAGAGCGGCGCGCACCTGCTCATCGGTGGTATACAGAATGCGCGCTGTCTTCGACTTAAGGCCTTGGGGAGCTCGGTGCTTGCGCCACAATCCTCTCCGCTTCAGGGGAAGAAACATTCGTCCGAACTTGCGTTTCTTAACACTCGGCGCATTCCGCGTCTCTGCTTCCACTTGTGGCTCAGACGCCACAGTGTTGGGATCCGGGGGCGCCTGGAGCGCCTGTCCATGACGCAAGGTCATTGTCATCTCCCCGATGCTGACATTTTTAGAGCCAGCCAACTGTGTCAGCTGATGCTGTGAGTCCATTTCCGAGAACTTTTCGCCTCAAGACGATTAAGCAAACAACACAGACTGAGAAATATGAATTGACAGGACTCAAATAACAGTTACGATTCTGGCAGGCAGCCAGCAGGCAGCTCTGATAAAAAAAAAAAAACAGTGTATTTGTACAACTTACGTACAGAGCAGAACTCTTGCTGCTGCTCCATTCGTGAATATAATAAGATTTAAGTGAAGGAAGTCGCTGACTACATCGGTCTTGTGCTACAGCTTTTGACTGCTATTGCTATTAATCCTTTATTCAATGTCAATGCTTAGAGATTTAAGTGGAAGCACCAAAAGCAAACCACCGTCCTCCCTCGCTGCCAAAAGTAAAGTGCTTTTCCGATGCAACAGTTTCGCGTGGTTTATTGGGATTTTAAAACTCTTTTGTATGGCTGCATAATTTTAGGCAGCATGAACTATTTACGTGTCAAAAACTTTGTGTAAAATTCTTGAATAATTCCAGTCTGAAGGCATGTCTCGCTCCTGTGGGAATATATCTGCAATATATGTATATCCTTCTCTCTCTATCAGAATTCGGGCTCGTTTGAAACCATAAAATAATAAAAATCATCATAAATCAGAAATGAGGCATTGATAGTCTTTCAATAAATTTAATAGGAATTCTTTATTTGTGGCTAGCAACACTAAACGTTGCTCGATATTGTTTTCTTTACAGTCGCTACTGCTATAACGATATGGTAATCTTAACTTACGCAATATTATGTACAGTATTCAGCTATGGACTATTGAATAAGTACTAGGCAACTACCCTGTAATTTGATTCCCGCCCTTCCTTGGCATTCAGTGAATATGTACGTATGCATGTGTCCACAGGTCTGCCTGCACGTGCACCCACGGTGCGTATGTGTAATATAAGGCCAAAGGTGGCTCAAAGCCAAGCATTGAGTGTGGTTCTGTTCCGTTATCGTTTTGGGCTATGTAAAACTCTGGACTAGATGCTGTGGTTGTGTGGCTTGAGGAATATATGTATGTACATATGCTCTACAAATAAAAAATAAAAAAAATACTAGGTGCTTAGAACCGAAGTAAATACAAGGCCACAATGCTATGTGCAAGGCTATAGGTAAGCCAGCCGCTAGAGATATGTGTACAGATGCAGCTACACACATATGTATATATGATAATGTATCGGACGTTGAGCCAACGTTTGGGTGTGGTCCGTGGGTCCGTGGGTCAAATATAGTAAGCCGTTGCGCTGCCTGCTGGGGAAAATCTCTTAATTCTCTCTCCTCCTCCGCAATGGTCGCCTCTTCCCCCCCCTCCACCGTCCTATATGTGAAGAATGGCTTCCGTCGAGGATGTCGAGCGGCTGGCACTCGACTTGGACGATGTCTGTGGCGGCTCCATATCCTTGCTCTGGTCCAGGTCAAGATCGATCACCAGGCAGTCATAGGACGGTGGTGGCAGCTCGAATTTCAACACGCTTTCATAGCTGGGAGGCAGTGTGTCCACAATGCGCAGCACATCGTTTTGGGAGTTGATCTGGCGGGGCAAAAGGAATTCCAATTAAAAATCAGCGTCAGGATCTTAATGTCTCTGCCTCTACTCACATGCGACATTGCTCCGTTGGTGGCTCGATTGCCGGCCTCGTCGATGGGCCCTGCCCAGATGCAGACGCCCATGCGGTGCGTGACATAGCCGCAGATGATCACGCTGATCACCAGCATTCCGATGCCCAGCGCAAAGACCAGCCAGCGCGACTCTACGCTGTTGTCGCGCAGGTTCTTCTCCAGCTGCAGGGCGCAGAGGATCAGGACGGGCACTGCCACCATGGCCACCAATAGATCCACTATCGGACGCTGTGTGCTAGGGCCGGCGTTTAGCGGGGCCCGGCCCATCCCTGCGTGGGACCCAAAGCTATGGCTGCTGCTGTTCGGCGTCAGTGTAGATCGGGCCACGACTGTATTGTGGTTCTGTAGCACCATGCTGAAAGGCAGAGAGGGGGTGACACAGATAATTAGTCAGTCTAGTCTCATGTTTATTCGATGGGAACTTTGGGTAATTTTTAACGCTCAATGAATGGCTTTGAGACCCGAGACCCTCTTTTGATGGCCCGATTTCTCGCCCTTATGCTGGCAGTAGTCGGTGAGATAGTCAAACAATAGCTGCTTAGTCCCTCACATATTAGTACCACTATCACTATTACTATTACTATTACTATTCCTATTACTATTACTATTACTAGTGGTGTGGCGAAATGTTGTACGGGGTCATACCTGGGATCAAAGGCGTTAATCAGCCACAAGTCACAGACGGGGCGCATTTCGATATCGGTTTGAGATTCTCCCTCTCGTTCTGTGTGATTTGTTTCGATTGGTATCAATTGATTAATTTATTGCTGCCGTTATTCAGTTTTAGTTTCTCAATTGCACATTGATTCAATGATTTCAAAAAGAAACCTTTTGCGTATGGATATTTGCTCTTGGATATCTGATCTTCCCGAGAATCCATTGGGGGAAAGTTGGAAGTGCCCAAAGTGGGACTAGAGATCCAGTTGTGAAGAGTTTATCCACCACGGAGAACAGTTTTTTAATGGCAATGATTAAGGTAGGAATTTGATACTCCTTCAGCTTTATTAGAGCACTGCATTTATGACTCCTATTATTCACCGGCTGGAAATCTCGGCCATAAGCATGCTACAGCTGAGAACAGCTGAGAAGATAAGCGCATCTAGCGATCAGCAGCGAATGAAAACCAGATGAGATCAGTGGGATCGCTCGATGCGGTGCAAACTTGTGTTGCTCGTCTCCCTGTTTTCCCACATCATTCGCAGTCGGGCAAGCTTATCAACGGGCAATGTAAGGAGGAGAGATTGGTGCCAGGAGAGAAACTGGGGCTGGCTCGCAGGGGAAGGGTTCACTTTACACCAGCGATAAGGAGAGGCCACCGACTGCACGTGATATGAGCTATTATTATGGAAAACACTTTTCAACGCATTTTATTTGCACTTCGGTTGCCATGGCCGTCAATTAACACTTGAGCATTGGGTTTCGGATTCGGATTCGGATTCGGTCTCGGCTTCGTTTTCACAGGGAAAAACAACAACAGAAATTAAACACGAGTCAGCTTGGTCGGGCTGAAACCGATTTGGGGCGAACTGGACCGGTCAAGTCTTTGAATCCAACTGGAAAAGCGTCCCACACAGCCGAGGCCAGCGAGCATAAGCGAAATTGTATGTACGTCGAGTGATGGACTGCTGACTGGCGAGGTACCCAGGAGTTGCCATACTGCGGGGGTACATATACCAGTGAAATATGTCTATACCTATGTGCACCCGAATCCCCAAAGAACCGAAATGCCCAAACTGCCTTATGCTCAAGGGGTAGAGCGAAAAAAATCATTAAATTGCATTTCAAGAATGAAAAGCGAAGCAGAAAATACTTTTTGTCAATGCGGTCGTGTGCGCAGTCCGCATAATACCAGCGGGGTGGGTGGTACTGGCGAGGGGAACCCAAGTAGATGGTATAGGGTAGAGGAGGGGGAGGAGGAGGAGATCTGGTAATTGCAAAAGAAAATAATGATAGCAGGGAAGTTATTAAGGTTCTTGTCGGGCTTTATCTAGACGCGACACAAAAGCTCCAGCAGAAACAGAGCCAACGTAACCGGTTGCCACCGGCTCGGATCGGCTCGGCTCGGCTCCCCTCATTCAATATATTTTGAACTTTATCTGAAAGTTGTCTGAACTTTGCCAGCGATACTGCAGAGGAGATACCGATGCCGATACCGCCAAGACACGATGCAAAGGCTCGTGAATAGCGCTGCAAAAGTTAAAGTTATGGAAAATGGACAAAGCCAAGGATGAGCTGTCTCCCCTGGACCCCGCTTGGGCCCTCTTGTTTGTCTACCTATGCATCCCTCGACTGCTCACATGACAAATGCAAATACTATATGGAAATGTCCATAAGTCTGCATCATTATCAGTCCAGACAGCTTCGCACTGATAAGACGCCTCTGTCCCCGCTCTTCCGTGGCAGGGCCTGTCCTCAAATACATTCATACATACATACATGCATTCGAATGTACAACCGGTTGTAACAACTTTGTCATTCGCCCTCGTTCTGGTCGTACCGTACCCACTACGAGGAACTTCTCGCTAACAGTTCCATTTGAATGATTTAGTGCCCCAATGTGGGGAAGTTGTCAACGAATCAACGAATTTATGAATCATTTGCCGGTTTTGGGGCGAGGACCCAGTTCTGGATCAAAGAGCCGTTACAAAGATGTAAGGACTTCCTTCAATTTACGTAAGTGAGCCGTTGTCCGAAATCAGGGCGCAATAACCCCCTTCCCTATATTTGTACTCGTTGCAGCTTTGTTTCGTGGGGATCGGTTTTTGGATAAACATACATACATACATATGTATGTATATATTGTATGCACATTAGGAAATTCTTAGAATTCTCTTCGAATTTACTTATGCATAATGTGTATGTATATATATTTTATTTTATTTTATTTTATTTTTATTTGTTCAAGCTTCTTAAAAATTTCCATAAAAGAAACTACTCGTATCAATTGTTTATGGTATTTATTGTAATTTTCGCCTTTCTTTGGCAGAAAACAATTGCAGACACCGATACAGGTATCTTACGTAAGAGTTGAAGATACAAATACAAATCATTGCTTGAGCTATCAACTTCCGTCTTGCGTCAGAATCTGTAGACTTCCGCTCAGGGTCTAGCTCTGCGCCCGCTACCCCTTGCCCATTGCCAGTGCCAGTGCCAGATAATATGCCAAGTACTACGTGCCCACAAGAATTTTGAATAATTTTTGCATATTTTCACTTGTGAATGAAGAGCATCTCATCAGCATCAGCATCAGCTCGAGTCAATGACCAGAGGCATGCATGTAAATACATACATTCGTATGTACGTGTACTTGATAAACTCGTATAAATGATCATATAGGGAGGGTACTCAAGGCAGAACAAGGCAGTTTCCCAGGCTTGCTAAATAGAAAATCTCGATACGTTATTGCATGTCACCACCAGGCACGTAGTCGTCAAAGTGTCATCTGCCTGTGACTCTGACTCCGACTCTGCCTCTGCCCCTGCCTGACGAAACGAATAAATCGTCTAAAATACAAATTAGCCTTGTGACTCTAATAGACATACACGCCCACAAAAAATGCCACCATTGAGGGAAACAGGGTAAAAAGTATTTTTTATATGGGTCTGGGTCTGGGTATAGTTGTTGCTCTGACCATACTGAGAGTATAGCTTATCGTATACGAGTTTCTCTGCTCGAAATGTGCAATTATTGTACGAGTACTGCGTGATTTTGACTTTGAGAGAATGGAATAGAATAGAGTGTCAGCTTTTCAGCTGGGCACTGGCCCAGAAACCCAATTGGGTCCAAGTGCAAAGATCAGACATAAGAATATATCATTACCGAATAGTAGGTAATACTCGTAAGTAAATTGTATATGTATGCAGATATCGAATTACTGATGACTCTGCTTGACTTTTTTTCGAGTAATGTGCAATTCTCTTTTGAGCAAGCTTTCATTTTGGGTCTTCGGACCAAGACGTTCGCCTTTTGTCTCTTCGTAAGGCCGTACACGGATCTTCAGTCAGCTCGATAGGGTAATGCTTTTTTCTCTGTTAAATTTCTTTCTTTTCTTTAGCTAAAGGTGTGCTCAGAAAATAAATCTACACAAATATCATAAAGATATAAGACAACAACGATATGATTTCCACAAAGTGAGTGAATTTCCCTATTTGCTTAAATGGGAAATGCGTCATATCCCAGCCCCAGACGTTCAGTTCATATGATATAGGTGCTGCATGGTGAGGTACTTTATGTGTTTCAATTGTTTTAGATTCATATAATAAAGTCGGTAAATGTTGACGATGCTCCCGACCTCCCTCACCATTATCGGTCGTGTGGCAAGCCATAGAGCATACAATCATACAACCACAACAGCCGCAATGTTTTTAATTGTGACGACAAGAACAAGAACCATAAAACTAAAGCAGAGACAAAAGACGCCTGACGAAACAAACGCCCACAATGCGGAACAAATTCTTGGGAATCGTCTGGCCTACTTAGCAAGGGAGTCACTCTGATATATGTAAGTACGTATACGTATGTATGTATTAGTTCGCTTATGTTTCCAGTTATACCGTACGTAGATGTGTCTGTGCATATGAGCCTTCCATACATGAACCAGAATGAAGCAATGACGATGATTCCCCACAGGCCGATCCAACCACGGAGAGTATTATTAATGTATTAATTGATCGGATCCGAGTGTTGTTAAATTGTGAATGGGCGAATGTGTCAACCGTTGTTGATGCCTTTTGATTGACCAAATTGCCCGAGTGTCGAGGGAGGGTGGATGGCTCCCTGCAAAGGGGGGGAACTTCTCATTTAAAGCTGAACATATGTATGTACAATGCACATTGTGCATAGATCCCTATAATCTCTTAAGCTTTTGCCAACCCTCTTTCTTCCGTAGTTCCTGGCCATAATTGGAACAATAGTTGATACGAAAATTGTTTTTAATTTAATTTCCCCTCTTTTGCTTTAGTTTTCTGCTGGACCACCCAAGAAAATACATTAACTTCATACATGTATGTATGTATACATATGTATGTTCATACATATATGTATGTATGTACATATATAACAACTAATAAAAGTCACAAGATAAATGAATTCTATTCTGCTATCAATAAATTTTATTTATCTGTTGTTTCTGGCTGATGATTCGAATTCTCATTCACATACATACATACGTATGTACATACATTCATATGTACATAAAAATATGTACATTTAATATGAATGTTTTTGTTGAAACTTGGAAAGATTTTTAGTTCTGCCATGTTAAGAAATCTCAGTGGGAGTTATCTGTGTTTCTGTGGCATCTTTCGCTGAATGATGCAACTTCTTTCCGAAAACCGAGCGATACTATCACTATCGAAAGGCAAAAACACCTGTTTTTGTTATTTGCATTGCCTTTGGGATAGTTCGAATCTTCTTCGCTTCCCAAATTGCATGGCATGGCCCACATACACCACCACGCACATGTGTACACACTAGAGCAGAGAGCATCATTTCCGTCTCTGTCTGTCTCCTCCTTTCCTATTTTGTGAATTTTATTTATAGACGTGGGATGAAGGGTGAGGAGTAAACATGTTTGTCGGCATTTCGTACTCACTTGAGAATTCCTCTGTTCGCTTAGCTTCTCTTCTCGCTCTCGTTTCAACCAAACACACTCACTCTCTGTTTGTATATCTTTGGGGGCTGGCTGCTTCTGCTTCTGCTCTGCCCTGCTCTTCTTCAAATCGAGCTGTCTTTTCCGCACATTTGAAAACAACAAAAAACAGACACAAAAACAAAATGTACAACAACAGGCCCGAACGAAAATGTTGTGTTATTATTGAGAATTTTGCACGCGATTCGATTGATTTGCCACAAAATCGGTGCAGCGGCAAGTTGAATGGACTGTCTATCTGTGCTGGCTCTGGGTGTACTCGTAGTGCTCCTCCTGGCGTTGGTTGGGGTCCTGATCCTCGCAGCTGTTGCCTACTCTCACGCAATGGATCCAATGCCCGTGAACCATTACAACTACGCCACTATACTATGAGCAAGTGGTTGATGGTCGTGGAGAGTGCGCTCTCCTCAGCCAGGATCTCTGTCGATTACGTTCTGTTGAACTTTGGACAGCAGTGGGACGCGAGGCGAACACAAGAGCAATACAACCGAAGACGACCGGTATAAGCGTAGGGAACACCGTTCGCGCACTGCGAATCTACAAAATTTGTGATATTTATTCCTCCTTTCTTATGGGTTTTCGAATTAATCGCGGAGATCCGATCGGGATGAACCAGGGCGAGCATTGACTAAGCAGCAACTGTGCCGATCGCTTTTGCGTCTGCTCTGGCTTCGACTCTCTCTACCCACGTCTGCTGCTCACGTCGACGTCGCACAGTGGGGCCATTGTAACGGTTTTCCCCCAATATCATATCTTCTAAACTAACTAACGAGCTAACCATCACAATCTGAGAAGTTTTGGAAAGATATTTCCCTAAGCTGTAGAATAAAGAAAAGCCTCGGGATTCTTCGAACAGATACATAAATAAACCAACATTCAATACATTCATGCAAATAAATTAAAAGTTATATATTTGTACTTATTTCCGAAATGTTTATAAAAATCTGATCATTACAAATACACGCCCAATACGATATCGCTTTTTTTCATTATTTTTAGACAGCTTTTAAATGAAAAAAATTTTGAATAAATAAAAATGGGGTTAACAAATTGATAGTCTCCACTGTGCGTCGACACACAGTCAATGACGTTTTTGTCGCTTCTGTAGAAGATTCTCTGATGTTGCTGTTGTTTCTATTGTTGCTCAGCTTTTGCTCTCTGTCAGATATGCGCAAGGCATGGGCAGAAAGGTGCCGATCGCTATGAATGGCATGCCAGAGTATAATTTGCATTCAATCAGACACAAAGTTTTGTTGAGAGCTGAAAAGCTGTTCATTGAATAAATAAATCCAGCTCTTAATGGGATTTCCTCTGTACTACCCTTAAGAAAATAGAAATCTCCGTCATGAAAACCACAATAGAATTTCACGTTCCAATGTTCAAGTGGTGAACAAGTCACTGGAATGCCTATTCAGAGATGGCATCACTAGAACAAGGCGCACTCTCTTGTATCACAATTTTCATACCTACCAGGGTAAACTTATAACACGATATGGTTATCTGAGTGACTGCCTCTTTTTGAGTAGAATATGTAGAATACACAAGGAGAGCAGCATGATCATACCTTCTTATTACAGTCCCCTTCCTGTGGTTTACTCTCTAGGTCTGCAGAGGGTCATGTAGTCCGGAGCTCAAGAGCTTTGACGTGATCGGCACGCTCTGAACACTCTGCACCCACACTGCACAATGGAACCAAAGACCAACAAATTAAAATACATACATATGTATGATTGAAAACTAAGTAAAAGTTCCTAATGCACATCCTTGGTTACTAGAACATAATGGATGGACAGCTTTACAGCTTTTAAACACTCCTTCTCCACGTTGAGAATGTCCTCATAAATCCGATGGGGAAGCGACTCGTATGTAGATAATGTGCATATATTTCCAATATTCCATTACACACAGACTGTCAGACCGTTATTATTTTATCTTTCCACAAACTATTATTTCTCGCTCACTCCGCCAGGGATCGTAAGCTAAATGTGGATATTTGCGGGAGAGAGAGTGAGAGAAGATCACATGACAGGAGAGCCACTGAGAATTAATTTCTTTATTCTGACTATGATAACGATCTGATCGACGTCTGCCATCTAGTAATCTGACCAATCTGTTAGATTTTGTTTTCTCGTACAGTGGAAGTTTCGATTGCCCGCGAGTGCCCTCTGGCGCAGGAGATGTAGAATCTTAATGGTAGATGTAGAATCTATATCATATGCCTACATATTTACATACTAACTGAGTAACTGAGTACTACGACGTTCCTTCTCGTTTTATTCTGCGAATTTGAGCCTTTTTGTTTACAATAAATTTCAAAGGAAAAAATAAGTTTTGAACTGACTGACTTGATGGCTGATCTGATTGTTTTTTTAAATAAGATTTGTTGAATTCGTTTGTGCGATTAGGTATCCAGTGTTTTGTTTATGTCTGGCTATATAATGAAAAAAAAAATGTTATGTTATTTTTGCTATCGGTTGAGCAATGGATCTCAGATTTCAGCTTCGTTGCCATGACTGAAGATATGGACACACACACACACAAGAATGAATAGAAAGTAGAAAAAAGGGCAAGCGCAGCCTAAGAGACAGACGGCGAAGCTTCATGCATATGTACATACATATGTACATATATTTTCGAGAAACTTCTGACTTGGCAAATTATCGCTAAAAACCGAATAAGCTCCCCTAACTCTGCTATAAAAAAAACTAGATAATATAAAATTCGCCCTGAAACTAAAGAAGCTGTGCAAGCCATTATTTTTAGAATGATTTTTGCTATTCAAGCCATTTTCTGAGTGAGCAATTTGTACAAAATATCCAAGTCTTTCAAAAATTTTGGAATTTTATAAGTTATTAATTTAGCAAGCTGAAGTGGCGGAAGTTTCCACTGTGCGTCGTTTGACCCTGGCTTCTTTAGTATCAATTAAGATCAATTTCCGAATACCATCAACGATAAGAGTACAGAGTACAAGAAAATACATACATACATACATATGTACATAAATATGGGCATTTCCATGATGTAAAGTGAAAAGAAATAAAGCGTGGTTTTATTTGTACAACAGGAATAGCTAATGAATCTTAATTAGCCCTATAATTGTTGCCAAAGTTGATTTTGGTCAACTGGAAAATTACATGTAAATATGTACATAGGTACATATGTACATATGTATGTATATGCATATATTCTGTATATATATTTCTGTTACAGAAACAGCTGAACAAACAAATGTGCAAGTAAGATTTACATTTATTTGTTGTACATTAAGCAGAAGCTGCCATATATCCAATATCAGGCAATATGGATTACTGCCACAGGTTTTTTTTCTAAGCCAATAACATCTGATTCCTTCTTCTGGCTTTTACATCCCCTTCGATCAGTGGTAATCATGGGCGTACACATATACATGTATGTATGTATGTATGTATGTATGTATGTATGTAACATGCTCACCTTTTAAGGTGTGTTCTGGCTCGCCCAAGTCTCACCTTTAGTTAGTACACCTCGGTTCTAGCTTTCTTGCTCTCATTGAGGTCGCAGCTTCTTTGCTTTGCTCCCGGCAGCGCGTTGATAAGAGATGCCGTTACTGTAGGCGTTGCCTTTGTCGCTTATCTGATTGCCAATGTGACACATTGAGCAGACAATGGGCAAACGCCTGCGTGGATGTGAGTATGGTTGCTGGCTGCTGGCTGGAGAGTTGTTTGCTTCGCGATCTGCACACGCACACAAAAAGCGCAGTCACCTACCTGATAAGGCAGGCTCTTCCTCCCGCACTTTTGGCGTTTCTTCGCCCATAACTGAAAAAACAATTCCCCTACTAAGTACTTGCTGGGAAAGTGGTAAAGTTTTGCACTTACGAGTACATATTTGTCTATCTTGTGCTGCCAAGAATCTTAGAAATATATGATTTGGATATATGTATGTATGATCCCAAGGAATTTATGTACATATGTATGTATGTGTGAATAATGGAGGTTTGGGCATACCTAAGCCCTTAAGATTCCCACGAATCCCCGCCATACCTTTTGGCTGCTCTTATCAGTTCCTATAGAAATCTGTTGAATTGGCACAATAAAATCCCGATTGCGTCATTGCTGATTTCGTTAATCATGGTAGTGAAATCAAAATACATTTGGGTCAATGGATTATCAATGCAGGGTACATGTGACACATCAAATAGTCAATTACCTCCGATACGGCAAGCAACCGATGAAGTTAACATATGTATGTACATGCAGAGATGTCAGGATGATATCCGTACCGTTACACTGACGATAGTCGAAGTTCGATGTCCACACGAGCAGTGCAATGACTCGGACAAAATAGATCACAGATCAGAAATCATTTCCAGGTAGGGAGTGGACAGATTTGTCGACAAACAGAGAGAACCCGCAAGCGGATAGCCCCATTTAAGGTTTTATGGCAGATACGTGATCGGGCTGTTGCCCTCTCACCCATCTCCACCAATCAGGGCTAGTCCCACATTGAGTCGGAAAAACTTTTGCAAAATAAAATGCTGGTCACGTCCCAAGTACATATGTACAAAAAAATATCTGCTTCTGTATCTAACCTATTGCTGTGGCAGAGCAAAAGCCTGCCAAAGCGAATAAGCGACCAGAGGCACAGGTAGGCAATAGATAAAACCGGCCATATTCCAAAGACAAATTGATAACACAACCATCTTTATTGCGCTTGTGCGGGACGGGAAGTCGCATCGTTTGGGCTTATCGCAGCCTCACTGAAAAAATAAAGCAAACAACAGCCACCACAGTCGGTTATCAGGGGGCGAGGGAGAGACGACTTTACGGATGCACACACTGATATCATGTGGCACAACATGTAGTTGGCTTATTGACTTGGGGCCCGAAGCTATAAAAGATACTATGTTATACATTTTTAAGAATTAATCGTTCTTAGTACAAACATAGCACCATCAGGTGCACCATCCCGACTGAGCTGCAGGAACAAGGTAGAGTGCACAGCCCTAGCAGTTTATATAAATTAGTATACTGAAACTGATACATTCTTCTCCCAGTATTACATTATATTTTGGTTAATATATACTGGCTTGGGATTGTGGCTTGAAAAGGGACTAGGTATCTGTGTTCTGTAGAGCCTCTAGCCTCTAGAACCGCTTTTTGCCTGGAGCTGACGCGGATGCCTGGTTGCTTTCACAGATATAATTTAGGGCTATAATTTGGGTATATATTCACATTTTTCTCGATATTACTTTTTTTCGATACACATATGTATGTACATACATATGTTGCTTAAGAGTTGCGAGCTAGCGAGCATTTGGCTTGTACACAAACGGTTCGTTACGATGCCAGTGCCTACTTTCAGGCTGTTCATTTCAATAACCATTGATCGAGAAGCGCTGTACAATGTACATTTAAGGAGTTGTCTCTGAGCTTTTACTTGATGCAAATCACTTTGGGTCGTAACTGAAAAAAGCCGTTCCAAGCCCAGCTGTGAGTCGCGGTCCTCTCGCAGGAAGTCCAAATCCTGAAGTACTGAGATCTTGATGAACCGGAACAAAAAAAAAAGAAAACGAATAACCACCTTAAAGGCACACAGTGGGCGGGTGAAGCCTACAATCAAACTAAACTTGGACCTGAATAGACGCAATATTATACTATAAATTAGCCAGTTCTATATAAGATTCTATATGAATGATTTTCAAAAACGTTACTTTGTTTCCTCGTGGAAACACGAAACTCATTTAAAAAAAAACGTTGTATGGAGCCTAGGTCCCTGCCACAACACAAACACTGCAAGGTTTTTCCAACAACGAAATTTGGTTGGTTTTTGAAGTTCATCTAAACTCGAGTGAAGCAAATAGACCTCTGCCCGCAAAGGTCGCAATAGTTAAACAATAAATTGGGCAATAGTAGAGCGTATTCACCGTAGTTCACCCGTGCTCTTTTTCGGGCATAATTATTCTTTTTTGTTCTACTTTTATATTTGGCTCGACAATCAACTGGGAGTTTTCCCGTCTTCCTTTTGTGTAGCTCTGATTTCTTCTTGTTGGCTTAGCAGTTTTTTTCTCTTGTGTAGCTATGGCCATATGGGAGGGAGCTGGTGCCACCTGTTGACACTGCACTACGTATGTACATAGCTGTTCGTAGTTTACTGATAACTTTAGATTGTCAGATTTTAGTTGGCGACATGCATGTCGGTTGCCTGAAATATTAAACAAGTTATTAAACATTCATACATTTGTGTGATGAGTAAACGAACCGAGTAGAACAGCCAAGAGACACCATCGAAGTGACTGACAGTCTGCTCCGTGCCTTTCCATTTCACATTTCTTGCGATTGCGGTCCTGCGAGTATTTTTCAGCATGCGCTTCTACTATATCATATCGCTGGGAATTCGCTTTGTTTTGGTTTTGATGTTCTTTGTTTTTCGTGCCTGCAGAGTGGTTGCTGAAAACTTGTCCTGCTGACTTGCATCGCATCTACGTTGGCCTCCATGTGCTCTAAATGACTAGCGTAAAGACACATTATTATATTTATTTAATCAAACACGCTTTTTTTCCAGGTTCCATCCAGCTGATTTTAAAAACAAATATAGCAATTAGGGATGTGGAATATGTACCGATATGCAAACCATGTCGATAAATGGGCGAACTAGCAGCCGATGGTATTTCCAGCGATATTGTCGATTAATATCGAATTAATAGCAGACCTTTTACTTGGCGCGGCTTTGCTCTCGATATCGGAATATACGAAATCAGACAAATTTACACTTGCAGGCGCAGGTTGTTACGTTATTAGAGTAGGTAAATTATGATTATGTCTTCGATGACGACCAAAGCCACCAACTTTTGTAAATCAACAGAATTCTGCACACGTTACAGTCGTTTTGTATGGCTAAAGGGGTAAGCGATTGAAAAGAGATTTTTGAGTGTGCTGTAGATAATCTCGACAACATTTACACCGTTTTTATTGCAAAAGAATAGAACAGCAAACTACAAATTGTGAAACATTATTATGTGGACTTAATTTTCCCGCTTTAATTAAAGACATACGAGAAATTGCACGTATGTATGTATGTATATATGTATCTATGAACGACATAATTTTTGTGGATACAGAGTAACAGCCAGTTTGCGAAATTTCAGTAATGATTGTGCACAGAAATATTTAGAACGAGTACGGATATTTAAGTCTGTATATCGTAATTCTACGACATCTAGAAGCTTTACAATATGCTGTGAAAGTTAAACTTTGTTACCTATGTACATATTTACATACATATTTGTGCACAAATGAATAATTAAAAATGTAATTGAGTGTAGCAAAAATATACAACAAAAATGGTTTAATGTTCAATAATAAAGTTTTTTAAAATAAGCATTCCACACTGGAGTAAATATTTCAATGGACTATACCCTTTTTGTACAAATAAAATCCTATTTAATTAAAGTTAAATAAATAAAGTATTTCCAACGATTTGTGTGCCTCTGCTCTGAGGTTTTTAGATAAGGTTCCCAGGTTCGGTCATATTTTCACTTGGACCGCAAGCCCCGTCCCGACTTGACCGCAGTGATAGCGCCTTATCACTATTACTAAGTACTAAGTACGAGTGGATCCTGAAACACATGGAACACTTATGATGAATTCAAAAGTAAAACCCATTTTTGTTTATTTTTATTAGCTAGGAATAATACGAGTTTCTAATTATGGTTTTAATATATTTACGTGCGGACTAAAGATAAAATGTTGACTGATATAAAGAGTTGTACATGAATAAATATATATGTACATATGTATGTATGTATGCACAAACATATGATACATATGTATGTTCACTCAGAGAAACGTGGCACAGTATAAAGAAACAGACCAATATTTAAATTAAATATTCGGTTTTTAAATGAAAATTTAGTACAATTAAAAATAGTTCACTTTGTCGGAAAAAATCTGTTGGTACCTATCCAATTTAAAAACTATAAATGTGTAAATATAGCCGCTTCAATATTTGCTCTGGGTGTTGGTGTAGTTGTGTCATGGGAAAACTGAAAATAATGAGTTATGCTGCTGTAAGATGGATAAAACCCTGCTTGCTTGGTGCACCGCTCTCTTAGGTTTTCCAGCTTAGAGAACCTCACTCAGCATAACACCAAAGAGAGAGCAAAGGAAAGAGTGAACGAATAAGCCCACATTATTGGACCCGGCTGAAGTGGCACGACCAGGACCAATTGACTGGCTTGCAGCTTGTCGTGCGCCCCGTCTCCACCCAATGGGACGCCGCATTACCTGTGCCAGTGCCACATGCCACCACCCTGACCTACACAGCAAGCGGCCAATCAGCGAGTAGGCGGTGCAAGCCGGAAGGCCAGCCGATTGGACGCTGCCTTCAGCAGCGCCAACTGAGCGCAAGCGAAAGAGAGAACACGACCACGAGCGCAAGAGAACCAACGCCAACACGGCAATCAATTGCTGAATTCAAAACCAGCGAGAGAAAGAGAGAGACAGAGAGAGCAAGCGAGCGATTTTTTGTTATATTTCTACTTCTTTATTTTCTGAGCTCGGGTCTCGGCTCTGCTGCTGCTGCTGCTCTGCTCCCACTGATTGCTCCGTTCCGTTTCACGGGTTAAGTCGCGCTGGCGGCCACACTAAGTGTCAGTAACGATTTAGTACGACCCGCGAGCGCACCTGCTCAACCCACCCACACATGCTCGTGTGCCCGCCCAGATATCCATCCGCATATGTGTAATCTCTTTTTTTTTTAACAACTATTTTGCCCGTGCTTCTGTGTCTGTGCCTGTGTGTTTGTGTGAGTAGAAACAGTTAGTTTAATAAAACAAAAATTTAAATTTAAAAAAAGGCGCCAAAAATTGCTACTTTGAAAAGTGAACTGAAAAGTGCTGTAAGAGGAAACCAAAACCGATCCAAATAGTTAAAGAATATCCTCGAAACCCTCAGCATATACCTGGCAAACTTTAAAAAACATTTACAAAAGTTATCCCAGAATTTCCAATTCCATGTGCCCATTGAGATATGTTTGCTGCTGTTATTTCCTATGTGAATTCTCGAAAAAAACAAGAAACGGGGGGCCCGTCCCCGGCCCAGTGGAAAAGCAATCGAGCCCTTCATGGGCTCTATGCAAACAATAAATAAAAACATATGTACATGAATATGTACAATGTATGTAAATTAACAAAGTGTAGTGCAAAACGAAGCGCAGAGATCATCTATACGGGGCATGCTCGACAGCAACTAATTCCAGTGTTAATTTTTGTGACTAATTTTTCGGAACGAGAACCCCGATCTAGCGGGGAAGAGTCGGAACGGAGCGAGCTTGCAGCGCCTCAAAGTAGGCATCGGAATCACACGTGCATGCATGTACATGTATGTATGTACATGTATCGACACATCGATCCTCTTCCGTTCTGTTCCACTCTGTTCCCCGCTGAATGAAACAATCAGTTATGTTCTGTTGTTACGAGTAGTGCCAAAATCAATCAATTTTTGATATAGATTCTATCGGTTATGTTTTTTGTTTTTGTGGTTCCAGAGATAAGGATTTACGGATGAATGAACAAAACACTTACCAGTCGATAAGCGCCCTTCAGCCGCAGCCTCAGCCTCAGCTTCAGCTTCAGCCCGCACTGTAGACTGATAAAAAGGACAGAAAAGAGAAGGAAGGGAGCAGCAAAGATCAAAGTAAACCGATCCCAGGGCCCCGCCGAATGCATTTGCATCTATTGGCCAGCGACCCGACAGCGCAACAGTCCAGCAGCAGCAGCAGATCCAGAGGAAGACCCAGTGGCCGCCGCCCCCATACGGGTGCCTCCTCAGCAGCAGCAGCAGCAGCAGCAGAGCCGCCAGAGTCCACCAACCCCGATCCCGCCGCCAGCGACGCGGGCCCTGCCACTGTGGCGCCCGTCAGCATCGCCGGTCCCGGCCGCCTGGCGCGCAGCATCAACGGCAGCAGCGTCGGCAGCCACCACCCACACTCGTATTACCCCCCCTATCCACACCACTACACCCACAATCCGCATTCGCATTCGCACCTGCAGCACCTACAGCATCCACACCATCCGCACCCCGCGCACCCGTCTCACCACAGTATGGTGACATCCTCCACCTCGCCCACCGGAAACGGCTGGACCACGCCGGGCGACTACAAAGGGGCCACGGCCGCCACGGCCCCGGCCGCCCCGTCGGTAGCCACTGCCGCCACAGCATCTACCGCCGCTGCCGCTGCCGCCGCCGCTGCCGCATCGGTCATGTGCGAGGTCCTCGTCCAGCCCTCGAGCAGTGCCAGTGTGGGCAGCAGCTCGCCAACAGGTGGCGCCAGCAACGGCACGGCCCACAGTGGACACAGTGGTGGTGGCAACAGCAGCAGCACCACAACCACCACCACAGCCACCACCACCAACAACAACAAAAACAACAGCAGCAACAACAACAACAATGCAGTGCATCAGGACCTGCTGTGGATGGAGAGACTGGTGCTGAAGCGGCAGCAGGAGCATCCCGGGGAGCTAGGTGAGTAGGGAGGGATGGAGTGTTGTCCAAGGGGCGGATGATCATATGGCATATGGAGAGCAGGGCAAAGGCCACCCACTGAGTATTAACCAAGTACTAAGTACGAAAACCTTAACTGTTATGCACAGCCAGAAGAGAGGAAGAATGGGATCAATACTCGATCTCCGTCTCTCCCTGAAATTCTCTGTACAAAAATGTACCGTATACTGTATATACTGTATAAACAATAAACAGTATAATTCTGTTCAGATATTATTTTCGAAATTTATTGCAAGTTTCATAGTTCAACCATTTCACATATATAGTAATTGGATTATCCCTGATGAGAACACCCATTAAAATCAGCTAAAGATAATTTATTCTGTATTGCAAGAGTATAGTCATGTTTTCCGTCTCTTATGTATCTCCTATAAGTGAGATGATCCCTAATAAAAGTTCTTCCATCTTACACAAAGATCTTTGCAGGCCAAGCACAAAATTAAATTCTGACTTTAGTAACGTAAAGTCTGGTCATATTTCGGCTTATATGTATGTTTGGAATTTCTACGTTCGCTTGTTGCTGAATCAATGCAATGCAATCAATACAATCAATGCCCTTAGAATGTAAACTTATGAAATTAGATTGAAAATTGCAAACCATTTTGCAGATGAATTTAGCAAATTAAAATCCGAGTATGCCTTTGACCCTCCGTACTGAATATTAAATAGAGGAAGATTTCGGGAAGATTATGAATGATTTGTCATAGAGCTTTGCCGTACAACACCCTGAACCTAATCAGAGCTTTGGATAGAGCCATCATCCCATTGATTATTAAGAATTGCTTTCCTGCACTTGCAGACGTATGTACTTATGTATGTAGTTCGGACCCAGCTAGGTTTCCGATATTCCTTTCATTCCTTTCTGGTTGTTGGGGCAAAAAGATACAACTTTAGCTCGTGTCCAGCCTAAGATTGAGGGGATCACTGATGGATAACCCGATCCCAGTGCGGCAGCGCACATTCTTTGCCGTCTCTTGCCACATCCTTGCACATGCACTTCTGGGGCTTCCTCTGCTCCATTATGAACTTTATCGTCATCATTATCCAATTCCACAGCTTGTCGATGTCAACGGATGATGATGTCAAAGTTGTCCCCTTCTGCTGCCAGCGATGATGATGAGGCAAGGCATGAATATGCGTAAATTGATATCAATAATTGTTATTGATATCAACGCACGAGTCTTTGGCCTTTCCTTGCTTGAGCTCCCCCCACCCTCTTCGCTGCCTCTTGAACTTTCCTTTCAGCGAGATATCAATGACCCGAAATGAAAGCTGCTAATGAAATCTCAGCTCATCGTTCAGCCCCTCCTCGCCAAGTCGAATCTGCCCAGAGACCTCAATAATTAGCTAGTGATCCAGTTTCTCATACTCTCATACTCTCATGTCTCTCTGACATGTCCTCCTTACAGAAAGCAGCGTACATACATACACACATATGTGCATATCCTTACCAAACTATTCATAACTTTTGCTCCTCAATGAAGTTGAAGTGCTACAGCAATATCGAATTGCACCGATCGACCCCTTGCAAGATCGACCCCTTGCGATGGGGTTTAGGATCGAGAAGTATTTTTCTAGGCAAAACTATCGTCGAATCGTTTGACTTTATTTTCATTTTGCATACGAAAGCTCAGCATTGCTCGGATTCTCCAGGAAGGCAAGTGCCACTGATAGGAGAGTATCAGGAGGCATTCAAAAGTGTTTAATCAGCAAGAAATGATTTCGATTTCGGTTTTTGATCATTTAAATTTCAATGATAGATTTTTGAGGCCCAAATTAATTTGTTATCCAAAACAAATGCCGAACTGTCAGTCATTTAGCTGCTCCACTTGTTCTGCCCAACGCAACCCTGCCCAGCCGCCCACAGTAGTTCCGGTTGGCCCACTTTGCGCACCAGGTCAAACGTCAAACGCCAGAAGTCATCTGGAAAAGCCCTTTCCATTCGCACAGCCGTCACTCAGCACTTCTGCAATCACCTCCACATGACGTGGAGTCCCTAGACGGACTAATTAATTATGCACCACCGGATGGCGGGCTGCGGACAGGACACTGGACTCTGGACGGAGGACGCCATCAGCGGACACTCCACTCCACATTGGAAAACAGTCCATGGATGATTGATGGTCACCGGTTTGCTGGGTCTGGGGCTGCTGAGTACTGGGACTGTAAACTGTGAACTGTGAACTGCGAACTCTGAACTGTGGGTGATGGATATTTGGTGGTTTGGGGGTGCAGGCGCGGGGGACAAAAACAAACTATAAATAATTGAGCGTTTTTGCACATTTTGATGGCCATCCAATTATGATTTAATGAACTTAACGATGGGGATCCAAATGCTAATCGAAACATTCCATTCCGCTTGCTCTTTCTCTTGCTCTGGCTCTTACATCTGACATCCTTTTTTGCAGTGCGCACGAGCAATCCTTACTTCCTGTGTTCCGCCCTGCCCTCCCATTGGCGCTCCAATAAGACGCTGCCGCTGGCCTTCAAGGTCGTTGCTCTGGCGGAGGTCGGCGACGGAACCTACGTGACCATTCGCGCCGGCAACGACGAGAACTGCTGCGCCGAGCTGCGGAACTGTACCGCCCAGATGAAGAACGACGTGGCCAAGTTCAACGATCTCCGCTTCGTGGGACGCAGCGGACGAGGTGAGTGCTCCGGTGACGAGCCCCCACGCCAAAAAACATCCTTTAAGCCTAGATTAGAGTGGAAATTAAGCGGGGGAACAGTCCTGCGAAGGTGGTTCCTATAATTGGCTGGGTAATATACCCTGTCCCTCTGGGATCTGTTGGATCCAGTAGTAGTACTATATGTCTGTGGTTGAGCTCTACAACAATAAGAAGTCGGAAATACAATGAGAGCAGCAGCCATTTAAGGGGACATTCACCTTTCGCAATCCAAAGCCCGCTATCTCCTGCCTGCTCCTTCCCACAGTTGGTTCCCCAAGAAGGTCCCGATCCTGGGGAGCGGAAGCTCTCTGGCCCCCTCCCACACCCCAATCGGAAGTGCATTGATTGAGTGACATGCCGAAAGTGTTTTCCTTCTGCACCCTTCAGCCGGTCCACCGCCAGAGGAGTGAGGCTCGAGCACCGATCGATCCGATGGTGGTACAGCAGTCGTCACATTAGGCTGCAGTTGGCGCTGGCCCCGGGCCAACATGCAACACGAGGCGGCACACAAGAGTTGCACTCCATTCAAATACGAGTAATCGTGCATATCCATATACAGATCCATATCCATATCCATACTTATACCCATATGCACTTAGATCGGAGGCGTCACGCAAGGCTTAGGCCTGGTCCGGGCTGTCCTGGTCTGGTAATCGATTTTAACCCACAATTAATGTGGAATTGAGCAGGGGAAGAGGCAAGAGCACGGGCACGGGCACGGACACGGGCACGAGCATGGCTGGCCTGGTCGAATGCTGCATAGAATTTGCAGCAGCAGCAGTTGGCTAATTAGCTGCAACTGTTGCCTGTGTCCCTGTCCCCTGTCTCTGTCCTGCCTCTGCCTCTGCCCCAGCCACAGAGCCAGCCCCAGCTTAGGACTCTCCCTCAGACGAGCCTCCTCCTGCCTCGAATTGCCTCGCTGCGACCTCTGCAAATTGACGGCTCGTGCCGCAAAAGGGCCAAAACAAAATAATTACATCAATGACCCAGGGACCAGCCAGGGACCAACCAACCCGAGAGCTAGAGCCTAACCGAACTGAAGCTGAAGCTGAAACTCAAAGTCAAACTCAAACCGAGACTGAGGCATGCAAATAACAAGCTAATGATGTAAGAACATAAACGCTGACCAAATTGTCAGCGACAGGCAGCAACAGTTCACTTGGATTAATGGTCACGCCCCCACTGCCACTCCCACAGCAACACACAGCAACACACACTCTCCGGTGCAACCTCCTGCAGCCGTTGGACGCGCGGTGGAATCGCGAACGAGCCGCCGGCACGCGGGCAGCCATCGGCGGACATCATGCAGCGATTTCTGATTAGATGACAAAGCGAAAAAACAACAGAAAAAAACAACAGCAAAAAACAAAAGCAAACAAGGAGACCATTAAAACGCCAAAAGGCAAATCGGCACACAAATATCAGTCACCCGAAGGGTAGTCGAAGCCAGGGATACCCTGCAAGTGGGCAAAAGGAACCTTCTATGCAGCTACTTGCAGCTGCAGTTTAAAAGGACATTCGATGTGCATACATATGTATGTGTCTCGTTCGATCCATCACTCCCTGGACGATGTACGGTATCAAACAATACCATTGGCTCCCGCTTAACTTTTTCTCTGGATGATTTCGATGCTTGGTGGTGGGGAAGGGGAGCAAGTGAGACTTGCTTTCCAGTTATTAACTGGGCTGACAGCCCAGCCGTGGGGCGTGGCAACTTAACCGTCTCTCGGCCTGGCCCGGCCTGGCCATGTCATGCGTCGACATGTTTTTAATTTTCCGTCAGCGACAACCAAAACCGAAATCTAAATGTAAACCCCCACCATCTGGTTCTGGATGGATCCGAATCTGAATCTGATGTTGACTCGGACATGGAGCGTAGTGCAGGGGCGGAATGGGGACACTGCATTGCTGGACAGCGCAGGCTCTTTGCAGATCGATGGCTGGCTGATTGGGCTTATCTTATCATCGGGGCTAATCATCATCCCCATCCTCCTCGTGAGCGGCAATCGTATCAAAGGACTTGACTTTTACGGCGATGCCATTTAAACAAAGGACACGCACAAAGGACACGCGCCCAAAGGACTCGCTCTCATGGCAGGGAAGGGGTTGGAAAGCCCGAACGGGTCCCTGATCCGACTTAGTGGTTGAGTAAGAGGGCAGGAGACGTTAGCTGGCTAATAGGATGAATATTTTTAAATACTTAGACAACAATCCGCAGTAATTCTCCCACAGGGACGACCATTGACTTGGAGAGTTCTCATCAAAGGAATAGTACTCGCATTTTCCTTTACTTGTGTATTTGTGTATATTTCTTGGAGCAACATCTTCCAATTACGAAAGTATCGCATGTCCCACATCCAGCGCCAAGCAACTACCGACAGAGCTCCTGTTCAACAGCCACTTTGCTAGTATATAACTTACTACTTAGTAGTTGTTACTGCTCGTGCATGTGTATTTATATATTTATATTTATATCCATGGCGATATCAGGCTGGGAACTTTGAGTGCTTTGCGTACTTCTCCTTTTGTCCATCGGCGATCTTGACCACAGAATCTTTTCACTTCCTTGTGGCACAGTTTCCCAGCAGTTATCAAAGGTTCCATCCACTGGCTCTGACATAACGTACACATATGATATAATGGTATACACATGTGTGTATATTTCTATATTCTGGGTGATATCAGTTGAAAGCTTATCGCTGGCAGCTCGGTGTTCGGTGGCGTTCGTTCCCACAGAGTCGTGGCTTTGTTTTGTTCCCATCGAAAAAGGTTCTTGCAGCACTACGATAACTCAGCTCCCAGCTGGGGCTAGGTTTATATCGGACTCTGTGGATTGCTCATAGCTGTGCGAATTGATTCAGATACTAATTTAGACATGCTTATGGCACATAGTGTGTGCTGCGTACTACATACAGAAGAAGTATTAATATTAATAGATATGCTCGGGTGCTTAGAGTGCGTGAGTAAGTAGATGAGTCGCGGATCGGATGGTGAGCATTGTTCGAGTGCTCTGACTGACTGCAGCTCTGATGATGACTAATTTGGAGTCGGATTCCATTCCCTTGCAACACACCGATCCCCAATGCCCAATGCCCAATCCAATCGCCATCTCCGACTCCAGCTTTAGCTACAGTTCCAGTTCCAGTTCCATCCCTATCCCTATCCCATTGTTAGGTTTGGTTTGGTTTGGTTTGCCCATTATGGTTATTATCGCTCTCATTTCGGGGTCTTTAGAGGCTCTCGTAGCCTGATATTTTATCATTATTCCAAAGACAAAAGCCAGCCCCAAAGGCAGCAATAACATTTTCATATTACTCTAACGAACTTTTACATACGACTTGGGCAATTGGAGATTTGGAGATGGAGAGCTGGATAGATGGATGGATGGATAGATGGAGAGCTGGAGAGCTGGAGAGCAGCTTGCTCCAGTTTGCTCTCATTTGAAAAATTACCCCAAAAGAGGAGCTCGCGCTTGAGGCCTATTTAACAGTTTATTTCTTTCTTCTTCTGCTGCCTTTGATTAATTTGCGTTCACATTTCGATAGATCTTCTTTGAGCTGAGCTGAGCTGAGCTGTGCTGAGCTGAACAGACACGCACGGCAACGATTTCGGTTTCAGTTATCCAATTCTTACGGCGTAATGAAGACATTTCGAAGACGGACCCAAAACGCTTTCTAACTGATGGCCAGCCATTTGGGGTAGCATCTGAGGCCTAAATACCCATTCAGGCAAATGCCTGACTGCGTCTCCTACTCCGCTCCGATTCCAACCCGAGCACTTCGTGGTTTCGTTTCGGATTTGACTTCGGTTAATGAACTTGCCCCCAGATATCAGATTGAGCGATCAAATCTTAAATTACTCGTACAGTCACAGATACAGAGCGGCAGGAAGAGAGAGAGAGAGGGAGAGAGAGAGGGAGAGAGAGAGGGATAGTTTGGGTGGATTCTTATTTGTCTTTTGTCCTTCACTGTTACCAATTGGAAATACTTGCCCAGGCAATACTTACATTGGGATGCATAGCTTCAGGAGCTGTCGATTATGTCGAATCCTGACAACTTTGCCCATCTATTTATGTATTTATATACATATCTACTATGTGCTATATGTGTGGTGCTATTGTTCCTGGCGTTCCCTCTCCCTCTCTGCCTATTGCTTGATCCAAAAACAGTTCCTTTGCGTGGGTGTGCGAGAGAGAGGAAGCGGCAGTTGGATGTGAATGTGGATGCGACTGAGGTTTCTGCGGTCAGCATGGATGGGTTGCTGCCACTCGGGACCTGCATCTGCAACAGCAGCAACAATGTCGCTTTTGTGGGTGTAATTATGAGCCTATGCTTCCATTTGTTTGTTTTTCGACTCACGGAAGAAACTGCACACACATCGGACTGCACAGACAGGCAGGCAATGTCAAAAAGTGCAGAAAGAAAATATTGGCGGAAAAAAAAAACGAAATTCATTTAATGCTTCCCACAATCGATACATTTTGTTGCTTTTGTTGGTCTCGCTTCAAACGCCGTCTAGTCGAGCGGCCATAAATAGTGCAAACATTGACCAAGCCCCGGCCGCAGCCCCAGCCCCAGCCCCAGCCTCAGCCACAGTCCCAGTCGCAGTCGCAGCCACAGCCCCTGCCCGGTAGCCACAATGTTGCCCCGAAACTGACTCTCCTGCTCTGGGGCGTGCGTGTGGCAGAGCGGGTGCGGAAGACAGGTTGCAACAGTTCTTCATTTTATGTCCCTGCCGCGAGTAACTTTGGCGGCAGCCATTAAGGCGGGATAAACCAAATTTATGTCAAGAGTTCAAACAAATTGCACCGCAGGCAGGCGGCCCGGCGAGACTTTCGGATGGGATGGGATGGGATGGGATGATGCCTGGGGATGCCCGAAGTGAGGAGTGCCCTGGAAAACTAAGCAGCTCCTGATATGAGATATGTTTGATAGTTAGACTTTCCCATCCCATATTAAATCCATAAACATACAAACATACCATTATGTATGTATGTATGTATTTATGACTGGATGTTTGTATGTATGTAGCCATGCAAGGGAATTCCACAGGCAAAATTGATGATAGCGCAAACAGGTCACAAATCAACATACACAGGAGCTGAGGGTCTTAAAGGGTAGGCAGCACACAAACACACACACACACACACACACACAAACACACACACACACACGCAGGAACACGGAACAAAAAGCGAGCCACGACGCGTGTTCGGTTCGACTTGGCTTGGTTACGGCCGGCCCGTTTTCGGGATGTTGGTCATTTGTGTGCTGCAAATTGATTCGGTAGCTGCCGCCCATTGAGGTCGTCGCATAAATCAGGCAGCGACGTTTAATATAGTACTTGACTGACTGCCGAACCCCCGCCCCCCCCCCATTCATATATTCATCTTTTTTCTCTTTCTGGTTGCCGATGCTGCTGCTGTTGGATGCTGCAGGGAAGAGCTTTACGCTGACAATCACGGTTGCAACGAGCCCGCCACAGGTGGCAACCTACGCCAAAGCCATCAAAGTCACCGTCGACGGACCCCGGGAGCCGCGCTCCAAGACAAGTAAGTACGAGTACGAGTACGAGTAGGACAGGGGTAGCATACATACATATGTATATGCACATGTGTATGTATGTATGTAATAGATGGGAAGTGGTAACATTGTTTTGGGCAATTAGCAATTATCACTTGCCACAACTATTCACAACAGAATAGAAAGGAAAGAAAACACAAACACAAACACAAACACAAACAAATGTGGCAAGGGAAAGGACTTAACGGGCTGCCACACCACGCCTCGCCACGCCACGCCACCCCGCAGCGTTTTGGGTTGCAACATATGTTATCCGGCTTGCGTGTGGGGCGGAGGTCGCCTTAGACAAGTGTCTAATCAATGTAAACGGATAAGCCGACCCGATCCGATCTGCTCAATTGGCCGGTAAACATCCTAAGTCCCTAATCCCCCCACACAGGCAGCCCGACCAGCCCGAACAGAAGGTTTGGTTTGGTTTGGTTTCGTTTCTTTCCATTCCATTCCATTCCATTCCACTTTGCACTTTGCACTTCTCTCCATGCTCGATGTACCTCTCCTCCTGTCGTCTGGATCGAGGATCGGATGACAGTCGATGGCAGCCATTTTTGCAGTCAGTCGGGAAGGTGTTTGAAAAGTGCAGCCGGTTTTAACCGACTGACTGAGTGACTGACTGGTCCCGCTCAAGAGGAGGGTGGGGGGCACTGACTGCCAGTTCAGGGGAGTTGCAGTGGCTGTGGCAGGGGCAGGGGGACAACGCTTCTGCCTCTTACGGTTTCTGAAAATTTTGCGGTTTTCAAAGAAAACCTTTTTTTCTTCTTCTTGCCTTTGTTTTTTGCGTATTGAGTTTTTAGTTCGTGTAATGCATATATGAATTAATTTTTTTCAGTCTTTTTATATTTTGTTAATGCATTTTTAAGTCTTCGCTGCATCGTTAATCGTATGCATGTACAGTGCACACTGCACACATACAGGGCTAGTGGGTAATAGTATATGTACCAGTATGTACTCATCCACATGGTATATACATATGTACATTGTACATACGCTTGGAAGGTACAGCTTGAGTTCACCTTGAGTTTGTGCTAATTGCGAAGACTTCGGTTCAGGGTAGGACGGACGTTGAGGGCCAAGCCAACAGAAAGGGGAATGGGGCAACGGAACAAGGCAAAATGGAGTCTCATTTCATTCCCCAGGAGACTCTCCTCGATCGGAAAATACTGAATCCGAGTTACCAAGATCTTTAAAGTGCCAAAAATACTTATGGCCAAGAGCCAAATTAAATAGAAGAAATTCACAAGATGGAGTTTGTACCTTAATATCCCTTCATACCCTTGATATCCGTTCAGTTGTCCTTGTGCTAGCTTTAACCACTTTGCATGTGCCATCACTTATCGAGGCGTAACCGTTACAATCGGCAGGTCCTACCGGCGGTCCACACTACCGCGCCCTCGGCCTGGGCCAGCGGCCCTACATTGACGGCTTCCCAAAGACGCTGCACGAGCTGGAGACGCTCCGGCGCTCGGCCAAAGTGGCGGCCAACGCGGCCACTGTGGCCTCGGCAGCCACAGCGGTGGCAGCGGCTGCAGCATCGAGCTCCACCCCCACAGGCGGTGCCATCGGAGGAGTGGGAGTGGCTGCCGGCAGCAGTGGCAGTGGCGCGGGTCTGGTGCAGCAACTGAGCAGCAATTACTCATCTCCGAATAGTACAATCAACTCGGATTGCCAGGTCTACAAGCCGAATGCGCCCCACGTCCAAGGTAAGCGCTCTTTATTCAAAAAATAAGTATGTACAGTGTACACAGACCATCCCCATCCGCATCCTTATTCCATCTTTAGCTTTTCTTGGGCCTTTGAATCGAAAATTGTTAGTGCGCTGAAAGCTGACCACGCATGGGATGGGTATATTATATATATTGATGTCTGTCTGACTGTCTGTCTGTCTGTCTGTCTGTCTGTGGCTCTGTCTGGGTATCTCTGTAGACTGGCACCAGGCGGCCTAAACGTTTTAATTGAGTTAATCAACCTGCCATTCACCCAATACTTCCCCAAAACCCTTCGTCCACCTCCATCTTCCCACTCTGCTGGGCCCAGCACTGATTGAAGTCTTCATCGCAGTGTATTTTCGGAACGTTTTCGTTGGCAGTCTGTCGCTAATTTATTTATTTTTTCAAAGCTCCGATTAAAAATAGTTCAGCGTTGTCGCTGTCCGCAGCTTGCTATATATAAATAATTATTTATATAATACCAGTATGTATCCCTATATCACATATCACACACCACATACCACATGCCACATGCCACATAAAAAGAATGCCAATTGAGAAGTTCAATGTTCAATGGCCCCCTCAAATGGTCAAAGGAAAAGCTTTTGGAGAGTCATCTCAAATGAAACCGTTAAACGGCACTCCAAACTCCTCGTAGCTTATCCGATTCCAATACATATCCCAAAAGTCCCAACTGAAAATGTCATAATTTTCCCACCTCAGGCTGCACAGCACTAACCACATGGCACGCTTTAATTCGCCAACCGCATGCTACGAATACGAACACTCTCTTTCGATATACATATGTATGTTTGATCGGCCCTCTACATTAAGCCAGCGAAAATTTGAAGAGCTTTAGAGGCCTGGCTCCCGTGTTTGAAACATTCGTCTGACTTACAATAAATGGAAAATTTCATTTGCGCTCATTTCGATTCGTTTATTCGATTTTGACATTGGCTTCATTTAATTTGCATTAATTTCGGTGTCGCTGTAAAAATGTACCAAAAATCGTAGGGTTTATGAGACACCGCACCGGGGGGAACATCGCCAGCAACTGGAACCGGCATCTGACTCACACATGAGTCAGTGGGCAGTCGGTGGCCAGTCAGTGGCCAGTCAGTGGCCAGGTTGAAACTAGACGAATCTGAAGCAGTAACTGTTGTGTTAAGCCCAGACTGGCAGCGCTTTGCTTATGCTAATTAATTTATAAATGTTTCTTCTTAAATACCCTCCCAAAGGGCCTAACAACTTTGGCCAAAGGCAAGCCAGCTCCCCGAGGGGCACTCTTCACTCAGTGGGTAAAACGTGGCATAGATCAGTTTTCGAGATGAGTTTAAAGTCGAATGTACCCTACGTATATTTCCCAAACGCATTTTGCATTTGATTTTCCATATTCCTATTGAATCAAACAACGGGTGGGGCTCTCCACGAATCTTCTAGGGTATTTCAGGCTTTCCCCCTTCTGACTTAAGTTGTCGATGCTTCATTGTTGGGGTAACTGGTTAAAGCCGAGGCGGGGGCCGTCGAAGCCGTCGAAGCCGTCGCAGCGAGTCAACGATACTGGCCAAATAAACGTAAATAAATTGTCAATACGGAATGACACATCGTCGTCGTCGTCGCCGTCGTCTTTCAATTAGTCAAAAGGCAATAGCAACAAATACAAATGCAATGCGATATGGTTATTTCTCTTTTAATTTTTGGAGTGATTTTTTGTTTTGTATTTCGATGAAGTGTCCGGAAATGCCCGAATCGCGATGAACGCGAGAAATCCAAGTTGAAGTCGGAATCGGAATCAAAGCGTCAATGGGGAAAAAAACTCTCGAACTTTTTGTTTTTGTTGTTGTTGTTGTTAACTCATAAATATTTAAATGTGGCGCTTAAGCTGTTAATTTACACAAAATATCAAAGCAAAAAAAAAGCTATCGAGTTCAGCGAGTGTCGGAGTGGGGGAGATTGGACAGAAAGATCCGAAAATTCAGCGGAAATCATTGCGAATTTCAAAGAAACCAGGATTGGATTATGAACGAATATATATACATACATACATATACATATGTTAGTTCGCTGAATGGATGAATGGGGGGAAGGGGTGTGAGTGCTATAAGCGTTTAATGATAATTGATGATAAGTGAGTGCGGGAATAGATAAGCCAAGAAACTTCGCAGGAAGAATGGCAATGGAACGAAGAGAGTGGCCCACAATTATCCATTCCATTCGGAACTCCGAACATTAGCCGCCAGAATGAAACAGTAAAATGGAACAGAGAGAATTGGCATATCCAAAAAAGGAATACTGGAATGGAATCGTGAATCGGTTCCTGTGGGAGCTGCCTGTCTGAGTCAGAGTAGGTGGCCATAAAAAGTATTTTAGCCCATTGACTGCGATCCACTTGCACAGCTTCCAAATCGTTTCTAATTGTTGGCAGAAGCGCTGGAGTATCGCACACCTGGACAGTTTGGAGAGGAGCTTCCTGCATCAGCAGCCTCCATCATCATTATGTGCATCATCTGTGCATCTGCCGCAAACTCACACTTGAGCTTTAGCTTTGGCTTTGGATTCGGCTTCGGCTTTTGCTCCTGCTCCTGCTCCGGCTGCTGCCTTCGTGTTTGCATTCATTAAATATTTTTGAGGCATCAATTCTGAGCCAAGGCGCAGGCGAAGGCGGAGGCGGGGTGTGAGCTGGGGGCTGGAACTGTGGCTGTGGCTGCAACTGGAACTGAGGCTTTTTTTCGGTGTACTCTAAGCCACAAATCAATCCAAATGCGGTTGCGCAGCTGTTGCAGCCGCAGCCACAGCCGCAGCCGCAGCCACAGAACCGACCGACGTGGGCACGATGCAAGATGCAAGATGCAGGCATCACTTGAGTGGGGCATGGGAGAGCGAAGTGAGGGGTTCCACACACCAACAACAATGTCACATATTGAAATGAAATCTTTTTGGCCCATAAAACAGCAACTGTGGCCAGCCACCAATGGCCGCAGTTGCCCCCCGCCTTACTGCCACACTGCGTCACACCGTTCTCTGCATTAAAGACTGAGAGTCCAATACCGAGAGTCCCGAGAGCCGAGAAACCGCAAACTCACTTCCGTTTCGTATCGCTGTTGTAGTTGGCTCTGCCGCCATTTTGCACAGCAGCAACACTTTTTTCGTTGGTTTTGTTTTCGTTGCAAGGGACAGGGACAGACGCACTTTAATTAAAATTATTTCAAGACTGAAGATCCTCGTCAGCTCCTCTTCTCTTCACTCTCCACTCTCCACTCGTCAGTTTCTTTCTCTGATTCTTATTCTTATTCTTCGTCTTTGTCTTTGTCTTTGTTTTGCCCAGTTTTGCTCCACAAGATGGAGACACTGTTCGATTCTTGTGCCTCCTTCTGGCTGCCTTCTGCCGTCTGCTGTGTTGCGGATGATTTTGGCCCATTTCGGAGGGTCGGTCGAGAGGAGACCGACCGCTCCAACGTTCCACCGCTGTGGTTTTTGTTCGGATGCATCCGCTGCAGGAAAGGAACCCTCCCGTCCCTCCCCCTGCGCCCAGTGAGCGGATACGAGTGTTTCGGGCGGGGTATATGGCAGGCAGGCAGGTGAAAATCGAAGATATCCGGTTGGTGCCGTGGGATCTGCTGGAGGAAGTGCAAGAGTACTCGCAAATGAAACATACAAAATAAGGGAAACAAAAAACGAAATTAGAGTTTGACTCAAGAGAATTCTCATTCCTATTGTTCCGCGCTTCTCCCCGGCTGGCTGCAGTCGCAGCCGCAGACAGTGCGTATACGCAATTAAAGGCCCGTACCTGGGCAGGTCCGGGATCAAGGTGCTCCCATGGCTGGCCTCCAACCCTGGGGCACATAATTCCACGTGCCAACAGAAAATTACACCGTCTGAACGGCACTGACCTCCTCTCTGCCAAGTGTATGCACCAACCCACCACTAACCCCTGTACACCATTCCCGGCCCCCCTCCACCGCCTTGCTAACTTGGCTTTCATCCTGTGCGTTTCGCTTCATTGCAACCTCTTTTGCCTAAGCTTGCGGTAGTGCCTCCTCCTCCTCCTCCTCCTCCTCCTCCCCATGCCTACTGCCTACTGTTGCTGCTACTGTTGTTGCAACGCAATTTGTGGCTTAATTGAAACATTAAAATGTGATAAGTGCCGGGTGAAAAGTTGCATGCAACTGCCAATTTTGATACTACCTTTCATTAGTCGCTGGCCTCCGCCCAACTGGGACATGGCGCATTTATTCGTGGTGCGTGAGCTCCGTTTTGGTATGCTGACAGTTCCAATCCTTCGATATTGTTCCTACAAATATTGTAAGTTCCTTTTAAAGATCTTCGCAATAAATTATGTACTTTATCTCATGGTTTGCTGTTCACTGTTTTCACCTGAATGTGGGATGGAGAGTCCCCCAGCTGTATTAGCAGTCTAACCGAACCGAACCCAACCCAACCCTACCCTTTCCTTGCCTTTCGGTCTCTTAAGGTCTCTTCTACCTGAAAACTGATTTACTTTGAGTTAATTTTGCTTCTGATTTTCGTTGATATCTTTCCTATCATTTGTCGTTTTTAATGAATTTGATTAATTAAGCGACATTTTTGGCGCTACCTTTTTTGGACTTCGCTGGAAAAGTGTTTGCCATGGGGGTGGGGAGGGGAGGGGAGGGACTGCATAATTAATCAAAATATGAGAGCAAAGATTGCCGGCAAGCAGGATGGGGGAGTGAGGAGTGTGGATAGAGGAATGGAGGCATGGCATCATGGCATCATGTCGCCCGCTGTTATGGTGCGTTGTTAGGCAACGTCGCCAGAGTCTTGGAATTTTCTTTCGCCTGTCGCCGCTTCCCTGTCAATGTTCCTAAAGCCATTGGCATGCAATGCCAGCCCCCAACCCCCAAGGGGTTGGAAGGGGGTACGAGTACAGGTGTACCCGAGGACCTGCAGAAGGTGGGGGCGGTGGGGCCGCCAAGGACACCACCACACATGTGCCACGCTACGGGGCATGTCCCCATCGATGTCGTTGCCATGCATATGAGATGATGTTTTCAATTAAACCCTCGGCCACGCCCAAGTGTGCAACTGACAAGTTGGAAAATTTCACTAGCTGGCGGCTGGGGGCATTCAAGGGTTAATTGGCCTCCAGCTGGCAAATTGTCGCTGTCTCCCTCTCCCTCTCTCTCACCCTCTCTCTCTTCGGTTCTTACTAACTCTACCTCCTCTTTTTCTCTCTGTCTCTCTGCAGAAACCGATCTAATGGGCGCCGGGGAATGGACGGGATCCTCGAGCTCCGCAGCCGCCTACTACCACAGCCATGCCCACCACCCACACGCGCACCACCCGCACGCCCACCACGCCCATGCCCATGCCCACGCCCACGCGCATCACCTGCAGCACCAGATCGCCCTGCCACCGCCTCCACCGCCGCCGGCAGCGGCTCCAGTGACCAACGGCACGGGCGGCATGGGCGTGGGCATGGGAGTCGGAATGGGCATGGGTGTGGGTGTGGGGGTGGGGATGAGCATGAACCACTACGGAAGCGGCTACGAGACGACCAGCTCCCTGGACGCCGGTAACTACGCCCACCTGCCCGCCGTCCTGCCCGAAATGCACGGCCACGGCTTCGCGACGGATCCCTACCAGACCGCTGGCGGGTACGGAGCGGGCGCTGGGGCAGCCAAGTCCGACCTGGAAAACCTTGGCGGGGGCTATGGGGCGGGGGGCTACAACAATGCGGCCGCCTGGTCGAACGGCTACAACAACTATCAGTACGGCAGCTGCTCAGCCTCGGCGCAGTACGGCGGCACGGGGGGTCATGCTGCTGCCCCGCCGCCGCCACCACCCCCGCCCGTGGTGCTCTACCCGCAACTGTACTCGACCGTCAACCAGAACCAGATCCACCTGCACCTGCACAGCAGCGAGAAGCTGGAGCAGTACCTGGGCAGTGCCAGCGACCAGCAGCTGACCATCAGCTCCCTGACCGGCAGCCGCTCCAGCATCGAGATCGGGCTGGGTGGAGCCGGTGGCGGCCTTGTGGGTCTCACCGGCGAGCAGGAACAGCACCAGCAGCTCCAGCAGACGCAGGAGCAGTCTTCGGAGGCCTCCAACCAAAGCTACCATCTCAGCCATCACAATCAGCATCCCCACCAGCAGCAGGCGGAGCAGGTGCACGTGCAGCAACAGCAACAGCAGCAGCAGCAAAGTGAGGGGGTGGGTGTGGGTGTGGGCGTGGGCGTGGGCGTTGATGCACCGCGGGACGAGGATGTGGGCGATCTCACACAGGTATGGCGACCCTATTGACCCAACCGGATAGCGGTGCCACTGCCAGCAAGGCCGCCTCCGCCGCGAGCCTTTCTCCACATCGAGCTGAACTGAAGTCCAAGAAAACGGGTCGGGACGGGACGGGACCCATGAGCTGGAGCTGGAACTGGAGCTGGAACTGGAACTGGAGCTGGTCCTACCAGAACAACCAGAAGAACTGTACAATTTTTTTTGTTTTTTTTTTTACTCTAGGGATAAGTACGAGTATATGACGAGTATATGTATGTATGTATCTGTAACTGTAAGCTGTACATACTTCATAAACGGAAGACTAAGGGTAAAAGATATGGGGATACATGTAGAGATGAGGAGATGCCCTTCTCCATCCCTAGCTTCTAGTGCACCCACGACGGAAACAATTTTTTTTGCTAGCCCTAAGCCTAGACATATGTACATATGTCATATGTACAATTATCTTTAAATCTATGTATGTATGTACACATTTTTTTTCTGTTACTTTTTGTGTGTGAATCTGCAAAGCGATGCGAGAAGATTCGAACGATTCCATGCGAAGATGGAGAGAAGACTACAAATAAAGTTATCGTATTTATTTAAATGCCTTGCCACAGAGTCTTCCCCGCTTGTCCACCAATTCACCAATTCAATCTACATAGGTGTCAATTTATTTCGCAATCATTTCAGATGGTGTTCCATAGATGCAATTTGAAAGGAACAATATATAGTGTGCACTTTTCACTCCGTTTTCACTGCCTAGTTTCGAGAGTAAAAAGAGAAAACTTTGGGCACTTATGCAAAAATATTTGCCAACCACAAGCGAAATGCAGAAAACACGGCAGTACGACCAAAAAAAAGAATGTTAGCTGGTGCATTGAAAAGCACACACAACCATCGCTTAATTATGCGCATATTTTAGATTAGAAGCGGCACAGCAACGGAAACAATTGCAAATTGTTGAACAACAAACAACAACAAAAACAAAAAAAAAATCATATATTTTCGGTGGGGCGAAACCTTACAAGTGTGAGTGTAAATAATAAATTAAAAATTATTGCAAAACAGAACCACAAAGTGGGCACAGGCACAGAAGAAGGCATATCGAGCCAACCCTTCCCCTTCCCCTTCCGTCACTTCGCCATTCGGATGGTTCTCTGGCGGGATGATCCGATCTCGGAGCTCTAGTTCCATTTTCGCCTCTTGCGGTCGTCCCATGGCATAAATAAACAACGAACACCCCACCCCTCCGGCAGAAGCTCTCTGTGTAGTACGAGTAGGTGCCGCCATTGTTGCTGCCAATGCTGCAATGCTGCAATGCTGCAACCCAGACCAAGACAAGTCAGCCAAGTGTTAAATTGCAAAAGACAGTTCCATTGTCGGCACAAGAGTTGGCTGGCGAATTGCGAAATGGAAACCCTAGACAGGAGAGTCGATCCGGGTCGTGCCGTGCCGTGCCGTGCCGAGTCGAGCCGATAATCTATAACCTATAGTGCGGCCCATTAGAGAAGCCGGATCCAGGCAAGCGTTAAAGATCTCCGCTCTCCCACTCTGTCCTCGGTCCATAGCATATGTAGAAGCCCGACACGCGTTCCAGCGCCACAATGTTCCAGCGTAAGTGATCCACTCCACACTCCATACTCCACACTGCAGACTCCAGCATCTAGTGTCTTGCGGTGGGCCAGAACAAAGGCCCAAGGCCCGGGCAGAGGAGCTTTGTCGCAGTTTATGATGAGCGACTTGAGTTACCATTAGCCTAGCCCCGAAGACGCAGCCGAAGCCTGATCCAGCTCATGGGCTAATTAACTCTGCCTCAGAGCTAACACTGGACCTGGATGGTGGACGGAGTTGAAACTGGAACTGTGGGGAGTGCTGTAGTGCTGGAGCTCAGCTTGCAGCTACCGTGGGGATGAGATGTCTCTTGGCTCTGATGCTTGGGTGGCCCTGTCGAGTGCTTTGAAGGCAGCAGCAGCATGTGATATTAAAGGTTGTTCATGAATGGATCAGCTCATGAATAGAGAGACTAATTAAGAGCAAAACAAGCAACGGGTATAAACCTGAACAACTGTTGAGTTAATTTTTTACTTAAATGCTTGTCAATAAAGCAGCTCGGGGTAACAGTCGAGATCTACATAGGCCCGTTATAGGCTAACTATGTATAACTATAGGCTAGTTATAGGTAACTTCTGTAGGATGCGCCTAGCAAGGCTCCTCCTCGACATTGCCATGCGTTCCTTTTTCGTCTTTCCTCTCACTCTGACTCTCCCTCTCCCTACCTTTCATAATGTTTTCCATTCATTAGCTTTTCTGCCAAAAAGTGGACCGAAACAGAAATTAGTTGAAAAGTTCCTCTCAAAACTTTCTGTCGTTTCTCTCCCCTTCCTTCCCATAGACCCCATCCATCTCGCCCTCTCTCACCAACTACCTACATATCTATACTTGGGTCCGTTTAAGTAGCGTAACGGAATAAGCCCAAATAATGAAAGAAACGAACGGCGAAGCAGCAAGCAGCAAACAGCGAGAAGAGGAGAGGAGAGCGAAGGTTGAGTTACTTGCCATCTCACTCTGCCACGCGCCAGTCAGGTTGGTTAGTTGGCTGCCGACGAGGAGGGAGCGAATGTTTTAAGCAGGCACAAGCACGAATGTAAATGTAACTGTAACTGTAACTGTAGGGGAATATGTACCGCCTAACTGTAACTGTGCCACTTTGAGCAGGAATTTTGCTACATTTACACTCCCCCGCCTGTTCCCTCCTGCTCCACCCCCACCAGAAAACACTCGACTAAAAACCAGTTTAAATACATTTTTTGTTTTATGATTTTCTGGTGCGTGTTTTTAACAAATAAACCAAAAATTAAACTGAGGAAAACCGACAGACAGCAGCAGCAACAATAGCGGGAACACACTCGTACATACATACATATGTACACAACAAGAGAGCGACGTCCGTCTCGGGATGTCTAAGCGCCACCCACAATTGTGCGCAGCCAACAAGTACAAACACAACAAACACAACAAAAGAAAACTGAAAAATAGAGAAAGAAGTAAACCAACAAACGACAATAAAAACGAAGCCGACAACGAGCGCCGCAAAGGTACCACCCACCGTAAAAGAGAGCGAGTCTGCATCCGAGCTGAAAGAGAGAACCATCAAAGAGAGCAGAACCCAGAGACAGTGCGCTGACAAAGAGCAAGCAAAGCAACGCTCAGTTGTATCCCAGGTGGGCTGCTGTACACTCTTTACCAACGGAATATCTAACCACCAGAAAGATAACTAATTTGAGAGGCCATAAGGCAAACAAGTAAGTACCGTACATATTCCACATCAGCATTAAAGGCCAAATACTTACTTTTCTGTAGATCCATCTCTCCGCCTTTTGACGCTCAGTTCACAGAGACTACGAGAGAATAGGAAATCGGATTTTGTCTACAGACAAGCATTGTACGGGGAGGTATTAGGCCATTGATGCTGATATATGTAGGTATGTAGAGGCATATATTTTATACTATATATAGCCAGGTACTTCTTGGGTACCGGGTTCAATGATAGATATATTGAATTATCCGCTTTTGAACTACCTAAAACCGGTAGAACCGTTAACTCGTCTCAGCTACATGTGCCGAGCTCTTTTCTCTCTCTCTCGCTCGCTCGCTCTGTTTCCCTTAACCACTTGACCCGTTCTCTTCCTCAACGGCGCTCTCGCTTACTGTTTTATATTCAGCATACGCTTATAACGCTCTCTTAAAGTGTGGCTTTTGTCAGCAAAGTTCCGTTGAAAAGCGAAATGATTCATTGGATCGCGGAGTATTTGGTCGATTTTTGGATTAGTTACAGCCAACCCCGATATACATATGTACATGTATATATGTCCATGTTTATATGTATGTACGTGATCCTGCCTTTGATCAGCTGGTCCTCTGCAATACTGGATGCTCTCGGATATGCAGATTGCTTGTTCGTCATCTGAGTGATCGGCTGAGCTGGCCGTGCGGCGCACGAGTATTATTAATAAATATCGTATTCAACTGACTTGTTTAACCCAGATTGAGGGCTTTTCCTATCACCAGACCCATTAGTGACACTCACTGGGGCAGATCTATGACGTATGCTCTGGCCATGCCACCGCGTTGAGGGAGCACCCCGCGTATGAGTGACGTGACCCAGACTAACCCAGACTTAGGGTCTCTAACCTTGCTTTACTGCGGCTGGATAGATTGGGCCATGGAGGTCGGGAGTGCCTCTGCACCCCTCCCACTCATTAGCCTGTCAAAGCTGGCGGCACGCATGCCGACCGTTCGGCCATTTGGCCAAATTTTTCGACTACCACTGCAGTGGTCGATCTCCGCACATATTTGTGCCCTGGTCCTTGGAACACCTGGACCGGCCCCATGTCCATGTCCAGGCTTCGATTTCGTATGTAAATTTTTGTGCCGCCTAATTTGCCTTTTTGACTTTTTGTTGGGCAGCAAATAAAAATTAGTTGCAACAACAGAAAAAAAACACTGGCACATAGAGCGTCTGGCAGAAGGGAAGCCTCGGCCCGGCAGACAACAGGGCGGTTGGTGGTAGAAGGAGGGGCCAAGGCGGGGCATGCCACGACGCGACTAATGTGTTGGCATGTGTCAGACACGCATCAAACACAGCGACAGCGCACAACAACAAAAAAAAACAAAATGCGCCAGCATCCCAAAACAGGATGAGATGAAATTTACACAGGAATGGATTTGGGAATGGATTGGCATGGCACGCGGAATCACAGGGAATAGGTCGGATCGAGATAGCACCGTGATTAGTGCGGAATGGATTGGGATGGAATGCGAACTGGACTGAGGGGAACTGCAAAACGGAATAAGTAAACGGCATGTAAGATACACCAAAAAGCTGAGATGGAAATCTACAAAATGTACTTTGGGATTGCATTAAAGTGAACCTGCATAGGCAGGATCGAATGGAATAATATTCCTACCCATCAGATGCAATAAAACAAGCAAAAAATGATGATTTAGCAAGATAGAAAACGAAATGCAATGAATCATCAGATATGGACGATTTCGACCTGAAATGAAATGAAATCGAACGTAGGAAACCAGGCCAATACATATGTGATAAAGCTGATTATGATGAATCAGCGCCAAGGCATATGGAAAATAGCAATTGATTCATAGATTAGTTACAAATCAAAGCCCGTGGCATACACTCGTATAACTAACTACTATTTATTCAAAGCTAGCGAGCCCTAATCAGATCAGGTAGCGCCTTGGCCATCTCTAGGGGCAACAACGCATCGAATCTCGGACGCACTCTATTGCTGTTGTGGCAGCCAGTGCGGGGTGAAAGTGCGGTCGCTGTTGCCTGTCCCTGTTCCTGTTCCTGTTCCTTTTCCCCTGTTCCCCGTTTCCCATTCCAGTTCCTGTCACACGCCACGCAGCAGCACTCGATGATGCGTTGATGATGCCGCACCAGCGTCCGCAGGCAGCTGAGTTCGGGCTGGGTGGTATGGTGGGTTACCTGTGAACTTGATTAGCGGTTTGTTGTGGCAGCATCCAAAAAAAAAAACACGTTTGCGTTGAGTGATTAGTGCTCTGCGATGGTTGCCACTGCTGCTGCTGCTGCCAATATGCCACATCATTATAGCTACTTTATTAGCCTTTTGATTATTTTAGCACCAATTTGTTGTTCCCGTTGCTTCTCTCTGCTGCTCTTTTGGTGTTGTTTCCGTGTTGTTTCTGTGCTGCGTCTACCTCTGCCTCAGCGTTGTAGTTGTTGCTGTTGCTGTTGCTGGCGCCCGACCGCATTCGCTTTGATGTTGCTGCTGTTGTTGCAGGGATTGCGAAACCGCTTATTAAATATACGCAATGCAAATAAAATAACAAGCAGCACAAAACAAAATACAGCAAGCCAGCAAAAAAAAAATAAATAAATAAATAAATAATACAGCAAAAAAACACACAGGAATGACCAAAATGGGATAAACAAATTTATTTATTTGTTGGCTAATTGAAAAATAAAAAATTACTGCGTTTCCCATATGTTTTTGTGCGATTGTATGTGTGCCAATCTGTCTGCATGGGTATGCACATATGCATATAAATATGTACATATGTATGTACAGATGAGGCAGGTGTACACCCAGGTGGTATGCGTACATATTTATGCACTCATAGAAGGAATAATGATATCTGATAATAAAAGTGATGTAAACATTTATTGCACCACGTAAAACACACTATGTGTACATATGTATGTGCACTGAACTACATATGTGCAGTATATGACCTACAACAAAAATGTTACAAGCATTTATACAAGCAACAAAACAACCGAAACAAAGTTTACGAAATTCGATCCCACAAATAAATACAATAAACTGCCACTGAGCATACTCCTTCGGTGTTTAGAGTCTCTCCCCTGCGCTTCGCCAGAGGTTCTGGGCTCTCCTGTCTAAAGTCTAAGTACACAAAAATTAAATATGCTAAGATTTGGTTTGCAGGGGAGAGCTTTTACAAGAATTTAAACCAAATCGAACCCAATCCTTAAGTACTTAGCCGAGGGCTGTAAATTGAAAGGAATTTTTAACGAATTTGTCAATCACTTTCGATTTCCATTGACCACAAATAATGCTATGCCACAGCGGATGGGAGATGGCGGATGGGAGATGGCGGATGGGAGATGGAACAGAATCCGAAACAGTTAGCTTGCTCTGGTCTGTGGTAAGGAAGGGAGCTCTGTGTCTGTATCGGCCGAATCTGTTGCACGTTTTCCAAGCGGCCCATTGGGGCAAACCCCAAAGCGCATCAGTTTTTTTTTTTTTTTGGCACGCTCATTTGTTTATATGGCAAAATCAGGCAATAGCAACAAAAATAGGGAAATAAATAGGCCAGAGTCGAATAGCAAATGCTCTATCAGAGAGGTTCAAATGGGATGACTTGAGATGGGGGGGATATACCTAACAGAATATGTGTGTATATATAAAATAAAGTACATATGTATGTACACTTGTATAAGGAACGCAAGGGGAAGGGGGATCTGCTGACCAAGCAACGACCTCCCCCAATACCAGGCCTGTTGGGTAGAGACGGCCCATAATAGACACACGGGTCTGTTGCGTTGATGTTACAGTGAATCATCAGCCAAAGCGACGACAGCAGTGATGACGATGACGATGGCATCGTAGTCGAAAGCCCAGCTGGTCAGCCCAAATAAACCGACAATCCATTGATCCAACGAGCCAGCGAGCAAGCGATCCGACATTAAATGCTGCACGTAAGCCAAGAGCGGCTGCCCTGAACTTGGGGCTGCCTCATCAATATGCGGAGCCAGACGCGATCAATGGGAATGGAAACTCCAAAGCACCAACAGTAATACCCACAACCCAACAACGGCAACAGTGTTGTCTGTTGCAACAACAGCAACACAACAACGGCAACAGCAGCTGCCACAACGACGAGCGAACGAAGGAACGAACAATGCAAATTAACAATTAACGCAGGATATTTGGTGCAACCGCAGCCAAAAGGAGGGTGGAGATGACGACGACGTCCACGAAGATGCCAAATAGAGATTGGCAATTTGGGGGGCACCTCGCCACACCTAACCCCCAACAAAGAAACATAAATCCATAAATGCGTCCACGCTCGCAGCCAAAAACCGGTTCAGGCCGTGCATATCGCGAGCTTTGATGGGTGGTTGGTGGGAGGGGAGGGAGGCTGTATAGGGTCTAATACTACATGCGAGTACTATGTATATATCGGGGTTTTTAGCGAGTCTATAACTGGGGTATGTACTGGATACTGGGTACTGGGTTGGGTACTGGAATCTGTCGCAGACACTTGCACGTGCCAGATTGAGTCATACGAGTGTGTGTATTTGTGTACGGGGGATTTTCGTGTGTGAGGTGTGGGGAAAAGCAACAAGGAAACAGTAATCGCAATATAGTCGAGCAATTGGAACCCACGATACCCGCTAATCAGAGGTGATACTTGTTTTTTGCACCATCGAAAGTCGAAAAGAAAATAATCCCAGATTCCAGAGAGAATTTTATTCGAATTATAGTGAAAGTAATGGGTGGGGATGGGGAGGCTTAGCAGTGGGAGTAGTTAGCACTGTCACTCTGTGAGTACTGGGTACTGGGTACTGGGTACATAGATACGAGTATTGCTAAATGTTTGCACAACTTTCGGAGCAACTTTGACTTTGGTTCTGGAATCTCTCGCTTGGTTTTTACGCTCAAACATTCGTGGAAGCGTGTGAATTCCTCGAAACTGGGCAGTAAGTACTCTATTAATACCCAAAGAGCAAAGAAAGAGCAACGCCAGAGAGGCTAATAGGGCGCAGCAGGGCAGGGCAGTGCAGAGGAGGGCAGGGCAGGGCAGGGCAGCAGCCAATAGCCCTCTAACCCCAAAGCTGATTGACCAAAAGGCATTTTTCAAATTGAAAAGTGAGGCCTAAACCGCAAAGTTCTTAACTACCTCTATTTATTGGCTCACATAATAGATGCAGGCGGCGGTCACAGGTCCTTAGGTCCTTGGGTCCTTAGGTCCTCTCTGTCCTAAGGTCCGTCTCCAATTGCTGGGCCAAGTGTGGCCACAGCTCGAAAAGCAGAAACTCACCGGATGCACCGGAGCTGGTAGAGGCAGAGGAACAGGCACGGGCACAGACATTGGAACATGCACATGCACCCATCGGAATGACATTGCACCCATTCCAATCCCCATCCCCATCCCCATCCCCATCTCTATCCAATCCTCATTCTCTGCCAGGCTGGCCCTGGCACCGGGGCCTGGCCGTCCAGCAATCGAGCAGACGACAACGAAACCTACAATTTGATTATCGCAATGAGAATTGCAGCACTTGGCAACGACAACGATTCACTTGGGATACACTCGACCTCGACGGTCCAGGCTAGGGACAAGGACAGGGACAGGGCCACAGGCACAGGCACAGGCACAGGAACAGGCACAGGAACAGGACTGGGGCCAGGGCAAGGGCAAGTCACCGCACCCCGAGCGGGGGTTAATGGTACCCCCATCCCTCAGACTTCGCGTTCGCATTTTGTCAACATGTGTAGCTGTCTGTTTTAATGGTCAATTTCTCACTCTAAATGGATGCATGAGCCTGCAAGGAAGCCCCAGGCTAGAAAGGACCCAACGCACCCTTAGCCATCGAAGGAATACTTTGGTTAGGCAATGGCACTGGTACCATGGAAAAGGTAATCCTCCCTTTGAATCCCTTTGCATGGAACTCCCTTATGCTGATGCCTACCTACCGAATTTACGATCTGGTATCCATCTGGTAGCGTATCCATTAGTCGTTGGAGTCTGCAAGCAGTCCGATTTGTCCCGTTTTTTCTTGGCTCTTGGTCGGAGGGGGTCACCACCCCCCCCACCCCCTGGTCGTGTATGTGTCAGCAAAGAAAATGCGAACGGAACGCATTTTGTGGCCAGCCTACAGGTTCCTCGGTCTATGTCTACGTCTCCGCTCTGGATGCTGTTGCGACTGCTACTGCTACTGCTACTGCGACTCCAACTGCATGCCCCAGCGCACGGCAAGGCATGGGGCTGGGGCACACAACATTTGGTGACTTTTGCCGTTGGCCGGAAGTGTGACAGTACTCGTAGCAAGGAAGTAGTTAGCTTGCGTGTGTGGGAGATGGGAGAGACTAACCATGGACCCGTGGACCCCAGGCAAAGGCCTCAGGCCTTAGCCCTCAGACTGCTGTTCCTCATCCTCCTGATTTTAATGGCAGCAAATCATTTACAGATGTCGCAACATTTTGCATAAAAATTTCTATCACAGACAACAAGAGGAGCCGCCGCCCGGTCGAACCGAGCAGAATCCGGTCGAGTGGTGCCGTTAGACAGTGCACCCCACCTCCCAGTTAACCCTCCCCAAAAACAGCGCCCACCGGCCACGCGGCCATGGGGCAATGGCTTAAACGCTTTTCCAAGCAGGAAATGCATTTTCATTTAGCAGCGGAAGTAGCTGCAAATGAGCTTTTAGTTTTTGCTCACCTTCACTCCGGTCTACCGGCTCCCAGCTCCCAGCTCCTGGATCCTGGATCCTGGCTCCTAGACCAAATTGTGCAATTTGCATTTCCGGCGAGCAGAAAAAGCCACCGAATCAGCAGCGATCCCAGCCCCAGCACCACAGCACCACAGCACCCCAGCCCTTCTCCCGCCACCTTCAGCCCCACCTGTTGCCGAGCTGCTCAAGTCCCGTTGTCCGGCACTAGTCCGACATTAGCGACCAGTCAATGCCCCCGTCTGGTCCATCGCCTTTCTGCGGAAATATGCGTCTGGTCTGCCACACGTCCGCAAAAGTGTGCAGTGTGTGAGGGCTGCAATGAGTGCTGTTGATGTCCGTCATTGGTGCGTAGGCGAAATTTGTTTATAATCAAATTAACTCCAACTTGGAATTAGTTTGGTTTGCAGCTCCATTAACACAAGCGATGCAAACGCAGAGGCAGAGGCAGAGGCAGGCGCCACCACCACCAGAGGCATAGATTGGACTGGCACAGCTTTTGGATTGATGCCAACACCACCGCCACCACCACCACCACCACCATCACAATGGAAACGCTTCATTGTTGCATTGTGGCATTGGTTCGACCGTGGGATGGCCACACGGATTTCATTGCGGCGTATACGTCTCCGATGCGTATACTTGTTAGGACTGCAAGCAACAAAATTAAACGGAACGGGAAGCGACTCTACAGGGTCGCTACGAACGACTGACGCACCCTGCACGCACTTCTCATTTTCAATAAAAAACTACACCCACTTTTACCACAAACACAATATGCCCCTCATGCCCCTCTTCGAGTACGGGTATAAGAAAGCGAGTAGGAAAGCTACAACTAGGTAAGCTTACATGTTTGGGCATAACTGAAGCATGCAACGACAAATATCAAAGAGATCTTTAAGTTTTCAATATTTTCAGTTCTAACTATCAGTTGGGGGGAATGTATTGAATTTTAGAATTGATTTACTGGCACTAAGAACTGAGTACAAATTTAACAAAACTCCTGTAGTCCTGTACACAGTAGCCATTCCACTCTCAAGAGGCTCGCCTGTGGCCTCACGACCTCTCACCAGAACTGCCTCCTAAACGTTAACTGATGAACTCGCAGGGGTTCCATATCCCCCATCTTTATTCTGTTCAGTCATGTCCTGCCCTAGTCTGGTACGGCCTGGCCTGGTCTGGTCCGAGCTCGAAGCTGTGCAGCGGAGACGATTTACAAATGGTCATTGCGAGTAAATATGTCAAGTGCAGACCCCAAAAAATACATACAAATAAAAATATTCATGCTCCATGCTTCGTTCCACACTCCCCCCCACACACCATGCACCGTACTCGTACGTGTGGCTGGCAGGCAGGCAGGCAGGCAGGCAGGCAGGCAGGCAGGCATTGGTTTGCTAGTGTGCGTGCGTGTGGAGGCCACAAAATTCATTGGCTTTTTTGGTGCATGCGTTTCCGGTTGCACTCAGTGAGTGGCAAACGGTTGCAGTGTAAATTGGTCAACTAAATTATGCAGCATCAGTTACAGTTCCAGCAGCAGCAGCAGCAGCAGCAACGGCCAAGCTGTCGAAGCCCCGCCTCCCGGTCCAAGTCCCAGTGCCCGACACCAGGCCTAGACGGGATAGGAAAGACCACGCCAGCAACAGCTGAGTCAAATTTGCATTCTATAAAATTTTAAAGCAAAATAAAGTGTTGCCTCCTCTGTGTGTGTTGCATGTAGTTAGGGTGGAATATGATCCATCGAGCAGAGATCTTGACTATGGCAAATACTTATCTATGGTAATGTTTGTTTTTGGTACTCAATATTAAATGTTGAATGAAGCCAACATCCTTCTCTTCATTCAAAGATGACCTTGCTGACAATTATAAGCTGAAGTTCCAATGTACCAAAGATGTGTTTTACGCGTATACGTATGTATGTCTGGTTATGCTTCAATATTTCACAGTGATCACCGATAAAGTTTCGACCAGCCCCACCCAGATTCCTTCATGGTGTCTCGTCCACCCAGCTGCGGCGTCAGAAACATATGTTCGCGGTCTTTATTTGGTGGTCAACTGGTCTAGTGCCTCCGCCTCCGCCTCCGCCTCCCTTGCCCTTGCCCATCCCATCCCATCCCATTCGCTTGCCATTCTTCCCTGCAACTCCAACGGCCATCGTTCGCTGGCTATTTGTCACTTGCAACCGCGACGGCCATTTCCGCCGGACAGTCGCCATATTTACGCAGTTGTTTTTGTTGCAAGTTTATGCAGTTGTAAAATTGCTGACAATTGATAGGCCATGGCAATGGCAATGGCAGTGGAACGCCACTCCACTCCCTGGACCGACTCCAGCCCCAGACCCATGTCCTCGTCCATGGCCCCTGCTCGGTGGCCACAATTTAGCGCGCGGCGACTACCGAAAAGTGCAGCGCAGATTGGCTTCGCTGGCTGGGCTGGCTGACTCTTGATGAATGCACAAATAATGGGGATGCATAATGCAAAACAGGAAATAAATTATTCTTGTTGCTGCTGCCGCTGCTGCTGCTGCTGTTGTTGCAACCCAGGTCTTGCCACTGCCACTGTGCTGTAGGAGGCGGACACAAGACGGCAGACAGAAGCGGCATAACCCGCAGCGTAATAACAACAATCATCATGATTCTTATCATCCTGAAACTCATGATCATTGTCAATCACAATCCATACACTGGTCAACAAATAACTAAGACACACACCCATGAGGGGAGCTGCATAAAAGAAAATAAGACTGCGACTATTCTGTTGGGTAAGCCTCATGTATATGCAGGATGTTATAATGTAGTTGAAATGTGTGTTTAAAACCGAAGCCATAGCATGGTGGCTAGTGTAACATGATCATCGCTCTTCTGGCTTCGGCGAGGATAATTTTGTTTGATTTTGATTCTGATCGAATTAGCGTAAAATTGAGCGTTCGTCAACTTTGGGAGCGGGGTCGCGACTGGTCGCTGGCCCGTAGTTGTCGAACCAGACACCAGACACCAGACTGGGTCCAGCGGGGTCCGCTGAAACGTGGGCTCATTGACAATGTTAGGGTTCAGATGGAGCAGAGAAGGCCGCGTGCGGGGCTTTAAAGAGGCGTGGAAATTGTGGGACAAGCCTTCTTTGCCCCCAAGCCTGCACTCCCCTGCAAGCTGATGATTTGCATTTGTTGCTGGAACGTTCGGGTCGGAGGATCGGCGTAATTGACCAAGTTATTTTGCGCTCTCTGGCTATGGCTCCGGCTCTGGCTCTGGCTCTGGCTCTCGACTCCTTTTGGCAAATTGATTTTGCTTCGTGCCTCATCAGCAGCGACAATTGCCCTTATGATGATCGTCATCTGCACCGTCTCTCAGCATGATTGCTGTTGCCACTGCCACTGCCACTGCTGCTTCTTATGCGCTTCGTGTGCTCACGTAGCTGGTGCCCCTCGTTCCACTTTGACTTTGCTGCTGCTTCCCCTCCATTCTTTCGTCCCCTCCTGCTCGCGGTGGTGCTGCTGCTGCTGCTGGTTCTTCTGCCACTGGCTACCGACGTTTTTTGCGGTTTCACACTTTGGTTAAGGTTGCCTGCCCTTCGCACTCGTCGGTCGACCGATCGATGGTCATAGCCGCTGCCGTCGCCGCGGTCAGGCATTGGGTCAGACTCAGAGAACGTAACAAGGAACGAACGGTAAGGGGTAAGGGGTATACAAAATGTCGATTTTAATTAATTGCCTGCAGAAAGCAGCTGAAAGTTATACAGATTTAGTTCTTAATCATTACATTTTCAATTAAATCCTAGCATGGTTCTTAGTTCTTAATCCGTCTATTTAATGTACTTGTCCATAAACTTCTTGTGGAAATCAGAGCGCAAGGCGTCGTTGACAAAGTGCGTTTTTTTTTCGGGCGCCGATCTGGCGCAGTTTTTGAACACGACATCGTCGTCCCAGCGGCGCTTGATCTTGAGGTCACCGCCCAGGCCAGAGGCCCGTCCGGCTGCGGAGGCCGCAGTGCCCGGCTCGTAGTTAATCAGGGGATTTCCGGAAAGAATGTTCTCCATGCGGATACGTTCATCCTCGCGACTTTTCTCGGCATCTCGTCGGGCTGTCTCCTGCAGGCGCTCGTGCTTAATTTTCTGCAGCTCGGCCAGCAGGGCGGCATCATCGTCGTCAGAGTCGCTGTCCGAATCGGAAGAGTCGTTGTCCAAGGCCTCGTCCGCATCGAGATTGGCCTGCTGTTGTTGCTGCAGCACCTGGCCATCAACCTTGGCACGCTTGTTGGTGCTGCCGCTGGCGTTGTTTGCCTCGATGGCCTTGCGCACAATCGAGGGTAGGGCCTTGCCCGAGGTGGCCCCAGGACGCGCCTCGCGCTCACGCTCCTCCAGCTCCTTGCGGAAGTCGCGGCTGCGGATCTCCTCGGTTGTGCCCTGTCCTGGCTCCCTGCGAATGATTGACGGTCCCAAATGTTAAGTGAAAACAGCAAATTGCAGACCCAACAGCGACCCATGGGTGCTTTTTCCAATGCGCTTGCTTACCTGTACTTCAGCTTGGTGTGGCCTGGCAAATCGCGACTCGAGTACTGTTTGCTCAAAGCGCTCAAATCCTTCTCGCCACGCCCAGAGCCACCGCGGGCGGGATCAAACGTGGGACGTGCGGCTGTAGTCATATTTCGGGTTTGTTTTTTAGCTCAGCGGCAGCTTACACAATTAATTGTAAATGTTTTTCCAGAAATGCGCTGCTCGTTTGGTTGTCACAGCTGCTTGCTAGAGATGCGTAAGATGGCGTGTGGTTGTTTCCAAGGGAGGGTATCGATAGTATCGATAACTGTCGAGAGAGCAACACTGCTCTCCCAGCTGTTGCTTCTTCGGCACAGCAATCGAATCGTTAACACGCGCGGGCTTACTATTTAACGCTTGCTTTGGCGACTTTTCCCCAAACACCCAGCTAGCCCTCCCCCCCGATCAACGCAAAACAGCTGCCTACCGTGGAGCTGCTATGCTAGCCAATTTACAGGTCCGCAGTGGCCACTTGTTGCGTCACAGGCTCCAACGGCCCAGCCACTGGACACGCAGCTTGGCGAGCACCGCGCCTAGAGGCGCCAGCGACCAAGCGAAGACACAAGAGGACGATCGTCTGACCATCGGTGATGTAAGCGTGCGTCTAACCAAGCCGAAGCAGCCGCACCTGGTGCCCCAGCAATACGGTAAGCATCAGATCGGATCGGATCGGATTAGATCCCACACCTGATCAAAGGTCAATTGGTATTTTATCTGTCTGTTCCATCTGACAGTGCAATACGCGGCGGATGGTACCCTTCAGCTGACGCAATCTGCCCTGCACCATCTGCGCTGGATGCTGCAGAAGGATGCTCTCAAGCAGGATATGTTCCTGCTGGGCCAGCCCGGTCCGCTGCGTCGCCAGCTGGCCATGCAGTTCCTAGAGCTCACACAGCGCGAGGTGGAGTATGTCGCACTGAGTCGCGACACCACCGAGAGCGACCTCAAGCAGCGGCGCGAGATCCACAACAAGGCGGCCATTTACCACGACCAGGGAGCCGTGCGGGCTGCCATCCACGGACGCGTACTCATCCTCGATGGGGTGGAGCACGCGGAGCGTAATGTGCTGCCCATTCTGAACAACCTGCTGGAAAACCGTGAGATGCATTTGGAAAACGGTAAATTCCTCATGGCGCCCGAACGCTACGATAAGCTACTGGAGGTGCGTGCCCAACCAACACTCGACTTACATACTTCCGCCACTCTAATGCCTGCCCACCTACCTTTTTCACTCTGCAGAAGCATTCGCGTGAGCAGCTGGATGAGTGGGGCCTCCTGCGCGTCTCTGAGCAGTTCCGAGTGGTGGCCTTGGGTCTGCCCACACACAAGTACAAGGGAACCCCCCTAGATCCCCCTCTGCGCTCTCGCTTCCAGTCCCGCAACGTGACCAGCTACTCCTACGGCGAGCTCTACGATGAGCTGCAGCAGGTGGCACCGGCTGTGCCTGGCGATCACCTAAAGCAGCTCCTCACGTTTGCCCTCACCCTGCAGACGGCAGATGACAGTCTCCAGCTGCCCGACTTCCCCCTGCACAATCTTCAGCTGGGCGTTCAGATGCTGGTGTGTAATTAGCCCATGTCTCAGGTACTTGGAGCTCCAGCTGCCATCAATTTCATCTCTCTTCCGCTTGCAGGAGGCCAATCCCGCCCTCAGCCTGCACGATGTCATCACGCGCATATATCCGTACCAGTCCATGCTGAAGCCCGACCAGCAGAAGCGCGTCGAGGAGCTTCTTACTAGCCTGCATGTGCAGCGCCTGCCCGGGCAGACCATCAAAAGTATCACAAGCAGCGCCCAGGCTGACCATCTCGTCACTCTCCAGCTGGATGACCTGAAACTGATCGTGCCCGGAGGCGTCACGCCTGCCACGTCGAGCAACTTTGTGGATCTGCCACACCAGCGGCAGGCCTTGGCGTCGCTGCTGCAGGCCTATGCCGTCGGAGATGTGTGTCTAATGGGCGAGAAGGGCGTAGGCAAGCTCACCCTGACCAAGCAGCTGCTTGGCCTACTCCGCCAAACTGCCGAGCCCATGATGCTGTACGAGGACATGACCTCTCGGGAGTTGGTGCAGCAGCGCATCACCAGCCCCCAGGGCGACACTATCTGGCGGGACTCGCCTCTAGTGCGAGCAGCCAAGGCCGGAAATGTGGTGGTGCTCAATGGAGTGCATCGCCTCCACAAGAGCACAGCTACAATACTGCAGCGGTAGGCATAAGACCCCCACAGACCCCTCGCAAATCGCTAATCAGCAAATGGAAATTCTCAACTCAATTTTTGTCTCCCGCAGCCTCATTCACGACCGTGAGCTGCTGCTGTGCGACGGCACCACCATGCTTCGCCCGGACCGCTACCAGGCCCTTCTCCAGCAAGGACTCTCCAGCGCCCAGCTGACGGAACGAGGTTTGCTGCCGATACACGAGGCCTTCCGCATTGTTGCCTTGGCGGAGCCACCTCGCCCAGGCAGTGGGCAGCCGAATTGGCTCACCCCCGAGCTGCTAAGTTTATTCCTCTACCAGGAGCTGCGTCCACTCCACCAGAGCGAAGAGCACGAGCTTCTCACCCAGCTCTGCGGCGGCCAGTTGCCCCCCCAAATGGATCAACTGCTGAAGCTGGCCCAACTGCTGCGCTCCTCGCAGGATCCGCTGATACAGGGCCTGGCCGGTACACTGTCCACGCGGCAGCTGCTCAAGTTGGCCCGTCGTCTGGTGGCCTATCCCGGCAGTGAGCTGAGCGACGTGCACGAGATGCTGCAGAACACATTCCTGGCCAGGTTCATGCCGGCTCTGTCGCGTACCGCCCTGGAGCAGGCCATGCAGCAGGTGGGCATCCATCCCAGTGCAGAGAAGAGGAGCAGGAAGAAACCCACCGGACAGATTGGTGTTGAAGGGAACACCTTGAGGATTGGGGAGACCCGGATGGAGCTGGGCAATCCCAGCCAGGCGCAAAAATCGAAGGTGCCGAGCACCCTGTTCTACGAGATGCCCCAGCACGTGGAGCTGCTGGAACGCCTGCTGCAGGATTACCTAATCGGTGAGCACTTGCTGCTCGTGGGCAACCAGGGCGTGGGCAAGAACAAGCTGATCGACCGTTTGCTGGAGCTAATGCAACGCCCGCGCGAGTACATCCAGCTGCACCGGGACACTACTGTGCACAGCCTGACGCTACAGTCGACGCTGCAGGATGGCCAGGTTGCCTATGAGGACAGCGCCCTTGTCAAGGCTGTCCGCTCCGGTCATGTGCTGGTGGTAGACGAGGCCGACAAGGCACCGGTGAATGTCACCTGCATCCTGCGCACTCTGGTGGAGAGCGGGGAGATGGTCCTGGCCGACGGCCGGCGTATTGTACCGCATGGCGCGGCTGGATCGGTGCCCAACTGCATCGAAACTCACCCAGAGTTTCGGCTCATCGTCCTGGCCAATCGTCCCGGCTTCCCCTTCCTGGGCAACGACTTTTTCGCCGCCCTCGGCGACGTCTTCAGCTGCCATGCCATCAGCAATCCCCAACCCGATTCAGAGATCTATCTGCTTCAGCAGTACGGCCCCAGTGTTCCCCCCAAGACGCTGCGTACGCTGGTGAACGCCTTCGGGGAGCTGCGCAGCTTGGCGGACGAGGGGATGCTCAACTATCCGTACTCCACCCGCGAGGTCGTCAGCATTGTGAAGCATTTGGAGCGCTATCCCGAAGAGAGCATAGCGGACGTGGTCGGCAATGTGCTTGACTTCGATCGCTACCAGCCGGAGGCGCTGCAGCAAGTCATTCAGGTGCTGGCAAAGCACGGCATCGAGGCCTACGCTCTGGACGAGGTGCAAATGTTGCGCCAGCGCAAGACACTGCAGGCATCGGTGGAGCGGCATAGCGGTCTCGGGGTCTCTGGCCCGAAGTTCGGGAAGATCGATCCCAAGAATGAGCCGCACGTGGGAGGGAACACCTGGGCTGGCGGTAGTGGGGGTCGCGACACTGCCGGATTGGGCGGCAAGGGCGGACCCTTCCGCCTCGACAAGGGACACAAGGTGCATCAGCTGAGCGACGAAGAGAAAGCCGACGTTCCCGAGGAGATTAAAAAAGCGGCCCGCGAAATGAACCGAAAGGCCTTCGCGGAGAAGCTTAAGGAAATCAAGATGTCCGCCCACGACCACAAGTTGTACGCGCAGTTCAGCGAACCCAACCGGAAGCAGGTGCAGCAGCTGAAGGCCGTCCTGGAGGCTATGCAGACCAAAAGCAAGGAGCGCCAGTGGCAGAAATATCAGACGCATGGCGAGCTGGACGACACACGCCTGGTGGAGGGCATCACTGGCGAGAAGAACATTTATAGGAGGCGGGCCGAGGCAAACCCTTGGGCCGACCACGTCCAAGAGAAGCCAAATCGTCTCAAGCTCGTTGTGGATGTCTCCGGCTCCATGTACAGGTAGAAAACCTCAGTGTTGACTTTTAGTTTGACTTTTGTCAAAACTTGTCGATAATTTCTTTGCTGCAGATTCAACGGATACGATGGCCGGCTGGACCGACAGCTGGAAGCCGTGGTCATGGTAATGGAGGCCTTCGAGGGCTTCGAGAAGAAAATCGTATACGACATCGTCGGCCATAGCGGCGAAGGCTGGGAAATACCATTCGTAAACGTGGGCAGTGCCCCCAAAAATGATAAGGAGCGCTTCGAGACCATCCGCATGATGCACGCCCACTCGCAGTTCTGCTGGTCCGGAGACAGCACTGTGAAGGCGGCGCGCGAGGCCTGCTCCACTTTGGGCGCCGAGGACGACTTTGACAACGCCATTGTTGTGGTTCTCAGTGATGCGAATCTCTCGCGCTACGGCATTGCGCCCAAAGACCTGGCTGTGGCCCTTAAAAGGGGCGAGCCCAAGGTCAAGGGCTATTCCATATTCATTGGCAGCCTGGCCGAGGAGGCGGACAAGTGAGTCGAGATTATTGTTTACTCTAATTAGATACCAAGCCTGATCATATTTTCTCTTTCTTCCCCGCCCCCGCAGAATCAACTCAGAAATGCCGGCGGGACAGAGCTTCGTCTGCATGGACCTCACCAAGCTACCTCACATTCTCCAGCAGATTTTCACCTCCTCGCTGCTTTAGGACCGGGTGGGTCACTTAGTGCAATTGGGTATCCCCAATCCCGAATTTAGGTAAATGTAAATGTTCGTTCTACTATTTGTGAATTATTCCCATTTCAGTTTTTACCATTGCTTAAGCTGAATTGCATCTGTTATAAATCAATTGTTGCGTATACGAGTGTGTAGTGTAAATATATAAAATACAGTCAATTTATAAAAACGAACTGGTAATTGAATTGATTGATGCTACAGAAGAGGGCGTAAGCAGATGGTTAGATCTTCTCACAGCATTCTAGTTTTGTTTTATACACCGTTTGATATTGCGCTCGTCTAATACTAGCTCCCAGGAATGACATTTTAATGTTCGGGTGTGGAGGGGGTGTATATGTACCTACATACATATGTATGTAGTATGATGCGTACTTATGCCGAGTACTTACGGCAGGAACCGTATCTGAAGTGTAAAATAAATACACGGTATGCATTTGCATTATTATTTGTATTATTTATTAATTGCCTTGCTGTTTCTGTTTGCTATTTGATTACTTGTCATATCATTTACAAATTACATATTTAAGTATTGAATACAAAAAAAAAATTCAATTTAGAGCTCGTGGATTTCCGTCAGCATCCAGGATCAGGTTCTGGATCAGGATCATCGTGCTTCTGCTCCGTCCTGGACGGGGACTTCTCTTTGAGCCGCTCTCTCTCGGTCTCTCTCTCTATATACTATTTTCCTACTAGCATTGCGGGCCGGGGAAGGAGGAGAGGGCGGGGGAAGGAGTAGGGGGCAGGAATACAAAAATGAAACAATTCACGGTTTCGCATTAATAAAATTTGGTATAAAAATCTAAAACAATTTCGTTCTCCGCATCTGTACATTTTACATTACTTATATTTTTCTTGGTTTTCGTTTTTTGATGTATGTATGTATGTATGTATATGCATTTCTGTATGAATATTAAATATTGTTGCAAATTCATGAATTAATATGTTAGCAAAAACGCTTAAAATATGGTATATATAGCTATACATACTCTTGATCCTTTATATAGTCTATACAAGATTTAATCCTTGCAAATTTTCATGATCAATGTGGTGAGTGGCAGGGAGGGGGTGGTTGGGTCTGAGGATGTTTCCTTAAACATCTATCTATCTATGTATATATGTGTATATGTATCTTTCGCCAAATGCTGCAGTAAACAAACAGAATACAAACATATAAGTAGATACATACATACAGTCGCAGATTCCCCTTGGACCAGGTGTGTGCTTGGCGAACTTTATTACAATTTCTAGATATCTTGAATTTGTTCAGATCTTTTAACTGAATCAAAATGAATGCAAATCATAAATAAATATATTGTTAATTTATAATGGAACAAAATAAATGGATCAGCTTTCCGCACTTGAAATCGATCTACACGGACACGACTGGACATACATATGTAATTACCTACACACAGATCGGTATAAAAGCTAAGTTATCTTAAAAACATAACAACAAAGTTTAACTCTATGTATATACATATAATCATGTACATATGGTACGTACGTATATATATATAGTATATTGGTACGTACATGGATAGTCTGGAAGCTTGAACCAAAGAATTGTGTTTGCACTCCACCACGCATAACATATCTCATATAGATACACAGTACATACACAGTACTGTTACGTATTACGTACGTATACCCCATAAACTTACATACATATGTACACGAAAATCAAAACTTATTTGAATTGGACGACATTAAAGTTACACACAGACCAATGCGGTTGCGGATTCGGGTTTTCTTAAATTTAAAACAAATTCAAATTATAATAGAGAAATTTAATCTGCGAGTTGGCTGTTACCATATACAGTGCACTTCAGGGCTGTAGGGAAGCTCAAATGTTTATTTTCAACTTTCTATGGATTGTTAAGATACATGTATGTACATATATCTATAAAGCTATAGATTGCATTTTGTTAGCGAAATCATTACTTTAAATAGAAGTGTGAAAATGGGTGTCTGGCTTTCTTATTGATAAAGTACTTTTCGAACAATGAAAGAATAGGAAATTTTCAGAACAAAAAACTAATAAAATACATTTGTAAGCTGAATGATATTTTAAAATCGAACGTCATGTATTAAATAGAATTAATTATGAAAGGAAGTTTAATGCAAAATAACTATTTTGAAGAGGAATCAATTCTTTGCGAAGTTTATGTAGGGGAGTGCAAGGTATGGTGGCAAACACTTTGTTTTTTGCATCTCTCTCTCAAAAATCAATATTTTTGATGGTGTCACAGTCATACGGCGCGAATTTAGAAAAATAATAATACTGCATATAAAATGTCAGCACGATAAAAGACATCGACCACAGTGGTAATGCGTTTCAGATGTCCGCCACCATACCTTACACGCCACGATACCTGACACTCCCCTACCAAATTAAGTTCCATATGACATTTAGTGAACATTTGAATAGAACAGTTTTAAAAATTAGTTGGTCTTCGAATTGGTCATTATCGAATGAAGGCTAAGCTATGCTATCGTATGTTGTGATTTATTAGGTGTAGTCAGGTATTGAAAGGGAGATTTGGAGGGGTTCAATTGGTCAAAATAAATCAGTTCCTTTCCATAAAATTTTGCGAGTGATGCCAATTTAAAATCAAGTTGGTCTGGTCTGAATCGATATGAACAGATACATACATACATATTGTATGTATGCATTATGATCAAATTCACAGAAATCACGCCTTTCTTTTGGGTATGAAACGCCCTGCACACTTGGGATACACAGATATAGTATAGACATTTATACTCTCTAGATTCTAAGCAAAAAACGGACTATCATAGCACATGAGTTACACATATATATTACTCCTATATATACATTATATGGCATACATATATATGGTATACATAGACTAAAATTTCTTAAGACACTGCCTTAAATATACGTAAACTTGCTTTTTCGTTTGGCGACTTTTAAGAGTATGTACTCTGTATTTATGTACAGTACAGATGTACAGTTCGCTACACAACCATATGACCAAGCAGACCAAGTTCTGAGAGAACCTAAGAAGTACCCACAGAGTTTAGTCTGCTTTTAGCCAGTAGAAATACGATCATCTACCTAATCTAATCGTTCAACATTCTCACAGCTATGAAACGCCCTGTAAAAGCCATACGCATACGTGTACAAAGTATCTCAATTTTAGCCTTTCTTTTCTTTTCATGTTCATGTGCACGTTCGTATTTTGTTTTGGTTCCTTTTTGATATTTCCTTGCTGACTTCCTACTACGTTGACCATATAAATGCTAAAGAATGACGAAAATAATCAATTCTCAAATGAATCGTGTAAAACCGAATAATCATAAAAACAGAGCATAGAAATACATAATAATAATAGTTATAGCTACAACAGCAGTACGCAAGCGGTCCATATACACACATATCTGGTATATATGTACATATGTATATAACTTAGATATATACAATTAAAAAAACAACGAAAAAAAAAACTGGGCTCGATGACCAACTCAAAAGAAGGTTGAAAATTTGCGTTTGTTCGGCATTTGAGGGTTCTGGTGGTTTTGGTTGTGAATTTGCTGCGGCTGCGTCTGCGTCTGCGGATGGTGTGGATGCTGATGCGAATTGTGATGGTAGCTGCCAAAGCCGTTGCTCTGCTGATTTACGGGCAGCACTGGAACCGAGGCATAGGCCGCCGGCTCCAACAATTGCTGGTGCTGGTGGTGGTGCTGCTGCTCCGGCTGTGGCTGCTGATGCTGATGTTGGCAGAAGAACTGCTGGTTGGGAGCAGCAGTTGGTTGAGCTGGGGCTGAGGCTGCGGATGCGATTGTGGCTGCAGCTGGGGCAGTGAGGTTACTGCTTTTGGAGGCGGGTGGCATTAGGAGAACGGGCACAACCACGGGTTATACGGAGATCTCGTAGTTCATGTCGTAGATGCTGGCCCGATCGGGCGTTGCCGAATTGGAGGCATTCTGCAGGAGATGCGCATTGCTTTGTGGCTGAGACGCGATGGCGGGTGCTGCCACGCCGCTGGGCAGGCCGCCGTTGTTGTGCTGCTGGTGCTCGAGGGACTGCATCTCCATGGAGTCGGTCATCTCGAGGGCGCGCACAAAGCTCATGGGCCGTGTCGGGGTCTGCTTGCGCTTGATTTGTGGCGAGGGTTGCGTCTGCAGGGCTCCCGCTGCACTGCTCACATTGACACCGACCAGAGGATTAGGCGGGAAGACGGCGACACCTCCGCGGAGGGCTGGCTGATACCCACCGCCCCCGACTGGCCCACCTATTGACGGTCCACTGGCCGAGACGCTGGCAATGCTACCGCTGCTGCCTCCGGCAGCTCCCCCGTAGCGCAGGACGTAGCCCGTTTGTGCTGTGGAGGACTGCGGCATGGTCGTGGGACTCGTGGGGTTCGAGCGATGATATGAGGCAGCTGCTGCCGCCGCAGCCACAGCTGCCTGTTGGTGCTGCTGCTGCTGTTGCTGCTGAACTGCGTAGTCTTGCAGACGCGAGTGCGTCATGATGAGCGGATGCGTCCCTCCTCCAGCCGTAATGTATTGGGCGTGCGGCACCACACCGGACGAATTGCCGCTGCTCGGCAGCGTGCCAGCACTGCTGCCAATGCCGCTGACCGTGGCCTGCTGTTGCTGTTGTTGTTGCTGTCCGACGGGCCCGCCGGCGCTGTTGCTGCTGAAACCTGGTGAGGTGTCCTTCCACATGTAGACACCGCGCTGGGGGCTCCCAGCCAGCTCGCGTATGTTATCCACGGTGTTGTTGGAGCGGGCGTAGGACAGCTCGTTGCCGCCGCCCTGTCCCTGCCGCACCAGTTCCCCTTCGGAGAGGAAGCGGCGCTGAGGGCTGCCCCCGTAGGCGGTCTGAGCCAATGCTGCGTGCTGCGGATGTGCCGCATGAGATGCAGCCTGCTGTTGTTGTTGCTGCAACGCTGCAAGAACATAGAGAGAGAGAGAGAGAGAGAGAGAGAGAGAGAGAGCCATATTAGTTTGCTGCTTCTTTCTATTGTGGCCAGAGGGTACTAACCTTGCTGTTGATGCTGCATTAGAACGCGCTGCTGCTGGAGCAGGAGCTGTTGCTGCTGCTGGATGGTCGGCGCCTGGGGATGCTGAGGCGGCAGTCCGCTGGTGTACTCGTAGTAGGCTGCCGCTGCAGCCGCCGCTGCTGCCTGTTGTTGTTGCTGTTGTTGTTGCTGCTGTTGCTGTTGGGCCGCTGCTGCCGCCGCTACTGCCGCAGCCTGGGCATTCAGGCCAATGAAATCGGGACGTCGCGGCTGCGTAGGCGTGCCCGGGTTAGATCTGGACAGGGATGTACATAGCAAACGTTAATTGCAAATTGGAGCACACAGGAGGGGCGCAGAACGCAACGTTAGACTAACTGTTAGGCGAACATGATCGATGGGAAGGCGACAAATGCATTATGGATGTACGAGTACGTGAACGCACATGAATCTTTCTCATCTTCAGGGATGTGTGCATATTTATGGGTGGGGGTACGTAAGTGTGAGGGCGTGGCAGGTCGAATCTCCTCCGCCAAAAGAGTTAGCAGCGATCATTAGGAAGGTTGGTTAACAGAACATTTTATTCGATTCGATTCGATTCGATATGATTCACACACTTTTGTGTTTCTGTCACTAGAAAAAAACAGTTTCAAGTACAGTTTCAGTAGGAGATCCAGTTAGTAACAGTTGCAGTCACGTGCAAAATATACAGAGAATTACAGCGAGAGATTGACACAAAAAATGGTTACAGATTACAGATGGCAGATGACAGATGACAGTTGACAGACTGCACAAGTCCAGTACGTACGGAAATACATAGCTTCGATCCGCAAATTGCTAATCTCCGAGTGGTTAATAAATTGGAGCTTCGTACTCTCAACTAATCATGGACATATGTATATAATATATGTACCAATCTGTGCGCTTTATGTTTTTATATTTATGCGTATTTTTCATTCAATTGCACGTGTATACAGTAGAGTAGTTAATGTGGATGGAAATTAAGCAACGGTTATTTATTTAGATCGCATTCACCAGCTTTGGTATTACCCCCTTCAGGTTACATAATGTTGAAAAACCAGAGACTGGCGAATGCACCGAACAGATCGAACAGACTGCTGCACACAAATGACATTCACCATCCGATCTGTTTGTTGGGTTTCGTAGGAGTTATATATGCATGTATGGTGGCGCTATAGTGGTATGTGTGAATGCATGCCTGCGTGATCGATAGGTTAATCGCACGTTAATCGATAAACACGGGGAATATAATATAAGTATAAATATGCCTGAATGGTGAGCTTTATGCAGTTCAGTATTTGTTTTTTTTTTTGTTGATATTACAGTTACACATGATAAATGTCAGCACCACCTCGCAGTTTGGCAATCGGCAGCCCAACACCCCCTGTGTGGGCTATGGTTTGGTGTTGGGTGTTGGGTGGTTGGTTTAGTCAATGAACAGCGATTCCCATTCCTCGCGATGAACCACAGCCCACACATTGACGACAGAGAAAGAGCGAGAGCAGTGGAACAGATGGTGGGCATACTTGAATCTGGTGTGTGGGACGGGCGGTCCGCTCCAGTTCCTCCAGCTAGGCGAAGCGTTTACTCCCGGTCCTTATGCCGGCAATGGTACCCTGGAGGCCGCTATGGGCCACGGCCTGAACAAAGTCAACCACAGTACGCGGCACATCGGAGCGCACCACCTTGACCGCGACGTGCAGAATGTTGACCAGACCGTAGAGCAAGATGGAGAAGAGAATGAGCGGCGCCAGGATGAGCTTGGTCTGGATGGAGTGGCGGGATTCGTCCTCGATGTCGAAAAACTCCAACAGGTTGTCGTGGCCCAGCAGGCGCCTGCGTGTCAGCTTCATCTGCTCCTTGAGCCAGCCGAAGAACCAGCACAGGAGGAACAGGATGTACGAGGCCAGGTACCCCAGTACGAAGCCGACCAGTGTGATGTAGTCCAGCTTGGACGTGGGAATGCCCCCTTGGGCGAACATAAGTCCTGGACTCACTCCACGTCTTCCGCTGTAAGCAGGCATATAAGCGACTGGCGCCTGCCCAGCGCTCTGATCCATTCTGTCCCCGAGGTCGTTGGCGTTCTGGTTCTGGTTCTCGTTCTCGTTGACGTCGTCGTAAGAATCCTCGTGGTTCTCTGATGTAGATGACGCCACCGCTTCTTCTCCCTGGCTTGGTTCCCAGCTGCTGCGGAATCCACCTCTAGTGTAGTGCGTTTGGTCCATTAAACTCCGCATCCACCTGGCACTCTGTCCGCGGGTGGCTGACTGCAACTGAATCAGGGCGTTGTTAAGCACTGAGGCCCGAACGCCTGGCTGAACTCCACTGTCGCCGCCAGCTGCCTCAAAGTCAAGGTCGTCGACTTCTGCGCCTCCGCCCTGCACGCGACCCAAATTCGAGCCAAGGCCGCCCGCCACGTGAGGGCGCCGGCCAGATAGGCTCCTGCCAAGCAGACTCAGGGCCCGGAGTCGCGACTGGTTTCGCCGACTGTCGAACGCGTTCGCTCGCTGTTCGTTGTTCATCTCGTGGTTCGATGGTTGTTTGGTTTGAGTGTATTTTGGATAGAGTAAGTGGCGCCGAATCCGGTTGTACGATTTACGCGGAAAATTTATTCAAACTTGTAGTTCGGTCGGGGAAAAGTGTGAAAAGCCAAATATGTAAACTAACAATTGGAAAAACTGGAATTTTGTTTTTGCGCAAAGTTTGGGGAGAGCTCGGTTTTGAGTTCCGTTCTGTGTTGAAAACTGTATGGAATAGCCAGCCCAAATGAAATCAGTTCGAGCGACACTTGGGGCAGTCGGACTAGCTCTCTGACCGACCACTTGGATCGTCCCAAGCGAAGGCCTACTTCTTGCTACATATCCTACGTAAGTACTTTGTGGAGTTATCCGTTGCCGATAGGTCACATATTTCTATTCAAGATGCTTTAAGTCCAACGAAATCAAACCCACCAGAATACCCGAATTTATGTACATGTACATGTACATGTATGTAGTATGTAGTATGCTTCGGTAACTGCAGCTGCAGGTACTTTTCAATTTACAGAATGGTATGCAATATGCAAGAAAGAACACGAGTCTTGCCATAGCAAGGCTACACATTGCGATTCAGCAATGGCTGCTATGGATGGTTGTTCCTGGTTCCAGGAAAACGATCAAAAAGAGATGAGATGGCTCTCCCTGCTGCTCGTGGGTTACATATACATATGTACATATGCATGGGGATGTGGGTGTGGGTGTGGGTGTGTATGACTAAGGGTAACAAGCGGACGCAAACAAAACAGAATAAAGTAACTCTGACAATATTGAAGAATCAACGAAAATGAACGAAACGAAACGAAACAAAATAGAAAGAAGAAAGAAAATCAAACTCACCTCACCTCACGTACGGCACAAGGAGTGTGGTAGTAGAAGGTAGTTACAGGGTGCAGCACGTGGCATTTGGCACGGGGCACAAGGAGTGTAATAGTAGAGAAGGTTTATACAGGGTGCAGCACGTGGCTCGTGTTGATGGTTGCAAAGTAGTAGTAGTAGTTGGTAAAACAAGTTGGTAAGAGCGATAAAAAGAGAAAGAAAGACGATGACCACGACGAAGACGACGACGACAACGATGACAACGGCTTTGACTTGTGGTTTGCTCTGTGTCTGTGTCTGTGTTTGTGTGTGTGTGTGTGTGTAGGAGCTAAGTGGAACCATATTTATATATGTATGTGTGTAGGTACCCCTGGAACTAGAACTGAGTTGTCCCAGGTTCTGGGGCTCAGTTGATCTTGATGTTTTTCAGTTTCAGTTATGTTTCAGGTATTTTCTGTGATTCCCTCAGCGTTGTTTCACCTTCCGCTTTCGCTTAGCGATATCATTTGATCCTTGTGGGGGATTTTACTTATCTTTTCATTGACGTACATAGTTGTATTAATATTAGATTTATTGCTTTCGTTTCATTGATTGGTTTTTGTTGTTTGTCAGTTGGTTTTATCGCGGTTTCGGTTCTCATTAAGCTTAAGCTTAGGAATTAGTACTGTTCTCAGAATTTGAGTATTGACTTCGTACACAAATATATGCACATACATTAAAAGAAAACAAACAAAAATAAAAAACGAAAAAGAAAAAGTTGGAAAAATAATTAGTTCATAAAGGTAAGGTGCACACAGAAAAATCATGATATAAAAAGTTGGTGAAAGAAACCAAATGAGAGTGAGAATGGGCACACGCAAGGGAGGATACAAAAGGGTGGCCTACAAAGCATGGGTCGTTCAACCGATGGCCATCTCTGTCGCAGCCATTTCTCAGCCGAATAGGAAAGAGTACAGCCATCTCGCTTCTTTCTATGTATGCCCACGCCAAGGCTCAACTAATAGCCCGATTTCATATCAGGGAAAAAGAGATATTTGATATGGATGCCGCGAATTACATGTTTAGACCATTAAATACCATACATAAATGGTACAGATGAATACAGCTGGCAAATTTTCAATAAGTAATACTTGGCTTAGCTTATGGAGCTCATGGGCATTTTAAGGGAGCCTTCCGCATTCATATGGGAATGCGCTGCTGTGGTGGAACCTTGGAATAATATTAAGTGCGGGAGGGCAGACAGAGAGCGATACATTTCTTTCGGGAGAGCAGAGAAGAGCGATAGGAGACGAACGAAATGAAGGCGGTAATGAGGCGGTAATCTTCAGCAAAGTGAGTTGCGGGAGAGGAGAGCCAGCGACTAAGTTCCGTTAATCGACGCATAGAAAAGAGTAAGCGGGCGATGAGCTGAGCTAACGGAAATGCATACCAAAGAGAGAGCGACAGAGCTTCCAAAGCTCGCTGCTTTTGTCAGTCAGTCAGTCGGGAGAGGAGTGGAAGCACAAGAAACGAGAGGGGCAAAGCAAATGCAGGAGCAAAACAAACGCGAATCGGCGATTGATTATCTGCAGCAACAACTACTCCAAGCACACAAACATACAAGCACGCACACGAGTCGCACACACACACACGCACGCACACGCACACGCACACGCACATCTGATTAAAGCGATTAAAGGGGAGCTTACATATAACAAGAACAACAACAAACCACAGAAGCAGAAAGAAGGGGAGCGAGGGGAGCACTGGGTGAGCGAGGAATAGCACAAGGAGCGAGAGGGGGGAATGGAGAGACTCACCTTCGCACTGGACTCGCCATCACCAGGGGCGTTGCTACGCCCAGCGGCTTAATTCGTTGCTGCATGGTGGGTGTGGCAGTTGTCGTCCCGCTGCGTTGATTTTGTGCTGCTGCCGCCGCCACCGCAGCCGCTGCCGCCGCTATAGCCTGTTGCTGCTGGACACTGACGCCGACGCCATAGCCAATGCTGACGCCAACGCCACCGGGATGATCCGGCGATAGAGCATCGCTCGTGTAGCCGCGCTGTGGTTCCAGACCCCTGGGGAAGCAACAGAAACAACAGAGATCAGTAGTGGCTCCGCAGAGAGTGAGATACAGATAGATAGACCACATAGTCCAAGTGACCAACCCAATTGCTCACCTGGGCCGCGCGTGCGGACTGTGGCGCGGATGGTAGAGGCGCATGTGTCGGGGCGAGTCGCCTCCTCCGCCTCCGGCTGTGCTCTGAGAGTTGGGCATGCCCGTGGCTATGCTGCCGTTTACGCCACCGCCGTCGCTCACCTGCGGCAGGTAGAAGTTGCTCGAGTTGTGGCGCTGCAGCGGCGGCGTCGGCTCGCAGTCTTGGCTCTGTGAGGCGGGTGGCGGCTCCAGATCCGTGTCGGAGCACTCTCGACCGGGCGATAGCTGTGGATTATCGAAGGGATTGTCGTAGAGACGGAGATTAGTTATTGATTGACAGGTGGCGAAAGGGAGCAGCAGAGATCGACACAGACTTAGGCCTACATTTAGTTGCGTTTGTTTCCAAACAAAACAAAAAAAATAATACAAAAAACGGATAGAAAGTAGGAGAAATAAACGTAGACGTAGATATAGATGTATGTAGATGTAGACGGAAATGAACGAAAAGAAGGAGATAAAATGAGGGAAACATAAAATTTGTACACAAAATGTAGGAATGAGGGATAATGGGGGTTGTGTCGGTGTGTGTGTGTGTGTGTATGTATGTGGAATTCCCGCCGCGGAGGGGCCAGAATGGAGGGGAGAGTCCCCTCCCCCAAAGTGTGCCCAAAAAAAACCGGAGAGAGGCCACGGTGGAATATCAGTTTTTACTTAGTTCATTGGGAGGGGGGAGAGAGAAAAAAGAAGGAGAACGTGAATGGGGAAAGTATCGAAAAAAGCACTGCAAAACGAAAACAGTCAAAAGGGAAATCGAGAATGGGGACGAAACGCTGATTACCCTTGCAGATTCGATTCCGTGGTAGAATAGTGTAAGGACAGGGGAAATTATCATTGTGGGCCCATCCTTGTTCCCTAATGGATTAATGCATCCCCTTTCCTACCAAAACCTATACAAGGAGTGCCTTGGCTAAGTTTCTAACGGGAATCTAGGGACAACGGCATCATGCTTGTGAGTTCTGGTGGAAGTCTACGATACATTCCTTACCATAACGAAGTCGTAAAATTATTATTATTATTTTTTTTATTATCAAGAATATTGTTTCAATTGTACGCTCCTTTTCTGGTGATCATATGCATCATAGCCATCATATTATGTGCGTTGACCAGGGAACCATCGAAAGGATGGATTCCTGCTGTTCTTACTGTTTCGAATTTGCTAGTGTAGTGAGAAAGTGAGAGAGACAGAGATAGAACGACAGAACGGTAAAGTTTGAGAGAGAGCGAGAAAAAGACTGGGAGTGCAAAGGAGGGAGAAGAGTACCAAATTTTGACATAAATATAAATGTATTTTAATGGAAATCATAAGAGGAATAGACAAGAAGTTGAAATCAATACTTCTCGGGGGCAAGTCAAGATCAATCAATCAAGCAATCAATCGATCAATCATGAATCAAAAATAAATTAGAATAAAATTTTTGTTTTGTTTTGTTTTTGGTTTTGGTTTTAGATAGTTTTTACCTTTCTCGGTGCTTGCAGTAAGTGTAGAGTTTTTTTGTTCATTTTATTTCATTGTCTTATCTTTTGCTTTGTTTCGGGTTTCGACCAATTCTTTTCGATATAAGTATGTATGCTATATGGTTCTATATATATTTATGTATGTAGTACTGATGTAACACGACAGTTCTCGAGCATGTACGTACATACATACAATACGGAGCGGGCCAAAGCGGGCCGCCCTTCTGGTAGAACACGAAACGGTAACAGAAACGGGTTAAGATGCCCAAACGGAAGCGGGTCAACTAAATATGTAGGTGTATATCGCAACGCAAAAATTACGGGATTACGGCAACTCAACAGGTCCATCCGCATGCATGCAATGGTGGCAGGTGGGGGGAAGGTGCTGGTGCTGCTAGGCGGTGTTGGGTGGGGATGGGGCAAGGCGGTGGTGAAAACAACAAATGAAAAAAGAAACTAAGTGAAAACTAAAACCGCTACGGCTAGCCGAAGTTATCCCTCTACCAGTCGAAACTTCTCGGAGTCCGATGAAAGGTCCCATGGGACCCAGCAGAAACTTTGACCTGGACTCTGGACGGTCCAGTCCGGTGTTTGCTTGGAGGCTCTCAGCATTTTCTGTTGATTGATACGCATTGATTTTTACACGGCAAATACTTCATTTTACTTTTCATCAAGTTTAAATCGGTAACTCAAGTTTATGCGAACGAAATTTTATTTCATTGCTTCACTATGCATTATCGGGTTTTCATTGCATGGATTTTCAACATTTCAGCGGTCGGCATATATGGCTGGGTGTTTGCAGAAAAACCTACATACATACATATGTATGTATTGCTTGTGTAACATTCTACCATACAACATAAAACATTTGCCCATGACTAGCATATTATTTATTTTAATATTGATTTTATTATAGAAAGTTTCCGATTCGATCCGTTTTAGTTTTGGATAATTCAATTGTAAAGATATTTCCAGCACAACTCTCTGAGCATTACTTCATTTATTTAATGAAAATGTTAGCTTTACAAATTGATGATTAATATTAGGTTCACTTTACTTTAAGAAGTCTTTTTTATATCCTTTGGTATTTGTCTAGGAAATCGTATAATCGTTTCAGATAGTATCAGACAGAAATTATTCCGACCAGTCACGGAAATTGAGGTGCATTCCAAATAATCCAGAAATATTATTTGTGTTAGGCGAGAAAAATATTCTAAAAATGGAACCAACTAAGTAGAGGACCAAGGAATTTTACATGGATGGAGGAAACATGTTAAGGTATTTTACAATGTTATGGTACATATAGGGGGAGGTACTATATATGTGGGCTTGGCTATATGCTCTTGCAAAGAAGGAGAGCCAAATCGAGAGGCAAAAGCCACAGCGTTAGCACGGGCAGAGGGCAGAGAAAGCAGAAGAAAGTAGAGAGAGCGAGGAAGGGTGTGCGGTGTGCGTGTGGAGGACTGGTCTTTGTGTGCGAATCATTTGGTCTTACAATGGTCCTGAAATGGGTGTGGCACTAAATAACTAATCGTCCGCCAAGCCTCCCCCTGGATAAGCAGCGGGAAGGGGCAAGTGCAGGAAGGGAACGAATTTGGTTTCTAGCCCAAAGCAGAAAGAAAAGCACAAAAGCAGAGAAACAAAAAAATACGAGCGTATGTGAGTGCAGCAGCCAACAAAAAATGAACTTAATGTTTGCAGTGTAGAGTGTTGGGAAACAGAGGGAGAGAGGTAAGGTGCAGGTCTAGCAATGGTGGCACGACACGTAGGGCCCCAAGGATATAATTACATACAAATGTACATCTTTTGTACGGTAATCCATCCATCCATATCCTGATTCACTTTGAAATCCAAAATACAGTCAAGCTTTTCAATTAAAAATCAACTTTGAAGTGCACGAGTTCCGTCATTTGTTTGTATTTTAGAAGAAAAAAGTACCAAGTCTCCGCAGTCTGCTCTAAATTCTCCCCTTTGTGCATTCATAGTAATCGATATCTTCTCGATTGGATTACAACTTGGAAGCAGATGGACGATAATTCCCCAATGAGGAGACAGCACCAATATCTATTATTATTACAGGGCCCTCGCACATAGTATGCATAAAACATATTGGAAAATGCAAGCTCTGAAAATCATGTAGCCTGCCGAAATTAGACAGGAGCACAATGCTGGTCGGGCAGTGGCTACTACCCCTGCGGACGACCTTGTGTTAAGGTTGCAAGAATTAAGGTTTTCCCGTTTTTGTTTGTGTTCAATCTGTCCGCTCAATAGAGCCTCACTGCACACCCGTAGTACTATATTTACACTCGTACACTCGAATCGATTTGGTAGTTATTAGTTATTAAAATAATTAAAAGTTGGTCTGGCTGGGGGTCGGGCGGTATGGGGATTAGAGCAAATGATAAATGAGCAACTAAAGGAGATCCAAAGTAAGAGAGAACAGGAAGGAGGCGGAAATCATCGAGCGCGCTCGAAGCGAGAAAAACAAAAACAAGAAGATACGGAAACAAACAAACAGAAACAAACAACAGTTAACGGTTAACGGTTACAGTTACGTTTTAAAAAGAATAAAAACACCAATTACGATTACAACAACATTAGCTAATCAAAATAACAAACAACAGGTGGCGCCAGCAATCCCCCATTAGCCATAAAAAGCTCAGAATAGGAGACAGAGATGAAGGGAGAAAGAGAGTGGAGAGTGGAGAGGGAGACATTTTTGCACCAAAGAGGGAACGAGTGATCGTTTGGGATTGCTGTCGCCATCTGGATAACTAGGGGGTATAGTATATATTGATATATATTAGGTATATTAGTTAGATACAATAGATATAGGATACATAGATATATGTAATGGGAATCTGTTTTTGGTTTTTGTTTTGGCTTTGCATTAATTTGCTTGCTCTTTTCAATGAGTTTTATTTGGTTTGAAGTTTTTCGAAGATTTTGTTTTGTTTCAAAAAATGTATTTTGTTTACCCACCTTACTGTAAAGCGTTGTGCTGCCCGACCGTTGATTATAACCATTGCCCTCGGCCATATAAGTCTTTACCTGAATTCCACGCTTCTCCCGACTTGACTCGTAGTAGGAGCGGGGCGAATACTGCACCGCTGTACCACGCATACCGCCCCCGGCACCGCCGCCGCCAGCACTACCGACAGCAGCAGCAGTCCCGTTGCCACCGGCACCACTGGAGTTGTTCTGTTGATTGGTCCGATCGTTGCATATCGTGCTAATGGCCTGATTCTGGGTCTGCGATCGCCTTGATTCGTACTTCTTTGGGTTGAGTAAGCTAAGAGGGTGAAAGAAAAACACGGAAACGCATATTGTACGAACATTATATATGTATGTATATGTATCTAGTATTATATGCATGCAAGATATTGTTTAATTCTCTTTTTATTGATGGTATCAAATCACGTTGATTGCACAAGCCGAACTCGCCTGAATCTCGGCTGAATCTCCGCGGCTGGCTCTGCTCTGCTCTCTGCTGTAGCTCTCCTTCTACTCTCTTTAATGCATTACATGCATTATTTAAGAGCGTAATTTAAGGTACCAAGTAAGTTATCAATACACGTTGTGCAGATAAAATATTTGATTGCTACTTTAGCAGCAGCTCCGGCAACAAAATTTGATATGATTGAAATTGACAGGACAATCCAAACGCTGGACAGTTTGACAAGTTTAATCTAACGATTTAAATAAATTGTGTATCAACTTGTATGAATGTACATATGTAAATATATACATATATGAATTGCAACATTTCAGATTGTGTTTTATATTCGGTACCTATGTACATATGTAGGTGTGGGTGGCTGCGTCGTAATTGCACACGGTATTCGATTATGGAATTTATTGCATGATTGACATTTGTGGCTACCAATAAGCAGTGCGCCAGAAAGACAAGTGTTTCCATTCAAGCGTTCAGTTCAGCAATTAAAATTAACAATCACAAATCGATATCATCTCGAACACACATTCCTTGCGAATGGCAGAACAAAAATCCAGAGAGCCCAGCCAAGCCACGCCACGCCACCAATAGTGGCACAGGGGCTGGGGGGTTGGTAAGTATGGGTAAGCATGTTTGTATGTATGTATGTATGTTTGTATGTATGTATGTATGTACGAATGTATGTTTGTATGTATGTATGTATGTTTGTATGTATGTATGTATGTACGAATGTATGTTTGTATGGATGTATGTATGTTTGTATGTATGTATGTATGTTTGTACGTATGTTTGTATGTATGTATGTATGTTTGTATGTATGTATGTATGTATGTATGTTTGTACGTATGTTTGTATGTATGTATGTATGTTTGTATGTATGTATGTATGTATGTATGTTTGTACGTATGTTTGTATGTATGTATGTATGTATGTTTGTATGTATGTACGAATGTATGTTTGTATGTATGTTTGTATGTATGTATGTTTGTACGTATGTTTGTATGTAGGTATGTATGTATGTATGTTTGTATGTATGTTTGTATGTATGTTTGTATGTATGTATGTTTGTTTGTATGTATGTACGAATGTATGTATGTTTGTATGTATGTATGTTTGTATGTATGTATGTATGTATGTGTGTGTCTGTGTATGTATGTACATATGTATATCGACTTACCTTGGATACTTACTCAATGCAGTTCTCTAGTACCGATATTTGTATGAATGCATGAATGTATTCATATTAATATGAATGTATTCATGAATGCATGAATGTATTCATATTCATATGAATGTATTCATATTCATATGAATGTATTCATATTCATATGAATGTATTCATATTCATATGAATGTATTCATATATGTATTCATATAGTGATTCAGTATCAGGATCGAGATCATTACTCAATGCAGTTCTCTGATACGGACATTTGTATGAATGTATTCATATTCATATGAATGTATTCATATTCATATAAATGTATTCATACATGTATTCATATATGTATTCATATAGTGATTCAGCATCAGGATCGAGATCATTACTCAATGCAGTTCTCTGATACGGACATTTGTATGAATGCATGAATGTATTCATATTCATATGAGAGTATTTATATGAATGTATTCAAATTCACATATATGTATTCATATATAGTACTATTCATATACATATGTATGTATTCATATAGTGATTCAGCATCATGATCGGTCTGAATCAAAGCTAGGATGACCTCCAGCTCATAGTTTTGCACACTTTCTGTGTGTATGTATGTATGTCCACTCACCTTGGATACTGTGGTCCAAACTGTGTGTAGCAGCAGTTGTGCCAGCAGCCGCGCGAGAACGGATTGTAGCCGCCCTTGAACTTGCCCGTGACCTGCTCGTTGGTCGTGCGACCCCGTGAGACCAGCACCATGTGGAAGCCGGTCAAGCCAAATATGGGTATCGCCAGAATGGTCACAAGGCCCATCAGTATCATGCTGTGGGAGATATCGCAAAAGGGTTAAGGGAAACCACACACATATCGGAGAGAAAACTGGAACTGGACATTCCCCAAAGAAACTCTGCATAGATATTAATTAATGTTTTGCTTGGTAAAGGATACGCTACAATGGGCGCCGTGTCCTTGATGTTGGGCATTATCTTGAGCACATAGACCAGGCACAGCGAGAATATGCTCAGCATGTGGATGGAGAGTGAGACGAGGAAGAAGAAAAAGAATCGATAGTTCCTCCGGCCAATGCAGTTGTTGACCCACGGGCAATGATGGTCGAAGGTCTGTCAGGAGAGAAACAAATCGGAATCAAAATCACAATTTTGGGAAAGCAGCAAAAGGCTGGGGTTGTGTGTGAGTGTGTGTGTGTCTGTGTGAGGTATGGGGCGGGGTATGTACTAACCTCTATGCAGTGATTACATACGGAGCAGTGGGAGCAGCGGGGCGGGCGATAGAACTTGCAGGTGACGCACCATTTCATCTTGACGGTGATGCCGTTGATCTCAGCATTCTTGTAGAGCGGGGCGCGCAGCTCCTCCTCGCAGTCTTCGTCGGGTGAGGCTAGAATGCAGTCGAAGTTTAGGCTGTGCGGACTAGCGCTGGCCCTCGCTTAGCACGCTACATACCTTTGGGTATAATGCCCGGGTCCATGAATGTCGCCAGCGTGAAGTTGGCCAGCACAAAGAATGTGATCACGCCCTGGTAGGCCAGCACCCATGGATGGCTCTTCACGTAGTACTGGCAGCTGAAAAAAGAACGAATCAAAACAAAACAAAGAAACGGTAACACAAGTTTATTAAGCAGCTTAGGATCTATGTATGTACAAAGTACATACATATGTATGTATGTACATATGTATATTGCAATGGGAACAATACGTAATCATTCAAACCTGTTACAGAACTCAAAGCCGGTCACTTATATTCATATAAATGTATTCACATATGTATATTTATTCATATAAATGTATTCATATACATATGTATTCAGATATATGTATTCATATGCACATATGTACATTAAATTCAACGCAGAGAAGAAAGCATGCACGATCCTACTAAGCATTAATATTGGGTAATATTGTCGCTATCTTTTCTGTTTACATATATGTATGTATGTATGTATGTATGTACATACATCCGTATTTGGTCCAAATCGGCTCGACTACTTAGCCAGTACGAGTAACTCTCCCCAAGCCCCAGGGAGATGCATCTGTTGCATCTGTTGTTGCAAGGGTATGTGTGGCTCTGGTCCCTGAAGCGAGCAGAAAAGGCTTTCGCATTGGCTTCAGCTTTCTCTCTGGCTTTCTATTATTATGTTCTCACTTAATCACTCACTTAGCCTACTCCGGACTTGCAGGCAATTGCCTGCAGGGAAAGCTTTCAAGTGCAGGCAGTAAAAGGAGAAACGAGACGGAACAGCGCAGGAAGGAAGGAGGAAGGAAATGGCGGGAGGCCTCTCGGGGTTTCGAAGAAGATTTCCAAATTTCGCTCGAAGCAATTGCACACAAAATTTCACACTTCACTATCGCCGTCACCTTCTCTCCTCCTCTTCCTGCTTACCGTCTTACCGGAACTGCTCCTCTTTTTTTGATTTATTTCTGCATTCTTATCGAGTTTTGTTTACCGTTAACAAATGTAACGAAACAAGAACAAAAAGCTTCCCCTCGCCCTGTTATTCATCCTCTCTTCCTACCAACCCAACCCAGCCCACCCCACCCCTCTGCGGAACTACGTCCCCACCTTATTTGCATAGAACTTTTACAATGCTCAAATGAAACTGAGGCTGCCGCTGCCCTCCGACTGACTGCTGCCACACAAAGCACGTGCCAGGGATTTATGTTAATCGCCATCCTACTCCCTCCCCACCCAACGTAAAGAAGAATGAGTCAGGTGGGAGAGAGCGAGAGAGGGGACAGAGAGCCAGGTAGAGGGGAGCATGAGAGTGAAACAGAGGACGGGTTTGCGGTTATAGGAATTCATGAAATGCAGGCCATGCAATGTTTACATGCCTGTACAGTGGCAGCTCACTCGGCAGACATCGTTCTCTTGAGCAGATATGCATCTAACGAGATTATTAGAAGTGCTCTTTTATCTGAGCTTCTGTCAATTGCTTGAGCCTGTACACAAGAGAACGGACTTGAATGGTACGAACGGAGAAGAATTATTTGCTGCGAGCGGGATTCGGAATTTCTTACGATGCAATACATATGTATGTATGTAATACATGTATGCGCATATGCATGTACGAATTTGTGTATGAAAGTGCACACAATAAGCACGAAAAATAACAATAATTTGCAAGGCATGCGAGTACGTACATCATGCATCATGCATCATCTCCTCACCTCACCCCCACCCACTTATAAGCAGTGTTTGAATTGTTTGAACACAAAAATGTTGATTGCACAATTCCCGGTGGGCTACGGGCCTGGTCCCAGGCCCGGCAATGTGTGCAGGAATCTCTAATCGTTTAATCGACTCGACTCGATTGAATGGAATGGAATCGAATGTCAAATTGACGGGCCTCTTCTCCAGCCTCTCTGTCTCACTCTATCCTCTCCTCTCCACTGCCCACCCCACCCCACCCACTTTTCTTACCTCAGACAACGAGGGGAATGCGGGAGGAACGTGTGGGCCATAACCGAGTGACGGCGACGCCATTTTGTGTGTGGAATTGCACAACAGTCGGAGATAAGGGGGAAAGAGTGATCTCTAATCTCAAGGCTGATGCCCGATTATATTTAAACTGTATTTATGTATATGGTATATGTATGTACATATATGTATATGTGTGTACATATATGTATCCCGTATTCCGTAGAGTAATTTGCTCTCGGGGAATGGTTACTCCTCTATGCACTCCCTTTGTTGGCTTTGCATTTCAATTTTGCAAAAATCTGATTGTGGCTAATCCCACTAGTCCTAGTCCTAGTCCTAGGCCTGGAAGGGAAAACAGACTTTCTACCATTTATGAAAAGTCATAAAAGCCCACGACAGCGAGAGAGAAAGATAGAGAGAGAGAGCTACAAAAATAGTTGACCCAGAAATGACTAGGGAACATACACCCAGAGAAAAAGTGCTGAGAATCGAGTTAACTTTTAGATTTAAAAATGTAAGGATTGTCGATTAATCCGGAGTGAAATATTTCTCACATACTCATATACTCACATCTTCTGATTAAATTTGAATGTGAAAATGAGTTAATATTCTCGTTAATAGCTTCATACCCAAATGGAATCTTATCTTAACCATCCGAAGCGGCCAACAGAAGTAAGAGTGTCGGTAAGAGCAATATACTTTTTCACTGTTCCAAGTACAAGGATGCAGGAGTAGCAGGAGCAGGAGCACGAGCACGAGTAGGAGTAGAAGGAGAACATAGAAGCTTGAGCTGTGTACTGCCTGAAGGATTTGCCGCTTTTTTATTACAAATAATTCATTTCAATTTCATCTTCATGAGTTACATAGATGGAAGATGAAGGGATCCTCCGTCTCCGCCTCTTACTGGACCACCCCATAAACTGACTGGGTCTCGGAACTGTAGCATAAACTAGGGAACAAAAATTACATTACTGAGAGGACAATAAAAACTTGCTCTCTGCTTGCCCGTAAGGCCCGGCAATATCAAGGATGTGGTAAGGATCTGCGCATCCGAATATGAGTGCTAACAGCAGTTAGCGGGGCTCGCCACTTTAAATTGAGACGAATTACGGCGGGGTGAGGCTGAATCGAAAACAAATGGAAATCCGCTCAGACCTGAAGGAAATATAATTTCTGGAAAAGGCAAGGATGCGACGTGGTGCTCCTATCAATATCAATATCCATCTCAATCGCTTGGCATTTACTTCTTGACGGAACGGAGATAATCCCTGAATTCAATGTGAGCCTTCCCTCCTTCTCTCCACTGCATTGAGAGACGAGAGATATACGAATACGAAGGTGGAAAAGCGGAAAGGCGGAAACTCAGCGGGTCGTCTGATTCTGCTCCTTCTACACACTGAGCCCCCCGCTGAGCGGGAAAAATTGCCATGAACTTTGCGTGCAGCATTTTTCAAGAGCATTTCCGGCGCATTAGACAACCTCAGGCGGGGCGATAGGGAGAGAGCGAGAGCTTACTTGCAGGAAATTGAATTCCTATGTTATGCCGCATAAGGCAACTAGGCACTGCGAGGGGCGTACAGGGGGGCGCTGTACGGTGCACGGTGCAGATGGCGCCGGCAAAATGTCATATCCAGACATCCTCATATTGTACCAGCACCAGGAATGCCATCATCCTGCGGTCCTGTGGCATGTCATAAAGATGGAAAGTCAGTTGGAGGGAGCTAGCAAAAAAAGGCACCTGAAGGAGGACGAGGAGGAGGAGGAACTAGAAAAGGAGGAGTATAGTACCGACAAGAACAAACAGCAAAAGCGATTCCAATCGCCGATTAATTGACTTGGCACATTGACACCTGAACATGGACATAGACACACACACACACACACACATACGTCAAATACAGTGCGTTTCACTGTAGAGTGGGGGGCAGAGTGCGACTGGGACTGGGGCTGGGGCTGGGTCTGGGTCTGTGGCTTCCCCTTTCGATGGCAGCTGCATTAATTAAAATCTACAACAATATGTCGGCGCCAAAGGCATAGCTGAGAAAATGGTTTTCTACACTGCGCAACCAATACGGGGGATTTTAAATATTTGTAATTGGATTGGAACAGGAATTGGAAAAATCGACAACTACGACGATTCTTACACAGGCACAGGATACAAGGTGTACCAAGCCCAAGCCATAGAGCATGTCCAGTTCTATAGATGGAATTGCAGATACATATGTACATATATTAAATTTGTAGAGAAGCATAGCAGTGTCCGGTGTTTATCAATTAAGGTTTATTCAAGGTCTCCGCAAATAAACAGTTCTCTCGGTTCATTCTCCGACTCTCTGTGACTAATTAATGTAGAGTAATCTAAAACCCTGTAGTCGAGTGTTGGGCTTCCGATGGTGACGAAGGCTACAGCGTCGTCGCTGTCGTCACATTGCACATTGGTCGGAAATGCCGCCGAAAATTGTGATGTAATATTTACATAATATTATTCGTGGTCGCATCGGACGGAAAATGAATTCGAAATTCACTTATAATATGAACAGCCAATACTCCAAGTTCCAACTTTCTAGCTTTACCGTGGGAGGTTAAGGCAAAATAAGAACGGAATTTTCGCCCACTGTGCATTGGCCGAAGTCCCAAAGTTATATTCCACTTTCCTCGTTCCCCTTCTCCACCACACGCCCACACACACACACACACATAGAGTACAAAAATATCCTACTATCGCAAAAACAAAAAAAAAACCAAAGCGAAACAGTAGTGGAAAGAGAGGGACAGCCAGGCAGGCGTTAGTCATCCGCATTCGAGAACGAAGCGAAAAAAAAGGAAAAGAAAAACGACAAATTCGGACATTGCGACTGTGCGATACCCATCGACTCGGACAACGTACACACAAACTTAAGAGCGAGATCCTGAATCCTGAATATTGAATTCGGTTTTTATGTAGAAACAATATAATAAATTTGAAATTAAATATAATTTACTTTTTTTTAAACACAAAAGTATTTAAATAAATAAAGTTACACACAAATTCGTAATGGCTTGAAATCTAATGAATATATGTATGTACATACACACTAATTCCATATACCCAAGGGCCTACGACTACCGGGGTGTATGAAAAGAATTTGCTTCGGCCATGGGCAGCCGTCGCCTCGACTTTGCCTCCGACTTATCTCTCTCACTCTCTCTCTCTCTCCCTCACTCTCGTTCTGGCACTCTTTCTTTCTATGCAAAGGTGGCACATAGCCGCAGAAGTGTATATGGGGGCGGTGGGGCGCTATGGGAAGTACGATTTGATTACACATGTGCGTTGTCTCATCCGCATAGTTGGTTTTTGCTTTTTGGTTGTTGGCCTCCAAATGGAGCGCCTAAGCGTCCCCGATATAAGGTGCCAGCCGATAAGAAGGGAAATCCATCGGCTGAAAGGGAGCTGGGAAGTCACTAGAGGCAGGAGCGTGGGAGTGCAAGTGCGAGGAAGGTTGTTAGCTTGGCCCCAACTTTATAAGCTAGAAAAAAACCAGTTGCACGTTCCCGAGCATTACCGAGCATTGCGTTAGCGCAGCTGCCAATAACCTCTTTTCCCTTTCCCCAGTAATTGCCACACGGCAGCCCAGGTATGGGATTAGGATTCATCGAAAAATCGTCAAATGGATAATAACCCACTTTTAAAAAATAAAGCATAACTTATTTGGGACATGACTGAAGAAGCTGCTGTCCATCTCGAGAGGGTGAATTAGAGCCCTGCATTGGATATGACTGCCAAATGTTTATTCCGTTTTTCTCTGCTTACGGGATCCACCCGAACGTCCATCTCGACAGCCTGTGGCTGCTGTGTGGCATCACTCTGAAGGGGCAGACCTGACATCATGTCCATAGTCTATCCCACAGGTAAAAATAAAAACTGTTGTGCCAGTTTTGCTGTTGGTACATCGTCGCCTCCTTCATACCCCTGCTCCTCTTCCGCCTCCCCGTCTGTTTTATACGCAAATATTGGGCAATCTTCAGAGGGGCGGAAGTGGAGAAGGAGTGCCAAATGCGAGAGTGCGAAGCGACAGGTGGCGGCAGGTGGGCTGTGGTGCCATTTTTATCCCAATACATACAAACAATACTTATGGGCGCTATGAATTGTGTGAGGGGAGGGGGGGATTGGGGAGCGTCCTTCAGTCCTTCAGTTTGTCATGCGCCCTGTCAAAAAATTTATGTAACTAGCGATAGGCCGATGGCACCCCCATCCAGAGGGAAGAACGAAAGAGAGGCGATGCGGAAGGAGGGAAGGGCCAAGGAGAAAGTCCGACACAACAAATTGATTTTTTGTTTTGTTTTATGGACAGCCGAACAAATTTTTGGAAAAGTCCACCAGGGTAGTGGCAGGAAAGGTGCAGGACGTGGCAAGGTCAATAAACTGTTTTTTTTTTTATATTCGATACACAAAAAGCGTCCTTGTGCCCGCTCCAGGAATTTTCCCAAATCTAGAAGCCAGACTTCTTGACGCACTTGTGCAAATGCCATGGAATAAGCCACTCTTCAATGCTGGCTGAGAAACGGTGCCCGGACCACAAAGTTCACCTGATCGAATTAATCGAATGCCAGAATCACCGGATCTCAGTCCCAAACATTCCCTTTGGGGGATCTTAAACAAAGGTATTGGTAGCTAGGACATAAGCCAAAGAAAAGAGATGATTTGTAGCAAAAAGTTAGGTCCGAATGGCAAGCCATTAATTCAACCATTTTAAGTTTTTGGGCCCACCCATGGCTCTGTGGTACTGGAATAGTGTATGTATCTGCAAGTATCTTGAATGATAAGACAACTACGTGATTCTTCCCTCTCCTCGTCTAACCCAATTTTTTCTTTGCCGTTCGTTCGCTGCTTTAAAAGTTTGTTTATTTTCCATCTGCGAGGAGGAGGCGAGTCGAGTGCCTGTCTGGTGTTACAAAATCATCGAGTGAAATATATTTATTTAAAAGAAAAAACACACACAGACAAATCGAAATCGAAAATGAAAATCAAGAGGAATTACTTAATGTATGTTTGCCAAATCGAGAAATAATCAAAGAAAGAATGGAATGCTTTTTCTTGTTCTGAATTTGGAACAAATAAATAGTTGGCTGATGTGTGTGGGCAGGGCAGAGTATGCCTCAAAATCACTATTTATCTATGGTTGATCGCTTGAGATATATGAATATATATTTATGTGTATGTATGTATATATATATTACAGATAGTGGAAACTATATGCAGTTTCAGAGTTGCTTTCCTGCAGTTAGCTACCTTAATGGCTTTCAATTAACGTTGATTGCATTTCACGCCGATTCTCCTGATATTTGTCCGTTTTTCTGTATTTTGGCTCAATTAAACGATTAACTTGGTAATCGCTTCACTTAAGATTCACTCAAATTGCAGACAATTTTCCACAGAATTCGTGGGGGGGGAACAGACTGCACTTGAGCTTTGACAAAATTCCTGTAATCTCTTCCCCCTCTTCGAGAAAGTGAGCTCCTGCTGGGATATGCTCTCGTCTGGCATTGCGTGACGGCATCTCTGCCGCAAAAAATAGAATTTCAAGTCAACGGAGCACTGACAAACATATTTATGTCTTGAATCATTTGCATTCGATATATTCCGATGTCTGAGAAATTCGCGGAGTTTCCAGTTGTCTTTTTATTTTTTTTTGTGTTTTACTTTACTTAGCTCCTGCTTAGTTAACCCTTTCTTTGGCGTTGCCTCTTTTTGTGTGTGTATTTATGACGGGGCGAATGAAATTAAATTTGGATGGATGGCCTCTAGGGCGTATGCGTAATATATTTGAGTGCAAGAGTGGCAAGGGAGGGTAGGCAAGGCAGATGGCCTGGGTTAATGTTTAAAGTGGGACCAAGGCTGGGGGAAAACAAACAGTTTTTGTGCGTTTGTTTTAGCAAACTAAAAATACAAACTTTTTCCCCCTCTTTGTCGACGACATTCAATGTCGACATATTCCACTTTGTCTCTCTCCTCTACACATCCACCACTTCCATGTGGATTTTCCTCCCATTCCTCCCTTTTCATTCCCTTTTTACCAGCCAACTCTCACGCTTTCCCTCTCCCTCTCTCACTCTCTAGTACCATCATCATCGCATTTGGCAAAGTTTCTTAAACTTTTCATGACATTTTCCCTCGTTTTTTGCCTAATTAAAAATTTTAATTAATATTTCGTGAAAAAAAAGATATAAAGACAGGAAGAAGGAGAGGGAGAAGTCAAACGGGAACTTGTATTCAACTGGAAAATACCAGGAAAAAATATAGTTCCAAGAACTGTCACAATTAATCCACTCAATAAACAGCTAAGTGGCAAAAAAAATGTACTCTCTTTTTTTTTGTTCTGTCTCTCTCTTTCTCATGTCCTTGCAACAACAAAAAAAACCAACTCAAATTTAATGGAAAATATTCAGAGTTTATTTCTGTGTGGAGGATAAATCATTGTAAATAAAAATCACGAGAGAGAAGTGCTGCAAAAGAGGGAGATACAGAGAATGAGGGAGATGATGATGGAGAGGGGTGGTAGCAAGGGGTAAACGTCACTGACATTGGACAACAGTATCAGCAGTGGGGAAGGAAGGGGATTGCTAGCTTTTAATCTTTTAACTGCAAATGAGTAATCGTTAAGAAGAAAACGGTAAATGAAATGCCCCTGCACGTGAGGGTGTTCGTGTGCGTGTATGTGTGTGTGTGTGTGTGTAGGTGCAAATCGACAATTGAAATTTATCGATTTCACTGCAGACAGTGGCAAAGAGACAGAAAGAGAGAGAGAGAGCGAGAAAGAGATACAAAAATGACTGCAGATTTATTGAAATTCAAATAATAAATACGGCAGTATGTGAATTATAAATATATTATCGATCCATCCATCGCAAATACTGTGTACTACTCAACTTCGTTACCAAACATTGAAGTTACATAGATACATATGTACATATGTAATCAATGGGATTATGTATGTAGGCTTTCAATGTACTCGTATTATTAGTCCAGGAGGATAATGGCTTATGGAGGACCAAGCATCACAGACCACACATAGATTTCAGTATTGCCAGAAGGGCGGGGGTTAGGGAGGGGACAATTTTTAAACAAGATTGGCTATCCACCGCGGTGGTCTAGTCGGATTAAAAATGTGGAAATGTGGAGTAAGGACCTTGGCACCTGTGGAGGTGTGGTGGAGGTGGATTATCCTTTGTATCATTATTATAACCTTAACTATAACTTTTCTTACACACGAGATGTACATACACAAGCAATGGAACTCGTCCAATGGACTCTTTTGCAAGAGTATGAGTTTGTTTAGGGTTTTCATATTAGGGCTTCATTTACATATTTTTTTGGAAACTACTTCATCACGCAGCAGATCCAACAGGTGACTAGAACCGACTGGAAAGGATTTAACAGTTTGGTTCGGGAACAGCAACAGCAGGCAGGGTGCCCAGAAAGCGTGAGAGGATAGAGAGAGGATGGCGGGGTATTCCGTTTGTTTTACGCGTAGTCGTTGAGCCTAGATAGACACAACGACAGAGAGAGCCAGAGAGCGGGCATGAAATGCCAAACCTCGCATGCGAATACACCTTGAACTAGAGCAGAGCATTTCAAGGCACAGAAGAGGAGGTGTGTGGAGAGTGGAGGACGATAAAGGCGTGGCAATGACACTCGGCTCAGCACAGCTCAGCTCAACTCGCCCCCACACCCCTCCCTCCACCTCTTATTCACCTTCTTTCACTTCCTCTTCTTCTTGTGCTTTTTTTCGACTGCTACTGTTGCCGCTGCGGCTGACGTTTGTTTGCGCTTAGTTTTGCTTTTCGGATACCCTTTCGTTATTCAGTGGAGAGAATATTGATTAATGTGAGCCGCTGGTAATTCACATAACAATGGAGGGGGGGCAAACTCCGAGCATCCCCTACTACCAAATCTTCACGGAATATTTAGAGCTTTTCCTGAAGAAAACGATCTGCAAGATGGGTTCTAACGGGTTAAGTCAGAATTTCTCATGGTTCATGGCACGTGCAGGGGTTTTGCTGCCAGGTAGGGTATACAAAATGTGAGTAGCTCTATTTTGTTATTTTTTCTTGCTTTTCCGACTTTTATGTTGTTGTTTTTTTTTTTTTTTTTTGCTCATTGCTTTTTATGGCAATGGCCGGCGGATATTATCAACGGGCAGCAACATCTACAGAAACGACAGACACAAACAAAAAAATAGAGGCACAGGCACATACCTTTGTTATTATTGTTATTATTTATCAGAGCCCAGCGACGGCGTCAGAAATTTATTTTCATTAACAAGTTGGACACAAAAAGCACCGATCGCATGGCAATGGAAACGCCATAGAAAAGAAAAAAACAAAAAAAACAATAGACGAACGAGTACTACGAACGCCCCACCGCCAACCCGCTCGCTCGGGTTCGCCTCTCGGGTGGGATTTTGTGGAGTAGTACTAAAACTGAAATGCGATCCACTCAAGCATGAAAAGTGTTTCTGGGAACTCAACGGAACAGAAACAGTATTTGTCTATGTGCTTTCATTTTTGTTTTTGATTAATCAGTTTAAAGATTGTCCCAGCGGCTTTGACTTTTTTAGGGAATCGAATACCTAGGATCGAATATCTAAGAATATCTTGTGGGCAAAAAAAAATCGCAACTTGAGAGTGTTTCGGATTCAAAATGTCGTAATACAATCGAGTCACGCAGGAGAATGGTTTCTAGGAAAGAACGATTCCAAAGATTTCAGAGCTCAACCGAAGGAACATACAATTGATCAATCGACACTGCTGGACAATGGAATGTGGCTCCTTATCGCCCTCTCTCCCTTAGCCCAAGCCGGTTGCCTGGAGCACACGCAGAGTACACCTAATTATAGTTCCATATGCCATGGGTGGGGGGAGCGTACTTTGGGTGTACTTTGCAACGCAAATTGCATACATTTATAGGCACATAATTGCGGGGTGTAGATGACATAAATATCGATACGTTAGAGATGGGCAAAACTCCTAAGCGAACGGGCAGCGACAGGAGCGAACGAAGGACAAGGCGACACAGAGAAGCAGATAATTTGATAAAGTCCTTCCTGGGCGGAGGGGGGATACGATGCCATTAACTCGATTTCGAAGGGTTACGTTCCAAGTATGTAATTTCATTACAAGCGGTTGGATCTGATTAAAATCGAAATGGATAAAATTAAAATTGAACGCGCTGCGCAGTGGGTGAAACGGCCAATCTAGCTCTCTCTCTCTCCAGGGGACGGGGGACACTGCCAGGAGACACTGAGAAATGGCTCAAACGAATTCAAATAAGGGATCAACTGAAAATATCTGTGCGAACATTTACCTCATCGAATATGTAATATGCCCCGGTCTTTGGCGTGCTACGTACTGTGCACCATCTATATTGTGGAAATAGTTGACGGGTTATTTATAACAGGCATGCATACATACATGTACATACGAGTTTACTTACATACATATGTTCATATATATTATTGCTGCGCTGTTGCTTGTGGGGGCGACAGGTAGTCGAAGGTAGTTCAGCATGGGCAAGGGGTGTGGAGGGTGGAAGCGTGTGTGGGTGTCTCTCAGGTGCAGGCAAAGCTGCAATCAAGCCCCGAGTCCCCCTATTCAATATGCAGAATATTGTCATGTATGTATGAATGTACATATGTTCTTTCTATGTACATTTCTAGTATATGCATAATTTATATCGCGTGGCTGACACTAATTCAATTCAATTAGAAAATCTCGAGGAAAATGCTGGAAAAACGAAAAGAAGGGAAAATATGTGTATCCAGGGTGCTCGTCCAGGGGTTGTGTTCGTGTGCCCTTGTCTAGTTCCGGTACCGAAGCTCTAATACCCTTTCAGATGTATCGGTTCTATGGAAACTAAATAGATACATGATACATACATATGTACTTACGTATGTACTATATATGTTTGCATATAGCATAAATAAATGTAAGCATACAATTCATACGATTCAAATCTGTGGCTGTGCTGTCGGACTCAACAAACCGTTTATCACTGGCAGACTTCAAAATGTACTGTTCCCGACTAATTGCACGAAAATGTTCCGAAATATTCAGAATATTCACAAAGGAAACATAACTCAAGTGAACGAAGTGAGCCGCGGCAATGGCAATGGCAAGGGCTTCCATATACTACAACGATAGTATCGGATATATGTCTGTAGGTTCAGTTCGATCTGAATATGTGCAAATGGGAGCTGTATGATATCCATCCGTGTCCTTGGGAGCGAGCTATTGAATGGCGGATAATTGTACAAGTGACGTTTCGTTTTCAGCTCCTCTGTGGCTCAGTGTAATTGGCAGTACTAATTGGTACTACATATAGCAACAGGCACACACACGGAGAGAAGAGAACATCGAAAGCATACGTTGGGGACTGGAAAGAAGAACATGCACCCCAGAGCAAAGAAACGGAGAGAGCGAGAGGCGGTGGGGGATATAGTCAAAGAAATATGAAAAAATTAAATCCTTGAAATGCTTTTAGCGCAAGCTGCAAACCGCATTTAATAGGATTGAGCGGAGGAGGAAAAGTGGAGGGAGCTTTACCATAGTGACCGCAAATGCCCGCTCTGCACACCTCTCACCACCCCCTTGCCCCGTAGCCTTCTCTTCATCTAGACTAGCCAAAGTGTTCTCTCTCCCTGCTTCACCCCCTCATACATTAATTATTATATTTTTTTTATTTGCTTTGAAAGATTAAACCCCGGTTAACGCTCCCCTTCATGCTGCCTTCCCTTCCTTCTGCGGCTCCTACCAACCTGCTCTCTTTCCTCCTCTCTCACAATTTCATTTTGATGAGAGTTGCCAGAGCAACAAAATGGAAATTAAATTACATGAAAATTTCGTAATGAAAGTAACTTTCACGTGGCCAACGCACAATCTCCGCTCCGCACCCAACTCCCTTCAGTACCCACCACCAAAAACTCATCGAACCAAAAAAGATACCTTTTCCTTCTGCGTTTGCCCCGGAAGCCCCAGTGGGGGTTAAAGTTGCGGGAAGAAGGGTTGGAACTAGTTCAGGTAAAATCAGGAAGAAACTTCTGTGTTCGCTAGAATCGTAGAATTGTATGTATAAATATATTAAATACCCTGCAGTACCAGAAGTGAGCGATGACAAATGTCAACTACGCGTCATTCAAGATTTTTTCTCTGCCGCTGCAACAGACGAGTAGAATATGACGTCGACGTCGCGATCGACGCGTCGGTCTGACAACTCTTTTTTTTTCTTTGTTTCTTTCTGTTACGACTCGTGCCGTAACAGAATTCGGTTTTGCCGTCGGCATCGACAACGTTGTTAGAATTATGCGGTGAAAAGTGAGACGCAGGTTTTGTTTATTTTGGGAAAAATTATTATCAGGTAAGTGCAGTGTTTCATTTAATTAAAAATAGTCTATTGTGCGTTGTAAAAAATGAAGAAAATGTGATAGTGCGAAATTAAATGCGTTTTGGACGAAATTTTTCATTTCCAACAACGAAAACAGAAAAAAAACCACCCGATTGGTTCTTGCGAGTCTTGAGTCGAACAGGTACATATCTTGGCGAGTGTTTTGTTTTTGGCGCAAATGCACTGCTGATCTACTGAGAGCATTGTTAACAAATTGAGAAATATTTTAATTAACCCATCTTATTTTAAAGGCGATACAGTTGAATGACCACGACGACCTTACGATCATGAGCAAATCAAAAAAACTAAAAAGGTTCTGTGGAAAAAAGAACACACAGCACAAAAATGTGAATATGTATACATTTTTATAAGAAAACAATAAATAAAAGAAATTTAATATTTTAAAACAGAATTTACCCATGCCTTTTTCATCAAAATATCAAAAATTTTTACTTAAATACATCACTTATTAGGGCCTTACTTTTTAAGGGAAATTCATCGCTTATTAAGGCCTTACTTTTCAAGGGAAATTCATCGCTTATTAAGGCCTTACTTTTTAAGGGAAATTCATCGCTTATTAAGGCCTGACTTTCGGCTAATTCTCGCTTACTATGTCATCGATTATGCTCCTAGGACATCCCTGTGTTAAAGTAAACAGCCCATCGTATGGCAGGTCATCGCTTATGTCATCGAGCTGCATGACGTTGCCATCGATGTGTGGTTGCTTACACATCGCTTACCCGTACTGCAGGGTATATACATATGTATATTGTATGTGTTTCTTTTACCATTCTCAGCAGCCCAGAACGATGAGTCTGGTGTTGAAGTTTTTTAAATTTTAAATTCAGACACCAACAAGTGCTCGGAAGGAGTCTCTCTTTTCCGTTTCTTTTTTTTACAATCCCAGAAGTTTAGTTCCTAGAAGTATGTACGTAGGTGTTCAATGATCCTCGTTCTCCCTCCACGTGCTCCCAAGTTCACGTGTTTCATGTTTCGTTTCTTTGCCATTTGTTCCACCTTGTGCTGGTGTTCTGGTGTCCACCGGGGAGACAGACTGAAGATGAGCCTGTTGTTATTGTTTTTGTTGAAAGCGAACGGAACGACAAAGCGAAAACGAAAAACGAAATAACACAGCAACCATCGCTCAATGGCGAAGGCGGCTCTTCTAGAATTTCAATGTGTCCCAGAGGTGGTGGAGTGTGCGAGTGGGCGGGACGGCGGGTGGGTGGTAGTTGTGTGCTTCCAATTGGGGGGGGGGGGAGGTCATCTGGGTGTAGGTGGCTAGGGTATATCTAAAAAAACTATTGTTCAAGCGGCTGTGACGCAATGACTGTCATGTTTTACTTAATTCTCTTTTCATTTCGATTCGGCCGGGGGAGGGGGCGTAGGCAGGAGCGTGGTGGAAACAAAGACAACCTGTGGCATTGAGGCAGACCCCAAAAAAAAAGAGAAACAGACAGACAGATGGAAGGAGGGGGAAAAGCGCAGAGAACTACAAAGAACAAAGAAAAATAGATAAATATATATATTTGGGGGGAGTGGGTGGGAAACCAGCAGAAACCATAATTAAATCAACAAATTCCCAAAAACTAGAAAACAAAGAGCGAAAATACACACACACACACACACACACACACGCACAGACAAAGGTGCAAAAACTTAAGTTGTGCCCCCCGCCATTAAGTCTGCTTGGGCAGGGGAGGTGAACACAGAGAAAAGAGAAGAGCTGGCTGGGGAGGGGCTGACGAAGAGGAGGACGGAGCAGCAGGAGAGCAGATAGCTGTAACTTAACGACAAAAGGAAGCCCGAAAAAAACCACAAAAGCAACAAGATGTGGTAGACGCTCTCCTTCGGGTGTCGGAGCTTTTGATACCCTACCCTCACACAGATCTCCAACGTTCCCCAGAAAAAAGCCCTGAGAATCAAAAAGTTAAATTTAAATGTAAAAATGTAACCCAATAGATTTGCACAGAGACAATGTATCTGGTCAAAATGATATACACACGTATACCCATTTGAAGGGTATCCAAAGAGCAAGGCCAGCAGTCATCAATTCTGTGCATTGTCCTCCCAGGATCGCAGCAGGATAGCAGGGCAGAGCAGAGCTGAATTAGGTGACAAAGAGACCAAACAGATTATTCCGTTAGGCCGAAAAAGGCTTCCCATTTGAGGGAAATGCAAATGGAAATGAAAATGGCAATTTGAACTACAATTGACCACGAATATGCGTCATTAGAGAAGGCAACAAGAGGGTGAAAGAGAGAGCTACGGCGACGAGTGGTGAGAGCAAAAGAGACAAGACGACAGCTTAATTGCTATTTTGGTTACCCGTTTCATGTGCTAATTGTGAGCACGACGACCACTACGCTCTACGGAAAGTTATTGCTCTGTCCACTCGCAGGAACTGCCAAAAAATCCAAACACGTAGAGGGATCTCGTGATTTGGCATTGAAAATGCACTTTATTTCCACAGTTGGGTCGAAGCAGTAATGTGTTCTGACAGTCAGATAAGGGGCAAATATTTTAGAACTAGCTTTAACTATGTATGTACGCCTTAAGCTGGAAAATCGAATAGCACCCGCATAACCGATAAATGTGACCAGATGTACTATCTTTTCGATCCATTAGGCAGCAAGCAGCAGCGAGTACTTTCAGGCATTTCATAAAGTTAGTTCTTTTTATGGCTAAAACACATGAACAACATTTTTCGGCCAAAATAAAAGCGCAGAAAACAAGAAAACGTCTCACAGTAAAAACAAATGGCAAAAGGAGCGGAGCGGAGCGGTTGGAGGAGGGAAAGTGGCCTCTGGAAGATGACTAAGACATGCACTAAGAGTGAGAGCCGTCCCACATAATGCATTACCGCCCCCTACCCCACCGCGCTATGATCCATGGAAATTCGGGCAGGAAAAGCACAAGAGTAAGAGTAGAGCAGTTTGGTAGCAGCGTAAACGTAAGTATTGTCCTGGAGCAATAAATATTCCAATTCCAAATGAAAATTCATTTTGATAAGAGCATTTTTATTGTTTTGCAAGGAAATCGGCGTCATAACCAAAGAGAACGCCATGGCCAAGTGCTGGGATCTTTCGTCTATATCTTGAGTTATCTGTGCCAACCTTTTGGGCTGTTCTTTCAGCCAAGCTTCTCCCCATACAGATACATTCCAGATCATTGTTCCCATACATTCCATGCACAATTTTAAATTGCAATTTTTCTTATACTAAGGGGAGGGGAAAATAATAAGTAAGAAAAACTTCTATAATTATATAGAGGAATCGAAGAAATTACTCACGGATAAAAGAAGAACAGAAATGTGGTCAGAAGCAGCACAATCCAGGCGAAAGTCGCAGGAATGTAACGCGTTTTCACATCGCATTTGGGCATTTTTCTTTGCTTTTCTTTGTAGCGGCTCGCTGCAGTCTCCCTCTTTAAAGCGGTTTTTTTTAGTTTTAGTTGTAGTTGCTGCTGTTGTTTTTATTGTAGCTTCTATGTTGCAATGTCGTTGACCGTTTCGTCAGTAGTTGGCAATGAAATGCGTTTTCTGTGTGTTGCTGTTGTTGTTGTTGTTGCTGTTGTTGTTTGATGACGGATACAGTTGGCGTGGTTTCTGCCTGGGCCCCTTGGCTGCTGCTGCTGCTCGGGCTAGTGGTGCATCAGAGGGAGATGGCGACACACGCACACACACACACATGTGAAGAGTGCGAGACGGCGAGACGAAGCGGCGACGCGTGAAATGGGATCGACGGTGGCGCTGGCGCTCACACATACACGCGGACACGGGGGGAAAATTCTGCTCTCAATTTGCACTATTTCAGTGGAAAGTCTTGGAGAAGTCGCTGCTGGTTTCGGGGGGAGTTCCAGAAATTAGAATTGCAGTATAAACACAAACACAGAAAGAAAAAGATAGACACACAGAAATACATTTGGGTAAAACTGCTGTTAGCAGAGCTGTCAATCTAGCTCTTAACTGGCAAAAAAAAACGGAGTTATCGGGTCTTTCTTATCAAGCTATACACACACACACACACCCAAATATTTTGGAGAACGGATCATGATCCATCTCTAGCCTATTCCTGTGTGCATGCGTGTTAGCCAATTTAAGATCAGTCAAAGACAAAAGCAAATGCAAAAAAAAGTCACAATTTTCATTCTCATTTAATATTTCCTCTCGTATTTTCCATTACAGATTTATTGTTTCTTTTATGTTTGTAAAAAAAATGCATTTAATTTTCTCATACACACGCAAAAGCGAGCGCGTATTGGCCTATCTGTGTGCTACCATGCGTGTGTTTGTGTGGGGCGCAGCAGAGGCAGCGGCAGCGCAGTCAACGTTGACGTTCCCTACTTTTCATGCATATTTTGTTGTATTTCCAGCCAGCGATGGAAACGGTTTCCCCCCTCGACAAGACGCTACGTTTCGGCTCGTTTTCTTTGGCTCTGCTTTCGTTCATTCCTTCTTTCTATTTGCCTCTGCTTCCAACTGCTCCTCTCGACTGCTGCTGCCGCTGCTTCCTTAGCCTATCACAAACACACGTTGTTTCTGCATTTTTTTTTTTTTTTCTTTCTGTCGTATTTTTATTTTTTGCGATATTTCCTTACGCCTGCAAAAAGAATTATTTTTTATTGGTAGCACGGTTCGCGGATAGCGGGTCAGTCGGGGCCGGGCGGGGCAAAGGCGGGGACACGATCTCAATCGCCTGATTCGGAAACTCCACTTTCACACACTCGACGACACTTGCACGGCATTCCCAGCGATTTATGCACTATTCTGGCGTGTCGATTACGAAAAAATAAATTAAAAAAAGAGTACCCCCAACAATCAGTGTGACAGTGTATCTATCAACTAAATATACCGGCAGACCCTCAGAAGTATATCGAAATATATCGTCTCATTTTCAAAATATTCCGTAAATATACTGACGGACACGACAAGATGCGTTGACATTCTTCGAAATTGATATTCGTTTTAAAATTACCAGCTAGTTAGCCCTCTCAGCTCTAATAAAATAATTTTATCCAATTCATCATTCATTCATTCGATAATATCCATTTTTCTAAGGTTGGCAAATTGTCATCATTGTACTTTAATATAATTTAAAAAATAGATTGGAACTTGATTAAATATACTTTTATATACCGAATCGGTGGATCGGTATTACCGATATTTTGAGCTCGATTTCTTCATATAAAACTAGAAAAAAAATCGATGATTTTTCTCAAACAAGGAGTTTTTCAGTTACATAGAACAATATTCCATTGCTTTTGCGCTTAACAGCACATTTTTTCATTTTTTGCCTAATGTTATTTTTGGCGGGAGGTGTACACACTTTTTCTTTCCTGCCACCGACGCGGCATGTGATTTTTGTTTTTTCTGTTTGAATACATTTTCAAGTAAAATTATAACTCAACTCCGTGTACACAGCATGGACCTGAATGATGCTGTGCTCACCTGTGCGGTAAATGTACACTGGGCCAACGCAGTGGGAATCACGGGCCGTAAGCTGGCTTATAAGACGGCCACCCTGCGCTTGGTTCGCAACGATATCCGGGAGCTGTTTGTTGAGATGACGCCGGAGAAACTGAAGCCCCTGAAGTTCAAGTTGAAGGATCTGATGGTGCACAAGAAGTTTATGGCCGAGGGCAAGGCCACGTTCAACTTCAAGGCGGAGAACTGTGCCCTCTATCTGTCCAATGCCCCGCCCGGCACCCTGATGTTCTTTCTGCGCACAATATTCATCAAGATGAACGGCGCTGGTGGGCAGCCGGACGAGGCCACGATGCAGAAGAAGCTCAGGGAGCACTTGCTCTCGGGCAAGCCCAGCAACTTCGAGGACGTGTCGCCCGTGACCACAGCGGAGATGATTTTGGCGCGCAAAAAGGCGGGACTTGTTTCCAAAGGAACCACCACCACACCCTCGCCACAGGGTGCCAAGAAGCGGCGCTTCGACGAGCTCAAGGATCAGGATCGAGAGAAAGGCACCGTGCCGGCGGCCAAGAAGCTGTATCAATCCTCGCCACTGGCCGGAACAGACGAATCGCTGCGCCTCAGCGAGGAGCAAATGGAAGTGCTGCGTGCCTGCACCACGGGCAAAAATGTCTTCTTCACTGGGTCTGCTGGAACCGGCAAGAGTTTCCTTTTGCGCAGAATCATCTCTGCTCTGCCGCCGGATGGAACTATAGCCACTGCTTCCACGGGTGTGGCTGCGTGCCTCATTGGTGGCACTACGCTGCATGCCTTTGCGGGAATTGGCGGCGGAGATGCCACCATGCAGCGGTGCCTGGAGCTGGCCTCGCGTCCTGTCAGTGCCCAGACATGGCGGAAGTGCAAGCGACTGATCATCGATGAGATCTCCATGGTGGATGGGCAGTTCTTTGAGGTATGTGATGACTCCTATCCTTTAAATGACTCCCTTTATTGGAATCTTCTTGGTTCTCCTTGCAGAAAATCGAGGCAGTGGCCCGGCACATTCGTCGCAATGAGCGTCCCTTTGGCGGCATTCAGCTGATCCTTTGTGGCGACTTCCTGCAGCTGCCGCCCGTGATTCGCGGGGATTTTGGTGCGGCTCCCAGCGCCACGCCCCAGCAGCGCTTCTGCTTTCAGTCCAGCGCCTGGGAGACCTGCATTCAGTGCGTTTACGAGCTGAAGCAGGTGCACCGACAGTCGGACCCGGAATTCGTCAAGATCCTGAATCATCTGCGCATTGGTCATGTGAATGAATCGATTACCACGCGTCTGGCGGCCACATCCAGGCAGAAGATCGAGGGCAATGGCATCCTGGCCACGCAGCTCTGCTCCCACACGAATGACGCCAATTCCATTAACGAATCGAAGCTGGAGAACCTCAAAGGCGACAAGGTGCTCTTCCGAGCAGACGACTCCGATGCCGGAATGACCAAGCAGCTGGATCAGCAGGTCCAGGCCCCATCCCAGCTCTATCTCAAGGTGAATGCCCAGGTGATGCTGCTCAAGAACATAAATATATCCAATGGACTGGTCAATGGAGCCCGCGGTGTGGTGGTGCGCATGGAAAATGATCTGCCAGTGGTGAGGTTCAAGAACAATGAGGAGTACGTCTGCAAGCACGAAAAGTGGATCATCAAGACAGCCACCGGTGGGGTGGTCACCCGTCGTCAGGTTCCGCTAAAGCTCGCCTGGGCCTTCTCCATCCACAAGAGCCAGGGCCTCACCCTCGACTGCGTGGAGATGTCTCTCTCTAAGGTCTTTGAGGCGGGTCAGGCCTATGTGGCACTGTCCCGAGCCAAGTCCCTGCAATCCGTCCGCATTCTAGATTTCGATGCCAAGCAAGTGTGGGCCAATCCTCAGGTGCTGCAGTTCTACAAGGGCTTCCGGCGACGCCTCATGGACACGACAATGATTCCCCTGGGACCCAAGAACAAGGACAAGCGCCCAGGCGATGCCAACAGTGCCTTGGCCAAGATCAAAAAGAGTCTGATGAGCAAACCATTGGTATCCATTAGCTGATTAGAGGATGGCACTCGGCTTTTTCATGAATTTAGTTAGGATTTGTATAACCTGAAGACTGCTTTTCTTTTGGAGGCTTTTCCACAATATTTTTAGCATATATAGAGCAACTATCGACCCAAAGTGGGGAATAATACGAACAAACTAGCATTAACCAATAAGCTGACATTAAAAACTATGTACTGCAATTAAACGGAAAACGGCAACAAATTCCTCGCCGAAATTAATTATACAACAAAACGAATCTTAATTGGGAAATTAAAAAAATAGATGACTGATTGATGCATAGACATGGATTTGAAACCATTGGCAGTACAATTAAGCTTTGTGCTTTTTATAAATAATTTTTTTAAAGCCAACCTCAACTTGGATGGAGACAATTTACGCTCTACCGACTCATTTTTGCGTTTTAATAATGAGCACAAAAATACTGCAGAAATACCGTAAATATACCGAGCAAAATAATATTACTCAATTTAGATATTCGGCAACACTGGCACAAGTTTTTCGCATCGCGTCTTTGGAGTTTTTCTTTTCCCGGTAAAATCACCTAACCGCAAGCACTGCCAGCGCCGTCCATTGAGCTGGTTGTAACCGTCATACAACCGGAGAAGCGGTCGCCAGCGAGGAGTGCCCACCGGAGCAGCACAGAGCCTTTTATGCTTATCCAGGATTAGGTCAAGCAGACGCCATCGCATCGCACCGGGTGGTGGCTAGACAGAGACAGCGACAGCTATAGCCAGAGCGGGAGTGAGCGAGCGAGCGAAACAGCCATGTCGCGAAGCGTGCGGGCGGAGACGCGCAGCCGGGCCAAGGATGACATCAAGCGGGTGATGCAAGCCGTGGACAAGGTGCGGCACTGGGAGAAGAAGTGGGTGACCATCAGCGACACTACCATGAAGATCTACAAGTGGGTGCCCATTGCCTGCACCAGCGAAAAGAAGTCAAAGCTGCAGCCCCTGAGCACGAAGCTGAGCGACAAGGAGAACTCGCAGAAGGGCACACCCACGCCGCCACAGATTACGCCCAGCTACGGGGGCCTCACCGCCGAGGATTCTAATACCTGTAAGACGTGGACGAGCCGAGTCCGAGTGTATAACAGGCTCCAACTAATGACTCCCTCTCTTTCTCTCTCTGCAGGTTTCTCAGTGGTGTCGGATAGCCAGGGAGCGGACTTTGTCTCCAGCATGCCCTTCTCGGAGGACTCCAACTCGCAGGGCAGCGACGGGCCCGTGAAGCGCCTGAAAACGAGCGACTAGCTAAACATTCACAGCCGCCACAGCAGCAGCAGCAGCCGCAGCAGCAGCAGCCGCAGCAGCAGCAATTAGTCCTTAGCCCAGCCTCACCTTCACCTCCAGCCCGATTCCCGCTTAAGTTAAGTTCGTTTATAATCTGCCTCAGACAAAGACTTAAGCAATCCTACTCCTATTCTAGAAGTATAAGTCCAACAGCTGCCCCAGCTACAGCCCCTCCAGCCCCTCATCATGCTTTGTGCGGCCGGAGCAGCTCTACCGCCTAGGTCCTAGGTCCATAGCATTAGGCCACGATTGCGACATTTTATTTATTAGCACCCACCTGTATCCTTCAATCGAGCCCAAGCCAGTCTTCTCTCTCCGTATTGTACACGTTTTTAGCTGTCAATTCTTTATGTACATAGGCATACATATGTATGTATATATGTTTCATGTTCCATGTTCCATGCTCCATATATAAATGTTGTCATTGTCAATCTTTATGTATTATATTATGTATGTAAACGTTTGTCCTGTTCGCACTTTATATGCGCATATATGTATGTGTATGTGTGTACATATGTATTGCGTTATTTACATAAATGTTTTGTCGCTGGCAACCCAATGTATATGTACTTTATAGACACTTAAGGGGAAAGTGGATCAACATATGGATAAGTATTTATAAGAACAGAGATGGTATATATAGAAAAGGATAGTAAGAGTACAGAGATTTAAGAGGAATAAGGATTTAAAAGTCTTTTCCATTTTTTGAAAAATTTATGGAATCTTGGATTTATAAAAACAATAATATATACAGCTAAAGATTAATAAGAATTAAGACTCATAAAGATGGCGAAAAGCATTTATATCCTTTGATAAGTAATTTATCTTATATTATCTCTAAAAATCTGTACACAGGGACACTGGGGAGATGCTCTGAAAGCCATACGAACGTGCTCCATATATAAATGTTGTCTTTGTTGGTCTAGATGTGAATACAAACATTGATACATACATATGTCTCTATTTCTATAAGCATTTATACATATATGTAGATCCTTGCTTGTATGCCACCTGCTTGGGGATAACGATAGAAATTTTCAAACTTTACAGCCCCTCCTAGCCCTACTACAATTCATATATTAACGATGAATGATAATGTGTACTTGTCGTTTATAGCGATTTTTCGACATTTTGTTGATTAGGATTCTTTATTCAATATTTAGTTTTAGTGGATTTCCCCCCTAACCGAAAAGATGTGTAATAAAAAAAGATTTATTCTTTCAACAAATAGTTTTCATTTCGTTATAAGTAGTTTTACTCTTATTATTTCTGGTTTCGTATTCATTATATAGCTTGACATTAAATATACAATTAACTTCACAAATATATACATACATATGTACATATACATATCTGTATATTCATATGTATGTATATATATAGATTTATTTATTTATAGCAATGTGTATGGCCCGACTGGCATATACAGCTAAGTTCCAACGATCCTCCTCCTTCTTTCACTAAAATTTATGCTAAAACACGCTTAAATGAAGGGAAGCACAGATTTTGCACAGAGAATGAACAGTAAAAAAAATGTACGGCTTTCGACGACCAAAAATAAATCGTAAATCATAATACACATTCATAAATCGATGATATAATTAAAAAATAAAATATATTTATATATGTATATATATATATAGAAAATATGTACACACATGTGTACAAAATAAAACACGCGCTACAGGCTTTTCAACAGGACACACACACACACAAAACGGAAGCGAAAGAACGAAAATTGGTAGTGTGTTGCGGGGGAAGAAACCAACAATAAAAAAAAAACAGAGAGAGAGTGAGAGAGTGAAAAGAAAAAGCTACGCTTTTCTTTGCTGCAGAGAAGGGGAGGTTGCCGGTTGTCCATGTGTGTGTGTGTGTGTGGAATGTCTGGTTTTGAACCAAAAAGATAGCCACAATCAAAAGTGAAAAGCAGGACAAGCAGTTCCAGTGAAGCAAGCAGTTGATCTCTCTCTTCAAAAGCAGGCTATCTTTCGGCTTGTTAGCACTTTCATGTGTGTGTGTGTGTGTATGTGGGTGTTTGTGTGTTTGAGTGTGTGCGGGTGTTTGTGTTGGTGTGGGTTCTGCTCATGAATAAATTATTAAATTAATTATTATACATATGTATATATAAATATACATGCATACATATATATGTGGGAATGCATTTAGTACATACATACATATTCATCCAATAAGTATGTTCTGTTCTCTATATTTTATTATTTTTGCTTGGCTTTTTGTATGTATATTTTTAGGCGTTTTTTCATTAACTCTTGGTTTTGTTTTGTTTTTATTTAGAAAAATATAGGAAATTCAAGCTTTGCTGTGTCTTTTTGTTTGTGGAATGTTGCTTTAGTCGCCTTCATATATGTAGATACAGATATACATGCATACAAATGTATTTGGTGCATATATATTCTGTCTCTGATACACATACATATATATGTACATATATAGTTAATATTGTCATTTGGCTTTCAGAAAAATATATTATCTATGCCTTAATTTGAGTTTCTTTTTATACAAATTTCAGTTTTGTCGCAAAAAACATTTCAAGTAGCAAAAAAAATTACATACATACATTTCTTTTTTTTTTGTTTCAAAAAAATTACAAAAATTTGCTTTACAAAAGTGTTTGTTGTGTGTGTGTGTGTTTGTGTGTGTGGTTCTGGCAGAGAGAGAGAGAGAGCGGAAAAAGAAAGAGAGAGAGAGAGAGTGCTGGCTAAGCGATTCAGGAGCACTGATTGGTTTAGCCAGAGTGTCTTTCTCTCGCTCTTTTTACCTTCTCTGATCCTCTGATCTAGCCATATGCTCCAAGTTTGTGTGTGTGTGTGTGTGTGTGTTAGGTTTATACATATATTTTTATAGTGGTTTTTTTTGTTTATATATAATAATAATTGCAACAGATTCTTGTTTTCACCACCTCTTATCCATCGTTTTGGGGCGCTCTCCGCTCCTCGTTACTTAGTGGCTTGGATATGTCCCTCTTTCGTTTCTGAATCCTTATAGCTGCTCCTCCTCCTCCTCCTCCTCCTCCTCCTACTTATGTGTGTGTGCGGCTGTGGATTTGAGTCAAGGCTAGACCTTGGTGGTAAGCTTGCCGGTGGCGGCCTGCCAGGATTTGTGATGTCTACTACTAGTGCGTCCCTGTCCCTGTACCTGTCCGGGCTGCTGCTGCTGCTGCTGCTGCTGGATAAGTCTGTGTTATGTGTGCAGCGGATAGCTGCTATCCGGCTCGTGGGGACGCTGCCGCTGTTGCCGGTGCTGCGGGACGACGGCAGCAGCTTGATGGGCTTGATATCAGCACTCGGACTTGTCTTCCTCCACAAGGAACTGCGTGTCCTTGCCGGTGTCGGCGGAGGGGTCCAGCTCCCGTGTGCGCAGCTGCAGTTGCGGCGACGCCTTGTGAGTGATGCTGCTTGGGGCAATGATGGCGGAGGCTGGCTCTGTGAAGGAGCCGCCGCTCGTGGCATGCGGGTGACCCATCGCCTTGGGCTTGCCCGGCTCTCCGGGGACATCGTAGATGCCTGCGAGGGGGGAGCGGGAGAAGGATTAGTCAAGCAGCAGGGTGAACGGCAAGGAGAGTCTACTCACCGGATCCATTGCCCATGCCCGGATCCGTGGTGGTGCCCGACTGCACGGCATCGTACATGGGATTGGCAAAGTCGCGGGCCTTGTTCGCGTTCACCGTCTGCAGGTTGTAGCCCTCGATGGGCGCCACATCAGCCGCCCCCGGCGCCGAGGCGCCCGGAAAGCCGCTCTCGCTGAACTCCACGTTCGAGCCGTGGCGGAAGGTGACGCTCTGCGACGACGTCATTGCTGGCATCCGTGCCAGCTTGCCACTAGAAGAAAGCAGAAGAGAAAGCAGATTTTGAGGTGAGACACACACTGCAACAGGCGAAGCAGCAAGAGAGCCCTCATTCTATATAATCTTCGGTAGAAATCTCCGTTTGGGGGCATTCAATTGGATCTATCTTCCTGCACAACTGTCGTCTGGTATACGCGAATCAAGAATGGCTCCCGAGCAATACAAAAAGAAAGATCTACGGATACTTACAATGGACGCTTGCGAATGACATACCAGGCCCCAGCGGCAGCCATCATCACCAGAAGTATGACCATGATGGGTACAACGACGGCGGTGACGTTGGCCCCGCCGTGGCCGAATGCGCCCGTGGTGCTCTTCTCGCAGTGCTCGCCCCGGAACTCGGCCAGGCACTCGCAGACGAGCTCGCCCTGCTCGTTCTCCTTGCACAGTCCGCCGTTCTGGCAGGGGCAGATGCGCGGCGCAGGACGCGGGTGCTCGGCGGCGGCGTCGCAGATTACCTCGGCGGTGCTGCGGTGGGAGGGCAGCGGGCCGGAGGTGTCGGGGCAGGCGCAGCGGCGGCCGCCCGGCACCAGCAGGCAGAGGTGGGAGCAGGTGGCGTTGGCGCAGGGGTTCGGCAGCGAGGTGTTGTAGCGCTTGTCGTGGTAGACCTTGAGGCCGGACGGATTCACCAGGTTGCGGTGGAGCACCACCTGGACGCCGCGCCCGAACTTGTCCTGGCGCAGGAGCTCGCCGGTGTCGCGTGTGACCCAGAACATGTTGGACTCGAAGAGGTCCAGAGAGACGGGGTGTCGCAGCTGATCGCCCTTGACGATGGCCTTCCGCATGGACCCATCGGCCCGCATCGACTCAATGGCGTTCAGCTTGGTGTCCACCCAGTAGATAATGTGGTCCTGCGAGTAGTCGATGGTCAGGCCGGCGGGATGCCGGATCTGCTCGGTAATGAGGGGTCGCCGCTTAGAGCCATCCATCCAGGAGACCTCGATCTTGGGCGCCGAGCCCGCATCCGACCAGTAGATGCGTCCCAGCTGGGGGTTCACGGCTATGGAGGTGGGCACCTCCAGCCCAGCGTTCACGATGGAGCGCCGATACCGTCCGTCTGTCTTGGCCACCATGACGCGTCCGCGCGGCTTGGATCCCGTGCGGTCCATCTCCGTCCAGTAGAGGTTCGAGGCGAGCCAATCGACGGCCACGGCCGTCGGCTTGGAGCCGCCCTTCATGTTCAGGTCCTGGGCGAAGCCAATCTTGGCCCGCCCATCGATGGCGTTGACCATGTAGGAGCGCTTGATCGTCTTGTCGTAGCTGTCCGCCCAGAATACGATCTGCTGCTGGGCGTCGTAGTCCAGCGCCTCGATCCGCTTCTCCGCGGCAATCACGTCGAACTCCTCGCGCTTCTGCAGGTCCAGGCCGCGGATCTCCTGGCCGTTGGCGAACACCAGCACAACGTCCTCCTTTTCGGCCCGGCACACGCCACTGGCACCGTCCGCCAGACGGAAGCCCTCGCGGCAGCTGCACGAATAGGTGCCGTTGAGGTTGTGGCACTGGTGGGAGCAGGTGTGCTGCCGCGTGAGGCACTCGTCAACGTCCGCGCACTTCTTTTTAGTTGTCGTGGGCGATGATGTAGCCCGGATAGCAGGTGCAGATGTAGCCGCCGTCCGTCAGGTTGTGGCAGTGGTGCTGGCACCCGCCGCGGGTCTGCTCCGAGCAGCTCGCCGTATGGTGGCAGCCCAGCTCATCGCTGGCGTCGGTGCAGTCATCGGAGAAGTCGCACACCTGCGACCGCTCGATGCAGTGCTTGTTCGCGCACTGGAACTGGGTGTAGAGGTCGCAGGGCTTCTGCTTGCTGGCGCACAGGGTCATGTTGTTCTCGTCGCTGCCGTCGCCGCAGTTGTCGACCCCATCGCAGATCTGGTAGCGGGCCACGCATCGGTGGTTGGCGCACTGGAAGCGCCGCAGAGTGTCACAGTTGAAGTCGCTGCAGACGTTCGGGTCCTCGTCGCTGCCGTCACCGCAGTCGTCGGTGCCGTCACAGAGGTCCGAGAGGGAAACGCACAGGTTGTTGTTGCACTGGAAGCGGGACTCCGGGCAGTAGCGGCCGCCGGGGAAACGCGGCGGACAGCCCACCTCGTCGGACATGTCGCGGCAGTCGCGGTCCCCATCGCACCGGAAATAGGAGGCGATGCAGTGGCCAGAGGCACACTGGAACGTCCCGTTCTTGCACTGGTAGCCCTCGCAGTGCATCTCGTCCGAGTTGTCGCCGCAGTCGTCCTCGTGATCGCACTGCCACCTCGACGAGATGCACTTGCCATTGCCGCAGCGGAACTCCGACTCGGAGCACTCCCGGTAGCGACCCTTGCAGATCGCCTCGTTCTCGTCACTGGCGTCGCCGCAGTCGTCCGCAAAGTCGCACATCCATTGCCTGTGGATGGTGGTGAAAGGCGGATGGGGAAGAGGTGAGAGATGAAGGCTAGGACTAGGACTAGGACTAGGCAAGTTACTCACTTGGGTATGCATCGGTTGTTGCCGCACTTGAAATCGGTCTCCGCTGAGCATTTGGGACAGTTCTCTGGCAGCTCATCGCTGTTGTCGCGACAGTCGTCCTTGCCGTCGCAGAAGAGCCACTTGGGAATGCAGCGGTAGTTGGACTGTCCGGGACAACGCTGCCAGCCGGTGGTGCAGTTCCTCTGTCGGCACATGTACGCGGGCTCGTCGGAGTCGTCGCCACAGTCGTTGTCGAAGTCGCACATCCACAGCTGCGGTATGCAGCGTCCGTTCTTGCACGCGAACTCTGTCTTGGGGTCACAGGTGCGCTTGACTGGGAATGGGATGGAGTGGAATGGAGTTCATGGGTTCAAGTGGTAAAGGATTTCCGTTTCGACTACTTACAGCACACGGCGGGATCCTCATCGCTGCCATCCTTGCAGTCGGCATCCCCGTCGCAGCGCCAGCTGTCGAGGATGCAGCGCCCGCTGGACTTGCACTTGAAGTCGGAGAGCGGGCAGGGCAGCTCGCAGTTCTGCTCGTCGCTGCGGTCGCCGCAGTCGTCGACGCCGTCACAAATGGTTGCCGAGGGCGTGCAGTTGGTGTTCTTGCACTGGAAGGTGCCGGCGCGGCAGTGGCGCGGGGCACAGGTGGCCGGCTCGTCGCTGCCGTCCTTGCAGTCCTTCTCGCCGTCGCATTTCCAGAACCACGGTATGCACTTCTCGTCACGGCCACCGCACAGGTGCTGGCCCGCCGTGCAGTTGGCGATGCAGGTCTTGGAGTCGCGTGCCAGGTAGAACTGGTTGGGGCAGGCACACTTGTAGATGGGTGCCCCCTCCTCGATGTATCCCTCGATGTTGAGGTACGTGGACTGTGGCGGCGGGGCGATCAGGCAGAGGTGCGAGCAGCCGCCGTTGTTCGTGCTGCAGGGGTTCGTGTAGGGCAGCTGCCGGAGCGGGTGGTTGATATGTATGTCGTAGGGTCGGTGGGTGGTGTTCCTCAGGACGGTGTAGTTGGCTCCGTGGAACTTGTTGGCCCGCAGAATGGCCTTCAGGTTCCAGTCGCTCCAGTAGATGAAGTCGTCGAACAGACTCAGCGCGAACACGTGCGGCACCCGGTTGCCCGAGAGCACCGTGTGCCTGTGGCGCCCCTCCAGATCGGCGTACGCGATGTAGTCGAGATGGGCGTCCGCCCAGTAGATGCGTTCCGTGAAGTAGTCGATGGACAGGGCATTGGGCCAGGCGATGCCGTCGTTCCAGTTGAGGATGCGCGTGAAGTTGGATCCGTCCATGCCCATCTTGGCGATGTAGGCCTGCAGGTGCCAGGAGGTGAAGTACAGGTAACCGATGCCCGGATGCACGACAATCGCCCGGGGATCGACAACGCCACTGCGCAGGGTTGTCCGCTTGGTGCCGTCCAGCTCGGAGACGTCCAGGTTCTTCGAGTGGCGGTCCAGCCAGTACAACTTGCGGCCCACCCAGTCGATGGCGATGCCCTCGAGCCCGTGCGAGTCGTGCCTAATGACGGCCTCACGTTCCGGCGGCGTCTCGTCCTCGGGGCCCGTGTACTTGGCCCGGAATATCGTCTTGGCCGTCACATCGCAGAAGTACATGTACTCCTCGCGGATGTCAAAGTCCAAGGCCACCACGTTCATCAGGTCCTGGTGCATCAGGTTGTACTGGTGCCCGTCCACGGACATGTTCCGCACGTAGTACTTATTGGTGAAGATCAGCCACGGCGGTGTGTTGTCCTTCCGCTTGCACGTATGCTCGTCGTTCTGCCGCTCGTAGTAGGTCTCGTCGCACTTGCAGTAGAAGCTGCCCGGCGTATTCGAGCAGTGCTGCGAGCAGGCGCCCGGCTGCTCCAGGCATTCGTCCACATCCGCGCACGCCTTGCCATCGGCCAAGAGTCTGGGGGAAGGAACAATAAAAGGTACACAATAAGTAACTCTCCTTTGACTCCTCTAAGGCTTCTCAGCCCTCAGAGATTTGCACCGAATTTAGCCACGTTTTAGACTTTTACATACACATGTATGTACTGATTGGAAAATAAACGAGAAGGAACGTGTGAGTCGCTTCTATGGCCGCGACTCTACTCTTATGCCTGCTACTCGGTACAATATTTACATATTTCTACGAGTACTGTGTATAAAAGCGAGACGTTAAAAATTCATCCCCCTGTGGTATGCACTCACTTGTAGCCTTCGTTGCAGTCGCAGTAGTAGCTGGTGAGGGTGTCCACACACTTGTGTCCACACTGATTGATCTCCACCTTGGCGCACTCGTCCACGTTGCAGTGGGCGGGCTCGTCGGACTCGTCCGAGCAGTCCGGATACTTGTTGCAGACCAGGCTGTAGTCGATGCACTGCCCGTTGGTGCACGCGAACTGACCCTGCGGACAGGTGACGTTGTCCTTTTTGCAGTTAACCTCGTCCGAATGGTCGCCGCAGTCGTCCTCGCCGTCACAGCGGTACTGGTTCCGGATGCACTTGAAATTCTGGCAGGTGAACTCCTGGGGCGAGCAGGTCTTGTACTTTGAGTTGCAGAACTTGCCCTCGTCGGTGCCGTCGCCGCAGTCGTTGTCGTGATCACATAGCCATCCCTGCATCAGACAGACAGAGAGGGAGAGAGAGAGAGAGATAGAGAGGGACGCTCAGGGAGTGAGTGGGAGGCGGGCAAAGGGCGGAGGTAGACTTACCTTGTTGATGCACCTGCCGTTGCCGCAGGTGAACATGTCCTCGCCGCAGGGCTGCTGGGTGGCACAGTTGTGCAGGGTGGTGTTCTCATCGGCTCCGTCCACGCAATCGGGGTCTCCGTCGCAGATCCACTTCTTGGGTATGCACTGGGCCCGCTGCCACGACTTGTTCTCCACGCACGTAAATTCAGTCTCCTCATCGCACTTGCGATCATCTGAATGAAGGGGGAAAGGAGGTGTAGGTATAGAGAGAGTCAGGGACTTTGGCACTCTACTTACTGCACTGATGGCGATTGTCCTCGTCGCTGTTGTCCAAGCAGTCGTTGTCCCCGTCGCATATGTAGATCCTCGGAATGCAGTTGCCATTGTCGCAGGTGAAGAGATCCCCGAAGCAGGTGCGCCCCTCGGACTTGCAGTAGTCTGGCGGCTCGTCGGCTCCGTCGCCGCAATCGTCGTCGCCGTCGCAGTACCAGGTGGCCGGAATGCAGCGATGGTTGGGGCACCGGAAGCTGTTGGTGGGGCAGGTGCGCTGGCCGCAGTGCAGCGGATCCTCGTCAGAGTTGTCGCCGCAGTCGTTGTCGCCGTCGCAAAGCCAGTAGGGCTCCACACAGATGTTGGTCTTCTCGCACTTGAGGTGGTTCGCCGGACAGGTGGTGTTCATGGGGCAGCGCTCGTGCGTCTCGTCGGAGGTGGCGTTGTCCTTGCAGTCGTTCACCCCGTTGCAGACCTGCGCCTGCGGTATGCACCGTCCGTTGCCGCAGGTGAACTCCCCGTCCACGCAGGGCGGATACGTGCAGCCCAGCTCGTCGGAGCCATCCTTGCAGTCGTTCTCGTGGTCGCACTTCCACGACTTGAAGATGCATCGCCCGTTGTTGCAGCGGAACTCGTTCGGCGAGCAGGAGTGGTAGGCGCAGTAGTTGGGATCCTCGTCCGAGTTGTCCCCGCAGTCATCGTCGCCGTCGCAGGACCACATCCTCGAGATGCAGCGTCCGTTCTGGCAGTAGAACTTGCTCGCCTCGCACGTGTTGTTGCGCGGCGCGCACATCCGCCCCTCGTTCACCACCTTGGTGTTGTCGTCGCACTTGCACTCGGCCTTGCCGTTGGGCGCCGGATGGCAGCTCTGGGCACAGCCGCCGTTGTTTATCCGGCAGGGATTGACGTCGCACTTCTGCCTGTCGGCGCTGTAGATGCGAATGTCGCGGGGCGAGTCCTCCAGCCGCTTCACCATCTCGACCATGCTGGCGCCCGTGTGCTTTTCGGCCCGGTACACGCCGCGCAGCTGCAGGTCCGTCCAGTAGATGTAGTTGCGGAACACGGTGATGGCGAAGGGGTAGATGGTGGCGGCCACCAGCAGCTCCCGGTTGTGACCCTCCAGGTCGCTGCGCTCGATCTTCTCGCGCACGGCATCCGTCCAGTAGAGGCGCCGCTCGTCATAGTCGATGGCCAGGCCGCTGGGCTGCGACAGGTCCTTGTCCACGATGGCCCGCTTCAGGGAGCCGGCCATCGTGGTGCGGAATATCTTGCCGGAGGTGCCGAAGCGTCCCCAGTCCGTGAAGAACAGAGTGCCGTTGCACGGGTCCAGGACAATGGCTCGCGGCCTCTCCACCCGGGCAATCATCACCAGCTCTGTGCCGTCGAGGTTCATCGCGTATATGGAGTTGTTGGAGCTGTCCGTCCAGTAGATCTTGTGCTGCGTCCAGTCGTAGGCAATGCCCTCCGGATTGATGCCCTTGTTGAGGACCACAGTGATGTCGCTGTGGCTCGGCTTGTTGGCCTTCGTGTAGGCGATCTTGGCCCACGGCCGGATCTGGGTGTACAGCATCCGGTTGTCGGCAAAGTCAAAGTCCAGGCCCACCACATTGGTGAGGTTCGTGAGCGGCGTGAACGGCACCTCCGTGGAGTGGGGATCTAGGTTGACGGCGCGGATCTCTGTGCGTGTGGCAAACACCAGATACTCGTTGACCGACTCGCACTTGCGCTCGTCCGCCCCCAGCTTCCCGGTGGCGCACTCGCAGCGGAAGTTGCGTCCCCCCGTGCTGGCGCCCGAGTCCGGGGGAAAGCTGAAGCAGAGCTGGTCGCAGCCGCCGTTGCCGAGATGGGCGCACGGATTGCTGTCGTCCTGCGGCTGATTGTTGATGTTGTATATGGCAATGTCGCGCAGCTTGTCGAGATTGGTTCGCACCCGCGTCACCACCGAGTCGTTGCTGTTGTGCTTGGAGGCCTTGAAGACGGTCATCAGGTTGCGGTCCACCCAGTAGACGTCATTGAGGTACACCGCAATGCCAATGGGGCTGGGCAGGTCGCGGTGTATCACCTTGCGGTTGGCGCCGCTGTACGAGATCTTCTGTATGGTGTCCAGCTTCGAGTCCACCCAGTAGATGTCGTGCGTCTGCATGTCGATGGTGAGGTCGCGGGGCAGCGATATGCCCGAGGTGACCAGCGGCGTCCACTTGCTGCCGTCGAGCAGCGCCTTGCCGATCCGCGGATGCTGGCCGTAGTCGATCCAGTAGAGCAGCCGCTTGATGGGGTCCACCGCCAGCTCCCGCGGTGCGTCGTTGGTCGTCTTCACGAGCACCTTGCGATTGCTGCCGTCCAGCCAGCTCACCTCCACGTAGTTCTCGTGCGGATAGACATTGGTGAAGTACATGTTGCCGGCCACCCAGTCGATGGTGAGTCCCCGGATGCCGTTGCTCCCAATGCCGTCCTTGATCACGTGCTGCAGATCGGTGCCGTTCGGCCGGGACCGGAAGATGCCGTTCCAGTAGCCGCGATTGAACTCCGCCCAGTAGATCCACTGCTCGCGGTACATGACGTCCACGTGGAGTATGTGGTGGCCCGGCCCGCTGATGGGGACCATCGCCTCGGCGCTGTCGCTCAGGCTGTAGCCGCGGATCATGTCCAGCTGCGAGACAACGGCGAATGTCTTGTAGGCCACGCAGTTGATCTCGTTCTCCTTGCGGTACCCGATGCCGCAGGCGCAGGTGCGAGTGGCCGCCGGCCCCGGTATGCACAGGTGCTTGCAGCCGCCGTTGTTCGTCTGGCAGGGATGCTGCATCGTGGCCCGCTTCTTGTAGATCATCATGGAGCGCAGATCGGGCTCGTTGTCGACGATGGTCTTGCGGTTGTCGCCGTTCGGCAGATCCACGCGCACGATCTTCTCGTAGACGGGGTCCAGGTAGTAGAGCCGGTGGTCGAGGATGCCCAGGCTGCGGGGCTTGGCAATGGGATGGCCGTCGGTCATGATGATTGTGTGGTCCTCCCCATTGTAGTCCATGGAGCCGATGACCGGCGGATTGCTCGAGCTGTAGTACAGCATCTTCTTGTCAATGTCCACGGCGATGCTCTCCGGATGGGTGAGGTCCTGGAACAGCAGCTGCGCATTCTGGCCGTTCATGTCGACGCGGCCAATCTTGACGGGCACCTCGAGCACCCCGTTGTCGATCCAGAAGAGCTTGCCCTCGCTGGGATCCAGTACGATCTGCTTGGGCCTGGACACCGAGTTGGGGTAGCCATCGTTGGCCAGGATGATGGTGCGGTACTTCTGCTTGCCGTCCACCCGCACCGCCTCGATGTTGCTGGCCACCCGATTGCCGATGTACAGATTGCGGCCCAGCCAGTCGAAGGCGATGGTGTACGGCGCGCCCACAATCCCGTTGTCCGCCCCCAGGAAGAGGGTCTTGTTGCCGCCGCCGTAGGGGGTCGTGTAGATGGTGCAGTTCTCGTCGTCGTCCTCCCGTCCCTGCACCCAGTACAGGGTCTCCCCCTTGCGGTCAAAGTCCAGTCCGGTGCTACTCTCAATGCCAATGACGGGGGCCAGGGCGCCGGCCCGCGCGTCCCCTCCATTCAGGGGCAGATCGACGATCTGCGTGCCCTTGACGACCATCAGGAAGGGGTTCTCCTCCTCGATGCAGCGCCCCTCGCTGAGCAGCTTGAAGCCGGGCTTGCACTTGCAGGAGTAGCCCTCGGTGACGCTGGGGCTGAGCAGGCACAGGTGCTGGCACTTGGCCTGGGCGCACGGATTCGGGTGCATGGGCTGCAGGCTGGCGTGGTGCACATGGATGGACAGCGGCTGGCTGATCAGGTGCGAGACGACCGTCTGGTTCTTGCCCCGGAACTTGTTCGCCGAGAGCACGCGGTTCAGCTGGCGGTCCGTCCAGTAGAGCGTGTCCTCGAATAGGGACAGCGAGTGCGGATGGAGCAGGTAGTGGCTGCTGGCCAGCACCTGCTGCCGCCCGGTCCCATTGTAGTAGCAGAAGTCGATAAAGTCCAGCTTCGAGTCGGCAAAGTAGACACGCTTGGTGGCTATGTCCAGGGTGAGGCCGTTCGGCCAGTAGATCTTCGTGTTGATGATCGTCTTGCGCATGGTGCCGTCCATGCCGATGCGCTCGACGCGCGGATTCTCGCCCCAGTCAGTCCAGAAGATCCAGCGCGCCCCGGGACTGGGATCGATGCACATGCCGCGCGGCTGGGTGATGTTCTCCCGCACCAGGACCAGTCGGTTCGAGCCGTTCTCGGCAGACACCTCGATGGTGTTGAGCTTGCTGTCCAGCCAGTAGAGGTTCTGCGCTATCCAGTCGTAGGCCAGGCCCTCGACCAGGTCCAGCCCTGTGTTGATGATCTCCTGTGGCTCCATGCCGCGGTCCAGGCGCGAGATCTTCTTCAGCTTCATGTCGCTCCAGAAGATGGTGCCCGTGTGCATGTTCGAGGCGGTGGCCACCACGTTCTCCACGATAATGGGCACCCGCTCCAGGCCCTGCTCCTTGAGGTCCGCCACCAGTATGGAGTGGCGGTTGGAGATGATCAGGAAGGCGGCCGTGTGGTTGACGGCCTTGCAGGTGTGCTTGTTCGGCTCCAGGACGTAGCCGTCCGTGCAGGAGCAGAAGTACGAGCCCTTCGTGTTGGTGCACTGCTGCGAGCAGAGTCCCGGCGGATCGCACTCGTTGGTGTCGATGCAGGTGAAGCCGTCATCGCCGATCTCCGAGCCGGGCGGGCACACGCACAGCGCCCCGTTGGGCGTCTTCTGGCAGAAGCTGGAGCACTGGCCCGTCTGGTGCTCGCACTCGGCCAGGTCACAGCCCTCGCCCTCATCGGCCCCGTTGGGGCAGTCGGGGCTGTCGTCGCAGACGGAGGTGATGTTCACGCAGCGCTCACTCACGCCCGGACACTGCCATTGGAAGTGGGGGCACTTGAAGGGCGGCGGCACACACGCGTGCTCCGCCCCCTCGTCCGAGTTGTCGCCGCAGTCGTCCTTGCCGTCGCAGATGTACGCCTTGAAGACGCAGTTGGTGTTGTTGCACTTGAAGAAGTTCTGGGCACAGGTTATCTGGCCGCAGTCCTGCTCATCCGAGTGATCGGAGCAGTCGTTGGAGCCGTCGCAGTGCCAGGCGATCGGTATGCAGAAGCCCGTCGACTTGCAGCGGAAGTGCTTCTCCAGGTTGCACTGGTTGGGCCCCATCGAGGGGCAGCCGACCTCGTCGCTGCCGTCGTTGCAGTCGGGTATGCCGTCACACTTGTACGACTCCTCCACGCACTGCCGCAGGTCGGAGCACTTGAACTGGTTCGTCAGACAGCTGATCGGCGGACAATCCTTCTCGTCCTGCTTGTCGAAGCAATCATCGTCGCCGTCGCACACCCAACTCTGCGGTATGCAGTGGCCCGTGCGCGGACACGTGAACTGGAAGTAGGCGCACGTCTTCTCCGCACAGAAGTCGCCCTCGTCGCTGCTGTCGCCGCAATCGTTCTCGCTGTCACACTTCCACATGTTCGGGATGCACCGCCCGTTGGCGCACGCGAACTGCGAGGTGCCGCAGGTCACGTTGCCGCAGTCCAGCTCATCCGAGTTGTCCCCGCAGTCGTTCTCCTGGTCGCAGCGGAAGTTCTGCGGTATGCAGCGTCCCGATCTGCACTGGAACTCGTTCGATCCGCAGGTCGGCTCTAGGTTTTCGGCGGGAAAGACAAGTGAGAATTCATTTAGAGTTTGTTTTAATGGTCTTTGTTATCGTGTTGGGTGCTGTGTTCAGGGTTCAGGGTTCAGGGTTCAGGCTTCAGGGTGGGACTTACTTGTGCAGTTCTGCTCCTCATCGCTGTTGTCCAGACAGTCGTCATCGCCGTCGCAGACCCAGGACTTGGGAATGCAGCGCTGGTTGTTGCAGGTGAAGTCCCACGAGTTGGGGCAGGGCTGGACGGGAGGTTCGGCACTGGGGTCGGGCACGCAGCTCATCTGATCCTCGGCGAGGCGCTCGCCGTAGGGGCAGGAGCAGCGCGCCTGCAGGCGGCCAACCGACGGCGCAATCTCCCCCCCGGCGGTGGTCGCATTCTGGGGGGCGATGGGCACGGCGAAGCAGATCTTCTGGCAGCCGCCGTTGTTGCGATTGCAGGGCTGTGTGTCCGCGATGCGCTGCACCTCGTGGCTGTAGACCTTGACGCCGTAGAGGCGGTTGGTCTGCGGCTCGCGCACCATCATCTCCTCCTGCTCGCCGGTGAGCTTGTGCAGCCGGATGATGGCGTCCAGCCGCCAGTCCGTGATGTACATCCAATCGTTGTGGATGACAATGGAGAACGGGTGGCGGACAAGCCGCGAGTTCACTGTCTTGATATCGGTGCCGTCCAGATTGGCGTGCTGGACATGGTCGAGCAGGGCGTCGCACCAGTAGACGCGGTCCTCCTTGAAGTCGATGGACAGCCCGTTGGGCCAGCCCAGGGTGACGTTCTTGAAGACCAGCAGACCAGTGCCGTCCGTGTTGGCGCGGGTGATGTTCGCGGGTCGGTCCCACTCGGAAAAGAAAATGAAGCCCCGATTCGGGTGGACGACAATGGCGCGCGGGCGCTTCAGGTTCTTGAGCAGGGTGCGGCGGTGGGTGACGTTGCGGGTGGAGAGCACGTTGAGGGTGCCCTTGCGGGAGTCAATGTAGTAGAGGTTCTTGGAGGCCCAGTCGACGGCCAGGCCCTCGACACCCTCGTTCTGGGAGGCCAGCACGATCTCCCTGCCAGTGCCGTTCCTGTGCACCCGGTAGATCACGTCCTGGAGCACGTCCGAGTAGTAGATGAACTCGTCGCGCGCATCGAAGTCGAGGCCCACGAAGCGGGCCCGCCGCGACACCACCGGCATGATGGCGTCGCTGAATCCCTCGATGACCGGCTCCAGCACCTTGCCCTTGATGAAACGCTGCTGCGAGTACATGAGGAACTCCCCCACGGGCTTGCACAGCTTGAGGTCCGTCTCCAGCTGGTAGCCCGTGGAGCAGGCGCAGCGGAAGCCCAGCCCCGTGGGCGCCCCCTTCACGGCGGTCACGATGCACATGTGGTTGCAGCCGCCGTTGTTGTTGCCGCACGGATTCGAGACGCGCGGCTGACTGAGCGCGTGCACCGCGATGATGCCCTTCGGCTCGCGGATATCCTTGGCCTTGTACGTCACCTGAATGGAGCTGGGCCCCTCGAACTTGTCCACGGACATGATGCCCTGCTTGGTGGCGTCCGTCCAGTAGATGCGGTTCTCGAAGAGCGCCAGGCGCGACGGACTCGGCACCTGCTGTCCCCGCAGCACCATCACGCGGTGGGCGCCCTCGTAGTCCACGGACTCGATGTAGTCCAACAGGGAGTCGCACCAGAAGACCCGCTTGCCAATTATGTCCACGGTCACGCCACTCGCCTTGTACGCCGCCTCGGAGACGATGGACCGGGCGTGGGTTCCGTCCATGTGGGCGCGCAGCACCTGACCTCCGTCGGCGACGAACATCAGGCCGGCGGTGGGGTCGAGCGCCAGATCGGCAGGGCTGGTTAGGTTCGAGCCCAGGACGACAGCGTGCCACTGGCCGCTCAGCTCGAAGACGTCGATCTTCTGGCCCACCAGGTCAGCCACATAGATCTTGTCGCCCACCCAATCGACGGCGAGAGCCACCGGCGCCCAGGTGCCGGGCAGGGTCTGGTCGAAGGGGGACACGGCCTTGTTCAGGGGATCCAGGGGCAGGGACTGCACCTTCCTCGTCTTGATGTCCGACCAGTAGAGCGTGTTGCGGGCATAGTGGAAGGAGACGCCCGCTGCAGCGGTGGCATTGGCCAGAATGCGGGGATCGGCGCCATGGGAAAACATCCTCATTATGGCCCGATCGTGGGCGAAGATCAGCTGCAGGTTGTCGGCGTCCGGGGCGATGCACTTGGAGTCGTTGATCAGCGTATAGCCCTGGGCACACTGGCACGTGTACGAGCCCAGGGTGTTGGTGCACAGCTGGTCGCAGTGGCCCCACTCCGCGCACTCGTCCAGATCCACGCAGGTGCGGTTGTCCGGGGCCAGGGACTGGCCGGGTCGACAGTAGCAGATGCCGCCCGTCAGCGAGGGTCCGCACTTGAACTCACAGCTGAGGGCTGGACAGGAGGCGATAGCTGGTCGGTCGAGAGGGGGGCGGAAAAGGAGAACGAAAATGGTATAGAGAAAAAGGGAGCGAGGGGGTGGATGGCGGTAGGGGCGGCAGTGAGGGGTACTCACAGCAGTTGGTCTCCTCATCGCTGCCGTCCTCGCAGTCGCGTTTCCCGTCGCATAGCTGCGACTTCAGGATGCACTTGGGGGCCCCATTGACGCCGCCGCGTGGACAGAGGAACTTGTTGTCCGGACAGGCGATGGCCGTGCAATTGGCCTCGTCGCTCTTGTCCGCGCAGTCGTGGTAGCCGTCGCAGTGGAAGTTGTAGGGAATGCACAGGGCATTCGTGCACCGGAACTGGGCGTGATGGCAGGGAGGAAAGTCTGAAAAGGATATGGTGATGTGATGTGATGTTAAAGTGTGACGGGGTGGGGTGGGGGGTAATGCTGCACTTACTGCATCCTTGCTCGTCCGAATTGTCGCCGCAGTCGTCGCGATGATTGCATTTAAGGGCCGCATCGATGCACTTGTGTCCGCTGGCGCAGCGGAACTGATCCAGGCGACAGGCCACGCCGCTGCAGCCGTCCTCGTCGCGTCCGGTCCGGCAGTCGAGATAGCCATCGCAGCGCTTCTCCTTGGGCACGCAGGGTCCGGCCAGGCGGGTGCCCTCCGCGGGCGCAGCACCGTTGGGGGCATTGCAGAAGACGTCCGTGTGCTGGCACTTGCGATAGGCTGCGGGAAATTGCGATTGGATGTAATTTAAGAACACTTTCAGTCGTCACTGCACTTATGTACATATGTACATAGGTGTGATTAATTGCCTTTGCATATGGTAAACAGGAAGGACGTGCTTTCTAGGCCAAGGCCACCACCAGCCACTCTCCACTCCCCATACCTTAGCCACAGCCACAGCCACAAAGTTTGTGTGGTGAAGTGAACCCATGCATGTACATATGTATGTACATATGTATGTACATATGTAACACACACTGCTTTGCACAGCAGCGATCTGTAACTTGAACGCAGATCGGCGGCATGTTCGTGCATGTCCATGCATGTTGGTCCCAGGCAGAGAACACGCGCACTAATACTTGTGCGGCGGTACTCTCTTCATACATACATATGTATGTATAATGCGTGGGAGAGCTCGCGCTCTCTCAATCAAGCAACCAATTGCTCGCTCTGTGGACTTCTGATACAACAATGGATTTCTAACATAACATCAGCTCCATTGCCCGACTCGCAGCCACCCAGTGTGGAGGCCATAACTCAGTGGCCAAGAAAGCGAAGGCACAGCGGGCGTCCAGGACTCAGGACACTCAGGACACTAAGGACTCGGCCATTGTTGAAACGCTCTCTCGAATTGTCGGCTTAAAAATGGGTGCCAACAAAACTATTTGTGCTGCTAAAGACATTAAATTTTGATGCCAGACATTCGGCAGAGAAGTATTGCCTCTTCTCTGATGGAATGGCTTGGGTTGGCTCGGGTTGGGTCTGGGATTGGGTTTTGGGTTCGGGATGGGCGCATGGCGTATGGTATACATAATGCATAGTTGCTGTACAAATGTCGGGCGTGATTGTCTGTCTGTCTGACTGCCCGGGTGTCCATGTCCGTGTGTCTCTCCATCTGTCTGCCCGCCCCCGGCCACGGCCCTGGTCCCTGCCCCGTCCTCCCCCGCATTGTGCACTTGAGTTGTGTCTGTGTTGGCAGGCAAAAGTGCTATAAATTATCGAGTAGTTGGTTGCAGGACGCACCCTTTTCTTTGCCCCCAACCACAGCGAAACACACACAAGAAAATGGTGGACAGTGAATAGACATGGGACATACCCAGAAGTAATAGCTTGCCTCAAAATAGGTGCCTTGGTGAAAGAAAAGTACCTCTCTTTATTTTCTCTATTTTGCCTTTGGTTTGAGTGCTGAACCACTTCATCATTTGCCCTTCGCTGCAGCAGTACAGGCGTGTGGACTTGGGGGGCGTGTGGGCTAACAAGAAAGAGGCAGCGGCCCTGGCCATTGCTCAGCCAAAGTCGTGCATTTGAATGACTAAATTAAAGCCACTGTCATGGATCAGGACCTATAGAATATGATATATGTATGTATATACATATGTGAATATTGAGGAGTGCGAGTGGAGTACATTTCCGCTTCCTGATCTTCATCTGTTGATTTAAAATCTACGCCCAAGTTTACGCGGAGAGCCTTTACTGTGCCTCCATTTAAGGCTGTCCATACATATGTACATATGGTATGTACATATACATATGTATGTATGTATGTATGTATGGTTGGGCTTTGTTGAGGAATAAAGGCAACGATATAGTCGAGTTAGCTTGATCTATGCCCCTCCTCGGGTCGTGGCTTTAGACGTCATAAACTTTGCGGCGAGTATTTTATGTCCCCGGCTATACTGCTGGCTGCTGGGTGTTGGGTGCTTCTGCTTCTGTTCATGCTGTTGTTGTTTCGGTACAGTTGCCCAGCCACATCAACTCCTGGAACATAAGCGCGGAAGCCCGGCAATGGCAATACTCCTAGGAATAGCAATAGCAATGGGACTGGGTTCGAGCCCCCCCCCCCCTGGAGGAGCATCCGAGTGTGGCAGAGCAAACTTAATTAGTGCAAGTTAAACAGGCCAAGTTGTATAAATATTCCCCGGCAGCGGAAACTTTCCCTGGCACAACAATGGAATGCTGCGTATCCCTGTGTGTTCCTTCCCATCCCTCCCCCCGCCTCTTCACCTGCAGTCCCTGACAACTCTGTCTCGCTTATTCTCCACGTCTCCCCTCCCTCTCTCAGTCTGTATTGACAAAGTGGAGCAACAGATGGATGGGATGGGATGGGCTGCCGGCTGCCTTCTCGGGCTGCCCTCGACTCTGGTAATCATAAAAATGTGTCACGCACTCCTGCATCCATGAACCCTCCTCCCTTCACTCCCCTCCCCTCCCCTTCCCTACCCACCCTATGGAATTAACATTCTCCTCTAATCCAAGTCCCGTTCCAGTTGCAGTTTGTGGGCGTGTGCCATTGGGCAGGGATTTACGCCAACAATTTGTTACAAATTCGTCTGGCATAGTCGTTGCTCTTTCCTCCTCTTTCCTCCTCTGCCTTCCCTCTTGTGTGCTCATTCCTTTTCTTTCCTTTGCATTAAATGAGAAGCAAATCATAATGACAAACAAGGGGCGGGGCCATCTGGCGATTTGCACCAGCAATTTTGGTGTTCTGCTTTGTATACCCTTGCGGAGCGTGCCAGGAACCCTACTGCACCATCCTATACCTACTTGCCATACCTACTACTATACCCACAATATATTTTCGCATCCTGATCCCACTGATCATTCATGCTGGACCAACTACAAAAGCGCAGCTCTGCAAGGGCATCCAGGCTTCTGAGCTATGTATATCCTCTATCTGTCAAGTTTGGTGTCTGCACAAGGTCATAAAAATAAAGGTTGCAACTGCTGTTTCAGCTTCATTTTTCACCCGGTTCCGTTGGAAGGCAAAAGTTCGGCATAAAACTTTAGACAGCGGAGAGCGGTTAGCACTCGAAAGAGAGATAGAGAGAGAGAGAGAGAGAGAGAGAGAGAGAGAGATGGCAGAAGGAGTGGAAGGAGGGAGCTAAGAGCAGGGCGTTGCATTGTTGGCACTTTATAAACACCACGGACGACAACAACTGACATAGCTTTATCCCGCACTTCCCCCCGCATATCGCCCTTCTCTCCGTGCACTGCTCCATCTGCACCTCCTGGCTGAGCTTTTTTAAACCAAACACTTTCTAATTGGGTTCCGGGCTCTGTGTTCTCTGCATTAACTTTTATTGCAAGCCAGGACTTTTATGTGTGTATCGGGGATGAGTGAGAGGGAGACCGAGACCGAAACCCGGTGCGGTACAGTGTACCACTGGGTGCTGTGTAATTACGCGCGACAAGTGCCACGCCCAGCCATCATGCCAGCACACCCGCCCACACCCATTCGCGTCACGTTTAGCTGCAGTCAAATAAACGTCAGCTGGAATAGTCGGTACAGTCACAGTCACAGTCATAGTCGCACTGGCACTGGCACTCTGGCACTCTGGCACCCGCACTCAAACCACGACTCGAGCTCAGCTAGAAGTACGGCAGATAGGGGAATAACAGTTTATGGACAGTTGAATGGCTGAAGGGTGGGGGATGGGGATGGAGGAACACTTAAGTTCTCTGCCAGGGAGACAGACCAACGAACGAGCGAGCGAGCGAGTTAAGCTTTCGGCTTCTCTCTCTTCCTTGGTTTGGGTTTTACGCACTTTTTACGCAGCAATATCTGCCTCATTAGACGCTGCCTGCAATTAAAACGGGAAATGTTCCCCTCTCGTAATCCGCTATTCCACACCACGGTGTGGGGTTACCCATCTGCTTTGAGTGCAGTCGATGGCGATGCGTGGGGGAGCGGAGCCCAGGTAAAAGTAAAAGATTCCACCTTGTTTATCCAAGCTCACCAAAACTTTGCCAAGCAGCAACAGCAGTCTAGCAAAAAAAAAAAAACAACATTTGGTACAGAAGGAGCACGCGATAGATTCGACTGTGAGATGCCTCGCAACGATGTACAAATGTGAGTTGAGGATTGATGTTATTTTTAATGCTATCACGATTCGAGCACGAGTCGAAGAATTCAACATGAATTGGATTTCTGATCTGGCGCTCCATGACGCTGCTCATATGTACACATGTACATATATAAATACGTATACATACATATGTACGTAACTATAATGTGTAAGGTATTTTGTTGCATGTATGAATCTTCCCATGAGGCTGTACTTATTTACAAGTATACATAAATTATCATATATTTATTTGTCATCTTATGCAAATGGATTATCTTCCTAGGCCACACACCCCCATCAACACTCCACCACCCCCTGTCAAAGACACATATACACATCCCTAGCTCCTACCACCCCATAGGCAGCCCGCACAACACCTGAAGTAATTAAATAGTTGAAATAAGGCCGCTCTAATATTTATATGCCATAAATTAAGCAAACAAAGGCACAGCGCAGACGACCCCCACCCAACCGAAGGTCGAGATGTAGTGTGAGGAGCGGGAGGAGCAAGACCAGAGTCAGAACTAGTGCCAGAGTACCAGAGAAAATAATATGGATGCGTTGGGAACTGGAAGGGACAGTCTTGTCACTGACTGCGCGTTCTGACGTTGAAGAAGACGACGAGGACAGGACGACGACGACGACGACGACGACGACGGCAAGGACGACAAGAACGACAAGAACGACGACGACGCGTTGACACGTACGCAAAATAAATTTGTTAAGAACGCAATAAGAGTGAACATTTTGCCGCCATTTAAGCGTGATAAATTATTGCGGAAGGGCACAGCAGACACGGGGGGAGCGAGGGAGAGTGAGGCAGCTCTAGCTCTCTGTACGCAACGTCTTATTAAATTAAAATGAAATTTAAACTTGATCTTGTGCGCTCTGCTCTGCTTTGCCAGAGCTTTGGGTTTCGGCGGCACGACAAAGTTTTGCGCCAAAGGGGTCTGAAGCCCATGGTGAAGCCAACGGCCGTCGGCCTCTGCTGCTCGCTCTCTGTCCCTCCGTCTGTGTGTGTGTCTGTCTGTCTGTCTGTCTGCCCGTCGACAAATTGCCCATCTCGCTGAGCACCGCACCCCTCCAACCGTCTCGACGCGAAGTGCCACAGAGCTTAGAGGGCTGGCGAGCGAGCTACCGAGGGAGAGAGAGAGAGGTGTGGTGAGGTGAGGCGTGGCGTGGCGAAGGGACGAACTGCAGCGCAGGACAAAGTTGTGCTGCGTTTGTCTAGCCGTCAGAGTCGTCAAAGCTTTCAGCAGAAGTTGTACAAAAGGCAGAGAACGTTGCTCAAGGGGTACTTAGGGAAGAGGGGAGAAATTGGTCGCCTCAAAGATATTTAAATATTTGTTTGAGTGTCGGTGTGTGTGTTTGTGTTTGTGTGTGTGTGTGTGTGTGTGTGTGTGTGTGCGTTTGCTTGTGTTTGTGCATACATAAATCTTAAATAACAAGCAATAAATGCTCCTCCACAAGTCCTGGGCACTTTCTGGCGATTTGCATGTCCATGCAGCCCGCCCGCCGCTGCATCGCTTGCGCTCTCTTCCCGCATTTATTCTCTTGCCAAACTTTTAATCAAAATGTGCGGCACACTGTCTGCCAGCTGAATGCACTTGAACTTTATGCTAAAGAGAGTAGAGCGTGGGGTGGCAGAAGAGAGCGAGAGCTCTTGAAAATGCATTTAATTCTTTGCTCAACGAGCAGACAACGTGCCCAGAGGAAGCAATGGGTCGCGGCCGGGAATGTGAGGCCATACAGCGTCAAAGTCTGTCAGTGGATTATCAGAGTCATCATCGCTACTTGCTACTTAAAGGATTGCTCCACGCACATATGTATGTACATACATATGTACTGGACTGGGCATCCATCCTGGAATGTTGATAAACGGATTCGGTATGCTTTAAAAAATAAGCAAAATATTCAATATAGAGTGCGGTATGCTCAGATAATACTCAGCTAACATAAAGTGCATACCGATATAAATCGTATTGGTTTGATCTGTTGAGTTTTCGGCCCAAGCCTATGCATACCTGAGCTCCGTCCACAAGGACTACAATATAACCAATTTGGGGGGTGGTACTATCTATCTAAACATTCCTATATCTACATATATACATATACATATGTATTTAAACATATGCATGTATTTTTGTAGTAAAGGTTAGCAAAAACCAAAGCAACACAAGAGCAGCGGCCTGGACTCGGAGCATGTGAATTTGTTGAAATTTGCATAAATAAAATTGGTATAATAAAATGTAAACATTTCGCTAAGCAAATTGTTGGTCCCCTTAGTTCCATCCACTGCCAAGCGGGCAAGGGGTTCGCTCCCTGAACCACCACCGCCACCATGGGGACGAGAACAAGGATGAGCTAACCAATATTTGTCGAGTCAACAAATTTACATTGAAAGCGAGAAAGGGCACGCTTCTTTCCTCCGCCGCTCCTGCCCTTGACTTGGAATTGAATTTGGCTGTACGCGTTCTTTGGGGGCTACACCATCCCACAATCCCACCATCCCACATCAGAGCCTTCCCACTCTGTGCATACTCGTATGTATATGTACTTACTGCACTGCGCCTCATCCGACTTGTCCTCGCAGTCCTCGAACATGTCGCAGCGGTAGTGCGGGGGAATGCAGTAGGTCTTGTTGAACACGTACTGTCCGCAGTTCAATTGAGGCGTCTCGCACTCGGGCGGGGCTGCAACCGAAGATCAAATTGAATTAGGGTTAGAGTTAATAGAGTTAGAGTTATTGTTCCCATTACAATATGTACGAGTAAATAAATGTTTGGGCATTCCATAACTATTTTTCCTCATTGGGTAACGAATTGTTACTACAATTGTATACAATTGTGCTTAGTGGCTATTTGCTGATGGACACTTACGACATGACTGCATCTCGTCCTCGCCGTCGTCGCAGTCCTTCTGGTAATTGCAGACCCAATGGTGCGAGATGCATTTTCCGTTGTTGCAGCGAAACAGATCCGTGGGACAGTCCGCATTGCTAACGCCGCTGCTGATGATGCCGTCCAGGGTGCCGCCGCTGCTGGTGCTACTGCTGCTGAGGCTGCCGCCTAAAATGAATCCAGATGGGAGAGAGTGTGAGAACAGAATGCATTTCCCTTTCCCTCTCTAGGGAAACTTTGTAATATCCCGATATTTTATAGCTTAAATGCTATCTAACTACATATCTACCCCTGGTACAATCTCTTTTATTTTCCACACTGGACTGGATCAACATCAGTCCGTACCTTTTTGATTCATTAATCCACTGAGTCAGTGGGATTGATTGCCTTTGGTGACTTTATTAATCCCGAAATAGTAGTCGGAATTGGGAATTGGTTTGGTTGGTTAGTTTGTCATTTGATTTAACCGCAATTTGCCCAAAAGTTTGCTAATAACGCACGGCTCTCACGGCTGACTGTTGCGGCCGACTGTGGCAGTAAACAAGCTGCCAAGTGGCAGCTGCTGGCAGCCATATAGGGAACGGCGGATGGGCCCCCGCCCATCGGGTGAGGGGCGGAAACAGACAACAAAAGACTGTCATAAAATGGCAGCTGCAAGGCGCTCGGGCCCACAACTTTTGTGGCTGCCAAGACGCCATGGCTAATGGCCTTGTCACACACACACACAACCACACACACACACAGCCATACACATGAGAGAAAAGCAGCAGAAGACGAGACGTTAGAACGCGACCGGAAATGCTTAGCTGGGATTTCTTCTCGGTTCTCGGTTGGGCCAGGACACGACGCCTTGGAAGGACAGAATGGTAAGGGAATGCAGGGGGGGAAGAATGAATCGGAGTGGAGCGGAGAAAAGGATGCGAGCACGGACAGGATGGGGTTGGGGTTGGGGTTCGGGTTCAGGGGGCCTGAGCGCTGACAATGTCATTTTTTCCGGCTACGTGCACTTTGCACGTGCCCAAGTTCTTGCGGCCAAAAATACCAACAGACAGAGAGGAAGAATGGGCACAGAGAGAGAGAGAGGGAGAGATGGATCGACTGACTGTTGCAATTGCTTTTCTTTTCATAGCCTTGAGGAGATTTACCCAGCAATTATTTCCGATCGCATCGGCGATTCATATTCTCCTGATGTGCTATAAATGCAGCCCGCTGATATATTCTCATCCTCTGTATAGTACAAATATGTGAAAGATCGGTCTTCAGGGTATATCCTCTGGTTTGCTTACTGGCTACTGATGCAGATTCTGTTTCGGTTGCCAAACAGAACTTATAGAATTATACCAAAGACTATACAATACAAAGATGTTGCACGCTGCTCCGAGCCGAACTTGAACTGCATCGAATTGTGTCGAGATAGAAAAAGACTAAGGAGAAAATTTTGAGGTGGTTTTAGGGAATTTCCAGGCGGATCCCAAGCGTCTAAATTCTCTCGCAACCACTGAGTTAATGGTGCCTAGAACTGAGTTCAAGAACAGATTAATATCGAACAATGTTGTATAGTTCGGTTGCCGTATGAGGAGGATCGACAATGACATTTCAAGTAAACCCCAGAGCTGAGTTGTCTCCTTGAGTTTACCAATAATACCGCAGAACGCGTCGCGGTGCGCCGTTCATAAAGCGACAGTTGCGAGTGGTTTCGTGGTTTGGTCTGCCTTCTGCTCCGCCACACAAACAAACAAATATACACACACACACACACAGGACACACGTACACAGAGTGTTACTTCGCCCGTGGGATGCACTGAACAGCACGGCACGCCCAGGCACTCCCAGGCACGCCCCCTCGCTCTGCCTGGGCACAAACTTCAGGTCTAATTATGCATCTAATTAGTGAGTGCATTCTCCGTTTGGCAATTCATGCCGAAATTATTTTTGCCGCTTCTCTGGAGTAATAAAAGGCAAACCGCAGACGACAGCCAACACTCCCCTACCCAACAATAACATACCCATACCCATACCCACACCGCACCACACCGCACCACAGCTCGCAATTGAATTCAGAACATTTTAAGGACTCATCGCATGCCTTCATGTTTTATCACTGAATAAAATTCACATTTCAGGGGATTCCCCCATAAATTCACTTGGCGCTCGCTTATAAGCAAGTTGTGATCAGGGTTGAAAGATTTGCTTTTAGGCATTTATACGACTAGGCCTCCATAAGCCCCGCTGGGACAAGGAACTGTAAATCGTTAAAAAATTACCTTGTACTTGAAATAATTTTAAAGGATTATTTGTCCCGTGTCCAGGGTGTTCAGGGTACACTTCCGTGTGCCTGGGACGAGCCTGCATCTGTTTTGCACTATGTAGATATGTGTGTAAAACGGTATAGAAACTTTCGACTGCTTTGTGCTGTTTCGTGCTATTTTCTTCCTGGCTTGTTTCTTTGTTGTGGGGAAAAATCCTCAACTTGGAATAGTTTTTGGCTGCTGCCGAAGAAACTATTTGTTTGGTGGTCAGAAACACCCAGAAACTCCGTTGGATGCACGTTTGCCACACAAACACAAAAGTTGTCTGGAACAGCCCATTATATTGGTGGAAAGGAAGAAGAGGGGCGACCAGGAGTCCAATCACAGGGACTAAATCTTAGTCCCTGTTTCAGCAGCATTTTGCAGCTCCCATATCCAGCTTTAACTTTCGGCATTCCCCTTCAGCCACGACAACATTACAATGCACGTTATTAAGTATTATGTTGTTGGTGTTGGTTCTATTTGTTTTTACTGTTATGGGCCATGTTATGGCATGTCCTGGCTGCTGGCTGCTGGCTGCTGTCTGCTGTCTGCCCGCCCCTGTATCAACGGTTTTAAGAGCTTACAAAATATTTTGTAATTTTGTCACGTTTCAACTTTGGCGACGTCACTTAAAATTACTTTTAACAGCAACAAAAAATACACCGAAGAGGAAATAATGTTTGTCTGCGATTTTTCTTTGCTTTCCTTTCTGGGTAGCACTGGACTGGGGTTAGTATCTCAAACGTAGATGAATGTAAAGACGGATGCATAGATAGATGGATATTTGGATGGATGGATGGATGGATGGATGGATGGATGGATGGATGGCTGGCTGACTGCAATGATTTCCCTGACATCCTTCGTGTCCCTGAGTTTGGCACATACTGCAACCCCAAATGGGGGGAGCAGAATGCGTTTAGAGAATGCCCGGCTGCAGGCCAATACGCTGTCTAACAAAAAAGCTCGCTGGCAATCTGAAAGGTAAACAAAATTCGGAAAGAGACCTGCTCTTGCGTATCCCCTTGGTATGCCTTTTGACATACTTTAACCCTCCTGAATCGTCTGTCTACATACTTTCCCAGTCATTTAATGGCTCTAATTTAGTGCCCCCTAAGCCAACATGCAGTTGGGAGTTCCCTCCGCAGCCACACTCTTGAATAGTCGCCCTCTCTGAAGCTTCTGTGGCAGAGTATTTCAGAGACAGGCAGGCATAAATCAACGATTTGACTGGGAGCAGAGAGGAAGGATTTGAATCAAAGTATTCATTGAATCTATCCCTTCAAATAGTACCATTACATCTCTGATACTGTCTGTGCCCTCGGCCAGGGCTGGGCGAGAGCGGCAGAGGGCAGTGGGTAGGGGGCAGGGGGCAAGGGACAGGCGACTGATGCCACCAAAAAGTGCAAGCCGCATTCAGATTCCCTTTGTGTGCTTTTCCGCTTTCTCTGGGTCTCTGTCTGTCCCTGTCTCCGGCTCTGTCTCTGTCGCTGGCCCAGTCTGGATTTTCCATACATTGATTACCATGAATTTCCATTACTCACTTTAAGGGAGAGACGGGGTAGCTGGGACGCGGGGCAGTGCCGCAAATATGGCAGTCAGACAAACGCATTATGGCCATGTACATGCTCGTGGACTAGTAGGGAGGCGTGGAGCGGAGTGGACTGGAGTGGAGTGCAGAGGAGGACTTCTCGTGGAGATTCATCAATGAATTTATCAGTTTTTATAGGCAATTTATTATTTATTGATGGCCATGGAACGAGGAGGTGGCAGCTGGCAGCGGGACGGGCAGTGGGTCGCAGAGGGAGAACTCGAACGCGAAGTATCCATCTCCAGCCTCATATCCCCCGTCCATAGCTTACATTCAAGAGCGAGACAATAACTGGCAACAGCTTTTAAAACTCCAAACGATTCTCTCTATCCAAACCCTGCTTCCATCTGGCTGTTCCCTTTTACCCCCCTCGGCCAGTATACTCTTTTTTTCTGGGTTTTGAATAATGGCGAATGGCAGGCAGTTTGGTCGGGTGGAGAGTGCATTTGGCAGTCCTAAAGGAGAGGCACACAGCCAGCCAAAAAAAAACAATAAGCCAGAATCGCATACAAGAGGCGCACCCGACCCGACCCGACCCGACCCGAGTTCGAAATACAGTGATGGTAATGTGAGGTACAAAGGAAATTTAAAAAGCAATAGCAATTTCTGTTTAAGTTTGTGCTTGAGTAAAAAAGACAAGCAATGATCTGGTAGGTCTAGTTTGCTACATTTATCCACATGGAACATTAAATATTAAATGGGGCTAGACCGAGAACTAATACATAAGTTACAGCCTAAAATTGTGCAAAGAATGTAGAGCAGTTACAGCCTGCCCAGAGATTCAGATCAAGGTTTACCTACAGGCATATATGCAAATGCACAATGTTTTTATTTGGATTGCAATTTGTTTATGTATCCCATTTAGTGTCTCATTATCATTGTGTCATATATGTATTTACTCCACACTGGATTAGTAGTCTTGGCCACATCTCAGTTACCGGATGTTTGCCAACGGGAAATTGTGCCACATGCGGGTATCGATGACCACAGCGATCGATGATGTAGGCAGAGGCACAGGCAGAGGTACAGGCAGAGGCACTGGCAGAGGCAGGCCCCGCTTAACCCCAGACTGCGGCACTGCCGCTGCCGGACCGTGATTTTCGTACGTGATTCGATGGGACGGAAAATGTACAGCACAGCTGGGACAGATGAGGCGAGCAGCGTGTGATTAATTTATAATATTAAATAAATAATTAATTGCCCTGCAAAATGCGCCATAAAATGCATATTCCGGCATTAACTTATAAATAAATTCGTGACACTAAATCACATGACAAATTTTCCAGCATTGAATGTGATAAATTTCAAAGTGCCACAGCAACAAAAAGTTTCAATAAAAATCGCACCAATATTTATGCAAATGCATGTTAAAAAATACACAAAAAAAAGAAGATTTTCAGTAGCAGAAGAAGCATACATAATACTAATTTATATACATACATACATACATATGTATAAGTGCGCATTAAAAATGTAAATAAATAAAACATTTGTGTGGCTTAACCTGGCCAAAGACCAATCAGAAGCCGAAAAAATAACCCTAAGAATAAAATAAATATAGATTATAGTCAAGCATTTCGACAACAGGATACCCGCTAATCACATTATCATGTCACGAAATAAATAGTTACTTCTTTAATTGCAATAAGAGAGAGCCTAATGAGCCCAATGAGAGCCTAAAACGAATGTGATTCCGCCGACTTGAATTTGTTGGCCCAAACCTTAGTTTCCCCTCATTGAAATATTATTAAAACTATTGAAATATCATATAAGGTTTCTCTATGGATTTTTAGCGAAATTCTGGAATACAAAATCTCCCAAGAAAATAGTTAAGTTTTTTCCTTTCCCTTCTTGTCTTATGGCTATGATGGTTCCTAACAGTTGGATAAATAAATACAAATTTGGATATACCTTGCCAGGGAGATTTGGAAGCGCTTCCCGTTGAGCGTCTCATCCACGTGCGTACGCGCATACAATATACCCCTTGTTTACCAGCATCGACAATACGACTAAAGAGATAAATAAATATTGGGACAAAGGACAAAAAAATAACAAAAAAGGACAACAGCAAAACTTGCAACTTGAACAAATAAATAAAATGGAAAAGGACCTAGGGGAAAAAAAGATGACAAGTGGTAGGGCGGGCGGCTGTTAAAAGAGGGGCGGAGTGCCCCGAGGGTGGCAAAGAGATGCCGTTAATTATGCCACCAAAGTGAGATTCCTTTTTTAACGAGTAAATTATTATACGCTGTCATGCAAATAGTTGCAATAAAAAAAGGAAAGCTCAGACACAGACACAAATACACACCCACATCCACATACACATAGACACACACACATATACAGAGGCAACTAAAAGTGCATCCAGGCGCCAGAGCATGGCCATAAAAGAAAGGCTTGAAAGGTGCCAGGGGCGAGTGGTGGTGGCCCACAACTGGGATAATTGCATGCTCAAACCCAGCCCTGCCCAGACCAGACCAGACCAGCGCAGACCCAACCCAGCCAAGCCACATCAAACCACAGCCTGGTCTCTGCCGCTCCTGCTCCTGCTGTCGCGGCCACTGCCACTGCCACGTCCTGGGACTCATTTGTATGCACACAGGCGGCCTATTATTTTTAGCGCTGACGTGGGCGTCGTCGCTTACGCTTCGCCTTCTGCTGCTGGTGCTGCTGCTGCGGCTGCTGCCGCTGCTGCTCTTGCTGGCGCTGGCGCTGACGACGACCACCGAATGGCTGTGAAGGGTTAAGTCGACCGCCACAACAAGCCAATGGATGCGGATGTGTGGAAGAACGACGCTGACGGTAACGGTGACGTCGAAACGAACAGCGTCCAGACCGCGAGGGTAGCGATAGAAGTTCCAGACAGGGAAGACAGAGAAATGCATTTTTGGATCGAAACAAATCCAACGACCAAATGCTATCACATGGTACGACATACTCGTATATTCCATCAATATCGTCAGATTTGTGGGCATGTGTTAGATGGATTGTATTAGTGGAATTTATGAAATTGCTAGCGATGGATCTGCATCAAGAATTTTCGACATAACGCATGGCTGTTGCAATTAAATTAAATTTATTTTTTTATTTATTTCGACTGAATATATTGGTTGTCTGATCTTTGGGTAGCTGTCGATGGGTATGGGTAAGGCTAAATTCTGTTATTTTATTTTTCAGATACATATGTTAGCCGAGTGCTGCACAACCCCCCCTCGACGGCACCCGTCCCGCCCACACAATTTATTTTTGATGACTTTACGCACATTCAATGGGCGAAAGACGACTGAAAAGTACTTCAAAGAACCTGGAACTGGTCCTGGACTGGACCAACTCGACCAACGCACATATTAATAATAATCCCCCCGATCCGCGTCACAGCAGCGAGTTAAAAGCTCGCATAATTAATGGAACGCCACACGTAAAATACGGAAAACAAGAGAGCAACGAAAAAATGTTTCCCAAGAGAATACTGAAGGGAGGGCTCCATTTAAATGCAAATAATAGCTTGATTGTTGGTTGGCGGAGGAAGCGGAGGGACACATAGGTAAGTGAGAGACTTTTATCCAGATCTGCATCAGACATCGCTCTATGCCACCAACATCAACATCCACATCATCATCATCATCATCATCATCATCATCGTCATACAGTGGTAAAAGCTCTAAACAATTGCGGCTTAATTTGTTTGTCAATGACTCTGCTTCCTGCAGAGCCTTGACAGCCAATAAGAGGAGGCTGCAGCAGGTGCATGAAGCTACAAACTTCGTGGAGAAAGGGGGGGCAGCAAGGAACAGCATTGGCTCTACGTGCTGCTGCAGCCAAACAACTCTCAAAAGTGCCTCCATAAACACGTATAACAACGAAAGCAATAAACACGACATCCAGAGCAAAAATGAAACGATAGGTTGTCTGCGGTGCCCAAAAACTCTTCCGAGTACTCTCTTCGCGGCCTGACAAAAATCTGGTCAAAACCAGAATACCCCCAAGCACAGGGTATGGCAAGGAGGACGAACACGGGACCCGTTATGTGACACACGGGAGAAATTAATGCCTGCCAAAATGCGCGCCATAGCAGGCAGCCGGCTGCTCTCATTTCGAGCTCTGTCTCGCCCCGCACTCTGCAGCACCCGCACCGACTGTCGCTCACTTCGGCACGTTCTCCAAACAGCCGCCGTAGGGATTGGGACGGGCAGGAGGAGTCAGGCGGCGAGCCAAGGCCTCTGCGAATAACGTGTTAAAAGGAGAATAGCGCCAGCAAAAACAAAATCAAAGCGAGCTTTCGCTGCCCAGATTTGTTTTGGCAGCCAAACAACTTTAATGTACTGTAAAACAACGTAGAAGGAGAGCGATAAAGAGGGACATCATCTCCGATTTAAAATTTTATAGAGGGGCAACGATGAGCATGGGGCAGAACAAAAGGAATGCACCCTAAGATGTCAGAATGCCTAAATTATAGGGAAAAAAAGTCGGAGAAGCAACTGGAAGTAAACTGGGATGGATCCTATGCTACACAAAATTTCGCGTATTTACTCGTAAATTTTAAATATTTGTTTCCAATTGCATTGTTGAGATTTTCAGGTTTTAAAGTAGATTTAGTTAATTGCAGGAGAATTTCAGTCCCGCGAACCTTTTTTGTATTTGCATCTGCATTTTCTTTTCTGCTCATTCAATTTGTTTTTCTTTTGCCCCAAATTTAAAGTTGGCACAAAAGGAATTTTGCTCGCTTTTATTTCTGCTTGGGCTTACTCCGCGCTGTTGCTTTTCTGTGGCTTTCTGTGGGTTTATTACGGCTTCCTGCTGCCGTTGCTGGTGAAAATCCTTTTGTGCTGCCCAGAGAGACAATGGCACTGGCACTGGCAGTGACTCCACTCGGAGCTGCATTCGTGTGCATACTCGTATATCCAAAAACACAACAGAATTCAAGAAAACTGAAACAACTTAAAGTGTGACAACGAATGGGCACAGATCTTGGCTCCAATTCGCCTAATGACCTTCAGACGGGGCCTGCTTCCTGGCATTGTCTAAGAAAGTCCTTAGAACTTGGCGAACTTTTAAGATGAGCAAGAAGCCCGCGGAGGCAGATTCAAAAGAGGATCAACCTTTAAGTTTGAAGTTTGAATATTAATCAATCAATCTATATAGATTCTATCTATCTTTAGGTGAGTGCGAGTTCCTTGTCTCTGCTCGTTTTCCCCTATGTGGGCTCTCTCTTCTTTCCCCCTTTAGTGCACCTTCTTCCCCACTGCGTCTGTCGCTGCTGGTTCCGGTTCCGCTGGAACATTTGTTGCGACAATAATTTGAATTCGAAACGCGTTCAAAATGGAATCACGCGCACTTTGTCCGAGAAGGATGCAGTGAGGGGGGCTGGTGTGCTGGGTATGCTGGGTATGTTATGGGGTGGAGGGAGGGTGGGGACCATGGTATGGTGTGACCAGCCCTGATGTTGTTTATGGTGGCTGACCGCGCGAAATTAGCATTAGGCCAAAGGACGGCAAACAATTTTGCCAGCTTTTTGCGTCCGGCCTGGCGAGATGGAGTGGTTCCCAGGGGAGTGGGGCGGCGACTGAGGGCCGGGCCCCGTGGCTATTGGCCACTGGCCACTGGAACTACTGGACGACCCTTCTCAGAGCCGTGTTGCAGCATTATTGGAAAATGCAATTCGCCTTTTAATTGCCAGCAATTGATGATGGAAATCCTGCCGGAGGACCAACGGCAAAAGTTTAAGGTTTAATTCGCGTTAAAACCGAGAAGGGAGAACCCTGGACCCAGGACCCAGGACCCAGGACCCGAGGGTGCCGTTGGTCAATCCAAACCAAATGTGGGCCTCCCATTCCCCTCCCCACCCTTACGCGTAAATCATGATGGAGTTGTCACAGCCGCTGCAGCCACGCCCCTCCTTTTAACCTCATGCCTGAACTCTGCTCCACTCTCGCGCGCTCTCCCTCTCTCTCTCTCACTCTGTCTCTGTTGGCCGCTCCTCGGCAAGGGGGCGGGGGCCAGCGGTGTTAATAATCGATGACTGCAGCAATGTCAAATGCCCCTGAAGGGAGGCGGGCCGACGGGATGTGTAGTGGCAAGTGGCCACAGAGCAACTGTTGCCAGCGAGAGGCGCTCGGCGCTTGGCACTCGGCACTCGCCACAGCCGTGGCTAGTGATTTAGGGTCAACAGCACACGGCCAAAATTCAATGCATTCGGCCGCAAAATACAAAATGCGACCAGTTCCCCTTCCTTTTCTTTCCTTTCCTTTCCTTTCCCTTCCCTCCCTAATCCCTCGCACAGTTCGCACAGTTGGCCTGGATACTACGGGGTGGGGTGGGGTGACGTGGATCGGTCTTGTGGATGGGTGAGAGTTAAGAGCGAGACGAGGACGAGGACGGGGACGGGGACAGGGACAACCAACCAGCAACAATTACCAACGATTGCAAGAACAACAGCCGCGACAACAAAGTGCAGTAAAAGCTGCAGTGCCAGAGAATGAATGGATGAAAGAATGAAAGAGGAGAGAAGAAAAGGACTCCTTATAGTGGGCGCGGGGAGCAAAAAGAGAAAAAAAAGTGCTGATTGAAGGTCGCCGCTCGAATACCCTGCACTGGAAGAATGCAGTGGAATGGTTCTTTTACCATTCATTTATTTGCATAGTTTTCGTTTTTTCCTGGTTCAATCTTTTATCTTCCTCTCTTTCACTTACTCCTACAATTTGTTTGTATTTATTTATTTATAGCCCCCTCTGTTCCTTCCCATTATACATACTTTCTGGTCATCACTCATAGAGAGCTTCCCCTTGCATCTTCCTCTTTCCTTAGCATTAATCTGGCAGCTGGTAGGGGTACGTACGGCGAGCTATGTGGCATACATGGAAAACCTACTTGAATTGTAAACCTGCTGGAAACACTCGATGGCGGAACTTTTTCGAAAGGATTGCCTTTCCCGTTTGTTTTTAGATTCTCTCAAGGATCGCTGTCTTCTATTTCGGTTGGTTGATTTGCGTATTTCTGAATGTTCCCCTTAAATGCATAAATTTTTCTTTACCTGCAAAGAGAGAGAACGCAAGGGATCGATAAGTACTTAGAACAGTTGGCATTTCGCATTAGTTGTGGGCCAATTTGTATCTTTCCATATTGATTACAGATATAACGAGTCCCTTTCTATCAAAACGGTAAGTAAGGTGTTGCGTGCAGCCTTTAAAAGCTTTAAATTTCGAGCCTATGCAGAGAAAATGTCTTGCATCTCTTATCTCAATAATCTACTCTTAATGAGTATAATACATGCAACGATAGTTTTTGGATCTCGCGACATTCATTCGTAACTCATCGCAAACTGAGGGACTGACTGATACGTCAATGCTGAAGCTACAATTCCTGAGGATTCCCAATGCGTACCATCTCAACCCATATTTGTCATGACATTTTTCCCTTGAAGAGCAAATACAATTACTTTTCGAGTTGCAAAAACTTTCGATTGTCAATTGCATGCCGCCCAAATAAATAAGTGAAATGAAATAGCTCTGAGTGGACTAAAAGGAAACCTTTAATTAAAAACAAAAACAAATTGCTATGAATATTTTGTTGATGGCCAAATGAAATGTCCAAACACACACACACACGCACTTACAGACAGAGAGAAGAAGCTCCTCTCCGGAGAGACAGAGGAGGACTTACAGCTAACGCCATACGCCTCCTGCTCTTTGGCCATGCATTGTTGCCTGTCCGAGATTTCGGCCATCATGAAATATTCAAAACGCTTGAGAAATTTTCTTCCTTATTTCGTTCATTCCCCACTCAGTCTGTGTTACACCAAAAACAAATAACAGAATTTCACTTAAACTGCGCTTTTAGTGTAATTTTAGGCAAACACAAACATACATACATGTATGTATGTGGATACATTGAAACGAATTCATCTTCTTCTTCAATTTCACCATCTTGTGGCCATTTACAAAATGTCACATAGAGAAAAGAAACTATGTACAATTGAGGATGGAAAAGATGGAATTGAATTATTTGACAGCTTTTCATTTCTTTGACTTGCAGAAGTTATGTATAAAATATTTCAATTACACTTTCACAAGTGTTCACAAATTGTGAAGCTATCGAGTTATGGAGTGAACAACTTCGACCCTGACCCGATATCATTTCAGATTTGCCTCCCGCGCACCAATTGCATGCAAATTTACTTCGAATTGTGAAAGCTTGAAAATTGAAAAAATGAAATGGGAACCAAAATTTTACCAACGAATTATTAGTCTTTGTATAGTATTATGAGTACCTCCCAGGATTTTATTCAATGACCAGCTTGTCGCAATAGGGAATTGAGTTACAGAATGTTTTGCAGAATAGTTTCCCAAAGGTTTTTCCAAAAGATTCGCCAGGTATAAAACCACTCCAATGTTTAATGTTTAATGTTTTTCCACATTGGACTATTAAATATCTAAATGCAATATCTTAATCCAATTGCTGGGGGTCTCTGGGCGGAACTCTGCCAGGTCCTTTGGGGTCGATATTTGAACAACAATCGGTTCATGAGCTTATACAATTTTGGTATTTTTCGTGCATGCATATATCTTTATCTATAAATGTGCAAGGAAATGTGGTAAATAGGTGCACACACAAAGGGTGAGAGAGAGAGAGACAGAGAAAGAGTGTGAAGGAGACAGAAACTGCCAGAAGCAGTTCATAAACTTTCAAGTAAATTGCAAACTTATGCACTTTGCCTGGCACCTTTCGGAGTTTGTTTGCATGCAAATGGTGCCCAGACCCAGACCCGGACCCGGGCCCGGCTACCTGCTTACCTTTCCGCTACCCGATACCCTTTTGGTTCCCGGTTTCACTCTGCCATGTTTTCCATCGTCTCTCGAAAGTTTACTGACTAGTAGCTACTTTTCATATGTCGCTTCGTTTGTCATGCAATGCTCAGGGCTCCCTCTGCTTCTCCTTCTCTATCTCTCTCTACCTCCATTCTTCTCTAAATATACTCGAATGACAATATCCGAAGCCAACCCCTCTTGCAAATGCATTCGCCCACCTCCGCTGACTGCATTTCTATGCATAACATCATAATACGGCAACGATTCTATCTGAGCATATAAGCAAAACTAAATAGAAACATTAGCAAACGGTTTTTGCTACCCATACCCACCATGTCTGTAGGGTAGGGTGACGGCACCGGGACGCCATGGCAAGGGAGCGCAATAAAAGTTAAGTTGCATTTGTGGCTTTACTGCAAAAATGCCAGGGAACATAAAATGCAATAACAAAACTCAATTCGAGTCGACATTTTTATGCATATTTATGGCTGGCCCAGGCAGCCTGGCAGCCAGGCAGCAGTACTCGTAACACTCGCAACACTGGGTTGAGTGAACAGCGTACCTAATTTTCCAAGACGTGACTTGAGCAGTGTAAATGAGTGGGAGAAATTACCCAACACTGTTAAATACATAAGTCCAAACTGGCAAGTATAGTAGAGAGTATTGACAGTAGAACTGTCCTTAATATTGCCAGACATTACTGTATGTTAAGGCACTGTTGGCGACGTGCTTGTGACTTCTGTTCATGACTGTAGACTGCACCACTGCATCTAATTTTGTCAGACATGACTGTTATTCGGTTGTTGTTGGCTTGAAATGTTGTATTGAAAGGTGGACAAATTAGTAGAAGACTCTGCCCTAATACCAATACACCAAAGGGAGTTTATTGTTGTTATGTGTCGGTACTAGCCAGGGTTGCCCGACAGTGTAGTGACAGCGAAGCTGTTACATTTTAGTGCCCAGTACTGTGTGTAAATGCTGTTACTCCTTGTTGTTGAAACAAAACCGGTTTTACTTAAATGCAAAAAACTGAGTGCGAACAGTTAGAAAGAGTGCACCGAGCGAGAAAGTGCGAGAGAGCGAGAGAGAGGCCAACGATAAACGCTTAAGAGCGCGGCGGGCGGAAACAGCCAGTGGAGCAAAGAGATCCTTGACACAGAATGCACTGAGCGACGCGACTGTTGCTGCTGTTGTTCTCCAGGGCAGGCAGTGCAGTGCGCGTGCGAGCGAGCAAGAAAGCAATAGTGAAGGGAAGAAGAAAATTTCAGTTTGCCCTCTTTGCTGCTTTCTGCTTCTCTTTTGGAGAGTGTGAAGTGGAAGGGAAGGAAGCGCGGGCGGCAAATGAGTTTATTTATTTTTTTTTTACGATGTCACACGCCAAACAACAGGTACAGCGGCGGGGAGGAACACAGCAGAAAGTTAACAGCAAACGAAAGCATTAAGGACACAAGGAAGCTCCATGTATTTAGGTGGCCGAAGTCATTGATACCCTGTAAATTGATCTTTCTCACGGAAACTACCTCATATATGAAGAAGCTTCGCCTTATGCATATAACACTCTCCCTGCAAGGGTATAAGAATATGCAAAAAAGCAGCGTGAACATTGAATTTTCTTGCGTGGGAACGGGCTTAGGTGAGGCTTGGGGCTGGCGTTGCGAAACTGCTTCTGTCTTCTTTTAGTGTCGTTGCCTGTGTTGGAAACAACACAGTTCTGTCACCTCGACTCGGAATCGGCGGGAGAAGCCTTTCCTGGGCCCACGTGACCTTCTCAGCCCCACCTAACTGCGGATAAGGACTCTGCCGGACTCTGACACGGACACGTACCTTTGCACACTTTGCTCTTGCGGTGGGGAGTTTTTGGTTACAGCACTAATAAGTAAAACCAATACCTGTGCATTATGCGTAGTACTAAAACTAAGCAATGGGATGCAAAGAAGTTGAAAAGAAAAATACCTAACCTCTTTCTGGGAAATAATTAATGTCGCTTTGCCATTCAAACATGGAAAAATTTACGAAGCTGAAAGATTGTGGATTTATAAGTACGTAAATTAATTGTATTTCGGTTGAGGGTATCTCACTTCTATTCAGTTTTCGTTTGCTTCCAGATTAACTGAAATATATACATATGTACATACGAGTAAGGATGCATGTATTAATGTACATATGTATGTAGACAGTAGACTGCTGATGTTCATATTATATATTAAAAATATCCAGAGGAGCCAGCGAGAAATTACATCCACACTAGTACACCCAATAATCTGGAGGCTTTCCCTGTTCGTGTGACTTGACCCGCACCACACCAGAGCCGTCATTCACCTTTAGCCACATTCTCTCACTGCAATCTCTGTTCGTCTGCCGCATTGTTTTGCTAGTGCGAAGTTTGCATAGTAAAAATAATTGAAAACTCGCACAAAAAAACAAAGCAAGAAAAGCGCACTGGGGTTGGGGTGGGGTGGCTCTGTGTATGTATGTGTTTGTGTGGGTGATTTGTATGTATACATATGTATGTATGTATGTTGTTGTGTGTGGCTGTATTGTAAATTTCATTTAACTTCAAATTTCATTTGCTGGAATTTTGAAGCGTGTTCTTGCTTGTGGTTCAGTGCTTCTCCCATTCTGTCCATTCTGCCCATGCACCCCCTCTCTGCTATGTGGCATATTATACTTCTAAGCAAACACCTGTGTGCCCTGGGGGCGTGGCAGTTGTTAGAAGTCCTGGTGCACGCTTTTTGTTTTGTTGGTCGAGATTGGAGCGCGCTTTTGAAATATTTTCGCATGCAAATTAAGCCGAAAAACGGAGGGGAGCAAAGAGCAAAATGAAATGAATTGAAACGAAACAAAACAAAACAAAACTACAAAAAAATACAAAATGGAACATAGAGGAACATATTTACATATATGTATCTACTATATGTATGTATGTATGGATGGATGTACATATATGGGGAATACTCTAGGTAAAATATGTATAAAAAAATATACAAAATAAATAAAGAAGAGGGTATTTATTTATTTATCTGTTCCACGATCGTAAAGGAATGAACATTAAAATGCGAATTTTTAGAGATGAAAAGTGTCCGAAATGGATATGTGCAGTGTACCAATGCATGTATGTACATACATATGTATGTATGTATCTATGTAGGTACATACATATCTCCGGTATCATGCGGGTGGTTCACTCCACACTCAAGTAATTTACCAGCAAAAGATACTGATGGAAAAGGAACTAGCACACGCATATACAGGGTGCGCCAAATTTGAGTGCTGTGCTCCACGTAAACATTGAATGACTTTTCCATTTGACATAAATTTATGCAAATCGGATCACAAATGTCAAAGTTATTCAATGCTTACATGTTTACACTGAATGTTGGCGCACCCTGTACTCATCCATATATCCAGGCACCCACACACACACACACACGCAAATAAAGTGCCCACCCACAGTAAATGCTTTGGTTTTTGGTTCAATTTCGGGAGGGGGTTTCCAGGCTTTTAACAAATCTTCTCAATCAATGGCTACGTGAGTGCCAATTACACACACGCACACGCACGCACACGCACACACACAAACACACACACACTCTTGCAGTCTCCCCCCACACTCGTGTACAAATAGTCAGAGTGACTAAGCAGCTGTGTATCAAGCAAGTGCCTCAGTGATGTTGGTAGTTGTGATTAGGCATTAAGCTTGCCCACAGAACCATATACATATACGACCACTCTCGCATATGGAAGGCTGGTGGCGGGGGGACAGGGACACATAAATAAATTATGGAAATTAAACATGAAATTGTACAAAACCTCGACACGAATGCGACAGCCAAAAGGAGCAGGCGTGCATGTGTGCGTATGCACTGAAAGAAATTACAGGTAATACCCAAAGAAATAAATTTCTCTGAGGTCCCTAAAACGGGGGGTTTTCTCTTAAAATCTTCTCCAATGGATTTTTGCCTGCCTGACTGCTGCCTTCTGCCTGCTTTGAGGTGGATATCTACGCGACTACGGGGACCAGGGAACTTTTGGAGCTTCAGGGTTCATATGTAAATGCTTTCGACAGTATCTGGCTGCTGCTAAATTTCTTCGAGTGTTTTAGCCTAAGGCGGCATCTTAGACTCCCAGATAACGTTTGCAAATTGACGGAAGCAACACATTTGCTGCAAAAACAAACGGGGAAAGGGTAAGGGCAACGGTAGGGCAACGGTAGGGCAATAGGGTGACAGGAGGCAGAGGAGAGGAGGCTGCACTGCATCAACGACTGCCAGAAGCCAAGGAAAATGCATGCAAAGCAGCTGCTTCCCCACTACCTCTGCCTCTGGCTCTGGCGGCTCTCTGCCTTTCTTTCTGGGTCTGGGAATACCCTCGACTCAATCTCCTGGTAACTGCTAACAACTTTGTCAATGTGGCAGCACATCTGTGACCAGGCACACCAGAGCAGAGCAGGCAGCAGCAGGCTAGGCAGCAGCATGGAGCAATTGAGCAAGAGCCATTCCTCCTCCATTTTACCCGTCTCCAGTTTCTACTCCTTCATTTTCTTCTTCTTCTGTTTGCTGGCCCTTTTCTTTGGCCGCACCACAGAACTCCGTCAACGTGTTGACAGCAATGATGATGATGATGATTATGATGATGATGAGTGGAGACTGCCTTGCCTTGCCTTGCCTCATGCTCCCTGCCTCTCCACACTCTCACTATTTCTATCTCTCTTCGCACCATGTTAACAATGCACGACAAAAGCGCATTAGAGGAATTTGTGTATGTGTGTGTGTGTGTGTGTGTGTCTCTCTCTGTGTGCCTCTGCGGCTGCGGTGCTGCCCAATGGGGATGGGGTTGGGTCTGTCAGGGGGTTGCAGACCTTCGGCCCATATGTTGTCGGCGTGGGCATGGTCCGCTTGGTTGGCTGCATACAGCATGTCGCAACGATTTTTTGCAAATTGTCACACACACAGACACACAGCCACACACACAACACCGTACATGATATGGGGTTGCTGTGCAGGAGGGGTAGGAGGAGGAGGAAGGGGAGGATGAGGAGGGGGAGTGTGGTTTATTGCCACCTCGCTTCTGTTGTTGCATTTAATTACGCGTGTCTGCGCGCCAAAGTTTACTTTGTCTCGTCATCACACACCCACACACAGAAAGCGAGATGCACGTGCAACGTGAGGCATGAAGTGTGTCTGTTTGACTTTATTAAACATGCGCCAGCCACAGTCCACACATCCCGCCATCCCGTCATCCTGCCATCCTGCCTGCACTCGCAGAATTTCTTTGTGCCTTTCCTTTGACATGAAAATCCCCTTAAAAATTCTTTCAGCCACACTCTACGGGCAGCCCAAAATGAATGTCCGAATGCAGCCCCTACATGACACTGTTGCACTGCATTCAAAAACACTCAGTCTTTTGACATCTGTTGGGAGTGTCTACATGGGATCCGATCCTCTATCCAATTTTTTACTATTGAAATCGTTGGAGAAAAGATCCCATAATATTCATCAAGCTTTTCCTTGGTTTCAGTGGTGGGATTGTCCTCATAAAATAATGCTTAATCAGCACAAGAAATTCACTTTTTTCCTCTTTTTCTTCAAATGCAAAGGTGACCAAAATGATCACGGTTGACAAAACCGACTGAAACTTATTCAGCAATTAGCTGATAAAAAATACTAATCGAATAAAATATTAATGGGTGTATTGGGTATTATCAGACCGCCCTCCCGCACTCCATGGCGGGAGTGAAGGGTAACCAACTCACCCAACTGATCAGTTCAAGTACCTTGAAGTACATCTGCTTAATCTGCACTAAATACTCTGTATTTCCTTTGAGTGCAACAGATATTTCCACAAGAGTACTCTTCATATATTTCTTCATGTGCTCACACCGACTGTGGCTTGTGTGGGGCCCGGACCTAACCAAGAGCGGTGTGCGCCAACCGCCTTTGAGTGACAGCCTAGATTGGAGCCTTGTCCTGGCTCCGGCATTATCCTGCCGCCTGTCCTGGGCACGTACAATTGAATGAAATTGCCTGCACAACAGGGCGAAATGCCTGCCTTTCGGGACAGGACGGGAATGGGGAACGGGGACAGAGACAGGGACGGGGACAGGGACAGGGACAGAGACCAGGACCGGGACAGCAACACAATGTTGATGGTTGATGTGTTGCAAATCAAAATTAAACAAGACAGATGCGATCCATAGACACCGACCCGACCCCTGGTCTAGACTGGTCCAAATTGTGCAGTTAATTTAAAATGTCAGATTAATTAAATGCAAATAAATGTCAATCGTGACCAGCCGCTGCCCGGGCCAGTGCCAGTTCCAGTGCCAGTTCCATACTCGCACCTTTCGGTCGGGGCGGGTCAATTACAATATCCCTCAATAATTTAATATCAGCACTCCCTTCCATATCTGCCCCTATCTTGGGCCTTGGGCCATACCCTTACGACAGTTGTAAATTAAATTTGGCGACTGGTCAATGGGCCATAAAATGTGTCAAAGAGGGTTGGGTGGGGGGTAAATTATGATGAATGCTCCTTTTGTCAGTTTGTCAGTTCATTTTGTAATTAACGCAAGTTGGCAGTCCTTTTATCATCATCTCCGTTTCTCTCTCTTTCTCACTCTCGCTGTTTCTCTCTCTCTCACTCTCGCTGTTTCTCTCTCTCTCTCGCTGTCTCTATTTCTTGGTGTCACACTCTTGGAGAGCATATTTCAGCTGCTATATCTGTGCCTGTATCTCTAACTATCTATCTCTGCCTCATTCTTCGTTGTGGCCTCTGGCATTTCTCATTAGAGTAAAACATATTTTTGTTGCATAACTCAAGGCGTCCAAGCAGAAACATTGAAATATGCATGAAAGCGGGACTGGGACTGGGACAGGGACAGGGACAGATACAGAGCTAGAGATTGGAGCAGAGCAGTCGGGCAAGGCGAGAGACAGAGAGAGCATTGGCGGAAGAAATGTTTTTGCATACTTCATGGCTTTGCAAAACATTTTTTTGCTTTAGCTATATCTTTTTTATTGCATGCCCCATGGCGGAACGAGCACAACATAATAGCGATGCGAGCAGAGCAGAGCCGAGCAGAGCAAAAACAATTTATGACATATTTTTATCAAAATTATCGGCATAGATAAAGTTCTGTTCTGCTGGCCAGCTCCAGCATCCAGCATCCGACATCCGACATGCGACATTCCCGATGCTTCTTCCTCCATCCTTCTTCTGCGATGTCATTGCAATAAATAATAATTTGCCGCATAAAATCTCATTTTGTGTAAACATTTTGTGTTGTCGGTGGGCAAAGTATTTCCCAACAGCGGTGGCATGCAAAGCGGAATGCCTCAAAGGCGACCGCTGGGGGGTGTCCGAGGGAAAACAGCATCCCCAACAAGCCCGAAACAGGGGAAACTTTTTGCGTTACCCAGAAAAGAAAGTTACCTCGAATGTGAAAATACTCTGCAAGCAAGAGTCTAAAATTTCAAACTGAAAATGAATAGTAATTTACATTAACATATACTCGCATATACTTAGCAATACTATGTGTGCACATACATATGTTCATATGTATGCATGTACATACTTATCTATTCTCAGCTTTGTTTTAATGATTGAACTGGTATGCCCAAATACTAATAGGTATTAAGTGTCTTAGCTTCACTTGTGCGATTCTTGTGAGTTCCCCTTGGGATTCTTAGTGCATTTGCTGGTATATTCTGAGTATTTTTGTGGTATTTCATTGCCGTTACCTTTCAGCAACATTCTCCATGAAATGCAGAGCATCACACGCAGCCGAGAGTCGTCGGCAGCCCTGCGAGTTATGCCGAAAGGAAACACAGGGGGAAAAATGAAATATTTCCCCACCAAAAAAGTTGTGTGAAACTGTTGGAATGCAGGTCAAGCCGAGGCGAGCCAGAGCCAGAGCCAAGCATACTTTTAGGCGTTCGTAAAAACGCGCAGCATCCCAAAGAGGATGTGCCACCCGCATTTAAGCGCGGTGTGGAAATGAAAATGTCGCGGTCTGGCCAAGTGGTCAAAAGTTGTACCAAAAAAAATTCAGACCCGAAAACCAAACAAAAAAAAAAAATACCATAAGCCCCAGCAGGGGAAGGGTGTCTATCGTCGCCTCCGCTGGGGCAGAGAGTAAGGGTAGCCACGATTTATGGTCATGTGGATTGCTTAAAACGCTTGCCGCTGACCAAGGCCATCAACTGTAGATGCCTACGACGCCGACGACGACGAAGCAACAAAAATATGTTGTGAAATATTTTACAATTTTCGTATTATGCCAACCCTCTTCTGCCGTACCCTTTACAGCCGCATAGAGAGGGTATCATTTGGTGATGCTGTCGGGCAATACTTTTGCTTTAAGGATCAGCCAGGTTGTACACTCGATCTCCGCTCCCCTCTTCCGTTCTTAACAACCATTGTAGGGTATATTCTTGGTCGATTTTCGTTCTGTCTGCCCAACAAGTGTTGGATGTAATGTATGTTTTATGCTGCAACGCCAACTGCCACCATGCCATGAAAAAGATGCTCAGTGGGCGCCGACGGTGGTGGAGGGTGTGTGGTGGGGTGGGGTGGGGTATGGCCACTCGGGGCAATTGAAATGAATGTTTGCTGTGTTATCGGCTGCGATTTTTTTGTGAGCCTACTATGCCCTGCTCTACCCTGCTTCCTGCTCAATGGAAGCGCAGCCCTCCATTTGGGAGCCAGCTTATGTGCGGCAGTCGGAGTTGTGTAATTAACAGAGAGCATAGCTCTGTGGGGGGGTTGCGAGGATATCGGAACTGTTTCGGGCCAGTAAGCCAGACAAATGGCTTATTTAGGCAGACGCCTCTCTCCCTCTCTCTCTCTCTCTCTCTCGCATAGAAAGAACCGACTGTAATCTCTGCCAGGACGTTTTCACTATTTACCTGCTATCTATGCTATCAGAGCCTCCTCCTGCTCCTGCAGGGCTGCCTCTGAGTTTTCAATGGAATGTAAGCCGAAGAGCTTCCTAATCAAGTTGGTTCTATGAACCACGTGCGATTCATAAAACTACAGAGACGAGAGACTCGTACTCGTACTCGGAGAGACCGGAGAGACGGGGGTACATACGGACAGGGAGCGTTAGTGCATAACATAAAATTGAAATAAACATAAATACATAAAGCCAGTAAAAAGGCCAATTCCGGGCCGAACAAGAAACCACTGTGGGAAGGGAGGTGGCGAGGTGGCGAGGGGGCGAGGCCAACTCAGCATCCCAGCAAAGACCCAAAAAACCATAAATTCAATTTGAAAATTTACTGTCAAATGAGATCAAAGCGGACAGAGACGGAGATGTGGATGGGGATGCTGGGGATGTCTGGGGAATTTTTTGGTTGATGAGCAGAAAACGGTTCGTTCCGGACTCTATGGCTGTCAATACTGTCAATGGTGGTGGTTGTTTGCTGGTGTCGTTCCATGTTGCTGCGGGCCATAAAAATTTGGACATTTCAAATGCGACACTCAACATCAGCAGCAGCAAAATGCACAGCAGCAGCGGCAGCGGCAGCGGCAGCAGCCACAATGCTCGCACACTAAATATAAATTGATACAGTGGCTGAGTACAGTGGGCATGCCGTGTACAGGGAACTCCCATGGAGGTGGGACATGCGGAATCGCTGGAAACGGGCCACAGCTAAAGAGAGTATCTTCTGCATTTTAGTGTTGCCACATACAGCTGCGCGCCCCAAAAGCGATCCAATGCTGGTCTACTTTAGGATCAGCTGGCAGCAGCCATGATTTAATTTTGGTATATCGCCATTTCTGACATGGGCACGAACACGCAAAACTCCTTCATACTAGGTCTCGGACTGTGCGGCGGCGAAGCGAAGCATAAAATGTCCAAAAAATGTAGCTCAATAAATTTCAAAAAAGTTGCCCCGTTCCACCCGTCTCCCGTCCAGTACGAGTACTCGTACTCGTACTTCTGCAGTTGGTGTTGGCTATTCTATTTTTTGTTTGTATGTTCTGGATGAATTTACTGCCCAGACCTCAAACTGGGCAAACTGTCGGCTATAAAAGCATCGACTCTGTTGGGCTGCCCATTGACTGGCACAAGTGGAGACACGGAGAGCCTGCGGGGAGAAGGAGATAGCTTACGAATGTTTTAGCATGTTACATCGGTGGGTGGATAGAAGGGGTTGGGGTGTGGGGTGTGGGGTGCGTGTGTAACGTTGAATGGTTTGTCTGAATCGAACTTTGTCAACTTTTTGTTCCTTTTTTGGGGGTTATACTATATTGATATACTCGTAAATTCAGTCTGAACATATCAGCTGGCCTGTTCTGCATTCATTTTACCCACAAACATTTTCCAAGGTCTGATCTTTAATCAAATTTCATCCGCCTTATTTTTTATTATTTTTCCACAATTTTCAAGAAGTGGGATTAAAAATTAATAAAAAATAAAAATAAACCCATGAACGTGTGGGAGGCGGTGCGACCATTGTGCTTTAACAACAAAAGGTGGGGGCGTCCTGTCAGATGGCATCCTGCGTGTACCCGAGTCTACCTCTACGCTCGTTCTTTCACTCTGCTCTTTTGTCTGCCAGTGTCTACGTCTCTGTGTATGCAATAACAATCCGACAGTTGACATGAGCGTGACATTGCATGGTAACATCAACGCCATCATCACATGCAATCATCAGGAGCAGCAGGCAGGGCCTGCTCCCACGGAGGAGAGGATGCCACATGGCAAATGCCAGAAAGTGTCTGTTCCCTCACTTCGCTTACAAAGGACCCAACAACCCCCCACCAAACCCCAAAAAAAGTGAGAAATAAGTGAATGAAACACATTGAATTGTGCGTGTTGACTCTATGGATACCCTGGAGCCTCTAAGCTGCATTCAAATATATGGAAAGTGTCCCAATACAAGACTGACGCATTATAGGAGCAAGGTACCTAAGCAATGCCTTTCCTGAAGCACTGATATACCCCACCGTGCCACAGGCCAGTGTGCCACAGCAGCAGCAGTAGCAGGAGCAGCAGCACCAACAAAGCCGAATACTCACAAAGGACGAGCCCAAAACTGTTTCCTTCACGCGTGTTCTTCTTGAGTTTCAAGCTGGTTTTCAGTAGAGGATTCGGGCTCAAATTCAGGTTCAGGTTCAGGTTCAGATATCTCCCCTTTTGTTCCAGCCTGGCCAGCCCTTGGGCTCTCTGACCTAGAAATGGTTTTGCAGGCCATTTCGACTGGCAATTGTCATTATTCATACGCACTGTGGCACACAAAGTTGAAGCGCCACCAACAATAACAGTTACGGTAACAAATCGCTTTAACTGGGTTGAAAATTGTTTTTTCTATTATTTTTGTACACCCAGTTGCTGGTTGGTTTTTCCTGTGGGGGGATATCGCGAGTGTCTTAAACATTTTTCACTTTTTGAACCATGGGAAGATCCCTTTGTTGCTTTTTGAATTTTCCCCTTAAAGCGAATCTTTTATGTGCTTATTGTGCTGGCCCCCCACTTGTGTGGACTGAATAATTATGAGACGGGGAGGCAGACGGGCAGAAGGGGAAACTCCGTTTCTCTGTTGAGCTTTGCTGTCTGGCTTTCATGTCAAGAGCAGGACAGCTCAACAGCTTCTGTGCTGTGCTCTCGTCCGGGCGTGTCCTCTCCTGTACTGTCCTCTGCTACACTTCCTCTTTCCTTCCAGTCCATGCCCCGCAATAGCAGCAAAATCAAGATGGAAAAAAGCAGAAAAAAAATGTCCCTATTGGAGTCGTCCAGGCGAAATCAGAAGGCGAATGATTTGGAGTGAAGGGAGGGATGGGGCAAAACAAACTGGGAATACTTCGCATTGACCAGATGGGAGGAACCCTTTGGTTTGCAGAGCCCATGCACTTCTCTCTCTCTCTCTCTCTCTCTCTCTATCTCTTTCTCTGTCTCCTGGCTGTTGGCCATGTGACATTTGTTGCCATTACGGCTAAATTGGCTACCAGGATTGTCTCATTCCGTTTGAATGGTAAACGCTCTGTTATTGTTATTTTTCCCACTCTCCCAACTTCTCCCATGCTGTCGTTATCGTTGTTGACAGTAGTATCTTCCCTTTACCAGCCCCAGCCCCAGCCCCAGCCTCAGACCCATTATCCTCGTTCCCTTCGCCATTTCTCTGCAGAAAAAAAACTAAACAAACGACCTGTGAATAAATTGACAATTTCATCAATTTGTCGTGTAGACGTGTTAACCATTGAAGCCCTGTCCAGATGGCTCTCACCTAACCTCAATTTTAAGCAGCTATACCTATCTCTCTCTATCTCTCTCTCTCTCTCTCTCTGTATTTCCTTTGTGTGTCTGTCTGTCTGTCTTTTCTTTGGTGCACTTCTGCACACACATTTCTGACTTACACTCCACTGAGACCATTTAAGTTGCTGACCAGCTGAGAAATGCACTGGAAAAAAATGTTAGTCCGACGCGTAGCTATTTGAAATATCCGTAGAAATATGTCCCTTTGTGTGTGGAAAATTATTTGAGTTGAGTTATATTTTAATACGAGTCTGTGACCTTTCCTTCCCGCGTCCGTTGTCTGGAGAACACCACAATTTTCTGTTTGTGCTGAGACGGGGAGGAAACTAAATGCCTGACAGATTGCATAAGCCCGCCTCGACTGGTTTGGATTTCCGTTTGTGATGCGAGTCTCTAGTGCAGATTGTCCATAAGTCATGGCCCCAACTTTGTCAGCAGCAAGTCGAGTGCCGTCAATCAGGAGTTGGCTGAACTACATACATACATACATATATACATATCATCTCATGCACCATACACCATGCACCATGCACCACATCGTCGGACCGGACCGTTGTTCATGTCAATTAAAGGAAAACATCAGGTAAGCTTCAGGCAAATGTGCCCTCTATGATCGAGTTGGATGGGGTGACGGTTCCCCAAAAAACTGCTTTCAATAAAAAAGTTCAGTCATTTCTTTCACGGTTGCTTTCCCGATTTCTTTATATTTTATCCACAATTAATTGCCATTAAAACTCCTCATCTGTGGTCCGAGCATCGTGTCACGCCATCATAGCTTTGCCCGTGCCATTAAAAAAGAGGTCAAATCGCGGCAACGGAATCTGATGGCCGAAAACAAAGTTTGTGGGAAAAGTGTGCCGGAAGGAAGCCGCTGAGTTTTCCGTTGTCCCCATAAAATGTTATACATCCTAAACTGTGGCGGGGAACTGTCTGCATATTTAGCCAATGAATCTAGCTATCTCTCGCTCTCGCTCTCCCTCTCTCCCTCAGTGTGCGTGAGTTTTGTGAGTTTAAAAGCAGTTTTTATGACCCTATTGTACTTCCGTTTTGTTTTATTCATTCGCGCGCAATTTGCGTTACATTATTTGGTTTGTTGTTCAGTTACAAGCACACAAATGCGTATATGTTTTACATATACATACATATATTTAATTTACAGTCGATTTAACAATGGCGACAGGGAGTGAGAGAGAGAGTGAGAGAGAGAGAGAGAGAGAGAGCGGGCGCTACACCTTTTGCAGTCTGAAGGCAAAGAAGCACCGCTTCGTCCTTTTCCTTTCCATTCTCTTCCTCCTCCTCTCCCGCTGAAAGGTCAATTTTTAATTTTTATATTAAATGCGGAAAGGAGAACAGATGGAAGTGAGAAAAGGGAAAAAAAAAGTCCAAGGGGGCACTCAATAATGATGAGAATCAAGAGAGGTTTCCTTTTGGCTTTTGCAGGTGCAACCTTCCAATGACATCCAATTATTATTCACTGATCCAAACTTGTCATCTGCAAGTACATACATATATCGAAACAGATCTACGCACGAAGAACACGGCAGAGATTCGTTATGTGCTTCCAGGCAGCTGCTGCAGCCGTGGCGCAGCGTCGAAGCTGATGCTCCAGCTTGCAGCCTATGGAGATTGAAAGTTAGAGCTAAATCATTTACCAAGCTGCTCTACTGCCCAGCTGCGCTAAGATTTAAGGGACAGGGGACAGGGATTCCAGCAACGAACGTCGCGAGTACAATGGCGTCCACTTGAATGGGTGCACTGGGAGAAATCGTACGGAACAGCAGTTAGGAACAGATGAAGAGGATCCGAGTACAATTACTTTAAAATTTAATTAATGTGGAGGAGCTTGACAGGAAACTTTCCAGCTTAAAGTTTACACCTGCCATGCCCCACACCCCACACCGCCGGTTGCTTGTGTCTTTTTTGGCAAAGTTCCATTACGTTGAGTGTCAATTAAGTAATCGCTAAATTGAAATCTCATCGGAAGTGATTTTGTGCGCTTCGCCGGCATTTCTGGCTTTGGCCTCATAATGGGCCACGTTCCCGGAGGCGGCTCTAGTGGGGCAACGGACAGCGTACCGGGGGAGGCACTGTGCGAACTGCATTCCAACAAACTTCCGTTTCCGCTTCGCACACCTTCTCGCATAGACAGGTACACACACACACACACACACACACATAAAGATTACAATTCAATTTGGCGACATCAGCGTGTCGTCTATGAAGCCTCCGTCGCTGGCTCCCTGCCTCTCTGCCTTCGTCCCTGCCTCTGATTCTTTCCTTTTCAGCTTTTACCAATCGCTTCCTATAAACGGAAAATACTTTGTTAGAGACAACCACCTCCCTTCCCTTCCCTTCCCTTCCCTTCCCTTCTCCTACCCACCGTAACCATCAGCGCAAGCCTCGTTCCAACGTAAAATCCTTAATCCCCATTCTTTCAAAGGCAGAAACGAGCAAATTACCAACTTTGGCGGAAATTAAGTGGCACACTGACGGCAAAAAAATTGAATGAATGGAAAAACACGTGAAAGAAGGGGACCACCCCCCCACCACCCCAGCCACCGCCGAACCAGAGATTGGGAAGAGAAGGTAGAGAGAGAAATGGAGATGAAGAGGCAGAGACAGAGGAAAGAGACAGCTCAGCGATGGGGAACTCAAATTGACAGGCTTTGGGGAATCGATCATTAAAATTGGCCGAAAAACTGTTGAAAAACTGAGCAGGAAATGCTGGATAAAAATGTTCAAGATGAAATGTAAAATTTGCACAACGAAAAAAACAGAGAAACAAAGGTATGAGGAATTCGAAAAATTAGAAAAAGCACCATGAATAAATCTGCAGAAAATATTATAGCCCTTGAACCAAGTCAGCCGGAAAGATTTCAAGTTAATAGAGCATTTTATAGTAATAAGTGAATTAAAAAAATCCAATGCTAATTTAAGGAATGCCTTTCATACAAAAATTACTTGTACTCGTATTCGATTACTCGTTTATAGAATATTAAACAAATATAGAAAGGAAAACGATAAACTGACCACAGCGGTCAGTTGGTACTTGAGGGTTTCTCGGATTGATCAACAATGCCGAAGCTTTAATATCGTGAAGTCGCTTCTGGAGGCAGCCGATAGATACGAGAAACGTAGCGTCATTGAAAGGTTTTTAAAAATAAATATATTTTAGGGCTTTGCAGGCTGCACCTCTAGAGCTGTCGCCCAAGCACTTTCAATACAACGTAAACATGCATCTAATTCATATGTATACATTGTATCATATGTATGTAGTGCATAACGTTAATCTTAAGTCGAAGCCACCTGACAGAATCAAAGGGCAGTCTGAAAGTAACTGCGCTGCCGAGCGAGCTCAATCCCCGCTAAGCAACATGGATGAACCGCAAGTCCAATCCGAACCGAATGGTACCGAGCCGTGGAGTGGTGAGGGAACCGACTGCCACAGGCGCTTTGGGGTACCCCGAAGGTCTCCAGCCCCCCTTGACCTCAGGCAGGCAGTCAGACAGTCAAGGGAATTTAATTTTCCACACGAATGCGGCAACTGAGAGCAGGCAGCGGATGCCAAAACGAAAACGAAAACAGTTTCGGAGCGTTAAAGAGAGCGATGGCTGGAGAGAGCGGGGGCGGGAGCGAGAGCGAGAGGCAGGGAGCGGTTGCTGCTGGCATGCGTTGATTACAAAAAACCAAAGTCATCGTCAACGCAGGCGTTGCTCCAGGCGTCAGCTGCGGAAAAGTAGGCAATGGGAAGAGAGATGTCGCTGCTGCAGCGGCGATTAGTCTTCTCTCTTCTCTCTACTGCTTTTCTGCAGAGCTTTGAGTACTGTCTAAACGAGGCGGCAGTCTGCCTTGCACTGCTTTGAGTGAATAGTGTGGAATATCTAAAAAAAATAGCTCAGGGAAAGCAGTACATGAAATATGTGTACTTGTACCACTAACCATCTCTGATTAGGAAGAAGCATTTTTGATATTTTAACGAGAACTGGTTCATGGTGCGGAAAGAGTTGGAACAATCCCAAGACAAATTACTAGTATAAACATCTGACGCTGCCTTGTTTGGAAAGTACCTAAGCGTGGCTTTGTGGATGAACGTGGGTGAATTTGTGTGAATTAATGCATTCCCTGGCTCCTCCTCTGTCACTGTCTCTGCTCCTGCTCCTGCCTTAATTCATTTCTTTTCTTGTAGTTTTGTGGCCAACGCTTTGCACTTGCAACTTTGGTGGCACGCCCCCAGCTCAAGCAAGCACTTAATTTAACAATTTCCTTTTGTTGCACTCGCCAACCCCAAACCCCAAACCTCAAGCCTCCCAAGCACCAAAAAATGGGCACCTGCATCAATAGGGAGAAGGAGATGGATGGATAGATAGAAATGGAAAAAAAAAGGGAGACGCAATTGGTTGTTTTTTCCAGCTTTGGGCCAAGGCTCTTCAAGGCTTATGCTTTTAGGTTCAAAGTGCACTTTGGACAGGCAGCTGCCTCTCTTCTTATGTTGCTTCTTCGGCTTCTACTTTTCTCACCTCGAGAAGCTACTTCTCTCTCACTCACTCCCTCTCTCTCTCTCTCTCTCTCCACTGATGCTGGCAAATGCCTTCCATAGGGAAATGGTTGGTGTTGTTTCTGTTGAACTTTTTGCACCATTAAGGCAAGCAGTTCGTCTCAAGGGCTATTCCCACCTCTCTAAAATCACCCAACTCCTTGGCCATGTTCCTAAGCCTTGCAACACTAACTCTCCCCCTGCCCCTCCCACTACCGACAAAGCAGAAAACTTTCGAAAGGAAAGGCGTTTGCAAAAGTCTGTGGCGGGCCTCTCATAAATTTTAATAATATTTGACTTTGTTTGGGGACCGGTGAAGGGAGGATGAGAGGAAAGTAGAAGTATAAAGATGCGAGCGCTGAAGCAAAAGTTAATGAAATTGTTTAATCACTTTGCACAGGCCAGCGGCAATCAGCCACCGTGGCCAACAATACCAACACTTACGAGTGCGAGTAAACCAACGGCGCCAACAACAGAAACAGCAGCAGCAGCAGCAGCGGGAGCGGCAAAAGTTGCACCACAACTCAAACAAATCGTTGCCCCTGGCAACGCTGGGAAAGGGGGGGAAAGTTTCAATAATACACTAATTAAAAGGATATTTAATAGATGGATTGAGCATTAAAATTAAACCTCAATTAATTGAAATTTTCCTAGAGAGAGTCAAGAACCTCCCCGGGCATTAATCCAACAACAGCAACTGCACCAACAAAATTACCAGACTATTATTGGCCCAGACGCAACTTAAGCGAAAACCTCCCCAAAGAAAAGGAGAGCTCGTAGTTGTTCACACATTTAGTACACAAATAGTATTAATATTCTATATAAAAAGATTTAATGTGGGACTGCTTCGGGAGATTTTTTTTCCGAGGTGAGAGCACTAAATAAACGGCCAACAATATAATAAAGTTACTCATAATAGCACGAAAATTAACATAAGACATGGGCATTGGGGAGACAACAGCAAGAGCAGCAGCAGAAGCAGCGGCAGCAGCAGCAGCAGAAGCAGCGGCAGCAGCAGCAGCAGCAGCAGCAGCCACACAACGGACAGCAGCAACAAGAGCAGCAGAGCAGACCGCTGAGTGTGTAACAGCACCAACAATGGCAACAATCAGGAAAGCAACACAAACAACAACTGTGCAACAGCATCCAAGGAGAAACAACATTGGAGACTGTGAAGCAGCGGCAACAAAAGCGCAGCAGTAACAGCCAGAAACACTAGTGCCAGAACAGAACAGAACAGAACAACAGTGGCAACTTCTGGCTGGCTGGCTGGCTGGCTGGCTGGCTGGCTGGCTGCCTGGCTGGCTGCCTGATGGTGCCTCGCCTCGGTTCAGCATCAACATGAGTTAACTGTAGCAGCAACAATAACAGCGGCAAAAACAGCAAGAACAGCAGCGGCAGCTATCTTTCATCTCTCGTGCAACATCTGCAACAGCACCAACAATGCGAGTAGCCGCAGCAAGGAGACAATTTTTTGCCATTCCGTCCAACACGCAGAGCAATGAAAGGTATGAGCATTAGAGTGGTCTGAAATTCCAAAGTTTTTGAACATTAAGTCGGCCCGGCAAAAGAAAGTTGTGTTAAGGGATTCCAAGAATAAAACCGTCGCGCATATTTTCGAACCGATGCTCGAAAACAAACAACTTAAGATTAAAATATTTGTGGAATTTCAGCCCACTCTAATGAGCGTGCCGCCACGCCTTCAGAGCACCGTGCTACAGACAAAATATGCGGCAGGCAGCAGAAACAATAATGCGTATACGCCACGTGGGCAAAAGGCGGAAAAAACAAAGGAAAGAAATTGCCAACGGTTGCTGCTGCTGCTGCTGCTGGCTGGATTTTTATGTCCAGGGCCAGGGCCAGGGTTGATTTTCCTTTATTTTAATTTTTAAATATCTCTTTTAATTGATTTGCCTGGCGGCAAGCAGAAGACGTGGGAAATGAGAGGAGATGAGCACTGGATGGGACGGAAAATGTCTTCAATTTTGGTGTGAAAAGAATCGGTGGTTCCGTTTTGATGAAATTAAATCTCCTTTTATAGTTTTATTTTGCTGGATAGAGCGAAGAGTGAAAGAGTTTAGCGAAGTAGAGTACAGTCTGGGCAGTAGGCGGCGCACCGAACCTTTCCTCAATCAGCAGTAAATGCGAAGAGTAAACCGCAGCGACCGTTGCATTTGCAGAGCCAGCTGCCTGTTACTGTCGGCAGTTACTGCTGCCAGTATCCGCAGTATTTATGGTTGCCAATATTGATTCGTTCGGCCCGTTTCGTGCTGGCTCAAAGGGACCTCGGACCACACACTCCAATCCCCCCTCCCGCCATTCAGCGACCCTCCCTCTCTCTTATTGGCTTAAAGTTTTTTTCATTAAACATAATTAAGTTGGGTTTTTCTCCGCCATCAGCAGTTGAGAAGTGCCCTACGATGCTGAAACTTCAGCGAGACAGGCAAAAAGCAGACAGAAGCAATGGCTAACGAGGGCCCAAGCCCAAGCCCAGGCCCAGGCCCAGGCTGCGTATGCGTATGCTTAATGTGTCTGGGAATGAGTCGTGGAATTTTGATTGCACGCCATTGCCAGGCACTGAATACACAGTACAGTGAAGCTGCTTTGGCGTGAACGTGTTCTTTTTTTTTGGTTTGAAGATGAAAACATTTTCTTTAATGCACAAAAATGGTTTCATGCAAATAAAGATCGATGCATGGATCTACATACATACATATGTACATACGAGTATATATACATATGTACACTTACACATGCATGTACGTATAAAAGGTAGAAGAAAACCTGAAAACTATTTAAATGTTTATTCTGTGTTCTGTTTTCCTTGGGGACTCATTTTGACTCGAATTGATGCGATGGCATTCTCTGGTCTTTAGGGCCCAAAGTCTGTCTTTTCGTGTATATCACTTCTCCACCTAAATCTCTTTCGCTTTCGTTTTCGCTTTTGTTCTCTGTCTCCCTCTGTGTCTGTTTGGCAGTCTCTTTTGGTGGCCAGAACTCAATAAATCCGGCAATCAGTGCTCCAACTGCAACTGCATAAGTTCAAATCCCACATGCACTTTTAGAAGCTCTCGGATTCGCTGGCCCCACAGTTACCCCCAAAAAAACACCCACCACTTTTGCCACTGGAAAATCCCTTCCTACTGTCGCCGTCTACAATTGTCGTTGCCTCTTTTCCCGCTTGGTTTGCGGGAAGGAAACTTTCAAGTGGCAGAAATGCTTGCACCATCTCTGTCTCCATTTGTATCTCTGGCTCAGGTGCGTCGCATTGTGGCATTTGAGAGGGACTTGTATTTGTCCCCAAAAAAAAGAAGCGGAGAACATAGGAGAAAATGCATAAGAAAACTTTCTTTGAAGATGAAAATGGTTGTCGAAAGAGCGGGATTGGGATTTTAGGAGGGGAGGGGGGAGCTTGGATCAGGGTTGATAGTTGATAGTTTAGGGTTGAGGGGTTGGCCAAAAGGAACTCGAATTTGACATTTACACGTTCGCTGGCTGCCTGCGACACTTGTTGCCATGGCTCTGATGTGGCTCTGGCGCGACCCTGACGTTTAGCCCCGTCCGCTCATAGCCGCTCATAGCCGCTCATAGCCGTGTGGATAGCATGCATTAGCTTTATGGCTTGCACTAGCCAACTCCCTCTTCCTCCACCAGCCCCGGGAATGCTTCTGCATACTGTCGCACCCCGTCCACCCGTCCACCCGTACATCCGTCCACTCGTCTACGAAGCAATTTACAGGGCTTTTTATGCACTTAAACGAGACATGTGCGTTCCGTGGATATGGGTCACCGACGACAACAGGGGTGGGGACGGAGAACCAGCGCTATTGACAGATACCGTCGACGTCAACTGAAGCCACAGCCCCTGCCTGCCCTTTGCTGCTGGCGGGGACTGAGCGAGTGCCCGTTATTCATGTGAAAACACGAGGATGTCCTCGTTCCTTCATTGGCTCTTCTTCAGTCTATTGCCAAGGCATGCGTGCCAAGAGGAGAAATAAAAGATGACGGAAACAAGCAAAAAATGGAAAGCCGTTTACAAACAAAAAAGCGGACAAGTGGGGGCAGTGGATGCTCTTGCCCTGACTGCAGGAAAAGAACCCAAGAAGTCACGATAAACACATAGAATAACGAGTATTAACAGAGAGAGTATAATCAATCGATAAGATGAATAAAATCACCAAATAAATACCAAATCTTGTGACATTCCCAATAAGTAATCATACAATTGCGCATCACATAATAAACCACAAAATATGCCTAATAGCTGTGGTAATACCATCTCAAGGAATATTTGGTGAGAACTTCAAGGCAGTCTGCTGCCCGGGATTATTTGGAGTATTTTGATGCTCGATTTCCAGTCCTTTCCGATGTTTGTCATGTTCGAAGAGAGGCGTTGCCCATTCCCCCTGAAGCGTCTTGGCCATGCCCCCATCTAACTTTATCCTTCATTACTTTTGTGGCGTAAGGCGTAGGGATAAGTTTGCTTTTGGCTCAGGCCAACTTTTACTCACAAGTGAATAAGCCCAGCGACGACAACGATGACGAGCAAGAGATGCTGGTCTACGTCTCGGATCGGATTGGGGCTGCAACTGCAACTGGAACTGTGGCTGGGAGTCGGAGTAGGAGTTGGAGTTGGAGTGGGAGCAGTCGTTGTGGAGGACAAGAACGTATCTCAAATATTTGCACACGCTGCCAATATTTACCTGCAATGAGAGAACGGGAGAGAAGAGTTAGTGACAAGCAGAAAGTGGAGCGATGCTGTTGTATTGGGGGAGCATTTAAAATTAAATTACGCATACGCATCGTGCAACGAGCAACGAGCAACGAGCGACGAGCCACGAGGAGCATGCCACATGCAACTCTTAGGTCCAGGGCTCGCTTTAAGATCATTTTACATTTCGTTTCGTATCTTTTTGCCCGCCTTCTACTTTGGCTGCTTTAAATTAAAAAATGCCTGGCAGCTGCTACCCAATGATGATGATGCTGCTGCTGATGATGATGAGGGGCCACCACCCACCGCCCACCGCCCCCCGCCCCAAGATAAAAAGCTGCAGCTCGCTGGAAATTCAATCGAGAGCGGAGGCAGCCGCAGGCGAAGCAGGTGTGTCGTCATCGACGTAGTCGCTCCCCAGCCATCCGCCAGCTACCGTCCGCCGTAGCGCGGCCTTTGAGGCAATGCGCTCTGCTCTGCCATCACGTGCCGGGCCAGTCGCACAGTGGGACCAAACAAACCTGGAAACTTGGAACATCATTTGAGAGATATTTTTAAAACAAAAGGATGAAGGCAGCAAGAATTGAAGTGTCTGTACGAGTGGCCTTGCTTAGTGGTTAATAAGCCAAAAATATACATGAATAAAATTATGAATCTCACGTAGAGGATTTGAATGTTTTCAATTAACTCGTGAAATATAAATTTTATTTCCTTCGTCGACATGAAAATAACAGCGAACCACAGTGTCAGCCAGAAATGAGCTGGCTGATGATGCGAAGGGGGTTATGCCTGTGGCAGGGGCCAAGGAGAAGATGAAATTGGCGTGGACGGCGGGGGAGGAGGGTGCCAGGAAACAGCGAAGGAAGTGAAGCACATTCAAAAATTCGTTTTGCTGAAAAAATATCAATTCCAGTTCATCGTAAAACGTTTTTACCTCGCAAACGTGAACCAAAAAACGTTGCCCCTTGCTGTCGTCGCCCCCCACTTTCCTTTTATCCCATTCCCCGTCATCCTCTTGAAGACTACGCAACATTTTAAATGAATATTTAGAGGAGCCAAAGGGGCTGTGACTGGGGCTAGGGCTGGGGCAGTAAAGAGCATGACGGTCCTTCAACATTGTGGCCAAAGTTTTCGTTATATTTTCGAATTTGTACCTCTTCACCGTAAAAGAAAATTCTATCGTGCTGACATCGATGTGTTATCATAGGTAAATCCATCGAACGGAGGATGGAGGCTGATACGGGTATTAATGTGACTTATGTAATTTCCTTTTGTATTTCAGTTTAAACATAAATCTTTTCTTTGCCCTTCGACTTTCTTTACTCAAACTCTTTGGGGAAATTAAAATGTCTTTGGACACTACAGCGACACACTTCCCAGTGTCAATGCCCTTCTAAGTTTTGACTGAAGTTGGCTTTGTGGGCTACAGCTGCCTTGAGGTTTAATTGAAATGGATGCCAATCTTCGAGCGTCCATCCCACTGCTGCTCCTGCCCAACACTCCCTTTCCATCTGTCAGACGGGGGACCTATGAAGCGAATGTGGGCCAATAAAAATGGCACTACTGGATTCTACCACCCAATATCCTTCCTCGGAGAAAGAGTGCTGGATATATATTTAAATCACTTGAGTTTCTTGTGGCTGCTGATGCACCATCATGATGGTCCATCATCAATACACTGCCACAAAAAGACACACACACACACACACACACACACACACACAGATGCAGACCCATTTCCGCCAGTTGACGACGTTGCCAGCTCTCAGTTCAGTCTGTTTGATAAAGCGTATTACGCTAACACAGCATTGCCATCCTACCCAATCGCATCCCTACCCCATCCTCCCTATCCTCCCTTTTGGCCAGGATGCACACACAAATCGAGCGCAAGGGAATACAAAATACAAAATAATGGAGACCGAGGGCGAAAACGAAACCAATGTAAAAAATATCAACGGAAGAAGCTATGGGAAAAGAAATCGGGAGAAATAGCCGAAAGAGAGAGAGATAGACAAAGAGGGAGCCACATACAGCGGTAAGTCCGGCCAGCAAAAACCAAATTACACGAGAAAAAAGGTTTTGAATATTACGCGTTGATTATGGGGATACTTTTTGTGCAGGCTCGCAAAACGGTGCACGCCATGGCACGGAACGATTACAAGATTTATGGTGTTTTCTTTAGGTAGTCTCCTTCATCGGAGAATGCAAGAGATATTAAGGAAAACAGGATTATTCCTGTGGGATATTTTGCAAAAGAGGGTGCCAACTGTCGAAATAAAATTTATAAGTCTGATCGACTTTCATATTGCTATTATAAACTCATATCAAAAAACTAAACCAAAAAATATTGTTTCGGTTGGAAGTTATTAATTATTGCCACAAAAAGGGGTAACATTTCCCATAGTGCACTGTATGTACACTATGTACGTACGTACGTATGTATATGCTGCGCTTTTAAGTAGGCAATTCATTTGTTTACTTAATTAATTTTGATATTTTCGCATAGAATTACCATGAAGACATGTTGTATTTTGTGTGCTGTTTATGCTTTCGGAGCGAAGGGAAAACAAGCTTTGCATATGACGATGTTGCTGTTGTTGGCGTTGTCGTTGCCGAGAATGTTGACGCAGTGCAGCAGGCGACACAACAACGAAACAGCGAGTGCTGCAGGCAACAATAAAAGAGCAGCCACGGAGCGAGGCAACAGCGATGGAGCGGATGATGGTGTGGGCAAGATTATCAATAGCGCTCATCATACGGATGCTGGGGTGGGCGTGGGCACCGCGACGGGGACGGGGGGTACTGCCACATACTCATATGAAACGACAAAAAAAAAGGAACATAATAGATACAGGGGAGCCAGAGAGGAGAAATAATAATGCGCTCGAGTGGAAAACGTAGCCCAGCAGCAAAGTAGAATTTCCCTTTTATTTCATTGTTGTTGCTGTTGCTGTTGTTGTTGTTGTTGCTCCCGGGATAGGTACGATGCCATAGCTATACACGAGCATTCTCCATAATGATGTGGATGCGCCTTTGTTGTCGTCTGGCCCAATTCGCTGCAGAATTTCTGATACCCTTGCATACCCTGTTAATCTCGTATAGTCCGGAGGATCTGCTTGAATCTGCCCTTAAAGCTTATTCACTCAAAGATTTGCTAGAGCATGACCCGGTCATCCCGGAGTCCCAACCTCCAGTCCCATGAGTCCCATGAGTCCCATGAGTAATGTGAAATTAAATCCTTTCCTGATTATGATCATAAAAACAGAATAAAAACAGAATATCCTGTAACATGGGTATTTGGAGCTTCGATCCGCTAAAGCTGGGCTGGGCTTGGCGTCTTTCTTGTTGTGTCTGGAGGTTGACAATTTTTTCTTCTGAACGTAGCTGATGCTGCATGGAGCGACTGCACAGTGCTTCAAAATTCGTAGCGCAATTTATGAATAATGTTTCCATTTAAATTTCGGTTTCCTAATGAATTCACAGCCACATCGTTCCGGGTAACATTTCTATCAGAGATTCGGTCACACAGTGCCGGTTGGTTGTAGGGGGTGGGGAGCAGAGTGCAGCAAACCTGTAAAAAGTGAATCTGACGATGGCTCGGAGCTGTGCTCCACTCTAAATACAAATGTGAAAAGCAGGATTTTCCTCACAATGCATCGCTCGAGTGGGGGGAGATGGGGAAGAAGGTAAACGCCGCCCCTCGACATCCCAGCAACCTGCGGCACATCCTTGCTTCAGCAGGACCAAAATATGCTCCCTTGTCAATATTTGTGTGTGTGTGTGTCTGTATCCTGTAGAAATGAAAATGCCAGTTTAATAATGCTTTGGAAACAAAGCATTTGCAGATTGCTTTCCCCCATTGATGTTCCATCGAAGTTGCCTTTCCTCCTGACGGACGAGAGGCATTAGATTCGTTGCTCGCCTGCTGCTGTTGCTGCTGCTGCATTTTGCATGCCACAAAATTATGCAGAGGGATGGAGCGCAGGGGCAAGGCCAGAACCAGAGATCTCTAGTTTTGTTTTTGCTTCTTTTTTGTTTGTTTGTTGGCGTTGCAACGCCCGCATTTCCCCATCGATTGGTGGCCAGCAAAGCTGTGTCCACCCAGAGATGCACAATATCTGGGTGCAGGGGTAGACGTGTGGAATTGGGATTGTGATTGGAACTGAGCTGGAACACTGAACCACTGAACCGAGCATCGCAAAGAGAGCCGCTGAAACTTTGAGAGATGATCGAACTGTGCAAAAGGTGGAGAACTTTTGATTGGTTTCAAAAGGAAGCTTATCCAGCCATGGTTAAAACTCGGTTGTGTCTTGGTTCTAGCCCCAAAGTAGGCCCAAGCTTGCCCGAACTGAATGAATAAGAGACCTTGCCCCAGAGGAATATTCGGGAATATTGCATGTGTTTCTTGGAAGCCACCGGACCAAAACTGAACCACTGAACCGAATCACTTTAAATTGATCCAGCATGGAAAAAGTCTCTTATTAATTTGAGTCACATGCGAAGAAATATTGATTATTTTCTCGGGGGAGGCACTCACCTGAAGGCGGTTCAGCTGCACTGCTACACAACACAGAGGAGAAGAGACCTGAAGTGAAGAGAAGAGAACCGTGGAGAAGAGAAGAGGGAAATGTTGAATCAAAGTGAACCACTGAACCGAACCGTTTTGCCAACATTTTGCAGCCATAGTTTGAATACCTGCATTGTCTGCTGCAGGAGACAAAACAAAAGAAAAACCAAAAGAGAACGAAAAAAAACGGAGAACAATTCAAAATGCGACACAAATATGCCAGCCGTGGTCCATCCTTTTTTTTTTCAATGGGATTTATACAGGGTTTTTTTTTGTACATATTTCTACGAGTACGTTCCTTCGATCGTCAGACTCTTTATGTACTTTCCTTTATGTACTTGCCACTTTGCAAATCAATTAAGTCCCGCTTTTGCCTAAGACTATGCCGGCCCGCAAAAAGCTGGCCAAAAAAAAGGCAAGTTTTTGCATGTGAAATGCGGCCAGAATCTTGTTTCACCCTCCCAAAGTTTTGCCAGAATGCAAACGAAAATTTTGCCAGCATAGAAAGGAGAGAAAAAATGAGAGTAAAGAAAGGAGTAAAAAGGGGTAAAAGGAATCAGCAATGCGAAGAAAGAAATAAAACCAAACACACTGGTAGAACTCTCTAGTCGGTATTCCGACAACTTGGATACGCTGCTTGGACGTGATCGAAGCCGAATAAATACCAAATGCATTTTCTGTAGATCGCATGGACTGGTGAATAGTTTTCCGATTGCTTTTTTTCATTCGCGTGTCTGCTAGATACATGTACAATTACAGTGTGCCCCTCTCTTCTATTTGAAGAAAGAAATACAAACACCAACATGAGCCGGCTGTTTTGTGGAGGCTACGGGGGCGGCCATAAAGGAGACAGCAAGCTAAAACTTTGTTTGAATGTTCAGTTCAGCTTCCACCCATCATTCCTCCCATTCTCAAGTCCCTGCAACCACCTAAACTAAGTCTGGCCGCACCTGCTCTCACGCTCCCCGGCAGACGGGGCAGTCTATAGACACAGGCACAGACACAGACACAGACACAAAGGAAACCTAACCGAACCGAACTGAACAAACTTGTGTATTAAATATATTTTGTAAAATTGTTTTGCGGCCTGTAACAGGAAATTCTCCCAGAACATTTGCCCTGGCCGAGTCGAGTCACCTCCTCACCGTCACATAGTCACACAGTCACACAGTTTACTTTTCCCAGAGCCCACAAAACCCCAATAGCAAAGAATGCAGAGTGGGGCCGGCGGTAGGGGATTGGGTTAGGTAAGTGTTGGGTAACAGAGCGAGGGCACCTGAAGCGGGTCCAATGAGCTTGTTAGGAAGTTTGCCACTTGGCACTCGAATTAGATTACAAAGCGGCTAGTAACAGCACAGATTGTGCAGGAAGTGGCGGTAAGGAAGGGTTGAGGGTTGAAAGAAACAAAAGGCGGGGCTTGAGTAGAGAAGAATATTTATCTCCATACATTTGAAGAGTACTTCGATTTGGATTAATTGTTGGATGATCCGTAGTGAGCTCATGTGGGGTGGGGGAAAAGCGAGAGAGAGAAGAATGCGATGCCACAGAACTCTGGATGATATCTGTGATATTATTAAAATTCTATCTGTGCTTTAGGAGTTCTGAGTAAAAAAGAATTCCAGATATATCCATCAGCACATTAACTAGTATAATGGCTTTCGGGAGAGTATTTGGAATGTATATTTAAGGATCTCAAACGTTTGAGCCGACATTTTCTTTTCTCTTTAATTTCTTTCATTCATTACTTTTCCAGGGTTTTTGCACTCATTTTTGTTTGTGTGTTTTCCGGTTGTTTAATTTACAGTTTTTATTGCCGTCTGCTCCCTCTTCTGCTCTCAACCAAAAATATTTTTTGCTGTTACTTTTTCTGTGCTTCAGTATTTTTTGTTGTCCAAAAATGCATTTACGTGCGTTATTTACTTATGCAATTCAAGAAAGTTTAACAAAAAGCAGAGAGAGTCAGACAGAGATATATACATATAGAGGAGATGGGTAGCCAAGGCGAGGGAGGGAGATGGACGTACCAAAGGAAACAAAACGAAACGAAACTCTAATAAATTGCTGGGCATTGCTAAACGGGATAACCGAGCTCTAACCCGACTCTCTAACCAAGTTAAAGGCCAACGCAGGAGCAGGAGCAGGACAGAGGCCTCTCCTTCTCGGTGAACCCTTGCAACCCCACTGTACCCCACGTAACGAGTACCAAGTGCAAATGAAAGTTTTGCATTTTTCAACAGGCCAAAAGAGCCAACAGCAACAAACCCACGAGCAGTACGAGTGTGTTCGTAGCATTGCCGTTCTCATGTGCCCAGTTCCCAGTTCCCATATCCAGTCATTTCCTCTCCTCCCGTCCTCGCCCAGTCCAGTCCACTCCTGTGTTTTTGTGGCTGTATGGGGTCCAAGTGAAGCTAGCTATCTCTCTGCTCATATGCCAGAAACGGAAGTGCAAGGAAATGAGGCTTAAACCGCACACAGACAGCACTGGACAGCGGATAGCGGGAACCAAACGAATGAACGAATCGCTTGGCGGACAATTGAAATGTGAGACGAAACGAGATGAGAATGACAAGAATGATGCCAAGCGGTCGGTCAGTCAGTCAGTCAGTCAGTCAGTCAGTCTGTTGCTGAATCCACTGGTGAGTCAGCTGGTGGGTCTGGAACAGCCCAAAACCCTAAAATAGAGATGGCATTCGCCTCATCGTTGCTGCGCTATAAAGTTTGAGCACCAGGAAGATGATTGGGTTTCATTTGTGATATTGTCTTATGGTACTACATACATACATATGTGTGTACATATGTACTTTCATAGAGTCAGGAAGTTGATTGCAGCGGTTGGGGGTGGTTAAACAATGCATGTCGAACAGAAATAGCTTGGGTGTAGAAATCGCCTGAATTATAAGCTGGTTGAAACTATTCACAGCAGTCTCCATCGTTGAGCACATCCCTAGTACTTGGTTGAAGTCCGGGGACTGCCAGAGAAAAAGCCGCAAAATGATGCGGCTGCATGGAGGTCCTTCTTCACATCCTTCCGCCATGTCGCATCAAAGCTGGTGGCATGGCGGCAAGCTCGCTACCACACACTAAATGAAAATGTGTGAAAAATGTATGAACATTTTCCTCCTACACCATTTGCAACATTTTAGCATGCCAGCCATTGTAATTATCCGAATTCCAAATAATTACCAAACATTTTTCCACGTCGTCAGGATCTAATTGTACAAAAAAATGTTCTCAGAACGAGAACAAGTGCGGTGCGGTGGGGTGGAGTGGGCTGGAGTAGAAAAAGCGGGCGAGCAGATGAGCTAGTGGCCTGCCAACTGAGATTTTGGCAGCATATTGCGAGTGAATTAGCGTGGTGGGGGGGAAGAGTGGTAGTGGAGGTATCTGGTACATTCGTTGGGCAGAAAAAGGGAACAGAAAAAATCTAACCAGAAATAGATGGATTGCTGGAAAAAGGAGTGAGACAAGGAGCTATTAAATGACAGTGTAATCTCTGCTTAAAGAGAAAAAACTTAATACTGATTAAAATGATTGGGAAATACTCGAATTTATTAAGGAACTAATGAATGCATGTATGTTACTCCGCTGATTGAGTCCCTTTTCAACTAGTTATACTTCCACTAATTGATACATTTTATTATCCCCTTAAAGATAATTCGTACAGTACTAAGGTGGGATTTTGAAATTGTGGAATTAAGTTACATATTTTAATAATTTAATAAATTATTTCATACGTAATTTTGCGATTCATATATTCCAAAAACTGCAATGGATAATTTACAACTGGCAAAAAGTAATGTAAATATTAGGGTCCAATTTGTAAGTAAATTTTGACGAGGCAAAGTTAGTTCGTTTGGATATTGCAATATTTTAAATAGTTTTTTTTTGTCTGCAAGATTTAAGTAGAATTATATTTATTTTTATTTCACTTCAATTTTCACTTTGTGTACATACTCCTAAATCGTAATGCCTTTGTTTTCCTTTGTTATTTTTGGCATTCAGAGTTTTCAGCTCAATTTTGAGGAGGATATTGCCTCTGTTGACTGTGGTTCATTTTTTCACGAGATTCCTATTTAATTTCCACTCTTTTTTTGGGCCCTGCCACCGCCACAAGATCTTTTGAATGCCAAAACTAATATTACGCATACGCCATGGAAACCGCAGAGAGCTTGATGGAGGAAGGGTGAAAATGCATTTTTGGAAGCATTTCAAGTTGACTAAAAGAAAATTACAGCCTTCGCAACTCCCCATAGAGAGCGCGGTGCAGTGAAAAAAGTTTTTTCCTCGGGCATTCCAAATTGGAAGAGAGGGAAATTCGCTCTGTGGCATGCCTCCCCACCAGAGCACCTGAACGAACGTTTTCACGCTAAAGCGCTTTTCCGAAAGTTCTTCAAAACTCAATTCGCGCTCTGCCTCCTCACTGTTCCTCTCCCTCTCCACACCATACCACCCCACCCCGCCCCGATTGCAATTCTCTGGCAACAGACCTTGAAGGTGTTTTTTTTTTTTTTGGCAGCGGGAAATTTAAAAGGAAAAAAAAGTTTAGCTTTGGTTTTGTTGCTGCTGCTGCGGCTTCAGCTGGCGCTGCACGGTCTGCCAACTAAGCCACAGGCATTTAACATTGGCTCTGCCCCCTCATTCTGCACATTTTGTGCTGTAGCCCAGTCACCCTCGAAAGCCTCCAGAGCATCGATAGCATATCCATGCATATATTGGGAGCGCAAGTATAGCGTAAATATTTCAAAACATTTTCTGATGAGGTTGCCAAATTATACAAACAATATTAAGAGAATAAATGGCTGAAGAGCCACACATACCCTTCCAGGTACCTGTGAAAACTCGTTTAATGCCGATCAAATTCGTCAGGATACTGTTATTAATCCTTTCAATTTTAAATTAATCTATGCCACATATTGAACTATTTATCATAAAATTTAACATCAGATAAATTGATCATCCCCATTTCATCTACTCAAACAATCTCAGAAATCGATTCAGCTTATCCTGTTAAACATTTGCTCTTTGGCTTTGAGTTTAAGTTAAACTTTATGCTAGATAAATTAAAATCAATGCAATTTAACTACTGTTTAGCTTAGAAATCTGCCGAGTGATGCGAATGCATTTTCGCTTCTTATTTATTTATTTGCTTTGCAGAAATATAATTTACTCTGCCAGATTAGCAAGAAAAGAAAGGGTATTTTCCATATTTACTTGCCGGACCAAGCACTCTTCACCTTCTCCGTGACACACACCAATTTTAGCCACAGAAATTCAACAAAATCATTCGCAACTAATCAAACGAGTTATCGGGCAAAGGCAAACCGAGTTTCGGCTCGCGTACACCGAGATAATCCTCTGGCTCTGTTCTCCTACCCCTGATACAATTCCCTATTAAGATGTTGTAATTGTGGCCAAAATCGCTGCCAAGAATATTCCAGAATTGGCAGCAGTGCGAGAGGGTGGCTCGGCGGTGGGCAACATGCGGCCAAGTGGCGAGCCAAAAGCATGTTAGCCAAGTCAAACGGTGTGGAGGGTGGATGAGGGTGAAAGAGGGTGAAAGAGGTGGGTGTGACGGGCAGGGTGCAATAGGAGCTTCTCTTCAGCAAACAGAGCCAATCTGCGTGCCTTTGTGGGCATTTGCCAAGATGAAATCCGTGAATCCGCCCCTCTCCACCCTTTTCTCTACGACCAGGCCGACCAGGCGCGGGCGTGCGAACATAGCAAGCATGTTGGGCCTTGGCAATTGCCAAGAAAAAGTCCTCTATTCATATAGTTGGCAGTAATGCCAAGACTTCAAAATAGCAGAGCCTTAGCAGATCACCAACGTATACAGGAATTGAACTGTCTTTTGGGAGATGAACAAATATATTCCAGCCCAAATATTCGCCACATCATACTCTTTGATATCCATCGGTAGTTGGACCTAGAATGTTGCAGGTAAGAAGACTGCTCTGACCTGAATCCTCCGGCCACACTCCCGTATCTATCCCGTATGTGGCTTTGCCTCTCTTGGGTGCTCCTTTAAGTGGTGGTACGTTAAAGTGTTGCCACCTGTGCTCCCTGTGCTCTCGATGCCCTCTATGTCTTTCCTCTCATGCCATTTATCCCCACCGACCAACGAACAAAAGAACAAAAGCTTTTTGCAACGTTTGCAACGTTTGCATATTTTTCAATAAGAAAATATTCTTTGATGCATTTTATATGGCAATCTGAGAATTTCAGTTCACCGCTGCAGATATACGAGTATATGTACATACATACATATATGCTATGCATCTGTGTACGTGTGCGAGTGTGGCCAAATCAGTTTATGCTGGCTTACACGCTTAAGTCTCTCCGGCACCCTCAGAACTGACTCGTCTGGCTTAGCCCCCTTCCCTTGCGTAGTTCCCCTGAGGAGGATGAGCCCGGCTCAATGTTCTTTTCAAAAAATCTTTTTGAGTGGCAGACCGAAGTACACACACAAACACACACAATCCTAAGCGAGTATCTCTCTCTTAAAATAGAAAAAAAAAATTACAAAATTGAAATTGATTCGATACAAAGTTTGCTTTACTGTATCCGAAATGAGACAAAAAGTGGAGGTGGTTGGAGAAACGGTGAACCATTAAAAAGCTAGTAAAACAGGATTGCCTTGGCCATTTCTGCAGGCCGGCTGCTCTGACCAACACAATTCCGCAAACAGAATTTTAATTACAACAAAATCTGTTGACTCCTTTTCGAAACCAACACACATAAAATGCTGCCAACAACTTTATTATTGTCATAAATTAGCGCGACAGAAGCGCATAAGGTAGGACAGGGATAGGGATAGCTTTTCCAGGTTGCTGCTGTTGCTGCTGTTGCGGCGCGGTTGGTGAACAAAATAATGCGGTGGGTATGGGAGCCCATAATGTGATAAGAAATGTATTTATAGGCGAAGCAAGTGGATTTAATAATGATATTTTCAGCCAACGGCCTGAAAAAATACGCAATAAAAGTGCAGTGCGGCAGAAAGGGATGCCAGGCTAAGTTATGATGCCTCTCTGCATCGCTTCTGGTTTGTGTTTTTAATGTTTATTGCCACAGCGTCACCTGATTAAGTAATTATAATTATGTATTTTCCTGTGTCCCCCCCGTGGACCACTCACTGGCCATCTCTCTCAGGCATTTGACTGCATTCCATTAATGGAGTGCATTGGCACATGGATAATATTTGATAAAATTAATTGTTGCCAGAAGCACATTTTTCATTCTTTTGAACAAAATAAAATACAGAAAAGGAATGCCACAAATTCTTTTCGAATGGCAAATGCATTGTAGCCACATTTCACTTGACAGTTAGCTTCCCGTTAATCCAGCACAAATTTCATAAAAGTCTGGGCTGAAAAGAAAAACCCCATCAGTCGTTTCAGCTGTTGCCACGCTTCAACGCAGTGGATCCCTGTACGGTTGCCAAACTTCACAGGAACAAAATATTTTACGTTCACCACAACCACAACAGATCGGTTGATTTTCCTTCTTACTTCTGTTCTGATCTGTTCTGTTCAATCATTTGATATATCATTGATTTTCTTCGATTTATTTAATGTTGACAAAGATCCATTTTAACATTTTAACTCTTTTATTTTAACTATTTCCTTTTGGGTAAGACTGCTGACAGGTATCGTGGGGCTCACATGCCTGTACATGTCGCGGCAGGGGCACAAGAAAAGACTTTTGATACACAATACAATATACCGTCCGTTTAACTCGAAGGGATCCGTCCCATATGGCACTTGCTCGTTCCTTTTTTGGGTATCATATTTAAGCAATTTAGTACGCCATTGAGTGGCGGTGTGTGAATGATATGAAACTCAAACAATGTAGACAAACACATTAAGCGAAAGAGACAACTATATGCAGATACACAGAGAGAGAGAGAGAGAGAGAAAGAATTTGGTAGCTCTGAAATGTATGCTGTAAGCGCCGCATGCAAATAATGTTAATTTAAATTCGAGTATCATCGTCGGTGGCAGCCTGCAACACCAGCAGCATACTAACACACCGACACATCGCACACACACACACACATAGATGCATGCATACATACATAAACAAACACACAAACACGTGTGTACAATATGAGTTGACAGTCAACAGAGGCAGCAGAGGCATCGAATTCCCAATGGCCAACTGGAGTTGTTCCCCTTTGCCGTTGCCGTTACCGGGCAAACATATTGTCCCCAGAAACCAACGACTACGAGTATTACAAATTTCGGCAGGGAAGAAAGCCTCTTCAGAGTGTACATAGCCTGAAGATAGGTGCAAGTTTAAGTGGGACATAAGGCCGGACAAGTGAAGCCAATGGGACTTACAGGACGTCTGCCTGCCAATTGCTACTTAAGGAATCATCCAAGCGTTCTTCTGCTCTTACACATGCATTTGTACATTGTACACACATACATACATCAATATTACTGCATATAGCTATTAGCCTGCTCCGTTCCGTGTCTCAATGGAAAACAAAGCAAAACAAAACAAAGCCAAAGCATAAGCCTCTCGCTAAATTCTACAAAAATTGCCTGGTTGAAGTATAAATGAAATCTATCGAAATTAAATTGAGAGGCATATATTTGTAGGGAATTCAAAGAGTCGTCTCTCCACTGTCGACTTTATCCTTTAGTTTTTTTCGGCCTCGTAAAGGCGGCAGATGTCATTGTGGCTGTTGTTGAAGCGTTTCACTCGTTTATTTTAAAGTGCTTTGGCTGGAACACTCACACAAACATAAACACAGACACAAACACAGAAACAGACACACACAGCTACCCATGCACGTACATGACACCGATAGAGAGCAGTAGGGGTGAGATAGAGAGAGAGTGAGAGAGACGCAAACAAATTTAAAGCGCAATTAAGTTTTGCGGCATAGACAGACAGAAGTCAGTTTTCAGTAATAAACTGCGCCGGCCATTTCCCAGCCAGGTGAGAGGACACCGTGGACAGAGGACAGAGGACAGAGGATGGGAGACGGAATGTGGCAGGATGTGTCAGGTGTGTCTGTGCCTTTTCCTGCGTCTCTCCCTCCCTGAGATAATACACACATACATATGTACATATGTATGACACATAATGTGCCCCTTGATTGCTGTTCCTGTTGTTGTTGAGCGTTGCGATTAAGCCGATAATGATGATGTTGATAACGTTGATAATGACGTTGATAATGACGATGCCGGAGCAATAGTGCTTCGTTATTAATGCTTCATTATGAAGCCGCCCCCAGCCCACCCTGCCGCCATCCATCCTTGGTTTGGGCAGGGCTGTGTCTGTGTCATATGGGCAACTCGAAGAGCTAACAGCATCTCAGAATCTAAGGGATAAGGCACACGCGACTGTGGACAGCGAGTGGCTGAGATGGGCTAATGGGCAGAAAGCAATTCCATGTGAGTAAATCTTAGAACATGAAATGTTTCCCATCTCCATCCACAGATGCAGTTGGTAAGCAATGATCACAGCTTTGGATATCCTTGGAACTCGGTTTATATTTAATCATGGGCACAGAAAGTGTTCCATTATTCCACTCTGTTAAAGTCAAATTTATTTACTGTACTGTTAAGTTCCTTCAACTGTGGCACAGTTTATCCCCAATTAATAAGAAGATTCCTTTTATCCTCCCTAATTCACTTTCTTTAATTTTCCACTCCATCATCATATTCCCCTCTCTCCCTCTCTCTCTCTCTCTCTCTCTTTCGCTTGTCAGTGCACACTGACTGACAAATAATTACTGTTATATGTACTCTGGTCTGGCTTCACCTCACTCTCACCTCACTCCCCACGCCCCACGCCCCTCAACTAGCATAACCGAACCATTCTCTCATTTGAGCTTAGCTCGGCTCAGAATAATTTGCGACTTTTTCGTTGCTTTTTTGCCATTCTTCTGATTCTCCTGATCTGATGTAGGATGATTCACCAGATTCGGTTGTTGGATTGATTGCTGGATATACTAATTACATTTTTCCTGATTCTCGGCTATTTTTTTTTATTGATTTTGTATCTATTGTTCCCACGTAATCGGTACTTTACTGATGTTTTCCTTGTTTTACGTGAATTGTTGATGCTTGTTGTTGTTCCTGCATTTATTGTTTATCCGGGCGCTCCTCTTTTTGGAGGTGTTTCTCGTGTTGTTGCCCCGATTATTGCTGCTGGCGCTTATGTTGCAAGTGTTGCTTCCGTTGTTACATCGGTTGTTGGTGCCGTCACACCTTTTGTGGCTTCTTTGCTGGCTTGTTCCTGCCGTGGGTGTTGTTGCCATAACTTTAACGACATATGTATGCATATTGCTATTTGTCACGAAATGCCCACAAGTATGCAACTATTCCAGGCACACACATACAGGGCCCTACAGGCACATACATGTCGGGAAACATGTCTGCGAAAAATGCATAAATATTGTAAAATAAACTAGCAAAATATGTATGTATGTGTAGATATACATATATACACATTTCTCCTTAGTTAAAGGCAAAAGGTAATAGCAGTCTAGGAGTCCCAAGAAAGTAGGCAAGAGAAAAATCTTTAAGCTTGTACAGCCTTGGTGGTGTGTGTGTATGTGTGTGTGTGTCTTTTATGCATTTGTTACTTGTCATGTTGCAGAAGAGGGTTAGCCTTTTTGGAGCCCTCTGGCTCCCATGGCTCCTGCTCTGGCTCGAATATTTGGTATAATTGTTGCTGCTGGTTTTGTTGGTGCTGCCCAGTCCCTTCCCGCTTGGTTTGGCGGTCTGCGGTGGGCCGGACAAACCCATGGCCGAAACCCGAAACCAAAACCGAGCTGGGCCTTGTTGTTTGGTTTTGCTAGTCAAATTACCAAAATAGCAAATGTGAATCGGTCAGGACAAGAACATCAAGGCAGACAAAAGCGCCAGCAGCGCCAACAGCAACAGCAACAGCAACAGCATGACAGCCAATTCCCTGTCTCCATCTCACCATCTCTCTGCCGGCGTCCTGGCCCCTGCTGGAAGAGCGCTATGTGGCTAATTACTTTCGAAAGTCAAGTTATTAGCGTGATTACAAAGGCATTGCACATGAGGCAATACAACAGCAGCAGCAGTGGCAGCAGCAGCAGCCTCAGTAGCAGTAAGGAGCAGCGGAAGCCAAAGGAAGCACAACAAGAGGAGGAACAAGATACATAGAGGAAGATAGAAAGAGAAAAAGGGGCACAGACGGTGAAGAAGAATTAAAAACAGACAGAGAGAGAGAGAGAGCTAGGAGTACGGCATAGTGGTGAAGATTTTGCACGAAAATTAAACAAATCAGAAAGAAAAGCTCCTAATGCGGGAAACACAGCTACGAAATGCCGCAAACAATTTAGTTCTCATTTTCTAAATATCGGCACATGCTCGGATTTATGTACTTAATGGCTGCAATTCTGAGCAGTGGAAATTTTGTTTAGCCCCACAGTGCAGTGTCCTGGCAAGACAACGACAACCAATTCCAACGGCAATGGCAGCGGCAGTGGCAACGGCAACATCAGCCAGGCGCAGGGCTTACATGAAAATTAGCCAAGCGAGGGCCATTCGAGAGACGAGGTCGAGGAGCAAGTGAAGCTGGCGGTGCGCAAATGTGGTTGGTGGCAAACAGCAAACAGCAGCAAAGGCTGCCCACCAAGAGGCGTTTGGAGTTGGGGTTAGGGGCACAAACTCGTAACAAGAAAAATAATCATTCAGAGGCGACCCACAGGAAGGCGGCTGGGATTAGTGCGAGCTTTTTTTTGGCTGCCTGTTGCAACAACAACAACACCAACAGCAGCAGCAACAACAATAAGTGTAATTTCCGCGGGGCTGAAGCTAATGTTTCTGATGCCATTTGTTTCCATGTTGCATGGTAAATATGCATGTATGTGTTGCATGGTAAACGTTGCTGCAATCAGACCCATCATTATCATTATCATCATCATCATCATTACCGGCAACAGCCATTGTGTTTTGATTTTCAACGCTAATTCAGACGCCGAAACATTTGCATTATTTTTTGTGCAACTTTCGAAATTGGCGATTTTTATTTTTGGTCCTCTTTACATATACATATGTACGAGTCTGTTTGTGTGTGTGAGTGTGTGCGTTGGTCACATTTTAATTAGCATGGAAATGAATTGCCACCAATTAAGGAACAATTTCAGAGAGAAAGCGAAATGGACAGCACTAGCGCCAACAGAAATGTGGGAGGGAGCTACAATTTGGCTAGATTAAATGTACATTGTACATATGTATGTACATACATATTTACATATATTTTGTAACCAATTTTGCTGCATTTCCTGTTGCTCTCTTTTTCACCAGTATCTAGTTGTTCATAATTTATTATCATGCAGCATGAAATATGTACATATATACTCCGATGATGCATGCATCCTCATAGTCAGGAAACTGAATATGTAACACTATTTATTGCTAAATTCCCACTCTATAATTTGGAATCTTATTCAACAGTCTGACCTGTTTGATTGTTTGTTTTTGGTTCAGCATCAGCATTTTCCAAAGTATTCGTGGACGTAGCTTGATCCTCCGGGGTGCACCGATAGTAGCGGCCCTTGTGCCGAATGATTTCCCCAGTACGGACGCCTATGATCACTATGGTCCTGACGTGGCACTCCATATGAATCATACCGGAGAGTGGTGGACCCACCTTCCTTGCCATGGCGCGGACAATTTGCTTTAGAGTGGGACTGCCCAGATCTTGAATAACATTGTAAACATCTTCGGACTGCATTGCGACTGCTTTGTTCTGTTCTGCTCTGCTCTGTTCTGTTTTGATATGCAAATTTTACTAACGAAAATGCCAAAACTGTGAATTTTCAGTTTGTCGTCTAACTTGTGTCTGTTCGAAAAATGAAGTGAGGAGTAGATGGAAAGCCAGTGGAACGGAAAACTTCTAGCCAACTACTTGATGAGGTGAAAAAGATGCTGAATAGATTATAACAATAAAATCGAAAAATCTAATAATAATATAATATTATTGCTGTAACCAAAACACAACAGACCAACAGACATACGTATACGTATATGTACGTATATACATTGGTTTCGTAAAGATTTTACTTAATTTTTAACGATGCCATTTTGGGTTCTTATTCCAGCTGTTAGCTCTAATTGGGCTCCTCCCTCTCTCTCTCTCTCTCTCTCTCTCTCTCTCTCTCTCTCTCTCTCTCTCTCTCTCTCTCTCTCTCTCTCTGTGTGCCTGAAGTTCGTTCTTTTCTTCCATGTATTTTATTTCAGTTGGTTCTCTTGTGTTGTTTTTTTTTGTTGTCTTTTTGGAGCTTTGTTTTTGTTGTAATTAAATTAACACATTCTGCTTGTTAACAAACAACTTTTGCCGGATGCTAAAAAAAAAAAACCGGAGCCCCAGTACACACAACCTCTGAACGAACCGGCTGCCCCTGCTTTCTCCTCTGGGCAACACATAGTTGGGTACTTCAGGCAAGTGCCAGTCAATCAGGCAGCATAATGAACTAATTGAAATAATTGCCAGGCTGCAAAAAAAAAAAAAAAAAAAAAAAAAAAAAAAAAAGGAAACAAAAAAAAAAATGTATGTACGGCAAAGCCGATCCGCTCCCGCACACTGCGGACCGGCTCCGTTCCCTCTCCTCGACGACAGACTGTGTGTCTGGAGCAAGTTTTCGTATCATACTTTGCAGCGCTAAGCTGAGCCAGCAGACAAAGAACTTGGAAATTCATTTCATTTAAACGTTTTCTTTGGCCTAAGCCAATGAAATGGAAATGGGTAAGGAGACATGGGAAAGGGGAAATTGTGGTGGGGCTACGAATATCCTCGTGTCTGGAGCTGGAAATAGACAGCCAGGAAGGGGACAAAGCAACTACATTGAACGGGCCCAACAAACATTCAACTTCTTTTCGCTTCAAGCTGCAAGTGGCAGCAAGGCTGCAGCCAAGTAGGTGCTGGTTGGCGGCGGGGAGTTCGCTGCACGGCAGCTTAGGAGTTAAGGAGCCGTTGACGCAGGCCGCATTGGTGCTCAAGCCGAAAACCTTTTCAACAAAAACATAAAAAGAACCAAAAAACTTTTCTTTCTCCCCCACCCAACATTCCACCCAACAACGAATGGTGAAGGCGGGCAGGGCAGCCAAAACTTTTCACAGAAATCTATCCGTTTATGCACTTGAAAATTCCTGTGCACCTATGGACAGTGAATGTCCAATATATTGGAATACTCTCAGAAGTTTCCAATCACGTCCAGTACTGTTAGCTGCCTAGCCAAACCAAATACAAAGGGTGAGCACTTGGCAAAAATCAACCAGACTGGATCTGGATCTAAAAGTTCTTATGATCAGATCGGATAAGCTCACCAGTGGCCCCAAAATAGTATTCCTTTAGCCAGAATTCACTGTAAAAATGTTGCACGGAATGTACGATGGGGTGGGGCTAGGAAAAGGTCGTCATGGCCTGAAGGGGTCAAAGCATTTCAGGCACTCAACCATCAATACGTGATAAAAGTTTGCTGCTGCTGCTGCTGCCGTTTCTGGTTCGGCCAGGAAAAGCCCAAAAAAGCCAGTAAAAATTCACTAAAATATCACAAATGTGCGTGTGCCCCTGCGCCGCCACCTTTCCCCTCCCGATCACTGAGTTGGTAGGAGGGAACTTGTTAAAAGGTAATTGATACAAAATGACGTTGAAATCGAAGTTGAGTTCGAGTCCTGCCACATATGTCCATCGCCATCTCTCTCTCTCCTTTCTCCCTCTAAGAGTTGGTCAGTCAGGGAAAAGTTGCATTTTGGGAATCGAACGTCCGCAGCAATTTTCTATTAAGCCAAAGAAATTTTCACAAAGCCATTTTAAGTTATCTTAAAAATAAGGAAGGGAAATGCAAGGCAAGGAAAAACGGGAAAAGTAGAAAAAACCCTCATTCGATATGTTGAGAAATTCAAATTTAAAGCACTGAAAACAATAGACAAACAAATGAGAAAACGCAAGCCCAGAAATTTTCTTCATCCTCCCCCCTTTTCGAGGAGAAAGAAAGGAAAAACGGAAAGGCGAGGCAGTTTTGCTAATAAACAGAAATCGAAGTCGGATATTTTCAGAGTAAATTGGTTTGGGATGCGATTGGATTTTGTCTGAGCTGGGGATAGAAATAGAGTTCGTGCTGAGTTTGTAAGTGGAAAGGAGAAGCAAATCAAAAGCCAGGCACACTCTGAGAAAATTGTGTAAAGTACCCCAACAAATGAATATTAAGTGATCTACTGGCAAAGGATCACCGATCTGGATCTAGACAATTCCCAACTTTCTTCTTCCACATCGATTTCTCTATCGATTTGCGCGCCACTAACGATTGAGAAATGGCAGCCAAAACAGGTTGGGAATATGAATACGAATGTGTGCTTTATGTAAATCGCTTCCACCTTTCGTTACTGTAGCCCAAAAAAGTTTCCCCCAGTGTACTGTTTCACAGGTATACAAAAGGAGGCTAGACCAGACCAGACCAGACCTGGATCCATTTCATTTGCCCCTATCCCCAGCAGCCGTCGTGGGTCGCCGTTGCTCAGACAAGCGGAAGTCCTTTTCATTCCAATTTTTACGGAAGCGGCCATATTTGTGGTAGATAATCGGTTTGTATCGCCATCTCCGACTTGCTAGTTCTTTCTCCTCTTCTCCTACGAGTGTATATATATATTTTATATACTTGTGTATTTATCCATCTTTTCTTATTCTTATTTTTCTTCTCGTTGCGTTGTCGCTGACGCAGCTGCGGCCGTTGTTTTTTTTGTTATACGCGTTTGCTTCACTGAACTTTGACCGCTCCAGTATTGCAAATGAGCAAAAAGCCGAGTCCGTAAAACATTTCTACTGATGTATGGGCAACAATCTGGGTGTTCCTTTACCCTTCGGTGCTCAGGGAATCTCCGATTGGGTTGCGTTGAAGTAAGCCCCAATTGAACCCTAAGCAAATACTTAGCCGAGTCCCAATCATTCGAAAGCCTTCTGTGTGGGCTTCTGTTCCTTCTTTGTGTAGGAATTTAATCGAATTAATTGCATTTAACTGAAGAGTTTCCCTCTGAGGAAATGTCTGGAGACGGTTCCTTTGCAAGGAGCCAAAGTTTGTTATGAAATTGAAATTGCAGCTGAATGATTTTCATTATGCTCTAGGTCTGAGCCAGGAAATATACATACGTAAGAGGAGTCAGCGCCACAAGCAGAACTTGTGGACGAGGCAGCCCCTTGACCTTTTCCGATGAAGTGGCCATCAATCAATCCATTAAATTGATTTGTTGTGCTTGCTGCAAGATTTTCTTTAATTGAATTACATTGGAAAAGTCACAGAGATGATGCAGAGCAGCAAGGACAGCAGCGTCTTGTTGTTGTCTTAACTTTTTAACATATTTTCAGGCAGTAAAATAAGTGTTCTATGTACATTATTTAAGAAGCAAAATACTCATTTAATAATCATAATATTTATAATTTTTAAGGTGTAAACAAATTTTAGAGCCAGAAATTAGAGCCGGGCATTTTATTGCACTTGCGACTCGACCTGTGGTTTTAATTTCGGGAAGAATTTTTCATTGTAGTTTCCACACAGTTTTGCCCTTTTGGTTGAAGTAAATTTAAAGTGAAATGTTACCATTAGTCAAGGCCTCAACGTCAGGTAAGCCTAGGAAAACGAAACGAAACGAAAATAGGAGAAAGCCACACGGGAATCACCCACAGCAAAAATTGCATTTTATATTTTAATTCGCACATTTATGGTTTGGCATGCAAAAGAGTCCACGAAGAAGCAACAAAACAAAACAAAAGTTGGCAGCACAAAAAACCCAAGGCGGATCCTGACTAGAATCCTTTGGCTGCTGCCGCTCCGTTGCTGCTGCCGCTCTTCAAGTGCATTCCACACACACACGCACATGGTAAATGGAAAATTATTATAGAAATAATATGCACTTTGTGTGGCACACACAGCCACAGGTCGACTGACTTCCAACCAGCCCCAGCCCCGATCCCCCTTTCGGAAACGAGGCGAAAGCCAAAACCAAAGCCAAGGGCATCGCAGGACCATCCAGGATGTGCACTCAGCACGTGGGAGCATGTGAGTTTGTGTATGCAAGAGGATATGGTGAAACGTATACACATGCACAAATACATATTCACATTTAGGTGTGTAGATGTGTGTCGGATTGTGATGTGCTTTAGACATCCTCGTGCTAGCCGAGCTGACATTTCCCTCTTTTCTTGGGGCACTACTATGACCAGTGGGACCAAAGCTCAACAAAATCCTGTCCTTCCTATGGAAAACTGGCTAGAAATCTCACAATCTCGCATTTACGTTGAGAACAAAACATCAGTGCATGATTTAATTTTAGTGTTAAGCGTATAGCAGTGATCGGCACCAATACAATATAATTACGGATCAACCAAATTACGGAAAAATATAAATGCTATTTTTGTATCATATGGCCACACTGTCTTTAAGTGCTCTATTTTCTGCTTCTTGCATGTCCAGCACACTCGGGGACACTGGCAGACGTGGGGCTTAACTTTAACAGTTATGTGTTTTTGCTGCTACTGCAAGTAAATTTGCATGTGGAACGGTCAGTCGCCATAGTCCCACCTTAGTCTCCCCGTCCCACCAACGACCACCCATCACCCCCAGCTACCACACGTGACCAGGCAGAGCCAACAGCTGACAGACTCTGTGTGAAAAATGTAATTTCAACGTTATCCTGACGTAATGCCAACGTTATCTGCTTGCACACGCCTCTTCACTGCACTGGACTGCCCCGTAACGGGGAACGGGAACAGGGGGTGACAGAGTGCTAGACAGAGAGCGAAAGAGACCAGGTTATGCATATGTTGTTGCTGCTTTGTTTGCTAGTTTTCGTCCTTTTCCGTTTCGTTCCGTTCCGTTCCATTCAGTTCTCTCCTCTTCTGCACAGTGTTTGTGCTGTGTGCTGTTCACTTTGCAGTTAACTCAATCACGCATGCCATCTCTTTCTGTCTGGATAGGACCCACACCCACACCCGGACACCTCCCCACCCCACCCCACACACAGCACATCATGCGGCTCTCATCGGCCATCTCTGTCACATTGTTAGATACAAATTTTGGTTTGGTTTATATTTATTGCATAAATTTTGATGGTCATAAAATGGAATTTCCAGGAACAAAATTGTTTTCAATTTTAATTTACTTGTCCGCCCAGACAACAGGAGCCACTGTCAGCAAACAGCAAATTTTAGGGCGAAAAACAGGTACAAAAGGGAATGTACTAATAACCGAAATGGATTTGAGGCTTTCAATTCGTGAAGTCCCCGCGTTGGTGTTGGTTGGGGTGGTGTGTCAGCCTCCGTCCGGACCGTTATTAATTGCCAATTGTGATAATGCAACAAAATGAGAGATGACTATGGGCCCCACAAAGCACAAAGGAGACGACATAAAAGATAGAAGACATGCAGACAGACAGACAGGCAGACAGATAGCGACTCTCTCAAATGCCAGGGGCGTAGACGTAGACTGGCCCTATAAATTTCACTTGGGTTTCGCTCAAAATAAATAGGGAAAGACATAGCCAAAGGAAAGCAGGAGACGGAGTTAGAGTAGAAGAAGGGAAAATACATATTTTCTCTTTTGTCCAATTGAAGCGAATATATTCGATTGTGAGCACTGTGAGAAATATACGTATGAATATGTCAATCAATAAAGTCAATCAAACACACAAAACAAAACAGTTGTAAAATGTTTGTATGTACATATGGACATTAAAAAAATAATAAAATTGAATCAAATTTAAAGAGCTCAAGAAAAATGGGTCCAATGTGGTACAAAAACTTCCCGTTCAAACTTTGGTTAAGACATGTTAAGGTTTAACTAATTATTGGGATTACTTGTGCTAAATGATAGTTATGTACACGTATGTACCACAAAAAAGATTGATTCCATTCAATTTACTCACTCCACTGAATGCATTGCCTAAAACCTTTTTCTGGGCAGGCCATGGACCAATTTCTACTAGATAAACTTTTCTTCTTTCGTCGTCTTTCTTTTTCTATTCGGTTTTATGCTGACCCTTTTTTTTGCCGCGTTGTTTGCTTAGCTTTCGGTCAATTCAATTTGTAGTTTATTTATATGCTACATCTTCACACGTCCATGGGGCATGCATCCTCGCCCCACTCTGCGCCACTCCTACCACAACCACACTCAATTCGCAATAAGTGCTTATACCCGGTACTCGAGCATACATATGTATATTATATTAACGGTGACTTTGGTTGGCTTGCTTACAGGGTTTCTGTTGACTTTGACAAGCTTTCCCTCAAAGGCGGCGGCCGGCGATAAGTTCGACAAATCACTCGCCAACACTTACGCTCTCTCGCACTGACCCTTCAAGCTTCCCCTCTCTTTGTGATTCTCTCTCCTCTCGTTCTCTTTTTGTGATGGTGTCAAACGAAAAGTCAACCACTTATGTTGATTCCTCTTTCACTAGCCAGCAACGTCGTTCTCGATATTGCCGTCGCCGTCGCAGTCGCAGTCACCAGCAGCGTCACTTTTAGTTCTAAGCAAATTTCGCAGTCAAGTAAATTCTGGATGAAGAGGGAGCAAGAAGAAACGGCCGGAATGCAATCCATTGATTTTTGTCTCCGGCTCCCTATCGCTCTTTCACGCTCTCGTTTTTTGGCGCAATTAAAATTGACAGGAAATTCGGTTCAAGAGAGTGAAAGAGATCGAGCGAACAGTTGCACAGTTAACTGGTTCATTCGGGATAATCATCTCGCTTAGGAAGTTGCTTTGTGCTATGAAAATCGCATTCACTTACCTCGAACAGAACACATTTAAAGCTCTACCAGTATTTATATATTTATATACATATTTTATCATTGTTGTTACCTGCAATGAAAGGATTGATGGAAATTGAATATTTGGTTTAATTAATGCAAAAACATTGCGATGATTAAATTTGACATCTGATAAATGTAACATACAAAATTATTGTCAATGGAAGATTCCTGAATTTTCATCTGGGAAATAGCATTTACACAATTTCTTAGCAAATAATCATAATAATTTGAGTTAAATATTTGCATCAGAATTGTTCTTTGAGGGAGGAGATGAGAGTCCTGCTTCCATTCTGGGCTTAATTTTCTGTTTTCAGTCTCCCACTATCCCACTATCCCTCTCTCGCTCTCCTTCTCTCAGTGTCTCGTTGTCTGCATAACTGTAATTAGTTTGCTCACTGACCAATAACAATGGGAACCACAGTCAAATCTTTGATGCCTAGCCTCAATAATCCACATAGAAGATTACATCTTAATGGATGGGGATAATAGGTAATAATGGACGGAGTGGAGGGGAAAATATGTATAAATATGAGCAAGCAGATAGGTGGGGGTATGTAGTGTAGTGTAGAGTGTAGAGTATTGCCATAGAAGTTGTGGTTAAACATTTTGTTTTACTGGTACATCTACTACCATAAAAATGTCCACAAGTCGGCATGACAGTCAGGCCCGGGTCAAGTGAAAGCTCAAGTAAGCAGTGCATACAAATAAGCAGGAAAAGTATGCAGCAAAAGATTCGAAACAATGGGAATTCGTAGCGTTTGATGTATCCTCATGGGTCCGAGCTTATAAAAGAATATCTGTGTATGCAAGCACCCATAAATTCTTTTTATTTATTTGAAATATTTTGTGATTTACATTTGGGTACATATTTGGAAGATGTCAAAGAAGTCCCGTCCCCTAATGACACTAACCCCGTATGGCTCATGTTTGCACATGCCCTTACATTTTGGCTTTCTTTTACTGCAGTTTCGGCCATATTTTGGTGGTAGCCACTGTACCCACATGGACATTCGTCTGGGACCAAAATGGCGCGCTTGGCTGCACTTGAAATGCAGTGTTTGTGTGTGTCTATCTACCCCCTCGCTCTATCTGTGTGTGTGTCTCTACTTCTTCATTTCTCCCTCTCCCATTAAGCGATGTCTGTGGCCTGTTTTCTTCATTTGTGCCCCTGTGTTTGTGTGAGTGCTTTGAGCTGGATTAAATATTTTTCTGCTTGCATTCAAAGAAATTGCTGGCTGCTTTTCATTTGCAGTCACCGTACTGCACTCTGCCCATACTATACTACATACATGTGTATATGTATATATACATATATTTCTGTTTAACTGTGTGTATGAGTGCAACTAATCTCATAAATCCCAAAGGTAAATATACACAAACAAGGAAAAACGTTTAAAAAGAATTGCTCAAAACTTTTCTTCTTTTCAGTCCATGTGTGGGTGTGTGTGTATGTGTGTGTGTGTGGAACTGTCACATCATTCACTGAATGATGGCGGCCAGAGAGGGGGGAATGTTTTCGCCTGGCCCGGCTGGTTTCTCCCCCTCATCCTGAATGTCACTTTATATGTATGTATGTAAATAAATATATTTACAGTCCACTTTTTTTTGCTTCTTTACTTACTTTTCTAGTATTTTTTATGCCCTCAGTGGGAATGCATTTTATTTCCATTTAATTTGTGGTTTGAAGCGCATTTCAACTAAATGTTTCGACTACGGACACATCCTTATTACTTAACCGCAAACAGATACGGATGTATGTATATAGAATTTGAGAGAGAGAAATAGATAGACAGAATTATTGGGAAAGAAGAGTGCGTTTCTCTTGGGAATGCCTGCCCGACACTCACACAAAATATATAAAATCTATATAAATGCTCAATATCAGATGCAAACAACCAAAATCTACCAGAACATTTGACTATTGAAATGGTAAGAGTTTTCGTTTACTTCTTTGCACAGAATCGAATAATTTTTGACTGCAGAACCGGAGCGCCGCGCCGAGAGATGGCTGGAAGGAAAGGCAGTGAGGAAGAATAGATTTGGCCGTAATTGCCTGGGGACGATTGGTACAGCTAAGTGGCACAAGAAGCAGCCTCCCTTCAAGTCATAGGCCCACTGGGAAGGGGAGAGAGACTAAGGGAAAGGTCTGGAAGGCTGCATATGTTTTGTAGAAAAACGTTGCACGAAAATATGGATTTTCATGGACGTTAAAGCAGCACGTCTCTGTGAGCGAGCAAGCGAATGCTTTAAAGGGGAATGGTAGAGAATTGCACAAACTGCATACATGTCGTTTATATGATGGGGCAGATAAATGCTCGAATTGAGTTTATTTAAGCGATCGTGAATCGTTTAATGTACAGGCTCAACGAAAACAAGCGATAAATTTATCGATTGATTACCCCCACTCCACAGAAACAACACGCAGACAGCAAGGCATGGCATAAAAACAACCAAAGACCATCAAGGCAAGAAAGTCCAACTAGCTATCGATTTATTTAGTGCTTTAAATTATATTCATCGAACGGCAGCAGCCAGGAACCAGCAAACAGGACCCTGCCACCCATCCAGCCCCAGCCATCCTTCTTTTCCGAAATTCCTCGAACAGGAAAGGCACAATCAGGTAAGTTCTTCCCTTTATTTTTCAATTTAATTTTATTTTTCTACTCCATTTGTTTTTCTTCCGCCTTTCCTTTTCGATTGAACAGCACTCGATTGGCGGCGGGTCTGGTCTTGTGGGTGTGCGCCTGTACGAGTGTAGCAGCATTTGTGGCACCGGCGCTTAGTTTTGGGCAATGTCAACACCCTTCACCTGCCCCCTCCCATGCAGGGCTGTGTGTGCGAGCTACGAGTACTATTTGCTGAATGAAACACAAATTCGATTCAGCGACAAACGCCTGGACTTCGACTGGCCTGGCCCCATGCCCCAAGCGCCGCCAGGTGGGACGAGTGGGTGGTTGGCCAAAGATGTTTTAGTTGTTAAGCTGCTTTGGAACCCTGCCTTGCCAACAACTTACATGCTTGAGCCATGCTGAAAGTGGTCAAGGGAGAAAGTGTCCTCGGGTCCTTGTTAGTTGTCCATTTCGTTGTTTTCCTTTCAATACTTTTTTCGGCGTCTGTCTGTCTGCCTTTTTCATGTTGTGTGTGTGTGTGTTTTTGTATTTTTGTGCAATTTTTATTATGTGATACTAAATTTTCCCCCTAACAAAAACTGCAAAAAATGATCTGCAATGTGCAGCGTCATTTTATGGCGGAGCACATTTGGTATTACAGGGCTGATGAAACTACAGGAGGGGAGGAGAAATTATAAAAACAGGAAATCGATCTGGACAGTTTCCCTTTTCGAGGTATGTACGGGCTGGGACGTCCATTAAATATCAGGACAAGAATAAATGAATAAAATGAATAAATGTACATACTTATTTATGTACATATGTATGTAAATAATGCATCCCTGGTAATTTTTTTTTTTTTGAATTTTTGGATAGTTAACACAAACACAAATATTTATGGCAATATTTTTATATTTTTCCTATCAGTAGTCAAGCAGCTGCAGTAATTATTGCCTGCCAGATTGGCGGAATCGACCACTGTGCCGTGGTCCGCTACCCCTGGTTTGACCAACCACTCTGGCCCTGACTCTGGTCCTTTGACTCTGTTGCTCTTTCGCGCCTGTGTTTCTCTTTTGGTTCGCCTTTGTGCGGATTTTTATTTACGGTACACTCGTCATATATGTATGTATGTATGTACATGTGTATGTACTCGTATTCCGTTGCTTCTTGTGCTTTCTTGTCTACCGAATTATTTGCTTCACATGGGGGGAGACAATCGCCATCCCACTCGCTCTTACTCAGTCGCACAATATAGCACTATTATGTGGGCCACACTCTGCTCCTCCTAGTTTTCATTCACCATAGAGGTTGTCCTTCAGCCTTCTCCCTCTTGGACTGCTGCGTTTCGTTCACTTTCTCACTCACACACACATCATAAATATGCTCACCCAGAAGTACCGTTTTGTCACTCTGCCTCTGCTTCTCCCTGTCTCTCTCTCTCTCTCTCTCTCTCTATCTCTCTCTGACACTTTCTGCTGAAGTATGTATGTATTTCTTGCTATTGTTTCTGTTGGCTTTGCATAGAAATTACTTTTACTATGGAAATGGGTTTTTTGTTGCTGTTGCTGTTGCTGCAACACTGCGGCGATTATGCGACGCCAAAGCAATTTTTGGCAATAGCAATAGAAAGAGAGAGAGAGAAAGCTTCTCAGCAAGACAGTGATAGCGCATGAAAAGGGGGAGAGAGAGAAGCTTGTGCGTTTTAAGTGTGGAAAGCATTTAATGTCTTTTTTGTACACTCTAGCTAAGAAGAATTTTATGATTAAGAGGGGGAAAAGCCATCAGCATTCATCATCATATCTGCAAGGTTCGAGTCTTCTCCCGCTGAAGGAGTATCCGGATCCGTTTTTATCCTGTTTATATTTATCAGCATTCAATTTCCCCTTCTTTGCATTTTTAAGCTCGCCCAACCCAAATATGGAAGTGGTTTTCGTTGCGATCAATTCGATCAATTCAAATACCGAAAAAGTGAACTTTTGCTTATTTAAATAGGTTTTAACATCAAAGCTAATGATATTATATGTCAATTGGGTGAACTAGTTTTCGTTCATTAGACTTGGACTATAATATCGCAACATAATTATATGGAAATATATATATTATATTATATGGAAATGCAGCACACGTTGCGTATGCGTGATGTCAGCAATGACATCGCGTAGCTGTTAATCCATTAAGTACAGTCAGAAATGGTGCAACTGACCAACAGGCCGGATCCCCTACGATCCAAAGTGGAATGGTATTATATTGTCAAATTGGTTTACAATTAAGGTCGCAGCTTTAAGTCGATGTCGTTAGAAACGTAATCATCTAAATGCTGAATGTGAGCCGCAACAATAATGATATGCTCAATGAGTGTTTACTGTGCTCAAACTAATTAGGAAAGCTCCTGAAAAATCTATACTGCTGACAAAATACCCTCTAAGTGCGTGTGCGTGTGTGTGTGAAATTGAATAATTGAATAAAATTGAATAATTACATGAGGTACAAAGAGAAAAATATCATCCGTAAGCTTGTTAAGTTTCCCACGCTTCTGGACAAAAATGAAAAAGGAAACTCTGGGTAGTGGGAGTGAGAGTGGTGGTGGGTGAAACGGGCCAAGACACCATCCAGAGTCACGCATTTAAACAAAATCATGATAATTGAATCAAGTTGCATGCAGAGAGGCAACTTTATATAGAGGGAGAAATGAACGAGGTAGGAAGAGTGAGAGCGAAAATATTTGTTTCGAAAAGTAGCAGAGAAGTGCACCAACTTCTTTGTGTGTTTCCCGCAATCGATTTCGGCACCCCATACCCCGACCATACCAGTACAGCAAATATTGGAACATAGATTTCAATTTTCTTTATTCTGGGCCCAGCAGCTCTCCGATGTTTGTGCATTACTTGAGCATATCAGTTTTTCGTCGAGAGATTAAATAAACATAAAATGTGAGCGAGAACAAGCAAACAGTCTGCAAGAGTCGCCGAGCACAAGCAGCTAAGATCCCCTCAAAGTGCATTGGCATATTAAGCGTCTGTCTGCAGGGCAGAAACAGGCAAACGTGTGCACATTTTATATTATTTTTATGATTTTCATGTCTGACAGACTTCTTTCAGCAGTTGAGTGTGCAGCGGGGAAAGAAACAGGCACAGCACAGACTTTGACTACAAACAACAGGCAAAAGTTTCAATTTCTGCAATTGTTAAATTTTTGCACGCACAAGAAATAAAGATGAACAAACACACCCATGCCTCCTCCTCGGTGTGGAGAGGAGAAGAGAGGGTGTGTTGCCGGTGTGTCAGAAAGAGATGCAGGGGAGCAGCACATGCAACGATAATGTGAATGACCAGGGACCAGGGACCTGGGACCAGAGAGAAATAGAGAGACGAGACCAAAGACTCGTAAGTACTGGCACATCGACAACGAGATTCGTGACGAGCGGAGGAGCGGAGGAGCCAAGACGATATATTGAGTCAAAGAGACGTGGTAAATTACACACCAGGGCACACTGGAGCAAAGCCTATTTGCAATTGATATAAATTACACATACGTATATTCCTTTTGAAATTTAATAAAAATTCAATCATCTACAAGATCCTTCCTTGCCCGTTCCAGGCATATTCCAAGTGGGTTGCTGCTCTTGGAACTGGATACTGTTAGTTGCATTGGCCATTGTCCGAGTATGTGCTAGAAGTGCGACAGTCCGCGACATAAATGCTCGACTTGCCTCAGTACGAATCCATTTGGTTCGGTTTCTTGTGCACGTCTAATTAAATCACCCGCCCGATGGATGGGATGGGATGGGGTTGTTCGATCGGTCGGACGGTAGAACGGCGCATCGTGGAATCGATCGTGTCCCAAATTCAATTGGTTCAACGAGTTGACTCCACAGACAATGTGTCAAATTTGATGTGCTCAAAAGCAAATTTCAATTGAATAAAGAGATCACAAAAATAAAGACGGATAAATTTTACGTTTTATACATATGTACATACATACATTTATGTACATATGTATATGTATGTACATCCACCACCATTTTGATGTATGTATATACTTTAAGTACATATATTGGGTGGGTTGTACTGCCAGTCAAGGCCAGAAAAGAGAAGCGAGTTCAAATATGAAGTTGGAAAACAGGAAACAGGGGACAGGGGAAAGGTACAGGGTACACTCTTACCTATCGTACGTACACCCTTGACGGTACTCTATTTCGTACATACATATGTACATATGTATGTAGTATATGTGTACATAGCTTGCATACATATGTATGTATAATATATAATGTATAATGTTTAATTTAAGCCAAGTCCTAATCCCAAGGTACACACATATATCTGTGCATATTTTTAGTTGACCCAGCCATTGAGGCATTTTTAAATATATTTCTGCAAAATTAAAATAATTAATAATTGCATGGGAATAATTCTAAAATTAATTTCAAGCCGACTCTCAAAACTTACTCCTCGTGGAAATAATTTCCACTGTGTTGATTGTCCGCCTTTAACTGGTTTTACTGTAGCACTCTGCTGTCTTTCTTTGTCTCTGTTTCTGTGTCTTTCTCGGGATCAATTATGAGTCGTCGGCTTTTCTTAGCTTGGAAAAGTTAACGATTTCCGCTCTTTGTGAATGGGGAAAAACTAGTTTTTCGTGACTGCGACTCCTTTGCCTGGCTTTCCTTTTGGGACGATTGGTTATTAAAGTGATGACGGCTATAGCTGCTGGCCAATGCATCATCGCACGCTTCCCCCCGCTTCCTTTGCTATCATTTGGTTTCCCTGTATTTGCATTTGGCCTTTTCTTTTTTCCAGTCCCTCCCCGTTCCCGTTCCCGTCCCCAGAAAAGTGCAGTAGCAGTAGCTGCTGGACAAATCAATTTGTCTGACAACCACATGCAAACACTCACAAAACACACATATGTATACATACATACATACATACATGTACGATAGTAGATGAAATCGAATTGAGTGTTGATTTATTGGCCATGATCTGATTTTGAACAAACAAGAAAACCCATTTAGCGACATGTCCAGGAATAAATAAACCCAACATACAAATACGTACATACATATGCACATGCATACATACATACATACATACATACACAGATTCAGACAGACACAGAGGCAGAGACAGAGCATGGAGAGGGAGAACCATGTCAAATGGCGCACATAAATCTAATTGAATTAGCGTACGAAAATCAAATCAAAAAGGAGAACAGGGTGCCCCAGAAGAGGGAACCCGAAATTGACACTTTAAATCGAAAGATGACAGTGGCTGGCTTATGGTGAGAGGTGAGTGGTGAGGGGAGGTAAGGTGAGAATTGCAGAGTGTGGGGCGGCGAGGAGTACAGTACAGTTCCCCAAGTGTGAAGACACAAAAAGTTGAATGAACTCCTCTCTTGATAGCCAATGGATCGGATCGTTGACTTTTTCTGGTGTGGAGCACGAACGGTATACATACCAATACCAATACGGTACGAGTTAAATACTTTATATTTTATTCCACATCCACATGCAATTCTCAATTAAATTTCGGTTCTGCATCTTCTACGAGTATCTTCAGCAGGTTGAGGCGCAAAAAACTCAAGTTGGAGCACATCGAAAACAGGCTTATCCGCTAACTTGTATCCGTTCGAGAATAAATACTCAATCTTAAATCATCTGGTGCGACAAGTCGAATGGAAAATGCAATTGCATTTTTTTTTTTCGCCACGACCATTGACCAACCCCAAACTCAAAATCTGCTACTCTTTCTTCTATTTTCACCAAACCGGAGCTGTCGCAACTGATTTGCACAATAAGTATTTATTTGTGAGTTTTCTGCAATTCTCTCAATGTCTCTCAGTGCCGTCTAACTGTACATTTTCCAGTGTGCGCTGCTTCCACCCACCGCTTGGTTTACCGCACCGCAACGAAGCAAACAAGCGAAGGAATCGGCTCTCAGATCACCATTCCAGACATCTGCTTTAAAGCGTCCTCTTCTCTCTCGCGCAGTTAAATGTATTTTGTTTTTAACTTTCTCCCTTAACTTTCAGCCCTTTGGAAACATCAGTGCGGCTCAATTAAATTGCTCAAATGTTCATAAAACATTTGACTGCACACACAGCACAGTACGGACACGGCGTTTACGTCAACCCACGCATTTATGTACATATGTACATACATATGTATATATGTAGTGTGTATGCATATGTAAACACAGTACGTACAGTAGCTGCTTGTTGGCTGTGATAAGTATCCGAACTATGAATGATCGGTGGATAATAGCTAAGTATGTACATATATGTATGTACATATGTGTGTATGTAAATATTCATGCAGGCCTTTAAAAGCTCAGCTGCCCGAACGGTGTCACATTAACACTCTGCTTAGCAAGTAGGCAAACACGTATTTGCCAAAAGAATCTTCTCGCACTAAACACTAAAAACTCCTCCCCACCACCCCTCCCCTGACCAACACAACTATTCCCTCCACAAGCTCTGCCATCAGTCAGTCACACTTCTGCTCCCACCACTCACTCCCTGCCATCTCTTCTGTCATCAACCTCTTCCCCTTCCCACATACATATGTATGTATGTATGTACATTCCCAGAGCTGTGGACAAAAGTAAATGCTTATAGCATGGTAAATTTAATTTTCACACTCACTTTGTGTGCGTGTGTGCCTGTGTGGGAGCGAGAAATCATTTGAGTTCTTCTTCGGGTTTTGGCTTTAATTGAATTTGTAGCGTTTTTGTTTTGCTTTAGCTTTTGTTGTTTTGTTGATACCCTAACCCTATTCGGGACGAAGGTATATTGTATTCCTGAAGATTGGCAGGCAAGCAGAATCAGCCCAAAAAAATCAATCATGCTTTGTGCAAAAATGTATGCCTAAGTACATACATACCTATCGAGTCCATTAAAAGTCTTCCCCTTTAGATATTCGATTAGAAGTGAAATCAACTCAAAAGAATGTAGAAAAAAATATATGTACATATATACATATATGTATGTGCTTGAAATTGTAGATTTGCACATCGAAAACATAGGAAACCCATGGTGCGGGAATATCGACCCGACTTTATAGGGTCGGTAGTGCGAGAGTTCAGGCATTTCTGCTTGTTTTGTATGTAAAAACAATTTTGCGCTCAATTATGCGAGCGTTTATTTAATTTTTGAGGCAAGCTTGCCATTTCGTTTCCCTCATCCTCCACCACCACCACCACCACCACCATCTCCCCCCACCAGCCCCCCGGCCGGTGCTTTTCTGCCACTTAGTTTTATGTTCGGCACAGTACAGAGTCGTTCTCGTTGTTGTAGGGTTCGAGCTATTTCGCTCTTGCTTTTGTTTGGCGCTTTTTTGGCGATTTTTTTGGGTTTGTAAGAGCCATTTAAGCCGACGGCAGCTGTCAGAGTGCATCTGTGTCTGCCGTCTGCCCGTGTGTATGTGTGTGTGTGTGTGTGTGAGTATGTGTTCAGCTCTATCTATTTTAAATGTGTGTGAGTGCTGTATTAGCGGAACGTCCGTGGCAGGGACCGGCTTTTAATCGCTGGACGAGGAGCCAGCACACAGAAGAAAAAGCGAACAAACGAACGAACGAACAAAAAAAAAGAGTCCAACATACATAACATTGCATATTGTCCAATACACATTCGTTGGACGCCCTAGCTTCCATACATCTCATACCCATACCCATCGACCCCATTCGTTCTCTGGACTATCTCAACTATCTTTCGGTGAAAGCCCCTGTTACAGCATTGCCACCCAGCCCCAGCACCAGCCACAGCCACTGCCCTTGCCCACTCTCACACTCTGATCATTGCTTCTCGACTTTTGCGTGCTTAAAGCTGAATTTTGCCCTTGATTAAAACTCGCTTTGTCTGGCATTTAATACAAGTATCTGAATCTCGATTCTTGAATCAAGATGCATTGAAAAAGCATGGCGGAGGTCCCTAATCGAGAACATAAATAAAAAGTTGATGTGAAACTGTCTAATAAAATGATAAATAAAATAAATAAATTTACATACATATGTATCGTTCGTAATAATTGGATCAGCTTTGTTCAACATTTTAATCGATCTGCATCGATAAGCCAATCGACTTTACTGATTTTCGTAGCCAGCAGTTTTGTGTCCAGCTTAAATTTTTACTTTTATAAATTTCCTTTACTTCTTATCTATCACTCTCTTTCTCTCTCTCTCTGTCTATTTTTCCAGACTCTAGCTGTCCTTTGGCTTATCCTTATGCTGTCTACTGGTGTTTTTTTGTTTCATTTTAGTTCACTATGTGTGAAATAGTATCTGTGTCGTACGAGCATGTCTGTGTCTGCAGCTGCAATTCTGTTGTTGGTGGATGGTCAACCTGACATGTGGGCCACAGGCACGAATACGCTGATTGTTGTTGCTGCTGCTTCAGGCCCTAATGCACAAAACCCAAACCAGAGACATTAAACAGCAACAGCCACAACCGGATAAACTCATACTGGAGAGAGAACTGGTTAGAAAGAGCTAAAATCACATGTAGATCCAATAAGAGGCGAGAATTTCCACATCCGAAGAAAACTGATGTGGCATAAGAAGCTACATTTGTACATACATACATAAGTATATATGTATGCATGTATAAGCCGTTCTTGTGTGCCTGCCCACCCCCGTCCACCGAATGATCAAGGAGCGATTGCAGTTTTTCACGACCAAAGCCAAAAGATGGCCGGAGGAGGTCAGGAGTCAGAAGTCAGACCAAAGGAGAGGCTTTTTGTCGACAGGAGACTGAAATCGAATGCGTTTGCTGATGGGTTATGTTTTGGGGCGACACTGATGTGATTGTTCGCTCCATCTATAGCCGGTTTTACTCTCTCCCACCCAAGCGCAAGCTCCCTCTGTCTTACCTTTCTTTCTGTGTGTCTGTTTAGTAGTGTGTGAACAATGTGCGCCGCAGCCAAACAAATTAACAACACTTGCCGAACGTTGAAGACTTGGTGGGGGTCTTCTGCACACACTCACGTACATAGACACATATACACATGCTCGTGTAAAGAGGGGAACAGGAAGAGGACAGTCAGAAAGCGAGAGAGAGAGAGAGAGAGAAAGAAAGAGGGAGCTACAAAAATTGTTAGAAATTGGAACAATGACCGCCAAGTGCTGCCAATGCGGTCTCTCTCTTCCATCATCACACTCCTTCACACAAGCCATCCAACACCCGTGCCGATGTTCATTCACACATTTTTGTATTTTTTTTACTTACTTACTTCGTTTTGGTTTTTTTTTGTTGGTTTGTGGATATTTAAAAACTTAAATTTCACGGCTCTCGTATTACAAAACCTTTTTTACTGGTGTGCATTTTCTTTCTGTGTTTTTTTTTTGGCATTTGGCACATTTTTTGTACATTTTTCAGGTGTTCATCTGGTTGAAATGTTACGAAGAGATTTAAAGGTTGGAACAGAAGATGCGAACATTTACAGAAATTAATGGAATGGAATCAATGGAAATAAAATATGCATCTGTAATCTTTTACATAAAAGCTAAGGAATATTAATTTGCATGAAGAAGTTTTAAAGTTTTTATGTTATGATAAATAATATTTTCTTTAAGTTAAAACTAAATTTTCAATATTTTTCGCACAAGAAAAGCCCTAATTATTCAATTAATTGTAATTAAAAACAAACATTTCTGGTCGAATAAATATAATCAATTAAATGGGAAGGGAAGGCACACATGTGAATGCACATTGTTTTATACTTGATTGAAAACGAATTAAGTATGTATAATGTCATATAATTTTGTCGTTCTGTGGCAATGCAATGATTTGGCATTCACACCAAACTTGATTGAATTAGGAAACCTACTAATTAATTGTAGGCAAAACAAAAAAAACGCAATCGTTGTTGAAAAATAAATGATTAAGTTAAATTTTTATAATATAATTAGATTTCTATAAAAACGATATTAATTATGAAGGGTCATATATCAGCCTAAGAACTTAAATTTGTATATGATTAAGGAAAAAGTAAGTATACATATATGCGGACTGTGTTTGCTCAATTCCAACATATTTAATTTTAATTTGATTTGCCATTTGAAAGGAAAATGATTTATTAAATACATGTGTGCTGTGTGCTGGTACTTTTTCACTATAATTTTAGCCAGTGTTTCTTTTGCCTTCTGTTGATTGCTATTGTAGTTTAATTAAAATGTTTATTGTTTTTATTTGTAGCATGTTTTAATAAAATTGTAGCGAATTATTAAAAAAAAAAATGGATGTACATAACGAAATCATGTTCGATTTTTATCTGCTGAGATTTAACTGTCAGTGTGAAATTATAATAATAGATTATATTTGTTGCACGGATGGGACTCCCACTGGGCTCCCACTTGGCATACAGTACCTATCTAGTTAAAGGTCATATATCTATGTACCTATGGAGGAACCTGACGTCAATCGGATTTTCGCCTAGGGACAAAGTTGTACATAGCTTTATATAAATTGTGCGTTTCTATTCCATTCATTTAATTGCATATACATAAATCCATCCAGTTTTATTTTTTACTGCATTAGTCTGGTATTCAATATATAGTTATAGTATATGCATGTACATATGTATATATTATTAACTGAAACTGAACTCTCTATTGCTTTGTGCCACTGGCCGCTCCCGGAATCGCTGAAAATTTTGGATTTTGCGGTTGCCCGAGTTGATTGTTCGTTAATTGGTTTCAATGCCTTGCAACCGCATTTGGGCTACGTTTCCATTTTCCAGGTACCCACCGCTCGTTCCGGTTCGTCTCGGCCACATCCTGCCAGTCTACTCCTCTCCTGATGCCTACCCCTCTCACAGAACTGGTAAATTTATTGCACTTGAAGTGCTCTGTCTGCTGTCTGCTCTGTCTGCTGTCTGCTCTGCCTGCTCTGTCTGCTGTCTGCTATGTCTGCTGTCTGCTCTGTCTGCTGTCTGCTCTGTCTGCTGTCTGCTCTGTCTGCTGTCTGCTCTGTCTGCTGTCTGCTCTGTCTGCTGTCTGCTCTGTCTGCTGTCTGCTCTGTCTGCTGTCTGCTCTGTCTGCTCTGTCTGCTGTCTGCTCTGTCTGCTGTCTGCTCTGTCTGCTGTCTGCTCTGTCTGCTGTCTGCTCTGTCTGCTGTCTGCTCTGTCTGCTCTGTCTGCTGTCTGCTCTGTCTGCTGTCTGCTCTGTCTGCTGTCTGCTCTGTCTGCTGTCTGCTCTGTCTGCTGTCTGCTCTGTCTGCTGTCTGCTCTGTCTGCTGTCTGCTCTGTCTGCTGTCTGCTCTGTCTGCTGTCTGCTCTGTCTGCTGTCTGCTCTGTCTGCTGTTGCTGTCTGCTCTGTCTGCTCTGTTCTGTCTGTCTGTCTGCTCTGTCTGCTGTCTGCTCTTTCTGCTGTCTGCTCTGTGCTGTCTGTCTGTCTGTCTGGTGTCTGCTCTGTCTGCTGTCTGCTCTGTCTGCTGTCTGTCGTCTGTTCTGTCTGCTGTCTGCTCTGTCTGCTCTGTCTGCTCTGTCTGCTGTCTGCTCTGTCTGCTGTCTGCTCTGTCTGCTGTCTGCTCTGTCTGCTGTCTGCTCTGTCTGCTGTCTGCTCTGTCTGCTGTCTGCTCTGTCTGCTGTCTGCTCTGTCTGCTGTCTGCTCTGTCTGCTGTCTGCTCTGTCTGCTCTGTCTGCTGTCTGCTGTCTGCTGTCTGCTGTCTGCTCTGTCTGCTGTCTGCTCTGTCTGCTGTCTGCTCTGTCTGCTGTCTGCTCTGTCTGCTGTCTGCTCTGTCTGCTGTCTGCTCTGTCTGCTGTCTGCTCTGTCTGCTGTCTGCTGTCTGCTCTGTCTGCTGTCTGCTCTGTCTGCTGTCTGCTCTGTCTGCTGTCTGCTCTGTCTGCTGTCTGCTCTGTCTGCTGTCTGCTCTGTCTGCTGTCTGCTGTCTGCTCTGTCTGCTCTGTCTGCTGTCTGCTCTGTCTGCTGTCTGCTCTGTCTGCTGTCTGCTCTGTCTGCTGTCTGCTCTGTCTGCTGTCTGCTCTGTCTGCTGTCTGCTCTGTCTGCTGTCTGCTCTGTCTGCTGTCTGCTCTGTCTGCTGTCTGCTGTCTGCTCTGTCTGCTGTCTGCTCTGTCTGCTGTCTGCTCTGTCTGCTGTCTGCTCTGTCTGCTGTCTGCTCTGTCTGTCTGTCTGCTGTCTGCTCTGTCTGCTGTCTGCTGTCTGCTCTGTCTGCTGTCTGCTCTGTCTGCTGTCTGCTCTGTCTGCTGTCTGCTCTGTCTGCTGTCTGCTCTGTCTGCTCTGTCTGCTGTCTGCTCTGTCTGCTGTCTGCTCTGTCTGCTGTCTGTCTGTCTCTGTCTGTCTGTTGCTGTCTGCTCTGTCTGTCTGTCTGTCTGTCTGTCTCTGTCTGTCTGCTCTGTCTGTCTGCTGTCTGCTCTGTCTGCTGTCTGCTCTGTCTGCTGTCTGCTCTGTCTGCTGTCTGCTCTGTCTGCTGTCTGCTCTGTCTGCTCTGTCTGCTGTCTGCCCTGTCTGCTGTCTGCTCTGTCTGCTGTCTGCTCTGTCTGCTGTCTGCTCTGTCTGCTGTCTGCTCTGTCTGCTGTCTGCTCTGTCTGCTGTCTGCTCTGTCTGCTGTCTGCTCTGTCTGCTGTCTGCTCTGTCTGCTGTCTGCTATGTCTGCTGTCTGCTCTATCTGCTGTCTGCTCTGTCTGCCCTGTCTGCCCTGTCTGCTCTGACTGCTGTCTGCTCTGTCTGCCCTGTCTGCCCTGTCTGCTCTGTCTGCTCTGTCTGTCCTGTCTGCCTACATATTTTATTGCGCGAATGGGAGATGGCAGTGTGTCCCGACGACTAATAAAGAATTCTCGTTGACTAGCCTTAACGTGATTTGATTCTCTATTTATGTGTATGAATATATTAGAGCTGTATAGAGCTCCAACTTTTGTATGTACAAGTGTAATTCTAATTTCGCGAAATTCCTTTTGTCATCAGTTCACGATGTCATCTCTAGAACCTGTACTCTTTCTCTGCCTTTTCCTTCGCTTACCACTCCACCAAGAAGAACCAAATAAATTAAGCATTTTCGCATAATTTATTTAATGCTCTTTGAACGCTTTCGGAGGCAAAGTTTCTTAAGCCTCGCATAAGATTTCATCGAGTGAGAGGGACAGAGAGATTGAGCCGGAGAGAGCGCGTGAAAAAGCTGTCTCGAAGTGATTATTATATGGTTATTTTCGCTTATTGTTGCCATTCCCATTGCCATTGCTATTGCGGGTAGACGAGTACGAGTACGAGTTACGGCGCATCGGACAGAGAGACAGACGGTCGAGTCGTTGACTTTGTCCAATTGAGCACAATGAGTTTGTTAATTGAAATGAAGCTTAAGAGACCCGACCCCCAACATTAACTCCATCCCCATCTGCGTCACCCCACAATTATGTTGATTATTGGCATTTAATATTAAAAACAATTTTCATTATTTGATATTGTTGTTAATATTAAAACGTTTTCTGTTGCGATGGAAACAGGCTTTTTTGGCCTTTGAGTGGGCCAAATATTTGTGTGTGCGTTAACGACAACAGCAACATTGACTACATGAAATTGCAATTAAAAGCAAAAACCCAAAGGCATTTTATGCATGAAACACATCCAGGCACAAAGGTTGCCGAGGGTATCGAGTCGCGGATAGTTAGTACAAATTTACAAACATTACAGCACATACCACTATGCCTCATGTAAATACCTTGGTTTCCATTAATACACTTAAAGAGCCCAACGTCTATGATACCATTAAGAATTCATGTAAATAGTTTCACTACCTGTTTGACGATGACCGAATGAGGCTCACTAAAGCTTGTTCGCTCCAAGATCGGAGCAAGTTCAATTTAAACTTAACGTGAATGAAGGGTCTATGTAAAAATAAGACAGAACAAATCTACAAGCCGTTCTATAAATTAGACTAAAGCTTCTTTTGTCACCGAATGTTTTAGAAGTCCAATGAACTTTCTTTGGACGCCACTCTACTTTTACAACCGTACTCAGGCAGTACATTTTTAAACTTATGATTTATGTAGAATTAAAAAAAATTAAATTAAATATTCATAATAGCTTGACTTGTCAAAAGGTGCTAAGAATTATCTATCAGATGTACCCTTCGCACGACTACGACTGTTTAATCTCTACCCCATCACCCCCAATCGTCCCTTACCAAGCCGCAACCGCCAAACTTTCAATTTCCGAACTAAGAAAATGGAAAACCTTAAAGTCAATTGCACAGCAGATGCTCAGCTGCCCTCTTACTCACCCTTCCAGCACTTTTCCGCATTTACCTTTATAACTTACTCACTCTTTCTCTGTCTCTGTCTTTGTGTCTCTCCCTCTCCGTCTTTCGGCAAGTACACCTCTAGAGGCACGAAAAACATGTGAAAATTGACAAAATAGACGACATTCGAATGTTTACACAGAAAGGAAACGGACAGTTGATACTGGGAATCAAAAGAGCAACGGGAAGACAGTGAACACTACTCAACATTTTGGCTCATATCATTTTGCTTTGCCTTTTCTTTTTTTGTTGGTTGTAATCAAATAATTATTTGCATATTTATTTGCTGATGAGGGGCCATGACAGCATTTTCACATTTTTATTGTCACAGCAATCAAATGAATTAGTCAATTATTTTAAAAACAAAAGAACGAGTCAAAATGTAAGCTCAAAATACGAGTATAATTAAAAACATTTTTATGACCAGAAAAGTTTAGCTGCGGCAAATTAATTTGATTTTATGGGGCTAAGCAGAACAAACGAACTTGTACGACGGATAAATGAGGTTTTGTTTCATTCAAATTTATACTATGATTTTTATTCAAGCACTTCCTTGCTCGAGTAAACTGGATTAAGAAGCAGGGGAATGATCAGGACTGAGCTAATCCGTCGATGGTGAACTCCAAAAAGCCCGCAATCACAGATACAATCCAAACACCGTCCATTTTTTGGCTGAAGTACAGCTTTGCATGTATGTATGTGTGTACATACACATATAATTGCTGGGTGGGATAGGAATACGTAGAAGATCTTTCCTAATTTCTGAGGAGCAATATCCATAAGTTTTTGCTAGGCTAGGGAATATTTTTATGGCATTTAGCTGGTTCAAGCGAGACCTCTTATAAAGACAAAAAAAATCGTTTGTAAAATTGGATTGCAATTAAAAGTCTCCCCCGTTTGAGCTGGTTCGTTTCCAGCACCCTACATCCTTATTACCATTCCCAACCACTACCTCAACCATTGATACTCAATCAATCTTCGATTAAGGAACAAAGCTAATGAAGTTTGATTCCTTTTTGTGTTAACTTCAATTCATCCTTTTTTCTCTCTCCATCACACGCAAACCCACACACAAGCACACAAACGCACGTCAGAGAGCCATAGAGAGAGAGAGAGAGAGAATGAGAGGGGTAGAGTCTGACAGTCAGACATCTTTGATTTTAATTGCATTTCCATTCTGTCCTCGATTCAATCGTCACTGACATTCGACTTCGATACTCGATGCTCGTAATTCAATTGTCCAAGTTCAGTCAAGGCCCCCCTCCACGCCAGCATACCCCATGCAACCCCAACCTCAACCCAAACCCCAACCCCAACCCCACTGTATCGCCCCTTCCCATCGTTAGGTGAAAGAGAGACAGAGGGCCAGTCGAGTTTGTCGAAAATGTTGATTCAATTATTCAAGGTGACGACGACGTATCTCAAATAACTGAGTTTCGCTTTTATCAATTTGCTCCGTTCATTTTTTGTTGCCCATTTACAATTTGATTACGTCAACTTGGCGGCGTCCGCGTCCGCGTCCTCTCCCGCCCCCGACCCACCTGCTGCTGCTAATAGCAGCAATTCCCCCTCGAAAGTGCAACATTGTAAAGTGCATTTCAGAATTGAGTGACACGTAACATTGACAATTGAGGAGCAACAACAAAATGTTGCATGCAAATTGTTGACAAATCAACAAAAGCACAAGGAAAGAAAAAAGAGCAAAGAGGCCTCAAAAAAACATAGAAAATTGATTTCAAGTTGAAATTATTTATATTGGTGTTCAAAAATAAACACAGATATTGTAATTCAAGAACAATATTCTATGCCCGCTCATTTCTGGAACAGAAAACTAATTCGTAAATTTATGTAAGAAACACATTATATTATTAATTTATGACCCTCGGGTGTGACTGGATAAAGAAACACAAACTTCAAATTTACTTATCCAGAAGTGGATCCAAAATACTATTCCTATGGCAGCTATGTAAATATGTACATTGTACATATAGTAATATACTCTACATACAGAGCAGATTCTGTGCACAGTTTCAGTCCATATCGAATCGGCTGCTTATGATGGTCAGACACAAATGAATTTTATTTGCTCGGTGCTTGGTAAACCTCTGGTCGAAATCAAAACAAACTTTTCCTATAAATAGAGCAAAACAAAAATAACAAAAGCGAAAACAAAAACTAAAACAAACAGCAACAGCAGATAATGTCAATTATTATTAACACAAAAAGCGCACGCACTTGATCACCCATTCCGCCAGTCCGGCACCAGTCCGCCCGTCATCCAGCAATCCCACCACTCTGGTCCAGGCCAGTCCAACCTCTTTGGTCATGCATGAGCAATTTTCGTGGTCAATGGCGCTGAACAACCTTTCCCACAATCCCGCAATCCCACTTCCTCTCCAACTGCCCCCCAGCGCCACCTGTCCACTGGCTAAATGACAACTATTCGCGGGCTCTGCAGGGGCAGTCTATGGCGATACAATTGGCCACAATCGGTGACCGGCACCAGGTAGCACAAACAGCAACAACAGAAAATAGCTGAAAATGAAAAATACGTTCGGGATTCAGGTGTCGAAGATTCAAATACCCTAAATTGGAACGATTCGATTATAGCAGCTCGTATTTACGAGTACATGTATCTTTCAGCACACACCTGCTCGTACATACATATGTAAATGGACGTGTACATATGTATAAACTAAATATTGTATTTGGCATGGAGGCCAATACGAAATTTAATTTTTTCATTTTAGAATTTATTTTTTATAAAATGATGCAAGCAAGGCGGTGGAAAATTTGAGCAAATATGTGCCACTTTTGTTTTGATTGGAATGGTTCCAGTCATCGGAAACTGCGATTAAATCGTGATAATAACTGAACCAGACCAGACCGGTCGATCTTGTTAGCATCGCCAAGATCCTTTTAGCAGGAGATTCTTCATGTTAAGCACAGACTGAAGCTAGCGTTTGCTTACAAGCGACTCGAAATATCCCATGAATAGACCACACACGTCAGACAGTAGTCTTATCGGAAACTGAGGTAACTGAGAATATTTTGTGAGCTTTCCTCCCCTCTATCTAGTTCGCTCCTCCGTTCCCCTTTTGCTCATCACTTTGCTTCATCATTTTTGTTGTTTAAATAGCTGAAAATTGGCAGCAATTAAATGCAGCTGAATGGCACGCCCATGTTTTAGCCGCTTATAATGGGGGGGTTGGAGTGGCGGAGACGGTAGGGGTGTGCGTGTGTATGTGTGTGTTAGTTAGTTCAACTTTTGGGGCTAATTAATGGGCATATTGGCATGTAGCCAACAATATGCGAAATCTACATGGCTACATGGCAAGCTCTTTAACAAACTGGCCGCAATCAAATCTCGTCCACCTGCTTGCCCCTCCTCTCATACATACATTCCTGCAAAAGTTTGTTCCCCTCTTCACACGAAATGGATTTGGTATATGCTGAATTTTCGGTTGGGTAACAAAGTGCAGGGGGCTCCCCCACTGATAGAGGATGGTTTTCATTTAGTTTGATGTTGGATTTTAATTTAAATGTTAGCCAACAAATTGGTAAAACGCTCATAAGCAAATAAGACGCAAAGAAGATTTACATTTCCTTGAACTCTTGGCCTGTCAGAGACTGCCAGACAGCCGGCCTTCCGAGCTCCTTTGATGAATTATTAACTAAGCAATTGGGAAAAAAAACGCAATTTAATTGTGAATAGGGGAAATAAATTGAATCCGCCTTAAACAAAACCCTCATCGCATCGACAGCTCAATGCGGCCTCAATCAAATCAAAGATTTATGATCCCCCAAGAAAAAGCAATTCTAGGCAAAACAATGAATATCAATTAGAGAGGGGGGACTGTGCCTATGCTGCAAGAGGCGGGACCGAGTAGAGGGAGAACCTGCAGTTTGATTAGATCAGAGGAAAAGTAAAATGAATAAATTTTGTTTGCTGCTTGTGCTGGAGCTAATTGACGTAAATTAATAAGCAGCCCCCTACAAAGAGCGGAAAAAAACAGAAAAAAGTCCCTATCTAATATTAATGAAAGTCACATTCAGAGCCCAAGAAAGGTCAAAGGGGCATCGTCATCCCATTCTCATGGAGTGTCGCTACCTATAGAGAGCCCCCCCGCCTGGTTCAAGTTCCATCAATGTCATTTTCTTCAGCGATATTCCAGAGTGTGCAAAGTTAGGGAAAACCAAGGAATTAATATTAAAAAATGTAAATCGTTGGAATACTCATCCTCCGCCGCATGAACTAGCTTAAATTTAATTTTATTTTCACATTTTTAAAGAATTTTTAATTTTTAATTTGTTTCTTTCTTTGTTGATTCCTCCCCATTTTTATTTTTCTTATTTTTTATTTATATATTCTGTTTTGCCATTTTTCTCCTCTCTGTGGGCTGTCGGAATCATTAAGTCAGCTTTGTTACGCCTCAATGTCCCCCACGCAGCTCCTCCCACACCTTCCTCCGGGCCACCCAAAACACCCCTAAATTTGAATTAAAGTTAAAATTAAAACAAAAGCAAGCTGCAGAACAGCAAACGCAGGCACAAAATAAAACAAAAAATTAAATAAAAACGAAAACTGTGACAGCAATTAAAGTGGGCGATGACTGTGGAGGGGGTGCTTTCCTTTGAAATCTCTACGCTGCTTAGTGGGGGGCGGAACAGAAGAGCCTTACGGGTGGGGTAAAGGGGGACTCGCTCTGTAGCACCACAAAAAAAATATGGAAAAAATTGCTAGAGCTACGCGACTATTAGATCCACTCCGCTCGAGAAAATTCGTTGCAATTGCTTCAAATGGATTACTTTTTAATTGGAATACTCTTAAGTAAAAAGTTCAAGGCATTAGAAAGTAACTCTATTTAAATTATCGTTTAAATCATTCGCTTCTGAATCGGTCAGATTCTGATTGTTTTCAAATTTAAAAACTCACATACTTATTATGTTCATGTTGGCTAAACAATAACTTTTTCTCAATTTCTTCACGTAATCCATTAAAATGTATTTAAGCTTGCGTTTTTTCAGATCTTTGAATCTTTACCTCTCCACAAACTCATTTAAATTCTATTTCCATTCCAATGTCCGACGATCTTATGAACCAAATCTAGTCCCATAATCCCCTATGCTCTAGCAGTATCACAACTTTTGTATACCATAAAAAATGCATTTATTTGCTTATGCGAAACACGAAGAAATCTTTTAGTAACTCCACAACCCATCCACTTATTCGCCCATCCCCCACCAAACATTTACTTCTTAAGCATGAAAAATTAAGCAAAAAAACACAAGAAAGAAGATAAAATGAAGCAGTAAAAGAGAAGAGGGGCAGAAAAGAAACTCATAATTGCACGCTAAACGCCATTTGAGTGGACACTTTCCTTCGTGAAAAACAACATCAGCAACAGCGTCAAAGGGGAGAGGGGTCGGCTGGCGGGTGTGGCCAGAAATGTGCAGCACGGAATCTTAATGAGTGGGTGGCAGGAGCAGGAGCAGGTGCAGGCGTTAGTCGTCAGTCGTCAGGAGGGAGCGTTCAGACAAACCAAAATCCCAGCCAAAGGTGGGCACAAAAAAATAGTGATCGCACCATTCCGACCATGGGACTAGCAGGGAGTTCTAGTCGTATCTTATCGGACTTGAACGGGGTTGGGAGCTATGGCAATGACAGTAAGTGATTCCACTGGACACCATACAACTCTACTAAATATTTCACTATTTTTCTCTCTTTTCTTCTAGAGACACAGTTCGAGTATATACCCCTCCATTACTCATTCGTAATAGGTATAAAACGTAACTGGACCAGCTGCAGTGACCGTCATAAAGGTTAAGAAGGGGGTCAGGATGGGTCGTGTCGGTTCAGGCAGGAAGTAAAGAGAGAGAGAGTTGGGCCTGGGGCTGGGGTTGGGGTTGCGCTTTTTTGGCAGAAGGTGCTGGCATCGGGTGGAATGCGAGGCCAATTTAATTTATATACGCTAAAGATACTTGAGTGACTCAGGGATAGTCCACTGATAGCAATAAACGACAAGAAGAACTTGGGATTAAAACAAAAGCTCAGATGAAATACACAGTAGCAGATGCAATGAGGCAGGAGATGAACTGGCCTCACCTTGACTGCTATCATTGTGTAATCAATCATAGAAGTCCTCCGTTCTTTTCCAAAAAGAAACAAAAAAAACAACAACAAAAGGATTTAATCAAGGTTTGTGGATGGGGAGCTGAGCTCCCAAAGTCTGCCAAGTAATTAAAAACTTTTGTTATGCGACAAAAGAAAGGAAAACAATATCGGAAATGGTAGACGCAAACTAAGACGATACTTTATGAAATATTTTAATATTTAGTGGCAGATATTATAGACACATCTGCTCAAATAATACCTATTCTTAGATAAATGTTGTATCTTGAAGATGGTGCTGGGGGTACCTACAACATTTCATTGAATTGAAGATTTCAACACATCCAGAACTTGTCTTCTTGCCCAGCCATTTAGTTCCATAGGCGTTTGGCATTTTCGATTGGCATTTTGTAGGAAAATCTAGGATTGAGCAAGTCTCTAAGAAGGCTGGGAGCCTTGGAGCCCCACAGCGGGAGCATCGATAGCAGCCGGTCAAGAGTCGGCCGAGAGAGCAGACGCTTGTTAATGGCTTTGGCATATATATGTAGCATCAGCCTTCTTCCGCACCCTCCCCCTTCCCGCCATCAGTGGCAGTCTGCAAACCGGAAAACTCAACAAGCTGAATTACCACAAAGACCTCACACATACATATTAACATATGGCTATGTGTTTACCTGCTTGTTGCTCTCGTGCAACTGGCATGAATGAAGTCCAAGTAGGAGCTGAAGCTGAAGCTGAAGCAAAGGCCAAAGCAGCTAATGGTCATAGCCAAGCTTTAACTGAGCCCCCAACTGGTTCTGTCATCATCATAATCATCATCGAATCTCTTTCTGTTACACTGCGATCAGTGTTCTTTTCTGAAAAATATGCTTCCATTGGTATATTCTGAGTATTCCTAAAGAGCCAAAGCGGACAACTTTCAGAACTTTCCATTTTTTTTTCTTCCTATAAACAAAAATTGAAGTCCTAGGAAGGTTCATGGCTTCACTCCAGCTTGGATATAATTATTAAAAATATGTTCCAATAGGTTTCAGGTTCTCAGTTTAATTTCAAAAGAATCCCGTTGAATATTTGATAGTGTGAGCGGCTTGAACTAACTGAACTAAACTGCATTCAGTTTAAATATGTCACACACACACACACACTGCTCCACAGCCATATCGGGACACAGAGACGGAGAAACTAGAAGAGACTCTCTCCGCGGCAGCTACGTGAAATTTGCAATGCAAAGTCGCATTTCTACTCGCACGCACTTCCACGGGGTATAACGATTCTGACGAGATGTTTGCATTTGCACCGCACAAAAGGAATCGAGCATCGAGAGCTAAACGTTTCGAAGTGGTTTATATTCTCACAAGACTTAAATAGATATTATCTGTAGGCACGTTCGGAAAGGGAATCCACAGCTTCGTCGGTAGATAGACTCACATTTTTGTTCATCGCTTTACGGGCTTTTATTTTATTTTTTCAGGTTTTACCGGAAGGCGAAAATGCCGCCGCTAGATGTCGCCACTCATTCCTGCCTGCGCCTCTCTGTATCACATCCCACTGCGTGTGTCGAGTGAGTGTTGACTTTTATGGTCATTGACTTCTCTGTCTCCCTCGCTCACTCTCTGGTGGTATTTGTGACTGTGACACATAAAAACATTGCAGGCCTGCTGCACACACACATGCACCGACCCCCTCCTGCAGCCAGGCCCCTGAACCAGCCAGACCTTCTGCAGTCCCACCTGCATTATACAAGAGTTAATCAAGGAACTCCCGTGCTGCACCACTTATTCAATAATGCAGTTTCAAGTCCTTTTCGAATTTTTGAACATTATTTCCTGTTAACTGAACTCAAAATAAAAATATTACCCTGCAAAAATCACAAATCCTTGAGTTTTCGCTTATGCCTGCCACTTTGTGCCACTTTTGTCACGTGCTGTCCGCTTGGCCCCATCAATCGCTAGCACCGATAAGCCATTGGCGACCTAGACTGCGGGGTAATTTCTATTGGACTCGTATGCAAATTTAAATTGTGCTCAACTATTTTCTTTTCATTTCATTTTTTTTACCATTAAGAGAATTACGGGAGTAGACGGTTGAGTGCTGGGAGCTGGGTGCTGGCCTGTCCAGATGAAGTGCAAAAATAACGTTAAATTTTTAAATTCTCGCATTTATTGCAGAGCATTGGTGATTCAAATTCATTTATGCAATCCAAAAAGGGAGCGTCCGGAAGAGTGTCCGGTGTTGCAAATAAAAAAATTAATCACAAAAAATCACGACCCAAATGGTTTTTCCTTTACTCTCCAGCCCCATTCCCCCACTCACCCATTCCCCTCCCTTAAGGCGACAGTACACACGTGTTGATGCATATGTACATACACACATACATACAAGCGTATACACATGCATATGTATATGGTGGGAAATTTTTTGCACTTTTCATGCAGAAAATTGTGCCATTCAATTAATTTTGCTGCTGTTTGCCATACAGTCGTCCGTGCGGACAGTGCGTTTCGAATATGTCAGACCCTGAAAGGTGTTGACAACGAGTTTCAGTTTGTTTATTGTATCGATTAGGATCGATTAATCGATACATGTGCATAAATTGTTGCCTTACAGCAACCATACGCACTGTTTCAATACAAATGTATTTGTTTGTTCCAGCCATAAATTGATTACGGAACAAAATGAAAAATAATTTCATTGAAATATTCATGCACTGACGATGACGAGGAGGGATCCACAGGTGGATCCGCCCCAAACCTGCCGCTAATCAATTTTTCATCCATTCCATTTCTCTTTAATTCACGAGGCGCATAAAGAACTTTTCATTAGGCAGATACTCGTTTGTGCTGCGCGTACTCGCCGAGTATTCTCCGTTTTTCGGCAAATTAAATTCATTCCACTTTGTCTGGGTCCCAATTTAATAGTTGATTAAAAAAAAATAATAAACAACAGCGACATCGGCAGAACGAAAGAAATGAGTGAAAACTGCGGGCGCAATCAGAGGAAAAAATCGATTTAATCCCCCTTCAGGCCCAAGGGCTTTTTCCAAACTATTTGTTCAGTGTTCCCATCAGAGGCTTTCGCCTATAAACAAAAATAAATATAAAAATACAACAACAAAAACCCATACATAAAAGGGAATATTTTAAAACTTAATATTGTTTGGGGATATGGCGGAATAACGAATGACAGGCCTTGGCCCTGTCCCTGTCCCTGGCCCTGGCCGGACTCAATTGAGTTGCCATCAATTAAATGGGAAGCGAGTTTTAAACGTTCCTCTAGGATACGGGAATGGAATGTTGCATGCACCGCTATGCTGGATGCTGGATGCTGGACGCTGGTAAAAGATAGCGATAACAATGATAACAATAAACGAGCCGTAAAAACTATTTGCTTCTGAAGTGATAAATGATATATAAGAATTCTGATATTATTTTTGGAATATGTATCAGAAATTTATCATAGACTTCTGATGATTATTTTCATCAGCTTAAATCACTCAGTGTATATCCATTATGTCCACCTACGGGTGCGCAAAAAACTTTCCAATTGAAAACTGCATGTCAAAAGTCCCATCAAAATCTCATTATTGACATTGATGGCTTACAATCGCTGCCTCTCGTTTGATCGTTCGTTCCGTTCCGTTCCCTATTGTTTGTGTCATCATCATCATCATCGCTGTCGGTTACATAAATTTCCATTGTTGCTGTTGTTGCTGTTGCTGCTGGCTCTCTGTTGCCGCGCTGTGTGTAATTAATTATTCAAAAACAATTAACTTTACCAGCAGGCACACCCACACAGAAGCTCATACCCTGTACACGCGCACGCGGACATCGAGGACAGGAATTAGAAAGCACAGTTAGAATGCATAAAATATGCGACAGATGTTCTATGTATGTATGTCGGTAGTACAGGTTTGCATGCATGCCCCAGAGTTTTCATATTATTCGAATATACATATGCACACATATGTACATATGTATGTTTATAGATACAGCATATCCACCCCCCACCCACCCACAGCCCTTCTAAGCCACACAACCTAACCACCACTCCCTCAACCCTTTGCAGGCACCCCCGATGTATTTGGTGGATGGGGACAAAATAAAGTTTTCAAAATGTATCAACATTTTGTGTTTAAATTTCAATTACAAATTTTTCAAGCTTAATGTGCCAGTTATGTTTAAGTTGAACTTTGAAATTTTCTGATCTACATACATATGTATATTTTAGAGCTTTGCCAGCTACTGCCCCTTTAATTTGTAAGCCAAAATAAGCATTAAAGCAAATATTATAAAGAACTAACTTTACAAGATGAATCACTTACATTACTCCTTCAAGACCCGTTTTGGATATGTCCTAATTCCTGCAAAAATCTTGTATCCTTCGTACCCCTCAGAACCCCCTATCTTTGACAATTCAACTTACAACAACGATTTATTTATTTATCAAACATGCTTGTTGCGTCTGCGGTGGGAGATGACAATCGTAATGCGATTCCAGGCATTTCATTTATTTATTATTACAAAGTTGTACGTGATCTGTCATTGAGCTTAGGACACTGAGGAGTGGTGTGCCATGAATAGGAGAGGGGCAGCTGAATTAATTTGAAAAATACATGCATATACATATGTATATATGTACATATTTACATACATATGTACATATGTATGTATGTATACGCGTACCAGGGAGAGATTTTACCCGAGACTGATTTGCCTGTCAATTAAAGAAGAATTAATATTGCCAACAAATGTGGAAAATAATAGGAAATTGGAAAAAAAAAAAGAGGGAGACAAATTGAAATAATGGAAAAAACGTTTCATTTTCTATTTAAAATTGCATGGCTAAGCGGTTTATGTATGTTTGTAATCGAAATTTTAATACATATGCATCTGAAAACAAAGATTGGTTACTTTTCTTATTGGTTTCCTATTCTATAATTGAAATGCTATCGATCCAGCTGCGTATTTTATTTAAATTAAAGTTAGGAAACTACCAAATTCCAAAACGACTGCAGGTGCTCCTCCTCAAATGAAGCAAAAAAAATTTCCATTTAGATGCGCGACATATGGGTTGGGTTCGGTTCCACTTGCAATTGCAAATGTGGAATACAAAAAAACACACACACACAAAATCTGAAAAAATTAAGCGAATTCTGTGCAGCATTTCAGAAAAATCCCAATCTCTCAAAACAGACCAATAAATAAAAGTAACCTAATCTGCCGCCAAATAGCAATGGCAAATACGAATATGTACTACATGCAGTTTCCGTTTTGATAACTTGTAGGAATTCGTGTTTTGTGTTGTGAAATAGTAGCTACACACATACAAACATTCGATGGGTTTTATTTGTGTGCAGTACAATTAATGAATCGTCGTGAGTCATGAGGAGAATAAAGTAAGACGCGACGAAGGGTACAAGCTTATGGAAATTTACATCGCCAGGTACCTGTAATGCGAGCGTTTAGCAAGGAGCATTGATTATATTCTCAATGCAAGTACCCCAAGAGTCAGCAGTATTTATATTCTCATTTTCTGTCCAGAAATTCGAACTTTTCTGAAATTGCAAACACCTGAACAACAAAGTGGTTCTACTTTGTGAGAATCTACTGTTCCTCCAAAAAAAAAAAAAAAACATACCACGAAAATCCCGCCACTTAATATCTTCCCTGACCTGACCCCATCGAGATGGGGATGGGCATGGCCGGACCGAGACGCGGCCACCACGAAATAATACTGAATCTCTTAAGCTCTGATCTTCTGCAGGACACCATGTTTTTTTGTGAAACAGCTGATCAACGCCATAAAATGGATATTGCACCATAACGATCAGGAAATTAAACTTTCCATACATACAAATGTATGCATGTATGTATGCACGTGTGTGTATACCCCACACACAGCGCGCACCCACCCCACCCTTCAGCAGACAGACTCCAATCCAATCACTCTTTCCCTCTCGCACACGGTTTCCCCACACACTCTCTCACGATGGTGGTGCTGGTGCACATGCACCGCTTGTTGCTGGTGGCTGTGTTGTGTTGCTTGAAACGGTGATCGCCGGTGCCTGGCACCGAATGCTGTGCTGCATCACGAGAGGGAAATAAAGTAAAACGGAATGAAAGAAACAGCGACAGACAGCGACGACGAACACACAAAAGCCGCAATAAAGAAACAACAACAGCAAAAGATACGAGCAAAAATATTGTTTATGGAAACAACAACAAAGAGAGAAAATACCTGTGAGCGAGAGGAAGCGGGACAGCAGTAAATGGGACATGTGATCATCGGTGGAGGTGTAGACGGGAGGAGAAGAGACAACGACAAAACGACTGACCTATGATGATATTACCGGCTCCCGCTGCCTTACCCTCCCCCCCACCGAATATTCGCTAGCTGACCCCACTCCACACTCTAACAATTCCTCTCTCTCTCTCTCTCTCTTTCTCTTTAAAAATGGCGCTCTACCGAGTTGAGCGAAGCGAAACGCAAAACGTATAAGCTGAGAGAGAGAGAGAAGGATGGTGGCAAAACGAGTGAGCGAACCATCGTCAGCTCAGCAGCAAAAGCAGAGGCAGGGCAGCGACAGCGACAGCAAGAGCCACAGAGCCGGCCGGCTAGAAAAATAGCGCAGTCAAGCGCAAAGTCGACTGCAGCAGCGACAGCGACTGCATTTGGAGATTGCAGTTTGAACTGGTTTCACCTGACCGAAAAGCTCAGACCCAAAGAAGAAGAAACCGCTAAATCTAGCTGAAAATTGACTCAAACTTGAGATCACCATCGTGTGTTCTGGATGGGAAGAGGAGAGGTGGAATCTAAATTTTAGACATTTTGGGATTTTCCCCAGAAAGAAAGGTCTACCACGACTTAAAAAGTATTAGTAAGTTACTCCACTAAGCAAGTGGTGTTTGCTTAGTGGTTACTCCCAGTTTTCGTTTGCCGAATTTTCAAAGAGAACTCTTTTAAATGAATGAAATTAAATAGTTGAATTCTCTTCTCTCATTAATGGCGATACTTCGGCATTGTACAATCGTACAAGATTTAGATTTACTTTTATGTAACATCACGTCTCAAAAGAGCGTCATGTTTATACAAATCTACAAACCTACTTACATGTGTATGTACATATGTATGTATGTACATAAGTATAAAATAGATTGGTATTGGTATCCGTACCTTAAATATGGGTGGTATGCCCTTATTTGCCCTTAACTGAAGTTATGAAGTCTTGTTATGGAAAACAAGTTGTACTTGACTTTAGTTTGAGTTTCAGAAAAATTCGCATTCGGAAGGTTGGAGCTGTTCGGAGCCAGAGTTGGAGTTTTGTCCCAGGTTGTCCGATCAACAGGGCTCTCCTGTGACTCCATGTGTGTCCGTGGGGCAAAGTTTGGTTTTCCGAGTGGCTTTCGGGCTGGTCAAAGTATTAGCAAAGTTATTTGTCCGGAACGGGGCAAGCGACCGCAACAGCAGCAGCAGCTGCAGCAACAGCAGCAACAGCAGCAACAAAGGGGAACTGCAACACACACTGCAATTAACTTTGCGGTCACCAGCCACCCACTGGCAAACTGCCTTTGTCTGTGAATGTACTTATGTTAGTGAGTGTGACGAAGAACAACCGGCAGAAGTACGAGCAGAAGCAGTGGCTATAGCAGTGGCTTTGCTGCTGATGCTGCGGTTGCTGTTTCTGTTTCTGCTGCTGCTGCTGCTGCTGATGTTGCAGCCGTCGTCTGTGATTAAAGGCCACATGACAACAGCAACGAGCAGAAAACAAGAAGGAACAGCGGAATCGATGGCGGATCGACTAAGGAATGCTCTTTCTCCCAAAAATGTGTCTGCTTTTGGTTTATCTGGATCCGAAATCACTAATGGATAATGCATAATGTAATGCATAAATGGATATTTGTAAGTGGAACCAAAACAACAAACCATAATTTAATATAATATTTAATTTCATTATTTACCATTCTTTAATCTACAGTGTTTCTATATATCTTCCTGAATGTAGGGTATATTCCTGGGCATCAACTGCATTGCTTGGGCTTTGCATTGAATGGGTGTCGCTCTGCAACTAGCACATTCATAATCATGATGATGATGATAATAATACTCGTATATGATAATGATCATCGGGATGACGCTGATTCTGACTCCTTCAAACTGCTGCAGCTTGTAGCTGCATTCTCATCAACATCCAGCATTGCAGGCATCGTCATATTGAAACTGGAATTTGGATCCGGTTGCCGGTTGATATGACTCTCCTCCATCTCCATCTCCATGGCACATACCCCGTCCCGCCCCACCCCACCACTGGGTCACGCTTTGTCTGCTGCCTGTTGTCTGGTGCTGCTGCTGCTGCTTCGGTAGGCGGCGCTGCTGCAGGGGCTAAAATTTTGTTTGGGCCATGTTTATTAAATGCCATTAAAGCCATTTCTCTGGTTTTTGGCTTTTGCTCTTGCATTGTGGAGAGGGGTAAAGAGGAAACGTCTGTGTCTGTGTGTGTGTGTGGCCAAGTTGCATTGTCAGCTGCACAACAACAGCAACAAGAAAATTACTCCACTCAAATGTCAAAAGGTACAGTAGCAGAAACAAAAACCACAGGATGGGAAATGCACCTTTTGCTGACCGATGATCTAAATACCCTTCCGACACTCAGACATCCGATTTTGATGAAAAGCGGCTAAACCCTAAAGAAATACCTCAGAACCGAAGGCTCAGACTGATCAGATTTTCTATGGTTACTATTGCTATTGGCATCATGAAGAGTCCGCCGAAACTTCAATCCAGATACCCTTTGGAAGGGTACAAGCAACGGAGTCTCAGAGGCAGAGGCGCAATCAGCAAATTGCATTAAATGACTTTGTATTTGCAATTGCTGTTGCCCTTCGCTCACAGATTTATTCCCGGGAAAGAGACTCAACTAAGTCGGAGAAACAGAAAGAGAAAGAGAAGGTGCAACTGCAACATCGATTGTCCGTCATGTTCGTCAGTCAAATGTACCTATGTACTGAGTACATATGTACACAGCTCTTTGTGCTTGAAAATTCGACTTGAAGCCTAGAATATGGAAATGGATCTCCACACACAGCGACAAGGTGGCTCCCTAAAAGAGACAGGAATAGCCTGGCGTATAACGTACAGCGCATTTCATAAATTATGTATTCGCATTAGTTGGTGCTCACTGTAAAACCCAGTCAAACATTTATCAGGCGTTCCTTTCCATCTGCCTCTCCTCCACAGAACAGCCGCCTTATTTAAGCCCCCCTCCCATACCGACCGACTGGTCGGTCATATTTCATTTGCTTTAATAAGCAATTTGATCGCTTGTCTTGACATTTACTGTTTACTATTTTGTACAGTTTTTTTCTCTAGTCTGCTGCCCATGAAATTCTGCTGTCCTGACCCCCATCTCCATTGCCATCTCCGTCTCCACCTACATCCCTATCCCCGCTCCATCGTTTAGTGCCGCCTGCATGAGGGGCGCGAGCAACCGAGTGGGGTGTGCTGGGGGGGAAAACTGAAATCTGAAAATCTGTGGCGCACATTAAAACGTTTCACTTAATTAAAATCAACGGCAACAACTGCAGAATGACCGACCGACCGCCCCCATATACTCGTATTTATTCCTCCACATACACATACACATACAAATGCACGTACTTCTATGTACGCTATTAGTCTCTGCTGTATGTACATATGTACAAAAACAGCAATAACTATTGTACAAAAACTACAGTGGCCACTACTACAAACTACGTTCAACAAGAATAAGAAAGACATACATATGTACATATCTGGGAAAAGAGAGCGAGCGGGCGGGCGGGCGGTTGATCGGGCAAACTTCCAGCATTTTTACTTTGTGTGACTAACGACTTGAAATTGCGCTTATTAAGACTTCCTGATTCATAATTTCTGGCATCAGCAGCAGCCACAATAAATACAATACAATGTATGTATGCATGTATGCACATACATATGTAAATACATGTAAGACAGCGGGAAAGACTGTCCTATAATATGGGATCGACTAAAAAGCGACCCTTTTAGAGACTGTCCAATAATTCTGGTACCAAGAGATTGTCCAGTCCATTTTGTTATTAAATGGATCCCTATCGGTTTTGGATTCTTCTGTATATTTTGTAGTAACTTGTTTACACTTTTTATGTGTACCAAAAAAATTAAAAATCAATAACAACGAAGTTCCACAAGAGTATGTCTCGATATTATTTTCAAAATGCATTGACATATAATTTCGTTAAATTAATGTAAAACGCTCAAAATTCTAGAACAAGTCACAGGAAAATATTGCCTCAGGTTCCGCTGGAATTAGAGCTGGAATCGTTGGCTACGAGAACCATTAATGTTTTTGCCCTGCGCGAATGACTTGGTTTTAAAGGAATAATCTCCCGAAATCAACATTATCCCCAAATTTAGTTCTAATTAAGCGCTTTATGTTAAGCCGTTAGTTAAAATACAATTTTTTACATATTTTCCGTTCTTGCACTTTAAATGTTTTCGAATATTCCATGAGACGTCATGAGAATGACAACAGATACCCTCAGCTACCCTGGAACGAGCCCAGAGCGTACAAAACTCAAAGAGCACTTGGCGCACTTTTGCACCATCGACTTTTGCCGCGAAGAATTTGTGGCGCATGCGGCGAGGGATTTTCCTTTCTCTTTCACTATTGTTGTCTGTGTGTGAGTGTGTGTGTGTGTGTGAGGCTTTTGTTTCTGGTCTGCAACAATTGTTGTAATTTTATTAATTTTCTCCTCCCTCCCTCTTGAGCATAATCTCTGTCCCTCTGCCTTCGCTGCCTCTCTGCCAACTGCTTTCCTTAGTTTGTCTTCCTGGGGCCCTCACCCTCGCGCTCACCCCTTGCGTTGTTCATAATTTTTGTAGAAATTGAGCGAGGGGTTGGGAAATGTTGGTCATGCTGCGGGCAAGATTTTCAAGTGACATGAACAGTTACCGCCACTCACTCACACGCAGGCATTCCATTCCACGCCACGCAACTACCCTCCACCCCATTCCATTCCCCTATTGCCATGGCGGTAATGTGGGTGGGTGGTGTTAAATCGGGAGTCGCAGTCGTAGTCCCAGTCCCAGTCCCATTCGAAGGCTCAACAGAGAGACAAAGTTCGCTTTGTGAATTAATTTGGTGTCGTGAAGTGTTAATCAATATACTCGTGGTATGAAGGCGATGTGAGATTAAGGAAATGCAATTGACGCGCTGTTGGAGTTGGGGCACCATTAGCTGTGGGAGGGATGGGAAAAAGTCACAAAGTCTTCCTAATTTATAAATCAAACATTTCAAGCATAAATTGCTTGGGGACTTAGGGTTTGGGGTTTGGGAAGCCATTCCTCTAGCGGGGGATCAATGACACTTTTGCGGAGTCGAAGGATGGGAGTTACAAAACATAAAATGTGTAATATGTATGGTGAGAGTTTCGGACCCTGGTTGGGTTTCAAGTGCTTTCATGTATTTCTTGCACTTGCACTTCGTTATTTACAGCTATGTATATCTCATTTAGGTGGACTCACCTGGTGATCCATGACGTTGACGCGCCCCTTCGATCCGCGTGGCCGTTACCGGTGTCCCCAGGATCAGACTATCCAGATGGCTGAGGGCCACGAATGCCATTAGCAAGATGGCCAGGGTTGTCAACTGGGTTTGTTGGTGGCGGTGGTGCTGTTTGTGGTGTTGTTTTTGATCCCGATGCTGTGGATGGCTGCGGATCCTCGAGTGAGTGCTGTCCTCACTCTGTTCTTGTTGGGCTTGGTATATTTCGGTTGGTTCCGCCTCGGCGGTGCGTATGTCGCTCTCAAAGCCCTGGTGGCTCAGGGCCACCGCTAGGGGTTGGGGTCGCCAGCGGGAACGCACTTTTGGCTTGTTGGGCGGCTTGTGACCAAGCCCGAATCCAATGCCCACGGGCGTCGGATTCATTTTGGTTGGTATGTCGTTCACGCTCGCCGGTTTTTCTTCCCCTATCCGTCGGTTTATATCAATTTTGATTTCGATATTTTATATGTATGTGTTGGTTTGCCCGACACTCGTGTTCTCTCTTTCCTTCACTCCTTCTCGGGTATTTTTGTTATTGTCTGCTCTCTTTTTTTTTATTTGTATTACTTTATTGGTTGCTTTAATGAAATAAGCGAAAATTAACGCGTTTAATTTTTATAATTTATTCCTATAACTTATGCGTCGACATGGCTGGCATGGTAGGCACTTCAAAGAGCAATTAATTAAATTGAATTCCTCTCCTCTCTGCTGCCTCAGTCACTTGTCTGCTGTACGCTGTCCCTACACCCCCGTCGCGGTGGTTCTGCTCTTCTGCCCTTTTGCCTGTTTTGCCACCTTGCAGATGAACTTTTTTGCTTATGAAAGATAATTTATAGCTGTCTCGCTCGCACCCACCATCTACCTCGCTCTTGAATCTTTTTTAACACTTTTTTACAATAATTGAAAACCTTTTTTTCCTTCGCCGTCTTTAAACTTTTTCTCTTCTCTTCTCATCGCATTTACTTCCTTTTTGTTATTTGTATTTGTATTTTTTGTTGTGATATTTCAGACACTTGAAAAACAAAAATTAATATTGTTCCAGGGTGATGGAATTCTCGGAAATTCCGTTTTCTTGTTGTTGCTGCTATCCCTTGCGTTTGTTAAGAAAATTGCATATCCTGTGGAGTTTTCACTTTGCTTTTCACTGGAGCTCTACAAAGAAATAGCGAGAAAAGAAAGTGCAAATTTTAGTAAAGAAAATGTGGGTAAAAACAGTATTTAAATATTTAAGACAAATATATAATGCTTTGGGAACTAATTATTGTACAAGAACTAAGATGAACTTCACAAATATAAAATCTGTGCATGAATTATTCCGATTACGTTCGTTTATGGTCGATGGTTATCTACCACTGGATGGATATGATTTGTCCATCACTCTCTTCCATTGTCAAACACTGGGGATCTATGTCGTGCTTTTCTCCCACTCTTCAACTGTACATGCATACAAACATCCCCAATTGAGCGCCAAAATAACTATTAATTCAATTTGTTGTAACAAAAGGAGCCGCTAAGCATCAGATAAAATTACCGAATCGAAAACGAAAGTAGAGAATGATGATGTAGGCGAAGCAGACGACCAGAGTCACGGAAAAAGAAAAAATAGAACATTAAACAGATTACATTAAATTAAAGCACAAATGAATTGCACAACGAAGCGAAAGCGAAAATATGAGAGAAGAGAGAAGAGAGAGAGCAAAAAGTGGAAGAAAAAATAAATAAAAAGTTAAGTATTAAAAAATGAGCCACAATCAAATACAACGGCAACCGAAGATCATAATAAGCGGGGGAGGGTGTGACGGTGACTGGTGGCTGTGGGAGGCTGTGGTCTCTCGGGGGGTTTGCTTGGGGGAGGTGATGCAGGGACAGAGATGCCTCCACATACAAGTGAAAAATAGTATCAGCTCCAGGCATGGCAAATGAGGCCTGGGGTGGCAGCAGGCAAGACGCAATGACAATGAGCAGTGAAGGGTGAACGAGGAGCAGGCCCGCGTGTGAGAGTGGAGTGTGGTTAGGTCAGGTCAGGCCGGGGTAGGTGGGCCCAGCGAAGATGGCAACGAGTCAACAAAAGAAATTGCTAATGTGGGCAAATAAAAATGGCACAAAATAGACACCGAGCACCTTCACCCTCACACACACAAACTCAACTCGAACAAGTAGCGGAGCGGCATCCAGTGCCAGTGTTAGACAATTGAAATTAAAAATCAGTGAAACCTGTTTTCACACACAAAAGCTCACGCACGACAGCCAACGACAACAGAACAGCGTCGTCAGCGTCGTCAACGTCGCCAGAGCTTAGGCACAGGAAAATTGCACAGCAAAAGAAAATAATGAAGCAAAACAAGACAAGCAAAATAAGAGAGTAGGGGCAGGGTAGGGGAGGGGTAGGGGCTGGGAAGAGAAATTGGAAAACAGAAAATGGAAAATGGAAAACAAAAGAGGGAAAACCATTGAGAAGTGGCAACGCAAGGCATCCAAAAGTACGAGTAAGCTGTCGAATGGCGAAGGCGAAGGGGAAGTCATTGTAATTGTATTGTCTTCTCCGTTGATGCTGAAATGCGCTTGAAACGGAAACACGAAACTGAAAAAAGGCCACAAAAATGAATAAATTGCTCAAATATGGTACTTTAACTGAGATGTTATTCCTAGATTGAGTAAATGGACCCCAATATATAGAATCAGGTGGAACGATAGATACGGTTCCGAAAATATTGCTCTAGCTGGTATGGCCGCTTTTTATGGGCTGTCTGGGCTTCGTCAATATGATGCAAATCCTTTCTCATTGGAGCTAAGCCACGAGTTTTTCCCGACAAGAAAATCTCTTATACTCGTGCATACATAGATGAGACTTCAACTAAACTGCAGCTCAATTTGATCACAGAATTTAATAAAAATATCTGCTGAAAATGAGAGTTTAAAAATTCTCTTGTGGCGGCGTCTTGGTCTCCCCTCACTTTCCATTCGGTGGTGGGAAAATTTCAGTCGAAATCCTGCATCACGGGCCATGGGCCATCATCACCATAAGAGCAACTAGCCCATGGACCATCGTCATCTGCGACATTTCGCTTCGCAAATGAAAAGTTACGCGAATCAGCGGCAACCCCAGGGGCAGGGGCAGGGGCACGTGGGACACATTGATGGGAGGGGGTGGGGTGGTGTTGGTGGTGTGGGTTGGGTTGGGTTGGTGCGGCTAGGCTGGTTGGTAGGTTGCTCCGAGCCGAGCCGAGCCGTGTGCCGTGCACACCTGTCCGTTTTCATTACGCGGCAACCAAGAAATTGCCAAAGCCATTTTCGAAAATGGACGCAGGAGGGTGCAAGGGAGAACCGTGGACAGAGACAGGCAGAATATCGCCATAACTTGAAATTGAAATGGGCAATGTGGGGAAGGAAGTGGGAATGGGAGTGGGAGTGGGAGCCACAGCAACAGCAACAGCCACCTCCCGCCTAACGATCCAATCACGCGGCCATCTCTAAGCTCGACTCCCACTCGAAAATCATTTGGAATCGGGATTTATTGCACGGCCTACTCAACTCGAAAACGAAACGCAGAATGCCGCTAATGTTCGCGCTGAAATCCCCTCCGAAAACAGGGCCTGCGCTGGGGCCGGTGTCTGCGCCCGGGGTCTGGGCCCGTGGATGGATGGCCGAGTGGAAGGAGAAGACAATGGGAATAAGAAGAAGCAGACAGCACCGCAAAATGTTTGGCCAATTGGCCACACTCGGCGGCTCCCGCTCCTCGTCATCAGGTGCGCATTATGTCAGAATATGAAATATGATAACCGCAACAAAAGTGAGTACTCGCATAAATGAAAACACACAGCGGAAAACGGAATAGCGAAAATTGAAAAGAGAAGCGGAAAGAACCTGAAACCCAATAATAAATAAAAATAAAAATAATAACATAAAGTAAATACACTTCAAGCTGAAAAGTTTACATACAGCAGCAACAGCAACAACAATAAAATACAGAGCGGAAAAAATATTTTCATTTTGTTTTACATTATATTATTGAGAGGGCCCGAAAAAAAAAAGAAATAATGCGGAAAACAAATGACATTTTGAAGAAGAGCTGGGCGCCAAATGGATACCAGTATTGTCCCGTGAATTGGTTTAAAAAGGTTTTAGGTGGGTTCGGTTAAAACTCGTTCTCGGGAGCCAGGAACAGTGGGGATGGGTGGGGATGGAAGATCTTGTTATTGTTGACAACATACTGAATTTTTAAGGGAACTGTTTGAGCAATGATTAAAAACATTCTGAATGTTGATCCAACCAATTTTAGGACAGTTTCTGTTGCAGGACATAAAATAGCTAAAATTAAATTTAAAATGTAGACATTCGAAAACCAATTGAAAGAAAAGAAACCGTTTTCTGCCTTTCATCGGCAATAAATTAACTGAGTTTTCAATCGGGCAAATCGTGACGATTTTCCGCCCAAGCACTCTCACTTTAGACGTCTCTTCCCACTCTTCGCGCGTTTGGACTACTTTGACCTTCTGCTATTGTCAACCAAATGTTGATTGAGGTTGGATACGTACCCTCAGCACCTCACCCCACCCTACCCTTCTTAGCTCTTCTTTTCCCCCACCCCGCACAACAACTGTGCCTTGTGCTTTGTGCGTTGTGCTTTGCGTTTTCCACCAGCTGGGCAGCAGCATAAACTAGTCAGCACTTTTCAACTCCACCCACCGCTCTGATCCATGCACCTTTCTTCTCATCGCCACTCTCGTTCTCGGTTTCGTTCTCGTTCTCACCTTGATTCATCATTGTTTCGTCTTTGATATGGCTTTCAATGCGAGATTTCTGATTTCTGTGCGTGGTGTTGTGGGTATGGGAGGGGTGTGCGGTGTGTTGGCTTCTCTGCTTTTGACAAATTGTGCTAAAAAATTCAATGGTTTTTATTTACTTTTTTTTGTTTTCTTCTTTTTTTTGCATTAGGCGACAAAGCAACAGCAGATGATGACAAAGTGGTTCTGGTGGTGGTGCTGGAGGTAGCGCAAGGGCAACGAGAGGCACAACAAACAGGTAATGGGTCCCCCCTACAACCTTTCCCTAAATGCTCTCTCTTTCTCTCTACGTGGGCTGAAGCTCATAGAATTTATTTTTTATTTCGTTTTGATGTCCTTCCGGGCAGAACGAATCGAATCCCTTAGTATTGAAGCTATCCAACTGAATCAGCTGCATCACATATGTATGTACATATGTACATGTGGATGTACATATGTATATTCCATAGGAACGATCGGTGATTTTCTGGGTTTCATTCTGAAGAGGGTATTTAAAACTTCGGCCCTTGTTCGTAGCTCATTCGTTTTGCCGAGTTCATTTCTGAATGCTGCGGTCTGCTGTTGGGGCTTCTTCTGTCACGACTTTGCTCTTGCTGCTGCTTCATTCTGTTGTTCTTCTGCAGCGCCGCAATTTGTTCTTATTTTTACCCGTATTTATTTTGTATATTTTTTCCCCTGCTCTCTGCTCTCTGTTCTCTTGTCTCTGCTCATTCTGGCGGTGGTGGTGGTCATGCGGTTTTAACTGTCTTCTGTTTCTTCTGTCAGCGTTATTTGGGTTAAATATCTTCGACGCGACTTGACGCGAAAACTGTGTTAATGGGTGAAGTTTATATGTACATATGTATGTATGTACACATAATAATCATCGTACGAACGCATCTGCATGTTATGTACACTTTTAGCTGAGCTTTGCATTTAGAAAACGAATTTCTTCAATGTTTCAGCAGAAACAACATTCAGCAAAATGTTCGCTACGTCCGAAAGTATTTATTATAGACAAGAAACTGACTCATTCACATAAATTTCCCTTCCCGATGCTGATGATCTCTTCAACTAGACTTATCACAGACGTTACCTGCCATTTCATACCCCCCACGCGACGAATGGACTTGTTTCTGGCATCAGATAGCCAGGATTGCCATTGCATGAATATAGGGAAAATAAAATTCAGGAAAATTAATACATTCTAATTGGGATATAATAATAATTCCCTAAATAAATCAAGTTACTTACAGGGGATTTTTATGGAACATAATGCCACATAAATCAATTGTCTTCTTCTGTTTCACTTTAGTTATGAATATTTATCCGGGCATTCAAGAGGATCTGGAACTGAGGTTGGCTCCTGTACCCTCAGTACACCCTCAGTACACCCTCTTCACCCCCTACGTGCTACGTCCCCTGTCCTGCCTTTTCAGCCATGTCCCAAATGGGGGAGAAGCTCTGCGCCCAAATTCCGTTGAATGATTTCCATTCATTCAGCTGTGCGACGAGGAGATTTATAAATATTTACAATATACCATTGCAGGGGGCTCGCTCCCTGTTCTTCTCCTGTTCCCGGAAGTACATATGTACGTAGGAACATATGGAAAGAAATTGCTGCCCGGTAGCGATCGGTTCAGAAATAGGTCTTTGGAAAAAGATTTGCTTTTATTCATGAAATTTTCAGCAAAGTAAATAAGCTGTAATTCTATTTGCCTCACTGTATTTTATGCAACTGGGGTGACTATAGCACTTAGCCCCACTTTTTGCAAGGGTATCCAAGAGCTCGAAAGCTTCTTTTTGCTTTTCCTCTGTTTCGCTGTTTTTGCGTTTGCGTTAAGCTTTCCATTGGAGACCCTTTGGAGACCCCTCCCTTGCCTGAATCCACTGCTTTGTGGATTCGATTTCAACTTTCGGGCCGTTGGGCGGATCAATTGTATCGGAAAGGGGTATCGGGTTTCGGGGGAAAACAACGCGGCGAAAATCCCTTTTGCCACTTTTGGACGTTGACATTTCCCGTAGCAATATCCACATATGTACATATGTACACATACATGTATGTATATATACACATATATGTATGTTAAACAGATATTTATATGCTACCCTATAAATGGTATAAGTGGTTTTGGCATCAATGTACATATGTACGCCTGGAGAAACATACATGCATGTATGTATGCGTATGTAATTAATAATTATAGGTATCTAATCTTAGAAGCTCTGCTGCCTTTCCCAATTTCTCTCTTCTGGTGCATGCCGTAGGGTACTGCTTAAGTCGTTCATCTGCTACGCAATATTATAAATATTCCACTTGGGGGTTTTTCTGCTTCGTTTTTTGTGCCGTACCTTTTGTTTGTTGCACAAACAAACACATTCTTCGGCACCCGCCTTTGAGCAAGGCATCGAGGAGAATGGCGTAAAAATTCCAACCAGGATTCGAAGATTTCTTCTTATTCTTGTTGCACAGTGAGAAAGAGAGTGAGGGAGCAGGGTAACTGATGGGGAAACCCCTTTTGGGGGCTTTTCGGCACGATTATCCCCCTTCTGTGCACTCAATTTGTTGCCCAATCCGAACAAAACCCACTCACTCACTCGTTGGGTTTGAATCCATTGAGGTGCTTGTGCACTTTGAACTTTTGAACTGACTGACTGACTGACTGACTGACTCACTGACTGACTGAATGACTGACAGCCCGCTTGGGTCGTGTTGCTGTTGGCATTAACTGGCTTTTGTAGCCTTAAGCTACAGAGAGTTTCGCTTTTGTTTTCACACGGCATCTGCAACTATACATTGTATCCATCCAGATACATATCGGGTATCCATATACACACATGTACAAGCACATCATGCGATATGCGATGTCTAGCCATAGATTAGGAGAGAGGGTGGGAGAGTAGAAGAGTGGGAATAATAGATTCAAAATGCTGTTTAGCCTCATCCGCTCCGCTCCGCTCCGCTCCCACCAACCCCACCATCGCCACCATCCCCACCAGCGAAGCAACAAACCAACGAACCAAATCCAGACAGACTCGTTTTAGTGGGTCACATGGCCCAGAGCCCTGAGCCCAGAGCCCATTAATCACCATCAGGAATCGGCTGGGCTCTGTGGGCCAAATCATGCCAAACAGCAACCAGATTAGTGCCAATCGTAATAATAATAATAATAATAATAATAACGGGAATAATGGTTCGACTGTCATTCGATGGCACCCACCCCCCAATTACAAAGAGGATTGTGGGATGGGGCAGTGGCATTTCTTTTCCATTTTCCATTTTCAATTCTCCATTTTCCGTTTTCCCTCCCTTCAAATTTTGTAGCGGAAATTTACGCACCAACTAACATAATTAATGTCTAAATAGAATCGCAAAATGACAAAAAGATTTTTAGAGGAGAAAACTGCCGAGCGATCAATCTAAAAAAATACACTGAGAGAAATTGGTGAACTGTTCCGGTTTTATTCCTCTGGTTTTATACTGAACATTCGCTGGTCTTAGCTAAATTTTATTATAAAACATATCGGAGATTTCTCAGAGTATAGTTTTGGTATTGCCCAAAGGTCAAATTTTGGACATGCCGCCCGTTTTTTTTGTTAAAAAGGAAGTTGCAATGATGCGGGCCACGGGAGATGATGGAAAATGTATAGAGAGAACGGAGAGACACGGGCTGCATCCGGAAAAATAAGTGAGCGGAAAATGGGAAAAAGTCTGCGTCCAAAGTGAAAGCCAATAAACACACAGAAACGCGCGCGCACACACAGCTGCATGCAGTCCGAGAGTGATTAAATGGCACGGACTTGCTTTGACTTGACTCGATTTGACTTGAGTGGAGTTGACTTGACAGAAGGCTCAACTGAAGTGTCGAATTTTAGCTGGAGCTGCTTTTCATTTCAGGCCTGTTGTTGGCCGTTTCAAGGTGCGACAGGCGACACAGTCGACACAGCCGACACACCCGAAAAAAATACAGCCCAGAAATCAAAATGAAGATAGACAGTAGCCCACCAAAGCGGAAATATGCTGCAGAGAAGTCTACTGTCGCTCCCTTTTCCTTCTTTTATTCCCCCCAATTAAAGAGGAGGAGCAGCCGCAGTTCCAGCCAGCTGCGCCCAATTTCAATTTAAACTTCCCCCCCGCCATCTACGCCTTTTTTTTTCGCAAAAATAACAATTTTCAATAACAAAAAAAAGAAAAAAAAGAATCGAGGGGAGCAGCAAACTGATTGAATCAGGAAAAGATTGTGGAGAAATGGGACTTGCAGGTGGATTGGCGGGATTGTGGAATTGTAGGATGGGATGGGATGGCATGGGTAGGTGAGATGAAGATCTATTGTTCAGTTGACCATGGACATCGGACTGCCACAAAAGTCAAGCTACTAACACTTTGAACGAGCACAGACGACAAAACAAAGCGAAGAAATAGTACATAAAGATATGTGCACGTATGATATGAAGCATCGGGGAGTCGGGGGCAAATAGTTGTTGAATGGGTGGACCCAGGGGTAGTGCACTCCCTTTTTGGGCAGCTGACACTCAAACAGGCAACAGTAAAACCAAATGTACCCAAAAAATAAAAGAAAACACTTGAGATGTGTATTGATGAAGGAAAGGAAGTGCAAAACAATAAAAAACCAATAGTGACTTAACTCTTAACATGGAATGCAATATCTGATACCACTGTGCCGATGCCGAGGCCGGCCAATCATTCCGTTTCGGCAAACAAACTTGTTGGCCATTACTTTTTCTGTTAGGTTTGTTTGTTGTGTGGCTGTTGTTTTGCAGCATTGAACTTGAATGGCAATCCATTCAGCGATTCAATATCAAATTCATACGAGTATTTCTCTAACAAGTATTCCCATGCCGTGCCTTACTCATTTGCACAAACAAAATCCAATCAAAATTGCAGGTACGCAAACAATCACACGGAGTGGATACTAAAACCGAAATCGAAACCGAAACCGATACAGATACAGATACTGAGAGAGCGGGACAACGACAACGAGAATCCCACAAAATCAAATCAAATCAAATCCATTAGAATGCCATGTAAGCGATTTGAAAAATGCGTGCGGATACAATTAGATATTTTTGTTGTTCGTTGTCTGTCTAATGCGAAGGGGAGCCGTTGCTGTGCCCCATGCTGGGGCTCCTTGCATTCAGTTTATCACGGCTTGCCGCTACTACTAAACACATATACAAAAAAAATGACAGCTGAAACCACTCGCCCTCGGCATATTGCATGGAAATCTACTACGAATCTACATATACTGTGTGCCCAGATGTCCAGAGTCAGAGTCAACAAATATCTACATATTTGCGGTTAGCAAATCGCGAGGGGTATACGTATACCCCTAGAGATTAACAATTTGTTTGTTCAAATACTGAAAACTACTGCAAGGGTTATCCATGCAAAGTCTCGTTCAGTGCGGAGTATGGGTTCGGTGGAAAAGTTGGTTAAAGTTAAAGTTAAAGAAAATAAGATAAGATTAACAACGAATCATAAAATGAACAATAACAATAGAAAACTGGGATTGAGACAAATCATAATTTAATACGAGATAGATAGATACATATGCATGTACATATGAATAAGAAATGAATATTTATTTATTATATAAGATGGAAAAGTGAGACCAAGTACACGGAAATTTCTAGTTTTCCAGTTCAGATGGAACATTGACCCAAATACTCGTATTTACTTGTGCCAGTCAGTTTAGCCCCTTGCTTGAGGGCTGTAGAGTATTGGACAGAAGAGACCAGACCAAACATCAAGCGAGAAATGAAGGCAATGAAATAAATTAATTATATCGTCACATGATCAGAGTAAATTTCTGTTTGTTAATACATACATACATGTGTACATATGTAGGCATAGTTTCGTAATATTTTTATTTTGCTGTTTTTGTTTCTACCTGAGTGCCGGTTTGCATATTTACTCACTTATTTATTTCAATGCATTTACGGTGCGGTCTGTTGGTAGAAAAGCAACTGGAAGTTTATATTTATTGACTCTGAAGTCCCGCTCGAAATATTATAAATGGAAAAAAATATGTGCGAGTATTTCTGGCCGGACAGAGCAGGGCCCAGGAGAGTGAAATTTATTGCCAAAATGACCAAAAACCGAAGTAAACATGAACAATATTCGTGTTAATTCTATAATTTCAAGTCACGTTCGCTTATTTGCTTTGTCTTTTGCGCAGTTTACGACTCTTCCAATCGCCCGAGAGTACGTTCCGTTCCGTTCCGTTCTGTTCTGTTCCTATGGGAATTAATTATAATTAGTCTCGCTGTGTTGTTGTGTGTGTGTGCATGTGTGCGTGTGTGTGTGTGGTTAACCCAGTTTTGAGGGCACTTTAAGGAAGCAGTGCGTACAATATGCATCAGACGAGATCTGTATCGCTTTACATTATGGGTTAAGCATATCGTACATATGTACAATATCGTATGTACATATGTATATATGTCTGTATATAGAATCTGGATCCATCCACAGGAGGGCACACTCGTGTGTACCGACAACTCGGTAGGTCGTCAAAGTACATGTTTCCGTGATGATAGGACCTTTTCTTTTCTTGGACCTTTATATTTATTGAATGTGTCGGACTTGGGTTAATACTTCCACTACGTTCACAGTGTTGTTCAGTCAAATCTCCACGCAATAAGCGAATCTCTCGGCGGTACGGTGGTGAGGGCCCAAAGACAACAGGGATAATACACTGAGAACAATCAAATAGGGAATTGCTAAACAACAGTCAGTCCGAGATACAGATAGTATTATCATACATGTGTATACATATTCAGTTTAAATAAATGAAATATATTTTTAATATATTTCTATACTGTTCTATGCATTGTCGCGCTTTCTAGTAGCAGACAGCCACAATTCTAAGCCCAAAGCACATGCAATTTTTCCGAATTCCCCTCAAAAGCAACTATGTATTTCTATTTGTTTTCAGCACAATTTAATTAAAGTAGCTTTACGCTTACGGTACCAGGATTCCACATACACACACATATGTATATGCCCCCAACTGCGGCAACAAATATTTTCTGCGAAATGTGAAATAGGAAGCCATAGAAAATGATTACAGGCCAACTGCATCGATAATTATTTTAATAGATCACCCCATCTGAGTCCACTCCCCCGCCCGCCCGCCAGGCCCAACCCTACGTGGCTTCGGTGCCAGTCGCAGGTTGGGTCTTACCTGTTGCCCCTCTGCGCTAATGTGTGGTTTGGTTTCAACTTACATACGTAGAGCTTTTCGTAATTTTCTATTATTATTCCCTAACCAAACAAATGAGCCAAGTGGGAAGCAAATGAACGGACGGACGAGCGACTGCGACTGCGACGAATGCGGCGACAAAGAAACTTGGAAAATCTGTGCACTGTGGAACGGAAAAATGCATGAACCGAACTTTATATGCCTTCCCATATGTATATAAGTATGTATATACGTATGTATGTAAATATGTATGAATATTTCTTAGCATATTATAAATTATTAATTAATTAAATATTAGAGTCCTTACGAAAGCAGGCGTTTTTGATCAAGGTTTGTCCACAACTATAATACTCTCTCTCTCTGCAAGGGTATATAAATACATACCACACACACACACGTACAGCGAACAGCGAACCGGCGAAAGAGCCAATGTAGGAGAAGATGGCAACAGCAACAGCGACAGCAACTGAGACGTCGACGACGACGACGACGACGACGACGACGACGACGACAAAAGGGTCATTCACATTGCGGTGTGCGTGGCCTCTTCTGGCCAATAGAGACAGACAGCGAGAGGGAGAGGGGATGGGGATGGGACGGGGCTTCAAAGCAACAGGCGAAACAGCAGAAAACCCGCCAACAACTGACAAGTATCTGTATCTGTGTATCCACGTTTGTTTCGTGCGATATCTTTTGAATACATTAGCGACTAGCTAAAAAAAAATACAAAGCCAACCACCACATCAAGAGACTGACTCTTTCAAGCCAAACATGTGCGAAAAGATGTTCAAGGGTCAAGAGATAGTGCCCAAACCTGCATCATGATGGGGTCTTTAGGTGGTGGGGTACGAGTACCCCATAAAAATCAAATCGTTGGTTATATAAATACTCATCAGAAATATTGGGATTTGAGATACGTACAGATTTCATATACTCTGTCTGCATCTGTGGCATCGTTCGAGTTCATAAATTCGAATGGATATGTAGGGTTTGTTAATTTTGTTAATCATATACTCACAGATATATCTATGGTATATATGGTATACAGATGTACATATATAAATACACATTCCCAAATAATATAACCAGACGATTCTTCCCCGTCTCTCAGAAATAAACATTTGTTACCTATATGGTATTGATGCATTCGAAGTTCGAACCTCTGGGTTTCAGTTCCTTTAGTATTAAATGACCGCCAATAGCCCTTATTTATTCTATTGCCATGAATACGATCTCTTACAAAGGGGGGACATATGTACAAGCATCGTTCTTTCTTTTATTCATCCATTTGATTTTGCTCTCTCTTTTGGTCCCTTTTTTTTAATTTTTTTCTGTTTAATTTTGTTGGGGATTTGTAATTGTGGCCGGCGATGAGTATCTGGGTATCTAAGTATCTGAGTATCTGAGTATTTTATGCCTTGTACTCGTAGTCGTGTACTCATGCGGTCGACGCTTTCTTTTTTCGGACACTTTAATGAATACTACAGGAAACGGAAATCATTTTGTAAGTGGCTGTGTAGCTGTTTTTTTGTGTCTCTGCCTGTCTGCCTGATGTTTTGGCCAAAGGGAAGAGGCGACTTCGGGCTGGATAGAAGACATTTAAGTCGCCTCTGATTATGCCCCGGCCTTTGCAAAAATTTTCCATAATTTACCTTTCAAAAATGTTGAACAAAAATATCAAAACATATCTGTTTTATGCGAAAACTTTCGAGTGCAGCCGGGGAAAAGCTGCAGGCCAAAAAAGTTGATCTCCTCATTGTTAGTTCTTCTTTTGTTTAAGCTTTTTATTAATTAATTGCATTGGATTTTGGCTGTGGCAAACGATCCAGCACCGTCCTAGCCGTCCTGCTCCTGCTCCCCTCTCATTTAGTTAAGCTTTTGTCTGCCAAAAGCCATACAAAAAATTGGGATAAAACTATTTCCAACATCATAAAAAATAAGTTGAACGTGGAGAGCATTTTGTTCTCTTTTTTGTTTGCTGCTTGGGGGGTAAAGCACCGCACCGCGAGCGTTTACCGTGCATACTAACTGACTATTAATGCGAGTAGGCCAGCAGCCAGCAAGTTGGCCCGCAAGTTGGCCAGGCCAGCCAGCGGCAACAGAAAAACTTTCTGCTCCATATGGATGGAGATGGACCAGTGGCAAGGCAAGCCAGAAAGAGTGCGAGCCAGCATATGTCGGCAGTAGCAGCAGCAGCAGCACCAACAAGAGTCTAGTAGCGAAGAGTAGCAAAGAGAAGCGCAGAAACAGCAGCAGTAATTAGTAATAGCAACAGGCAGGAGGAACAGTCCCAGTGGCTGTTACTGTGTGGCAGCTACATCAAGCGAAATAACAGGAGACAGCTGCAACAAGACACAACAGCAACAGAAAATAAAAATAAAAATAAAAAACAGTGAGTGTTCGTTCTGTTAGCGGAAACCTCAGCCTGATCAACAGCTCTCAGTATAATCAGTTGTTGTCAGTTTCTAAGAGAGAATATTCGATAAATAAATAAAATACAAGACACGACGGTTTTTTCATATTTTCTTGTTTATAGGGAATATTTGGGATTGGCTGTCAATGGGTGGAATCGGGTACATGGGATGTCCTTCAAGAAAGTGGGTACACAATAGCAGAAAATGGAAGACTGAAAGTGCCAAGGGGAGATTGAGAGCGCGAAATACACAAAGAGAGCAAAGAGAGAGAGAGAGAGAGAGAGGGAGATTGTTGATCTTCACTTGAAGTCTCTGTTGACCTTTTCCCTACTTTTCCCTTGGGGGAGTTTTTTCTTTTCGTTGAGTCAAAAAAATTTGCACTGAAAACAAGGCAGCAACAAAACTGAAAACCAAAGCAAAACCGAAACGAAACGCAAACGCAAACTGGAGACTGAAGGTAGCCAAAAATTTAAAATGTTTGCCTTTGGGCCATAAACAAGAAACAATTGTTTTTTCGTCGAGGGGGAGGCGGTGGCGGTGTCGGAATTTGGATGTCTCTGTCTCTGTGTGTGGGAGTAGAGGAGTTCGGTTCGAGTAAGAGGGGCATGGCGAATAGTAGTTCCTACCCTCTCTGGCTGTAGTAATTTTGCTACCTTTACTCGCTGCTGCTGCTGATGAGGATGCTGCTGCTGCTGCCAGCAATGTTGACGGGCGTCTCCATCTCCGTCTCTCTGCTCCCAAGCCCATTAAAACTGAACGTAAAACAAAAAAAAATTAGGTTGCCTCCAGACACACACACACACACACACACACACACACACACACACACACACCCAACACACATACAAATACACAGAGGAAAAATACTCATGAGGAGTTTTCGGTGTGTAGAAAACTTTGACTCACTTGAAAAACTTGCTGGATACAGGGCAGCGCCATCAACTACAGTGAAACTTAACAATAATGGAAGAGGCAGACCCGTTCCATGAGTGGGATAAGCAGCAGAAAATGGCAGAAGCAGGAGGAGGAGGACACCCGCACCTTTTTGCCCGCTCAGATAGCCGAAAATAATGGGGATACAAAATTTATGTAACACTCGGGCATACAGATGTTCATATGTATATACAAATAGTGTGTGTGATACACAGGGAAAAAAAAGGGAAATCAAAAGTTCGACAGGAAATAATTTGCGGGAAAGTATTAAATAATCCGGAGAATTTTTGTTTTCTTTAATACTTGAATTACATAGATATTATGGAAATGCTAGCTCAAATATTCGATTTCAACCGTTTCCGAAATATATTCAAAAACTTTTAGTGCGTTTCTATTTTGTTTTATCTAAGACAAAAAAGTGGTACGGTGCTTACACAAATTCGAGCAAGAAGTCCCAAACCAATCAGGCATACAGTTCTCTCCCAAAAGTGAATAATCTTTTCGAATGTGAATGAGTGCAGTCGCCTCTCCGGCAATGGGGCTCTTTTTCCAGATTGTTTGATTTTTGAAAAAAAGCAAAGCAACTACTACACATTCTCCATAAAAGTAAATTCTCTCAGTCCAGTTTTCAGGGGCAGTGCAAACGCGTTTCTAGTTTCCGGGGCCTCCTAGATACAATTGCAGATGGAGATGCAGATGCAGAGGGAGGCAAACGATGATGACGATGATGATGACTGTGATGACTGTGGCATCGCATCGTCCCATCGAGGCCCCACCATTCGGTCTGTCCACCTGCCAGTGTCCATCGGCGAACGCGTATTCATAATGAGCCTCCAATCTGACGGCTGCCTCTCCCTATTCTCCATACTCGTCGTACTATGCGCAGATAAATTGCTAGAAGTAGCTACTAATTTGCAGTTAGTCGTTCCATAGCAACAACAGCAGCAGACAGCAGCAGAGAGCAGCAGGCGGAGGAAGGTGGCAGGGAAAATTCCAAGGAGAAGCGCAAGTACAATTCCAAACAACAGCCAGAAGAGAGGGAGTTCGTTGAAGGGTTGGAGTGGAGTGGAGCAGAAAGTGGAGTTTTCTAGTGAGCATGGAGCATGGAATGGCCAGCCAGCATTTCTGCTCCATGCCGTGCGCCTTGACTGCATCTAATGACACTAATAAAGTTGCCCACTGATGATAATCTGTCTCTGGCACTCCCTTCGACCCCAAAACAGACACAGAACCAGCCAGAACCAGCCAGAACCAGCCGGAACCAGCCAGAGCCAAGGACCAGAAGCACAAACAACAACAGAAGCAGCAGGATATGACTACAACAGATATCAGAGTAGCGAGAAAAATAAGCACGAATAACATAGAAGACTCGAAGGACAAGGAGCAAGAGAGGATATTCGTGAAAGTATGTGAAGGAAAGCAGCTCCGGGTCTGCACTCTGCACTTTAAGCGGTCAGAGGCAACGACTGCCTGCTGCAGAGCACTGACCAACGTACGGAGGAACCAACTGCTACTGAAGATGTTCAAATCAAAAATTGAATGATTGGAACTGCTGGCACACTCATTGAAGAGGTTTCTTCCACCAAAAACTACTTGCTAAGACACTCCATAAAAGCCTGTCGCCATATAGATACTTCAACCACAGTTCCATGCTGCGTCACACGCCTCGAGTCCCACCCAACCGCACAGGTGGGTGACTGTGTCCCCATTGTCTGCAACACCCACATCCCCCCTTCCGCAACCGCGCCCCGCACGCCGAGTGGGGGCCAAAAGAGTTTTCCCATGCTGGAGGTGGGTCTTCGAGAGGGTCGTCTTGGATGCCGCAGAACAATTTCAAGGTGCACTGACTGTAACAAATATCTTCATTTAACTTTTTTTGTACACAAAAAACACACGAAGGGATGGGTCATGCGGGAAGGGAGGGGGAACATCTGGAGGTCTGGCCCTGGTCTCGGCCTGGTCTTTGCTCGTTCTTCAGAGAGCGCCTGCCACATTGTCTTCCATCTTGTGCTCCTCCAGCTGCTGCTCATTCTTCGGAGCCAGACCTAAAGCTTTCCGCCGTTATTTACATTTTATGGCACACATTTTTTTTTTAGCTGAAGCTGAAGCTGATGGCTAATTTAAGTCTGCTTTATTCCCTGGCTTGGCTTTGTTTGTTGTTTAGGAAAATATTTATGATCGACTTTTATTTGGCACTCGAGGCAAGGTCGATGCCGAGACCAAGACCGCGTCCATGGAGCTAGCTGCCGAGCTGCCCGAGCTTCATCTTCCCCCTGGCCTTTGACATTTTGCTGTGGCTTGCTTTTTTCCATCTCTCTTGAGTTTGCTAAAGTTCATTGTGGTCTGCCTCTCCTCTTTCCCTCCCCTCGCCGACCCGCTTCGATGATGCACACACAAAATTCGTTCGTATCGGCCACAGTTGTGACTATATCTGTAAATTTGTTCGATGTATTTCGTACCTCGCTGTCGTACTTTACAGCTTGCCCCCATCGGGGTGTTGTGTTCCCTTACGAAATGGTTCTGTATACCAATTTTTCCGATTATTGCAGCATAATGCATTATGCTATTATTAAGAGAACTAAAACCCTAAAATTTTAACATATATGATCATTTAAATATGTTCCGTGAGTGGAAGAGGTAAAAAGAAGTTCTCCCTTCCCTTGGACTGAGGCGATCCGAATGGGGGGCGAAAGGCGAAACGGTGAAACTTTTTAGTTAACTATCTTTTTAGTATGACCAACGCCCCGCCCCCTTCCCACCTGAACACCCCATGCATTGCTGAGGGTATTGAGAGAGGGCCTCTCTCCCCCCATTTTTCCTTGTTACTTTTTGGTACTTTTAATTTGTGTGTAAACTGATGCAAACCAATATTTGAACTTTTGCCATGGTTGCTCGCGCTGTGTCCCCGGCCCCAGTCCAGACCCATCCCTAGCCACAGACCCAGCCAAAATGTCAGCTCACTCATTAACTTGCGCAAAAGGTTTCCAGGTCTCGTCTTCCCATCCACTCTTTTTCCATCAATTCCCATTCCATCCGCCAGTAATTCAAATCCAAATGGCAGGCCACCATAGTTCAGATTTTGTCTCTCGAAATACACATATAAATACTGCAGTGCAAATATATACTCGTACATACATATGTATATGCATACGTATGTACACACATTTATACTATAGCGTTCACCCCAAGAAATATATTCAATTACTGAAAGGGTTGGGGTAGCCAGAAAAAGTTTGTGACATCGAAAATGTGCTAACAAGGCGAGTTCTAATTAATATGAGGGAACAACTGAATGGTATGGCAATGGCCCAAAGGTGGGGTTGCTTGGACAGAGGAAAGTCCAGTGCAGTCCAGTCCAGTCACAGTAGATCCGATAACATGTGGCGGCCAGCTCAACTGTCGCTGTCTGAGTCAGCTGCAGTCCATTGGGGTCTCGGGTCTCAATTGGTTGAATGGAAAGAGGAAACTCATTTCAACTTCCGATATTGTATTATTGAGACTTTCAATCAATCAAAAATGTATTCCGTCTTTTAATTGCACAAGAAATGGGTCATATTAGTTACATTTATTCTAAGTACTTGCTTTAGTTTAGTTTTCCACCAAGAAACAAAGGAAACTCGTTCTTCATTCATCGAAGAGTATAAATATAAAATACAATCGATAATCGCAGGTTGTCATCGTCTGACTAATCGTCTCACCTGGGACTACTGAAATCGAGCTTGGATTTTCCCATTTGATGACAATTTTTCCGCAGCGAGAACTCGATCAACCGGAGCGTAAGTGAGTGTCCATTTGAAGGGAAGTGTTCAGATCATCTTCGCGGCCATGGCCAGCAACAATTACGACGGATATTCCGACTCGAGTCGCTACGGGCACAAATAGAATTAGCATAAGCTATTCACATGACAGCCAGCCGTTCCCGCTTTGTTCTCCTTCCCTACTCCTAGAGCCGTAATCAAGGCCCTGCCTGCCAATCAGTCTCCCTCTCTACCGCCCATCCGTTTCCATCACCAAGTGTAGTCAAGCGGCTTTTTATAAACTTTTGCAAGAGAGCGAACGAACGCCACGTACCCCCTACTCCAGTGTGTGGATGTGATGCTTAACATTTCCAGATTTCTAATTTTTATTTGCCTGTTGTTGTTGTTATTTCTAATTAAGTTTTTTCCTCCTTTGTTTTTGTGTGTGTTTCGCTGAAGCGAGATCCCGAGTCGTCTCGAGACCTGTTTGGGGACCTAGAACCGCACAACAGAGCCGAAACCCCCGCCGAAGAGCGGGCGAGAGCGAAACTGGAATTATTTTGGGCTTGGGGGAATTTCTGCTACTCACCTATATATACACAAAGTTTTATTATTTTTTTTTTTTTCTCGAGTGTATTGTATAAGCACATTATTTGCAATATGTGGCTTTAAATAATTAGCAAATAAATTATATACTGTACGAGTATTCCTGGAAAGCAATCTGACGGATGCTTCACGTGAGTGTCAGCCCACCAGTGCCAGAGTGCGATTGCAGTTGTTAATTAATAAAATTCATTTGCCTTTTGCTTACTATAGGTTTTTTGTTTTATGGTTTTATTGTTGATATATTAAAACGGAGCTCGATAGAGACGAGTCTATTGGCCAGCTCTGAGCCAGCTCTGTACCAGCTTTGAGTAAGACAATAAATGGTCTTGGGTCGGGGTCACTACTTCGGACGGTACTGTATCGAGAAATGGCCCTTGAAAAAGTTTTTTTGGTGAGAGGATATATAATACAACAATTAAAGAGGTAATAACGAATTTTTGTTAATGTTTTAAGAAAACTTTCGCGACCCACACGACCCACAGCATGGTCTGTGGTGTGAAGTTTCCCTCAGATGCTTCATAAATTTCTCCCACATTTCGCCAATTTGTTTAAAACTGTGTGTTTATTTATTTCTCCTGAGAGAGAGATGCCAGTTCATTCAAGAGGCAAAAAAAGTTCATCCAAAGTTCCTCGGCTATGATCTCATCTGCATCTGCGGCCAGAGTCGAGTCCAAGGCCAAAGCAAAACACAATAAATAATATCAAAAAAATATATGAAAATATATCCGAAAATAGCATTACACAAATCGACACGTTTGCTCGTTCCACAAATTGCTGACAAAAAATGAGGCAACATCAAATCGGAATACAACAATCAGCATTTAAGAGATGCGCCGCGTTCCGATGATGATTAACGTGATGGAAATCAACTGCGGAAACGGAAAGTGGCTGACAAAACCTTGATTAGCATGTTTTAGCAAAAATACAATTACATATATGTACATATATACACGTATTAGGTACATATATGGAGAATGAATGTCTGGGCATACGGGAAGGGAAATATTGGGAATTTCGCAATTGTAAGTGGAATTAAAATGAGAAGAGAAATCTGAACTTCTAGCTGTGTACTGGAAGAAAACATTGATCGGCGATCCATTCAACAAGACTTTGAAATTCGTTTAACTAAAAAAATCAATTCAAAAATCAATCAAATACATCACTACTGTAATTACCGCGACACTTCATACACTCAGACATATTTATAATAAATCGATTATACTCGTATGGACTCGTATTTGAGGCATTTCATGTGAGACTCATGTGAGATTAATCAATACTGATTAGTCGATCAGCAGCTGATGATAATCGTGCCACAATCAAACCATTTAAAGACTCAAGCTAATGGCAGCAATAAGCCAATGCCAATGCCAAAGCTAATTGGCCCAGAGACTCGACTTACAATATCCTAATTATTTTCAAGCTTCAATTACTGTTGCTGTTTGCCAGGTGGAATTTCTCTCAGTGCATTTAGGAGGAAAAAAATGATTGTCATGCAGATTACCTGGTGCTGCCTGCCTGCCAATGGCATTTGCATATGGATTTGGGGATTTGTGAGAGCCAGCCCCTCAATCAGCATCCAGCCCCCCTCCCCCACATATGTATGTTAGTTGGTTGGTTGGTTGGCATTGCAATTTGTCAACATGACAAATACCAAAAAACTGCAGTCGAGTTGAGTCGAGTTGGTTTGAGTCGAGTCGAGTGAGTCGGACAGAAAGACACTCAGTCCGACAGACAGGCAGACAGACAGATAGATAGCCAGATCGCCAGACAGTGGGGATGAAACAGGCAGGCATCAAGTAGCGGCGGCATCGTCTGATTGGCGAACGTTTGCTAAATGTATGCATGAAAAATGCATTAGAGCCCCGCCGCACAGAAACAGAAGCAAAAGCAAAAGCAGGAGTCCCCACTCCTGAAGAGGTTGGGGGTGGGCTGGGCGGATAATCGAGTTGTCGAAGCAGCAGCATCCCAGATACAAAGCGAGTTTATAGTGCGCTTGCATTCAGGCGACAGCTTCCTAATGATGACATGCCACAGAGAACAACAAGTAAGAGGGCCTACGTATCCCATAGATCTGCCGACAATGGGGATACCCGCTGATGGAAAAAAAAGAAGGTCTTTTTCATTTTTCTGGCCTTGATAACTTTTGGCCGATGACCAAATATGGCTTTAAGCCTTCTCATCTATTGCCTATTTCGACCATCCTAACGAATACGAGCATCGATATACCCTTGGACTATACGATTACTCGGTATTAAAGGAGGAGAGGAGATGCTGCAGCTCCTCTTCTTCCACTGCAGCAGCATTTCAATTGCCATCCGGCTGTGGGGAAAATGCATTGGAGCTAAGCCTGGGCTGAGACTGATTCGTCCGAAGGGCTCTCGGGGTTTGGGGGCTGCCATGTGAAGTGAGCAAAAGACAATTGAGTAAGTAGGTCTGCTGCTACGGAGCCACCTTCAGGGGGCGAACGGTCGGGGTATGTGCCCGATTTTGAGGATTAAGAATTTTGAATAATAATTCAATTTTATATTGGCGGATGGTTGAAGATAGACAGAAGTCACTGACAGCACAGACGTGGATTAACGGGGAAATTACAGTATTTATTTAATAAAATTATGCTCAATAAAAATACTGAAAATTAAGAGATGGGTTCTAGGTCCCACTGAGCTACTGAGATGCAAGGATGCCTAAGGAACGGCTCAGATTTTTTTCTAGCGTTGTGTCCATCTACTAGAGGAAAATGTCCCTTTGGTGGATTCCAATCTGGTATAGCTCCCGCATCAGGCATCAACATTAAAACTTCTGATTACAGTCTCCCTTAAAGATTCCAAAAACTTTTTCAAACTAAATTTTCTTTCACCCCCACCCCCTCATTTGTGCTTTTGTTTAGGGAAAAGCAGGGTACCGCTGAGCGGAGCAAAGTGCCGCAAATTTAAAACGAGATAAATGCTGCCTAATTGCACAGGGAAAGAAGATAGAGATAGAGAGAAAGAGAGAGAGATAGAGAGCTAGAGGCCAACGGGTAGTGGCCGTAGTGGGTGGCGAGGGGGAAAGCGATAGCACATCAAATATAAACGAAAGTTCTCAAACAATTTAATCAGCAGCTAAACAACAAACACATTTTCACACATACATACAGTAGAAAGAGTATGAGAGCGAGAAGGAGTGAGAGAGAGAGTGACCAAAGGGAAGTCAAGCACAAGAAAAAGCAGAAGCAGAGATGCTGGCTGGTTCTTGTTGCTCTCTTGCTGCTGCTGGCTGCTGGCTGCTTTTGCTCCTCTTGTTGTTGGTGAAAAATCTTGTTAGATCTGGTTCCAAATGCATGGCCATGTCAAGAGGAAAAAGAAGAAGACGACGGAAAACAAGAAAGAGAAGAAGAACAAGCAAAAAGCAATGAGACAGAACTCTAAGAGAACGCATAGAGAGAGAGAGAGGCAAAATGAAAAATCACCGATTGTAACAACCAGCCACAACAAGAGGGTGGTGGTGGGGGGAAGGGGTGCAAATGCAACCAAAGAAATTGTGTGTTGGCAGCCACAAACTGGGGGAAAACTTGCTACCAAGAGACCCAAACATAAGAGAGGGAGCTGGAGCTGGATCTGAAGGAGAGTGGAGGGGCCAAGGGGTAGACAGCTTCATTAACGTTCGACTGGCAAAAGGATTCAACTAAAATTAGAGTAAATATATTGTTGCTTCTCTTACGCTTACCTGTCACCCAGCAGGCAGAGCAGCCAGCACTCTCTCACTATCTTCTCACCTGCCTGCGAGGGAGAAAGAGTGTGTATGTGGTGTGTTATCCAGTGAGAGAGTGAGAGAGAGAGAGAGCGTTGAAGAGCGGTAAATGATGAGGAGTGAAAAAATCTGTTTCTTTTCTTCCGCTGATGTGGGTTTTTCCTGCAGGTCAGGTCCAGGTCCGGGTAAGACCAACAGGTAACAAACACTCAAACATGAACAAAAAAGGCACAGGCAAAAGGGCAGCACCACCGCACCACAAAAAAAAAAATAATAAAACAAATCAAAACAACACAAATTTTGAAACACGAACAAAAAAAATAAAAACACTGTCCAAACGGATTTTTGTTAATAATCAAATTCGGTCATACAAATATTGAGCGCGCGCGCGAAACGGCTCTTGTTGTGTGCGTGGGAGTCTGCGTGGCGTGCGTGTCTGACTGTCGTTGCTTCTCTATCACGGGTGGGTCGAACTGCGAACGAAAACCAACTGAGCAACTCCGCTGTGGCGCCGACGCAGAGCGGCAGTAGCAGCAGCAAGCAGCAGGCAGCGAATTCTCTCCGCTCCCTCGCTCTCACTCTCACACTCTGATTGTGAGACACGTAAGTTCCCCGTTGAAGTCTTTCGTTATTCCGCTGTGTACGCTGTTGTTGCTTTTGCTGTTCTTTCTGTTACTGTTCTTGTTCTGCTGCTGCTGCGCGGCTGCCGTTGCGTTGGCGCAAGTGTTTGACTGAGAGTGTCAGAGAGAGAGAGAGAGAGAGACTGAGAGACTGAGAGTCAGTTGAATTTCAGGTGTGGCAACCGGCAAAAAAAAAAAATCTTATTTCGTGTGTCCACACAGACAGTGAGCGAGAAGGTGGGAGGGAGTTAGAGAGAGAGACAGAGAGAGAACATCATCATGATCTGTTGGGAACCTAATGAGAACATTTTTACATACGAAGATTACTCTTCTGCCGTCGTTTTTGCATTCCTGATTTCTGCCTACCATACTTGCTATAGCTAGTGTAAAGATACTAGCACTAGCTAGCCCAGCAAACGTTGTTCGTTCCAAATTCTATTGGAACGGAGCAACACGACTCGAAGAGGAGTTTCCTGAATGGCGATTTCCTATTCAGAAAGCTCTCATTCTGCTGAGCAACAAATGTATCTTGTAAGTTCACAATAATAGAGATAAATGAGAGCTTGCTTATAGTTCCAACTGAATTTCTTAGAAGTTCCCTTCCCTTGTTGTCAGGATGTCAACTGAAGCGGTTATCAAATTCTTTGAGTCGGATTAGGCATAGAGCCAGAAAAATCAATTGATTTTTGGTAAGAGAAAAAATTGGTGAGCAAATTATATTTTTTTAATTTAGCTTTGAGCACATCTATGAATAATACTCTACTACTGGAACTCTCAATTTCTAAGGAGCGTTACATACTCGTGCATAAACACATATGTATGTACAATTGTGTTCAATGAAATAGTAGTGCCGCACCTCATCACTTTCAAAACTCTTTTTGAGACACTTCCAGCTATCCAAATTGAACAAATGATACCTTTTTAAATAGACTGGACTGTTACCATTAGAAAACCGAAGAAATGTCAATTCATTTGAATTCCATTTTCTTGTTTTACATGACATAAGCCGAATACCCATGAAATTTGCTGTTCAATGAAATAGTAGTGTTTTTTTAGAACATTGAAAAAAACAACGAATCTCAAATAAAAACATATATTTCATGTTATTCATGTTTCCTGAGCTTTAATATATAGTTTTTAATCAATTTGGTTTTCATTTCGAGCTTGCACCACCCGGATATGGGTCATTAATCTCTTGCCAACGCTTCAATAGGATTTGAGCCAATAATCCATGAACCACTTGCTAAAACTTGGCTCTGGTTCACGGATTTGCAGTTGCAATAATGTATTTGGTATTCCCTCATAAGATTTCGATGAGATTAATATCCAGTTGGACAGTTGGCCATGGAAAAACGTCGATCTTTTCCGATAAAAATCAATTCCTAGCGAGCTTTTATGGGTGTTTCAAGTCATTATCTGGTTAAAATATCCTTTTAGCAGGAATTTTTCAACTGTAATATGAATGTAATGTATTCTAAAGTATGCCTACATCCTCAGTTTTGCTCAAAACCATACTATACTCAAACGCCAGGCCAGAAAGTACTAGCTCATATGAGCTGGGCCCCATAAGGCTCAGCCTAGCATGCCCAATGCTAATTTTTTCATGATTTTAGGTGGTAATCGGATTTCTGTGAATGCCAAACATAATCTTTTGAGTTTATCTTACCATATAATACAACTTTACTATCTTTAGTCAAAAGTATTTTTGTCACTGTGACACAGGCCATTCCACATGCGTTTTTCCAAACTGAAGTCGTGCACCCATGTACTCTTAGACCCAAACGCGGTGCTTTCTGGGACTTCTTGCATTCAAATAATGTGTAATCAACCGTCTAAGAACCGTCACATCACTGACAGAGCGATTTAAAATTTTTTTCATAATTTTTGAGGATATTAAAGGCCTGGTCTTGCCTTCGACCATCGCCGACCATCCTCTAAAAAATAATTTTTTCGCATACAAAATCGATTTCCAGTCTACTTCTTTTAGTTAATTGGGTTAAATGCAATAGTGAGAGTGCCTACAACTTAGTTTTCAATCCCATTATACCTCCTGCCTTAAGTTTTTAGTCTAACTCTTAGGTCTCCTCTTCTGGACCGAGCAATGATTTCTTCAACGCCTCAAAATCAAAAGTACCGCTATGTCCAAAACTTTCTTTCATCAAATTATTCAATAACCAAATTGAGCTTACGGATGGTGACTTATTTAAATTAATTTGCTTTGTTTTTTCATTTTTAAAAATAAATTTAACCCAGCACTACTATTTCATTGAACAGCAGATATCATGGGTAGTTGTCTAAAGTCATAAATAACAAGAAGATAGAATGCAAATGTAATGGGGTTTCTTCAAGTTTCTAATGCTTACATTCCAGGCTTTCCGTAAAGGTATCACTTGTTCAAATTGAAAGACTAGAAATATCTCAAAAAGGGTTTCGAAAGTGATGAGGTGCGGCACTACTATTTCATTGAACACAACTGTACATATGTACATATGTATGTATCTGTACTTATGATTTCACTCAGTCTGGCTGGAGCCTGTCTGTCTTTAATTTTAATTTGTTTGTATAGTTACTCTGTTGTTGTTGTTGTTGTGGTATTTTAAACAGATTTGTAATACTTTTTGAGCGCATGTCATGGATTCTTTCTTGGTTCTATTGGCTGTCTCTCTCTTTCTAGCGCTCTTTGAAAATCGGGTCGCCTACATTGACGTCGGCGGACGGCATTGCTTACTTATTCCACACAGGTGTGATTGTAAGGGTACATTGGTGTGTGTGTGGAAAAAACAGGTATGTGAACAGACACACAAACACAGCCACGGACACGGTCACACACAGTCGTCGTCGTCATCATCATCATCATCATCATCTAAGCCAAGTTGCCTCTTTTCACCTTTCCTTTGGCCATCAAATTCGGCTCTCTCTCTCTGTCTGTCTTCGGTTGAGTGTTTCATGATCGCTTGTTGGCAGTGGCGGCAGGCAGGGGGTAGAGTGTTTCTCTGTGCCTTTGTGGTCGCTTCCTAATCCATTAACTGGTCTCTCTCTCTCTCTCTCTCTCTCTCTCTGTTTCTTGGCCACTTTTGCTGCTTTTGCTTACTGCAGCTAGCCGTCCCGCTTGCACATGATGACGACGCAGTAAAGCGGGTTAAAAATCGAACATTTTTTACTCAATAGTGTGCTCAAAAGGGAACAAAAAATTCAGAATTTTGATTATAATTCGATTAATCATATTCCTAAATGAACGAACGGCCTGGTATCATGATGAATGGGTGGATCTCGACGGATCAGACGATCACAGCCAACCCATGTGACTTCTGGGCGCTTACTCTCCTCTCATCTCATCTCCTCTTTCTTTCTCCCTCACTCAGTCACTCTTTCTCTCCCATTTTCTCGGACTTTTTTAGTGCTTTCTTAGACCTTTTGCCACATTTTTGCTTTTGCAGACTTTCATTTTTGCCCCAAAACTTCTATTGGCTCAATAATGGGATTTAAAGCACGGTTCCGTTTAATTTTTCTCTGCATATGTACATACATAGAATCATATGTACATAAGTATGTATATAGAAGTTATAGCAGTACATATACATATACTATGTACATAATACATACATACATACATATATACATATGTACATAAATATATACATTTTTCTGCGACGCTCAACGATCAGTGACAACAGCTTAGAAAATTAACCGGCAGGCACTGAGCGAAGCAACAGATCCATGGCACTGCAAGGGGGCCGGGGGCAGGGGGCTGGGGCTGGATCGTGGAGTGGGCCGACGCCGACGTCGACTCTCCCCTTGCTTCTGAATATCTATAATGCAATTTGATCTCCCTGGCATAGTCTAGATGGCCGTCGGATTGCTTTGGATGAATAATTGGATCGAAAAACTTCGAGAATTATACAGTCTGGAAATGGAACTGCAGAAGCGGGAGCCCCATTGTTTACAGTTTATTTGGGCGTAGCTATTTGTTGTTGTTGCAAATTTTATCTATTTGTTGTCGCATTAATAATCCACCAGATATGGCTAGAACTTTTCTTCTCTTATTGACATGGCTCAGCTGGAGCTTATATGGAATGTTTTTAATCATTTTTCATTAAAAAAACAGATATTTATGCTGGAACAACACTCATTGTTTACAGTACAATTCTAGAAAGATGCTCGAGGTTGGATGATAGATTGGAAAGTAGTTCCCACAACTTAAAACCGGTTCAAATATGCAGCGGCTCTCTGGTTGCTTTCAAGCACTAGAGGTATTTTCCATATCACAGGTGAAACAAGCCAAGAATTCAAATCAGAACTCGTTCAAATAAAGTTTGTTCTGGCCACAGAGCAGAGCCACAGCAGAGTCAGGAGCATCTTCCAATTGCTCGATAATTGCCCGAATAGTTTTGGCATTTTATTTCGAGTCTTGGAGGTCTTAGAAACAGTTGCCACCACCTTTTCGCCAAACGACAATAAGCTACGGCTGTTTCGGTATGCTACCCCATTATCCCATCTTTGTTTTGCTCGGACTCGGAGGTGGGAAAAGGAATGCCATTGCCTCCCGAAGAGGTCCTAGTCTATTCAGGGTCTTCATTTTTTTGTAGTTGTGGCAAATATGTACAATAATCGTACATATGTACATATATAAATTTGTGAAATTGTCAGTGCCGCCACAAGCAGAAAATGATTTACCGCCTTGGGGGGCTGGGGCTCCGTTATGCCAGCCGGCGACTCATTTATCAAGCAGAAAATAAAGAGAACCCAAAATGAAGAGAATTCTAAGTTTTGCATGGGGAAACTTTCACCAGTAGAATACGTTCATCGTCGGAGGGTGGTGTGGGGCGGGGATACTGCTTGAGTCACACTTGAGGATGTCTGCTGGAGAGGACTTGCAAATCACTTTGGGGCCTCATCCTTTCAGCCAAACTCACATTTTCTGCTGTTTTGTTTACGTTTTGATGTTTGGTATGGCACCGGACCGAATCTGACACCGGGAACGGGACCAAAGCCGGGATATGGACTTGGGCTGTCTGTCCGCCTAGGTCTTGCTCTTGCTCTTGGTTGTGGTCGTGGTCGTGGTCGTTGACGGGGTTGGGACTGAGTACTGGGGCCTCTCTTCTGGGCTTTTCAAGACTGGTTTTGTGTGCAGGCTAAAAAAGGAAGTTGCTCGTAATGTGGCGAAAGCCGCTCCGCCACTGACCGACCCAACAACAGCAGCGACAACAAACTGTTCGTTCGTTCGCTTTCTTTCTGGCAAATCGGTTGGTTGGCTTGGCTTGGCTTGGCTTGGCCTCCAAACTTCCTTTTCTGGCTGCCCCTTTGAGTGGCCTTAATTTGCGGTTTCTTTCTTTCAATTGCATTTGTATATATTTTTTTAGTATTTAGTTTAGTTTAGTATAGTATATATTTCGCACAAATTTTTTCTGTGGAATTGACACAATTTTCTTGTTTACATTTCTGCAGCACAGCAAAAAAAAAAACGGTGACATTAATTTTCACAAATATTTCCCGCACACTCACTTGAAAAAAAAAGAGCAAGCCAGAGATTTCTGGGATCTACGTTATGCTTAATTTTCGCTATTTTCCTCAGATTTGCCTCGAATTTTGCAGTTCGTTTCGGCTTTTCGACACACGTTGAACGAATCTTTGCGTATGGAGTTACTTTGCCGCTCTGGCTGACCGTGTTCACGACAACGCTCCGGAGCGTCTAGAGCTCCAACCGAGTAAATGGGGCGGCAAGGCCTTGCATTTCAGATACGCCCGCTTTAAATGTTGCTGGTAGCCCCCAATGTTGCTTGCAAAAATGTTGCCCAAATCGTTTACATGTTGCCAGAAGGTATACTGCGGCTACGTAAAAAAGGTATGGACAACAGGTTAGACGCCCTGCAAAATACTACGTACCGCAAGCCCCAGCTCACCTTATTTCTCACATACATATGTACTTATTGTGATTGGGACAGACATAACAGAGATCAACAGGTGAGGAGAGGTTCGTATAGCCAGTGGCGAAGCTAGGCAGCCAAAAGGGGGGTCCTACGATTTTATTATGTTCTTTAGCACAATTTAGGGTTTGCCGGTCAGAGTCCGGGACCCCTAATATTTGGGTCCCCTGAGCTACGTAGCTACACCAGATCCGTTAATGTTGCTGGCCATTTTTCTCCATAACATTCTATAACAAAGAGGTTCGGGTTCGGTTTGTTCGAACTCTCTCAAGACTCAGTTTTGCGTTTGAAGTATGAGTTTTGAGAGAGGATTTTCCTGTGCCGTCAAGCCCCGCTCGAGACGCAGCCAGCCGGCTCGCAGCATGTTCGAAGGTTGTGAGCAAGCCAGCTCAAAGCGCAGTGGCGTGGTTAATCTATAATAACAGTTAATCTATAATAGGAGTAGCCTTTGGATGAGTGGCATTGCCCTCGATCATGGCTGAACTAGGACCTCTTTCTATTTAGACTTGAATTATCCAGTACACATATCCATATGTATATTGTAAGGAACCAACCAAATTGAGATGCATACTTTTGTGATGCCAGCACAGAAAGCAATCAGAAAGAGATCACAACATTCTTAAGACAAAAAAGCACATATGTATGTATGTACATATGTCGATGTCGAATATATGTATGTATGCACATTAATATGGTTGTACATATATATTTACATACATACATATGTATGTACATATATACATACGAGCCAAACGAAGCACGTTGTACAGCGCTTAAATTGTTGGCCTTGGCAATTCAGGCCGAGAACATGCTCAACGAATGAAACTATCTTTGGACTGCATATTTTAATTTTTGTCCGTTATGTTTGTAGAGGTCACGCTCACGCCAATTACCTTTGGCCCAGCCCTAAAACACGGTAAAATACGCGAAAATTTATTGACAAAGTTTTGTTACGTAAAAGTAAAAGCTGTTATTTCTTCAGAACATTTTAATGGAAATGTGTTCCTGAAAGGAGTGCGGCAGAGTGTCGCCCAAGTATTGAGCGATAAGAAAACCGAAATTTGTTTGTAGCTGAGCTCTGTTTTTGTACTCACGTGGATAGTGTTTTTGATTTCAATGGAATCAGTGACCGTTGGTGATGTCGCTGAAAGCGGATCGCTTGTGTCTGGCATCGCGTACAAGCAGTTTTTTTTTTCCATTACCCTCAGAGTTCTGGGCCACCCGATAGGCGGAACAGTTTTGTGGGGAACCGCTGATGGCGAGCAACAGTCCACTTCTACGAACGTATAAATTGACGAAACAGCTGTTCAGTCGGTTATACACTTTATTCGAGTTTTGTGTGACTCCCTGATTATCCAACGATTTGACGGTCCGTCGTGTAGCATCTGTAAAACGTTCTCCACCTTCCTGTGCCCCGAGTGCATTTACTATACTTAAATTATATTAAATTAAATTGTTGTTTTTTAATTTTTAATTAATCTTTTATCTGTCTCTACCTGGCAGTAGTGTTGATTGGCGTAGGTCATGCCATGACTCACATCCCCCAGGCCACAGAGTTTTTGTTGGCCAAGCCAAGTTGTTGTAAACCAACCTGTAGGAGTTTTAACTCTGCGAGTGGGTGCCATCATACCAGGCTCGCTGTCGAGCACGCTGCATGCGATGGGCTCAACTTCACTTTATTGAGATAACAATAAAATCAACAAGTTGCTCTCGCAAACTCTTAATTGTGACCAAGAGAGAGAGAGAGCCAGAAGAATGCGCTCCAACATAGAGACGCAACAACGTCGAACCATGACTGGCAACATCAGCAACAATTGTCCGAGACAAAAGCACATCATGCAACATGCTATGCTGCACACAACACGTATTGCAACACGCTCGCCCAGGGGTGTCGTCCGCGCCAACATCCGAAGGGGTTTGGGTTTCGCATCCGATTTTTATGGAATGCTGGAATATATATCTCACTGCACACATGGTGCTTATGGCGGGGCTAATGTTAGACCCATAACTACACTACTATCTGCACTGTGTTTTCTGGCTCAAATATAAAGCTTTTTTTTCCATAACCCTATCCCGGCGCTGGAGATCGAACTGCAGACCGGCTACTGGGACAAGCCTAAGCTCTCCACCTTGACATCAATTGGCCGATGAAGCTGATGATGAATGAGCTCTATCCGAGATCTGGAAGGGATTCATTTACTATTTCCTTTACTATGTGGATATTAAAAGAATAGTTACTTTATATTGAATTGCCTCTAGTGAGCTTCCCACTCCATCCGATTATTGTGGTTGGTAGAAAGAATTGCTATTCAGAGCCAGAGCCTAATATTCCCCTTCTTCCAACCTCAGTAGTTCTCAAACTTGTCGTGCTCTATTTAAGCTGTAAGCTCGGATGTAAAAGCTTCAGCAAAAGCTTAATTATTTTCAAAAGTTTGTGAGTAGCGTTTGAAACAAGCGATAAAGCTGATTTTGTTGTATTCAAACTTTTGATTCATGAGCAAGCTTTCACTTGAAAGCTTAAACCGGTTTCAAACGATAACATGCAAAGCTTTATGTTATATAAAGTTTGTGAGGTTTTAAGCTTCGAATTAATGTTAGACGACTGTTAATTTAAGGAAATCGTTTTCTTTATTTAATTGTGTATGCAGATGATGCCTCAATTGGCGCTCGCTTACGTCTACTATAAGTAATCTTTATAATAATTAAGTTTAGTTTTGTTGGGTATACCATTCTCTGTTCATAGCTGCTTCTCTTGTTCACTTGCTCTTTGCGATTTTTCTTCTTTTATTAGTCATAATATTTGGTACACAATTAAGATAGACAGATACACAAAGATGTGAATTATTACTAAGACAAAACTGACTCTTTTTTCATTTAACGAAAAACAAAAATTCTTTAAAGAGTGCCAACCGTTAGGATCGCAAAGCCTGATTCACATGAGATGTACATACATACATATGTATGCATGCACATATTTATGGACGTTTACCGCAGAAGTGAATAAGCGTCTAATGGAGTCGAAATGATGTTTAATTGATGTTCGACCTGTGTATTCTGGTACAAAATTATGTACATATACCTGGTATTCAACTGATGAGCCTTTACTGGACAATATGATGTAACCTTGAGATTGAATATGTCTGCGGCAGAACCAAAAAAACTAAAGAGATTTTATCTTCAAGCTATTTTTAGCTAAAGTTAAAATGATTCAAATCCATTTTTAAAACCAAACTGTCCGCTGATGTAAAACAGTTGCATGGCTGAAACACAGCTGGAATGTAATACAACTTATCTATGTCTGAATTAAAAGGAAATCAAATCCGATTTAGAGTACAGTTTCTGGAAGGATAATGTACTTTCATAGTAAGTTGAGTTGACTTTGTTCTTCACTCTTCTGTCATCCATTTAATGTAATGTGATGAGAATTATTCAAAAGCGAATCCCTATGGCTGACACCAATTCATTTTCCACATCAGAGAGCTACGGGGAATTTTTTAGTATGTTATAATTTTTGTTACCGACAAATTATCATTTGAGTTTAATCTTCGATTTATGCATATGTTTATGTATACATATATGCGTATTCATGTACATATATATGTATATATGTATATATATATTGCGTATATATTTTTTTGTATATTTCATATTTAAAACTCTTTGTAACATTTAATTAATTTAAACATTGATTGCTCTTGCGTTGTGACAATAATTTACTATATAATCGATTTGTCAATATGTATGTAAACGTATAGTTCATTCAATAAATATATCGTCTTCATCATTTTTGTATTTTATTCTTCCGCCTCACTTTTTCGGTTTCTTTTAATCAACCTTCCTTCTTTCTTGATTGTTGATTATCATTGACTACGTTTAATAATAAAAAAAATTGTCTAGTATTCTTTTTATTCCATATATTTAGATATATATATTTCTTTTTCTTCGTCGTCCAGCGACATTTTTTCATCAAGTCAAATAGGTTAAAGAGACGTAAATGATTTTGGGAATATATTCTTCGCTTCTTTTTTTATGGGGTTTTACTGTTCGGAAGATATTGCCAACATTTTCCTTACTTGTTTATGAACGAAAACCGAAATTCTATTTCCTCTCTTTAGAGAAGCAAATTTCTATGTACAGTCTAGAGCTTATAACGATAAGAGGTACGTTCCATACGAATTTATCTCCGCTAAGACATGCTATGTAAGAAATAACAACACCAAGAATTGTGTAAAATAAAACGCCTCCGCCTTAGCCACTGTGGCATCATTCTGTTCAACTTGCGCTTAGGGCTAAATTCTTTTCTAGGTTGCATTTCGTTTTTTTTTAATATATTTTCTATCCGAATCGAAATTAAGCAGAAAGGTTCCAGAAGCTTTATAAGTTGTTACTTACTATACCCGTACTACAAGAGTTACGCCCCCATAAAGGACGAAAATCTATGGCATCCACAATTTTGAAGATACGAGAAAACGCAAAAGTGACCATATATATCATATTTCCGATGGATCTGGTCCACAGAAGCGCTTCACAACGTTTTCGTTTCTGCTCTTTTCATGGTATTTTGGAGTGTGTTTTAAGCTGGATGGAAATTAGAGGAACGAGAGGAGGAGGGGGACTAAGGCTAGGAATCGTGACTCGAACTAAAGACTGGCTGCGTTGCTGGGCCGGGCAAGCAGCGAGCCAAGTTCAATAATATTAACATTTCCAGAGTAATTGCTGCTTAACCGTGCATACATACATATATTCATCTTAGACTAGAAATTTTTACTATATATTTTATAGTTTTACTTAACGGATTTTTTAAAGTTATGTTTGTGGTTTTCATGTTTGTAGGTACATGGTACATTTGTCAACTCTCTTGAATTTTGATTGCTCTTGTTGATTGAATCAAACGAAGAATATTTGAGGTGGAAAAATTATAAAAGATCAAAAAACACCTGAGGATTTCCACGTTTTGATTGAATTGAATTGGGGTCAATTCCGTAGATTGTATATAGTCTGTGGGCTTGGCTTAGTACTTTTCATTTTCATATTCGTAATTGGTGGTTTTATCCAGGCGATGGTTCACAAATTTACACAACATCAAATAAATGAATAGTTGTTGCTAAATTCTAAGTAAATAAATGTTTGTCTTTCTGGTTTAGGTTTCTCACTACGTTTTTTTACTAATTTATCAATTCCTGAATATACAATATATTGATTTAATTTAATTTTATATCATAAGTTATTGGTTAAATATTTGTTATTTTAGTCCATTATTTTTAGCTTATATGAATTGCTGCGCGAATCTGTGTGTAAATGGATAAATGAAATATTTTTCAGCGTAATTATTTTAAAAAATATGTTATATATATATAACTCAAATTTATACATTATTAAGCCACATAATTACATGGAGTTGGTGAGGAATTATTTATGACATGGACTATTAGTATGACTAAATATACATATGACATGCTGATGAGAAACAGCATTGTGATGTCCAAGAAGGCTCGGGACAGCTAATTGTTTTCCCTAATTGCTTCTCTGAGTGTGTTCGCTTAACAGAGGTTTAAATGTTTTTAGGCCATATCAAAGAGGCATTTCCAGCCTGGCCAACGGCAATGAGCAAAACTGTGCGCTATTTATATTGCACTTTGATTTCTGATAGTTTGCTTTAGGCTGACAAAGCCGCTTGTTGCGTCATGCAAACGTTTCAATTAAAAGCAGCCGACCCCATTAAATTAGCTTTACTGAACAGCAAATTGATCCAGGAGTTGAAGCTGGGGGAGGCTGAACGTGAAATCAGTCAGTGGACGTGGACTAGACATTAAAAACACGCTAGAGTTCGAAACTTTGGCCTCGGCGTTGTCATTGGCATTGTCATTGATGCAGCTGTTTTTGCAGGAAATTACTCATCCGCCACGTGGCAGCCGGAAAAGAAAAAAGTTTAAAGGAATGTGGCCAGTGGATGCTTATAGCCAAGCAGTTAAGCAGTCATGGTGCTTGCTCGCTTGTTGCCGCTGTCGTCCTTGGCCCGATTTCGTAGCCAACCCACCACCCAGTCGTGCATGTCCTTGGGACAAGGTTGCATTTTTTATGTGCAACGTTCCAGCAACGGGTTCATAAAAGGTGTACACAGAACATTGACAATGCATGAAAAAATAAAATAAAATTAGATAATTAAAAAAATAGACATACACCATCGGATTACCGACAGTCCCTTAGAAGAAAAACAAAAACGAACGAACTGCTATTAATAATGGAAAGCATTTAAAAATTACACATACTTAATTTCAAACAAAAATAAAATTGGAGCAACAACAAACATGTCTACGTTTTTTTCACTTATTGCAGTTAATTGCTCGCACCGAAACTCACCTTGATAGATAGTTCATGTCAGTCCATAAATCGCTTTTGTATCGAATGGCTTCAAATTGCTGCTCTTTATTTCGTTTTTAACACTCAAATGGAATGTGTTTTTATTTCAGTTTTAGAGTAGTTTCGGTTAGGGGCTGACGTTTCCATAGTTCCTTTATTTTGGACAGTTTTTAAGCTAAGTCTGCTATAATTCAGGAGTGGCGGAGGATACCTAGACGTGGCACATTGTACAGGTGTTAACCGAAATTGCGGCAATGGGGCTTTTTTCTCATTTTTGTTTTCGTTTTGTGTTTTTACGATTTCTGTCCATTTAAACCTGCTCTCTCTTTCTCTCTCTCTTTCTCTCGTTTTCTCTCTGTCTAGTACACTCTTTTTTCTATTTAACTGCAGTTTTTCATTTTGGAACTTTTTTCACCAGTTTTTCTTTTTGGGTTTGACCGGTTTTCGCGGTTTGTTTGCTCGCATGATGCGCCAGCCACGAAAACCAATTTCCCAGAGAAAGAAGAAGACCGCACAGAAATACAGCTTGTGTGGGATGGAGAGAGAGAGAGAGAAGGAATACCAGAAATGTTAATGAAGGTCCAGTTCGAGTAGCAGAGTTCCAGAATGTTCATTCGTGTGTTTGTTTGTTTGTCCTTGTGTGTTTATATTGCTCAGTGTCCGACCATCCAACCATCCCACCCTACCACTCTCCATATCGCCCTGGTATCTGCGTCCGTGTCCGTGTCTGTTTCCGTGTCCGCGTCCGCTGTCCGTTGGCCGCTTATGTCTGCACGGGAACATTGCTGTCAGCCTCCTGGAGTACCGGCGCAGTCCATACTCCACTACCGCTGCGCGTCTTCCGCTGCTGAACAATCCCGTCCATTATATCCAGCTGCAAGTTGTGTACGCTGCCGCGGTGATCAGTCAAAGGGGGCCCGGCGATGACGCTTCCCCGGCGACTGCCACTGCAAAGCAAGACAAATATGTAATAAATATAATGAAAAAATGGCAAATTGTCCGTCCACATAAATTTATGTTATTTAAAGTTATTTAGTGTTTACATTAGAAATGAGAAATAAGAAATGGCGCTGTTTTTCTCAGTGTATGGAGAGAGAGACTTAGAGTTAGAGGCTGTTGGCTGGTGGCTGGTGGGTCTGCGGTTATCACTTTAGCATAAATTACAAAATTATACCCACCCGCTTTTCCCACTTTTTCGCTTTCGTCGTGCACTTTGTTTCTATGGCCATCTGTACAGGGGTTCGTAAAGTGCGTTGAGCGTTTAATGGACACGTGACACGGAAAAATTTTCCGGTCAAGTGGCGCAGAGGGCTGCAATTTAAATGCCCACCACGGGCAGGCAGAATTCGTACAAAGTCAAGTCGCAAGGTTAGAAGTCGAATTGTGAGTTATCTTAAACAGCGGAAGTACCAACTACAACCAAATGGAATTTTACTGACATTTCGGTGAATTCATTTCCAAATCGACTGCTGGATCATAATTTGGATTGTAATTTCATTTGGCACTGGTCAGGCCCACTTTATGATATTGTCAATATGCCTGCAGCAACTCCACCTTTCTTACCACTGGCTTCTACCCTTACTGAGCATCCCCTTCCATGCATGCAGATAGCAGCCCCATTAGGGTAGTGTACCAGCATTTTGCTGTCACAGCACAAGAGCTTCAAAACAGCCGGCAGCAGAATTCAATTAGGCCAGGAACATGGAGCCAAAAACCCCAAAGCCAGAGCAGAAGAGAAAGAGACGAGGGGGATAGATAGAGAGGTAGCACAAAAAATTGCGGAAGCTGTGGTCTCGTGTCCATTGCCGGCTGGGTCGTCCCCTGCTGCGCTTGATCCCTGAATTACGCTCGCTAATGGGTCCTGGCCTTCCAATTTAGCTGACCAAATGGTAAAATTACCTGATCGAAGCACCGGAAATGGATTCGCGACGATTGCGTCCAAAGAGCGTCGGGGGCACGGCCGAGATTGTGACCACCGAGTGACGCCGCCCTCCGGCCGCGGGATTTGCCTTCTGCGAGAGCGTTGCCAAAAATTCCACCTCCTTGGGACTAAGGCCACCGGTCTCGCCGCCCACCTCTGACAGCCGACGCACCTGGCTGGCCGTGATCCCTTCGGTTATCTGCAACGATGGCAGCGAATGCTTGCGGCGCTGCTGCATGTCAGGGAAGGGGCATAGCAGATACGGATTCACCGGCGAGTCCGGATCAGAGTCGTCGCTATTCGTCCGCCTGGTGGTGGCGCCCGGATCGCAGCCGCCAGCGGCGCCATCCAAATCGTCGCCATCTTCGGGTGCATGCGACTCCTCGACGACAATTAGCGGCTCCTGGGTGCTGAGGTTGAAGACAGGCGTGAATGAGGATCGACGCATCTTGAACTAGGCTGCTCTTACAAATCTGCAGCGAGAGAAGACAAGAAGCAGTTGTATAATTGATTAATTTTAATTCGGTAAAGGCGTTAAGGTTGGTTTAAATAAAAACTATTTAAAAAAAGGGCACAAGCTTAATTGCATTGGCAATGGTGTCAAATCCAATCGGAAAATAGATGATTTTTAATTGTGGTCGCCTGGTCGCCTGGTCGCCATAGGTGTATTAGAGATTCAACTATTGTCAAACGGAAGTTGAAACAAATCGAATGATTAAATAAGAATTCATAATTTTTGAGAGATGTTAAACTTGTCCATCGTATAGTGCAATCCATGAGCCGGCACAACATAAAATTGAAAACCGATTGTTTATCTTATCAGCATCTTTGTTAAATTAAAATGAATACTAATTTAATATTTCATATGCGTAGCTTTGGAGTAAATACAAAAATCTAAAGGGAAGGCACTATTACAGCCATTGGATAGCTTAAAACCCTCTGATCGCGACCACACTAATCAGTTACTTGCGAATTCAAATTCAAATTAAATAAACTATATTAAATTAATTGTCACAGTATCATTGCTTGTAAACATCATTCGGCTGGCCGCGGACAAGCCATGAACACGACACAGCCATCGCATGATCTGCGAGAAGTTTAAAAAGTATAAATTGGACTGGAACTGGAATTCAGTACGAACACAGTTTAGGAAAATTTATCAGAGGTACAACCATAGCCACAGTCATAGCCATGTACTGCACAGGCTTCACTCTATTGACTGTCAGCATTTCGCTGGCGGCGTCGCTGAACACCAAGGCGGTAAGTTCCAGGGAACTAATCGCAAAACTGTTGATCACAAAATCAGTATTGTAGAAGTCGTGGACCTACACGCTTCATGAAACCAGCTGTCGAAGCAACAACGAGAACATCGTCAAGCTCGACACGCGCATCGAACGCATGGGGCGTAGCGACTTTGGCTTGAGTGGATCGTTGGCTATTTCAGTGCCGGTGCCCCAAGACCTGGAGGTGGAAGTTCTTTGCTTTCGAAGCACGGATGGGGGCGCCAACTATAAGCTGCAGCCGTATTCGCTGCCACGCCAGGGAATCTATGAGGCCATGAACAGCTTCTACAAGGATATGATCATGGAAAGTGCCGCCAACTGCTCGAATTTCCCCCAGTTCACCGAAAAACTTAAGGTGATCGAGGCGCAGACATTCAAATACGAAAAGTGCCAGGTTAGTACCGATGGATTTCCCCAGTACGTGCCCGATGGCTGGTACAAGCTGAACTTTGTCACATATGGCATGGTCGAAATCGTTTGGGAACTAATCCTTACCATTGAAAAGAAGCCCTTCTAGATTCTGATCTCTTAATCTTTGAAGACTACAATGAGCTTTTTAAATTTAAACTAAATTAGGAAACAGTTTTTTTTTGTTTTGTTAATATTACAGAATCTTTCAGAAGTCCAAGTTTAGTTTTTTCGAACGGCTTTGTACAGTATCTTATGAGATGAACTTAATAAAGATTCTAGATAAATGCTATTTCCCCCGAATGATGTTCAGTACAAAGGTGTCTGTTAGACCTTTGTACTGAACACATCGTCATAAACCATAAAATTTCATAAACCAAAAAATACAAAAGAATTGTTAATGAAAGTCCCAAGGTGCCAGAGTTAACCTGTCTCTTTATTTGTTTTCATTTCCCTTTCACGTTTTTATTAGTCCTTGCTCATTATTTCGTTTATTTAGCTACGTTTCAGATAGAAATTACGAGCCAAAGCGACTGTCCTGTGGGACAGGAAAAACATACAAAAAACACCCCTAAACTCTATAAAAATGGCTCAATTAACTCAATTGAATTCAAAATGAAAACCAAAAATGTGTAAAATGTGTTTAAAAAAACCCTTTCTAGGTTGCAAAACAATAGCGAGAGTTTCCCCTCCACCAAGGAGGCTTGTAAAAATACCTATTGGGTTGGATTATGGTTATTGAGCTGGCGCGTCAACAGTAGTGAAATGTGCCGAAAATGTAAATGAAATTGTTATTAAGCATTAGGCACATCAAAATCACAAAAGGGAAACGATTTTTGTTTCGTTCTTTCCTTTTGGCCCTTAAAGATTTCCTTTCTTTTTTTTTTGTTCTGTTCGTGACTGTGTGGGCAAGATGACACCATAATAATGAGAGAGAATTTCGATCTAGAGATGAGAGCGTGAAAATCGGGAAATAATTCGTCCCGACTTTTCTCTCGCAGCTGTTTGTCTCTCGCCCATTAAATTGTTCTTCCAAGTATAGCAGTTCCTTCGAATTCGTTTCGGCATGTCCGTATGTCTGTTCGGCCGTTAGTCCGTCAGTCCATCCAAGCAAACCGAATCGTGTAACCCCACGTTACCGTCTCTAGGAAAATTCACTGACTTCACTGGCGCCAGGGAGCTGGCTGGCAATTGGCTTGACGCCCACCCACACGCACAAAATATGCATGTACATATATGTGAGTGTGTAATTTAGTAGTCTACAGTGTGCACACGTGTGTGTAAGTATAAGTGTGTGTATGTCTTTTGTGTAAGGGCGAGTGTGACTTTGTCCAATGCCAAAAATGCCAATACTGAGCGTCTATTAATAGCCTCCGAAGGCGATTTGCTACGATTTATGATCTATGATCTGCACATCGGTCTGCATCTACCCAACACCCACTTTATCAAAGCGTAGGGAGATTGTAGTTAGCCAAAAATCCAAAGTTCCCTCCGACACACACATTCCAACCCACAGCATACTTGGCTATCTCGAGTCCGATATTGATGCTGATCAAGAATATATACACTTTATGGGGCCGGAAATGGTTCCGTTTCCTTCTCTGCGCTGCACACATCCACTTCCACCACAAATACAATATACCCCTTAGCTCTTCGAGTACGGGTATAAAAAGTGGCATGGAAAAAGCTCCTTATTTAAATTTCTCTTTGGTTGTTCCCGCGATGAAAATGAAAATTGACAAGCTCCAACAATGTTCCGTGGAGCTGCGTGCTCTTCCTTTCCTTTCTCTGTTATTCTCTTTCTCTGTGTGAGAGCTTTTGCTCACAGGAGCAGGAAGAGACGGAAAAATAGGGGTTAGGGGAGAGCTGCTGCTGTAACCTCTGGGCAAACATTCCAAACGTAATATTTTGTAATACTCGTCCTGTGAGCTGACAGATGGAGACAGAGAGAAAGCAAACAAAGTGGAAGAGAGCTAGAGAGAGAACAGTTGAACAGCTGAATTTGAGCAGGAATCGACCGCTTCCACTCTGGATACGGGCACCTCATTGAATAGATGAATTATTAATAGCTGAATTATAAATCCAATACGGGGAATAACCACTGATGAAACAATTTTACTAAGCAGATGCTTTACGCGATCTTTGGGTTTACCACTAACCAAACCGTAGTTTCTACTTATGTTAGTTGTTAGGCCCGTAAGGTTTTTGCTATCGTTCAAATTCCATCGGACTATTTAGGGACCATTTCCCCTTCGAAGCGCCCTTCCTCCCACCTTTCTCGCCACTTTGGGGCCACTTGAAACCGAACTTAAAGAACGGATTTATTAAGTATTTAAATAACATTAAAAATACGGACAAAGCCCAAAAAATACAGATTCCAATGCCAATTCTCAATGAGGGAGGCCCTTCGACATTTTTGTGTTTCGTGTGTTCGATACGGTTCGTGGGGTGCATGAGGGACAGACAGGTGGGGAAGGTAGGCAGTCAATTTGAGGACCACTCAAACATTCAAATTTGATTTACCAGTGAAATACGAGAGAAGCGCCCCAGCGACGCCATCGGATTGTAAACGCAATCGACTTCAAAATTTTTTAATTATAAAAGAACAGCAACCAGCAATGGGACTAGGAGTAGGACTGTGCCTGTGTCTATCTCTGTGCCTGTGCCTGTGATGGGGATTGTAACATTCAATGCGAAACCCCCAATGGACGAGCGGGGATACTCGGAGATACTGTGATACGGTCAATCAGACTCAAAACACCACCAGACAGACCAGACCACCAGCAAAACAAACCAGACCCCCAATTCCCATCATCCCCGGATGGTCCCTGCCGTTTTCAACCCCCAAAGTTTGCCTATGTTTATAAATATGGCAGAAAATTCTGTCGGTCTGCCAGAGCGTATTTTAATTTAAATTTATTTGAATTATTAAGCGGATTTTCAACGGACGAACGAGCGAAAAAATAATTACATTGACAAATATTTATGAATCGACTGTTGGACTCAAGCGGGTGGTGCGAATACAACTCTAAGGAATTGCACCGATTTTAGAGCAAGTTCAGGGAACGACTGGTCATCAATTAATAGCATATGTTTTTGGGAAAACTAACCAGAATTAAACCAGAATTAAGATGTGTACACTGTACTCATTAAATCGGCTATGCTGAGAATGGGCGGTGATATATGAAAGCATTGTATAGCTTCCTATGCGTTCCTATCCGTTCCTTTCCTGTCGAGACCGTCATTGAATTTGGATTTACAGCTACCGAAACAAATTCATGGCCCGTTTATATTGCTTATATCCAGACATTATTCTTTTCCATGTACATATATACTTGTATTTAGACGCATGCTGTGTTCGTGTGTGCCATTTATATCAATCAAGACAACAATGTGATTCCTGCATGAATGGTTGGTCATTTATCGTTTTGACTCTGATTTATCCACCTCCCTGGCTTTGACTGGAGCCTCTCCAGCACAGTTCGATGTCAACTGATTTTGGCTGAACCGGTTCTTGCTTCACATGTCTGGTTAATTATTGCGACTGATGTCTTGATGACTTCGTAGAATAGTCTCCATTGGCAAGGCATTTATCACATTGGTTATTGGTCGAGCAAAGGACTCGATATAATTGGGCAATAAAAAATTTAGCAAATAAACAAACAATGCATAAATAATAAATTAAATAAATAATAAATAAATGCCGTATGAATCCACGGCAACAATGCAATTCATTATTACTGGATGGCCATTCTCGCACTGTTCAGTAACCAGCATATTTTTCCGAATGGATGAGATAAGAGCATTAAAATTGTGAACCTTGATGGCTCATTTAACGGTGCACTATCAAGAAAGTTTAACTTTGAGAGTGTACTTTAAAGCTTCGATGCAGACTTAATACTGAAAACTTTTAAGCGAAGTATTTTCTTTCATAGAAAATATCATGATTCCAACTTGATGTGAAAGCCACCCATACAAGCATCTAAGGGGTAATTCGATTTCAGTGAGGCTAAACCTCCGTCAAGTGCGGAAGTGGTAACTTGACTTGATGAGATGCTCTCCCTCCCGCTGACTTCACTTTGGCCTCTGCTCTGCCTGCTAATAAACGATTGCGCAATGATTTTGCGGAATTCTCTGCACGTGGTTACGCTGCAAATGATTCGGAGACTCTGATGTCCTATAATAAATAAATAAATAGGATGTATGCCATGCATATGCTTAATACTGAGTGGGATCTGAAACGAATCAATACAATGGCCGAAAATTCAATTAAATTTCCATTTTCCTTTTAATCCAATTGGCAGAAAATAATTGAAGCTGATGGAAAATAGTTAGCGAGAAAAAACAAAAGAAGGCAGACTCAACGAGGTCGCCCCTCGAACAAAGGATCTGGAAGCTGCTCTGTTGGACTATTTGGAGTGTCTGCAGTTTTCCAATTTAAGGCAAACAACGGCATAATTAAGGGCAACAAGCAAAACTGCACACGGCATTGGGATTGGCTGATGGCACTGGCATTGGCATTGGGACAAGAAAGAGATAAACGAAAAACTTTTAGAACCCAAAAACTTGCAGAGCCAAAGTTGTTTTATCCTTCCCTGTCCCTGGCGTTCATCCACTCCTGTCAAAGTCATTGTAAAGCCTCGAGAGTTCTTGGTCTCAGAACTCATTATAAGGGGGTTGTACAGGGAAAACTTTCCGTCTAATCCATGATTAAATGCTGAGTACATCCCAGTCGCATACATTATCTCTCACTCTCTTTCTGAAGCATCGGATTGTCTGCTCCTCCTTGACTTGTCAGCCGAAAGTTACTATATTCTCGCTCCTATCCAGTGCACCATCGTGGCCTAGTTGGCCCTCTCAATGTTCTGCACTTCCGGCTGAGCCAATGTTGAGCAGATTACATAGAAGAGCAGTTACTACTAGAAATCCCTATTTAATATGCTTATAGAAGACAACCGAAAAATAAAAGCTAATTCTGCGACAGCTGCATTAATTAGCTTTTACCAAAACCAAACTATTAAATGTCCAAAGTAAAGGCCAATGTCAATAAATGTAAGTAGGGCGGAGGAGCCCAAAAATAATAATTCCTAACGTTCAGAATCTTCTGTTCTTCCGCTCTCCTTCACATCAAATAAACTGAAATGAATTTTTTTCATCTATTTCAAATTTACTTGACTTAAACTCATTTAATGATAAATACTTTGATGATGGGATTCATTAAATGATGAAGGAGGGGACAACCTTTAACCCAATCGGGTGATTTCTCGTTTCCATATCCATTTATTTGTTTGATTCCGTTTCAGTTTTCATTTCGTTTCGGTCTCTCATTCTATGTGCTCCGGTTTCTTACTTTTTTATGGGCCCATTGCCCATTTACAATTTGGCTTTGAAAGTGCTGCCTCAGGCACGAGCCTCTTTGGAGTAAATCAAATGGTTGTCGTAAATGTCGGCTCTTTGGCTCCATCCGTGTCCCTGTCCGGGCCCCAGTCCTGATCCCGGCCTGTACTCTTCTTTATATCCTATTTTGTTTATCTTAATTTACCTAATACGAGTTCTTTTTATGCTGTGCGAATCGACTCGATGGTAAACTGACATACGGATAAAACGAATGTCCCCTCATAAAAATTGATCAAGCTTTTCCCCAGCTTTCCTTTTTATTTTTGGGCTTTTTTTTCGTTAAATACATTTTTGAAAAATGTCCGTTAATTTGTGCCCAAGAAGTGTTCATCAAAACAAATTTTTTTCGTTGGTTCCCATTCTTTACCTTATTGATTTTCCCGCTGAAGTGTCGCCAAAGTGAGGGAGGTACCGCAGACTAATCCCAGCCAGTCCATAGAGATGTACACACACACACACACACACATATATATATACATACATATATATGTATAATATGTATATGGCTGTATGAATCAATGAAGGCAGGAGGAAAAGGCCGCCAGCCATCTGCTGTGGGCTGTGGGGTATCCACGTTTTCAACATCGAGCTCTCCTACCTACGCTTCTTCCCCTGTCAGACTGATTTTGAAATGCCTCCCCATTTCATCACAATCGCTATCGCTTCATTCTTTTTTTGCCCTCTAAGCTGATTTTAATTTTGGGGATAGGAGCGGATGAGATGGCTCACGACGAGTGCCTTTGAATTGGTTTTTAGTTCTAGTATTCATCAAAATAAAGACTCCAAAATAAAGGTACTCTTATACATACATATATGTATGTACGTGTATGTACATATGTATATGAGAATTGACCAATTAAAGCACGCTCTAGGTATTTTTTTATGGTACTCATAACCTCTGGCTATTCATATTTACATTCCATAAATTTATATCTAATCTCTCACTTACTGTACTCTAAACGTATACCAGAATCTCATCTTTTAACTGTAAATATATCCGGCAGATGGAAGCTCACATTTCCAGCACCTTTCTAATCTGGAATTTAGTCACAGCTTTTGAGTCGAAAACATAGCGTATACTTAATGGCCAATTAGTCCTTGGACCCAAATGGGTAGCCTACTTTTTCATGAATTTGGGCGCATATAATTCTCTCTCTCGCTGTCCCGATCTGCCCCAACCCCCACCCTTTGTCTCACCATTCCTCACCGTTCCCCTGGCCATTTTCCCTATAAGCCTTTGACGCCGCCCTTGTGGAATGAGAATGTGGACAAGGGAGAAACACTGGGATAAGGCCAGAATCATTCAAGGGCAGAAAGCAGCAAAGGTTTTTCCCAGAAGCTACCGCTGCGCAGCTTCAGTTCAGCTTCAGCCTCAGCCAACGTCGCTGTTGCCGTCGACGGGACGTCGTTATCCCTAATGCTTGATGGCTTGAATAAAAGCTTAATAAATATTGTGCGCGCCCAGGACGACAAGGAACGAGGACATCTCCTTGGCTTCTTCATGCTGTTGCTGTCCTCGTCAGTTGACGACCCAAAAACCCTCAAATACCCTTCCAAAGGCGAGTTTCTTCATAAAACAGTGTCAGTGGGATAGCAATGAGTATGGTATGATATGGTAGATATTCTGTAAAGTACGCAGGTTTCCCTGCATTTTTATTCTCCATATATTTAAGCAATATCTATGCTTTGATTTATGTATTCTCAAAGTATCTTCTCTGCTTCTAATGCGCCGCCACGTCCAACTAATTGTCTCCTTTGGAAGGGTATGCAAATAAATTCGCTGCCATTTGCCTCTGCAGCAGCGCCAAGATGTCATGCGTGTGGTGGTGTGCCTGTATGCGTGTGCATATTGGTATGCGTGTGTTCATGCGACGGTAAACATTTAGACGAAGAACAACATTTTTTTTGTCATTTGTCTTAAAGCCACAAAAGGAAAAGGTAGGCAGGGAAAGGGACATTGACTTTGCTCACTCTTTCAGGTATTCCCATAAAGGTGGCAAAGAGTGGCGGGGCTGGTGGGAGCTGGTGGGGAAACTCTATTTCAGCTGTTGACTCTTAAAGCTTTTTTAGCAGCCTGAAAGCTTAGAAACTGCTGAATTTCGTCAAAATTTAATATATTTTGCTTGGGAATTCACTTGAGGAGTTCAATAAAAAACAGAGGTGTGGTAAAGCTCTCTTGGGCGGAACTTGGCGCTTTCACCTATTTTTCAAAGCATTTACGAGATGTCTGTGCAACAAAAAGGATTGAAAGGGAACATTGACAAAGTTAATGAGATGTCAAAAAATCTGTACCATATCGTTGGTAACGTTTGACGAACGTTACAGCAGACATGGGTATATACATACATACATACATATGTATGTAAAAGCATTCCTTTGACAGAATTTGTTATATTCGTAGCTTTCTGAATTCCAGGGACACCGAAACTCTGTCCAGGTGAATAATTTTCAAACGCTTTTACAATTGGCAACCATCTGGTAGACACTTTAATCTGTCTCGCCATTAAGTGGGGGCCATTCGCAGGCTCTCGGAGAACTTCCCCCGTCGCGACGGGCATATCCCCCAAGTGGACACCAAATTCATCATGCCCTCAGAGCATTCGCCTGTGGGAGCACTCAAGTGGATGCCTTTATTTTATTTCTTTGGTTTTTCCCACAATGCCGCACCGATTGCTCCCCACACACATTCAACGCCCTTAACGCCGTGTCTATTTGTTGTCTAGTGTAAGCCATTTTCTACTCTGCACCGAAATTCGATAATTGCGGCTTTATGAAGCCATAAATTAGATGAACGAGATGGGCAGTGGTTTCCCGGTCATGTGGATCCTCCTGGTTGTAGAAAAGTTTTTGCTGAGCATCAAAGAGCTCACTTACACTCACACTCCTGCTAATTTCTTTGAAAAGTGAAGAAGAAAAATACATGAAAATTGTGTAATTTTGGCAAATTAATTTTCATGCTTTTTGATAACTTTCGTAACGGATGAGCGAACAGGAGAAACCCACGGGGAAAATAAGATACAAAATCAAGAGAAAAACTTTGCCAATAAGCCAACCTGCGGTGACAAATTTTTATGTAAATTTTCTTATGCAAATCAAGTGGCAAAACAATTGACAAAGTTTGTCTAAGACATGGAAAAAAAAGGAATATTCTTTTCTTTTGTTTTGGATGGAGAAAGGGGGGAAAACAAAGAAAGCCCATTGAAACAGCAGCGAACAGTAAAATGGGCCGGGTGATGAAAAATCAACAAGAATATAAATATGCAAATGAAAAGGCAACGCAGATGTTCAATCAACAGTTGACTGGACTCTTCTTCGTGGATATTTGCGATCACAACATTGCTACATACATATGTACATGTATACATATATTTATTTTAGTAGTTATGTACATGGTTTATACAGCAGCTATTGGTGGGAAATTTTCACAAAAGATATATAATATATTTAATTCAATTATTGCTTTTTTAAATATTGATTAAACTTTTGCTTTGGAAAGTCAAATGATTCCAGGCCAATACTGCTTTTCCGTCCGTTTTGGTTTTCTTTCGAACTTTCGGCCCACTCTAATGTATGTATGTACATATATGAGCATATGCATAGGTGTATAATGTGTATTTCTTAGATTTTCTTTAATTGGTTTAAATTACTAGAATATTAAAAAGTGTTTGTACTATTTATGTTTCTATTATCCCTCCACACAATCCTTGAAACCGTCGCCGCTGGGCAGACATGGCCATGGGCCATCGAACAGCAACGAGAACGGGAATGCAATGGAAAATGTAAAAGCGGAAAACTTTCCTGCATATTACATTCCTCTCATTCCAGTTTGCCTTTTGTTGTGCTCAGTTGCCTTTTGCGTTCGCTGTATTGTTCTTCTTTGTTCCACGTACTTTTGCTTCTCTTGCTTCTGCTTTTCCGCCTGCTGGGCAATCAGTTTATGCTGTTGACAGTTCAATTTTAAAAAATATACATGCGAATGAAGAGCAGAACTTTGTTTTCCAGAGTTTTAACTAACAAAAAATTAAAACTATGGCACACCGCGAGCGGAAATAGAAAGCGGGAGGACAGAGAACATTATTTTCCTCGCAGGTGAGCTACAATTATAGAAGCATTCAACCAGTGGCTGCCAGGACACAAAAGGAGAGGAGGAGAGCAGAACGATGTGATGCCTGGCTTGCCAGATCCTTAAGCTGATTGTTATTAACTTCATATGTATATTGTAGCTTAGAGTTTTGCGGCTTACTTGTTATCTGTTATACCACAATAAACCATAGTTTAATACACCTCAACAATCGTCGACTTTTCTTAAACCAAATCGCAAGACAACGCCGCTGAAAAAGCCCAGTAGCTCAGCCGTATGCCTGTACACTTATTACTTGACCGTAGCTGTATTGTATGTGTTCCTTCTGTGCGTTTGCGTGTGCGTGTTCATACGTATATGCTCTTGTAGTAGTAGTTAAGCAATGCTCATGCGGGCATCCGTGTGCAAGTGTGTATTCCGTGACATTTCACAGCTTCAAGGCCCACTGCCAGTATCGCGGCCTTGCCTCTCCACGCACTTGTTTTCATTACATTTTTACAGACGGCAGCAGGTGAAAGAGGGTGAAAGAGACTAAGGGCGAGAGGCACCTAAAAAATTGTTGGCACATTAAAATGCACATAAAAATCATTAACCCAAAGATGTTGACAGCAGGACGAGAGTACGGAACAGAATGGGACGGAATGGGACGGAATGGGGCAGCACAGAACAAGACAAGAGGCAGCCCTGTTGACTGGCAATTGTGTTAATGGAGCGCTCCCTTGTGGCACCGCCTCTGACTGTTCCCATGTTTATTTTGGCATTACAGATAACTTAATAATTTCACCTACTTAATGTGCAGTTGTCTCAAGAAACATTAAGAGGTACGCAGCGCAGTTAACAAATAGTACGATTATCCACGGTACTGCATTACCATTAAAGTGGTGAGCTTATCTGGATTTATTGTGTTTTTGTTAGTTTATAACAAATTCGCTCAATCTGTGATGAATGCCTTACCTTGTATTGTGTATGCCTTCACTGCAGCTCTCTATCTATCTATCTCTCTCTCTCTCTCTCTCTCTATCTCTCTGGCCGCTTGCCGTCTCTTCAACAGGTAGCGCTTGGCATGGTCTGGCTCCCCCAATATCCCTCTTTCTGACAGGTATGGATTGTTTTTTGTGTGTGTGTATGTTGCAGTTTCTTTCGCCACAAAATTAAATTACAGTTATTCGAGCTTCTGCTTCTGTAGATTTGTATGTGTGGCTGTGTGTGTGTGTTGAGTAAATCAAAAAAGGTTAATTTGCAATTATGTTTCCTTTCCATTGTGTGCTGTGTGCGTGAGTTGTTGAGTGCACTCTCGCTGTCCGCCCTCTGGGCAGACACTTGAGAGCAGGTGGCCATTTGGGCTCTCGCTTTTTCTCACACTCTTTTCCCCTTCCCCATTTTTATCTGTTTCCCCCCTCCGTCTTGGGACGGTCTGTCTGCTTTTTCTCTTTGCCAATTTCAAAAGCATACTTTAGCCCCTCTGACAAATCATCGCAGGAAATGGGGAAATGGGTGGTGGAAGTGAGGGAAACGAAATGAGTCAACGAATAACAAAACTTGGCGTCTGTTGTCTGCCATTAAATAAATTTCACTTAATATTATAGTTGTTCTTGCTCTTCGCATTGTTGTACTTTTGCTTATTGTTCTTCTTTATGTTGTATCTCAATTGTTCTTGGGACATTTCGTAATCATAAAAGTGAAGAAGTTTAGGCACGAATAACTTTTAAGCGTTTGAGTTACTGTACCGGTACCCGGCCACCCGCCGGCCAAACCTCCTTGGGCTACTCTGCAATCCACAGAGTCGCAAGACAGAAGTTCAGTGTTCCAGATCCAACTGCAACATCAGCAAAATTTGGTCGGATGCGTACCAGACACCGATTCAGCGTGTGTTCCGTGTTCCATACAGATAATTATAAGCTCAGAAGAAGGTTTTCAATTGTAATAAACTTCAGTCGAAAGATTGATCTAAAGCCAACAAGACGTGTCATCATTTAAATACCCAAGAGAAAACACTTCACAGACGCAATCCCTACCACAACTTAACATAACTCTTGCGGCATACCCTAGCTGTGATTCGGGACAGAACAGTTATGAGGCGTCAGAGATGTTACGGTGCATATTAGTCCGCCAAGGACTGGATAGTCGTTAAACTCGAATACTTTGTCAGAGTATCATCATTGGTGGTTGAATGAGACTTCAGCTTTCCCTGGCCGTCCTTCAAGTTGTTTTTCCTGGGCTCTATTGTTTATCTGCTGGGATGAAATGGTTGTTGTGGATGATGGGGGATGATGAGTTGTTTTGCGGCAGCGTGCTGGCTGTGCAGAATAACATTCCCTCACGTTGCCTTTTTGCTGGACTTTGAGACGTTCTCCCGTTGCAGAATGACAACAAAATAAGTTGGGTATCCTGCCAGAATGATATTTGTTTTAGTGGTGCGAGCGAAATGAATTTGACACGCGTTAATTAAGTGGCCCCAGCCTTGGTCGGCAGCAGCAGCAGCAGCAGCAGCAGCAGCAGCAGCAGCAGAACATTCGTTTTGGTCGCTGGTCCCCAGTCTGAAAATCAATTTGACGCAGCTGCTCCTGAGCCTGAGCTGCCCCCAAAGCTTTGAAAAGTATGCAAATTAAATGAACGAGGGCTGGGGAGGAACGGTCCCTCGTGCCTCTGTATAAAGGTCCCTCGACAGGCATAAACCCTTTTTTAATTGCACGCATGCCGTGCCGTGGAGTGCGCTTCCCAAGCACTCCTGAAAAAGGTATCCAGGGGACCGTGAAAAACCGCAACTGAGACCCCAAAAACAGAACTCATTTCATGGTGGCACCACCACCCCCTCCATGGCACAAGCTCTCGTTTGCCCAAACCCACACCCCACTCCACCCCACTCCACCCCACAAACACACACAAACACACACAAAGGGGCATTTAAAACGTATTCAAAATGCAAGTTTAAAGACGCCCCAAAGTACGAGTATGCAAATCACACAAAAATAACATAAAACAAAAACTCGTTTGCCCTTTCAGAGAGTATTACGATTCGAAAAGTAAATAGGAGTACAGCTCACACCCTTTCAAATAGATGGCTGTCACGCGATCCATGTTTTTGATCTACTTAAACTCTTGGATGTCGTATTGTATTGTACTCATTTTGAGGGTATATAAATGGCTGAAATGGACCAATCATCTGCCCTATCACCTAAGTAATTCATATATCAATTTTGCAAGGGTATTCAAAGCTACAACGCGTCGTCGCAGCTTTCTTTATTGGGTATTTTTTTGTCAGACAGATAAAAAACGCCAAAAAGGAAAGCAATGAAAACTCAACCACAAAGGGCACACAAAACATAATCGCACGCACAAGCACACACACACACACACACACACACACACATCAATCCTTTCGAGAACTCTGCACGGGAACACGGCACAGACCTTCCAATGCAAATTAGCTTCCTTCTTTGACACAACCCCAGCTGACTGCCTTTAGCATCCCTTTAGCATGCTCGAATGCAAATTTGCCGCAACTTGCTTACAGTTTACATTGCTCATACCCATACTCATGCTCATACGAACCAACGGGCCAACGTTGATATATATACGAACTAATCCAACAATAAGGACGGCAACGGCGACAGCAAGCCTTAGACTACAAAAAACGTCGGCTTCAAGGAGTATTTTTTCTTATTAATTTATGTGTAAAAATCAGCTTGAAATAAAACAGTTTGAATATAAAATATAAAGTGTTTTATGCGAAAAGTTGTATGGGTGATACGGATAGGGGCCGGCAAGCAGGAAATTCTATTGCTCAGCAAGGCAAAGGTCTATAAAGGATATCCACAAACTGTTTTCTACAGATAGTTGATATATATGGCACATAAATGTCAACATGCGATAGCTATCGGAAAACTTTGAAAGTACAAATTGATTGGCTAACAGTCAAAATTTGGTTGAAATTCACTTAGAATTCTGCAAGCAGCACACAATTTATCTTCTAAGTTTGGCATATTTCCAGGTAGTTCCAGTACACTGAGCTTCAGCTCAACGAAAAACAAATCCGAAACAAGTCAAAGCCAAAGAATTAATTGATGAAAGGAAGTGCCCCCCCATTAGCTGGAAAAAGAGTGAACGAGGCCCGATTTAGGATGAAACCCATAACGATACGCCCAATTAGAGTTTAAAGTTTTGTGCCATAAAGCAAATAATAAATTCCATACAAATGTAAAAGCGAACAGGAAAACTTTCCACAGCGTTTGGAACAAAAAAACAAAATGTTTTAAGGAAGAAAATTTTATGAAAAACGGGTAGATAAAGTTCGTCACTGTTCGGCTCTACGTGGAGTGCGCCGTTTTCTTCTCTCCAGCTGAGTAGCGACAACCAATTAGGGCAAAACAACACACAACACAGCACAGCCCCCCGCCCCTGCCCGTCACTCAGCCAGTCTCCACGCTAGCCTGGGGGCAGAGCCAGCTTTGGCTTGCTAACCGAACGGAAGGATACGAGCACAACAACCAAAAATCTCATTCGGGAGAGGAGTGTCCTCCAACTTTTGGTGAAGTTTATGCATATTAAACAGTTATCCCAGCGGAAGGGAAGAGATGCCAGCGCGGAGGAGAGGGAGAGATTTGCCAGGTCGGCAAAGAGATGCTGAAGAGTAGAGGTTGGACGACAAGAGTGAGCAACAGGAAATGGGAGCCATGTGAGCGGAAATTCCACATTATAAATTATGCAAATCACATGCGCTTTGATTATTTCAAATTTTATTTTCATTTTTCTGGAATGGCAAAAGCTTCCCGCCAATGTCAGTGCAGAGTCTAGACACGCCCCTGTGCCACAACCTTAACTAACCTGTTCCTTGGCCATTGTTTAGTCAGCGAAATTCAATTTGAATTGTTTATCGTTCAGCGGAAGCTTTGTGGTCGGTTTCAGATGAGTTTCGTGGGTATTAAAAGATTGAACCAAATTGAATATGAAAGGTAAGCCACCAAAGGTGTCAAACAACGAAACACACAAACCTTAGCATGACATACGATTCAGGTCTAGAGGCAGTCCACGAAACGAGCCGGAGATAACCGCAAGAGTAAATGCTATTACCTTATGTCATCCACTGAAAACAGGCAAGTCACTCTGTTTATTTTTCACTAGTTCTGAATACGTCCCTTTTTCTGGTCAAACCGCTGGGCGGAGGGTTACGGTAGCTAAGGAAGCAGAAAGGTTTGTGTCGCAAAATAGTTTTCATTGGGTTTTCACTTTGCAAGACTTTCGTGGAAAAGATTCAAACATAAGGAGAACAAAAAAAAGGGGGAAAAAAGAAACCAAATTTGTTGAGGCACAGCTGAGACCAGCGCAAAGTGAGCCAAGGAAATACGAAAAGAGAATAATGGGAGAAGAAAGTTCGAGAAAAAAAATTCGAAACGACCGTTGTCAGTGGAGGAGGGGAAGGGTGCCAAGAAAGTAGAGAAAATTAAATATGGGAAATTCAGAAGTAATCAAGGCTACATACGGGCATTTCTCTGTAGTCGAACGGGACAGTCGTACGCATTGCAAGTGGTAACAAATATGACGGATTTTCACCTCTTGACTAGCCCTACAAGGGGTGCCTTCTCTTTTCCATTGTGTAAATTGGTTGTCGTTCAATAAATTAAGACTATTATATCGCGACAGAATTATGTGGATATGTTTTTTTATAGACATTTAATTTGTTGGTCTCGGTGGACCTCTTCAGAGAAATGCCCATGTGTCAATGTCCCCTAAGAAATGGCAAGAACAGGAGCTGACAGAGGCCACATAGATTTGAATTGAGCCAACGTCTCAACGTGCAATGAAAAGGGAAATGAATGCCCGCCAAGTCAGAAGTGGAAATGGGAAAATCGCAGCCGATGAAAGAATTGCTGCTAATTGAGAAATATCTTTATTAGGCGTTTTGCGCCCCAGCTGTCCGTGGGTAAAGTACGTTTTTTGCTCCATTACTCAAATCTAAACTAGTTTCCTCCAGGAAATGGTTTTTAGCTCTAAAATTTTCCGCACAGAATAAACTACCCATAAACGGTTAGCAATGGATAAATTATCCACCTGGGATGCTGTGTTTATCTTCACAATCCAGCAGAACAGTAAACGTCCGAAAAGGTACATCCGACAACATTCTGATCAATCAAAAGTTTTCGGGTATTGGATCCTTTCATAGGTCTTGTTAGAAGAGCCAAACCACACAGTAGCACAGCGTTGTTTATGATTATTTTGAAAATTAACACATAAAAGTAAGCGTCGCATTTCCTTTCCAGCACTCCCACCTCCCAATAGCCTTCTCAAGTCCCGTCATAGACGCATCGTCCTGCTGAGCGAGATATAATGAGTTTTTTAATAAAAACTGATGGAGCAGAAAATGCAGAATATAATGCCAGGACGACAACAACAGCAGGACAATGATGGAAAGAGGCACGGACGATTCTACACTTCGGGCACATCTCCGGGGCTCCAAAATTTAAATATAAGTCATCACCTTTCATGTGCAAGATGGAGAGAGGAGAGAGCAGACTGAAGGAGACAGAATGAGACGAAGGGAAAGATGCCGCAGGAAAAGCAGGAAACCAACAACAATGGCCAAAAGAGTGCGAAGGGGAAGCAGTAAAGAGGAGGAAGGAAGTACAACAGAAAATGGGCGAAAAGGTTTTCTCAACTCGAAGTAATTGAACCAAGACTTTTCGACTGGCCAATGCAGATAGTACATATGATAATCCCCAAGTATTACTATCGTTTATTAGGTTTATTTCTATTGTTTGTTATTGACATTTTATTATGGTGATGATACTGTTTACTGTTTTAGGCATGGCAATATCTATACTAAGTTGCGGCTTTTGGGTGCTCGTATCTGGACAGTCAGTTACCTACCTGGTTTATCATGAGCTTTTTCGCCCTCCAGGTGCAAATATCGTGATTTGAATTTCCTTTTCCCTAACTTTTGCTCCACTTTTTTGTCCTCTCCGGCAATGTGATCTGTTACCTGGTTGACCTTGGCTTTCTATGGCTGACTCCATGAGGGGGTAAGGTACTTTTGGATGGAAGAGCAGGTCAACAGCGGCTATGCCCAGCAATCAAAAAATTCAACAACAAAAAAAGAAAAGAAAAAAAACAGGAAAATAACGGTGAAGGCGAAGGCGAAGAAAGGAAATAACTTTGCGACTTTGACAGTGGGGAGACTTTGAATCATTGAAAATCTACATATTATTTATTGCTGAAATGTTCATTGCATTTGAACTACAAAAGTGTACGCAAAAGTTTCCACATTGAGAAACGGGGTTCAAATAAAGGTAACTAAGCTGGGGGCCTGCACCAAAGACTAAATTATTTTAAGGTAATTTCTGTCCGGCTCTCCCATTATTATTATTAACCAAAAGTTTGCGAAATTACTGCAGAGCGACTGAATTGATAAAAATATTTATGGGTTAGACATCGTCCGTCAATGGGAAGAGAGAGAGGGAGAGGATCGAATGACAGTCCGTATTAATATACATGAAGGACCATCGGGCCCGGTAGGAAGTGAGCCATGAGACTGGGGGAGTGGGCAGTAGGTTGGAAGCAGGTAGCAGGTAGCAGGAAGCAGGAAGCAAGGATAAATAGCTTGCTAAGCCTGCTAAGGTATTGGACTTACCTTGAAGAGCTTTGATGTCCATCCAAATGGTTGAAAATGCATATTAAATGTACGCCTTAAGTGGCTTCGTTGGAATACAAGACAATTAGCTAATAGCCAAGGAGAGTCACAGATATACGAGATTTACTTATACAGGCAGAGACAGCGAATGAGACACATATTCAGTAAGGGACGAAATCAGCAAAAAAGTTTAACTGATTTATGTGAAAGCCCTCAGCTCAAAGGAGGCCCAGAAGAAGTGAAAAATTCAGCATTTCTGAACGGGGAGGAGAGAAAGCAAAAGCTGCAAATCATCAAAACTGAAATGTTCCGTACTTTCACTGCGAGTATCTTTTCACTGTCGGCCTTTTTCCGGCCAAGCTTCTCTCTCGCTTTCTCTCAATTTAACGCTTTCGGTTTACTACGAATGTACATACACATATAGCCATAATTTGTTGTTATTATGGCTCCATAATTGGCATCGTCAAAGCTTCCGGTTTATTTTTTGTGCACACTCCCAGCTAAATAGAAAGGTGTCACAGGGTAGGTAATAATATTTTATATGTATTCTAATTAATTGTAAGTTAATTTGTTGGTTTGAGAGGGAGAGAAAATGATTAGGCATAAATTTGTAATTTGTTTATTAGTTTCAAGTTGGCAAGTTGACAAGCCCATTAATGATCGAATCATAAGAAACTTTCAACTTACAGATTTACGAGAACTGCTTTGTTTTGTTGCTTTGCTTTGCTCCTGTGAAGGTCTCTGTCGTCTCTGTATACTGGAAACAGTAGTTTAAATTGATTTTCGGTGCCCAGCCCTTCGTTTCGTTTCGACTTGGCCCAGACCCCCCTCATGCCCAGTGCCAGTTGCCGCCACAATCAATTCTCAACAAATATCCACTTGCAGCTTGTTTGCTGAAAACTTTCAATGAGCATTGCATACTTATAGGCGGGGTATTGATTGGCTCCCCATCCACCCAAGGCTCCCCATCTACCCAAGGGAGGAAGCGTGAGGCGTGGTGTTCGGTGCGTTGAGGGTGAGTCGTGTGAGCGAAACAGTAATGGAATGCTACTGGGCCCAGGGAGGCCACTAGCGTGTACTTTATATACTCCAAATGCACAACCGACATGCTAAACTGCCAAATAATTCCCATTCAGGTTCTTACAGCCCGTACAGGCTGTCGTCCTTTTGCTTGAGTTTTTTACGAGGTGCTTTACGCTTACGAGGTGCGTCAGCAGTTGCAACTTGCCAAAACGATGAACAATAACGTAACGATAATTGTGAAAGGTTTTCTGAGAAAATTAGGAAGGAAGTTCACTCGCGCACACACGTACATATATACTTATATACATATGTACATATGTAATGTATACAGGCGGAGGCGGAGGCGGAGGAGGAGGCTGACGCTGATGCTGGGTGGAGTAAAGTTTTGTTTGGAGCGTGTCGGTTGCTTGGGCTGTTTCATTCTTAAAGTACGACACTCAACTCGAGTAATTTGCCTCAACACGCGCACTCTCACACACACCACACGCGTAATCACGCACAATCACGCACAATCACGCACGCACGCATAGCTGGCAGCAATTTTGACAAACCAACACACATGGCTTGTATGTGCTGACATTTAGATTGAAAAACGAGCCAAAAAGCAAAGGCAATATATAATCGAAAAATGCTTCGCTCCTACCAATCCCAATCCCTCTCACAGCCCCTCAGCGCCCCACACCTACCCTACTGCCAAGGCACCTGTCTCCGAGCAACGGGAAATGATACAAAGCAATGTTTTTGTGTAGCTGCCGCCCAGGGGGAGCTGCGATTTAGGTATGTGTATGTGTGCGTGTGCGTGTGGCAAGTAAAGTGAAGTGAAGCGTATGCAAAATTTTTATTGAAGTGCATACAAACAAACATTCCGGAAGGTGGCTCGGGGAGAAAAAATGACAACACTGCCCGTAGATCCCATCCTAGCCCTTTTCCGTCGCTTCGCTTCTCCCCAATTTTAGAGCTTGTCGATGGTAATTTTCCTGTGTACCAGCAACAACGGGGTTATAAGCAGAAACAAAAGCACATGAAGCTGCTGGAGTCAAAGGCGTTTTAAATACAATACAAAAGAGTGCAAGTGTGGATGAAGTAAGTTCGGAGAGCCACTCAACTTTACATTGGCTTTGGCAAGGGCCAGAAACGGAGACATGCACAGGGACACAAAATTGACAGAAACAAAAGATGATTACCTCTATGGAGTAAGCAGCCGAATATGGGTTGACCATCTGTTGCTTATCTGTTCATACCATTACATATTAGAGAATTTTTGGAATTTGGTAAGTTAATTTATTCAAATTTTCTAGATTCGCTTGTTAGTTGAAATTCTGGTCTTAGTATTATTTTAAATGTGTGTGTGTGCGTGTGTATTAAATGAGTAAACATTTGTATAACAATTTAATGCTAATAAATTTCACACTCTTTTTGATTTTTCCAGCATTTTAAAATTAATTAGTTTAGTCGAAAAATCTGTTTTGTATTTTATGTTATTGAATATTCGTTGAACTAAACTCATACAAAGTAAAATGCCCATCACAACTCTAACACATCCCTTTACAAAGTGCCTCTGTCCTCGAGCTTCGGAATGTCATCGAGCTCAGTCTCAGTATCAGCCAAGAAAGTGCCAAAGGTATAAATTGTCTTTGCTCCAATTCCAATTATTTAAACTAGTATTTGCTGGTTTTAGATCCCATGTTACTTTCAATTCCCAGTTTAACAAGCTTTGGGCTCTGTTACCCGCCGGGGCATGAGCCCAGTCTCCCGCTGTGGCTGCCACAGTCACTGCCACTGCCACTGCCTCTGACGACGAAACGGCGCCGACAACGACACAAAAGCTTAGTTCAAACACTCAATCATTTTTACACCCCATCAATACACACGCACACACACACACGAAAACAGACACACAGATACACACTCTCGACGCCAGCAAACATCTGTTTAGTACACACACACACACAGACGGGCAGCCAGCCCGTGCTGAAAGCATCGACAAACATGTGCAGTGTAGCGTATTTTGCTATAAATAAATTTTCAATATTGTTTTCTCCTTCTATCTTTTTGCTGCTGCTGCTGTTGCTGTTTGTGGGCTTACCGCAAACACAAAAAAAAGTGTTGGCTGGCTGGACAGAGCTGAGCTTTTGAATGTTTTCTATATTGTTGTCACACAATTTTTTGGGCGGTGCGTTAACTGAAACCCAATTGAATTTAATTATTTTTTCAAGAGCGTACAATAAGTACTGCGAATATGTGTGTTTTAGGAAATTCCAAATTTAATTCCTTGCATCTGGGCAACACAACACGCCAAGGCACTGTGGCGTGCTTATACCCTAAAAACCCACCAGCGTACCACCCATCAATGAGGTGGAACCACTCCATTTCGATCTAAGGTGAGCCAACACATTCCCAAGAGAACGAGAGCGACACCGGCCGAGCGACTGAGATGAGATGGCTGGTGTGCGCTTTATTTATTATTAAATACAAATAATGAAAAATCAATAGAAATTTATTTATACATATTCATCAACGTGTATACAAATTGAGCCCAGACCCCACACCCACAGACCCCCAGACCCCAGCCGAGGATGCCATCAACAAAATGAACATCCCAACTGATACACACTCATTCACATCCACTCAGTGCAAAGTTCATGAGACAGGGCAAAGGGGTCAGCTGCCACAAGCTGAAGGAGGAGAGGAAATTAACTTTAGGATAAATTTGTCATGTTGTCGGACAAAAAAATGGAAAAAAAAACCAGCAAAAAAGGGACACGCTGAGAGAATATCTCTCAATTATTGATGGTGTACGAGTATGCATATACGGAGGAGCGCCACAACGGTATAAAAATATTCCACTGAGAGGTGCTATCGTCAAGGCTGTTTGTTGTTTCCATCTATTTGTTCGCTCTGACCTAATTTATTGTTTTTTCCAAACCAATCACCGAGAATGCTATCTTGAACAGTAATTACGATTACGATAAATGTACGAAAGTACTCGTTGGGCATGCACGCACTGTCATGTCATGGATAATCTGGCATCTGAACGGACATCACTTCTTATTGGCTAAACATCACCAACACCCAGCACTTTTTCTCAGGGGACTCACCATGGGAATTGGCAATAAAAATAAATTAATTTAAATGCACGTTAGCAACAAACAATCGTTTAAGGAAGATGGAATCTGGAGCAGAGCTAGAGAATGGAAGAGCTGACAATCTTATTACATTATTGCCACTTGACTGTGAATGTTGAAGTGCTGCTGCTGCTGCTGGTGCTGAAGCTGGCGAGCAAGGTACGGCTGGGGCTGGGTATGGGAGAGTGGGGAAAAGGGTTCCAGTGTGCAGTGTGCAGTGGATGAGAGCGTTAAGTTTGTAAAGATTTTTTTGAGTCAGCAAGGTAGCCAGCCTTCTACAGCTGAAGTAAATTCCAGCCCTCAAAACATTTGAGGCAAGTAATAAACTTAAGACATACATCTGTATGTATCGATCAATGGGAATCCGATTAACTGCAATATGCAATATAGAAAATTGTGCTAACATTGTTCCCTCAATCTAGAATTTTCGTTGATTAAACTAGTGAAATGGCAAGTACGTGCAAGGCTGCAGATTACGGGACTAAACTAGAGATTTCCCATAGAAATTGAGCTTTTATTCAAGTCGATTGATTCGAATGATGACATTGCCCCATGAGCCAGCCCCAGAGGGAATATCCCATGGCAACAAATGCTGCTGTTATCGGTGAGTGCATTTTCCCCAAACATATTGCAATGATAATGATGTGGAGGCCGGCGAACAAAGATAAATGAAATGACATGTCTGCTCAAACCAATCAAATGCAAATCTTTTAGGCAGTGTGGTTTTGGCTGGTGTGTATGTTTTGGGGGCTTCATGTTTCAATTCATTTGGGTTTGTTACGCAATCCAAATGACTGACAGCTAAATATGCATATTCAATAAGTGAAAAAGGCAGGAGAAGGCAGCAAGAAATAAGCAGCAGTCAACAAACAGTACGGCAGGCAGAGGGTGAACAGTGCTGTGCAAAGCCAAGCAAAGCAAAGCAGAGAAAAACAGCCGAAGGCCTTTTCGGCTACAACCCCACAACCCCACATTCACACAAATACAACAAATAAGCACACACAACGAGTGTTTGCTAGAGATGCCACTAATTGGAGCGAGACAAAAGGAGGGAGAGCCAACCACACTTTCTCCACTTCAGTACTCTCTTTGCAGATGCCTTTTGGGGATATAAATCTAGAGAGCCATGTCACTAACGGTTATAGTATAAGCCCTAGTCCTAGTCCTAATCCCTCATAGAACATATCAGCAGGTAAACGAGCTTTTATGCTTTCCGTTTTTGCTGAACGTACGCCTTTGACTCTCTTATTTTTGTCTCTGAGAAAAGAGTACTTTAAAGTTCTTCTGATTTTGGTATTATCACTCTCCTGCGCTCTGCTCACATCGACATTTGACTCGAGAGCCAAGTTTAGGAGCAGGACAGCAAGTTGGGCCAAAGGGGGGAAACGTAGAAATAAAACGAAAAAGAAAAAGAATGAAATGTTTGGAGAGCGCACACTTTTCGACACTTGTGAAACATAGCTAAAGAGAGTGAAAGGGGGGTGGGGGGGTGGACACGTACGAAACCGAAATCAACTTTTCTTGCTTAACTTCGCTTCCGGTCCAAGCCCGTCCAAGTGAATATGCATGTTTAATGTTTAATGGAAGAGCGGTAAAAAGAGCGGTAGAAGGTTCTTTTCATAGTACCACACGATTGATCCAGCTTTAACTCTTAGTTAGCCAGATGGGTCATTAACCGAAAGACATAGCAGTACGAGTACGAGTCGGAGTATACAAATTTCCGTACTATGAATGCATATGTATGTATGTATGTCTATGTCTAGCAGTTCCAGCTCCTCCTCTGATGCGCTCCTCACCAACCAAAACACCTACCACAACTCCAGTCCCAACCACCACCTGTCAGAATCCACTTACTCCATGGCTGGGGCTGGGGCTGGAGCTGGGGCTGGGCTCCGGGGCTGAGCTATGTGTGCTTTATGGCTTCCCACACTCCCACACACAATGTTTTAACCCCCCAGCATCAGCTGTTGCCTGCCATCATCATCATCATCATCATCATCATTTCTCTTAAGCTGAATCCTTATTTCGTTTCATTTAATTTTCATCGAAATATGTGCAGAGTTTGCGAATAATAGAAATCATAGGAAAACGGAATGGGGAAACTCCATATTTTATGCGACGGCTCCCGCAAGCGGACAGCGGACAGTACTTATACATATATGTATATGTATATACCCAATATTCTTTGAGTACCGAATGATGGGTACATCTTCACTCCACAAGCTAAATAAATGTTACTTCAATGAAGACTTAGAGGCAGACTTGCAGCGAAAAGTTGGCTACAAGCTACTGCCCCTATGACAACCTTATGTTGGCGAAAACTGGACGTTTTAATGGAAATGGTACAGGGAAAGTCGGGGTAAATGGCATAAACGAATCAGCAATATAATATTGAAGAGGAAATACTTAACGGGTGCACTTTTGCAGCTCTGTCCACTCGAATACTGATTCACCTCTCTCTCTTCCGCACCCAAAAGCAGACGAAGGGGAGCGAGGAGGTGCACCAACGCATAACACCCTTCTTCTCGCTTTACAAGGGCACTTAAGCAAGTGCTCTTCTTGCTCCTTGCTCTTCCTCTTACTCGACATTTTTTTTTATTCTACTTGAGAGGAATGAGAGTGGAAGTTGGCGCTCACTTTGCACTCCTGCTCTTTTATGAAGTTTTTTTTTTATATTTTATAGCTGTTCTTTGCCTTTTTTTCATTTTTAAGAAAACGAGCGAAGCTTAATTGATTTTGCATTCTCTATGTAATGTTTATCAAATATGAAAGAGTTTTACGCAAAAATTTCCTTTGATGCTGGCCACTCACTCTCCAGCACTCACTCACTCTCTTTAACTAATGAAAATGCAGCACGTCAAAAAGATAAGACCAAGTGAAAATAGTCGAAAGAGTGGCAGCACAACAAGAAGAGCATCCCCAAGCACAAAGCGAGGGTACAAAAGGTAATATGACAGTCAGAGCTTAACGTTTTGAAGTTTGCATAGCAACGAATTCAAATATTAGCAGAGATCCCTCCCCAAAATGTAACAGAAAAGAGGACTTCTTTCAATGACGGACCACCTATTAAACCCTTATAAATAAATCGTTCGCAAGAGAGCTAAGTGAGCATGAATAATAAAAAATAAAACCACATACTCGGTTAATCGTACGAGTGCCCAGAGTCGCCTTATTATGTTATATAATAGAGAGATATGCGACAGGGCGATAGAAGTACATTGAGCGTACTCTTTTGCCTGTCACTGTAGACGAGTGATAAAGAAAGCTCATCTGCATCAAGTGCGTTTGCAGCGTAAAAAAGAAATGAAATCGTGCGAAGTGTCTGTAAACATTTATTTCAAAAATTTATAAATATTGTTCTCGCTCAGCAGAGACAGCAGCGGCGACAAACAGCAGTTCTCGTCTCTCCCGAACCCCTTGTCAACCTTCTTCCTCTACCCCACTGCCACAGTTCTTTTCAGCTTTGAAATTGTTCTGGCAATGCCATTGTCTACTTGTTTTTCTCTGTGTACGTAGTTACATACATATGTGCATGAATAGGTTTGGGCATGTGTGTGTGATATATTGTTTCGAGACATGATGCTTTTATTTGTATTTTTTGCACTATATCTACCCAGCGAAAATGCATTGGGTTCTAACATTGTTGGTTTGCCGGGGCATGTACGACAGATATCCGCTACTACTTACACCAACGTTTTAGAAAAAAAATATATGGGACTAAAATTGTATCATATGTGGACCGTTTTAAGAAGCAAGCCAATTGCCTGACAATTTCTGAGAAGGTAACTGCAAGAAGAACCAGTAGACCACATGATATATGTATGTACATTAGCACATTTTAATGTAAGCGATTAATAAACATTAAAGCGGTAGAATGCTCATTACTCTCATACTCCCATGATATAAACTTTAATTTTTTCACAAAGATGATTACAAGCTACTTTTTCAATTCACTTCCCCAATTTTTACTGTCTCTGCTTCTGTTCCACTATGGCAACAGGATTTAAAGAATAATAATTCGAATGATGTTTGTTCGATAAGCTTTTTTATAATTATAATTATAGAAACAACTTTCGAAAAACCGGATTACCTAAAATATTTCCATATTCAATGGGCAGTAATTTGTACTCAGAAGATTGTCAGTGGAATGGGATGGGATGGAATGGCATGGGGTGCCACGGTAGAGTATTGAATTCGAGGAAGAATAATTTTACTTTAGATCCGCTTTTATGTGTGAATGTAAACGTGTTGTTAGTGGAACTTGGCTATAAGCCAACATAGCCACGTCTTAATTCTGATAGCGATGTTCTTCCCCACTACACCTACTACGTCGTAATGCGTATGGGTTCATATGTGTTTTGTTCCTGTTTTACCCCTTCCCTCGTGGACGCACTTTATTTTTTATTTTTGTTGCGTAGCGCAATACAACTGTCACACACACTCCCACAGCAGCACATATGTACAGCCACATGTCTGGAGATGTACACGACCATTAGTCTTCTCTTGTCGTCACCATGCACAAAAAAGTGGTCGTTTCTGGTTCTGGTTTCTCGCCCTACTCTACTTTACTTGGATCCCTGCCCTCGGGTTATATTATTCTCCGTCTGGCAACATTCACCACGGTATTTTTGGTTTGGTGAAACTTTAGTTCGTCCATTAAGATAGTATTATGAAGTACGTTCTACCGTGGCCCCATTATCCTATCCACACTTTTGACCTCTTTGTTGTTATTTAATTATAATTTTTATACCCGGTACTCGAAGAGTTAAGGGGCGTTTTGGATTTGTGGTCGAAGTGGATGGATTTTCACTCTCTTCCAACTTGGATAGCTTTCCTCCTTAAGATTCAGCTTGCTGTTTCAATGTACATATGATCATCCTTTCCCCGATTATCATCATCGGCACATTCTACTTGGCTTAATGCACTATTTTGAGAACTTGACAATTTCATATCCATCTTCATATTCCATCTCCTTGTGTCTCATCCCAGCAGTTAATTTCATTGCACTTTAATAATTTATGGCCATATATACATATCCACAGATACATATATCTATGTACATCCACATATCATTATTCAAATTACACAAAATGTTCAAAAGAGAAAAGTTGAAATTGTAGACGATTTTCGTAGTGAAAATATTGAGAAGGAGAAAGAGAGATTCGGGAAAATGGCTTTATTTAAATTTCACATACGCCCAGTAGACCAAATGAAACCCAATTGCCACCTTACCTCACAAACTCTTAAGGCACTCTCAGGCTGACAACCTTTCCTCTCTCCCCTTTTCACTTTTGCTGCGTTTTCCGACCAGTTCGCAAGTGTTATGCTTAAAAATATGTAAAATATCAAGTGAATAAATTAAAATCAAAAGGAAACAACAAAATGTCAACTAAAATTAATTTTTGACGCACACACACTCACCCATATATTGAATGAAAGCGTTGTTGAAAACCCTTTAATTTCCCTTCGCTTTCGAACATTCAAATAAGATTATTTAATTCCAAGGAAATTCGAAACGTAGCTTATTCAACTTCTTTCATGCCACTGTATCTAAATGTCCCACACTCCCCTCTCACTAGCCCATGCTCCCTCTCTCTCACACAGCGGGTAGGTGTGTGTGTATGCTTATGACTTTGTCTGTATTTGTGGAAAGAGGCAACAAGCCAAGTTAATTAGCAAAAAGCAGATAACGTCACACAAAAAAGGAGCAACGCAACCATCTAAGGCCATCCAAAGGTCTGATTGGAAGGGTGGCGTAAGAGCCCTGAAGGGTCTGGATTCTGGTTAGGACCTCCACTTAAGAGCGGGTTTTTGATGTCAGCGCAAATTGCAAAGAAAATGATTTATTATCTGCAAAAGGCAATTAAGTAAAATTGCTTGGATATTATTTGAAAGAGACAAACAAGTGTACTCGTATACACAAATGGCAGAAACGGAAGGGATGCTGAATTAGTGGAACTCCTGGATTGAATTTATGGCAAACAAGGCGCTTCCAGGTTTCAAACACTTGTTAAAAACTCAACCTGAAGGCCTTAATTAAACTCAATTAAACATGTCTTTGTTCCATTAACCCAGTCGAGTTTATATTTTTGAAGTCTAAATTAATTTCAGTCTATTTTTGGTCATAATATTCCTGTCCTGTCCAACCCCAAATGATTTCTGCTAGTTTCAGGACAGTAGACTTCAGACGAGACCTAGTCATCCTGAAGCTGACGACTCTTTGAAGGCTCCCCGAAGAACTAGAGAGAAAAAGACCCCGCAGAAATCGGCTAAAAGTAGTTTATACCAGGTATACATATGTGGGTAACAGCTGTATTCCAAGTACTTTATCAGAGCTATATATGTATTTTACATATATATGTGCGAGTATGTACATATGCACATACATACATATATGTTATTTTAACGAAATATGTAGTGCTCCATACCCTTTGGCCTTTTAATTCCACATTTCCACAATTCCACAAACGAGAGAAAATCAATTACAAATTCAAGCCCAAAGATATAATTAATTAATAATAATTTAATTTTCTATCTTCAAACTCGACAGGAGTCTAAACTCCAGCCAACCATTTCGTTGACATGCAAAGAAATGGGTGAATAAATAATTATTCTTCCATTTATAAAAACTGAATATGAACGAACACGAATACTTACGTATTATTATACGTACAAAAAAAATTAGAAAAGGCACACCCCTAATTCATTTGATACTGAACAGTACTATATATTATGGTGACTTATGTAGAAACTGTTTCGTAGATACATTTATGTATACTAACATATAAGCACTCGTATACATATAATAAATTTAAAATCTTTATAAAGCTCTACTGCCAGGTAGCCTGATTAAATACATAGAATTTGCTTCATTGTGGGATTTCTATGCCCGGATAATCAATTACTTGTTCGTAGATTTTAACTTAAGGAACGGAATACTCTCAAAGATATATTACCAAAGTTTTTATATGTGCCGTACCTTCTTATGTTTATGTAACAGGTCTAAAAGATTTGGCTAGAACTCACCTTTTACTAGCGTACTTTCACTGTCTCACTCCCGGTTCCACTGTATGCTGCGGTTAGCTGCGCTAAAGAGCTCGGCCAGGAATCTAGATTTTAAAGCTCACACACTGAAAACTTCACTCAGAAACGGATTTGGATGAAGTTCTGTTGGCGTTTATTTTAAATTTGGAATGAAAAACTTGTTGCTCAATTACCAAAATCTCGCCTTCTAAATGCTCCAAGTTCAATATCTTGGATTAGCACAAAAACAAAAAACAATTTTTAGTTGCTTCAACGCATTCAGCTGATTTCGTTACACAGTAGATTTCAGAGATTTTTTAAATTTCCCACGCTTACGCGCAAAAAAAAAATTTCTTCCCTGGGGCTTGGGCTGCTCCGTCAAAATCCGTCAAAAGTAGCACTGCGACTTAGAGGTGTGTCAAAGGTGTCAAACCATATATTTACTGCTAGCCTCTACTATCGACGGTTTTGCGACTATCATGATAGTATCGAGCTACAGTCGTTGCGCTTTTGATATGTTTGGATTGGTATTTTTTTGATTTTGATATTCCGTTTAATATTAATAGCTAGCTGGGACACTCAGCCCTAAAAAAATAATTTTATCCGATAGATACATAAATTTTCTACAAGATTGGCAGTTTTTCAGAAGTCCTTTTTATTGGATTATTTACATATTAAGGTTCAAACAAAATCAACATAAAACGAATGTGACGTTGTTTTGTGGCGCTGCCAGACTCGTGCAATTCGTAATTGCTGCGGGCTGCCATACCATGATATTTTGTGATATTAAATTCGTCAATTTTGATATTCAGTTTAATATTACTAGATAGTTGGTCCTCTCAGCCCTAAAAAAATTATTTTATCCAATTCCTCAATGAATTTTGTTTAGGATTGGCTAGTTTTCAGAACTATTTTTAATGGGATTGTTTAGATAATAGGGTTCAAACAAAAACGGCCAAAGCATAAAACGTAAATGTTGACTAAATGTGACGTCAGTGTTGCTGGTCAACAAAGTTTCTTCTATGCGTATGTACTTTTGTATACCTTATTTCTTTTAATTGGTGTTAAATGTTTTGTTACAAGCTCCATTAAGACATTATTTATGATTTTATCCTAGATTGACATGTTTGAAAATTATGAACAACTTCAAGGAAGACGACGGGAAAATGGACGAAAGAGAATTGATGTTCATGTTCATTATTTATTTTCAGACATTTCTTTTCAGACGCATGACGAAGCCCCAGTGCAAACAGCCTATAAAACGTAGCAGGAGAATGTCTGTGTGAACGAGCAGAGTATTGTGTATGGTACACCTAGTTTTTAAGAAATTTGCAAATCTGAAAAGCTAATGAATGCAGCTATCAATCGGACTTAAAAACTTTGTAGCTTGCCGAAATTGATCATTTTTAATTTAAAAAAGCTCGAAATAAGTTAATATCTTGTTTTATATTTAGTTAGTATTGGCGCGAAATCGATTATAAAAAATCAATGCATAAACGGCTAAGCTGCAGACGTTTGATAAAACCTCTAAAAATCCCATTTTACCGTTAACTAGCGATCCTCAGCGAATGGCAACACATTTATTACGGTTCCATCTATTAGCACCATTTCAGCCTACTTCTCTAAAATTCGCCTCCATATAGAAGCTGGGCAGTGATACAAATATATTTCTATATATTTATAAAATATATCTTTGAGCTGTGTGTGGATATAACAATATGCTGCCACTAATGTTTGTACGTATGTATGTGTACATATCATAGAACTAGCATCTTTGATAAAACTCTGAAGCTAATCGTATTGTATGTGTAAATATGAACATTAGTAATCGCAGATTAGCTTATTGGAATATCTCGACCTTCAACATATTTCAAAAATGGAAAAAACGGAATAAAAATTGCATGTTTTTTTGCTTTTAATTTTTGTAGAAAGTTTCTTTATATTCATTCGTCGAATAAAACCCACTTCTCTGTATACAAAAAAAAACACTTCAACTTATTTCGTTTTAGCAGAAACAAATCGACAAATCGAAGCAGAAAAAGAACAAACAATTAATCATAATAAGGGCTAAATTTATCGTACAATTGGAAGTTTTCTATTTATTCTTCAATTTTTCCTTCTCATTTTGTTAGTTTTCTTATAGTTTTACTTAAACTTTGCTCTCCCCTACAATCATTCTCTAACTTTCTATCTGTACCTCTCTAGCGTGTCTTCTACAAACGAAGACAATTCACAAGAAATGTATTTAAACACTTTATTTAAGTTTTCCTTTCTCTTGTTCCTGCGGTTGTTGGAGTATGTGCAAATAGTTTGGGAATAATCAAATTCACTTTGTGGAAATTCTAGGCAAATCATGGACTGTTTTCATTTTGCTGTTGTGGCTTTTTTTATGGGTTAACACTAACAATCTCGCGATAAACGAAAAAAAAAAAATTATGATATTTCTATATATGATCGAAAATGATATATGTATATCTCTACTCGTAAATATTTTGGAAACTTAATGCTTCGCTCCCTACAGAATGAAATGGGTGGTTGTTTGCTGGTGTTGTTGCAGTTGGGGTTGTTGGTTGTACTCTGTTGTTCTGTCCTGGAGCCCAGTCTTTGCATTTAGTCATCGCCCGCGGAACGCTTCACCTTGCGCTGCTTGGGACTTTGGTGGCTGGCAGCCTTGGGACTGACCTGCTTGCCTGGCTTGGGTGAGGTCTTTGGCGTCTTCGACTTGGGAGGCGATTTCTCTGTGGAACAAAACATTAACATCTGCAAGAGGAGGGATGTCTATCAATCGAAACTTACGCAAAGCACGCAGCGTCTCCTGCGGGACCCAATCGTAGTCGACGGTGCTGTCGTTGGCTGTGCCAGTTTCAATGACCTTCTTGGCAGCGGCACGCTTGCGCTTGCCTGAGCTGCCCAGCAAATACTGCTGGCCAATTACCAAGAGCAGGACTACAATGCCGGCCAGGAGGACGTACAAGAAGAAAGTCTCGCCATCGAGTCCTTCATCAACCTCAGAGATAAGAACGGTCTCGTTGAAGACAGCCTCGTTGTACTGAATGCCATTGGCATCACGATAGGCCAGGGCAATGTTCAGTCCGAATGGACGTCCAGCAAACTGATCAGATGGCAGGAACGTGTACGAAACGGTCGACTCAAAGCCGGGCTTCACCTCACGATTGTAGGCCACCGCCGAGAAGTTCTGGATGAAGTAGTTGAAGTCCATGGGATAACGGAAAGAGGCCTCGACAGTCTCGATCACAAACTCCTCGGAGCCTTTGTTGGTGAAGCCGATCAGGAATTCCACGGGCTTGCCACCGGGCAGATCCAGCTGCTGACCGGCCGTGTACAGAGGTTTGGTGAACAGCAGATAGGTGTCCGCGTTGGGCGAGGCGCTGCTCGCCTTGTCCGTGTCCTCGTCGGCATCGGCATCTTCACCAGTCACGGCTCCCTCTTCGCTGTCCACATCAACCAGATCGTCCTCAACAGCTTCGGCGGCATAGGCTCCAAATTTGTTTGCTATCCAAGGAAGAGAGAGGCATACATGCAGCACATGAGTACGAGTGAGAGGGAGATATGCTGAGACTATTGGGGGATGACAATGCCAACTCAACAGTTTTGATGGCCATGGCCCAAGGAAGGTCAAAATAAGAAACGACTTGGTCACATCTTCAAATGGAGCTGCTACAATTCAGGTATTAACCCAGGCAGCCCACCTAGCAGCGGCAGCAGCAATGCCACGTATGCGCCCCCGGCCCTTCGGTCTATAGGTGGCTGCAGCTCAATGGCCGGGATTTGTGTACTTACGTGCTGAGAAAGTGCATATGACGATGGGAAGTACCATCAGCATTAAGAACATCAGATTCTTCATGGTTTATTTGATGCTTTTCACTTATGCTCGAGAGAAACGGAAATATAAAGGCCAGAAAATGAAAACGACACTGTCGCTCGCTCACACACAACCGTCGTGCTGAAGGAAAATTGGCAGAGTGATAAAGTGATGGTAAGCAACAAGCCGAAGGCAGCACACGAAGCCTTACGACTTTCACTGTCAAATGTCTACGTGGTGCCACGTCTAGGGTTGCCAGCCATTCCTGCCGATTGCCGCCAATGTTTTGATTTGCGGTATATATATTTTTTAATAGCTCTGCTATTGATTTTAATTCACTCAAACATTTATTAAATACATTTTTTTAGTAGTTTGACACATTTTATTCAACTATTAAAGGCAAATGTCGACAGAAGTATTTCATTTTTTACATGTGCGACAGCTCTTAACCAATAACAGTGCTGTAAAACACTCTAGCTGTCAAAATATTCTGAAATGTACCATAAGTTACTTAACAACAATTAAATCCGTCTTACAAAGTCAATGTAAATTTATATTAAACATAAATTCGTAAGTATCTCGAAATTGTGTCAATCTTTAGTTGATTTTACCTTAACCAACGGCCTTGCACAGCACTGCCTAACTTATCGCTTATCGCAACGCAGCGCAACCAGCTTCACGTACTTGGGCCGATAACCACCCTACTTCCTTTTTGCTTGCGACTGCCAATTGAAGCGCAACCTACACGTGAATTCTCTTCGGCGAATCTACAAAATTCAACAATAACCATGGACAAACCAGTTGTTTGGGCTCGCGTGATGAAAGTTCTCGGCCGCACCGGTTCTCAGGGCCAGTGTACACAGGTCAAAGTGGAGTTCCTTGGCGAGCAGAACCGTCAGATTATCCGCAACGTGAAGGGACCCGTCCGCGAGGGCGACATCCTCACCCTTTTGGAGTCTGAACGTGAAGCCAGAAGACTTCGCTAAGAAAGCACCGCCGCCGGATGTTGTGGAGTGCTTGATATATTTCTTTAAAGGTAAGTTCGAGCTTCGTGGATACCCCCAAAACCACCATTAATTACATTTTCCCGCTCTTTACAGATGCTTTTTCTCACATTGCTTGCACGAGGCGTGCGACTCCACAACAACGCGTCAATTGCACCAAAACTAGTAGCAAACAAAATGAATCGGCCAAAATTCGCAACAAATGTGGAAATGTGTTCTAAATAAATAAATTTCGAGTATTCCAGTGCTGAGAAAAAAAAACCAAACTGTTTTGCATTTGGATTTATTTATACTTTTTTTGTTTTTGTTTTGTGTTTTGTGAAAATGAAAATCCGGCTACATGTCCAAAGCCAAAGAGAGGGCTGGAGCCAGCCACATCGTGATCACAAAAGGTCACCCAAAATGTGCCTAGCTTTAAATACTTGGCTATAGAAAATTCAATCTGGCATGACCTCGACGGTCTTGCCCCGAAAGACGTGTATGGAGGCCGGCCCACCCCTGGGATGATTTATTCAACTAATGGTTATTCGTATGAAAATATATTTGATTGACTGGCGTAAATATACAGAATTCTCTGTCTCGTGTTTTAATAAGTCAGCAGCGGGACGACCGCCTGTTGCTCGGCTCTGGCCAGGCCCATGCAAAGCAAAGCCTCTGTGTTCTCGCCCAGCTTTAAATTAGTTTTAAACTCGTCCACCGTCTGCTGCTGCATAATTGGTGGCAATAACAGGCGGGAAGCAATCTCCAGGCACTTGAGTTGAGATTGCAGACTGTGCAGAGATTCATTCAGCCATTCCCGGCATTCGGCCACAGAGTTGGGACAAGGCTCTGGCTCTAGCTCGCTGCTTAAGCAAATGCATTCCATGTCAAAGTCAGCCACATCGCTGGAAATTGCATCTAACATTTCGTTCATTTGCAATCTGCATACAGACAAAAATGAAATCAAACGGATTCTATAAGCTTCTAGCAAAGTCTGCTGTCTGCTGTCTGCTACTCACATGCTATGGCAAATGGACTGATGAGCATCTTGGCATTCGGAGAGTAGGGCCGTCGCACAGCGCTTGTCAGTGCTGTGGCTAAGAAATGTACGATTAAAGCTATGGGGCTATTTTGGATGGAAAAAACGTACCTGGCCACCAGACGGTAGCGTTGGCTTCTGTCCCACAGGTGATTTACGGGAGCCAGCAAATGTTGTGCCTGGGTGGACAGGAATCCATGATAGCTTCGTATGTTGGATGCTGTGTTCTGTAGGAGGTGGCCAAGGCGTGTATTATAATGTATATGGCGTTCATTGGTCAATAAGGGCATCTCGCCAATTTGTAAATATGTGATTTGTGAAAAATGCTTTTGTTTTTATATGTGTTTATGGTGGATAGCCGCAGGTTTAAGTGTGGCAGTAGCCATCGATTTATAGCTATCGGGACAAATAAATACCGAACAAATATAGTTTTTCCCATAAAGCCATCTCTATTTTTCCAGCTGGTCAGTTAGCAAAGTCTAATGTCATATGGCTATAAATGAAGTTAAAATGTTTATTCAAAAGAATTATATTGGAAGTTGTCTAAACTAAATAATATAGAATTTTCAAAATCGTTCCCTAGGAAATATTTTTTGCGTGGTTCGGTATTTTCTTGGTTTGCAGATGCAGTCACTCTAAACAGCTGTAATAAGGTTATTTAATAAAAAAAATATATTAATGCAGTTTTCGCAAATTTATCAGAGAAACTAGCAGCTAAGATGGTTTTCATGCGTGTGGGCAGCCGTGTGACGGCACTAGGACAGAAATTGGGTGAGAAATTCGTGCTGCCCGAGCGTTTCAAAGACACTTTTGTCGAGAAATGGGTGAAATACTGGAACGGCCTGGTGCGCGACTATTCGGAGGTGGCCATCGGTGTGGTTAAGGAGACATATACCAAGCCAAAGAAGGCACTTGCCTACGGCACTGGAATTCTGTGTATGTACAAAGCGGCCCAGCTTAACCCCGACGACGAGGTCTTCATGACTCTGCTACGCCGTCAGACCAATCGCATGATCATGGTGGCGCCCGAACTACAGAATAGCGTGTCGGCCGAGTATCTGCTTATGCTAGAGCGTGCCATCAACCAAAAGAAGCTGCGCTTTCTCTCGCTAGGCATCTGTACGCTGGTCTGGGTGGATCTTTACGACGAGGACGACTGCACATATCCGGCCATCTGCGAGTTCACCAAAGTCGGATACCTGAACTTCCACGAGCGCGTGATCGATTTGGGCTTCTGCAACGAGTTCTGGCGCCTCAAGTGGAAGATGCGCAACTACGATGTCAACTACCTGTGATGATGGAGGGAGAATTGCAGTTTCCTGTACGACGTCTGGTTAGTTAGCTTTAATATGAAATTGTTCGTTGCTTTGTAGAACTGACTAAATGAGCATTTATGAAAGAATAAATACATGTTACAAAGCAAAGAATCTGTGGGTTTACGAGCCACTGACTGGTTTCGGTTCTATCGGTTTCTTTGGCTTGAAGTGACTCTCGAGCAACTCAATACATTCCGGCAGCTTGGTCAGATTGTTGATCTTGCCCTGGAAACTGCCCTCCTTCCCATTGCCCTTGCCCTCGAGCAGCTCGAGAAATTTTGGTCCAATCTCCTGTACCAGCGCGGGCTCACCGCGCAGCACCAGGTGACCTTTTGCACTGCTGCCGGCTGCAACGCCCTCTGACACTGTGAGGAAGTAGAATATCTCTTCGGGCGCGTGTCGTAGAAACGTGTGAATGAAGTCAACCTCAATGCCGTCCCGACGATGAAGGGAAAAGTACTTGGGACGCTCGGCCATGCTCAGATCGTCTAGTCGCTCCGCCTCGACAGTAGCAAAATCCTTGAGCAGTTGCAAGAACGACTTCCGAGTGGCCTTCACATTCTGCTGCAGCTTCTGTGCAAGCTCCAAATGCTGCTGAGCGCCACCCCTGAAAAGGCGGTGTCGATGAAAATGGATGGAATTCAGAAGTATGGCAATACCGCTTACTTCAGGGTTGCAGTTAGTTGCTGCTCCCTCTGAAAGACTTCGCCAAGCTTACGCAGCACTCGCTCACCAACCACGAAGTTGACCAGGACATTGGTCTTGACCTTTTCCGCAAAGAGCAGTTTGATGCACTGCAGCTGGGATAGGTCGGTGACGTGGGTGCCGCAGCACATGTTGCTCTCAATGCCCTCGATGCGCACCACCCTTGCTAGGCCCTCGTGGTCCTTGGGTAGGCCGCGAGGAGCACGCGCATCCTGAAACTCCTGATCCACCTCGGGATCGACAAGCACCACGCTGACCGGTCGTCCCTCGCGGATCAATTCGTTGGCCTGCCGCTCGATTAGGTCCAGGGACTCGCGGCTGATCAGGTGCGGCGTATTCAGCTGAATGTAGGAGACGTTCGACCCAAGCGACCAGGAAGTAGTGTCGTACTTGAACTCGCGATCGAACAGAGCCGTGATCAGATGCTGGCCGGAATGTTGCTGCATGTGGTCGAGACGGCGATCCCAGTCAAGGCTCTGGTGCACCTCGGCTCCCTCCTCGAAACTTGTGCCAGACTCCACGAAGTGCACTGCAGTGTTTCCCTTCCTCAGCACACTCCGCACTGGCATTCCATTAATAGTGCCGTAATCACAGGGCTGTCCACCACCTTCGGGGAAGAGTATGGTGTCCTCGCACACAACATTGAAGCCACGAACTGGACAGACATCACCACCTGTTGCTATGTCCACATCGGTGGCCACCCGATCTTGGGTGGCATACTCGCATGATACAATTTTTGTGGTGTACTGTGGAAATACGGTTGCAATTATATAATTGATCCCTATAGGCAATGGATCGGGCTTGCCTGCTTCAAAAAGCTGTCCTCCTGGCATTTAAAGACCATGATGTCACCTTCCTTTCCTTTGTTCCTATCCTGCTTTATTTATATATATATATGTGTCATATATATGTGTCATCGAGGGAACTATCGATAGTATCGATATTTTACTGCTAGCCTCTACTATCGCCAGTTTTGCGACTATCATGATAGTATCGAGCTACAGTCGTTGCGCTTTTGATATGTTTGGATTGGCTGCTATAAAATACGAACACACTTTTGTAAACAAATCGACAGGTGGCATCTAATTTTTACAATGGACAAGTTCCTAAAGCCTAGTACTCAGATCGAAAAACTGTTTGCTAGCAAACAGATGTCATATATTTTTCGAGCGACCAGTGGTGTGACCAGAGGTGTGCACTGCATTCCGAACGGTTACACTGCTCGGACCGCTGCTTGGTTTTGTTTAAAGTTAACAAAATGCACTTCTTCGGCTGGGGCCGCTCTTCCCCAGGCATATCCTGGGCTCTCCAATATTTTATTGGCAAGGTTATGTGTCTGACTATCAGCAGCAGCAGATGGCGATCTGAGTACTAAGCTTTAACTGATAACGAATAATCCGCGAATATGTGCCTATGTATGTACATATACCAATGTATATTGTAAGCTTAAAATTTAAAAGCTTCGTGTGTACCGCAGCGGCAGCGAAATAAGTAACGTATTTGCCTTCGCGTCTGTTGTCTTCGCACACAAACACACTAAAGCATGCGTGTGTATGCGTGCGATTTTTTTCCTATGCACAGTGCATACGACGCTGCCGGCCCCTGATTTACATACACCATCTGCCATCTCGTTCTCATTCATGCGGCGGCTCTCAAAGACTATCTCACTCGCACCCATGCCGATGATGCTGCGTCTGCGCTGCGCTGCGGCAGCGAAGGATTACATTTGTGGGGAGAGAATGTTTCGCGTTCGCTGCTCAACAGTTTCCTGCCGTCACATCACGTTACGACACGAGCAGTGTTACGTTGCGGTGCACTTGTCTTACGTTGGAGATTGACGATTGACTGAAGAACAAAATACAAGTGACGGACGGCGCTTAAATAACAAGTTTTCCGCTGGTTCCCGCCACCTGTCAAAAAGGCGATAGCCACTTAGTGTTTTGCGTCCCTATCCTGTCGCGTCCGTCGTCAAATTCCGGGTCAAAGTCCTGGTTTGCTGTTTGGAGGCCCGGTGTTGGTTATATAATTCACGCCAAATCTGTGGCAGCCCCCAAACAAAGTCGTGCAGCGCAGCAGCAAAAGTAAAGGCAATCGCAAAAAATCATTATAAGTTCTATGTGTACATAAAGGATATCGACCTATCCGTCATTTAATCAGTAGTCACAAGGATATATCCATGACAGCACTCCCACACAGTACGCATAGCCCACCACCTGTCCCGTCCCACACCCCACACAAGTCAAACTAAACGAATTGTTGTACAAAAATCCATTAAAGAGCATTAGTTTAGTAGTCTTTTGGCTGTCGGGTGTGGAGTGTGGGTGTCGGAGTGGTTGATTGATTTATTATGTTGCCCAGTCACGCGTCGCACATAGATGTCAGGGCTGTGTACATACATATGTAATTGCGTGTGTCGAGTGTGAGGATATCCTTTTATTTTTAACGCATGGTTTGGCTGATTTCATTTATTGATTGCAAGAAAACTAATTGCTTACTTTAATTGAATAGGAAGCAGAAGGATGGCGCCTATTCAAGCACCGTTATCACCCGTACTTGAGCACTAACAAAAAAAGAACACTCACACAGACCCACCCTAACCCACCAAAGAAACAACAAGAACATCACCATCCCACAAGTGGGGGGGGGAGCATGAGCCGTTTTTATATGCAACGAAAATCACGATGAATGAATAATTAACGACGTAGTTACGTGAAAAGTCGTCCAAAAGGGGCGCGCTAGAAGCTGCATCAGTAAAGATCAAAGCTAATCAAAAGGGACAGCGCACTTTTACGTAGCACCAACCAACCCACACTCTCGCACGAGCACATAGAACGCACCCACACACACACACACACACACACGCACACCCAGCACCTAAATTTCAAAGGAAAGACAATACATACATAATACATACAATAACCGTTTCAAAATCACCGGTCAAATCATGGCCAACACAGCACAGTTATTGCGCCGCCAGAGCTCCAGGGACATTGTGCTAAAAAGTCAGAAGAGCATCGATCAGCTAGAGTTGCGGGCAAGTGGCACTGACGCTTCACATTTGACAAAATACATCCAACATTAAACTATCTGCTATCTGTTTCCCCCTGATTCCCGTTTAGGAGCTCCGTGGGCGCCTGGTTTCCAAGGAGCATGGCGTCGGCCACCACCATCACACATCGCTGCACCACCACCAGCCCATGTATGGGGCTACCAATCAAGGCTTCATGTCGGACGCCTTCGATGAGTCTTCAGAGCTGGAGCAGGAGCCGACGTTCGGCTCGGAGGCCAGCACCAGCAAGGCCAAGGCTGAGCTGGTAGCCACCGCTTTGGAGCAGCAGCAGGACATCGTTGAAGGCGAGAAGGAGGGAGAGGAGCGCGAGAGCTGGGATAGCAAGATCATGTTCCTGCTGGCCACCATCGGGTGAGTGAATTGTTAACCTGCACAATTCGATAGTAAGCAGAATACGTGATATATATGTACATACATATGTATATATTGATAGCCGATTTATAGCAGATTAAATATCGACGAGGCATCGATTTCATCCTTAACAGATATGCGGTGGGTCTCGGAAACGTCTGGCGCTTCCCATACCTGGCACAGAAGAACGGAGGCGGAGCTTTCTTGGTGCCCTACTTCATCATGTTGTGCATCCAGGGAATACCGATTTTCTACCTGGAGCTGGCCATAGGACAGCGATTGCGCAAGGGGGCGATCGGCGTTTGGAGCCAGGTCTCGCCATACCTGGGCGGAATCGGGATCTCCTCGGCGGTGGTCAGCTACATAGTGGCCCTGTACTACAACACGATAATAGCCTGGTGCTTGATCTATCTACTACATAGCTTCGAGTCACCTCTTCCGTGGGCCGACTGCCCAACCCGACTGTACTCGAACTACACGTACGACCATGAGCCGGAGTGCGTGGCTTCCTCGCCTACGCAGTTCTACTGGTATCGCACCACGTTGCAATGCTCGGAGAGCGTGGACATGCCGGAGAACTTTAACTACCACATGGCAATTGCGCTTATGGTGTCTTGGTTCCTGGTCTACATCTGCATGGTGCAAGGGATCACCTCCTCCGGCAAGATCGTCTACATGACAGCGATCTTTCCCTACGTAGTGCTCATCATCTTCTTCTTTCGTGGAATCACACTCAAAGGCGCCTCGGATGGGGTGGCTCACCTGTTTACGCCGCGCTGGGAGACGCTGCTCGATCCCGTCGTCTGGCTGGAGGCCGGCACCCAGATCTTCTTCTCCCTGGGCCTGGCCTTCGGCGGCCTAATCGCCTTCAGTTCATATAATCCGGCCAACAACAACTGTTATCGGGATGCCCTGCTCGTCTCGCTCACCAACTGTGGCACATCAATGTTCGCTGGCGTGGTAGTCTTTTCGGTGATTGGCTTTAAGGCCACTGCCACCTTTGACCGCTGCACGGAGGAAAGAAACGGCCTGTTGGCCCTGAATCGTACCCAGAATCTGCCAGTCTGCGATCTGCAGCGCGAGTTGGCTAATGTGAGTCTGAAGTGATGCGCTAGGATTAAACCCCAATTTTAAATTGTTTTTGTGTTATTTGCAGAGTGCCTCCGGCACTGGTCTGGCCTTCATAATCTTCACGGAGGCGATCAATCAGTTTCCAGGCGCACAACTCTGGGCCGTGCTCTTCTTCCTGATGCTCTTCACGCTGGGCATTGACTCGCAGTTTGGTACGCTTGAGGGTGTAGTCACCTCGCTGGTGGACATGAAGCTGTTTCCCAACCTGCCCAAAGAGTACATTGTTGGGGTAAGAAACTATACATATTTTATTGATTATTATTCGATCTACTATAACTGTGACTCTTCTTTATTGTTTTTCATCAGGGTCTGTGCGCCACTTGCTGTCTGATCTCTATGTGCTTCGCCAACGGAGCTGGAAGTTACATATTCCAGCTGATGGACAGTTTCGCAGGCAATTTCCCTCTGCTGGTCATTGCCCTATTTGAGTGTCTGTCGATCAGCTATATCTATGGAGTGCGACGGTTTTCGGATGACATCGAGATGATGACCGGCTCGAGGCCGAGCTTCTATTGGATGTTCTGCTGGAAGTATTTGTCACCCTGCGCCATGGTCACTATTTTGCTGGCATCTTTTTATCAACTCCTTACCGAGGGAAGCAGCTACCCGGCCTGGATTGCGGCCAAGGGCTCCACGGATTCCATGGAGTGGCCGCATTGGTGCATAGTTGTAGCATTCTTCCTCATACTCTCGTCGATCTTATGGATACCCATTGTGGCGCTGCTGCGGTGAGTGTTTGTCTCATCATAAATTGAATTTTTTATTACCCCATTTATTACCACCGATCCTACCCACCAGACTGTGTGGCATTAAGGTAGTGGAGGACTCCGATCCGGCCTGGTTCCCCGAAGCCGAGCTCAGGGAAGTCCACGGCATCGTACCTCACGAACCGACAGAACTGGAGCGCAGCATATTCTGCTTCAATATGGACGGCACGGAGGGTATGTGCTGCCCCAAATACGGACTGCCCGAGAAGTCCCTCGAGGAGGAGGAGTAAGCAAGGAAAGCGAGAAATGTAGACAACAAATGCCGGGGTCATCAGCTAGGGGGCATAAACAAAGAGGACAATAAGGACAAAGAAAATGAGGGCGAAATTGGAAAATTAACCATGAATTTTAATGTAAATATGGACAATAACTAAGCCACTAACTGATGTTAAAATGCGTCGATATCTACACTCCTAATTGGTCGCAAAGACTGTTCAACCGTTCAGAAAACCACAGCAGCAATTCAGAAAACATGTATGTATGTATTTATAAATACTCGTAACAACCAAACGGCGAGACGGAGAAAACTCGGCGCAGATGCGCGGTTTCATTAAAGTAGAAAAACGAAACCTATAGAAGTATTTCCGCATAACTTCATTAGCATGAAAATGTGTAGAAGTCGATGCGGCATAGGCATAATCATAATTATATGATTATTTTTTTTTAATTTCTTTTCTTTCGATTGGTTTCTGCTTTAACTTTAACTGAAAAAAAAGGGCAGAGATGTTTATGTATTCCGCTTTTTAGTACGAGTATGGTTATGATAACCTTTATGGGAGTTTATGTACATATCCGATTCGGTACATTCCATATTTGATTGCAAAAAAGAAAGAAAAGAAACTGAATGCAAAGTGAAATTGATTGTTTGCTGATATCAAACATCCAAAATGCAACATGTGACCCGTACTACAATAACTTGCTGACTATATCAGATATTTATATACATGAATATATGTAATATGATATGACTATAAATATATGTTTGTAACATGCTATAGTATAGGTTTTTTTTGTGTGGACAATACTTGATTTGACTCGATTAATGTTAAGCCAGACAGACTATGAGTTAACCATATCATGCGAGCATAGAGCACCACCTATAAGAGATACCTATGTATATGTATACACACTATATACACACTATACTCGTATATACATATGTAACTACCTACCATATTTCATTCTCTGTTGTGATCGGCTCTGCTTTCTGCGTTTGTTGTTATTGATGTTAATGTAATAATGTTGATGTTATGAGGCAAAATCATATCAGATCCAAAACTATGATTAAACTACACTTTAAAGTCTCAATGTTATAAAAAAAAGGGATGAACGGGAAGCTATCAGACATATTTGTTCTGTTTGGCTAGAACCGAATCTTATAGCAGAATAATTAATTATTTGTTGATAACCTATCATCGGCATCATGATACTCATTATGTCACTCCGCACCATTGCACTTATGATACACTCGCGAATTACATAGTTAAAGCCAACAGGAGAGATAGAGACACTACTATCTACATACATACATATATACATACATGCATATGGATATACATAAATACATATGCATACGCATATAACAAATCGAAATCGCAACCGTTCAACTAGCCCAGAAACGTAGGTGGAAAGGAAAGTTTATATATGTACATGTACATGCCATATATAAATATGTATGTGTAAGCACATCCATACATAACTGAAGAGGGTCTATGCATGGCATTAGGAAGCATTCGTATACCTACATACATCTATAGAAATCCATAGAATTAATGTGAGTTGAAATACAGTTAGCTATTGATTCCACTGTATTATAAATTGTACACTAATTTATGGTATATTTATAAATATAAATAAATTGGTATATACACATCTGCATAGATACATACAGATATATAAAAGAAATATATATATATATATATGTACATACGTACATCTACAAAGTTTTATTGATGTTGACAATAATGAATACGAAACAATACGAAACGCGTTTTAAACACAACCAATATACATATGTACAACTAACACGAACAAAATTAGACACACGCACGTTCTAATTCTCCGAAAGAATACAGCAACCCAAAGAAATACGAGTACAGAATAATTCAGCCCACAGCTCACGATATTGCCAAAATCTGAAAAAAATATTTACTTACTAATAAAAAATATATAAAAATATTAAATATTGTGAAGCAATAATGATTTTTCGATTCGTTTATTATTAATTTACTCGTCTAAAATACAAATTTAATATCTCATATGATCTCACTCCAATGTCCTGTGTGTTTGATATCAAAGCGTTAATTTGTACTGATAAGCGCTAATAATAATGGCACTTTAAATAGTTTATTTTTGTTTATTTCGCATCTCATCTTCAAAGCCATTAATATCATATAAAGGACAATAAATATTATAAAAGCGAATCCAAACAAAAAGCCTAATAAATGTACAATTATATATCAATTTAGAGAAAACTGATTCGTTTAGAGTGGCTTTTACTTAATAATATTATACTAATTCAAATTTAGGTTATAATATTCATATTGTTATTTATAAATTACTTTTCCAATTTGGTTCAGGCTCAGGTGATTACAAATTCGGTGCTAGTTGCTGAAGGAAGGGCACTGGCTCAGAAGGGGGTACGATATCTCACGAAGCGTACTACATAATGAAATACGAGAATTCTTTAGTTTACTCGTCTCGTATTTTTTTGTTTATTTTCTGAAATTTCTTTCGTTTGCCAAATCCATAATTGCTTTTGTGGATTTCGTGGACAGTTTTTTTTTCTCCTACCTCTTTCTAGCTTGTAAAGAACCCAAGAATCGTTTGAGAACTTTCTGAATGGCTTAGTGATGCTGGACAATCGTTTTCCAACTCTTTTCTTGTTCGAGTGTGAGTGTGTGCATGGGCATCTGTAACAGTAATCTGCATTTGTGCAAGCCTCCGCTAAACTTCTCCACAAACCTTGCGGCTGCAGCAGAGCGAAACCGTCGGAAACAAACCGTCCAAGTGCCGACCATTGGTCAATTGGCCCAAGAGCAGAAAGCTTGCTGCCTTAAGGCGGCAGTGTGGTGGTGCTGGGGCCTGATTCAAAGAGCTGCAGCAGCAGCTGCAGACGGCAGTGATAAAGCCTAGCCGTCGTCATCGTTGGACGTCTCGCTGCATAAAATTAGCGGTAAATTACAAGCTGCAATACCTGTAGCATGATGTGGCTATTACTTTCTGCATACTCGTACTCCAAGCTTTACATTCCGTTGATTGCACACACAAAATCGAAGTGCTTTTTCTTTTTTTTTTTTGTTTTCATACTCTTACAGAGGGAGGGCATTAAGATCTGTCCAGATGCCAGATCAATGGCTACACAAGAGTCGAGTTTATACACTACGGTTTATTTTTGGGCTTCACAATCGTTACTTTTGTGCCTCCACTCGCCTTTATATCTTCTTAGGCTTGATTTAGACCGCACGAAAAACGGTCAGAATGGGATTTCATATGGGATTTATACCAGCAACAGCAAGGTGTATTATTTTCGACCCTTGCGTATGTACACATACATATAAATAAAACCAGAAATCCATAAACTATTGCTCATTGAGCAAAGCCGCATTTAGGAAGTTTTTTTTATACCCGTACTCAAAAAAGAGTTAAGGGGTATATTAGATTTGTGGTAAAAGTGGATGTGTGCAACGCAGAGAAGGAAACGTTTCCGACCCCATAAAGTATATATATTCTTGATCAGCATCAATAGCCGAGTCTATATAGCCATGTCCGTCTGTCCGTCTGTCCGTCCGTCCGTCTTGATGAGCGCCTGGATCTCAGAGACTATAAGAGCTAGAGAAACCAAATTTGGTTTCCAGACTCATGTGATATCACACTGCTACAAGTGTATTTCAAAATTTCGCCCCGCCCCCTTCCGCCCACACAAAGGACGAAAATCTGTGGCAGGCACAGTTTTAAAGATACGTTAAAACTAAAAACGCAGTATCGTAGAGAATGCCCATATCTACCAGATTGCCGAATCTGAATTAGATCGGATCATAATTATAGCCAGAATGAAGAAATTAATTTTCAGTTGCTTCCCCTCCCCCTCCCGTTCCAGACAACGCAACTCATTTTCCTTCTCGCTCGCACACTCTGCCGCGTTCAGTGCGCGAGCAACCCCTAGCGGAGGAGATGTAGAATCTAATTGGAACATGTACAGTCTACATGTTAGATGTAGAATATACATTGTATATGTAGATGTAGATATCATATGTAGCAAAAAAATGTAAAATTTTTAATTCTAAAATTCTAAAAAATCATGCTCAAAAATGTATATACTGACTGAGTACGGGTATAAGTAGAGTCGCGTCCCCAGAAGCGACTCACACGTTCCTTCTCGTTTTTTTTGGATAAGCGGAAACTTTAGTTTTGTTCATACATAGTGTGTACATATGTACTTATATACACATGTATCTACTTTTTGGGTGGCGGCACCAGTTCGACAAAATCTTTGGCATAGTTTTTGTCCGCTCCCCAGAGTGAGAGGCAGAGGAAGAGAGACGCAGCGAAAAATGGAGCCGGAAAAAAAACATGCTTAATGCAGCCCGTCGATGTTGGCATCTACTCATAGCCAACCTCAGGCGGACGGCGGACGGCGGACGGCGGACAACAGATTGCGAACAGCGGACAGAGGCTGAGGCGACAACATGGGACAGCATTCAAAAACAAACAAATCAGTAGAAAGAAGAAAAAAGAGGTCAGCGTTGGGACCCGTAGCTGTTGATACTCTTTCAGATCAATCTTTATGAGGACATCATGTTTTAATACCAAATTTGACAAAGCCATAAAGTTCGATTTTGTTAGGTTTCCGATATAAGATCCAGAATAGATTCGGAATAGTTATCAATTAGGCGGTTCCCTATTACATGCATTTTTCTGAATTTTAAAAATTTGGATATAATCATTATAGCTTCTTCTACGGTAAACAAACACACAGGTAAATATTGAGATATGGTAAGGTGTGTATGTACATATGTATGTATGTATGTACATATGTACATATATGACGCAGGCGAAATAAATTAAATAGCTGAGACGAATGCCGCAAACAACAGCAGAAAAGCAACAGCAATACATCTATTGACGTTTATGTGGCCGACAGTGGCATGCACAGTGGGACACGAACGAGGAAGAAGGCTGGATGTGGAGTCGATTGCAGGTGCGGAGTGTTTAGCGAGTTACAGATAAATGGTAAATGACTGCAGATGACCCGAATTTTCTTCATAGACAATTTTCAAAAGACTATTTAAAGTGATTATGTAATTATCTGCCACTTGGCTATCGCAAGTGCTACGCCAGACAGGCAGACATCCGTTTTGTTGTTTTGTGAAATATAAGAAAAATCTGTTTTCTCTCAGTTTTAAAACACAGAATTGCGGGACTATTTTTTTTTTTTAGAATCTACTGATAAGACAAATAACATTAAGAAAAAAAAAGAAGCGAATTTATTGAAACGATTCTTATGCGTAGAACAATTTCAGCAGCAGTGATTGGCTTTTTTGGCCCGTCAGCGGCCGTGTTGTATTTGAGCATAGCCGAAACCAGTTTGGGCCACGCCAAATTCCACATTCCTGGCCACCTGCACCGTTCTGCCCCACTGTGCTGCCGCACTGCCGCAAATAATTAACTTTTGGCAACAAACGAGTACTACGTCAGTGAAGGCAGCAGCAGCAACAGCAACAGCATCAGCAACAGCATCAGCAACAGCAGCAGCAACAGCAGCAAGTGAAGACGGCGAAAGATATGGCAACGGCGACTGCGACGCTGCGCTTGCGCACGCAAACAAATTCTCAGCTCCGCATATTTTTCGCTTAAGTAATTTGAATGCCCTTCCAAAGAGTATACTGTTCTGCGCACGTGTTTGTGACACAAAATAAATCATTTTCGAATCTACATATATGTATGTACATACATACATACATATATGCCACGGGATATATCTTTTCAGACAAAAAGATCTTGAATCTTGAGAATTGAGAATCTTGGGAAGGCAAAGGGCATCCCAATTTCGGGTCGCAAGAGTTTATTTCATGCATTTTCAAAGCTGCTGTTGCGATGCTGCTTTAACGTTGCTGCCGCTGCGGCTGCGGCTTATTTTGTTTTCTTGAAAGCAAAAATTAAAAAGCAACAACAGAAACAAACAGCGGCACGTAGGAGAAGGAGAAGGAGAAGAAGCAGAAGCAAAGCAGAAAAGAAACAAAAATTGCTGGCACAACACGCCAAGCCAACTCAGCGCGACTTTGTTGCTGCGGCTTTCAGTTGCCAGCGCGATTTTGAATGAGTTGTACGCGGCGCGAGTTTCGAGTGTGGTGTCCATCGAGAGAGTCTGTCTCCCACGATCACGAAAGATCCCCAAATCCAATCCGAGATTTTCGTTCGTTCGTGCGTTGTGCGTGTGTGTGTTGTAAAAAGGCCCCACGACAACCCATACTATACCATCCCCCCTCCTCTTGGAGCACTTTAAAGTTTTTGGTTTAATTATTTTTTGTTTTTCAAGTGTGTGTACCGGCCACAAATGAAAATTGTGTGCAACAAGCGGCGAATGCAGTCCAACAGCAGCAGCAACAGCAGCAGCAGTTGAAACAACATCCCAAATCTATAGGTAAGACGCCTCACAAAACGACCGCTTCAAATATTTCCAAACTGGCATTCGAACCACAGCAACAGGCAACAGGCAACAGCAACAGCAACCATAAAAATAGCTGGGCCAACGCCAGGTTCAAGTGTAACCAGTTTCCAGATTCCACAAAAATAGCGCCGCAGGCACTGCGCGCCCAATATTTCAAGTTCCTCAGTCTGCTCCGGCTGCTGCTCCGACTGCTGCTGGGGGCTATTAAAATGTAAATCTTGTTCTTAACATTTCTGGCTCAAATGCTCTGTAACACCAGAAGTTGCGATACTAATTGACCTGGCCTTTCACAGCTTGACCCACTGTCAGTGTGCACGAGTCTGTCAACCATTTAAGTTCTCTTTCAATTTAAAACAAACATAGTAGGGAACAACAGCAGATCACGGGATATGAGGTGTCCTATCTCTGTCTCTGTATGATAGCCATGATTCCCCCTGATGTTAGTTTTGTGAAGATAATACGAGTACATATAAATCACCATAAATGCATCATCTAGTAGTGGTCGGTTGCACTTCAACCTGAAATCACTGAAATCACTGAAACGCCTCAGACGCTGGCTTTTAGAGTATAGAGTATATCATAAGGTATTTTGGGATTCGTTTTCAACATTCTTCTGCTGGTTCTGACTGCTTTTTGCGGCGGTGTATTGTGTGGCTGGTGTATATCATTATTGTGCTTATTGTTTTTTTTTTTTCTGGTTTCCCCCCTTGACGTTTTTGTTGTTGCTGTTGGCGCAAAGCTTTTACCATTTATTATGTATATTTGTGTGCCAGCACATCTTCGGCGTAAATGTCAAGCTCGTGCTGGATGAAGCTGTGTGTTGAGGCTGGGACTAAGGTTTCCTGAATCTGTGTATCTGCAAATGTCTATCTCATATGTCTATTTTGCTCCCACTCACACGCAATTATCGTTTGCTTATTTTTACTTGCAGCATTCGCACCGGTCAAGTGGAAGAACATCTGCACCAACCAAGCCCCTGCCCCGGAACCGGAAAACAGTGCAATAGAAATACAAATATTTTAAAATTCGGATATTGGATATTGCACCTTAACATACCGCGAGCTGTTGAATGTTATAGAACAACGGGGTCGGCCACAATAACAACGACAGCGATGACGGCACCAGGTAGTACTATGCTCGAGCTGGATCATCAGCGCCAAAGGCCGTTGCGCGGTATTTCAATAGTCATTGAATCTGCTCAACCACCAACACCAGCAACGGCAGCAACGCCAGCAGACACTACCACAGCTGCAACAACAATGAGCATCGACAGCAGCAAAATAGCTGAAATGTCGCTCAAGTCTCAGGCTGGCATGATGTTGGCATTTGGCGACAGCAATAGGACCAACAAAACCAATGCTGACCATACAACCAAAGATAATTTGGAAACTAGTTGCAACACAGAAGCGGCCACAGTAGCAGCAACAGCAACAACAACAACAGTAACCAAAATTTATCCACATTTGCTTGTGCGGATTGGCCAATCGGAGGACTACGCAGAAATTTCCCCAGCCACATCTACATGCACAGCAACAGCCACAGCAACAGCCACAGCCACAGCCTTGGCCACAACCATTATCAGCTGTAATAGCAGCGTTCTGTCAGCTGAGATCATGGATCCAGCTGCAACTGCAGCTGCAGCCGCATCTCCATCTCCACTCGCGGTTGGAGAAATTAAAGAGAGCGCTCTCCCCAACGACGTTGTAGTCGTTGCTAGTCAGCCATCAGCACCAGCACAAGCCGCAACAGCAGCATCTCTTAATGCTGTCTCGGCTGCAGCGACCGAGACAGTTGGCCAGTGCTCGCACCAGCACACGGTCAAGATACAGATAGCCAACGGTCAGAGCCAGCGTAGGCTTGGCAAGCAGATCAGTGTGGTTAAGCTGAACGACAGCGAGATGGTCCTGAAGAAGTACCAGAACCCGCACCAGCACCAGCCAAAGGCCGAGTTAACTAAAGAGGAGCAAGAGGGGCAGCAGCAGCAGCAACAGACACAGATTTCAGCCAATCTCACACAAAAATCTTTACAATCGTTGCCCAGCTATCAGCTGTGCTATTTGGTATCCAGCGGTCAGTACTCACCCTGCGAAACCCTCGACAGTGGAACGGGCAGTGATCTGGAGAGTGTCAAATCGCCGGGCAGTGAGATCAGCAATGTTCCCAAGCTGGAGCTGCACCTGAAGACAACGCGGGTGCGAGTGAATGAATCGCCCCAGAGCGGGTCCGTCGTGTCCATGGGCACACATCAGCGGGCGTACAGCCTGACGGATAGCGAGGAATGCGATGAGAGCAGCAGTTCCTCCCTGAGCTGCGATTCGCTGCACTCTGGGGAGGCCTTGCCATCCGTCCTGCTGCCCACCTCCCTGATGAGAGACATACGCGGTTTCGAACGGGAACCACCGACGTCCGCGGACACACTGATGATACCGACAGCCACAAAAATTGACGGCCGTCCGCTGCAATATGAGTCCGATCAGTTCTACACGTTCCACATCAACGAGCTGGACAATTTCCGCAACTTCGGGCGCGAACCATCAGCAGACACCACATCCACCTTCTCCTCCTCATCCCGGGAGTACAAGTTCAACGGTTTCCCGGGAGACGGAGAGGATACCTTCGCTGGCTATAGGGATGTGAGGGGTCCTTCGCAGTCACAGTCGTCGTCTTCGTCCACCATACACTCCGCGAAGGGAACGGTGCGCGGCGTCAAGAACCGTGTGCGCGATGGAGTAGCCACATTCTTGCAACTGCAGCAGACCAGTGTCAAGGTGAGTGCAACCCATCAAATCAATGAAAGGTTAGAGACAGTAAGATGGAATAGGAGAACAGATTAAATCCAGGAAACAGCTCGAACAAAATGGGTGTAAATAGTTCTGTGTACTAGTCGAAGTGTCGTGAGTGTTTTTAATATGTTAAAGGATCTGCATAACATTCGGGCTTTAAGTTCGTTGCCCTGGATCCACTCTCCAGTGTTCGTTAGAATGGTTTCCAAATATGTGTATACATATACGAATGCAACCACATTTGCATTAAGAATGGGAGATCTGTATGTACCTCCATAAATAAGTTTTTAACTTGATTTTCTGGTGCTGTGAAACTAAAATAACTACGAGTTTTATTTTACAATTTGTAGGTGATTCATGCAAACACTCACCCAATAGCATGTGGGTGTTGTATTCATTGAGAAAGTTTTTGGTTTTTGGTTTTGTTATGGATTTCTTTAAATTTCGTTTGTGTTTTTAACATTTGGCTTTGGGTCTTCAATGGGGATTCGGGGAGTTGGCGTGCCTTGGGTCGCTGACTTTAGCACCCACACATAAGCTGTGGATGCACTCACATTGCATTCAGTCAGCATTATGCAATGCAAGTTCCAATACGTACGAGTATATGCGAGGATTTGTTTGTTTGTTGCTTCGTTTGTCTATTTCTTGAGACGAATGCATGCATATTGTACATACATACATACATACATATGTACACAAAATAGTTTCGTTCACGTGAAAGTAAATCAGCTCGAATTCACGCGACTGCTTTCCCCCCCCGCCCAGCCCCATCCCCCAAAAACTAGGCATCAGTTTATAATATGTTATTTTCATTAATAATTTTCGAGAAATTTCTTTCTTGATTGCTGCCCAAAAGACAATTAACACCTGACAGTGTACATTTTTCTTGTTGGTGTAAAATATTGTTGTTGTTTTTGGAGTCTTGAGCCACCGTTAAGTGGCTTAATATGTCACATACGCCTCGAATTAAACAAACGAAAGCCAGTAAGCCCGCTTAGGGCTCTCATCTCTAAATGGGCATCTGCTCCGCTGCGAATGGAAACATACGAGTATTCGACAGCAACACCAATTGTATGTAGAAAGTTGGCGGAAGTACAGAAGCGGAGACAGTCAACCCGCCAAATAGTTGGATGGATGGATGGCTAGATATAGTAGGTAGGTAGAGTAGATGAATGAGCAGATAAGTTAGATAAATGTGAGCTTAAATGGTCCGCGGCTCGGTCAATTCCTCCCGACTAATTACATCTGTCTTTGCTGTCTGTCACTCACATTAAAGTTCACTTTTGATTTCTATTTCGATTCGGGTTTCTTCTCGCTGGTGGAAAGTTCTTAATGGTTTGCAAGAGTGGAGGTGGAGCCAGTTGCTTACTTTTGAACTGACCCATTTCGGGGACCGTAACAAAAGCGTCTCGAATTGCAGTATTAAACGGCATTGGCAGCGCTTAGCTCCAATGGCTCCCAAGCCTCAATTGTATGGTAGCCGAATACAGAGAAATACAAATATTGTAGCCAGTCATCGTTTCAATTTATGTACATATGCACATCGTATCAAATAGATATACATATGTACATTAGGGCGGGTCAGAATCGGAATTGAACAATCGGCATTACCCAGAATGAAGGAAATATGGTAGAAGATAGCTGTGATAGGTGATGGTGATAGGTGGAATTTCCATTTTTCACCGATCATTACCGAAAAATTCAAAGGGCGGCGTAGTACTAGATCAATTGGATATTAAGGAACCACTTGCAAAATCTGTAGTTCCCATGTAACTTTGCGTCTGTGCATTGTACTCGTGTGAGGGCTAAATTCGGCTCAGCCATTTCTGTAAAAATCAATTATCTCGTGCCATTTCGAAAGGGATTTGGCGTGTAAGTGTGGTTGTCATCGGGTCATTACATTTAGATAAACTTTCATTTTTTTTTGCTTTGCCTCTTCTGGCAGTGTGTCTATAAGGAGTTAAAACCAGATAGATGGACTTATACATACATATGTATGTACGTGTGCTTATATTTAAAGTCAAATTAGCTACATAAATGATATTTTAATGACTCCACTCCACACGATTTGAGTCGATACCAAAAGCCGACTTTCGGTTAAAAACTCGTCTCCGACGACTCTAAGGCAAAATGCAAAGGAACCGACATTGGCAGTGGCCCAAAAAATATGATTCGATCTGTCAGTTCAATATATCCGCTGCTTGTTGTTTTTGTTGCATAATTAACGTATTAGTCGCTCTTTAATATTATAATTTGTTTTTTTTTTTAATGTTATGCAAGTTTTGTTCGCCCGACTTAATCTGCAAAATAATTTCGTTTCTTTGACTTTTTCTTCCTCTTCTTTTTCTTAAATAATTATATATTGATTTTAATTTCAAGGTTAAAATTGCTAATTTGCCTAAGAAAAAAAACCGCACACACAAATTATTGGCTCGCATATATTTTGATGAGTCTCACAAAAAGCGGCGGCTCATAAAAAAACACAATTTTTTAAGAAAATGTTATTTCTATTTGCTACCAAAGTAACCGCAGCAAATTCAAATTCCAAATGAAAGTGAAAATGAAAATGAAATTTTACGTGACCGCGCTGCAGATCTATGGAATTTTTTGAGAAATCTTTCTTCCAGCCGGCCCGGCCTGGTCTCACATTGTTTTATGGGCATAGTGATCGTAGCAAGCAGCAACAGCAATATCTGGGCAATGCCGAGTACAATAAATATAAATAAATGTCTGAGCAAACATTTAAGCAACAAAAACAAGTGCGAATACGATAAAGGGCGTTAGCTGCATTTTAATTTCAATTTGCATTCAGGGCCAAAAGAAAGCCGAGAGAGCCGAACCAAGCCGAAATGGGCTTGTTAAAATATCCAATTATTTCCAAATTGAAGCTCGTTTAGGGCAAAGCAAACCTGAAAATCGAACACAAAACTGAAAATGAATAAAAACCAAAAAACTGAAAACAAAACCAAAAAAAAAAAAATCAAAAACGAAACGAAAGTGAAATGTTTCCACTTCACTCACGTACCTGTGTAAATTTATGCAAAAAAAAACGCGCGAGATCAGATAAAAGCTATAGCTGGGCGTGAAAACCCACTGGAAGACAGCCCTTGGCTCTACCATAACCATAACCATAACAGTAATGGTCGTATAGCACAAACAATTGTACGCTCCCGAAGACTGTTTTAAATACTGTCACCTCACTGATTGTTGGAGTTTTATTTCGATATTTTATTGAGTTTGCTCCAAAAATAGTTCAACGGAGTACTCATTTCTCACAATATATATCCTTGTAAATTAAATGTTAAAAAACAGAAGTATTTATATATACATATGTAGTTTGATCGAAATACATAAATAATGAATGTGCCTTACTTATAAGAGTTACTCGCATATCTTTCTTATGCACTGAGTATGTAAGAGTATTACGCAAAGAAAGAGTGAAAAAACGCCAACCAATTCATTACCATGCACAAAAATCGTCGATCGGAATCGAGTAACGCACTTTCTGTCTCCGTCTCGTCCGCCGTCTCCGTCCACGTGTCCGTCTGAAACAAAAGCTCACATAATGCATTGAACCGCTCATTATTTGAATTTTTTTTGTTGCCTGTAAACAGCTTTCGTTGAGTCCAGTCCATCTCCTTGAAGCCCATGTTCCTGGGTTCAGATCAAAGCTAACGATTGGCAAAAACCCCTCAGTGGTCTCTCCCTTCCCTTTTTTGGCTATCTTTAGTGACCTGCTTTCTCTTTCCTCTTCTTTCGGATATTTTAAGAAACGTTTTTATTAATGTTTTTATCTGTTCCGATGTTTGTTGTCTGCGATCCCTTCTCGGCTCTGCAAAAGTTGATTTTTATCACGTTAGCCATGGGCCGCGGTTCCTGCGGTTCACAGTTCACAGTTCAAAGCAGCAGTGACTTGTATCAAAGGCTTGTATTCATATTCACATTCATATTCATTACATTTGATGGCTTTGAACTTTGGTGGACATTGCTCATTTTGTTGATGTTAGACGAGCGACAAATGAGGCGCATTTAGTTGCCACTTGATGGCAATTATTAATGTACCAGTTTTTCATTTTCTTATGTCTCTCCCCCCACTCACTGCTGGCCATGTCTGCCTCATCTGGTGTGATGTTTCGTTATTAAATTCCATATATTAAATAACTGCCACCTGAGGCGATGGCGGAGCCCGCTTTGGCCACCTGCTTTGCTGTTGGCTCTGACTCTGGCTCCTACTTGGTCTCTATCTCTATGGACACTGCTCTCTGGCTGCCTTGGTTTCATGCAAGCGTATGCATAGAGAGTATTCGAGGCTGTTGACACCCTGATCAAGGCTGCGAACCGGTGTGGGAATGTCCTCGAACTAAGTCCATACCGGAGGGGAAAACTTTCGCACATTTCTGTTACAGACTTTGATAGTCTGTTCGTTGTCAATTAAGAAGGTGAGTGAAGGTGACTTGAAGTTCTTAAGGATTGCATCTATAAGTGTATATAATACAGTGATATAGTGCAGGATTATTTGTATCAATATCTAAATGACATCGAACTCTTGGATTCCATGAATATGTATATCTGTATATCTGGGAAAGAAGATACTCTACTGGAGTATACTTACAATATGAATTGATGTTAGTAATGGCTCACTCAGTCTCATTCTGTTTATACGTATTTTACAGTTTCCGTTCGTTAACCCTTAACTCACAGTTTTCACCCTGAAGTCAGCCATCGGGGAAAGGGTAGGGTATCGAGTAAGAAAGAACTCTCTGTTTAAGTGGGTCCCTTCAGTGAGACTCGCTAATCAATTTGGCAAAGCAAGGCAAGGAAACTGGCTTGGTGTTCAATTAACAAGTATTTCGCTTTGTCCAAATTGCTGCCTGGCATTTACCAAGCTACATATTTGTAACAACGATTATATCTGCCTGTACGAGTGTCTGTATGTTTCTAAAATGTGTACCATTATACGAGCAGAGGAAACGTTGAGTATTATAGGGGCCAAGATACAGTGTGTGTCTTGAACTTACTATGAAAAAAAATAAATACTGAAATGATTCATTTTGGATTGAGAAATGTTCTACGGTTTCCCCATTGAGGGAGCATAGTAATGTAAAGTTCCGCAGTCTAAAGTGTAGAAAAACAAGAAAAAATAAACCTCTAAGCGATAATACACAAATTCAAACACACATCGAAAAGTAAATAAAAGTTTTCCAAGTACAACATTGTTTTTGAACCATTTTCTTTCAGAATTTCATGGAAAAGGATGTAGGAAAAGTAGTTCTCTACACAACAAGCATGGGCATCATTCGGGAGACTTATGCCAAATGCGCGAACGTCAAACAGATTCTACGCACTCTGCTGATCAAGTTCGAGGAGCGCGATGTCTTCATGAGCGTCGAGTATCAACAGGAGATAAAAGAGCGCATGCACAACAAGACCATCCGAGTTCCACAGCTCTTTGTCGAGGGTCAGCACGTTGGAGTAAGTGATCCACGAATTTCAATATTTAAACAATAATTTTAAAAAAAATAACGTTCATTTAGGATACCGATACCGTGGAACGTTTAAACGAAATTGGGGAGCTTCGTCAACTGCTAAGGCCCTACAAGGTGAGCAAAAAAAAGAAAACATTACAATACAAACTGGTTTCTGATGAAATAAACAGTACTAACCTTTACTTTGCGTTTGACTTTATTTCATTTACCAATTTTTGTATGTTTTTGTAGTCCATCGCGACGGCTTATACATGCCAGACCTGCGGAGGATATCGCCTGCTGCCCTGCCCCTCCTGTAGTGGATCCAAGAAGTCGGTGCATCGGAATCATTTCACCGCAGAGTTCGTAGCCCTAAAGTGCATGAACTGCGATGAGGTGGGTCTGGTCAAGTGCCCCAACTGCTGATTACATATGTAAATTTATAAGTTGGCAGTCAAACCATAAAACCCTTTCCCCTCTCTTCACCCAAGCAGATCAAGCAATACTTGTATCTCTAGCGTAATGAAGTTTTTTTTTTAACTATATCAAAATGATTTTTTTGTGCGCATTTTGTTTGTCGCTTATTATTAACAGTTGTGATATTTAAGATCAGTTTGAGCAAAAACTGAGTAGCGGAAAGAACGAAACGAAACGGAACGGAGAGGAGCCCAAACGAAACAAAATCGATCCATACATACATATGTGAATCAAAGAAATATCGAATAAAACCATAACTCAAAATTGATTGCGTTTTTTTTGCTTTATGCTTGGCCAAAGAATCATGGACTGTGCGACATACGACATGTCGACTGTATTCCCACAATTTGCGATTCATTTGTAGAAAAAACTAAGCGAAAACCAATGCTTGAAATATACATACATTTGTATTACTAAAACCGCATGCAACATATATATATTGTACTAGGATGCACGCACTGAGCATTATTAATACATCGTACAGACAGGCTCCAGCTTTCGCTTACTTTTCATTTCATATCGCCGCAAATTATTTTAAATTTAAGAAAAGAGCGGTTCAGGCAAAAGTATATCTACGCAATTTTCTAAACTTTAAATTTCGATCAAAGCAACTCGAGTTATAACACAGATCTGCGTTACAGTGCTGCTTAACGAACTCAGCGTACAGTATCGATGACACACACAAAAATATTTGTATTCAATTAAGTCAGTATATTTACGGTATATTTTATCGATAAGTCCGCGGTCACACTGGTAGAGTCCATTGTAAAAATTATAGGCTGTTTACATTGGAGCTGCGTCATGCTTCTTTGCGTCTTGCCGGAGACGCAGTTTTTTTTACATAGGTTAAGCATAGGGCCCTAGTGGTGGCAAAAAGTTGCGTCAGTTTCTGATTCATGTGCGTCTATTCGATATATTCGATTGCTTTTGCTCATTGCCACTAATAACAACAAAAAATTGTAGATCAAAAATCAAATTTTGGCGCTAAAAATGTATGATTGTGCGAAAAGGTGAAAATATACATAAAGTCATTAAATAAAATACTTGAAACTGATTGTATTATTATCATATGAAATTTTTCTGACCCCCTGATGCCATTAAGACACTGCTGTAGACGAACTTCGGTGGTTTTCATAATTTGAAGAAGAACTCCCACAAACTCTACAATGAAATGTCTGAAAATAATATTTAAATATGAGAATCAATTCTTTTTCGTCCATTTTCCTGACATTTTGCTTAATTCTGTTGATTTTCAAAAATTTGTGTATCTTTCCTTGTCATCAAACACCCAAATCCAAATTCAAGACGCACGTCTTCCAATGTAAACGCCTTTTCTGCTTCATTGTGTCTATGCCGATATCGATAGCAGACGCGCCCAGTGTAAAAAGGCTATTAGATGCCACCTGTCGATTTGTTTACAAATATGTCTTCGTATTTTATAGCAGCCAATCCAAACATATCAAAAGCGTAACGACTGTAGCTCGATACTATCATGATAGTCGCAAAACCGTCTATAGTAGAGGCTAGCAGTAAAATATCGATACTATCGATAGTGCCCTCGATGGATTGACACCTTTACACACTGGTGACACGACGACAAACACGGCGAAAGCGAGGACCAAACAAGACAGACTTCCAGATCCCACCCAGCCCACACATAGAATTTGTTTTCATCTGCCAGACAGAACATGAGCAACGCCATCGATGAACTGCAAGCCATCATCGCCGAGCTGAAGACGGAGGTGGAGGATCAGCGGGCGGTCATCCGGCAAAGCCGCGATCGCATCGAACACATGTCCGCCGAGGTGGTAGACTCCAATCCGTACAGCCGACTAATGGCCCTGCAACGCATGAACATTGTCAAGAACTACGAGCGCATCCGGGACAAGACGGTTGCCATTGTGGGCGTCGGAGGTGTGGGCAGCGTCACGGCGGATATGCTTACGCGGTAAGGGAAACAGAAAGAAGTGAAAGTGAATTCCGAATATCTGTTAAATGGAGCTTTGTCTTGATTTTCTTTTAGTTGCGGTATTGGCAAGCTTATCCTCTTCGACTACGACAAGGTGGAGCTGGCCAACATGAATCGGCTGTTCTTCACGCCCGACCAGGCGGGTCTGTCCAAAGTGGAGGCCGCCGCACGCACCCTGACTTTCATCAATCCCGATGTGCGCATCGAGACGCACAACTATAACATCACCACCATTGAGAATTTTGACAATTTTCTGAACACGATTACTGGTGGCGGTACTGTGGCTGGCCAGCCCGTGGATCTGGTCCTGAGCTGTGTGGACAACTTTGAGGCCCGCATGGCCATTAATGCGGCCTGCAATGAGAAGTGCCTCAACTGGTTCGAGTCGGGCGTATCGGAGAATGCAGTCTCCGGCCATATACAGTTTCTACGTCCCGGGGACACTGCCTGTTTCGCCTGCGCTCCACCGCTGGTGGTGGCCGAGAACATTGACGAGAAGACTCTAAAGCGGGAGGGTGTGTGTGCTGCCTCTCTGCCCACCACCATGGGCATCACAGCTGGTTTCCTGGTGCAGAACGCCCTCAAGTATTTGCTGAGCTTTGGCGAAGTCTCCGATTACCTGGGCTACAATGCACTGAATGATTTCTTTCCCAAAATGACGCTGAAGCCAAATCCCCAGTGCGATGATCAAAACTGTTTGCTGCGACAGCAAGAGTTCAAGGCGAGGCCCAAGCCCGTGGTGGCCCTGGAGGAGGCACCCACCGACGAACCTCTGCACGCCAGCAACGACTGGGGCATTGAACTGGTGGCGGAAGATGCTCCCCCTGCCAATGCTCCTACCGAGCAGTCCAAGAGCACCGATGTGGGTCAGGGACTGCGTCTGGCCTATGAGGTACCGGACAAATCCAGCTCGGTGATTGCGCTGGCGGCCACGGCGCCGGTGGATGACACCTCTCTGGAAGATTTGATGGCGCAAATGAAGTCGATGTAAAGAAAGTTCACTGCATTCTTGTTATTTATAGATAATTTTGTACACAATTTGTAAATTTGATAATAATAATAATATTAATGTTTCAAAGCAGCTTGGAACCAAAAACTAAACATTTATTAAAGAAAACAGGGTATATAGGGTAGGGTATGTCCATGCGCAGGGTAGAAAGCAGGTGGGTGAGGGTCAGGCGGTATATTTTATCGGTACGTCCGCGGTCACACTGAAAAGCAGCACCAGCTGCTACTAGTAAAAACAACTAAAAATCTCGGCAAGCTGGAGAAGTGGAAGAGAACACGTAATTCCACTAAGAAGATGGACCCGCGCCACCGCAGTCCTGGCGGCGGCCCAGGAATCCCCGCCGGAGATGGATCCAACAAGTCGTCTACTGGTGCTGGTGCATCGCTAGCGGCTGCAGCGTCGTCCCCAGATGATAAGCCAACGATTCTGGAAGGTAATTCGCGATATACAAAGTGCTGTGAGAATCTCTAGAATGACACACACTTGGGCACTGGGCGTTTTTTCCTGGTGATGTGTTCTATTATGTCGTGAAGCAATGCTGAATTATTTTGATTTGGGTGGGGATACAGTATCTTTACGCCCTTGTCCAGGGCTATAAATAACACGACGCATTATCTGGGGCGCCAGGACAGTTCAGGACAAACACACACACGCACAGGTGGACTACTGTTCGTTTTTATTTTTAGGGGTGGACAGTTGTGTTGGTTGGGGGGTGTGGGTGGAGGTGACGGGAGAAAATGGCTTTGTTATCGCATGTCTGGATGTGTGTGTGTGCCCAACAGACCTGTTGACTTCCCCGCCTCTTACTCATGAAATTGGAGCAGTTGAAGCCATAGAGAAGCATCTCCATAACCTTTGGAGCCAACAACAATAGTATATCACAAATACACACAAATGTATTCATATGACGCTGCTTTGATTCATCGAGAATGTATGTATGTATGTTTGTGTGCGTTATACACCAGTGGACCTATGGGCACACGACTTTGAACCAGTTAGATTCCCATTGAATGAATGTCATGCCTTTCTTTGTATCTAAACACATTCCGGCTCTGTTCAGGTGTACTCCAAAATATATTCGACGGACTGACGGATAAAGACGAGCAGGTGCGGGGAGCCATGCAGCAGGCGATAGTCAAGATACTAGAGACGCACCCGGAGCAGACCACCGACATCCTCAGTAAGTACCGCGCGGATCACCCCAAGATGAACGAGCACACAGTTGTAATGCTTTTGGAGTAAGTAGTCCTTCCGTCCATCCCACAGCCTCCCTCTGTCAATAATCACATTTGTATACTCTCCTGCAGCTGTGTACGAAGCGTGGTTGGGAAGGATATCCCACTGCCCCGTGCTGCCAGCCAGAAACTGATTACCCTGGCCCTGCAGGAGCTGATACGGAGTCCGGAGCACGTACCACTCATTCAGAATCCCGCCCAGCGTATTCTCGTGGCCATTGGCAGGAGCGGACCTGAGGGCTGTTCCCTCGTAATGGACGCCCTGCAGGCCCAAACCGGGGGACCTGAGGGTGTGCCGCACTTCATGTTGATGCAGTGCCTGGGCCAGTTGGCCACAGAGAATCCGGCAGGCGTGGTGCCACACATCAAGACGATCTTGTCGCGCTGTCTGCCGCACCTGGGCGGGATAAGGCAGGACCACATTAAGCAGGCGCACGCCTATGCCATTGGTCGCTTCAGCGAGGCGGTGCTGGAGGAGGAACAGCAGCAGGGGCAGGACGGAGATGACCAGGCCATCGGCTGTTCCACAGAGATAAGTGTGGCCTACGACGTGCTGTTCAATCAGTGGCTCCACTCTAGAGAGCCAAAGGTGTGCGTAGAGATCCTCCAGGCGCTGTCCAGCATGTATCCGCTCCTGCCACGGGATCGCATCCAGGACCAGGCAGCGCGCCTGGTACCCCAGATCTTAGCCCTTTACCGGCGCAGTGTGGACCGCAATGCGGTGACACAGTTCCTGTGCTCAGTGCTAAAGACGAACCTATTACTGCACGCCCAGGTGTTGGACGGGATTATAGATGCACTCGTGTCGCACCTGTTCGACCTGGTCTGTGTTTACCCCGACTACGAGAAGCCGCAGACGGTGAAGGGTCATTACGAGGTGCTGCGCTGCTTCCACCTGCTGGCTGGCCATCCCGGTTACTCCGGCAAGATCATGGACACGCTGCTCATCCACCTGCGGAACAACAGCGAGCGGGAGCGGATCAAGTCTCTGCTTATCCTTACCCACTTCCTGAACACCTGCTCCGGGCACATTGAGAGCCGCCTGCCAGCCACCATCGAGTGCCTCAAGCAGCTCATTCTCAGCGAGCGCAGCGTCAAGATGAAGCTCACCCTGCTCAAGACGATTGTCGCGCTCGCCCAGAAGTCGCACATCCGGGACAAGGAGTTCGTGTGGTTCGTGGTGCGTCATAGCTGCCGCTACGGCAAGCTCAACCAGGAGCACGGCACCGCCGAGGAGCACGCCAACCTGGCGCTCAGCTGCGAAAACACCCTCTTTATGCTGGCCTCCACGGTGGGCACCCTTGACGAGCTCCTCAAGCGCGAGCTTCTCAACTATCTCATCCTGCTCGACTACACCGACATCTGCGGCAACCTGGCAAAGTGCCTGGCCAGTCTCTTCGCCAAGTCGCCTCACATCGAGTATGATATTGCCGGCGGCGAGCTGACCGCCGAAGCAGCTGCAGCTACCACTGAAGCGGAATCATTAGCGATAGCGACAGCAATAGCGGGCACTGGCGATGATCGGTCGGTAGTGAAACGCGGCAAAGTGATGGTACCCGGTGCGGAGTCGATATATGCCCGATGCTTGGCCCTTCTGGGTAACCAGCAGTGCATCAAGCGCTGCTCTAATATCCTCAGTTTTCTACGCTACTACCATCCGCAGCTGAACCCTGCACTGGATAAGCTTTGGGAACGCCGCATACCGGACCTCTTGCTGCACATAAACAAGGAGAGTGCGTACCGTCAGCAGCTGCACGACTTTGTCCTGGAGACGAACGAGTTCCTAACCGGCCTCGACGAAAACTTTGCCCAGCGATTGGCAAACAAGCTCGCGGATCAGATGTATCTGTATCCCATGGCGCTGCCACACTCAGAGTGGCAGCTGCCGGACGTGAGTGCCGAGCGGGGCATGCTGCTGCAGGCGATCGCCCTCACCTTGCTTCAAGTGACGGACGTTGCGTGCATCCATACCAAGATCGACATGATTGTGACCACCGCCAGGCAGGAGCGACTCGACAAGCACGTCAAGCATGCCGAGTACGAGCGGAGGATCGAGCCGTGTGCCCGCGCTCTCGGCTATATATCTCGCCAGCATCTCGGACATTTGATCAAGAAGCTGTCGGAGCTGGCCCAGGTGGGGGGACGCAAGCATTCCACGGGCTTCTTTAGCAACCTGCACTTCATCAAGGACACGCACAAGGAGCTGGAGAACTACAAGAGCAATCTGCTCGTGGTAAAGGCCTTCGGCCGCATCATGGACGAGGCCGATCCGCTGCAGTCGCTGCAGCACCTCGACGATGACACCATGCTCAGCTTCCTCATGCAGCAGCTGGCCGTGCACAAGGACCAGACCATCATGTCGGCCATCCTCCAGACGCTGCTCAGCATCTGCAATCAACTGATCGTGACCAAGGAGCAGCTTCCGGGACCTCTCAAGTATCGTAAGCAGATCATGGAGACAGTCTTCAGCATACCGATTGAGGCGCCCTTCCACGACTTGCCCCTGCTGCCCACCATCCTCAAGCTTGGCACAGACTTCATACGCATAGGTACGAATTTCACTTCATTCCTGATTTCCTTATTAATGCCATTTTTGGCTTAATTTCCAAAGGGGGTCCCGACACCGAAGAGTGTGTGGATGGAGGCGTCATATTTGAGATTGCCTGTAAGAACTTCTTCAGCTGTGCCCAGCAGCTCAAGATGAAGTTCGAATCGCAGGAGGAGGACGAGCGCAACAGTTTTCTCGCAAAGCATCTCAACGAATCCCTTCCGCAGCTCAATTCCCTTGTCCGTGCTATCGTCGAGCTGGATGCCTCGCCGGCCACGCTGGACCTCATCATAGGCATCCTCGAGAGCTGGACGCGCGACAGAAACTCTGAGGTGCGCATCTGTGCCAGCCACGTCTTCAACAACACCCTCGACGTGTATATCAAGTCGATGCGGATCGGCTGCGAGGCTCCCTCCAAGTTTAACCAGACGGGCCAGATGCTGGGGAAGATTGTGCCGCGATGCATCGACTCGAATGGAACGGTGCGGCAGGTGTCGGTGGAGATACTGCAGAAGACGCTGGAAATAGCCTGCATCTACGAGACACTGACTATAGCCAGCATCGACAGCAGCGCAGACTGGCTGAAGGAGATCGAATCCATTAAGGAGCACATCATCACGGACGAGCCGAAGCAGATCTACGACCTGGCCGGCGACATAGCCAAGGTTATAGCCCAGCGTATATCCAGCTTCCAGTATCTGCAGTTCTGGTTAGTAATCCAAATTTTCTATTTTTTATTCTGTCCATGCTTTATTCTCGCCCATTCCGACCATAGCAAGACTCTTCTGCTGTCATTGAGGGACCCAGAGCAGAGCTCCACCATTGGGGCCAGCGTTGTGCTGAAGTTTTTCATCCAGCAGAAGGGCTCCGAGCTCTTCCATGCCATTCCCGATCTCGTGAAGGACAGCCTAGTGGCCCTGCAACTCTGCGAGGTGCCGCGCGCTAAGTCCGGCGTCCTCAAAGCTCTGGTGGCCCTCACAAAGCACCACCCCAAGCTGGTCTGCGCTGAGATGCTCAGCCAACCGCTGCCATACGACGCCCATATGGTGGAGTACTGGCATCTGGTCTGCAGCGATGCCGACCTCACGGGCCTTATGCTGGACAACTTTTTGCAGTTGCTGAGCGGCGCTTGCCTGCACGAGGGGTCGCAGGAATCGACGCTGGAGCGCCAGCGTATGGCTAGCGTTCAACCATTTGCCATATTTTGCGCCCTACATGAGATGTTGCCATGCAAGGATATAAAAGAGGTTGGTGACTTTGTCAGACATCATCGGATCGATGGATTCCCTTAACGCACCAACTTCTATTTCCATCCAGCAACTCGAGCTGCGGTTCGCAGATATGTTCAGCATGCTCCTGACCTCGCTGAGCAGCTACACTAACCTGGCAGCCCCAAATCAGCCGGCTAACACCAGCAGCCCCGGTCAAGCGCAGACGAGCAAGTCAAAGTTCGGTTTTGTGCCCAACAAGGAGCTGATCAAACTGAATCCTTGCCAGATAGCCCTCGAGACGTTCCAGGTACAAGTCCGAAACTAAAGTGTGTGCTTACCCTGCAAAATTCTGTTGTTTTTCCCCCTTTCTTGCCATAGGCCTTTCTCACCAATCTGGAAATGGAGCAGGTCGCAAATGTGCTGACCGTGAACAACTTGGCCAGCAGCGCGGACTGGCACAGCTACATCGAGCTGCTGACCCCCATGGCCATCGGTTTGGGCCACCAACTGCAGCTTGGAAGTCCGCAGATGCGTCAGCTTGTGAATTCGCTGAGCAAATACGTGGCCTCACCCCACGACGGGCAGCGTGTGGCTGCTGTCGGACTGTTCTCGCGCCTGGTACCGCTTAAGCCGGGCGGGGAGATAGCCAGCTGCGTCATGATGCACCTCGGGGCAGCTTTAAGCGACCCAAATCCGGTTGTGCGTGGCCTGAGTATTCAGGGAATGGGCTTTGTGGGCCAGTCGGGGAAGCACGAGGCTATTGCTGCCCTGCTAAAGGGCGTGGACAACCCCGTGGGCGATTGTCTGATCAACATACCACTGGAGAGCATGCGTGGCCTGTCCACCATCCTGCAGGCCTTGCCCAGCAGCCGTGTGGAGTCCTTCCATGTCTCTCTGGCTATACGTATCCGGCCATTCTTCGGCAATTACTCACTGGAGATGCGCGAGGCGGCGATAATTCTGTTCGGCGACCTGTGCGAGGGAAAGCACGACGATGGCAGCAGCTCGCCCAGCACCTCATCCATGGAAGCCCTCCGAGAGCAGCTAATCGCCAATCTGTTTCCACTGCTTTTGCACCTTAGCGAGGTCGAAGCGGCCATAGTTAGTGCCTGTTGTGGCACCCTGCAGCGTGTCTGCCGCTTGTTGAATGCCCCGCGGGTCCTGGATATGGCCCAGCAGCAGTTGGGCAAAGAAAATGGCCATAAGCTCAGTTACAGCAGCTTTGTGGTGGATTTTGTTAAATTGATTGTGAGTGGATTCCTTTCTATTCTCTTCATATTTGAAAGCCTTTGTTTTTTTCTTTGTCTGCAACAGGCTATGGAGCTGACTGAACACATTCAGGACTTCATCGACTCGTGCATGCCCAAGCTGCGCAGTCAGTGGCCTGAGGTGCGAGGAAGTGCCGCCATTGTGATTGGTAAGTGGTGGCGAGGCGAGGCCCGATTAACCCGCCTTATGCGTGTATTACTGAGTAACGATCTCTTCCAGGCATACTCCACAATTTTCTAAGCGAGCGCAATGCCCAAACGGAGGCGGTGGCCAGCAAGATGTCCGTTCTGCTTAAGGACGAGCAGGCGGGTGTACGTATACGGGCGGCCACTGGCCTGGCATACTTCTTCGGCGACATCTAGAGGGACCAAATCGTTTATTCATTACTATATGTGTGGATATAAATTTATATTTATATGTATGTTTATATATATTATGACTTAGTATTTCTCAAGTGTGATCCTCCCGCCTGCGCCATGAATTCCCGGCGTAGCCTCATTAATGGTTTATATTGCTCCTATTAGGTTGCAACTATTATGTTTTATAATTAACTTTATGTTCTGTTATCCAATCGAAAATCACGTTATATACTTACTATATACATATACAATATAATATATACAAATATTTATAATCATGTTCATGAAATACGTCTTTAAACTTAATAATACCCTACAGACGAAGTAGGCAGCGGGACGCGGTCAGAGACGAAACCTAGGTGCAGTGAGATTTGAAACCCCGAGAGCGCACTCATTCAATGTCTTGGTTATGGTCTTTGTTAATAGTCTCCAGTTCGAAATGAGCGAGTGAGAAGATCGAATATAGCGATGATGAGGGAGAGGGAGCACACCGATTGAAGGGAGGCAGAGATACATGCACATGTAGATGGAATGCACTGAACTGGATCCCCTCTACCTGAAAAAGTCAATTGGAACGACGAGCCGATTTCCCCAAATATATCGTAGGGCCTTCTGTGGATAAATCTAGTCGGATCCATTGATTATTGTTGCATTGTGTTTCCTTCAATTTTATGTACAATGCAAAACGACCATCCTGAGAATTCCCCATCGTTCGTTGCATACAATCAATCGAAGGCATAGTACTGAATCCGCTATGGACAATACTTCCTTCTCGTCCTTACTCGCTAGAGACGGAGGGAAGAAGAGGTTCAGGTGTCAGAATATATAATTTTTTAACTGGTTTTAGGTGTTGGCAGTCAAGCAGCCGCCAACCTGTTGCTAACTAATTTACTCTTGGGCAGCCGCTGTTCCACTGTTCCGATGAATTGTGTAGCTCGCTCTTCAGGTGTATCCAATTCGGGAATATAATTGCGGTGGATCGGCGGATCCGACTTGGCGGAGAACGGCGGGCATTGTTTCAAATTGACCAAGCACTGTCATTTATGTCTGTCAATTTCAATGTAAGCCTAGCACGCAAAACGGTTTCCGGCCACACTGGCAGGAATATTTTTATTTATGGTATGCCTGAATGCGATTTTAGTTGCCACAAGGTCTTGGCCAAACAGATGTTTACTTACAAACATATATGTACATATGTATGTACATAAATACAATGGTATCTGTTTTGAAGGGAATTAAGCATTGAATGAATATATCAACTCTAAAAAAAGAATACCGGTTTTATTGTGCAATAAGTGGAACAAATCTGGCGGTCACCTCAATATGTTTTGATAAATATGCCTATGATATATTTAGGAGCTACATATCTGAAATCGAAGCTTTTTCTGGTATTTCGTATTGATATTTTCAATAATTCGAATAGCCCTGGTGGGACTCAAATGATTTAAATCGTTGACCGTTTATAAAAGTGTTGCATACTTTTGAGTGAGGCAATTAAAGTGGAAAATCAGATTCAATTGGTGCTCTTAGAGGGGGCTTAGGCACACTTCATTTTGGTATATCATTTAAATTGGAACAGAATTTTGGCTTGAGGTCATGTTTCGTCCCCTGTTAAGAGATACATGAATATGTATTTTAGATTGACTCTTTGGTAATTAATTCGATCAGAATTGCTCTCAGTTTTTGTCAGGAGACTCTGTCGCAATTGTTAGTTGCTTAATTCGAATTTAGGTGTTACGTATCAGGACTGATTTAATGCGAAAAAATATTATGTTTGGACATAAAGGAAAACGCATAATATAATTTGTTCTTGCCGATGGATAAAAAAGGGGATGGAAAGTTGCAATAGTGCACAAAAGAAGTTGTTGTAAGCTGCCGGAATTTATATTGTAACTTAATTATGCACATATGTATGTATGTACATATATTTTAAATTGAAAGAGTACTTTTTCCTCTCAGTTTCTTTATGAAAAAATTCGACCTGCAAAAACCACGAAACCCAGAGTCATGAATAATTATTTGCAATTATAATAGACGGGATAGTTAATTTCACTATGTGCTATGCATGGGGACAATCTCGTTCGTCGTTTTCATTTCCAACCTCCAGGGGATCGCACCTCGTATTTGTGACATTGACAGGCAAACGAGGAGGAGGAAACGGTTTCCTTTTGTCATATTTTTTGGCACTTTATGGGCCTGCAGATACGACATGCCCAATGACGGTGACTTCTTTATAAGTATTCTCATGGTTGTATTCTTTGGGATGGGATGGCATGGGATGGGATGCGCATTTCAAGTGTTTAGCGTTAATCGTTTCCTTCGTCTTCGGTCCAGAAGAAGCAAATTGATATGCGTTAGTGTTCGCTGGTACGTTTATTATCCTTTGCCCGCTCGGGGTAGGCATTTTAAAGCGTTTCACGTCGGTTTTGCCACTTCACTGAGGGTTCGTCGCATTCTGCCTTTACTCAAATATCACTTCAGATCGTCTGTCCCGGTGTCCGCTGTCCGTCTGTCCGTCTGCCCGTTCGTTTGTCTGGCTGTCTTTTGTATCTTTTTTTAAGACAAACTCACATGTTGCTCAGTTGTGTGCCCATTGCCGTAAAAATCGAAACTCTCTCATCAGTAGGGGGTCGCGGCTGCTGATTGGAGATTTTCCGTAAGTGCATTCAAGTATTTCAACCAAGCAATGTGGTATGTGTGTGTCCTGCCTCTTTCCTTAGATATTTAGTTGAACCCTTCGAAAATACTTCATTGATTATGTTAATATGAAAATAACCCATCCCCTACTCCAAATTTTCTGTCTCTCTTTGTCACTATCTTTTTCCCAACCGGCTTTATCGCTGGTACCCTTCTAACCCCGGCTGTTTATTGTTTTAGTCCGGTTTCTTCATGCCCTAACCCAATGACCAAAGATTTTCATAATCTTTGAATTGTTGTCAACGGTTTCCCTTCGCCGTCGCCTTCCCCTTAACCTCACTATCTCCCCCGACTTAACTCAGGCTTTTCCCCCACTCACAAACACAGACACACACGATCCCGTTCCAGTTCCCGCTTCACACATAACCCATGGAAAATTTCGGTTTGTTCTGCGCTGTAATTATATATGTTGATCAGTTTTCAATCGTTTACATATAAATTTGTGCATTTTCAGTTTGTGTGTCATTCTTGTTTTCTCTTCATTCTGGTTGGGTTGAGGCTTAGAGGTCCGTCACCCTCGATTTGCATACATACATATGTGTGTTCATATGTACATACATGTGTAATACTTATGGAAAAGCATGCATACGCCGTTTGTCCTCATTGCTATGGGAAATTCATTAATTGCCTTGTAAGGGCTCCCCTCCCCTTTTAATTATACTTTGTACTCCGAATATTTTTTATCAGATCAATAAAACTAGACCAGACTAAATTTGGTTCATATATTTTTAATCGCTATCGCTTACAAGCAACATAACATAACATTGAGTCGAATTTCTTTCGATATATGTATGTATCTACCCCCGAAACAAAACCCGCACACAGACACGCTACACACACACAACTGCCCATTCATGTCAGGAGGATCAAATCATCTGTGACTTTTCAATGACTCGGGGCCAATATTGTATACAGTGCAATCTCAAAAGTTAGAACCGCAATGTTCCTCGGGTTTTTTTTTAATTTATACAACTTTTTAATTTGGAATTGTTTTAGTAATATTAAAACTATTATTTTGACCTTCAGTTTATAGTATATTTAAACGACCGGTTCTAATTTCTGGACATTTAAAATTTGGGAGAGTTCTTATTTGTGGGATTCCACTGTATGCCGTGAAGAGCTGCAATGGAATTTGGATGCCATGTAAGTGGATACTTGGACAGCACTTTGGGCTGTCATTTGTTTGTAATAAATAAGGAAAGGGATCGCTCCCATTCCCGATACCAGTCCCGTTACAGCCAAAGATCCGTGTGCCTGGAAAATAAAGCAATTAAAAGTGTTTCTGTCACTGCCCGTACAGCAACTAAAAGGAGACACTTGTAGGCGTGCCTTCCGTCCAATTCACAGTCGACAATAATAATAAAAAAAGGAAACGCAAAATACGAGTATAGCCAACACATGGAAGAGATTCCAATGCACTGAAATAGACACTTGAAACTGAGCTGCAGAGACTGACGACTGACTACTCCTCGCCCAGGGAAAAGCTCAATACAATGAATGCATTTGCATTTTTTTTGATTGAAAGTCTGCAGAGACTGAAGTGTTTTTTTTTTGTCCAAACTGAATGCGGAACAGGCGCGACCTCCTTCCGCAGGAGCTGAACCAACTTCCTCTTTGAGGCCAACAACAGAGACAAAACAAAAGGGGAAAATTCTGCCCATCCCATTCGCGTCCTCAGCGATGCCGTCGCGAATTTATAGCTTTCATACGCAGATGAGGAAACTGAGTTGGAGTAGGGGAGAGGATGCGATCAGCCATTGCCGGCAATCAGCGCCGCTCCCCTCGGTTCAGCTCAGATCAGTTCGGTTCGGTTCGGTTAGAATTGGATTGACTCTCCTCAGCATCAGCTTAAAGCTCGACAGCACCGCGACTGACTCGGCCGCGGATCTTTGGCACATAAAACATGTTAATGTGGCAAGCTGCAATATTCAGCGACGTCGCAGCCATCGTCGTCTCATTCCTTTCGATTTGCTTATGCTTGTTTTACCCTTCCACTAACTGAAGCTTACGAATTTTATTGTTCATTTGGTAAACTTCACTTAGATGGGAAATTAATCAAAACATTATCCTTCGCTTAAGGAGCTAACAATCAAAAACCGATTAGGATATTCAAATTAAACACGGTTTTAGTATTTCTCGACTTTTGAGCTTAATGGCGGGGGCTGCGTTCCTTTGGATAGGGTATGTTATGTACTGTACATATGTACATATTTATGTATGCATGTGTGCTTCCTTTCTTTCATTTTTTTTTTGCCCACGAACCGGACTGCGAAACCGAAGCGAATGCCACAGCTTCGTCTCTTGTCATCTTATTCTTCTTGTGCGTGAATGTATGTGCGTGAATGTGTGTGCGTGAATGTGTGTGTGCTTACAACATAATTTTAATTTATAGCGTCGGCATTTTAAGTACAGTTGTGGTTGCGAAAGCAACAGGCGTCTGCGTCTGCGTCTTCGTCTGCTCAGATATGGTACGGGTTGATGACTCAGGCGCTCGCCACCTTTCCACAAGGAGAAGGAATACGAATTCGAATAGCTGAGGGGGGACCACTGCGGAAGGATCTTTAAGGCGTTTCCCAAAGCTCCCTCCGGCCGTCTCTTCTTCACTTTTCGGAAACGAGAACCAAAACAAAAGCACAAAAATATTGTACTATATAATACAACCCGTATGTAAAGTACCAGTATCCATCCATTCAGCCACTTCACGCACACGAACCAGAGTTCGAACCCGAGAGCGAGTTCTTTGCCTATTCCTGTTTCTGTTCCTGTTCCTGTTCCACACAATGGGAGAGCAAAAGCAGACTGGGTGTCTCAGAGTGTTCCGATTGAGAGATTGACTATAAACTTGATGGAGCTGGAGTTCACTGTGTTACAGTTGCCTCGCCGAAAGTGGCCCAAAGGGGCAGCTAGGGAACAACAACAGCTGTCGATGTCGTGAAAACAAGTTTTCCAAGGCCTTAACTCCTTTTTGGCTGGTAGTCATGCTGTGTACTCGGTGTGGGTCCCGTTCGGGCCTCCAAATGGGTCTCGGTTCCGATTGACTTTTATGGGATGTTGGATCGGATCGTTTCGTGCTTGCCACGGAACAGAAATTATGATGGTTGCTGCTGCCTCGGCCAAATTACTTTGCCTGATTGGACAATGCACATGCGTGTCCTCTGGCCATGCTGCACAATATGGATACTAGTTAACCATCAGCTCCATTCATCCTACCCTCTCACTCTTCCTACTTCCACACTCTTTACATCAAAGCTATCATTCCCCCAATCATAATAATTTTTTATGAAACACACATATAATAAAACTTGCAGATTTCTCAAACGGGAATAGTGCACGCATAACTCTGGAAAGCAAGGATAAACTTCATAAATACTATGGGAACTCTGAACTTTCAACTGTTTTACTGTATTTCGTTTTATGGAAGGGATAAACAAATTGGACAAATAATTGAAAAAGTATAAAGAGCTAAGAGAAGACTTCATCATATGTTGACAACTATAAAATAATTTATCAGCACACCATCGTAACATCACGTTCCTGTGCTTCCTTCCTTCTTTACTATGAATATCTTAATCAAGACAAACAGAAATTGATTTGTTTGAGGCCAGTGAAAAACGTTGATCCCTTAGGCTTAGAAACCGCAAGCTGACAAGGACTTACCACACTCAGAGCGGGTCTGTCCCTTGTGTCCATCAATATGTGGAATGCATACAATCCATTGGGACTTCCCGTTTGGCACCTTTTCCTTTGGTTATAATCCCGATTAGCTCTCAAGAGGGTGACCATTCAAGCAGGAAGAAACCAATCTTCAAGCAACGAGCGAGTATCCACTTCAAAACGGAAAACTCATGGGCCATCAATCCAGGCATAAAAAGCAAATTTCAAATACACTAAGCAACAGAAACTGATCAATCATGTAAGCGCAAAAATATATACGTGTTTGATAGTATTTACATAACTTAGGAATACACATTCGAACATACATGTTTATGTATTGTGTGTATGTACGTGCAAATGTGGAAAGGATAAGATGCGCCGCCCAGTCGGTCCTCAGTTTACTCTCTACAGGGGGTGTCGACTTGCTTGAGTTGTCAACAACGTTGGGCACTAGGAGAAGGTGGGCCGGGTGCAGGCCAGCACAAAATCCAATTCCAAACCCAAACTGCGGTCAGCTGCAGCCAGGTGTGACCGTAATTAGCCAACAGGCAATGGACAGAAAGGGAGAGTGAGTGCGAGCAGACGGAGATGGAGACGGAGATCCTGTCGAGCTGGCAGACGTCTCAGGGGGCAATCACAGAACCAAAAGATGAGGCGCTCCGCCCCGGGCCCTCCCCTCTTACATGACCAAGCTAGTCTGTAATCTTTACTAATCTTTCTTAAGATGTTTGTATCAACATGCTCACTCGCACTTATCGCACTGTCTCTTTCGGCCCCTGTGAATGCCTCAGTGGCGGCAGCTGCCGACATATGTATCTGTTGCAATTGTCGGTCATTAGCACGCTGATCTTCGACCAACTTGAAACTTGACCGCCCTCCGCCCTGTCATCCTTACCCCTGCCTCTATGCAGCTACATTCTCCTATGTTTACGTACCCCTTGCCCTGGAAAACAGTCCCCATTTGCTGGCTCTCCCATAAAGCTGCACCTCAAGGGGTCCGTAGTTCAAACTTTCTTTTGGGCCCCATTTGCGGTGTTGTGCGGTGTGGTGCGGTGCGTTGGTAAACTGTCGTCTTTTTATTAGTTTTTTTTTTGTTTGTCGTTGCTTGGAAATGGGGAATGGGCTGGGGGGGAACTGCGTTGGGCACCGAGCATTTATAGAATGTATCTTTGTATCTAGAAATACATTTTGGGGGCCTGCTGTGTCTCTGGCTGATGCTGATGGTTGAGTGATGTGCGGAAAACAGCTGACTGGCCATGTCAAGACTCATACCCCCAGACGTGTCACTTCCCCCTACCACCTACCCCCTACCCAAAAACCCCCTTCCATATATTATGCGATAGTGATAATGATGATTAAATTTACCGTAGTACGAGCATGTTGCCAGCGAAGGAAGCAGCACGGAAAAAAGTGTCGCAGTGCCGAAGTGTCATTGAACCCCTAAAGAACGACCAATTTTTGAAATATTGAAGAAGCAAAGGCACACGGTAAAGGGGCCTGGGGGCGCTGCGTGCCGTAAGCAGTGGCTTCAGAGAAATAGAGAGAGAGAGAGAGAGAAAGAGATAGATTGAAGTACATAAGTGCTACGTACGGCAATGAGCTCAAAATGCCTTTTATCACTGTCTCACCGCCTCTTGCCATGTTGCTCTTCCGATATTTCTTCATATTTCCCCCCAATTTTGGTTCTTATACAGATCAATAGACATTGCCAGAAAACCAAATAAAATGAATCAAAATAATAAAGAAAATCCAGAAAAAAAAAAATTATAAAAATACCACAAATCAAGACCGAATAAGTAAGTGTTGTAAAGTTGCTCTTCACTTGGCTGGGTTGAGTATTTAAACTTGTCTCCATGGAACGCAATCCACTACTCGATGGTACTCGATTGTGGGTCAACTGAGGATTCAATGGTAAGCCTAATCACCAAGCTATGCATCATATGTAGCTGTAGCTTAAGTTTGTGAAATGAATATAAACTATACATAAATGTACATCCATCCACATGTCTTGGGCCTCCTTGCTAGTCTGTCACCCCACTCCCGGAAAGCAATCAGGTAGGTAGAATACATAAATATGTATGTGTCTTCCATTTGCCAACACTTAGCAAGACTTTCCCTCGAGCTGATAAATTACTTAGCAGGTAGATAGAAGCAAGGAGTGGGCGTTTCTTCGACTTTTGCCACCTCTTTTCGGCTGAGGACCCATTGTGCGTCGTCTTAGTCCGTGTCGATGTATACATATATGTACATATAATATATGTACATAGTTTTCGCTTTCGTTGATTTTTTTTTGTGTTTTAGCTCGTCAATCTGTATCTGTTGGCAGTGTCAAAGCGTTCTACAAAATTAAAAATTTGACTAATTCCACGCAGCCAACACGAGGGGTTAAAGATCTTTTGATGAGCTAAAATCCACAGAAATGTGAAAAGGGTGGAAATTGTCCACTCGCATAATTAGCCAATCAAACAAAACAAAAAAAACAAAAACTATTTATGAGTATGTATAAGTACATACATATGTATGTACATATGTATGTATGTACTTATACATATAATTCGCCAATTAAGCAGCAATCAAACGAATAGAAAGTTCTCGACAAGAGTCTATGTACATACATATGTATGTATGTATTCCCTTTGCGTGTTAAAATTAAAAACTCGTAAAATACTCATATCAAAAACAAACGTAAACTGCAGCGTAACAAGCATTTTATGATTCATAGAAACCAGCAACGACAGAACAGGGGGGCATGTGGCCTGGTACGGGGGTTGGCTCATACCCCCAGGGGTAGGAAAACTCCCATTCCATTAGGGAATTTATGAAATTCAGGGACTACAGTGCGGTTCGTAACTTTATGACAACAGTTGGAATACGAGATGGGAGTATACATAGAATAAATATGTAGTATGTATAAGTGCCTAAGTATTAATCATTAATCTAAGTCATTAATCGAACCATAAGTAATGAATTAAATCCACAATTAAGATTTTCGAGCGTATGTACATATAGTTTCGAAACGTAGTGTTGAGCCGGAGGACCCTGCGGACACAAACGTAGCTACGAAACAGACCCCTAGCCCTAGGCCTAGTCCTGGCTGATGATGGTCCATTCATCGCAATTGTTTTTACCAGCAATCATCCAGCCCGAAAATGCGGGATGCGCAGGGCGACAAAGTGCGATCGGTTCAATGATGGATTTGGATGGGCAGGGATATTGGCATATTGGCTGTGGCATGAGGCCTGTGAAGCCCCTATGGTGAATCTGTTAGAGCTGTCCAGACTGTCTAATGGATGGCTGTAAGCCTACATGTACTGACTTTCTTTGGGACCGTTTTGGCCTGAAGTCTGCATGTTTTCCTTTTCCTTTTCCATTTTGTATTTTGGTTATTTCTCGTATTTTTTTTTTGCTACGGTTCTTGTGTGTTGTTTTTGGCTCTCGGGTTAAACATTTCGTGACCTGCATTTCTTGTTGTTGAAAATAAATTGGTCTCTGGCTGCGTCCCCGTTCCCGTCTCTGCTGGCTTGTCTCCTTGGCATATGGCAAGCATGTGGCGCACGTACAAGCCACTTCACTCCTTTCAATTATGTGCGAAAGAAGCAGCGGCACAACACAGTTGCACATATCCAAACGTGCATATACAAAATGTGCATATGTATGCATATATATTATATATGTATGTATATGTACATGTATGCATATATGTATGTATAAGTACTTATAGCCGAAACTTTTGGCTCCTTTTTCATTAACTTTCTGTTTCTCTGGAGCCCCTCTGCTCTCTCCTTTAATTACAAACTGCAGAATGCTTATGACACGATCGAGGGTTGCTTTGTGGCGAGTGTTGGTTGCATGAAGTGAGTGGAGCCGTGGGATCGAGAAATTCGAAATCGTGAACCAAATCCAACACTTACCGATGGAATGGAAGGGAAATAGGAAGAAATGGTGCACCCGCAAAACCGAGTGATGAAGTGAGCATTTCTCAGTACAAACAAAACGAAAACAAAAATGAGGTTGAAAGTAAATTCGGGTTGATAACTAAAAATACCAACAAAAAAAATTAGCCCGAAACTAATCACTTATCCAAGAGTAAAGGACAAACGGTAGGAATTAGGACGAAACCCTATAATAAACTCTCTAATAAACCCCCTAATAAACCTCCCTTTCAACAGATTTTTAATGGAGTTACATTTTAGATGGAGACTTGCAAGCTCAGATAATTTTTTCCACTTATTTCCCGCTTAAGTCAATATAGACCTCTGATGTTCATTTATTTTCTTGCTCTGGTCGATTCCCAGAAAGAATACATATCACAACCACAAGGGAACAACAAAAATATGGAACGCATTGAAACTATGTATTTATTTATTTCTGATAAGCAGAGAAACGGACGTGGACGTCAGTGTGACAAATTTCTCAAGACTCAGCGGGGCAAACAGATCTTGGGGTCTTTGCAAAAGTTCGCCACAATGTTTTGCGATTAATTAATGCTGTTTTAATTATGTTTTTCCTTTTATTATTTCAGTATTGCTCTTCTTTGATTGATGATTAATACAGACTTTGGCCTTTGGCATTGACAGTCCCGACGAGAAGCCTGAAATGATTGCCTCTGTGTTCGCTCTTAAGGAGGGCCCCACCAGCTTGAAATTATGCCCTGACCAGGGTTCGGTTGCCCCAATTCAGAGAACAAGTAAACGAGGGATAAACCTGCAGTTGGATGAATCAAAATAGCTCAATGCTTAGCTTATCAACTCCACCAATAAAATTCCACGATTTCGATTCACTTTGTCCAGTTATTTTTAATTGTAATTGCAAATATGAGCGGAAACGCCTGATTTAAATGGATAAAAAACAGTAACCGCAAAGAGCCACATAAGAAGCAGCCGGGGAGTATCGAAATGCGGGCGGGTTTTCCCCTCTCCTACTACATGGAACAATACACGCCTTGTTTATTTTATTTTTATTTGGTTTCCCCTCTTTTTTGCGAGTTTCAAGCTAAACGTATCATACATATGTGCATCCCATGGGACCAACCAGAAGTGGATCGTCAAACTCCGAAAACCTTTTAACATATTGATAAGGGGTTATGGTAGTGCGATTAGAAAAAAGACCGATTTCAATTTATTTGTGTGGAAATAAATTCCATTCGGGTGCCAATGCTGTGCGAAACAAAAATTAAATATATTTACGTACATATGTCAACGGAGAGTTCCTAGTACATAGGGGCACCTCATGGAAGGGTTATAAGTTCCACATTCCGAAGAAACAAATTTATAATTTTACACTTTTAAACCAAGTATAATAATAATATAATAATTCTAATATAATGGCTCCAGCTAATCGTAAAAATCTTCGTCGCCCAACCGGATTATCGCTCTAATAAAATCAATGAAAACTTGGCTTATCAGCTTGTCGATCATGAAATTGTCGATTTATGAAAGACTAATAGTACGACTCTTAAATATCAAACGAAGAAAACCTAAGATGTAAAATATACGTTTAAAATACAGTCATATGTACATACTTACATACATACGTACATACATTTGTATATAGGTTTTTTCCTTTTTTTTCAAACAATCTGTATATTTAGCTTCAAAGCAAACATTAGCTTAATAAACATAAAAAAAATCGCCTGAATTGCCATGGAATTGCTTCATAATTAGTTGCTGTTAAATGGTTTGAGCAAACGGAGATGGCAGATGGGAGATGGGAGATCGAAGATCTCACCGATGACTGGCCAAATTTTGGACAGCATGAGGCAAAGATCAGCACACACACACACACACAGACACTCGTACTCACGATCCTATACGGAAGAGCAATGACATGAGGTATTTTTGCCAAATCTTTTCTCAACTCTTTAGGCACTTTGATAAGTCGTAAGTAGGTTGTCATGCGACGCCAAGAACTGAAGTAAAAGGCTATCTTTAAGTTGAAAAACCAACATACATTTCCAACTTACACTTTAAATATTTGACAGAAATAGACTGCGAAGAATTCCAATGATCTTTCGGAGGAGGAAGAAACAGAAACTTCAGCGCAAAACGGGAAGAAATCACAGAAAAGTTTGTGGAAACGTACTAACTGGAGTTGGTCCAGCTGAATATCGTTTAGCGAGTCTTTATATGTGTGCATACATATGTACATACTATGTACAATGTACTGAAATTGGAAATTAAGTTTTAGGGGGAGCCCTGGCCCTGTCTGCACCCGGTTGGTGAGGCATTTACCTTGGGACAGGGATCGAAAGCTATACATATGTACATACATACATATGTATGTATTCTCTACATAGAGCTGTTTTCTAAAATTTCTACGTAGTTAATTCCTAGCATCGGGCTGTAGGCAGCGGTTCAGTTCAATGCTCCACGGATCTCAGATCTCAGTATATTCGTGCATGTGTATGTCTGTGTATGACTGAGTAGATACTAAATGTTATTATTGGCAGTTCTACGAAAATTAACTCATTCATTAAATTTATATATGTACATACAAGCCACTAAGCCATACAACGAGGGAAAGAGCGAAGAGCGAGAAGCCGAAACAAGATATTGTGTCTTAGTATTTTTAAGTATGCCCCCCGCTCATAAGCATAAGTTTCATAGCGAAACATGCCGCCTAAAAAAGAAAGAAACTAAATAAAAGAACACAACCGAAAAAAAAAATCAACGTCGACGACAACGAACCCCAAGCTTCGTATTAATTGTCGGCTAAATTCTGTTTGAACACCTAGTCAAGACCAGGTTTCGGGTCTCAGAACAGGTACCTCAACAACAACAATCGAAAATAAATACAAATAGAAAAAAAAAGTGGCCGCTAAAGGTCGCCTAATGAAACATTCTAATAGATTCAGAGGCATCGGGAGAGGAAAAGAGAGGAGAGAGATGGGAGAGCCATAGATTCAGATAGTATATTGAGCTAGGCCCTGATCGATACGAGCCGCAGCTTCGTAGACCGTCTTCTTGGCAACAGGTACACAGAGCCACCGTCTTCGACTCCATCAGACTCCATTTAAATAAAACTCAGATTAGTGTCGTTTAGCAATTTGGAATTTTCTTGGCATTTATGGTATGCGTGTCGTGCCTTTGTATTGGTTACGGGGGAACACACTCGAACGCTTTGCGCGTGCTAAACTGGACTGAGCAGCCCAATATTTAAATGGTTACGTTTCCCATGAACTATCGGATCATGAACACACACACACAAACTAGTATTATGTGAAGCATTTATGTATGTGTGACAGCTGATTCATGGCGTTATCACAATTGAAAGTTTCGTTGAAATGATTTATACATAATAATCAGTCAGCCATGTAGCAATAAATGGAAATAGTCATGGGGAAAGGTGTCGAGTGATAGTCAATCACTAGTCAGTCACTAGCATCTAAGACAAGCTTGTCTACTCCGCGGGTGTGAGCAACGTAGACATTGTCAAATTTTCCCTTAGATTTTTAATCCAATTGAAAGATATATCTGAACTGGATATAATCAAGTGAGTTCATCCAATGAACTTGATGAATCTGCAATCCAGAGCAGAGCAGAGCTAAAGCCAGCACATTTAAAGATTGTAAGTTTTGAATAAAAGTTTAAAGCTTTAATAGAATATTTTGGTTTTGAGTTCTAGCTAAAACCAGAATGGTTTATTACAAGTTTCACCTGGTTTGGCTTCCAATCAAAACCAGATTATTCCGATGGCATCAAAAAAGTCTTCACTCTTGATTAGATTTCCGAATTTGCTTAGGATACAGTTCAATATGTGATTATTACTTGCTGAAATTGATCTAATGAAGTCAGTCAAAAAATTAATTAATCCGTCACTCCTGCTGGCCGAATCGACGTGAAGTGATCTTCAGATTTGTCTTTATTCTAAAGCCTTCAGTTTAGAAGTCTAGAAGTTTTGTTTGCTCTCATCTAGTATGCCTTGACATTTGACTGGCAGGGTCGTAAAATTAATCAAGAGCCGTTGGCTTAGGCAAGAAAGAATGGTGGGCTCTAGGGTTATCTGCAGTCAACTCAACGGAATTTTGTTCCAACAGTTCAATGAATTCAATTCTACCCAAAACTATATTGATATGAGCGCCTGTGTGTGTGTGTGTGTCTGTGTATTTTTTTATGAGTTTTATTACATTTTGAGTAGAGGCGGACGATAGTTTAAGCTGATGCGAGGTCAAGCAAGCCCATAGGAATTGGAGGTATTTATGTACGTAAAACATGCCTTTGCGATTACATTAGAGAGTCTAGTTAAGCCCGTCGCCCCGTCCACGGAGCAATTCTGATTGTGGGGGGTTGGGGTTTGGGGTTTGTGACGCTAAGTATCAAAGCAAGCTAATCTCTCGAGCAAGGCCGATCGGAGGGGTTGGTTTGTTTCTCTGCCGTAACTTGAGTGAAATTTCCACAGGTTCACGCAAAAGAAAATGCAATGCTAATTTCATAATAATTTCATAATAAATCGGAGAAGATCAAAACTAGCCCATAGAGATGGCAGCACAAGATCGCTGATTCCTGAATGAAATATTCGCATGCCGACTGGTAGTAAAGACTCACGGGTCACTAAACCATCTCTAGCGGGCAGTGGGACTGTGACTGTGACTAACCACTAGCATGTAACCCGACCGAAGGGCTTAAAACCTAATTTATCATAGTGTAAGCAAAGCTATCCTAACCAAACAAACAAACAACAAAAATATGATCGAAAATAGACTTTCAAATAAGCCCTTTTGATGGGGGAATAGCGGGGCCATCGGGCAGAGGTATGCCCCATAGGCCTAGCAACCCGACACGCACCTGTAGAAACTCTATTTCGGTTTATGTTCCTTTCCTTTTTCTTTTTCTTTTGGTTTTTTGTTTTTGTTTTTGTTTATAGTTTTATGGCGGTTGGTTTTGACTCTTAAGACTCACGACGCCGTTGATATCGATATGCAATCTTAATAACGCACACAAATCAATCATAAAAATATTATAAGAAAAATGATGGCATACAAAAGAGTTGCTAAAGGGCAAGAAATGGTGTTGGTCACACCAGCAGTTGTGCCCAGTGTCAAGGGATCATCGATCCAATTAATTGTTACCAAAATCTCCAACTGAAGAATCTTCCCCTTCGATCGAAGACTTCCCCTCCAATATCTTATCTTCTGCTTAGAGTCCAAAGAACTTATGGAGCTAATATTTAATGAATTCAACTAGAATCATGTCCGTCCCCGCGCTATTTGTGTGTGTGTGTGTGGCTTTTGAGATCCTACACACAACGCACCCCTTCATCCAATACAGTATTCAGTTTTTTCTTGGATTTTTTCTTTTATCAATTTGTGTTTACACACATTTTTGTGTTTGCATTTTCTTTGATACGTTTCGTTGTCCCCAGCACTTGTGTAATCATCATCACGATTGTCATAGGTAGACCAAACAGATCGAGAGCGGTACGGTACGGTGAGGGCGAATGGCAGGCATTGCACTTTGTTTGTTATCCATTTGGATTGCTAATCTCTTGGGTAAATGCTTCACTTTTATCCACAGATGCGAGCGTTGGCCGTTTGGCCCAGTGCAGCTTTTGCCTCTGTCCGAGTGTAATCGAGAAATTAGAGCGCACATACACACACAAACACACACGCACACAAATGCACTGACATTAATGGTATACATATGTATGTATGTATAAGACATCTTAAAGAGTATCTTGAGAGTATCAAATGATTGCCTTATTTTAGGTTTCTACTTTCATTTCTATCTTTCAATCTGGAATTCCCCTTACAGTAATTATATGTGATAACAGCTGTTTTGCAACAAATTTCTATTAATGTATTCCTTGGCATATATGTACATACATATATGTTTGTGCATATGTATGTATGTATGTATGTATGTGTAGTTACAGTGTCTAGTTAAGTGTCTATCAGATAACAGAGTTTTGCTTTAAATTTAGGTTTCTTCACATGTATTTCTCTATGTACATATGTATGTATGTATTGCCTTTTGAACGAAATTAAATATCAAATATGTGCCTCACGTTAAGTTTTCCATTGAAGACTTGTGTAAACATATTAATTATGTAGGTACAAGGGTCAGCTATAAATAAATACGCTTGCTAAATTGTTGGGCCCGATTTGGTGAAGCTGTCTGTCAGTTCATTTTATTATTATTTTATCTCAGAAGAAAAGATACAGTGTCTGCGACACTGAAATCTGGTGCACTTTCCAGGTGCATGTGTGTGTGTTTGTGTATGCCTGGAGATATGCTCTGTTATCTTTGTATGTTTTTGTATTTCTCTGTTTTCTTTGCTCACAAAATTCTCACGTCTGTCAAATAAAATAAACGCAAACGAAACGAAACGACAAACGATCATCATGATAATAAACAAGAAGAAGAGATAAATATGCACCGAAGCAGGAGAAAGAGGAAGAAAAAGCAGCCACGATCCATCCACCTAAGACGCATCTTCGCTGCAGTTCGCATTTACCTTTATCTGACTGATTCCATATGTGTACCATGGAAGTACATAGTTTTGAAATCAGAAATAAAGCATGCCATGGCCATGGCATCAGACCAGCCAAACGCATACAGATCATTTACCAGAGATGTAAGAGGTCTTATGATCCGTTTGAAAAGAGATCCATCCAGTTTACTAGTTGAGTTGAATTCAGTTGAACATATATGTAAAGGCATTAATTCAAATTTCATTCGCTTATATTCTGGGGGTATCGTGAATCACGGCTGCATAGGATCATTTCATTATTTTCATCCAGTAAATGATCAATGTAAAACGATCTTGTCCAATTTTTCTTGTAAAATAAATGTTTGCTTGTTTCATATGCATGTATGTATACCATTACCGAAACCGAAACGAAAGTGATATGCAAATGTTTACAGTGGCACAGTTTTCATGGAGAGCAATGCCATACATACATATGTATGTACGTATGTAACATATGAACGTCGTCATCGTTCATGTTCCATATCTTAGACCGTGTGTGTGTGGTATGTACATAGGTAATAATTATGGTAATCATAATAGTAATCGTTAAGAGACTTCTGCCGAGTTGCTGCTGTTGCTAGTGCCGATGTTCCAGTGCTGGTGTTGATACTGATGCTGATCCTGATGTTTGCCTTCCCTCAAACAGATCAAATCTAGTTCACATATGTACATATGTACATTCTTACACTCGTATTCCATTCATATTGTTGGTGTGCTGTATGGATGGTACCGGAACCAAATAAGCGAGTTAGTTTATAATACACAAATTAGAGACATATCCAAAGCAAACCAAATCGAGCCGCAGCCGGAGCCGAGGCCAGCTGCATGACATTTATCTATATATTGTTCGAACAGATTTCTAGCTCGTGCTAACTATTCAACATGGAATATACAAACTCGCACAAATGCTTATTTATTCTTTCCATTTCTTAAGTGTTACAGTGGAATATAGAATATTGTGAATTAGATGCACATACAGGGAACACAGTTTGTATACTTTTTCGAAGCCATCTATCGCTCATAATCATACTCGAATAGCTTTTTATCATAATTAATTAATAATTACTCGCATCTACATATATACATATGTACATACATACATATGTAGCTTTATTATTCACCTCATCTGTCACCTACCATTTCAGTAAGTTAACTAACATACTGCCTCTGTTAGTTTGTCAATCTTAGATATCAGCTTGAGCAGCTTTTATTGTGATGGCTTAGGCTTACTCTGCAAGAGAGTTAATTGGCTAGCGATGAGTTGGCACTTCCCCCCTTCTTTGATATTATCTTCCGTTGATAAGCTTTATTGAGTCAGTCCTATGTTAGTGCTTGCCCTTCCTCCAAATTGTATGTGGAGCCTTTCCACAAGCTGATTTTAATAATCATCTATGTATGTATATTTCAACATAGATTATTACATATATGTATGCAGAGCATCCCCTGTGTCGAGCAGGACCGTGCCCCAACATTCATCACTTTGCTTCGCTTTTGTATTTTTTGTTTGCTTCCTGGTTACATCTACATATGTATGTTTGGATGCTGCCATTCTAGTCGCCGTCGTCTGTCCAAGTGATTCCATAAAAATCGCATAAATCCAAAACAAAACGTTTTAGTCGCCAGCCGTTATCCTTCATACTCCACCCCCCTGTTCATCCTACTGCTCCCTGGCCTCTTGCACCCCTTCCCAACCCACCCGTGCCCTGGCCTAGCCTGTCTCTTCAAAAATAGTTTATGTACGAATTTTTGATTTGATGCCAAAATGTCGCAAAATAAATATGTTTAAAAACAGAGAAATCTTTGGCTGCTATGCGAAATGTGGCCTAAGCATGCCCCATCCCCCATACACCATACTTACCATACATACCATACATACGCCCACATCCGATAATGCATCCTCTCGTTCTTTCTCGCTGCATCTAAATATACGAGCATTTTACTTGATTTCAAACATTTATCGGTAATTGACATTAGGCCGCGAATTTCATGCATCATAATTTAAATGTCAAATATCTCTTTGTTTTCTGACCACACAGGTTTTTGTACACCCAATAAAGTTCTGTAACCTTGCAAGCCCTCTACGTATATTTATTCTAATTGTTTGTTTTTTTTATAAATAGCGTTTCAGCATTCGTTCCCTATTTCGTTCGCTATTTCGTTCTCTCTTTCTGTATCTCTTTCCCATTCTTATGTGCTACACGTGCCATTCATTTGAGTTGACTTTTATTCTTGTATTCTATTTATTCATTTATATTTTATTTTATTGTATGGAAAATTTTCGTCTGAACTTGTCTAAACTTGATATATTTCATTCTCACAACAGAATTCATATATTTCATTGAAGATCAGCACAGACAGACAGCACTACTCAACATAATTTTTTTACTTTTTACTTACCCTTCAAACCAAACCAACGTTCAAACACTAAAAAACTCACGATTAAAAATATTTATCTCAAATGGTCATTGATGATTTTTGTAAATGTTCGTATTAATTTTATTGCCATCGCCGCTTGAACTCTGAGGCAGCTGCGTAGAAGCAGCGGCCACACAAGAAAATCAAATTCAAAGCCGAAAAAGAAATGTTAAAATTATTTTGCAATGTCAACGAATATTTTGTTTGTGTCGTGTAAGGTGACATTTCCTGCGGCTCCACCAGAAAAGGCCTTCGAAGCATTTTTCTCGGTCAGCCATTGACTGACTGACTGCTTAGTGTGTGCCATTGGCCAGGGGGACTACGAGGTGTGGGGTTTGGGCAGGCCTGGTAAGGGGTGGGGGTCTAGCTGCAGTTGGGAACATTTCGGTTGTTTGGCGTTCAAAAAAATAAGCTGACACTTGTTGCTGGCCTTTAGCCATAAAATTTGCAAAAAATGCTGAAAAATTCGTCGAACTTCAGCGAAATTCAATTTCTCTCATCAGTTGAAAATTCATATTATTGAATATGGAAAATGCATACAAAACTTAAATTTGCCAGTAATTCATATTGTTTTTAATATACAAATGGATACATAGGTATGTACTTTAGGGTTATGCTTAAACATCAATTTTTAGGTTCTTAACAATGAATAAATAATTATTAAAATTAAATTTTGTACTTCATTTATTTTTGCATACACAAAGCTGTCGAATATAATATATTTTAGAGCTAAGATAGATTTATCAGGCATATATTTCTCTATTTTGTTTGGAAATTCCCATGCCCATCTAAAAATCTTTCCATGCGCATTTGGCTCTAAGCCTGATACATAATTAATCGCAAATATTATGATTATATGTACATATAAGGGTACATATATGCTATAGAAATCCACAAAATTTTAAAAATGTAATCACTTAAATTTCAGCTTATTGATATTAATCACGCTTTTGTTTTTGTTGCTCTGTTTCCGAGTGGCATAGGCGCTGTATGGTCTAGAATCATCCCTTTAGCTCCCCTTCGATCTGTTCTATCAGCACTTACATATGTACATACATATGTACATATGTATTTGTTCGAGTATGTTTGGTTCTGCACTTGAAACTGTAGAAAACTGATGAAAAAAAACCTTACGTTTTCAATTTCCTCAAACCAAAAATGTAATTTCGTTTTGCAGCTTTCCAGAGGAGCTGCGTTCTCAAGAAGTAAATTTGAGAACCCAGGAATGTCTGACTGTAAGCATTTATTTGATTTATTGTTGGTTCTTTTTTTTAAATATTTTTAGTTAAGATCTGTTGACGGAACGACAGAGCGGAAGGGCTCATGTTTTGCACGCGCCAAATTTTTTGTTTCTGTATTTATTTATTCTTTGTGCTTGTATGTAAGCATGTGCGTATGTATGTAAGAATGAAATGATTGCGGAAAGTTTCCTGTACGATTACCCAACCAAAGGAGTTCTTTATTATCGTTTATAATACTTGGGACTTGAGTTTGTGGGAAAGCCTTTTAATGTCAGAGTGTTGGATTTGCATCTTAGAAAATCACATCAGCGCCAATAGCCGAGTCATTAAAATAGCCATGTCTGTCTGTCCGTCCGTCTGTCAGCCACATTTTGTATCCAGATTTCTGTGACATCAAACTGTTACAAGTGTATTTCATAATTTTTTTTACATTGCATTGTTGCAATTGCAAGTACGTGAAGCAGAGCAAGCATTTAATTAAATCTAATTAATTTGTATTGTAAATTGTATTTTTACCAAAGAAAATATCCTTTCTCTCTCCTTAATTTTGCTCTTCGATAACCAAACGCATTAAGGGTATCCACAAATCGTTTAGCAAAAAACTCCGCCTCTGCGTCTTTTCATTTTTGCTTTTTCTTTGATTTCATTTTATCTCACTTGCTACAAGGAAAAACCAAAACAAAAGCAAAGCAACAAAAAACAAAAAAAAACAAAACGAAATAAAACTTTGCGGTTGAGTTTATATTTTCCCACGAGCCGTTGCTCGACCAACACTTAGTTTGTGGAGGAGCAAAAGAAGGAGGAAGAAGGGTTTTAGAGGGAATATGAGAATTGTGAAGGAGACATGGGCTGAGCTGGAGGGGGAGGAAGGGCACCCACCCATTTGCTTACTTGTATCATATTTGTGTGTTTCAAAGCTTTTCTACACACACACACAAGCACTCGCTTAATTGATAAGAAGTTTCACGCACCTTGCTTCCCGCAAACAAGACACGCGTGACGAATTAGCAACAGTTAGTAATGTCTGAAGGGAAGCGAGGGAAGGGAAGGGTCAGTGCTCACCCCTAGAGTTCGATTATCACCTTCTTGTCGGAAATAATGCTGATGATCATACTGTACATACTGATATATGAGCATTTATATACATATATGTATATATATATTCAATATATTTTCTATACTTCCCTAAAAGATTTACATATTTTATATTGCAAATTTATAATTATTTTAATCCACACAACATTTTTTGCCGTTACCGGGGCACTTACGATCCTAAGTCTCTTGCATCTCTAGGCATAGTCCTCGCAATTCTGTCAATCACCAAAGCCGATAGCCCCACGACTGGCACAAGCGACCAAAGGCACCCAAAAGGCATCCAAAATCGCACACGGAAGGCGGCAGGCAGCCTCGAGTGGATTTCATTTGAGGTGTCGAACGGCTCTGGTTTGGTTTGATTGCTTGGAAATTTTCATACACTTGTCATGCGCCATCGATCGTTCGCTTTGTGAAGGGTTCTTGTGGAGCTACAAACCGGAATGGACCACAAACAAGCCAAGCCAAGCCAAGACAATTCAACCTAAGCATAGCACGGCTGACCGGCTGACCAATGAATGTGTAAATGTTTATTGGCACTGTGGTTGGAGGGTCGGCAATAATAAAGGTCCCAAAGAGCTCTGAAGCACACAGACGTCTTGATAGATATTTCCAAGGAAAGAGAGAATATATGGAACATATGTATATGTATGTATGTTCGAGAGTTGCAAACAAGTTTGTATGTTTTCTTTACGAATAAAGAGGAAGTTTTACTTATATTTAAAGATCGAAATTGTCCCAATCATCGATGTCCCTTTCAAACATATCACTATCGTCAGTGTTTTTTCTTCTTTTGCGGTTTGGATCATCGTATACTCGACATGTCTCCAGACACTCATCCTTTGTATAGAAGCGATTTGGGTTTCCGCCACACCCGCCATAATAGTAGAATATACAGCGATTTGTCAAATAGTCGAAGCCCCAAACTTTGACCCAATCTTTGCAGGGACCAGGATCGACCAGATAAATGCATTTGGCTGAGATTGGACTAAACGCTTGTAAGTTATAGGAAATAGAAATCTAGATAGATAACCAATTAGACTTACGTTGTCGCACTGTAAAACCTTGTGGGACAAGTCCCGCCAGAGGTGCCACAAGGAGCTGTCCAATTGTTAGAAATAGATACATTGCTGCAATTAGGAAACTATATTTTGTCATATATATAATCGATTGACACTTTAGTTGAAGTAACACTCAATGCTAATGTGAGTGGGAATCGTCAACGACCCTCACAGAGTGTTTTTCTGCATATCTGCAAAGGTTTAAACTTACAGCCTTAAAGGGCATGTCGTACATACCATATTCGGTGAGAAATACCTTGCTTTATAATACTGAATACTGACAGCAAATCAAATTGTTTTCGAACCATTGTGACTGACTGACTGGCCTGGCCAGCGCGTTAGCCTCATAAATGCGTTGGTAAAACGCGCTTGACGAGGTTCAGGGTCAACGATGTAATATTTTAATTAATTTGCTGTTCTTTCTTTTGCCCTCCACGTTCTCTACTTGCGCTTATTTGTGTCTCTTTTTCTCTCTCTGTTTGGAGCTGGGAAAGCAGAGTCCCGAAGATCCAATTTTGTACAGATCCTTCGTCTATGTATATATGTACATACATACATACAGACAGTTTGAACCGACGGGATCAGCTGTTTTTACTCGACCCCGTTAGTCTTCTCCTCTTCTCTTGATTTCTGTGGCTGTGGCCCACCCATATTCCCATTTCCCATGGCCAATAAGTCCTCCTCTTCTTCTGTTGGTTCATTATGTAGAAGCTTTGTTTCGGGTTTGTTTCAGTTCGATATGTTCATTAATCATTCGCCTCATGCGAGGGTGGGCTGTTAAGTAATCGGCCTTACCAAAATAACACATTTCTAACCACCCATAAATATTTTGTTCGATTTTGCTGTTTTGTTCTATGGGCGGAGATTTGAGTCGAACGATGAAGGCAACTGTTTTGAAGGGATACAAAAATTGGAGATATGCTGAAAAAAGTATACATATAGAGCTAAAAGAGCTATGTTGACAAATAAAAAAGAAAAATGTAAAACAAATCATGTTTTCCTTGGTTAGCCGGCTATTTATCAGTCCGCCCTCGTATTGAGTGGTCATCCCTCTTCGCCGTTCTCCCTCCCGACTACACACCCTTTTATCAGCTCCCTTTCGGGCTTTTGTTCCTCCAATTTGCTTAATTAACTTCTAAACGTCGCCTTTGGCTTCTTTTTTCGATATTTTGCACTCGTCCACTCATCTTACTCAGTCTCTTCTCCAACTCCAGCCTCCTCTCCTCCCCTCTCCAGCCTGCTTCCACAATGTCTTCTTTGGGGCCACCACCTCTTCTTCTGGCTCCATGGCATGCGAAATTCTTCTTTTCGACTAATTAGAATTTTCGTTTCGTTTCGTTCTTTTATCTTCGTTAACTTTGTCTTCATCTGCTATGGCCTTTTCACTTTTTCACAGTCGCAGTGGAATTTCAGTGATCAAGTCAATATAATCGTATACCAAGCACCATTATTCATTCATATTTATCTACATATATACAGTACTCTATACACTATATACACTATATACACTATACTATACACTGCAGTGTCTGTGTAATAATTTTTTAGTTTGCCTTGCAGTCTGTAGAGGCAGATTCTAGTTCTGAGTCCCATTAAATTTCATCAGTCTGCTTATCATTCATTTACCAAAATAACTGTCGAAAATATAGCCCTTACCTTAACACCGCCCGCTTCGACCTTGGTTGGTTGGAAACTTTATTGTTGCTTTGCTTGGGCTTTTTCATTCTTATAAAGTATTATTAAGATAAGTAGAAGATTTAATTCGTGTTGGAAATAGTGCGAAAAAAAATGCGCAAGGCTGATAAAAAAAAGTTTGAAATGTGAAAATACAAAAATCGAAATCGTATTTTTTACACATTCGAGATTAACGTCGCATTTTTGCAGAATCGCGCGATACAGACCTTGATTGATAACTAAAATATACATACATACATATGCACATATGTAGAAATAGGTATACATAGTATCTATGTATGTATGTGTACGCACTAAATATATTTAGTGATAGTTTTGCTATAGCAACTAGCCGTTAGGGAAGTGAAAGGCCTTCGAACCAGAAAAAAAGCACACACAAAAAATGACAGAAAGAATGAAACGATCGAAAACGGAGAGAAAAAGAGACATTTTTAAAAGTGATGATAAATTAGGTTGGTTTAGTTTGAATTATACTACGACACTTAAGTGTGTGACAATTGATAAGATTCTGTGCCTCAGATATAGATATTGCGTTGCTCTTTCACTACACCCATACATATGCATATGTGTGAGTCTACATACAAATGTAGCCAAGAGGCCAACTATAGCTATAGCTATAGCTATCAACGCGCACGTTTCGATATTGTTGGAATTCCCGGAGAGGGAGGGGACTGATGGGCAGCGATGGCGCGATTTTGGGGGAACTTAATTAGCAACATTCTGAATAAGAGATGAGTGGCGGACGCTTTGAATTACTTCAAGCGGGGGGAATCACAGCGAAGAGTGCCGAAACCATTTAATCTGGATTGGAATACACGCGGAAAAGCTCGCATGGTATTGAGGGATCGCGGGAAAAGCCCTTGTGGAGCGGAAGACACAGCGGATATGGTACAGTATACAAAGTGATGGCGAAGCAAGCCAACCCAAAACCCCCCACCCCCCGCCGCACTCGTCAACCATCCACCCCCCAAGGATCGTAGCCAAGGAGTTAAAGACACATTCATTCATTCAGATAATCATCATTGAAATACAATTCAGAAATATAAAGTTTACTCTCCGAATGAAAGAAAATCGATTGGTCGATTGACTCAAATATCGCCCTCAACTTCCTCCTTAAACTCTAGACATTTTGAGATGCCACAGTGACAAAGGGGATAAGGAAGAGAGACCCCAGGTGGGCTAAAATTAACTTAGCCCAAAACTTTTCACTGTCTCACTCCCCGCTGCTGTTGGTGCCGACGCTGCTGCTGTTTCTGTTGCTCTTGTCGCTGTCGTTGTCAGGGAAACGTAAGAAACTGTAGCTTCTAAATCTGTTTGGGACAAAATGTGTCTAAGGCTGACCAAAAATATCCATCAGATGCATGCGTATCTGTGTTTGCGCGTATCTGTATATTTGGCCCGGTGTTGTGCAGTTTAAGGGTTTGCCGAACGCATCGCGGCTGATATTTTTGTTGGCTGCCAGCGCAAAAGGTCACGCTCAGAGGGACAGAGAGACAGACGAGCAGACAGACAGCCACACAGACAGACAGACAGAGAGTTCTGAGTGACAGAGAGCAAACAAAGAACCGAAATGGAAAGCAAAAATTCTCTTATCCAAAAATAAACAAGAAAATTATCTGAGCCCACACACACATGCGTGTGGGGGAAAATTTTTGTTTTGGGAAGGAAAAATGAAGAGCAAGATTTTCCCGCTTATCGTGCGTGTGTTTAATGATTTTCCCTCGACGATAACCTCAAGTGCAACATTGTCGAGACGTCGGGGGGTTCGAGCTCTGGCTGTTGATTTCGGCTGTGAAGTGGCAGGTATGGACGCCATGCACACCCCGCCCGGCTTCAATTCCCCTGATACGATGCTGTCTGCCTCCTCTGCTCACCGCCCAGGGGTCGTTCTGAGTACGGTTATACCCTCGTACACGCAGTGTACGTATGGTATGCTTGCACTCTCGCACATCAAATTTTCCCCTGTGGCTCGGTCTTTCGGCTGCTCAAAACTCATCTTTCGCTGTCGAGTGGGTCCTTTGCCCTGTGCCACTTGTGTGCGCCACTTCTTAAGCACTTTTCCGCGGCACGCAAGTGCCCCACCACACAAGCAAGTGCATTAACGGGGGTGGAGGATAGTTTGCGGCAATCGCCGGCATTAGGAGCCAAGTGGGTCCCTAGGAAGTCCCCCTCAAGCATTTTGATTCATGAGGCTTGAAATTAGTGGAGAATCAGGAGTGTAACGTCAAGTTGGTAGCAAATACAATAAGGATAATTGATTGATCTGAACGTGGAAGGAGTTGATGCACATCACATCAATATGCACATATGTATGTATGTATGTAAATTTGAATGGAAACCTTATACGATTTAAGGATCTTCTCCAACTGAGAAGATTCCACTTTCGAGGAATAGGAAATATGCGCATCAATCTCCAGCACAATATGCTCTTTTTCCATTCGCCCCATAAACTCTAGTTCAATGCCTGCCTGTTTGCATCTTTAACCTGTTTACAATTACCAGCCCCATCTATGTCTTGATTCCCGTTTAAATCGCTCAAATTCCACTTTTACCTTTCAATAAAAATTAAGAAATTAACCAAGACTTTTGTTTAATTGGTACTTCAACTTTAAATTAGGCATGCCCCATTTGAAGCCCAATCAGTAGCACATCCACAACCCGAGTGCCATCCCCAATCTAAAAGCATCCCTAAATATTGTACAAGATTTTCCTCATAGAACTTTCTTCCCATTCCGCATTTTGCCTCGACCATACTCTCTCCACATCAGTCGTTCACTCGGAGACATTCCCCACCTATCTGTCTCTTATTTTCCCTCCTACACCCTACATCCTACATCTAGCTCCCAAAGTGTCCCCCCGCTCTAACCAATTCGAATGCCGATTCCGTTTTCAATTCCAATTCCCAATTCCTTTCACAGACGCACAGAAAAATTAACCTGGCCATAAAATGACCTTGAACCCGGCATGACCTTGACACCTCGCCCTCCACCCCCATATTCAAAGGATAAATATACAAAAATCCCACAGCCAAATACCATCAAAAACATTTTCGCTGTCGGGACGCATGTAATGGGCTCGGGGCCGGGAGGATGCAGCTATATCACAAGGAAGGAAGCAGGAGGCGAGGAAGCAGAAGGCCATTGGGCATGACCTTCAGATAAAACGCAGTAGATGTGGGAGATGGAGCAGGAACCGGAGATAGGAGCCGGTTCGAGGAGCTGAAGAGGACTGAAGATGGTGCCCTGGTCGGTGAATCCTTTAAGGACTGTTTTACTTGATTTCGCAGACCACGAGATTCATGAGCCACATGAAGCAGAAGGAGACGCGTCGATAAGTTGGATGTGGAAGTGTCTGTCTGGTCCCGCACACGTACCATCCTCATTTGCCTTCCTGTATGAGTGTACGACCACCACCACCGACGCCCCGATTCCGGTTGAATGTCCTTTGGCTGTCTGGCAAGTTTTCTTGCGAGGTTTCATTACCGTTTTGAAGGTCGCAGACACCACCTCGCCAGTGCACTCTTCCTACTTGGCCACCCACTTTTTTGGGTGAAAAATTATGCCAAATGGGAATGGGAAAGATACGACATAAAGAAGGCATACAGGATTTTTAGTACCGGAAAAATGTATGGACTGGAGGGGGAACGTTGTAAGGAGCGATAAAACTTAAGACTCTAAACTTTAGATACCACTACTTTTATACCTGGTAATCAGTCAGTGATTTATTTGGAATTTTAAAACATTTTTTCTGTTTCAATATGGTCTATATCTTTTATTTGAGAATTTAAGGTTTTAGTTTTATGAACCATTAAACTGACCGGTTTAGCCATACGAACTTAATATTGGGAATAGTAGTAAAAATACTGTACCATTTTTCCGAATCTCTGGGAATCAAAAAAACGTTAAAGTTCAGACAGTAGAATGATGCGCAACATTTGTTGCCAGCGAAATGAAAAAGCGCGCTCAAGATAAAAAAGCCACTCAAATGTTACACTCGCTCAGTCCGCTCTCTCTCTCTCTCGCGGTGCTAATGCTCTGACTGGCGTTGCTGTTGCTATTTGCTGCCAGCGCCTTATTTATTACATATTTACATATATACATTCATACATATGTATGTACAAACTATCATTTTGTATATTTGCGAAATTATTAAACTTTAGCTCGAGCTTTTGGTGTGAGTGGTCTATAATTAGTATATCTTGTTAATCGGTTTCTATAGTTGGTGAAATACCGGCCAACCGGTAGGAGCACAGAAATAAAAAAAATACAAAAAACAAATGAGTTTAAAAGGAAGAACAAGACAAAAGCCGGCAGCGCTTTAGATGTGCGCTAGACAAAGACGGAGCGTTATAAGCTTTGCCGCTGCTTCTATTTCTTTCTTTTTCTTTCTGTTTGCGCTAGCTCTGCCACGTTCTTCGTTTTGTTGTGAGTGCGTTTTCATGCACGCTAATGAAAGCAAAACCAAAGCAAAATAAAAAAAAATAACAGCAAGCGAGCGTTTGCTTTTCTTACATGCATATGTACACATGGATGGTATGTGTTGCAGGTCCGTTCCGTTATAAAGCACACACACTGCAGCTGGTTCTGCGTGTGTGTGTGCGTCTTTGCGCGCGCAACTGTACGTCTTGTCTTGTCTTTTGTCCTTCCTCTTCCCATGTCCCTGTCGCAGCCTCTTGTTGATCACTTATTATCGTCTCTGTGCGTTTTTCTTGTTTCAGTAGCTGCTCTTGTTTCCTGATCAGACTCCTCCCTTCAGCCACCTCAAATAATTTATAATTGAGGGTTTTCGCAATCTGTCGTCTGATACGACAGCGGACGGCTCCAGATGAGACCCCAAAAGGTGGCGCCAGACATAGCACTGCACTAAATGGCAGCCGATCAGTCGAAGTTTGGATACTCTCTACCAATCTCTTGTTTTTGAACAATGATGAAAGAAGCCGCAATGGAAATGAATATGTACATATGTATGTATGTATATGTATATGTACATAGCAATAGCAATAGCAATTTGGAAGAATATCGTAATACAATAAACCAGGGGTATAAAAGCCATGCAGGGAACATATTGGAGGCAATATCTTCTTAATAGAGCCGTCTTGCTGAGCCATCGGGAATGTCCTTCCTAACGAAAGATTTCGCTGGAATGGTATCAAAAGGCATTGGGAATGTCGTATAGCGAATAGGAAACCCTTGACGCGCCGAGTGTAAAACGTATGGGACGATAGCGACAATGTTGTACAAAACTGATGCGCAAAATGCAATTTACAGTTCCCACCGCCTTATCAGTGTGCGACAGTTTTGGGCCTAAAAAGCATAACTCATGACCGTAACAATATTGTGGGACTGAATGGCTTTTACTGCAGTCGGCGGCACACCTGCCATTGGCAGCGACGGCGGCGGTGGCAGCAATCTTATCAGCTTGCGATTTGTACAATGTTACTGCACGTGTACCAGTCCCCGTTAAATAATATCAAGTAAGCAGTGAGGGGTGGTGTAAGGAGTACGACTGAAGTGGACGAGGGTAAGCGTTTATCCGTTACGTAGGGCAAGGCGCCGCCGTCGCTGTTGGGTTTTTGTGTTATTTTGAAAGCTTAGCAAATTCTTGGCATGCGACGACGCTGAGAGAACTGCAGGCGTCAACACTTGTTGCCGCTATTTACGCAGTTGGTGGTTTTCTGTCTCTGCCTTCCCCGCCTTTTCGCATTTCACAGAAACACGCGCAAAAATGAATTGAAAAAAATCGAATGGCAACAATATTGCAAAACTTATTGCAATACAATTTTAGCAGGAAAACGGCCACAACAACAGAGAAAGCACATGCTAAAGTTAGCAGAAAAGCCAAAGCGTAAAATGCGCGGCAAGTTCAGTTCTCTCTCCATACCGATCACGCTTCGTTGTTAAATCACAACAAACCAGCAGAGAAAGTCTAAATTAAGTTTGGTGGCCGAACCTTTAATTCCCTTGCGGATAATTGTTCCTTCGGTATTTGTCAGGAGTCCTGACTCAGGATAACTATTATCTGCCAATATTATCCGGTTTGTAAATCAACTATTAGTATACTATTTATGTACATACTACTATTATATTCAGATACAGTGATCCTATTTTGGACGTTGCAATTTGTATATTGCATTAGTTTCCTGCGTTGCTAAAACTTGCTTTAAAGTTTAAACTATGATACTTCTTAGAAAGGTACATACATACATACACATGTCCATAAATATGTACATATGTACAAATGTATGAATTTATATAATTATATCAAAATACAAAGTGCTTGAGAATGGGATGGGTGTGTTAGGCGATAGTGTGTGTGAGAGAAGGGCCAAGGCCTGCACAATGCACGCGCCAAAACGTGCATTGGGCGAGGGGTGTGAGCGGTAGTTCGGCAGCGATACCACGATGAACTGTAAATCAAATCGAAGCAAAGCAAAGCGCAGCGAAATGCGAATGTACACGTGTGATCCATCGTTCAGGAGTGCAAAAGCCCTATTTGAGCGAAAACCACCTGATGATGGATGCGATTGCTGGAGCGGGGACTGGCAACCGGCTTATTTTTACCCTTTCTATAATTTAATTCAACTTGAGGTAGGGGCATTCAAAACACTTCCCAACAGAAGGCAGTAAAGAAGTAAGAGCACAAATTTTAACAATGAAAGGTTAAAGGGAAACACCCACAATATGTGGTGAATTTGCCTAATTTTATCACATTACAATTTATTTTCCTTTTGCCTTTGCCATTACTCACTATCTCTGCTCGTTGCCCTCTTCTCTTCCCTTTCCCACTTGAATTGCCAAAAGCAAAACAAAATGAGTGAATTCCCAGTACATGTACCGGCATGTATATATGTATATGTACACCGGCAGAGCGCTCTTTCGCTCTCACTTGTATTCTCTCATGTGTATTTCTTGTGGTTGTCCTACCCACAGTTGCATTGATTGCGAGTGTGTGCGTGTGCCGACTGTAAATAAACAGAGAGTAGTAAGAGGTACATATGTATTGCAGTCTCTTATGAAATTGCAGAACGTTCGAGAGAATTACGGCGATATTCGTAAATGCAAAAGCGAAACTGCGCAGCAAACTGTCCCAATCCCACTCAAAGAAATACGCTATCTACATGTGTATCCAATAGTATTGATTGCTCTCTCGGCTTTTGTATCCCGTTGGCAACATCCAATTCGTATGAGCAGCATTCTGCATACCCTTCGGTAAAGGATATGATGAAGTGTATCATCTCTAGCTCCGACGAACGTAGAAAACCGCTACAGTGAATACAGAAAGTCTCTAGGCTCTACAGCTAATCTTCTCAAAAATATTATGCAGTTCTTATGTCTTACAGAGGCAAAGAGTTTTAATTGAGATGTATAGGCAAGAAGCTAGTCAAATGCATGAATAGGTCCAGAAGTGTCAGTCTGTGCAAAATACATTATTAATTACATTTCAGAGCAGGTTGGAAAACATAATTTTAACACTAATTAGAGAAAATAGGGTATACAAATGTCCATACTCATAACAGAAACTGATAGACGTTTCATTCCATACACACTTTTGTTTTATTCTTTGACCTGTTATGCTTAAACCTTATTTTATGAACAATCCAATAAAAAAAAGAGTCCTTCAAATTAGCCAATCTTGTAGAACATAGATTGAACTATCGAATAAAATTATATGTTAAGTGCTGAGGGTACTTGCTAGCTTTTTAAATTAAATCGAATATCAAATTCGGAGGATATGATTTCCGAACATGAACGGAGAATGCTAACCCATTGTCGACCAGTGGGTATTTCGTTTCAATTTACACACAAATATTATGAAACTTTAACAATTTTTACGCTTTTAAGTTGAAAGGTATTGTGGTAAAATTGGTTAGTAATTAAAGAGAAAGGATGGACGTAAAAGGACAATGTTTAAACAGTATTATTTTCCGCGGTTTCTCTCAAGGTGTTCAACTGTTTAAATAAAGCGGGGTTTATTGGGTTAAGTTAGTTTTTTTTGCTCGGTATATTTACGGTATATTATGAAAATGGGAAGGTATATTTCGGTATATTTCTGTGGGCTGGGCATTATATTTTATCGATATGTCCGCAGTCACACTGGACGTCGCAATGTTTGCCGCCTTTAACCAAATTTCAACGCGCCTCCGTCGAGTTCGAACGTACGACGCGTGCTTGGTTCTTCTCTTCGTCTTTGTGGATTTTGGCTGTTTCCCGCACAGAAAAAATTAAGCATAGAATTATTAAGTTTTCCCGTAGCTCGCGCAAAACCACCAATTGAAACACACACACATAGCAAAAGAAAATGCAGAGTAAAACAAACAGAATTACAATAGTGCAAATATATTTTAATAAAATATATTGAGTCCCAAGCCAAACCGAATCGAATCGTATCCGAAATCGGTATTTGAGAATATTGCAATACGTGAGAAAACCGCGCAAAAACTTTCAGTTTCGTTTTCTTCTTTCATTGCTGCCGCAACCGGCAAAAGAGAGGGAAGTGTTTCGTTTGCGGTCCGAGCACCAGACGAGCACGAGCAGAACGAAAAGGAAGGAGGAGAATAGCGGAATAGAAGAAGTCCGAGAAGGCGCTAAAGTACCGCTAGTTCACTAATTTCGTGATTTTTGTGAATTACATTGCCGCCAGACGGTAGTGCAGAACCGCAGAAACAACCAGAACAAATCAAGTACAAATGCATAAGAAAAGCGTGAATTTTCGAGTGAAACACAATTTAACAAAAAATATTAAAATCAAAAAGCTGTAGCGAGAAAAATTATCGAAACACCTACACGGCAAAGCGCGCGTAAAAGAAAATTTTTTTTGGTGTCCCTTTTTGTTGGTGTTTTCTCCCTGACGATTACAAAAATAGAGAAAAAAAAAGAAAAGCAGAAGAAATTCTAACAAATTGGATTACAATTAATTGTTGACGAACTGGCTATATCCACGTCGATATTCCAGAAATAACGGATTCTACTTCGAAACAAAGGCAAAGGGTGAGTTGAAAATTAAAAGTGTTTAGTGAAAAATAATGGGAACAGAAAAGCGGGAATTTGGGAACGATATCAGTGTAGAATGCAGGCATAACAGACGAAAGAGGTGTACTGTAGAGTGCAAACAAGTGTTTTGTATTTTTCTATTGTCGCTGTACTTTTTATTCACACTTCACTCATACATGCAAATGCCTGAAGTTTGAACTTCCAATTCCAATTGGAATTCAAAATGTAACAGGGACTAACGAAAGATTGTCATCTCCCTCTAACATGCAGAAATCCCACAAGATAAGAATCTTCTTTTCCTAAGCTTTCGCAAATGCATATACATAGTAGAATGGAAAGGAGAATGTTGGGAGGGAAGCAAAGAGTGAGCGATTCTTGTTGTTGTGTGATGTATCAAAAATTTTGTAGATTAAGGGAAGCGCTTGCATTTACAGTTATTTGGTTTATTTATGGGATTTTTTGCAACTGTTTGATGAGAAGAAAGAGAAGCAGATAGCACGACAGATAAATAGAAACAGTTGGATGGTATTGTGAATGAATAATAATAAATAATAAAAAAATGAATAATTAAAAATAGTAGTATAATAAGAATAATACAATTAATAATATGTTTCCTAATATTACCGCAAAGTGAAAATTTTGCTAACACGAAATCTTTATTTCTCTTCATATCCCCCACCCCATCCATCTGTGCAGCCACATCCGCAAAGATGACGCTCCCGTTATTCGACTATACTACCTGCTTCAGTCTGACGCACATGGACGAGGAGCTGACATTTAATGCCCCATTCATGATCGATGATATCTTCGATGGCGTGGTCTCCAGCATCCAGAGCGACCTGGCCAAGATCGAGTCGCGCGAGGGCCTCGACTACTTTGACGATATGGAGGACATGAAGCCGGAGATCCGCAACGGAGACTGCATGTGGTCTGCCTCCTCCAGTTGCCACAGTAGCGGCAGCGCCGCTAACAACAACAGCGCCGCATCCAGCTACAGCGATGGCATTGCCATTCCCCTGTCAATTGTTTCGGGCGGGGCCAATCCTTACGAATGCCAACAGCAGCAGCAGAAACAGAACAGCGGCGCCAAGCCAGGAGCCGTAGCAGAGGAGGATCTCCCCGTGATTATCAAACAGGAGCCGCTGGACCACTACCACCTGCCGCCGTCCGTGAAGAAGCGTCTTCGCCTCAGCGTCAGCGAAAAGGTGCCAGCTCAGCCACTAACACTGGAAAGCATAGCCGCTTACGTCGCCGCCGATCAGCTAATCCCGCCCGGCGGCAGCTTACTCCGCAAGCGCAACGTCCTACCCCCAACGCGGAGTTGCAAGATGGCGCAAACGGTATCATCGGGTGTGGGAGAGACCAAGCCTGTCCCCAAATACCTTCTCCCCGACACGCCCCCCCACAGCATTCCCGATGAGAGTGTGCCGGGCACGGCACCCATGTTCCGCCACAATGTTGATCTGAGAGCCTGCGTTATGGGTAGCAACAACATCTCGTTGACCAGCGACGGCGACGTCAGCTGCATTAATCAGATCAGCCGGGAGCTGCAGAACGCCAGCAAGACGCTGTTCCCGTTATTCCCGGTGCCGGAAATCAACGACGTTATGGACGTACTCAGCCAGGATTCTCAGCAGCAGTCGCAGCAATCGATTCAGTTTCTGTCGACTGCAGACTGCTGTGGAGGTTTGGAGGTGGCTGCCAATGCGACAACCGTGAAGGTATCGCCGCCCAATAGCAGCTCTGACTACGACTCTGATGACGAAACCTACCGCAACATGCACAAGAGCACGATGCTCATGAGGCACATAAGCGATCATAGTTATACGCGTTGCAACGAGCTGGACGATAGACACGCCCCGGAGACGCCATCAGATTCGGGTAAGTGTTGTTCCACTTCTCCCTTCCATACGCTTCCGATACCAATAGCTGTAGAGGTTTTAGCATTCAACTAGTGCGGCTACGCTACCCTTTTAATGTGTGTGTGTTTGAGTGTTGAGTAGGTGGGTGGATGTGTGATTGTAAGGAACGATGACGCCCAAGTTGGAAGTAAAAAATCGATCGCCAACGCCTACGTCAACAGAAAACATAGTAGACTCCGCTAGGCGTTACACGTTACACACGCCCACACGCGCGACAGTGGCAGTGGCAAAGAAGCTAGAGTCTGTCTGGGGCAGTTTTCATTGATTTTCGCTCTACCCCCCACCGTTCGTTTCCGCTTGTGCTTTTAGCAGCTTTCTCCATCCCCACCTCCCCAACCATAATATTCACCCACCTCGCAATGGCGGCGCCAGTCATGGCGTCATCCTCTCTCATTTTATTTAATTTTTTTTTGGGGGTATCATCCCCTCTCCCCAGCCATGTCTTGCGCAGTACTACGCCCAAAAAAAAAAAGAAAAAAGAACGCTCTCTCTTTCGGGGCGCAACACCCCATTCGGTTGGGGGCCGCTCTTCAAGGATGTCTGCGACCATGCCACGTGGCAGACGGCGCTCTTCTCTGCCTCTCACCAGCGTGCAGTAGTAGCAGCGTTGCTCCCGGGTTCAATGGCTCCCGAATGGCGCGCAAAATTCATTGAGCAACCCTCGCACGCACACTTACGCCAATATTTTACTACACGCTACTCTACGTTTACGCTACGCTACAACTACAACTAGCACGATGACTGCGCTTTGCTTGATGCTAACTGCAGACGAGACGCTGACGCATTAATAAGAGAGAGAGAGAAAAAAAGCTGCGCTTGCTAAATCTTCACTTGTTATTATTTTCTTGTTGTTTTGCTCTCTGTCTGCTGCTTATCTTCCCATCTATTTTGCCTTTTACTTTTGGGTGTTGTCTGTTACCATGTGCTGCTCTCAATATCTATTTGTGTTCATCCTTGTTTGTGTGTGTTTGTTGTGTGCGAAAACGCCTACACCGGCAGCATTAATCGGCATCAGCTTTGGTACATATGTATGTGTGTGTGGTCATGTATTTTGTATATATGGAAATCCGATTTTATTGACTTTTCACGTATTTTGGCCTAGTGGACTTTTTGGCAGAACTGCCCATACCTACATCAAAATACATTTTTTTTGTGAAATATGATTCATAAATTGATATTTCGCTTACATGCAGGAAAAATGGTTAAAAGAAGAAGATAGTTTCTGGTGCCGCTGTCTGTTCACTTACTCTTACGACACCTCTCCTGCACTCCTCATAATATAATGTAAGGGTGGAAGAAGGACATTGAAATTGCATCCATCATACTAACATAATTATTATAAAAACTTAAAGAAGAGCTGGGCGGCGGGGTGATCCTCAAGGGGTGAAGCAGCAGCAGAGGAGGGCGTGTTTCGTAGAAACGCCGTTGGCAACAACCGGCCGCCCCGTCGTACTCAACATACGCACAATCGTATCTATAGATAAAGTGTGCGTGTTTGCTTTTTTTTTTTTGGCATTTTTTCGCACCTTGCCCTATGCGTATGGGCTGTGTGTGTGTTTCGATTCGTTCCAAAAAATGTTAATGAACGGAACCAAGGTCGCAGTCAACGCTGCCGAAAAAAGTGCGTAGAAAACGAAATAAACGAAAAAACTTTAATTTTTTATGGAGAGACAAACCCTGAAGTTGCTCATAAAAATGATGTAGGGCGGGGGAGTTTGGGCCAGCTTTTATCATTTCATTTCCCTGTTGGCTCCTCTTTTCAGGTTTTTACTTTCGCTTTTCCCTCCTCGCTGCCGTTTGCGCATAAATTGATGCCGCACAAGACCCCCACCTCACACCATTCCAAATTGCCAATTTGAAAAAACATTTGCTGTTGCTAGGCGCGTCTTTTTGCCTTTGTGTGTGCGTCTTATCTCTCTCTCTCTCTCTCTCTTGCTTTCTGTAATACTTCGTTGTGTTGTTGGTTATATTCGCACACGTGTAGCCATAAATTGTTATGCTCAAGGTCGCCAGAAAAAAGCCCATGAAGAGAGCGCGAGAGCAAACGAAATAACTTTGCTGTGCTCTTGCCTCTGTCACGCACTTAGTTGTTGTTTTTTTTTTTGGCAACGCTAGCGCGTCGCTTACTCGCCAACGAGCCTCCCTTTTGGGGTCGTTTATGAGAGATTTCCTGCCGCGCCATTTATCTGAGATATGTACATACATACATGAGTTTGTATGAATGTGTGGCATATCCACGTCCAAGAATGTTGCAAATATAAAATGTTGCCAGACGCATTTTCATAATTTATGTTTGGGCTTACATTATGGATGTCGCAATGCGGCAGAGGACGCCATCCGTCATAATGGGTGGTGAGTAGCTTGGTGTGGGAAGGGGTTGAAATGGGAGGGGCAAGGAATAAGGGCTCACTCAATCTGATGAGTCATATTCTACAGGATCAAACGCAATACAAAAAGCACTGGTCCAGACCTGCACTTTGACTCCTCTCGAGCGCAGCCGAAGAAAGCTGTACACAAAATGGAAACGAAAGACGAGAAGTCGTGTTGTTGCGCGTGGGAAAACTTCGAGTAGATCAGCAGCAGAGCGGAAGCGATTGTTATTGCTATCCTTGTCTGTCTGGCGGTCGGTCCTACTACAATTGTGAAAAACCGCAATCACTGCTTATGTACTGCTCCCTCCCCACCATCAACCTTCCTTCTTCTTTCTCCTTTATCTTCTCGGCTTCGATCTGCTGGCTGTGAGAGCGACATGTTGCCGACACATGTTGCTAGTGCAGAGAGGGGCGTCTTCTTCTGAACTTTTTGCAAAAACAAATTGCAGCATGTGTCGTAGTTGTTGTTGCTAAAAAATTTAAATGTAAATGTCAAAAGAGTTTGACAGTCACTGAAGAATCGCGTGGGAAAATGCCAAACAGTGCGAACAGGAAATAGCAAAGTAATACATATGTTTGTATGTATGAATGTACTTCTAGAAATTTCAACGAATGAAATGAAATCATGTTTTTTGCTGCTGCTGATGATCTAAAATCGAAAGAATTTAGGCCCCCAGCGACAATGAGAGCTTTTTTCTGCCAGACAGTCTGCGGGATAGAGAAATAGAGCGAGAGAGAGAGAGAACTGTGTCATAAAAATCGCAGACGAAGCTAAAGGAAAATAAACAAGAAAGTAGAGGAAAATGGCAACAGCAACAACATTTGTTATTAAACAATTCAAGGCGCCAAAGTAGACAAAAAAGAGGTAGGGGAATTGAGGGAGGACCATAACGTTCTCATGCTCTTCGAGTGTGTTTTATTTTATGACTTATGGCACCGACGCGTTGTAGTGATGCAAGCAAATATTCCAATTGCCAATTTAGTTGTGTACAGTACAAGCTTCCTTGTCGTCTTGAATGACGCCTCTCGGAATTTCCTTCGCTTTCAGAAAGTAATTACATTTTTGTGTGACTTTTGTAACATGTGCCCACTGTGCGCCACCGCAAATTCTCGAACTATCTTCATATCTGCTGTATATTTTTTGTATAGGCTTTTTAAATAAAATAAAATTCTTGTACATACATAGTATACATATTACATCATTTGCCATTTAATTTTTCTTCGTCGACCCCCGCCCCAAGCTCTCTCTGGGGGAGGATTAGAAGTGAAACCGTGATAGGGGGAGATTAACCCTGTGGAAGGGGGTTCTCCCTATTCTATCCATAGAGTGTCTTCTCTCATCTGCTGCACTTTTTTTGTTTTCGTTTGTTCTTATTTCTCTTTTGACGATGCACTTGTCCCTTTTTTCGGGCATCCCTTTTGCGCTGTCTGTCCGCTTGCCCGTTCGGTCTCTTTATTCCACTCTTTCCTCTCTCGCTTGCTAATTGTAAAGGGCAAAAGGCGTCGTCGTCTGTGCTTATCACTAAACCCCTGCCACTGCCCAGTCACTGCTACCCCTTCTCACAAATGTTGCGCAACATGTGGTGTGGCCAGGGGGTGGAGTGTGTGTGTGCATTTTATTTGCAATTGTAATCAAAAGCAGCAACAAGGCAGCTTCCTCTTTGTCAGTCGTCTCTCTCTTTGATCTTAGCTTGCCTAGCAACAAAAGTTGCCAAGCTTTGTGCCGGATCTCAGCAGAGCAACACACACACACAGCATTTGTTTGGTTTTCTGCTGCTTACAGCAAACTGGTTTTTCTGGTTTGAGAGCGTCTGAAAGCAAGAGAGAGGTAGTGGTAGACAGCAGAGGCGGGGAAGCTGTGCTCTGGCGATGAGAGAGGGTAAACCGTTAGTTAACTAAGGCAAAAGCTCTCCTTTTGATCAACCCTGTTTGGAATGCAGTTTCTGGCAAGGGGGATAGAGAAGGCGAGACTGCATTGTTGATTGTTTATTTTATTTTATTATTATTTTGATATCAGCCGTAGGACTGCAAATCATCCCCATTTATTGATTATAATTATCACTGCTTCCTTCTCAATCTCTGGTTCGGGTTTAAAGCTGTTGTTGCCAAATGCAAAGTTGTTTCGCTGTTTTTGTGCCGCATTCCAAAACTCAAGTCCAGTCTACCAGAAGCATCTTCTCTCCTGGTGAGGCTTCTTCCCCATCCCCTCTCTGCTCTTCATCTTTCTACCCTTTCCAGTCTTGGTCATTCTTAATAAAAAATGGCCGACCAGGCAGCGCATTCCAGCATTTGTCGGTTATGACGGGGGCAGGGGTGGGTGGCCATCTTGGTGGTCTGTGGCTTGTCTAGCCATGGAATGGAATGTGGAATGGAACGATGACGTTGGCAAAAAGAGAATAAAAGACAAAACGACGAAAAAAACATGTCGCGTATGTTCTCATTCTCTCTCTTATTGTACCCTCTGCAAGCTAGGATATGATTGTTATGGCCAGGTGCAAGCGGCCTCTGTTATGCTTTCTGGCTGAAATTTTGCACAAGTCCTTATTTTGCGCTGTGCGGCGGCATCGTAAGGGTGTTAAAGTGACGGAACCGCTCAGATCGAATCAAATTAGGTAAGGAAAGAAGTCTTGTTTGGACCTAAAAGAGTATAAAAAGCTTCGGCCTTGGAGCTTGTCATTGCTTTCTTGAGTCGTTCTGGGTCTCGCTCTGGTCATCTCTTCTTCCATCTCTTTCTCGCTCTCTTTCTGTACAGGTTTTGATTTCGTTGCGGTTTAAGCCTTGAATACACTTGATCTTGCAGCAACTTGTCATCATCCCATGCTCTCTTTTACTCCCCCTCGTACCAACCCCCTGTTGCCAGGTCAAAAATTTTTGTACGCTTTTTTTTACTGTGTTTGCACAGTTGTTTTTTTTTATTATTATTAATGAACAAAAAACGTTAAAAAAATATGGCAAATATTAAAACAGTTTGCGAAGCCCCTTTAGAATTTTGATCAAACAAATGGAAAAATTCAAATCGATTAAATTGAGAAAGATCTAAAGCTTGCCAAAAATAAAAAAATTAAATAAAATGCATTTTGACACTTTACAAAAATTTGTCCACCCACTGTTCCCCGCTGCAGCTTTTACGGCTTCCGACCTATCTCTTGTCTGCTGCTGCTGCATCGTTTTGACGTAGGTTCAATGTACAATGTGAAAAAGTAACGGAAATGGTAAATTAGCAAAACGGAAGAGCGAGAAGGAGCGAGAGTAAGAGTCTGAGAAACAGCCGCATATCTGCCCTGCACTTGTCGCTAGCAGCAAAAAGAAAAATAATAACTAGCAAAACCAGAGACAAATAACCTTAAGAAGGCGGACAAAAATAATAGCTATGACGTCAGCATAGAGAGAAGGGCGTCGTCACTTGAAATCCGTGCAAATCTATTGCTTCCTGAATTTTGATATTCTACTGCCTGACACACTAATCCGCTTTAGCAATTCTCCGTCTCGTTCCCATCATCCCCTGACTAAGCCATACCTATGTATGGCCCTCCAAGGGGTCATTTAACTTGAAAAAGAAAAAAACATTTGCAGGGCTTTTGGTAATGGAAAAATAAGATTCCGACTACATATGCGGAATATATCGAGTTCTGTGGTGTTTCAGAATCCCAGCCATACCAGCACTAGTTTACTGAGTAGATATTCGTATAATCTCTATAGATCTCTCTAACAGTCTATTTCTCCGTCTCTATTTTGCAGATGAGGAAATCGATGTAGTTTCATACCCAGACAAGAAGCAATTGCAATTTCCCGTCGGTGAACTGTCCCTGCTGAAAGAGGTGGCCCACCAAATCTCGAATGGAATCAACCAAAAGAAACAGCGCTACGGTAACTACATTATGCCGTGTACGCCAGCGAGCAGTAGTCCGGTCAAGTCGGTGGCCAATTCGCGCTACCCCTCGCCTTCGAGCACACCCTACCAAGCCTCTTCGCAATCGTACTCGCCTCTGACCGTTGACTCGTCTAACGCCAGCAGCAGCAGTAGCAGCAGCAGCAGCTCTAGCTCTGGCTATGGATGCGGCGTGGCCACCAAGGGACACAAGCGCTACTACCTCAAGGTCAACGGCAGTGCCAACGGTAACATAAGCGTCGGCAGCAGCGGTATGTCCATGCATAAGATGGCCAACAATAACAACAGCAGTAGTAGTAGAATCATCAGCAAAAAGTGTCGCAGCAAAAAGTCCACCCCATTCTCGAGCTGCTCCTCAGAGCTGGGGTCGCCAGTGAGCAGCACTGAGGCTGATGCCTCCAATAACTGGATGAGCGATATGAGCACCATGAACAGAATACCCAAGCATAATTCTACCGCTAAAGTGGCCGCTATAGCTCGTAGCAGTCAGCCTTTTAGCGTGGACGAGGCCGACACCATCGAGAAGCGCAACCAGCACAATGACATGGAGCGCCAGCGCCGCATTGGCCTGAAGAACCTATTCGAAGCTCTCAAGAAGCAGATCCCCACCATTCGTGACAAGGAGCGCGCCCCAAAGGTGAACATACTGCGCGAGGCTGCCAAGCTCTGCGAACAGCTGACTCACGAGGAGCACGACCTGGCCATGGAGTACCAGCGGCTCAAGGAGAAGAATCGCAAGCGCCAGGAGCTGTTGTCGCGCCTGCGCGCAGCCTCCACAGTCCATACAGTAACTGATGAGAGCCGTAAGTGGGTGGGTCAGAGACCTAAATAGATCCAATATTGAGTGTTGGTTGGGTGATGATGCGGCGGCGTATTTGTAGAGCAGCAGGCGAAACGATATAACGAATATGATCTATGATATACTAGCGTAAGGCCCATTTACGTTCGATACGGTTTACTATTACTATTACTATTTTTTTTTTTTTTTTTTTGCTCTTGACTATAAGCATTTTTTGAAACTTCAATATCAGTTGGTAGGATACGATCTAAGGTATAGGATAAGAGGCCATTGTATATATTTTGGGTCTTGCTTTTCACTCAATTTCCTGCTACCGCTCGAGTGGGGAGGGCGATATCGAAGTGATTTATCAAATTTGATTTCTTTAATGTGATATATATAATTTTCTGAACCCGATTTGATTTTGGTTTCTTGGGGAGATCGCGTCAAGGAAGTGGTGAGGTTAAGGAGGAGACCCAGGAAAAGAGGAAAAGAAAAAAAATTAACAAAAACTGTTTTATGTAACCAAGTTGAAGTTTCATATAGGTACACAAATATAGCTATAGGCTACGTTAAGATTAGTTCTAGGGTTAGGATTCTGTACTCTAGGCTACATTATTACGCTTTTTTTTTTTTGAATTAGTTACTTAACTTAACATGAAGTAAACAGAAACGGAACTGGAACCGAACCGAGAAGAGAACCAGGACATTGAACCAATCAATGAAAACCTAACGAAATGAAACAACAAGAAAAGAAAGGAAAGGAAGAAAAGGAAACGAAAACGAAAGGGAAATAAAACGGGAGAACGGAAAACAGACAAAAGTTACAACGAAAGAGCCACAAAGAAAAAGAGAAGGAGGAGACCAAGAGAGTGCGTGAAGAAATGAGGAGGAGGGGACAAATGCAGATCTGTCCATGGAATAGGAAGAGCGAGCGGCAGGGTATGGGATAAAGCTGAAAGTATAACTTTTGGTTGATAAGGCTTCCCTCAGAAAGGTTCCCGACTTTTAGATAAAGCCAGCGCAACGGGATCGAACGATTTATTTCTGAAGAATCCTATCCCATATCGTCGCTCTATATACAGACACATGCAAGGGGAAACTTGATTCACATCTTGTTCGATAGTTGATAGAGTTACAACTAAACCAGAATATATATATTTATATACATGTAGATAGTATATATATTGTATATATATTGGATATATCTTTTTATATGCGCTTTAATTGGTATACGGATCCATCCCATCCCTCTACACAAACGCATATATCTACATTTATATTTATAAAGAAGACGCATCCCTTGAGAAGATCAGACCCAAAAGCACAACTACCCGTATGGGACACTTGAATGCTTTTGCTTAGAAACACTTTCCCAGACCGGAGGAAACGCTTTTTATACACTCACCCAAGAAATACTTGAACGCTACTGCCTATAGAAAGAAAATACATTTAATTTGCTATGAAGATTTGCATATGATATATATATATATATATATTTATACAACTGGAAAACTTTTACAATTGTGTATACATGTATAAACTTGTACATACATACACAGCATTTTGACACTTTTTGCTGTTTTTTTTTCTTCTTTTTTTTGTTTGCTATGTGTAGGATATTCTTTTTTAACCGGATAACTATGCATATGAAATGCACGAAACTTAACGAAAATAAAATAGAATGGAGAATTAAGAAAACTATATAATAGTGCTACCACCCTAGAAAAAGAATGGGGGGAGAAAGGAAGAGAAGTTGGCTGCAAAGTTTGTAGTTGGGGAGATAGCCCCCCAGATAACACCCAAACCTAGACCTAACCCAAGAGAACTCAAACTTTTGTGAGCTGTTTAACTGTCGATTTTTGCTAATAAGTTATAGCCGGGTAATATGTTATATATGATTACCGATTAAACCAATTGTTTACACGCATATATACAACTATATATATATATAAATATATATATATTTATACATATATATTAAAATCAACTATATAACCACTATATACAAATATCTATATATATATACAACTAAACGATGCGAAAAGTAAATGAAGTAAAAACGAAAGCGACACTATAAACCACAATTCAAAGGAAATGTAAACTGTTATTTAGGTTTAGACACAAAACAAAATAGTTATAAATGATGACCAGAACTATATACACCATATAGGCTAGGGCGTGAGAAACAGTGAGAGCGAAAGAAAGAGGGATGGAGTATATACGAAACGCGACGAAGGCAAGCAAACATTTTTTAATTTAAAGTGAAGCTTCACCGAAATTTAGGCGTTAACCTTCTACCATACATATTACCATGCCTGAAAGATTGATATATTTCCTAAAGATACTTTTTTTTGTTTAAGCATTCTGATTTATATGATGACATCGTTACATATATTCTTCGATTTTTTTACGCCGCCGCAAAGTTTTTTTAAATTTCTAAATATTACTTCAAGATTTAACGCTATTTTACAGTATATAATTAAACTAAACTACAAAAAAAAAAAAAAAAAACTGTTAATGCATAAACTATACCATACCAATGGTATATTGCCTCTAGAAGATAGAGAAACAAACGATTGAACTTGGTAAATTTTTTCTAAGCAATGTTTTCAGAAATATGTACACACTGTATATAGAAATCTCGTTAAATAATAGTTACACACACACACAGACACACACATACACACCCCACACCCACTGAAACATGAAACTGAAAATATGCAAAGTAGAAACAGAGAGAAATATTTTTGTAAGAGCCGGAGAGAAAACACAAAGCAATAGACTTAAGCGAAATTGTACAACGCGAAAAACGAAACAAAGAAAAACCAACTTCAATAAACCAACAAAAATACACCTATACACATATGTATATATATACATATATATAATATATGTATACCACACACAAAAATACACACGAATGCACCTAATTTCCTATAGTACATACAAGCAGAAATAGTTTAAAACAACCCTGTTTTTCTGTCCATTTCCATGATTTGGGCGATACGGAGATAAACAAAAAGAAAAACCGTACAAATTTATCAAACAATAAACAAATATAAGAAAATGTAATGACAAGAATAAAACACTTTCTTTGTTTGTTGCAATTAATTTATTGTTTGTTAAAAGAAACCAACCACTAAAAATAAAACAACAGACAAAAGTGAAGCATTTCTAAACATTTAATTCTTTAATTTCGAATTAAACGAAAGATACAAAAAATAAAACATGAAAAACTATGACCAAAACCAAAATCCTCGCAAATAAAACAAAAAAGATACAACTTTTTTTTGATTATACAATACTTTAAAAATTGAAACATTTTTTATGTTTAGTTATAAATATATATATATTTTTTTTTATTATGGAATTTTTTTTATATGTATACAAACACAAACTACTATTTGATTTAGTTGTTAAACACTTATTATTAAACAAAGCGTAAAAAAAAGTAAACATATGTAAAAACTTGTGTAAAAAAAAGGGAAAAATACTTTGAAACAAAGCAAAAAAAAAAAAACATGAAATATGTTAAAAAACTGAAAGAAAATGTTTCAATAGGGGGAGAAACCAATCTACAGACGAGAATGAATAAAATATTGAACATATATAAAATTTAACGTTAATTTTGTTTTGCATTTAAAAAAAATTATTTGCAAAAAATTATTTGGCTGAAATTGACCCAAGATTTTTGTTCACTTTGGTTATAGCTTATTAAATATACTACTGCAAACAGAATTCGCTAAAACTATGTATAAATATATTATCTAATATTTTTAACTCGTTATGTAGTTACCTATTAATGAAAAAACCCATTGAATGCGAAGAAAATGAGAAAAGTAATAACAATAAATTACATTTTATGTACCTCTTACATATACGATCTATACATAAACACAAAATATACACACACAGAAACTTATATATACACACAAAGCAACTATACATAGAGAAATCAACCGTTTAAATAATTTTTTTTCTTCAAAATTTATGATTATCGCTTTATACAATAAAAATATTTCAACATACCAAGAAAAAACTTAAATTTTTAATTTGTTTTTCATTTGATTTCCGTTTACCAACAGAATTTTTATTTTCAAGCCTTTCAGACCAGACCTTTATCTTCATGATATGTATGGAATGTATTTTGATAATATGTATAATACGAGCACATGGTAGAGTTATTTATCATTCATAAAAAAACCTTTTTCCCCTCAGAACAGCCATTATGGCCACAAAGAGAGGGAAATTTGATTCAAGTGATTCATTCACAATGATTCATTTTGTGGTGGAATCATATGGTCAATGGTGGGGGTGGTTGGAATGCTCGAAATTGGTTTTGTCGCCGTTTCTAATCAAGCGGGGCATCACTATTTTAATTCAGTGGGGTGTTGGCCACGCCCACTGCCACACCAATTAAGTTAATTCAATAAAATTGTTGTTGCTTACCAGCGAAAAATTGAATAAAATCTGCTATCGCGAATGCGAACACAAACGTGACAACGATATGAATACATTCATACACATGCATATGTATATTGTACATATGTATGTATTTTCATAGAAGAAGCAGTAGCAGAAAAGCCGGTCGGTAGAGACGATCCAACAACACTATTATAATAAAATAACATTTTTTTTCCTTCGTTTCGTTGATTTTATCAACAAAAAAAATGGTGTAGCAAAAAGAAAAAAGATGAAAGGAAAGTCTGGAGGCGAGTTGACCGATGGGGGTAATGCTCTGCTTTATAAATGTCCACACAACACAGAATATTTGTGATTTGTTTTATAAAATAATTTTATATTTTAATCGACTGACTTTTCCCATCTATGACATTACTGGTATCAGAGCGGGCATGCCCTTCCATAGCAAAGGGTACACAGATAAGAAGCCGGCAAACGCATACATGCACATATGCACACAGATAAGAAGCCGGCAAACGCATACATGAACATATGCACACACACACACTCACACACCCACATACGCAGTCGAATGAGCAGACATAATCACGGACAGGCGGACAGGTACAGAGACAGCAAAATTGGCGTGCACAATTGTTTAACTGCAAAAAGAAAAAAAAAAATAAAACCAGCAACATTTGTTTTGTACACTCTGACCGCGGTCGGTCGCTTTATTGGGTGAAGGTCATGCCAGACTGCGCTGCTGTGTGCGCCGGTGACTGCGACTGCGTCTACTTTTGTTTATCTTTGTTTTCACTCTTTTTTTACTTTTATTTGTTTTGTTTGTTTTTATTACTATTCTTATTGCAGATTTTTACTAACCTAAGCCTTCAACGGCTTTTTGGCTTTTTGGGGGCATGTTTAACCGCTCCACTCAGGGGATTGGGCTTGTCTTTGGATGCACAGGGAAGAGTGGTGGGGATTAGATTAACTGTCACTACATATAACTAGGACTATTAATTCGATTAGAGAATAAACAACTATGACAAATAACTCACTCATTAAATATCGGGTAGGGAGCTGGCAACCTAGTGATAGGCTAGGAAAACTATACTTCTGGGTTACGACTTTGAACATAAATAATAAATATTATGTTCCGTGTAATGCTAGTGCTCACCCAACGTCTCTCAAGGATTGTTGCCATACGTAAAACTTGATAATGTTAATCCTTCCCCAGGCGAAGATAGTTACTTTGATTCACAGCTATGGATCGCACTAAACCCAATTTTAATTCGTAATTTACACCGTGCATTCTTCCTGACGGTCAAAGTTCCAACTTATCTATGACTCGATCACTTCATCAAATGTCACAGTTCACACATGCATTAAATCACAATTTCACCCATGACCAAACCGTTAAACTTCTCGTCGACTCTTGTGGACGCAATTAACTTTTTGGGGTCTCATTTTTCAGCTGGTTTGAGTAAGTTTTTGCAGTAATTTGGTGTTCCTTTTGTTGCGAAATTCGTAAATTAAACGCTTCTGCCAAAAGCACCCTCTCGCCGTCGCCGGCTCACCACCCCTCCCCATCGATTTCTTTTCTTAACGTTTTTTGAACATGTGAGGCACGTGTATGTAAAGTTATTTCAGTCACTGTTTAGCGTATATTTTTGTTAATTTATTGCTTAAATTTGATTTGAGTTGGCAAGAACTGGTCACTGGGCAAATCTGGAAATTTGCTAGACGCCAAGGTCATTCCAACCCACACGAACACTCGCATTCGCACAAAGATACACAAAGAACTAAGTTAGCAGAATCAAAAGTACAAAATAGTCATAGAACCAAAACTGTAAAATAAAGGCACAAAAAATATTGGGATAAATACAGATTAAATAATTAAGAAAACCCAAAAATTATGATAAAGATACTAAATACAAAAAAGTAAAAAATTGCAAATATCGGACAACAGTAAATGCTTAACAGACAGCTTTAAACCACATAATGAAAAACAGAAATATTCAACAGGCTTCAATAGTTCAACTAAACTGAAAAACGATGAGCAAAGGAAGAATAGTGTGTGAAGTAGTAAGGAATAGACTTTTGTAAAGTTTTGTATTTTTTCGAAAATATTTACTAAGTCTTTTTTTTAAATATATATTAATGCATATATGAACATTAGTACATAAATATGTATGTAGTATAGAATCGCAACCAAGATCAATAATAATGTTATATTAAAATAACGAAATATTTGAAATAAATTATGTAATACTAATACTATAGTACACACACTATGTAAACAATATTCACAAACAATTATATATATAAAGAAAAATCACAAAAATCACAACAAATAAAATATACATGTGCAAACATATGTAATGCATATTATGTGCATAAAACATGAAAACTTTATGGAAATAAAGCCAAGGCGAATACGTAAAGAAGAACTGAAACTTAGTTCAGGATAAAGACAACGTGAAAGGAGAGCTTAAAGAAAAATAAAACTTGTGTAAAAAGAGTAGGCAAAGTGGCAGACGAAATGAAATTAATAAACGAAACGATAAGCCACACAAAAAAGTCATAAGTGCGTTGTAAGAGTATTAATATACGAACTATGCAGGTACATACATACATATGTATACATATATGTATGTACATATGTGGGGCGGATAAGATCAGCCTCCACAGCGTCAAACTTTTTAGCTGGCTTCAGGATGGAAAACTACCTCTGTTTACCCAGAATCACCTCTAAACTTTGTGGTCAAAACCCTGAATGAAAAGGCAACAGAAGCAGTGTCTTAAGAAATAAGTGCTTCCATATTGAGAACGCTTTGCTAATGGAGTTCCAAACGGTTGAGGACTCTAGCCTCCACATCTGGCCCCTTGACTTCGTTTATCGATCGGCTCGTGTCTCTTAATGGAAGGAACGATCGTCTTTCGGTTCATATCCTCTTTCGCTATATTCAGTCTCTCTGATTCACTTGCAGATTCTTTTCCAGGCAGATGCGGTCGAAGCTGGCCAGGGGCCAGCTGCAAGTATTCAGACATTTTTTTTTTTGAATATTCTGGGGTATAAATGTCACAAAACTGGTCTGTACAGATGAGAGAGCCAAACCCCCTTCTTAAAGTATTCACCTCGATATTCTTTTATAACTTTTTTTGCTCTTTCTTTTTTAATTATGTATAGATTTAGTGCCTTGCAGCTTGCGGAAAGTACGCTAATGGGGATGGGCAGGGGGCAGGTTGACTGGGAAGGGGAAGCGGTGGCAACAGGTGCAAGTTCTCAATCGATGGAGTCAACAGTGATGAAATGAAATGAGGGCGCTTTACCATTCATACACTAACATAATTTGGGGTATATGGACTGTAAGATTGAAAAAAACGTGGGCTAAAGACTAAGTAAGAACAGTTTGATCGGCATTCTCATATTTTTAAGGCGTAAATGAAAATAAATGAGAAAACTAAACTGTTCCTCATTCACGAGAAATTTCTGAGATCTTCACTTAACGTAAAGTTTCCCGACGACCAACTCCAAACCAAAGATTTCAATCACTACACAAGCTGAACAGCAAAGCTGAAGTACTCATATATTTCAAAGGAGAGTTTATTCTGGCCGACAGGACGAGGCAGTGCAAGGTGTTGGCTAGGCACGGGCCGCACAATTCGCAGAGACCGGAGACCTCGGACCTGGGCTCTGGGACATGAAACACGGCACACGTAAGGGGGATACTGATTAGGGGCCCGACTATTAGGGCACGAGGCAGAGTTGTGCGTGCTGATGCTGCCTCAATTGTGCTTAATGATGGTTGAGGGGGGGCCAGCCAGCCGGGGCCTGTGAATGGATGGATAAATGCTTGGTTGCGACACAATTGTTGTCTGGGCTGCTTCCACCTTTATTTTAATGATGACATTGGGGCCAATCAAAAGATCTGTACCGAGTACTCGAACTGATCGCCCAAGCCCAAGGCTTTGTGAAAGATCGTCCGTAGAGACCTTGAAGCTACACACATGTACATACATAAATGTTAAACTGGAACTGTTTCCAGAACTATTCTTAGCTTTGCAGTTCTGTTAAATGTTCTGTTCTGAAATTTAAGCTAGCCAAACTCCAGCCTTAGTTAATATTGGGAGTTCCCATTTTAGTATTTCGTTTGCGTTCTAGGTAGAAATCTAGCTATGGTGAAGATCGTTACGGCCGATAGTTTGGGATGGGTATTATCTCGGGTCTTCTTGGAAGTGGCTCGATGGCGCCGCCCCTTCTATCCGTGTGAAGCCGAAGGTTAAAGTGAAAGTGCCATAAAAGATGGGGCATCCTGCATAAGCATATGCTATAAAAACTATTTTTGTGCCACTGCGACGATCGTAAAAACTCTTTGAAGGCATGCCAAAGATGATGATGATGATGATGTTGGTTTACCTGGTTGGTGTTGCAGGTGTTTTTCATGCCAAAGATGAATCATGCCATTGCAACTGTTGTCGTATTTTGCGCCATCTTTCTTATTGGCTATCCCTGGGCTAGTTTTGGGGGTTGGAAACTGGGGACTGTGGTACATACATGTACATATGTATATGTATGTACATGTAATTATTTCTGACACACATCAGTAAAAACATCTCTATGCACAACTTCATATTCATTATTGCATTGATAAGCCCACGATGTCCACAATTTCCATTGTTAATTCAAGCGGGCACTTCTCAGGCTTCGTCTTTGGTTTCGATTTGGATTTGTCACGACTCCTGTCCACAGCACTGCTCTTTGTCCCACTCTGTTTTCTGTTTAAATTTGGGCGAGAGCTCTGATCTGTTGTCACCAAGCCAGGTTGGGTTAGCTGAGACCGAAAAGAGATTTGTTAGCAACAATCGACAGACAGCATGACAAGTGCAATTTGCCTTGAAAGCATTTCCTGTCCGACTCAGGTCGGACTACCTGTAAGTTGCTCCCTCCGAACTGCTCTTTGGTTTTTCGTACGAGGCATTAATAAAAGTCAACGGGGATAAAGGCAAACTATCCTGCCAAAATCCATCAAAGTGGTAAAGCAAACTCGTCTCTGTTCGGCATTCCTGGAAGCAACTCAAAAGGCAAGTGTCTCAAAGCAAACTGCTTAGTAAAGGAGTTTCCTTTTTCGATTGATTCGAAATTTGTGCTGCAGTTTGCATTGCATAAACAAAAGAAAATACAAATTATTGTAAATGAGCATCATACATATGTACATCCTCGTACATATAAATCTTCATAATCTGATCAGTTTTCTGTTCAAATATGGATTTAGTTACATTTAATTATAAATTCCTTACTTGCTTTAAAACTGTAGTTTTCTGCTTATACGGACTTCAGTATACATACTTTTATTGCGCACTTCGCCCGACGTAACTGACTGCAATACTTGTGTGGGCCTGTGTGTGCGATGAGCTTCTGCAAAGCAAACAAAACTTTGTCAAACTCACGTGCAGGAATTGGGAAAGGGACGGAGAGGGAGGCCTTCGCGGAAGGGCGTACCTCAACTCCCATGACCATTAATCAGAATGAGTTGCCAGCTGAGAGCATAGCCAAAGTACGGGTATCGACACCAAATTAATGCACTGAACGAAAAAGATAAACAAATTTTGTATTTTTAAGTATATAGTATACATACTTACATGCACTTAGATACTGAATAATATAAAAGAGTTAGTCCAAGAACATAAGGACATATGTACATATGTAATCGATAAAGTATTCCTTCCATTTCTATTCTCCTATTTCCATGGGAAGGAAAAATCATAAATAAGAATACGAATTTTCGAATTACCTGTTCCTACTTTGTCTGTATTTAAATTCCATGGAAACCCTTCTATAGTATTGTATTTTGGACCCCCCAAAGGTTCCAACTGAAGCAAAATCAGCAGCAACATTAGCTTAATCGCCTAGCAACACGGGTGTCTGGTCTGTTCGGCCCACTCGGACATCTACCCCAGAGATCGGCACGCCAGAAAAATTTTCCACAGCATACATACATACATATGTAGAAATGTATGTACATGGGTATAAAAAATCATCGTCAAAACTAAAGCAAAGGTGTTGGCTGTTCTTTGAGAAACGGAATAATGAAGAGGGAAAGAGGAGAAAGAAACCGTTGCATATTTTCATTATTTAAATCGCTTTTGTTCGCTGTTGGTCTCCCCGAAATAGATTTGACCTATTTTCTGCACGTTCCATCAAATCGCCAATTCCTTGCCATAAGAACCGCTCCTTCGTGCCGCCACCTCCACCGATCTCTCTCATTTTCCATGTTCCTCCTTTTGTGCTTCAACGTTTCTTCTTTTGCACACCGTTTTTAAATATTTTGATGGCTAGCGCGAATAATAAATAAACGAATTCTTCTTCTAGGTTCAATCATGGTCCGGAAACGCCTCAGGTAGAAGGGCATATGGGTTGTTGATAAAAGTAAAATCAGTTAAAGTCAGAAATAGTTTTTTTTAAGCCAATTATGATAGAGAAACCCAATGAACAGGCACATATGTAGGTACCCACTGTAAGTATCACTTTTACAGGATATGTCATGGTCGACCCTCCTCTTGATACGTTTAAATCGTACGAGTAGCCTAGTAGTATAAAATGCGTTGTTTCTTTGGGCAGTTTTTTGGCGCGCCCATTTATATCGGTTTAAGCGATACAAAAATAGAGTTAAAGCCAAGAGGAAAAAATTAGAAATGCGAAATTAAATAGATATAGGATAGATACGACCATAGGGAATACGCGCCCAAATCGTATATGCAAACATTCAAAGATACGTATACAAAATAAATAGAAACCGTGTTGGATACACACTAAAATAGAACAAGAACGATATATTTAGCAGAATTGCGAAAAAAAGAGAAACTAAAGGAAAACTCACACAGTGCGTATGTTTTATACACATCAAAACACAGATACAGATACACGGATCAGATACATGAGCGGATATGGTATAGACAATTCCATTAGCATTGCCACATGCATATGTAATTTCCCGAACGGATTAGCCAGCCAGCAAGGTGCAGTCCAGAACCTGACCATATGTGTGCGTAATTGCCCAGCTGGCTATCCGAGAGATACACATCCTCGACGCTCGCCCAGTAGCCCAGTAGCAAAGCCATAGACAAAGGGAGAGGCACAAGAGGACACAAGAACAAGCAGCTCTACTGTCCGTGACCGAACTCGAATTCGAATTCTCAGTGTCATGTAAATGGCAAACAAATATGTCTTTGAACTTCGTATATTGGGTTTGCCACAAGACACAATTTGTGTGTTATGTATAATCATTATCCTCATTGGACGCCGTCCTGCGCCGGGACGCTAAATCTGCTGCGACAGTCGGATGAACTACAGGGGTTGTAAATGGCCAATCAATCAAGCCGAAACACAGAGAAAACCGTAAAATACACCAAGCAACGAAATTTACGAGCAAAATTGATTGACAGCCATAAACGCTATAAGGGAAGGGCTGCAAAACATATGAAAAATATTTGGGCAACATACGCTAGGCCTGAGCATTCCCCAGATTAATTTAATTGATTCAGCGGCTGTTGTGCATATTTGTTAATGTACGAAATTTCCATCCTGAAATTCTTCCCAACAATAGTTTAATATTAAACAGAATAGGTAGAGAATTTCATGCTGATCGGGAATATGTATATCTAATTTATGGAGATGTTTCCTGCTGATCAGTTGTATACCCAATACCCTTCAAATGCAAGTTCGAACATAAATCTAATGAATATGAATTATGTATTAAAATGCGATACTCCAGCACCATGGTTCCATTTATACTATGTTTCCAGTTTTTAGTTCCTTCTTTCTACTTAATTGGATTCTGAGTGATTATCAACCACAACACAGATCGAGCTAATTCACAGCAAAGTCTGTACCACTTTGAATTCAACTGAATGAAATCTAAAACGGACTAATCGACATCGATCGCAGTATCAATATCCTGGGATAGTTAGTTGGGAGAATGGGAAGAAAGCGGCCGACTTCCGGTTCGGTAGCCGAAAGTAACTGAGTACGAGAACCGTCCATGAGCTAACCAGGTCAGTGAACATGGAATAGAGTCGGGCGCAATGCAACGTCGTATCCTATTACCAATACCGAGACGTAGACAGAGACGGAGAGCTCTGAGAGATCACAGTCCAAAACTTGGGCTACCTGATCCGCTATTGTTAATTGTCTCCGTGCGAGGGTGTTTGGGTATAAGGGGCTATGAGATCTGAGATCTGTGATCGGAGATTGGAGCTCTATGATCGGTGTTTGGTGATTTCTGATCATTGTTGCTGCTCTGCTCGGCTTCTCCGCTGGCTTGGTGCCGCTGCTGCTGCCATTACACGACTCTCGGTCCGGTCCGATCCGGTCCGAGTTGCGCTTGGCAACAACAGAAATTAAAGCAAAACGAAATCTTTGAGATACGCAGTACGAAAATATCGCGTCACGTCGAGCGGAATAGGTTGCCTGGGATTTATGGCTAGTTGAAGTTTGTATGCCCTTGAACGCAGATTTTTTTGTATCTGTTGTTATGTTTTCTGTTTGCTGTGTGTTTGAGGAGTTTTGTGGAAAAGGTATACTGGATGAGGCTGAAGTATATACAAACATATGTGTACATACATATGTACATGAATACGCCAGAAACCATTCGTACCTGGGCCTGTAACAACCTGAACCATGGGATGATTTCGTTTGCGGCTGACAACACTAATCCAATCATTGTTAGGTGGGTGAGTATGAGGGTATTTTGATTCGCTCTTGGTATCCCAATACCATAATCATAAGCATTCATATGCTGTTTAGTATCCATTCCAAAAATAGTTCCAATTTTGCATTCACAATAAAAATCATAATCGGCCCCCCCATTCGGCTCCCATCCTGGCTTAATATGATTATTCAATTCGACATTCACTCAAGTCCGATTCCCAAGAAATCAGATTATCGGGTTCAGAAAGAACCTTTCAAATCAAATCGAATTCAATCGAATTCCGAGGTGGATCGTACCACACAAAGGTGAAGCTTCTTTGTTCTAGTTTTGGTTTTATTGTCTTCTTTTTTGTGTGTCCCCTGTTTCTTTTTCTTTTGTATTTTATTTGTATTGTTTTATTTCTGTTTTACTGTGGTGCGCCCTGAATAAGTTTCTCCACGCGGGCAAGGGTATCCGACGAAACGTAACAGAAATAAAAGTTACATTTGCATACGAGCAAAATAAACGAAACGAAATGGGGGAAAGGGACGCCAAAGTAGCAACAGCAATAGTAAAAAAAAATACCAAATACCCCCCACTCCACCCATACGTTTCTAGCTTGTTGCGGCAAAAGCTTCCGCATTTGATAAGCAGCGACCAAAGTTTTGGTTTTTGGCTTGGCAACACTCCTCTGCCTGCCGCCTCTCTACATTTCGTGGAGTCACATATACATATATACATACCTAGTACCCGTAGTACTCCCCCCAACCACCCCACTCACCACTTTTACCATCAGCACGCTTCCCTCACCGCTGGCTTGCTCGTTTTGCATAATTTGGAAATTTAGTATTTGCTTTTCTAATTTGATTTCGGGGCTGGCTTTACGCATAAAAATACAACCAGAAAAGAGCAAGACGGAAAAAGTTTCGGCAAGGTCAGTGATAGCGTTACTTATACAGCGGACAGTGGGGACACCCTACGGGTGTCCATGATGTGATATAACTTGTTGATTGATTCCTGATCATTTTTCTGATTGCAGATTGCCGTGACGAATTTCAAGTGTCATAATCAGTGATCAACGATCACTTTAAAAAGCATTACCTATGGTATAATAGAGTACACTGCACTACAGATAGCAGATAGGAGATTTTCGGACTAAGAAAGTATTCCCCATCCCAGTTATTGTAATTTTTCTTCTTGCTGTTTGCTTCACTTATAGCCGTTGACCACTGTAACTGGCGCTGATCGTCGAAATCTGATGAGTGCCAAGAAATCGGCATTTTTTTATTAACTTTCCTGTATGCCTGGGCGATTTCTTGCGTACGGTACATAAATATGTACATATACTCGCATATACATAAAGAAATGAAATTGAGATAGTTTATTCTTTAGTTTTTTGTCTGGTTCTTTCTAGATTTTTTAATACATATGTTAGTATGTATGTATATGTATATTTAATTTCTTTTTCATGGTCGCATGTTGCGCACGCTCCACCATTGGCAAGCATGAGTGGGGGATGGTGGTGGTGGTTGGGGGCTGGGTGCTGGGGGGGAAGAGTCGTTTCGTATCGTGTACCCGTAGCTTACCATGAAATCATGGTCAGTACTGATAACCAAGAACACAAAGCGGCAAAGGCACCTCAGCCAATTGAGTGGCTGTCGGGAAATAGTGGAAAGAATTGGCGAGTTGGCAGGGGCAGCGGCAGCTACTTAGGCCGAAAAATACTTACATATGTGATTGTATATGAATCACTTGTACGCTTAGAGAGACTTGCACGGGGATGACAACAATTACGCCGCATGACAGTGACAAAATGTCGCAGTCCAATACAAAGACTGCAGGAACTGCTGACTGCTGACCCGACATGGATATATGTACCAAGCGAGTAAATACCGATACCCCGATTGATGTGCCCAATACACACAATCATATAAATCAATAATTGTAGTAAAACTGACAAAGCCATGTAACTTTAAAGACAATAAACCTAAGAAACACACTGAGCCACAATAAAATATAAACAAACGAATGGGAAAGAAGAGCTAGCACAATCCGAATATGGGTATACTCTTGAGGTATTTATATTTGATAAAGTGTATAGATTTTGTATAAAATTAAAACTAATACATATGTACATACGTACATATTTGCTGTCCTTGGGGAAGGCAGGAGGAGCCCTAAGAGTTTTCTAATATTATCTGGTATTTTTTTATATTTTCTAGAATTTTAGAATATATTTTAAATGTTTTCAGATATTTTTCTAGTAATATTTCTGTTTTTTTTCTGGTTGCCCAAAACTTTTATAAAACAATTATAGAAATTTTTAAATGGGTTCTTCTTTCAAACAGTTGAGTGTTGCCTCCTGCCTTCTGCCTCGTCCTGTGGCAATAAGAAACGATTATTGAAAGCGTCTTTCTTTCGTAGCAGCACCACCGATTCATAAATAGGTCGCAAAATCAGCAACAACACAAACACACACACACACACACACACACACATTGCAATAGTAAAGCCACTCTCATAATTGCTCTCTTTACTCTTCGCCCACGCATGCGGTCAATGCTCTCGCGCTGCCTGCAGTGGGAGCAGAGAATCATAGATAAGACGTCGCGATGATCTCATCGCAGCGCCCTTTGCTTAAAAGTTGTAAGTTAAAACCAAAACCTTGTCCGAAATCTGACCGCAGCAGCACCTCCGATTCATAAATAGGTCGCAAAATCAGCAACAACAACTCAAACACACACACACACATTGCAATAGTAAAGCCACTCTCATAATTGCTCTCTTTACTTTCAGACAACGCATGAGACCATTGCACTCCGCTACCTGCATAAGGAGGAGAGAGAATCAAAGACAAGCGTCGTGATGATCTCATCGCAGCGAGCTTAGCATAAAGTTTTGTCCCAAATCTAAGCGCAGCAGCCCGTTCGTTGCGTCGCGGACCTAAAAATACTTAAAAATCGGAAATAACTCGCAATATATTACTAAAAACCCGCAGAAGTCGCGTGCAAGATGTATTGCTAATTGCAAAGTACAAAAAAAAGCCCCAAAAAGCCTGAAAATTATAAATTTTTTTATTGTGAAAAGCCTGAAAAGTGTGTGCGGAGAGCCAAAGGTCTAGCTAAAAGTTAAGTAATGATCGCAGCATTAGTGAAAATGATAAAATTCAGTGTTCTAGTAGCAGTGAAAAATGAAAAATTCCAGCGCTCATTTGGAGTGAGCATGGAAACGCAAGAAGAAATAACGGAATCATTTAAAGCTGTTGTCGTACAGGATGGTCATCGGACGGCAAGGAGTGCAAGGAGGATTGCAAAAAGTGAGTGAAAGTGAAAAGTGAAAGCGCTTGTGAAAACAAAACAGTTAAATGCACCGCAAGGACTAAATAAAGGAGCGGAATAAGAAATACAGCGCAAGTGATAGTGAAAAGTGAAAAAAAAACCTGCCTGCCAAAATTCTATTGCGTCGCCGCAGCTGTCGCGCTGCTTCCACAGTGGAAACCCAGAAAGAAAGGAATAGCGAAATCATATTATACTGTTGTCGTACAGGTGTGCAAGGAGGAAAGGATTCCAAAAGCTGTTGTCGTACAGGATGGTCATCGGACGGCAAGGAGGGAAAGGATTTAAAATGCTGTTGTCGTACAGGATGGTCATCGGACGGCAAGGAGGGAAAGAATTTTACATGCTGTTGTCGTACAGGATGGTCATCGGACGGCAAGGAGGGAAAGAAGGATCGCAAAAAGTGAAAGTGAAAAGTGAAAGCGCAAGTGAATGAAAACAGTTGAATGTACCGCAAGGACTAAAGAAAGGAGCGGAATAAGAAATTGAGCGCTAGTGAGTGAAAAAAGTGAGTGAAAAGTGAAAAATGAAAGCGCATGTGAAGAAAAACAGTTGAATGTACCGCAAGGACTAAAGAAAGGAGCGGCCTAAGACATTGAGCGCTAGTGAGTGATAAAAGTGAGTGAAATGCTGCGATCAAGTGAGTGCAAGTGCAGGAGGGAATGAATTGAGGCAATATGGGCAAAAGTGAGTGTTAGAGCGCGAGTGAAAAACGAAATAAAATATAAACAGCAACTACAGACAGCGGAAAGAGAACGGGAACTTCACTGAGAGAGGTTTAAGGACGGAGGTGCATAGCACTGCTTGTTTTTTCAATTGAGCATTAGTAAAATGCAAGGTAATTCTACACGAGACTCTGCACTATATTATATATTACTTTGCACGTTATATTAACACAATATTTTATACATTTTTATTCATACAAAATTTCTATATTTATTTCTAGGCCCTCAGAGCGGAGGATCATAGCTCTTTTTTGATTTCGTCAGAAGACAGAAAGCAAAAGACATTTCACTCTGTGCATTAGTAAAATTCAAGGTAATTCTATTCTAGACTCAACATTTCTATCCATATACATATGTAAATACTGAATAAAAAATGGTTCAAATTTGGTAATGGATTTCATATCATATGCTAAGCCGATACATATGGAACTGATCGTGGAATAAAACTTGATCTTAATCCAGGCCCTTAGGGGAATTTAAAATAAAAATCCCTTGCTTCAAACGAACCTTAACTTTTGACATGATAGTATAAATTAACTCTAGAGTCTGGACCATCACACGAGTACAAAAAAATGCTTTTAGTAAGGGTATGACACAAATCAAGCAAACAAAATCAAACGAATCATGTTGCCCAATTAGATGAGGAGCTGACAGCAATGATGAAACAATGTAGACAATCTACACATCTATATGGGTATTGATATTGTATTATATTATGTATGTACATATTTATGCATGCGTGTATTTATAGGGGAAATAAGATAAATGGATCGATGTTTAGAGATTGACCGGCCATCATCGAATTGTGTTAATTTATTGTAGATCATTTTAAGTAATTGGTTTTTCATTTAAATTGAATCTTTCATATACAATCGAATGAATATTCGTCACATTCGTCACAATACTCCATTGAGATTGCAAGTCAATTATTGATAGGCGATCTTTGAGTAATTTTGTTTATATGTCACTTTTGGGGGGCCCAATCTATGAATAGTTTTTTCTATTAAAATTTGACATTCGAAGTGAATGTAAGAGCTGAGAGCTAATACATCTCCGTCCACGATCACTACTTGTATTTCTTTGTACGTAGTGGGAAATCATTCCCTTAATGATCATGGCTAATGATCATTCTGGCGATGGCTGATAAATCGACTGGTTGGCCCATGTCCAAAAGCAAAGTTTGGTTGCTGCGTAATTAGCCAGAGCGTCATGTGCATTGGGTTAACTTGGCAACTAAATGCCGAGCGGACGGAAAATCACTTCCACTTCCAACTCCACCACAACCACCCTCCATACACGTATGAAACCATCCATACTTATGGATAGAAAACGGAAGTTGTTCAATATGCATGCGTAGGCTCGGCTCGGCCCGCTCAACGGCGCGTGTCCATTGCGTAGGTATTAAGGCATGAAATTGGCCACCGATATGACAGGCCCAACCACCTGAATCACCTGAATCACCCGAACCACCGAACAATGCACACGCACTCGCTCTAGGCGGTAGATTAAAAACTATTTAGGATCGATTGGCTGGCTGGCCACAGGTGTTTTTCCTCATTCCATCCTTTGCGAACAGTTTTTTATTGACGGGAGATGGCGATTGGGGCATGCCATGGATTTGATGGCAAGGAAGAACGAACAAGGGGCTCTACAAACATAAATAGATAAAATAGGTTATAACAAAATTGAGTTGGAAAATATCGTAAAGGAAGGCATGGGAACTTAGGTGTACGAATGTTTGAATCTTTGGATATACCTTCTTTTGGGAATAGAACGCAATATGTTTGTGGCCATTTTAAGTTGCCTTTTTGGTTGCAAATTTTTTATTGTGAATCTCAATCAGACTTCGCAATATTTCTTGTTTCACCTGCTAATGTGGTAAACAAAATGCGACGCACTTTCTACGCAAGTTCCTTCTGAACCTATAACAATACGTAATAATAATAAAAAAAAAGTGGCGAAAAAACTGTAGCCATAGCCTTGAATTTGTTTGGCGGCGATAAGTCGACGGCAAGAGCCACTGCAAAAACAACGACCACGTTGCTGTCCGGGGCCCTGATACGCAATCAATGGCGCAGCAGGTCCAAGTAAATCAGTTTGGTTTCGTGGTGGTCGGGAGAGTAGTCTGACCAGATGCTAAACCAGATCAGATAATTCACCAAATCAAATTAGGTGTGATCTATTTGGGATCAAGCCAAAGCCCCCTCCCCGACCCCTCACAAAGATGCTAGAAATTCTCAAGATAGATAAGATTACATTGAACGGCAGACAATTGGGGAAGGGTTCTTGCAAGATTAAAAAACATTATCTGATTGCAGAGACAAATTATTTCCAATACTATGACCATATGTATGTACATCGTATGTACAAATGTGTTCAATGAAATAGTAGTGCCGCACCTCATCACTTTCAAAACTCTTTTTGAGACACTTCCAGTTATCCAAATTGAACAAATGATACCTTTTTAAATAGACTGGACTGTTACCATTAAAAAACCGAAGAAATATCCATACATTTGAATTCCATTTTCTTGTTTTACATGACATAAGCCGAATACCCATGAAATTTGCTGTTCAATGAAATAGTAGTGTTTTTTTAGAACATTAAAAAAAACAACGAAAATCAAATAAAAACATATATTTCATGTTTTTCATGTTTCCTGAGCTTTAATATTTAGTTTTTAATCAATTTGGTTTTCATTTCGAACTTGCACCGGCCGTATATGGGTCATTAATCTCTTACCAACGCTTCAATAGGATTTGAGCCAATAATCCATGAACCACTTGCTAAAACTTGGCTCTGGTTCACGGATTTGCAGTTGCAATAATGTATTTGGTATTCCCCCATAAGATTTCGATGAGATTAATATCCAGTTGGACAGTTGGCCATGGAAAAACGTCGATCTTTTCCGATAAAAATCAATTCTTAGCGAGCTTTTATGGGTGTTTCAAGTCATTATCCGGTTAAAATATCCTTTTAGCAGGAATTTTCAACTGTAATTTGAATGTAATGTATTCTAAAGTATGCCTACATCCTCAGTTTCGCCCAAAACCATACTATACTCAAACGCCAGGCCAGAAAGTACTAGCTCATATGAGCTGGGCCCCATAAGGCTCAGCCTGCCCGTTTTCGGGCGGGCCTTGTGATTTGCAGCCGGCCACCGTTCCACGCGGCCAGCCGACCCCGGGCGGCGCCCACACCCCCTGGTCTTGCCTTCGACCATCGCCGACCATCCTCTAAAAAATAATTTTTTCGCATAGAAAATCGATTTTTAGTCTACTTCTTATAGTTAATTAATTAAATACAATAGTGAGAGTGCATACAACTTAGTTTTCAATCCCATTATACCTCCTGCCTTAAGTTTTCAGTCTAACTCTTAGGTCTCCTCTTCTGGACCGAGCAATGATTTCTTCAACGCCTCAAAATCAAAAGTACCGCTATGTCCAAAACTTTCTTTCATCAAATTATTCAATCACCAAATTATTTAAATTAATTTGCTTTGTTTTTTCATTTTTAAAAATAAATTTAACCCAGCACTACTATTTCATTGAACAGCAGATATCATGGGTAGTTGTCTAAAGTCATAAATAACAAGAAGATAGAATGCAAATGTAATGGGGTTTCTTCAAGTTTCTAATTCTAATTACATTCCAGGCTTTCCGTAAAGGTATCACTTGTTCAATTTGAAAGACTAGAAATATCTCAAAAAGGGTTTTGAAAGTGATGAGGTGCGGCACTACTATTTCATTGAACACAACTGTACATATGTGTGTACACTGCGAAACTTAACAAATTGATGAAGATGTTCAGTTAGTGGATATAATATGTTACGAGCATCAAATAAGTTCAATAAAATTTTCCTACGAGTAAAATCTGCAGTATAAAACTTCTAATTGGGTTCAATTTATCTTTATGTATATGATTATGGAATTCTTTCAGCCATTAAATTACTAGTCAATTAGCTCAGTGATTTATCTCTATGAAATGATTTATCAATAATGTTTACTTTGTGTTAGTCAAAGAAGTTCATACATACATACATATGTATGTTCATATGTATATGCCTAAATACAGTTATCAATATTTTGCTGATATTTAATTCGAAAGTCATAAAATTGGATGATGCATATGTACATATGTATATACATACATAAATCGAAGATGGTGTTCAGTTGTCGAATAATTAATTAGTTCATAAAATTTATAGTTGTTAAAGGAAATTGGTTATCTAATTTAGTTCAATACAGCAGGAGCTAATAAAAATTCAATTTAATTTTAGATGTTGGTGAATATTAACATTAATTAATAATTAATTAATAATATTACTATAATTTTTCGTATCCATTAAGTCAGAGTTAAACATGATCTTTCTAACAGAAACAGAGTTTCATTGGTTTCCTTCTACCAGTATATATTTTATTATTATTCCCTTCATTACTGTCCGCTTAGGTTGGCCCGCCTTCCACACTTCGCGCCTGCTGCCTTCACTCCACCTGTTGCCAAGCACTTGTTTGCATATTACCAGCACTTACAAGCCCTGCCCAGACTAGCTATTCTCGATGCAAGGCAGTCTCAGTTGCCTAGCGCCGGTTACAGCGACTTACTGACGTAACTGCCGCCTGTCCATTCATAGAAGTTTCGCAGAAGCCATCAACATGCATATATAGCCCGGGCATTTCCGATATCCGATCCGGTCGGCATTATCAACAACAGCAGCAGCAAGAGCAACAGCTTTGGGGTATTTCAAGCATTCCTCTGCTACTGAAGTGACATTTTTTTTCGCGCCCACATAAAGTTTGTTTTGTATCTCTAAGGAATTCTGAGCCGAGAAATTCGTTTGAATTTCCCAAACGTGCTAATAATAAAAGTCAGCAACAACAACAACAAGGGAGGGACTAGCTGTCCCGCGATATGAAACGTCAGCTGTCGATGGGATTATGCAAATCGCTTTCAAATGGTGGATTAGTTGAGGTAGTACAGGTTGCTGGTGTCGTGGGCTGAAGTCAGGTGAAGGGTGCTCCACGGGGAAGAACAGAGGCTGTGGAAACAACCTTGGGGGATTTTAATTTGTTATAGTCCCATCAGAAAAACGTACAGATGATGTATGATACACCGATAGAAAAAAGCCCTGAAATTTTAATATTTTCATTAAGATTTTAATATTTATGCCATTGATTTTCATCCAAGAGTGGTTGTATTAAAATTAAATATTTTTCACTTAAATTTTTATATTAATATAGAAATATTTAAATTTAATATATTTCATATTTAAATTTAATATTTTTCATATTTAAATTTAATATGTTTCATATTTAAATTTAATATGTTTCATATTCAAATTTAGTATGTTTCATATTTAATGTTAATATGCTTCATATTTAATATGTTTAATATTTAAATCTAATATGTTTCATATTTATATTTATATTCATTTTTAACTAATTGGTTATTATTTTGCGTACGCAAATTACATTTCAAGTCCTCATGGTGGGAATTGGTTAAAGTTTTCAACTAGAAATAATCGCAACATGAGTAGAACTGTATTGGTTGTGATTATGCCCCTGCGCAGAGATAATTTTATTTGTATTCAAGGCTGCAGCAGCGCGAACCAGTTGGTAATTCGAGGGACATACAAAAAGAATATAAACATAGTTAAAATAAATACAAAAAATATTTGATTTCATTTAATATGGAATATTTAAAATAAAAAGTTTTTCCTTTGGATTTTAAAAGAAAAATTTTGAAATCAAGTCATAATAATATTCAATTTAAATATGAAACATATTAAACTACAAATTTAATATATTATAGTTATTTTGAAGTGTTTTGTATTTAGATTAAATATGACCGTATTAAAAAAGCATTTTTAATACATTTATATTTGAATCAAAGTGAATTCTATTAAATTTTACTATGTTTGTATTTAAAAATGGCATTTTAAATTCAAATATGATTGTAGCTATTTTTACTATGCCTTTTTTCTATCAGTGTAGATATATGTATGTATGTATGCGCACGAGTATTTCACTTAATGATTAATACAAGTGCGAGCGTGCCAATCCAAACTTAAATATATGCAATATATGTACTCGGATTTACGAAATGAGTCATACAGGGATTTCTATAATGGCTGAAGGAATGTCAAAAGGCACAAATGTAAAAGCTTAATAAAAATGATCCATTTCACTAAAAATTTAAATCAAACAATTGATACCACAAATTTTGGTTCCCACAGAACGATTCCAATCAATTGGGTGATCCATGGTAAGTAGTATGAGTATATGAGGTATTACCAGAGCCGGCCCAAAGAAGGCGAAGATCACATTATAAGGACGCCCACAATGACAATGGGGCCATAGGATCAACTGGGATGGTCGATCGACTGTGAGATGTTTGCTGTTGGTGCTGTCATACAGCTGCTGTGGTTTGTGAAGCTTTTGTGGGGGCAAACAATTTGGCACCAGTTACATATGTATGTATATACAATGTACATACATACATACAATAAAACGTGGAACGGAAAGGCCAAAAGCCACAGACTCAAAGCCAAAAGCGGCCCAAATTTTGTGGCCATTTGAGGTATGCTCACACAGGCACAGCACATACATATGTACACGCTTAAATGCTGAGACACTCACTCAATTGCGATTCCATCGGGCTTCAAAGCAAGCTTGTTGGGCCAATGTACATATGTACATACATATATGTAAGTACGATTTTGCCACGCATTTAGAAATGTCTGTGACTACGTCACGTGCAACGCATTTTAATATCGCCAAGCCATGATGCAGTTATATAAGGTGGTCTATACCCACCCTCTCTTTCGGGTCTTGCTCAGACGCACTCACATCCAATTCATCACTCACACACACGCATTCACAGCGAAGTTTGTTGTTGTTTTGTAAAATAAGCCCCGAAAAGAGAGCGTGGTGCGGGCCGGTACCACCTTGCATGATTTCATCATGCTTAAAACGAGAGAGAAGGGTAAAAGACTTTGGTATCGAAACTTTTGATACCCTTGCAGTCCGCGCTTAGAGGCAGCTTCGTCCAGTATCTAAATCACAGATACGTTGATGCTTACATATGGATTACAGATATAATGCGAATACCTTCGGTAATGGTACAACCATCAGAGCCAGATTCATAGCTAAACAACATTAGAATGGTTATTAAAAAACGCAGCTAAGTCGTTTTTGATTTATGAATGTTTGCAAAAAGCTGCTGATACATTGACATATGTATTAGACTAGCGTTAAATAAAATTATTTTGACATATTGGCAGGACTCATACACATATGTTCGTATACGTTGGCAGACTGCATACAGTGAATAAAACTTACTTGGTGTGGAGCTGCCAGTAGCAGCTTTCACTGTCACTTGATTAGCAGCAGCGCAGCCGTACAGGTAGCAGAGCGAAAGTGAGATAAAGTGTTGGATAATAAGTACTCTGTACTCTGTATGTATGTATGTATATCCTTCTTCCGCTCTCACAGCCAACGCAATGGCTCTAAGGCTGAGTCTCACCCACACTGCTAGTTCTGCTCTTAGGCTGAGCTCTAGTAAAGATAGAAGGGGGAAAGAAAAATAGCAAATCAAAGCACATAAAAGGAGCGTCAGAAACTTAATGATCCGCAGCCGAAGTCAGGTGGGCATAAGTCAAACGAATGTATGAGCGCTTTGGATAATATTTATTTCCGCTTTGTATAGAGAAAAGCTTTCAAAAATGCAAACTTAAAGAAATTAAAGAAATGCATTATTATCCACATTCAATAAAATAATACAATACATACATATGCACATACATATGTATGTATGTATATTATTTCATAAATAAGTGTACCTTTGTTCGTTCAGAAGTTATTATTTTTGTAAGCTGAAATGCTCGACTGCCCCACTGTAGCGACAACGTAGGTGTCGTAGTAAGCGTTTAATTTGGGTCCTCTTCTTCATCGTATCTTTCCTTTTTTTATAATTAAATTAAATCACCCACTACAAGAGAGTGAGTGAGAGGGACTGCCCGAGGAGTGGGCCAGAGGATGCGATGGCGATGAATGGACTAGGTTGGCTGATTTGTGTGTAGTGTGGCGAGCGTGTGCAAGTGCCACGAAACTTGTTGGACCGTGGTCCCCCAGAATGAATGAATCAAGCCAGATCACTGTATGAATGAGTGGCTGAATGAATGAATGGAACCCACATGCAATCTGGGACGCTTCACAGCCAGCAACGCTGTCGTGAATCCGACCCGACGTCAAGTCAAACTTTGCTATCGACTTCAAGTCCGACTCCACACACTTACACTTACACTCATACACTCACTCTTATTTTTTGTGTAATTATATACCTACATTCTATATTGTATTTTCTTGTATCTCTTTTTATTGTCCCCAAGAATATATATACTTTATGGGGATGAAATTGAAAATGCGCACCACAATCATCTGATGAACGATGATACCCTCTGTGAGGGTATGGTGGGAAACAAGTTGCCACCGTTTGGCTTGGTTGCCAAGGGTCTTCGGGAATGAAATTCAAAATAAACAAATTCGAGTGGGTGAAGACGGGGGGAACCGAGGGCAATCTCGGGCGATTTATGGTGCCGCACGCACTCTGTCTTGCTCCAATCTTGTCCCAGCGTTTCAAGCTTCCTCAGCTTCCCAGGCCACAGCCTCATTTCTCTTGTCCCTTCCACTGTCTTACTCCCTTGATAAGGCTGTGGATGCGTTGAGATCATTTACGTAATTTAAATGCTGCGTTTAGGCTTAGGTCGTCCCCTTTTTGATCGGGCGGCAGGTGGTGAAAGGAGGAGGGCTGATGAGGATGTGTGGAGTGCGTATGTGCGGTAGTGAATGATGACTACAATGAGTGGAATGGGACGATTATCTTGATGATCGGATCATGTTTGACTGTATTGTCTCAAGTACATTTCAACCCATTTCTCATATTTGTGATTGGGGAAGCTATCGGTACGCAGTGGAATGGAATTCGCAGATCAATCGTACTGATGCGATGGTATCCAAGTACAGATTTAGATACAAATACTGATACACCCACAAACATTTTTAGATACATGATATTTTTTTATTATTCGCTTGATTATTCAGCTTTGATGGAGCGTCGAGAAAATACTTTTCTAATTATTCATTTCACACTCAGATCTGAAATTAATTTTTAATTAGTTCTATGAGGGAGTAAAAAATGGAAGACATAAGACTAGAAAAACGATTTGAAATATGTACAAACATACACACATGCAAATGTACATATGTATGTGTAGTATGTAGCTGTATTAAAAATATGCAAGTTAAATGAAAGTGCTACATTTTTTAAATTGTTCTTGGAGTGATAATACAATTCTTCAATATTTACATACATATGTACATATCGAAATCTGACTCTTGTTCTGTGTGTATGTACATATTATATGAATATTCGACTTACAGCTGGGCTGATGATAGCCCAAAAATATAAATTTCTCAAGTGATCTCTTCTCTGAATGCAAAAAAAGAGCCCAAGCTGATGAGATCACAAATGATTGATCATCATTAGTACAGAAGAGACAAAGAATGATACATACATATGTACTTATGTATGGGCTTACGTATGTATATACATATATGTATGGATGGTATAGTATGGGTAGGGAAATACTTCCCGAAAGCCCAGATCATTAACTAACTCTGTAAAATAAGGGAGTCGTAAGTAAACCGATTTCGATGGAGAATGGCGTTATAGATCGACGGGTGGTTAACTTTTATTGGGCCTCTGGTGGGAGCGGGCCCCTAAAGCTTAATTCGACTATTCGACTTGCGTAAGCGTTTCGCGGGGGTTGTGTGTGTGTGTGTGTGTGTGTGTGTGAGTGTAATTTACATTTACATTTTGTACGTTTGTATTACCATATAATTAGATACTCGAGAGTTTCTTGACACCGCTCCCAGTTTAGTGTGTACATATGTACATATGTATGTAGATATTTACGCGTACTTCAATTGCGAATTTCGAAGTTGTATCGAACTCTTTTATCAGCTCTATTAACGGATCTATCAAGTGCCAAAGCTTGTTTCGGTACAAAAGTCTTAAAGCGGTTTCAAAAGTATTTTCAAACAGAACAGTCCCCAAAAAAAAAGTTCTCCATCTTTCTCTCTCCTTCCTCTCTTCCTCATACTCCACACGGCTAACCGAAATTCGTTGTCAGCGTTGGACTTGTACTTGGAAGAATCCCAATAAAATAAAACAGCGAATAAATAATACTAAAAGACTAAAAAGTGTAAAACGCTATATCAAAGCCGTCGACTGAATCAGGGCCTAGGGCCTAGAATTTTAATTGATCCGGAAATCTTCATTGCCAAAAAAATCTGTTATACATAGTGGTGGTGGCTTGTGACAAAACCAACAACCAAAGTGGTAAATTGAGAACAAAAAGAATAAGAGAAGAGGAAGATACAGAAGCAGAAGAAGAAGAACAACAACAACGTGATACAAATACAGGCGCATTTGGTCACAGATAGAGATAGAACGGCAGAGGGAGAATGAGAGGGAGAGATAGCGTTAGAGGCAGAGCAAACGCAAGTATGTGAATTTTGTTGTTGTTGTCGAGAGGTTGTTGGGGAGGGACCTGGAGGAGGTGCGCACAATGGGAATGAGGCATATTTGCCAGAAAGGGAAAACCTGAAATGACTACTCACACAAACACAGATACAGACACGCATTCAAAGGCGGCTACAGTTGAACGCGAAGATGTGAAGTAGAAACGCGTCGCTGGGAGACGAAGTAAAAGAAAAAGCAAGAAGAAGCAAAGCGACAGCGTCAGAAGAAGCTAAACAGAAAGCACAAGAAATAAAAGAGAAGCAAAAAAAAAATCTCATATTATTTTGGCCTTCAAACAATTTTGGCGGGCAATGAACCAACAACAACTGAGAGAGCGCGCACACGCACACAAGAGAAGCGACAGCCAGAGTGAGAGACGGAGACCGAGGCTTTCATACGTATGTACATATGTATGTACGTACATACATATATACAAATGAGACAGACACATGATCAAGAGCAGGAGTGTCGTGGTATAGTGCCTGTTGGGTGGGAGGCGGCTACATTGGTGGACTCATGGCTCCCCCATGACTTGCAAATAGCAGTAGCAGCAGCAGCAGCAACAGCAGTGGGCCTGTGTTTGAGTCGGGTTTGCCTTCCTTCACCTGGGCAAAAGCAACTACAACCCATCCTCCGCCCTCCTACTTAATAACGCATTGCGTGCAGACTTTCAAGTAGACAGCTTCGAATACTGAGGCAGAGAGAGAGAGAGAGAGAGAGAGAGAGAGTGAGATTGCGATACGTTGTTGCCGTCCGGCGAAGCACAGTAAGCGCCTCTTTCAATCCATTACACCCCCTGGGTCCACTGCACAAGCGACTGGACTACATACATACACTTGCCAGAATAACTATGCGTACAAACCTTTTTTACAACTTTGTCGTAAAAAAAACATGTGTCAAAGCAAATATAGAATTTTAAATTTTTTATGAATAACAGTGTGTTTATTAGGCTTTATTTTGATTATACTCCCTAGCTTCTAGCTTCGATTGGCGGAAGTAATAAAACGTAAAGGGTATCCAACTTCATACTAAAATTCTTATTATTTTGTGAAAAAAAAGGAATATTCATTGGTTTTTTTTGTTTGTACGCATACTTTTTCTGACCGAAATTCTGACTATATTGTACATTTTGTTTTATATTAAGAAAAGTTGATAAGCTAGAAGCTAGGGAGTATAATCAAAATAAAGCCTAATAAACACACTGTTATTCATAAAAAATTTAAAATTCTATATTTGCTTTGACACATGTTTTTTTTACGACAAAGTTGTAAAAAAGGTTTGTACGCATAGTTATTCTGGCAAGTGTATATGTACATATGCTTACGTAACGAAATTGGAAAGAAAAATTAAAACATGAACAAATAAATTTTGTTCAAGGCTCTTACATATTTTTGCGAGTTTGATTCGAAATAAGACCCACTGAGTTGTATATTAAAATATGGAGGATCATACATAAATATATAAAGTACTTTTCCTTGTCAAGACGCTGAATTATAAAATCCCTAAAAGTACAATGTAATGAATTTGGTGGGCAGGTGGGAAGCCCAGGCAAGGATCTCCAGGCAGTGGACCACGGGCAGCGGACTTCAAAGGCTACGGCGGCATCGTTTCACACGGTCATGCATGTTAGGAAAATTTTGAGTGATATGCTGTGCTGGAATGGGAAAATGCACCATAACGGCTACGTACGGACACAGGCTCGGTAACGGTTACGGTAATTGCAATGGAGCAGGAGCCCCAACATCAACATCATCGTTGTCTACGAGTCCATCGCTCATCGTTAAGCGTCCATCGTACATCGACTTCGGCTCACTGCACAAACCGTAAAAATGTTAAACTTGTGTCTAATTTGTGAATACAAAGTGGACGAACTCTTCCTGCCGAGCATAATAATTGGAGGGTCTCGACAGGGAGGGCAGAAAAGCAGCCGAAGGGTGCAAGGCTGCCGCTGTTGTTGGGCGGGGCGTAGCTGTTGTGGCAACCTGTTGCCACCAGTTAGAGGAACTCCAAATTTGTGAAGTCAAGAAAAAGCTAACATTAATGGAGCCGTTCAGATTCAGGCTTGGACCTAATTTGAGGTTCAGTTTTCGACTCGAATTCCGGTTAAGTTGGGCTGCAGATTTTTGTTCACTGCTGAGCTTTGAATCAATTTGGTTTTAAATTTTTGATTCAGATCAAGTTATGTTTTACACCAATCTTTAAACCATATATGTATGTAACATATGCACATACAGTTCAGAAGAGATTTAATTACTTTATTATCATTTTCAGCTATTATATGTTTTTGGTTCACTTTTCATTTGAGCTTTGTCGGCTCGTGGAACTTTTTGGCATTCTTAAGGCATAAGGCACACAGGAGTGCCAAAGTGTTACCAACAGCAATAGCGAAAAGAACCACCACAAAAGAGTAAAAGCGAACGGAATTTAAAGGAATCTTAGCACACAATCATATGCGAGTCGAGGCACGCTCTGTTGGGCAAATTAACTTAAAATTCCGTTTACGTTTTGCTTGCTTAATAGGATTCCCTTTATTTCTTATTTTTTTGTATTTATTTTTTTGCTTCGTTTAAAGTTTAAACCAACAGAGGGAGATGGTTATACATACATATGTACATATGTACATGTATGTGCTTAGTTGAAGCTCAAACTGTGAACCCAACTCAAAGTTCTTTACTCGGTTCTCCTAAAAAACTATTCGGAATTTTCTAGGAAATACCAAACTTTTTTTTGTTACTTTTTAAAATATTTGGAATTGAGAGTGGGATATATTTCGTTAAGGCTTTTTTGGTTTATTTCTTTCCTATATCAGTATATGTGTATATATAACGACCTAAGCTCCAAAGCCGCCTGTCACCGATGGACTAAGGGGCTCCTGTCGCGTGAAAATACGCAATGGGATTCTTAAATGTTACTCTAATTAATTAAGTTGAAGAGCTTTCGGTTACCTTGTTGCTAAGTAGAATTAGGATTATTAGGATTAGGAATTAGGAATTATTAGGAATTAGGATATTAATTTGGCCTATAAATGACGAATGTATATATATGTACATACATATGTACGTACTGTTCCCTTAACAATTGACACTTATCTTTCTGCTCAACCCATTATTTAAATGTAAATGGTTGTATGGTTGGTCACGTAAATGGTTGGTCGACCAGCTCCTATCGAATGTCAGGTATAATTTTCCCGAATCTGTTCGAGTAACTTAAGTAAAATAATTGCCGATCTTTGTTATAATTCTTTTACTGTGCTTCTTCTTTTTTTGCGATAGACTTGTTTATTTTTTGTTTATCAGAATTGCCACGCACAGCAGACAGACGCCAGTAGTACTCGGCGACTGTCAAAGGCAACGCGAAGAGTGTCGGAAAAAATCAAATCAAATGGGCAATTAATCAATCAAAATGAGAAACTACACGGAGAGTTGAAATAGCGAGCTTCTATTGGGACCCCCGCAACAATTGTCAATTGATTCAATGCCCGGCAAAGAATTCAAGATATGGCCAGACGAACGAACAATTTTCGGCAATTCGATATGGCCTGGCCCGGTCCGCAGGGGCTGGCTCCCACCAATTTTTGCCCAACAATTAGTTGGCAATTGTGCCCCCAGTGAGACTCCGATACCGCTGAAAACCAATGGAAAAAGTCTAAACTGACAAAACTATTTTTTTGATTGCCAACCATGTCCAATGCGATATTTTGGAACAAGACAGACACTGGCGCAACAAAACTTTTAGACAAACTGTGATTGTTGTTTTAGCATTTACGTGGCAATCTTGTCGCATCCGATCTGAGCCGATCGGCTCGCCGAGCTGCTTTCCATTGTTGCCATGCCAATTTAACGGATCGATTATTAAGCAAATTAAGGAATGTCAATGCATATGCTTAGCATATTCACGACAACTGGTTCAGCGGTGTACCACTCCCTTCGCGTCTCGTGTTGGCACAACTTCATTGAACTTGATTCCAGTCCCAGACACGCTGACAGGTCCATGCTAGAGGTGCCCAAGCCAAATAGTTTGTGACTTTATTAGTGACTGGCTGAACGCTGAAACGATTTTAATAGCTTTGTCGAATCGTTTTATTTTCTTTATTCCGTACATATGTAAATGTATTGATTGAAATTGGTCTGATTTGTCCATAAGCTGAGTGGATTAGGTTATGTTTCCATAATATATTTGTATACATATTCTAATAATTAATGAATAGCACCACTTGTTGAAAATACATTACCATAGTTGATTGTTTCAACCTCATGTGATATTTGTACATGACCTATACATAAACGATTCATAATTTGTTACAGCAAAGATCTAAATTGGCTGCAGGCAAACACCAATTAATATTAACGCATTCATCTCTATGATTCGTGTCACGTAGTTATCTCGGTCTGAAGGAATAGTCTTGCTTTTGTAGTATTTTGTGCAGATTTGACTGTATCGAGATCTTAATTCTACTTGCCCATCGGTCGATAGCTTGAATAGGATTCAGATTTCATTAATTAGTTTATGTGTTTGAATTGCTGTTGCTCGATGTCGCCTGATGTTGTCCGTCCACCTCATTGGACGGTTGCTAGCTTCGCTGTAGATCGGATTTGATTTCTAGGGAAAATCGATCAACCTGCTGTCTCTGCAGATGCCTTGCCTCCACTTCTGACTGTGAGTCTGCTCTGGATATTGGCTTATCTTTTCATACCGCGTTGTCAAATCAATGCCATTCCAAACATTTCGTATGCAAATGAATTGTTTGAGGCGTCGCATATATTATGAGCATAAAAAAGCCAACTTCGAGTAGACAAAACGAAGCAAACGTGTAAGTCGCTTCTGTGGCTGCGACTCTACTTTTATACCCGTACTCAGTCAGTACATATGTTAGCTTGTGATTTATATATAATTTTTAAATATTTTATCTGCTTAACCTTTTTTTGCCACATCTGTCATCTACATCTACATCTAAAATGCTGATTCTACATCTTCGCCGCCTGGGGTGGCACACGCAGGGTAGCAATTGACATACTTCCTTCATTCTGGCTATTAATAGTCCAATCTAGCCCAGATTCAGCAATCTGGTAGATAAGGCCATTCTTTACGATATTGCGTTTTTAGTTTTCTCAGATGGGGCGGGCGTTTCATTCTCTGCGTTACACACATCCACCTTTTTTCACAAACCTAATATACCCCTTAACTCTTCGAGTATGGGCATAAAAATGTTCAAATAATATTCACTGACCACAAAGCAGCAGCACGTGCGGCTCGGAAACGGGTTGGTTTTGAGCCTTTTTGGGCAAGGGGAATTTGCCATTTTGTGGGGCAAAAATAATCTTCTCACCTTCTATCGGACCAGGAGAGTTCTGGGCTAACAGATATACATATGTATATAAAGATGTATGTGCGAAGTTTCTTTAATGTACAAGGTTATGGTTCTTCCCAATGGGAACTTTCTATTCCAGCTTTGTAATTAATTTGATTTGGCAGAATATACTTATATTTTTTATTATTAGATTCGTTTAAAACAAACAAAACAAAAAAAATTAAATCGGAACAAAAGTCCGTCCTTGGACTGACTATTTGAATGGCAGTTGTCTGAAATTTAAATTTCTATGATCGTTGCACAGATACACCGACTCTGATCATGTTATGTAAATTAGGATACATGAAACTCATGTTTGTTCAATTTAGGTTTGCTTATCTTTATCAAAAATTAACATTATGGTGACTTCCACAGCATTCGACTTTCAGTAAATTTAATCGTCACTTGATAATTTCAATAACAATTCTTTCATTATTTTTCACGAAGAGCTGCCAATTCTCCAAAGTCTTGATACAATTTTCTTTTTGACGCAATCAATTTAGTTAGGACAGTAAGCTAAGCCATCTAGCTTTTAATTGGTACCCATACCAAACAAAAAAAAAACTGTGTCTGCAACCAGTTCCTTTCCTCTACTACCTTCTGAAGGGAAATGTCAAAATGGTCGCCTGTCCAAGAATATCGGGCTTAAAAGACTTCAGTGGAGACGCCGTCTTAATCGTCGAACATTTCAAAAGGAAACGCCAAAAAGATGTGTGAGTTTGGAGGAGTTTGCTTTTTATTTTATATTTTTTGCGGATTTGGTTTTTAGGATCAGATTTTATTTCATTTCATCTTAACTGGAATCAAATTACGAAGTCCACGACAATCGTGAAGATGAGGATGATAACGAAAGCTAGAAGCAATTCCCCATAATTATGGGGAATAATTATAATTTGTGAATGAAGCGCATCTAAATGGGATGTCTGTGAGAAAGGAATAAGCATCGTGCCTTGGCTATAGAAGTGGAGGAAAAGAAGAGTTAATTATGGAAAATGTACCGAAAATTAGATCGGACTTAAGGAGCAAAGCCGGGTTCAGATTGCTGATTCTGTGTCTGCTGGGATGTAAATAAGATAAGATTAACTCGTTTTCCAAATATACATTGGTAAGTATATGTGTATAGGTATGGCTTGTGTATGTACATATGTACATATCTATCTTGTTTGATCAGACCCCTCTGGCTACCTAGAAAGTTATCCCATGCATCCCTTGATAGTACCTTTAGGATATCTTTTCGCAGAGTGAAAGTTTTTATTGAACAAAAAAGAAGAAGATTTTTTCTGGAAGCTTCCATAGCAAGCTGAGGGTATCAAAGGCTTCGGACTGCGAAACTTTTTCCCCTCCTGAGGTTGCTGAGGTTTTTTGGGGCAGGAAGCGAACTAAGATCGAGTTGGGATCTGGCGATCGTCACACATTTTGCCATTGACAACGATGGCGTCGCCTTGAATGGGTCGCGGAGGGGGTGTATGGGGATAGCGGGGAGGCCGGGTAAGTCGAATCGAACGCCACGGGCATAAAGTTCACACTCGTAAATAAATAAATTTAAATGGCGGCACTTCTTCTGTTGATCTTTCCCTTTTTTTTTTTTTTTTTTTCCTGCGTCTTCTTATTTTTTATCTTCCTCTTCTGGTTCGTTGTATTTATTTTGAATTTGTTGTTTATACCCTTCCAGAGGCTATTATGATTTTTGTCAGATTCATGCAGCGCAGTTAAACGCATTGATTATGGTACAGTGATATTGATTAGTTGTACAGTGTACATATGTATGCTTGAAAAGGCTTATTGGCTGAAATATCTAAATACATGTACTTATACCTCGTTGCTTAAGTTGAATCCGACAAGATCGGATTACTAAGTCATATAGTAAGGGTATATGCAAGGGTATATGCAGCATCGACGCCCGAAATGCGCTTTTCTCGTTATTTTCTGTTGTTGCTGCTGAACCTACTCAGTCGTAGTCTCTTCTGAGTTATTTTGGGTTTTTTTCTGTGGAGATTTTTTTGGTTTGCAAAACGTTTTTCATAAGAAATTCAGCAGGAAAGCTGAAGATTTTGTTTCTTTAGTGCCTGGGCATTAAGATTTTTATGGTTATTAATTTGCTAAGTAATACAAAGATGATAAGGTGACCGCGGGTCGGATGATGCGAATGGCGTTGGAATGGGATGGGCTGAGCTGAGCTGAGGAGGTGGTGATGAGGATGTCGAGGCTGATGGCTTGCGGAAAGAGCTTTCGAGCTAAAGCTGCGGCGCGCCAGAGAGCTGGAGTGGACAGCCATGCCAAAAACAAAAAATAATAGCAATAAAGGGAAAAAAAGAGTTTTGGAGTTTTGTGAATGAAGATCACTTTGCATTGAAAAATAGCGCGAATAAAATGGATATCTTTTTCCCCATTTTGTCTGTTTTTATTTTAGTTTTTTGTATGTACATACATATACATATGTACATACGTATTTAAATGTTGGGGAACCGCAGGTATTGTGACCCATTAATAAGTCCAGGTAGTCATAGAGAAGCCTGGCGGATGGGAGGAGGATGAGGTATCTTTCTAGCTGAGGCCAAACCAATGACACAAATTGATATTAAGGTAAATACCAAATGGACGGTAATAGTCTCATAGTCGAACTGATAGTGTAACCGATTCAAAAATAATCACAACCCTCAGGGCGAACCTATCGATCTCAGTCATTCACAGCCAATCGCCCATCGCAGCTCGGTTGTCTCGGGACCTAATTGAAGCCATTAAGATGGACCTAATACAAGTCAAAAGTGGGCTAGCACACACACACATACACACATGCATACACAATAATTGGCTTTCAACCCTGGTCCTAGTTCGGTCTGTCAGCGGTGCATATTTGAATTTAAAATTGAATTTTATTTTTAATCTTGTATAGTTTAAAAAATATACAACAAAATAGTGTATTGTAGAAAATTTTCCAAATTTGTATTTTTAAATAGCCATCTACGTTGGAAGGAATAACAAGAATAACAATGGACCTCTTTTTTTTTAATTAAAAAATATTCTCTATCAGATGCTGGATACACGAAGATACACGTTCACAAAATTCTTCGACTTTTGCCACCTCTTTTTGACTTGGATCCCACTGTGCGTCGTCTTTTTAATTAAATTCTGAACGCAAATAACTTTCAAATCCATTCCAGCCAATTAAAAAACAAAAACAAAAACCATTTGGAAATGTGTTCAAACATGAACAAACATACACCATTCGTCCGGCACTCTATAATTATGTATTCAGGTTTGCTTGTCGCCATAATAAATACATACGTAAATAATTAAGCCAAACAAACAAAAAAAAACAAAAAAACTTTTGTGCTGGTGCCTTGAGTCTCAAGTGGATAACCGAATCAGAGCCGAGATTGCGCTGGGCTGAGCCCTTCATTGTCAACCTGTTGTCGTTTGATTAGCCCCTGTCTCTGTTTCTGTCCCTGTCCACCATCACCGACCACTTCTACCATCTATGTATATTCGTATAAGCCTTAAAAATCAAGTTGGTTCATATTCCAGTTGAAACCGAAACATAAAAATCATCGTATAAAACATAATTTAATTCAAAAGCTATAAAAAAGTTATTTTACGCACTGTGCTTGGTGAGTGTCTGTCTGTCAGTGTGTTCTATGATGACTTCCCCTTTCGATTTTGGTTATGTTCGTTCGCCACATGATCGGTACGGCACCCAAGTTCCCCAACCAGTGAGCTCGCCAACCCCCCAAACCCCATTCTCGAACCACGAATCCGATCCTAAGTCGGCCTATGCGTGTGGATCGAGTATGTAAATGGATCTTTTAAATATTTATAAAATTTAATTGCGTTTGTTATGCGTATTTGCTGACTGAAACTGACTGGGAGGCTACCTCAAAGACGCACATTCTTTCAGCACTCAACACTTTGCTTCTTGGGCCGCATCCGACCAAAGGTGACGGAAGCCAGCGGATTGTACTACCAAAAAGTTATTGTCCAGAGCTTCGGTCAATTCAGCGATATTGGGCCATAGTAAGAAACATGTAATAGATAATAAATAAAACTTGACGCGTACAGCCCTTAGGGTTACCAAAGAGTATAGCTCTTTTAGATTTTCCATTGACAACTTTGCCGTCAAGTTTTGGTGAGGGAATGTTGGACACACAAATTTGCTGTGCTCTCAATTCGGGATGATCAGAATCAGACTGAAGGAAAAATTTGCAATACATAACCAAAAGGCATACATAAAGAGGCATGAGTAGAGCTGAGATTTTATGAAGTTTTTTTTTTGTTGCTGAGGTTACATTGGTAAATGCTGCAAGGGGCAAGCATCATTATCATCTCACCATTTATGTCGCAACATTTTTATAAGCTTTTTACAAGCTGGCCAAATCCTGACTGTAAGCTTTCAGTTCCAATTGGCGGTGGCCAGTGGGCTCCAAGCTTGCTGTGTCTACTGGTGAATAGAATAATAATAATATAATATTCTTATAATATTCTTATTACATGATCTGTTTAATTTATGCTTACTTCTGGGTCTCTGGGAGATCATCCACCCTTCATTGCGACTTATGGCTCTCTTGATAGTTGAGGGAATGGGGCTTCCGTCCCCGTCTCTATGTGGACAACTCTAATGATGAATAATCGTAGCTTGGCTTTGAAAAATCAAACACTTACACGGACGCGTGTCTGTCTGGGAAGAGAAGGGGGGTGGTGGCATGCGTATATCGATAGGTGTTGCTAGGGTGATTTGAAATTCAAATTCAAATTATTGAAATTAAATTTACTTCGCTTTCTTATACTATACATATCGATACGAACTGTATATGTATGCTCGAACTGCCGCTGGCGATTTCGACCCGCATACGAACCGAAGATGGAGCTGGCAAAGCTGGAATGGGTATGGGCCTGGGGATGAATGACGCCATGGTCTGGGCGTGAACGTCAGACACTCGGCTAACTTCTCCGATATTCACACGCCGGTTAATTGATTGCAGCAGCAGTAACTACAAAGAAATCGTTTTCCAATCATTAGTTATGTGTTCCTTAAGCCATGGTTACCGCCCCAGATCTGGAAACTCCTCTCGACCTCAGTGTCCGAGTGTTTTTACTTGAAACTCTCGAGTGGATGGCAAAAGTGCCAGGTCGCTAATTGTAGAAGAGAAATTAGAGCGGTTCGTCTCTAGGATTTGTGTTAATTTTTGTTAATTTTATTTTACCTCTATTTTATTTCTCTCGAATAGGAATAGGAATAGGCTTAGGTTTATGATTCGGCATAGGGCTAAGGACGGGCTACCTGTTCGGAGGCGGGAAGTTTGCCGTTTGCCGCTATTTGCCGCTGTTTTAATTTCGGTTTGGAAAATGGTTCGCAGTCGCTCTCGATATATGTATATGTATATAGACACAATGTTTGCTCAAGCAATTCATTAATCATTGATAATTACATTAAATGTAGGCCTACCTGAGCATGCGTCGTCTAATGAACATCAGGCGGAGCAGCGCAGCGCAGAGCAGAGCAGCCTTCAGACCAGACCCGACGTGAGTTTTATTTGTATGAACCGAATGTTTAGTTTCTAATTCTTCAACTGGTTGCCAAGCGAGTTGGCCTGGCCACTTCTTTGTTGCTGTTCCTCTCTGCTTTTAATTGCACGTGAATTATGAAAAACGCGGCGCACTAGAACCTCATCAGACAGACTTGACTTGACTTGGGCTGCCGCTGAGGCGGGCCATGAAACAGAGTTTAAGACGAGATTGGGTTGGAGTGGAGGAACATGTCTCTGGTACGTGCATTCTCTGTGGGTCGTCAGTCGAGTAACAAACACGAATCTATTTGGCCGCTTTCCTGCGAAAGGCGTTTGCAACAGCCACACTCAGCTATGCCGCTTCACTTGACTTGACATTTGTTTCAACGAAACAAAAGCCTGTCAATGCCTTCCAACACAGTCTCTCTCACTCTCTTCTCATTTAGAGGGTAATAGAAAAAAGTTGTGAATCAGGGGGACGGACGCCTTCTGATAGTAATTCTAAAAGGTTGGTATATGCGGACGAACAGGTATACATCCATATATATACGCTTATGGGACACTTACCATGAGTATGCGTAATATCTCATCTCCCCTGAATAGAAGAGCATGTACATATGTATGTATAGTACATATGTACATTTAAATATTATAGACAAAATGCTGCAGAACCACTTGAACTCTGGCCAGACAATAAAGCACTTGAAAAATTAACATGGATTTTCGGTCCGTCCGGCCGGAATAATCAATTCGGGGCCAAATGTAGAGGCAAACTCACAACCAACGCAAATTGCAAAAGCAATGGGAAAATTCTATATGGGGGTTTGGTTTGGTTTATCTGTGGCCTCTTTTTGTTCTCGGATGCCAGGCATAAATCATACTACCGTCTAATGCATTTTCACGAAGCTGGCCAAAAGGAAAAACCTGCACCGGCGACGCCAGAAACGCAGACGGCCAAATGCGTCGACAGCGATGTCTTTAAGCAGCTTTGAGTGGTCTCTGTGGAGTGTGCGGTGTGCGATGTGCAGTGGCTCAGCAGGGGGGTGTGCACACACTTTGTGCTGGGTATCCCAGGGAGTAAATGGCTTTTTATCGGACAAGAGGATGGTCATACATGTGTACATGTAAATTTATACATTAAGGTATACATACATGTATTACTGAATCGGATCAGACGCTGTAGATATAGGGACTTTTGACTTATTTCTGTATTTCTGTACTTGTGGATTAACTGTCGAGCAACAACAAAAATGTGAATATTTGTAAAAATCCTCCAATCAAATCTAACAAAACGATTTCGAAATCATAGTGGAGTAGTGGGTATTCCTCGGTCGACGCCTTGCAGGAATGGCTTGTTCAATGACTTCACTTGGTGTTCTAAGGTAGGGCAGCCTATAGTTCAACTGAATTACCAAGTCATCGTCAAAATAAGCCGTGTCTGTATATGTATCTCTACTATAAGCAAAGAAATTACAAAGAAAGTGAAGAAATAACTGTGATCAACTAATTGTCTGCTTTTAATAAACACTCTTCTTGTCACTTAACCTGTTAACAGACCCAAAAAAAGTATGTATGTATACATACATATATATGTACGAATGTATATATGTACATAGGATAGACCAAAACCACTTACGTTATGACACCAATGTCCATAAGCGAAACCATTATGTAGGCATTTGGCAATTGGCGCCGTCGCCTTCTAAACGAATCAAGATATCTTCATTCAGAAACTGCATTTGAAAGGAAAATTTTCCAAATTATGGTGCTACAATGTCCAGAAGGTTCACAATAAATAGTTATGGGTGAACTTTAATTCTTTGATTCCGGTGAATATTTGCCATCCAAAGCGCTCAAATTCTTCTTTAACTTTTGCCAACTTTTTTTGGCTGAGGCCCCACTGTGCGTCGCCACTGCGGTGCAGCGGCAAAAAGTATCCGAAAGTGGTCGGAATCAGGCAGTATTTGGAAATTAACGTTGCAACGACATTATGAATTATGCATCTTTTAATTTTTCTGCTTCAGCTTTTCTGCTTTAATTCATCAGCCACTCTTTGAAAAGCTTTAAATCTAAGTTTTCTTTGAACCAAATCAAATTTTTTAAATTTATATTTGATCCCTTTTTCAGCCGACTTGTTTGCTACCGTAAGCTCCATTTTAATTAGAAACGTCAAAGATGTTGATAATTTTTGTCATTTGGGTCACTTAGTGGTCCGGATATTTCTGGGAAGCCGAAGAGTCTCCCAAGAGCTCGTACACGGTTGTAGGCCCGACCAACAACAGAGATCGATATCTCTCAGCCAGATGTACATACATAAATATACACATGTATGTATGTATGTATGAAATGGTGTTTCTGTAAGGTCTGAAATTTGAATTCTGGATCCATTCATTCATTTCCATGCTTGAATTGCCTAGCTATTGCTGTTTTCTTTATACCCGTACTCGAAGAGTTAAGGGGTATATTGGTGCTGTGGATGTGTGTAACGCAGAGAATGAAAAGTTTCCGACTCCATAAAGTATATATTCTTGATCGATGTCTGTCCGTCCGCCCGTCCGTCGTCCGTACGTTGCAGATGTAGATGACAGATGTAGCAAAAAAAATGTAAACAGATAAAATACCTGAAAATTCCACATAAATCATAAGCTCACATACACATACGACTGGGTACGGGTATAAATGTAGAGTCGCGGCAACAGAAGCAACTCACAACGCTCCTCCTCCTGGTTTCTTTTAAATTTCCGTTTAATTTTTTCCACTTACTGTTGTCGAACATTTTGAGTTTGTCTTAACTTTGGTTTCTATTTTTGTTGTGGTTTTTGGAAATTAACACAAAAACATTAATTAAGTTACGAACTAATGTCTTTTGGACATCAGTACTGCGGCCCAGACAGACAGCCCGACAACACGTACATACTTACATATGTATGTAAGTATATTTGTATGTAGCCAGATATACGTTAGATATATGTTCGTATGAATGGCTGAGAATAAGTTTTTTTTAGGCCTCTTGGTCAAAAGGATGAGAGCTATAAGAGGCCAGATGAGAATTCCTCCCTACGCAGGCACGACACAACACGACAACACGGACCCGGGACAAGGCTGCTAAAACAAATTTAAACATTTCAATGTAACGGGCAGACGCCAAAGGTAGGAGGGGGGGGGGGGGATGCGAGAGGGAATTGGAATGGGAATGCTGATGGTCTACCCCAGGCGAAGGCAGTCAGTCAGACGGTCGGTCGGTCCGTCGGTTGGACACAAGCGCGCGCATCAATTGTCTCGCAAGAAAACCGGGAAGGAAACAACACAATACACTCAACCAGCAAGAGATGAAAAAAGGTTGTAAGCACTTTTCGCAGTCTGGGCCAACAAGTGTCTGGGATGTTGCTGCCGCATGCCTGTTGCTTGGCATTTGTTAGTTTTTCCAGTTTTCTACGGGGGCCATCCAGTCAGTCCAGAGTATGCTCAGCTGGCCTCAAGGTTCGTCACAGCTGATGGATATCTCTAGGAAAGGGACTTTCTATAAAGACTCTTTGATTAACGCAGGTGTTAGGTCGAGGCTTACTTACATATGCATATTATGTACATATGTATGTGCTTAGCTGGTCACATTGCTAGCATGTGTCCTGTGCCCTAACCGAAGTACAGGGTATGCTCGCAGTTCGTCAAACGATCCCTTCGATCTCTGGGCACACTCGTTCGAGCTGGCAGCGGACGTTGGCTTCTGGTAAGTCCCATGCCGTACCTTGCCATAATGATGGCCATGTCCATGTCCATTGGGGTCTGCCTCGGCAGCCAGCCGCTGGTAACTGCCAAACGCAGCTTGTAGGCATTTGCTAATTGAGCCACGACAAGTCGCCGTCGATTGTCCACCCCACCCCTTCTAGCCGACTATCCACACAATCCATTGCTGATGGTCAAAGGCCAGCTTGCGAAAATTTGTGTTAACACTTCCGGTGCTGTTGGGCCATCTGTAGAATCGGGCAACTTTTACTTTTCCATTTTTCGAGTTTTGGTTTCTTTTTTTTTTTATTAATTTCTTTTCTTTTTTTATTTTATTCAAAATTTTCGATGGTCGAGCCTAACGACCACGTCTCTGTTTCCAAGCGCGTAAATTCGTTGGCCTGAAGCTTTTGTTACCATTAAAGGGCCGGTTAAAAAAAAACTAAAATTAATAGAAAAAGCCTAATTGAAGGCTGGCCTTAAATGTGCCCTAAGCATTTGCGCGTGTGGCCGACAAAAAAAAAAGGCAGCGTGTTAAAAAAAACACACACAATTCATTACGGAATCGCAGATTTCCCAATGAGTTACACCGAAAAAATTAATTGAAATAAAAATATTTTTTTTGGCAATAAAGTATGTACATACATATGTATGTACATATGTATGTATCGGTGGATTAATTTAAATACATGAATATGTACTACCTATGTACATTAATGGAATCTATGATATATTGTAAATTTGGTCATGATTTAACAATACCCGATCCCGCCTATACTTACTCTCTCTATTAACACCCTCTCACGCTGGTCATTCAGAAATATGTTATGTGTACCTCACTCATATCGCAGAACCCATCCTCAACAACGGATTCCCATCGACGCCACGACAACTGCCATATCACGTGACACAAATCAAATTCACACCGAAGTCAAAAAAAAAGAATTGAAATCATTTCATTGGACTTTTTATCAGTTCAAGAGGAAGGGGGCTTCGTTCTGGAGGCAGACAGATGATGTCGGTCTGTGGTTCCGGGGTGGCCGTGGCCTCCTGGGTTCCTGACCAACGGCCCCCGACTCAGGCCAATTGAGCAAATAAACGAACAAGTTTGTCGACTTGATTAACGAGATAATGACCAATGAAGTGCCGACTATAGACCAATATTGTTGAGCCAGCTTTTCTCTCTCTCGCTCTTTCAATCTGTTCCCCACTACCAAAACTAACCTCATCATCGACCCCAACGTCGTCATCATCATCAACATTATCAGCCATGATGGGCAAATAAAAGCGAATAGAAGGTCCAAACTGCTGTCAATCAACCAAGTCTGATAAGCGACACTCTTGACAGGCTGCAAGCAAACAAAAAAAATAAAAGAGCCAAAAATATAAACGACGAAATACCACCAATCTCTGAATGGTAATAATATTTAAATAATATACATAGAATAGAAAAAGAATAGAACCTACCCGCAAGGTTCTACCGAGATTTGAACTCGGATCGCTGGATTCAAAGTCCAGAGTGCTAACCATTACACCATAGAACCAGATTTTTACTCTGCACCCGATTCGATACTAAAAGCTTGGTCGATACGGAGCACAGACACAGATAGCGCGCACCTCTCCGGTTGGCGAGACGTAGCAAGAGACAGACACCCTGACATCCCACAGTCTATGAATAGCTATGCTCCTGCCTGACCTTCAGCCCAGCAGCCTCTCCCTTTAGACAGGGTTCATGCATGGGCATGAATGCATGCAGTAATTCCACCAGGTGAAGGCTGCCTCTGTGAGTGCCCTTATGTAATATGCACTGAGGATAATGCCAAAGTTCAGGTGGCTCGTTAAAGGCTATTAGGAAATAATTGACTCAAATTGACGGACGGAATTTTCAATGGTACTTTATCCCATCACTGATGCAATGCAACAATTCCTTGCTCCTATTCGATTCAATAAGAGGATTTGTTTGTAAATACGAAGATTGTGAGTGTAAAAGCTTGTTTGCAATTATTTATTGCGCAATATACATACATACATACATACAAATGTAAAATTGAAAGGACATTTCAAATGACAGGATATCCAGAGAGGTTTAATTTAAAAGACTGGAAGGATCTCAAAAACAGTCCTGAAAGTGGTGTGGTGCGGCACTACTATTTCCATGAGCACAGCTGTATATAATAGGAGGGAAACAAAAGAAAGGGAAATAAAGAATTTTGTCTTCTGTTGCCAAACTGAATGGAAATCGCCCAAAGGGGAAACTCTGTTTACAAGAGTCTCACCCCGCTCTTCAGCCGGCTGAAAACGAGCCAAACAATTACAATTACATTTATGGTCGAAAATTGAATCTGAAATGACTGCGGAATAAGACAACGCGTCTACTTATCACCCCGACCGGCAGCGAACAATCAAAAGGGGATTCTAGGGTCTGCGATCTGGTTTAGGCATGACACTCACATACAAGAGTGTGGCTGTTATACGAGTGCGCACTCGTACAGAGATCACACAGCAACAGATACCAAGGAGACTAGACTCCCTCATCAGCGTTGCTCAAAAAATTCAGACACGTAACTATGAAAACATAAAAATTGACAAATCGAAAACGAGCTGCCCTATCGCCGCTCCACACAATTCAACTCAACCGAACTATGTATTGACACCTGTAGACACCTTAGGCCTAAGGTGTTCATAGAGAGACGGAGCCGCGCTTTGTACGCTTTATGGGTTTTGCGGGCGTTATGGTTTCCCATGGGCACTTAATGAATTTGTGATTTCTGTATTTGCAAGAAGCCATTCTTGATTGAAGCCCTGACTCTCCGAGTCCCTCCTGTGTGTCCCTCCGCAAAGCCACCCGGCACGTTCGTCGAGTTCTATTGTAATAAAAATTCTTCAGACTTCATTGACTGCCGCAGACATGGCTAATAACAATAATAAAAACAGACAGACATTACCATTTCGAGTGGCCGGCCTCTGGTGCTGATTTCGTCATTTCAGTGTCTCCGATACGGGGCTCAAAAATGCAACGAACGCTGAAGAGTAAATAGAGCCAAGACTCCACTTCCTCTGTCGCCTATCTCCATAGATTCTATATACCGATTGCGGCTATAAATAAATAATATTTGTATTTAATTTTCAGGGAACTGAACTCTACAAAATTTAACTCGACGTGGCTGGCTGGCGGGCACCCTTTCGCCTTAACCAAACACTGATAAACGACATCAACTATTTTAAATTTAATTCCATATATTTTATTGCCATTACCATACAAATTGGTGCCACCCTTGGAGGGGGCTTTTCGGTTCGGTTGAGTTCGCTTGTATTTACACTTCAGATCGATGGTACGATAAGTCTGCCTCCACACAAGTGGTCAGCCACGGCGTGTGTTGAAACTACGCGTACGTACACTACACACTCCACGATCTCCTTTGCCACATAAATCGCGTTTCATTCTCCATCTTGGGAACAAAATGGAACTTAAACTGGAACTGGACTGGAATGTGATAGCCTGTCTGGCACTTGACTAATCTACTCTACTGATAGAATTTACTTCAAATATAAATACATATATAAATTTCCAGCCAAAATCAAATTAATGGCTCTGACCACAAATATTTGCTATCCCACTTCTTCAAATGGTTCAGACAAAGAGTTAAGTCATTGAGAGACTAGAGAGACATTGAGGAATAGATGGTAAAAATGAAAAGACATGCACAGACTTGCACAGAAATGCACAGACAGAAAGCCTTTGATGGGACTGTACGTGGCCCGAAAAAGGAACTTGGTTACCTACGCCGCCAAGGACAAAGACGGGATAACCATTCCACAAAGCTCCTCCTCACGGGGACCTCCTCGGTGTTCAACCTTTATTCAGCCTTCATTCACCTTTTTCTTCATGTCATCTGGGTTTTTTTGTTTCCTGTGCCATTCATTATGCTTTGACTATTGTTTGCTTTGAATAAAAGTTTGTCCTTTTCAGCATTATTTCTGTGTTCTGATTTTCATTTGTTATGCGTTTTTCGGGGTTTACGAATCTCAGTCGACTGAGTACTTCTCCTACAGGTAAACTGAATTCCGCTGGCCTTTGATTTTTTGCTTTTTTGGTTTTGAATTTCAAACTCACAATGTGAGCTTTGATTGGGATCGGGAATCAGAATCAGAACAGTTCACATGGCGAACCAAATTACGCATATTGCGAGCGTTCTATGTATGTGCATTGTACATGCACATGTACAATAGATACATATGTATGTGTACATATACATTCATATGTCTATATTTTTGTCTTGACGCACAAGAACTGACAACGGAAAATTCTTTTCAAATGTCTAACCCGTCTCTATCGCCTTTCTCATCAACGAATTCGGAGCAAAACTTTTCACATTCATTTTTCTTTAAGTGCTGCACACACATTCGCACGCACATTCAACGCACTCGGAGGGAGTGGAAAATGTGTCAGGCGACAGATCAAGTGACATTTGTGTAATGCTAATAGCGAAAATGCACACAAAAATATCGTCACTTTCCATATAGAGAACAATCCTGAGATATTTGACTATGAATTATATAAAACAGGTTTGATTTGGTTTTTGATTTACACTTTTTACATCTAAAAGGATGTACATAAGTACATGAGATGTAGTATCTCATACCGATATCTTCCTGTGATGGATAGGTTAAGTTTTGCTTTGCTCTTTAACGGAAAGTATTTAGCAGCAGGTATTTTGTGAATTCCAACCATACAAGAGAGGATCGTCTGCAGCCAAGGAAACTTTCCCAAAGCAAATCCAAAAATTTTTAATGTGACAATCATGGGATAAATAATTTAGTTAATGCATAACCACACCGACTTTAAAATATATACGCACACACACATATAAATATATACAGACAAAGCGATGAATATACATGCGTAGATGGTAAAAATACTGGAAATGGAATATCTGAATATCGGTGTCTATAAATTCGAGTCTGCACTAAAAACTAAACTCGTTTCCTAACTGTGGCTCGGGCTGAACCCGATGACGAACTGAATTTAAGGCAGAGACTTAAGAAATCTGGCGACAGGTGCAGGGCCCCAGCTCCAGCCACTGTCCCTAAGTCCCCAAGTCTAACCATGACGTCATTTTAAAATGCTAATTCCCAAAAGAGAAATACACACACAGATCTGCGAAGCGGCCAAATCAAATGGGTATTCAAATATGAATTAAGTTTAATCCATGCAAATGACTTGCACTAATTTAGCAGTCGCTTCGCTCAACGTTTTTTCTCTGTGTCAGTTTGCCTTACTTCCTAGTTTGTTCTCTTGTTAACAGGCTACATCGAAGATCGAAATTAACAAGTTTTAATGGGTAGACTTAACCCGTATGCTAATTGGGAGTGCAGCCCCCAGACTGGGAAGTCATTTTGGTCATAGATTTTTGTATAACATCTTGTTGAATGAATAAACATTGGCGTGCAATAAACGTAATGTTATTTCTTAGAATTCGCTTTTATTCATCTGTGAAAGCTCATTAAACAAGAAATGTACATGCTTACATACATACATACACACATATGTATGTACATATGTATGAAAATCTTTTTCATGAAACAGAACCCATGAATCATTAGTAGGCGTCCGTCAACTGAATACAACCGAATAATGTACTAAATATACGATTTGTATAAACATTTGTGTTTATTTCTTGTTGCAATCCGTGGATGTTTCACTCGTTTCGAATAAATGGGTATAACAAAATTATTTATAATTTCTTTTTAATTTTTTTTATATTTTGCTGTATGGTTTTATTTAGTTTTATTTTTCGAATTCAAATGATTGAGTATTCAAGTGTGATTGTAGTTGTGAGTATGTGGCTGCTACAGCAGCGTAACGGATAAGTAACGGTTATACTGTTTCACTGATCGGCCCGAGCATTTCGCATTTAGGCCTCGCTTTGGTATGGGTCCCTGTCCCTGTCCAGGGCCCAGTGCAAATAGTAGACAGAGCAGAGCTGTGATTTTATGTATCGCGTATTTGTGAATGCACAATATTTAAACAGACGACGCCTTTCGTGGTAATTTAATGCACAGTGTGTACATATTAAGTTAAGATTCGTAAACAAATCACGTACAACAACAAAATCCAGTCGAAACCACAGCAACGTCAGCCTAAGCGTCAGCCCAAGTCAGTCCCAATTGGAGGCCGCCAAGTCGTCGCTGAAACGTAGCTTTTTTAAATTTCGCGCCATCGCTCAATGCACGCACACATAGAAACCCCAAGAAATCCAGATGCATACACGTATCTATGTATGTGCTGCTGCTGGCAAACAGAGATGCCGGTTGCGTTGGCGTTGCCCCAGTATTGAGCGTTTCATTTCGAATAAACACTCGCTGGAATTCATTAAAGATATGTATGGCAACGGAGAGTTTTTAGTTCCGGGAGTATGCTTGATTTTCGATCAGATTTGTCGCAAACCATAGACTTTGAATTTATGAATGTAAATACAATGTTCTATATGTACTTTGGGTGGACATTGTACTGCGCTGCTAGCCCCAACATCGTCTTTTAGTTAGTGTATCTACTATGCGACCCCGTTACTGCATGCATTCCTTGTTTCTGTGTTCCATTTCGCATTCATTAGCCGTATTCGCACTCTCTCGCCGTCTCTCTGATGTCCGCATTCATTTTGCATGCATCATTTTTTTTTCTTTTGTTTAACGACGTCGCTGTTACTTCTTCTCCCTCTTCCTCTTCTTGTTTGTGGCTGCGGGTGCTGATCGTTTGCATGCTCTTGCAGACAGTATAATGATTTTGATCAGATGTTTGCAACGCAGAGCAGAAAAACTCTTCAACCAACACAAGCTTGTATCCTTCATATAAAGCCCCAAAAGTCTAGCGACGTACATAATAATTATATTTAAAGATAAATAAAATTCAAATCGATTTAATCAAATAGCACATAAACAAACAAACCGAAAGGGTATCAACAGCATCAGCATCGCAGACACGTACATACTCGTATGTATGTATACATAAATACTAGTATATACGTATCTTTCCTTTTTGGTCGTCTCTTTTAGTAAATACTCATAAGAGCAAAAGGAGGAAGAAATGGAAAAAAACAAGACTGCGCCAATGCCGGCCGGCTTTTTTAACCGACTCCGACTGCGGCGGCTGACTCACAGCACCACAAACAGAGTGCAGGTTTTTGAACTTGTCCGAGAGACTGTGGGAGCAGCGCGGGTTCAAGTGGGACGGACCGGGTGGCGGAAGACAGACTCGAAGCGACGTCGCTGCGCCGGCGCGCATTTGGCGTGCAGTTTTGTGCGCGCGTTTTTTTCGCCGTTTCCTTTTTTGCCCTTCTGTTTTGTTTTTCTCTTTCGGTCTCTGTTGATTTTTGTAGCTTTTTCGCTTTTCTTTTTCTGCTTTATAAATTTTTATAATATTTTGCGGTTCAAAGTTTTGTATATTTGTTTTTTTTTTTGTGTTATTTCTTCCCGACGCTGGGATATGTATTTCCTCCTGCGCTTTGATTCATAAAATAAATGGATCGTCTTTTAACTGAAAAATGAATTTGTCTGTTGTTTGGCGCATTCGTATGCTCGTCTCCTCCTCGTCTCCGTCTCACTCTACCACCGCATAGGGAGGCAGCAGCTTTGCGATTCATCGAAATGCAAATTTTGAAATGATTGGTGCCGCACATACATATGTAAGTGGGAGGGGGACTGTGCGAGATAGCCATTATAAAAACCAGAACAGGACCAGACCCAAAAAACGGACAATAAATTAAAATGCATAAATTATTGGGCACCGACCTTGGCCCAGCCGCGCTGCCCCTCCCTGTTCGCGGGATTTTTCTGCACATTACTTAGCCCTTTTTATGGCGCCGTTTCATTAGCGTTTCGCCACAAAAGATTAACGCCCAATAGCAGCGATACTTAAGTCCTAGAGGTCCCCTTATTCCGGGGGCCGAGGATCTCTGAGTAATGTTTGCTGGAATTGTATGGATGGCAATTTGGTTCGGTTCTTCGACACGAATAAACACTAATTTCACACATGATCTACATGTTTTTTGCTTTCTATTTAATTTCACATTCATACGAGTTCCTTAACTTTAAATCTCTTTTAGTGTAACCGCTTATTCCTTCTTAGGAATTATTACGAGCATTATCCAAAAGTTTTCAACTTATTTGCGCATCCACGGAAAGGCCCCGTTAACGTTGAAAATTGAGGCAGTGTTATTCCCAGCTGCTCCCGCTCAAGACAGTAGATTGCCTGGATGTGAGGAGTATCATGGTGATGATGGGGGACACTTAATTTTTTGTGTGGGACAAAACAATGAATGTTTATTTTTGAATTTTAATTTGCAAACATTAATTGCAAGTTTATTGAGCCGCCGTTGAGCCATTGTTGAGCCAATGAACCGCAAGCCCGCAGCCTTGAGTTGGCGAAAAAGGGGTTTTGGATGGGTTTTTAATGGAGTCCCGACAGTGCTGAGGATTTGGGTGGTGATTGATAGTTACTTAGCCGACAGGGTCAGGGTCATCAGCACAATAAAGAGGGAATTCGCCAGCAGCCTGAAGTCAGAACCAAGACCTTCACGGTAGTATTCGAGTATCAGGGAGCCGTAGCGGGCCCCGAAGGCCACAGCGGCCATGGCTCCGTACATATTGCTTGACTGATTGACGCCCAGGAAGAGCAGTGAGACCAGGTTTCCCAGGAGCGTGAGCTCCTTGAGCGATTCCGTGGAGCTGTCCTCGTTATCGCCCATTTTGGCGAGAATATCGTAGGCAAGAGGCACCAAAAAGCAGCTATGGGCCAAGGCCAGGCTGGGACTCGACGACTTCAGATATAGCTCTATGTTGACTATGGGCAGCGGAGCAATCTCCATGACTCCCGACGTGATCAGTCGCAACCGATTGCAGTCGTCGTCATCATTGCGGGTGGCCCGTACCACGCCCAGCAGTCCGTGGATCAGACTTAGGGTTGCCGCCCCATATCCGTACGGGGTCTGCAGCGGATGCAAGGTGTAAATTGCATAGCCGGAGCTGACCACGAGCAGACTATTGAAGAGGGCGTCCATTACCAGCATTCTCAGTGGGTTTTTTGGATTTTTGTTTGTTAATGTTGCGTCTTTGGAACCCTGCCACTTGGAACTGCTCCTTCTAGAGAGCTTGTCGCATGGTCCTTTCGATGGTATCCTATCAATTTAGTCTATGCTTCGCCTTGCAAGGTCTGCTACGGATTTAATAGCGAGCACGGAAAATTTAGTGTTATTCAAATTTATGTACCTCCATCTCAGTACGGCAGTTGTGTCTGACTGTTAGGGCAAAGCCCTTTGGCTTTGGCTTGTATAAAAACTGGCAGGAAAGTCTGAGAGTATCGAGAATACGTAGATAATAAAAGGAAGCTGGTGGGATCTGTACACTTTTCTCTCTACCAGATCAGCAGCAAGACTGCACAGAACCAATCTATATGATAAGTTATTTTTCGCTGGTGATGAACCGCCCAGTTTGTAATGAGGTTTGGCTCCCGTATGGCTAATGGATTCGCTGAGATGAGATAAGTTGGGCCGGTGACGAGACGGGCAGAGGCGAGGCGAGACGAGACAAGACAGTCCGCGTGAGGAGGAAACTTTTCATTTGGCTGCACACATTGGACAAGCCCAATGTCCCCGTTGATTTATTGCATCGAGGGGGCAGCTTAATCCACATCATATCCACCTGCAAGGCAGATGGCCTGACCATCAGCAAGACCAAGACAACGACCAGACCAAAGACCGCAAGCAGGGTTTAATTATTAATTTAAATCGTACCGTTTATATGATAAAGACACTGCGACGTGCCGCTGAGCAATAGTGCATGCCCAGCCGTTGAAAGTGTACTCCTACTTGCGAGCACAGGAGCGGATCTTCTGGATCGGTTGGGTCCATCCAGTGTGCTGCGAGAGAAGTGCAATGCAATTATTGTACTATTTACTATTCTTAAGTTTTATTAGTAGAATAAGTACTGGATCGTGTTGGGGTCCACTCCTGGTTGGTACAGTGTATGGTGGCATATAGCGTGTCAAAAGTTGTTGCTCGAATGCCTCCTCTTTGCCAGCCCCCTTTTCCCGCACTGAGACAATATGAAGTCATCCATCGACGGCGTCGCGAACTCTGCAAGCGTAAAAATATGAAAAGTGCCGCAAGTGCATCGGGCAAGTGCAGCTAAAATGTAAAAGAACCAGAAGTGCCAGAAGTGCAAGTGCAGGCAACGCAGACACTCAATTCATAATTAATCAGGCTCGGCTCAGAGTAGTATGCCTGGACGTTTCAGACTTGAGATTCTCTATCTGCTTATATGTATGGCTGTGGTAGCTTAACACTTGACGAGGAGCCCTCAACCCTCTCCTACTCTGACGTTGACTCCGACTCTGCCTGACTGTGCGCTAAGGTTGAGCGAGCAATCGTGATCAGCCAAGAAAGATGGCCAGAGCGGGGAGGACCCGGAAGACCGACGGACCGACCCCTTGGCCGAGCCCTTTGCAGACCCATCATGGCCAGACCAGCTAGCATGACCCCGGCATGGGCCGATATCGGTTTCGGCGCTAGTGTAGGGGCTTGGGCTTGGGTTTAGCTCCAGTTTCCATTTGGCTTGTGTGGATCTGATCGGATCGTATTGTCAGCGTGGCGTGTCTTGGTTACTTATTGATTTATGGCTGGCCAATCTGGCCCGTAATCGGCGCCTTCATTTGTCCGACTTTGGGGTCCGGTTCGTTCTAATCAGCGGTATTTGCATGCAGATCGCAAAATGTAACCAAAATGTTTAATGAGCAACAAGAAACCTGCGTGGCCAAATATTTTTCCGGCTCCTCGCAAGACCAAAACCAAGACCAAGTCCGCCCAAAAAGAAGACGCTGAAAATTAAACAACGAAACCCAAAAAAAGTGCGTGTGCGATGCGAAAATATTTGGTCGGAGTCAAGTTGAGCTCTGGAACTGCTTGAAATGCGTGCCAGAGGCCTTACGCACTTCATAAATTATTTAACAGCTGCCCTGGCCAATTGGAGAGGAGTTGGTGTGGTGGCCCAGACCCAGGGGGAAGAATGCGAAGGGGCCAAAGGGGACCAATTTTAATTGCCGGCTACATGACAATGACAACCCAACAATACACGCACTCACGCACTGGGGCCTGGGAAGGCCAATCGACAACAACAGCGGCGGCGGCAGCCGTAATCGAAAAGGGAAAAAATGTGCGAATTTTCGACAACTGAAAATCGAAGTCGAGGCATGTACAACATGGCTCTGTACATGATCGCCGCCTGCCGGATTTATTGCAAATGCCGCAGACAAGTTTCCAGATCGTAGCATCGACATCGACTAGCCCACCAACCAAACCAACCCAGACGCCGTGATTCATGTGATTCATATATGAACAGATTGTCGCAAGGCTGGCAGAAGAAGCTGAACTTGATGGGAAGCACGGATTGAGCGGATATTGAGAAGATTTCTTACGTACAGTACTTGAGCTGAGAGGGAAATTGGGATAATTTGAAAATGTGACCAGATGGGTCAAGAAATTGCTTTAGATTATATTTTAAAAGCATTCCTGAAATCCTTTAGTACTTTTCTATTAAACCTGAGGGATCCTCAGAGATCAAGCCACGCCTTGGCGCCATTTAGATTGGGACTTTTACTGTCTGATCAATGCAGGAACTGGCAACCCAGCCGCTAATGACAGAAAAAAAGATGCAGACTAACGACGATAATTTTGATTTTCGTAGAATTTAACACTCTGAACTTCCGCTTCGATCCAGAAGACTTCCCAGAAATTTACTTTAAAGTCATTTCAAAGGCCATTATGCAGGCTCCGATGTCATGAGAACTATCATCCGAGTAAAAGGTGATGTGGAATGGGGCATGCAAATGGGGAACGTTGGTTCAGTTTAGTTCCATTAATATTTCAAACAATAATAGCACTTGAATTTAGTAGGGCCTAAGACATGCCACGTCTTTGAGGGGCCGACAAAGCACAATAAATCAAATCATTTGCGAAACATTATTTATGAGCATATGGCAGCGGATAATCCCTGATACAATTAAGATAAAAACCAGTTCATTTAATTTGAATATAGCAATTGGCTCAGTCACCCACCGAGTTGACTTTTTGTGTGTGTAGTTTGCATTGTTGGAGATGAGTAAGTAGTCCCAATACCCAGCCACCCAGTTCTGCTTTCTACCCAGATAGCTACAGCATCAACCAATGTGGCCTCCAATTAAATTTTCATACATTTTGTAATGCGCCGAAATATTTGCACATGGCTGTGTGATGTCGGTGGCTGGGTGATGTAAACACCACTTCGACCACCACCCCCACACTGCCAGTGACAGGGCCAACAACACGAGTCATTGGCATGTGCGATTAAAAATGTTTTACGCAGTTTCTAGCTGGCAACATTGTAATGCAGTATTATAAATAGTTTCACTTCCCCAGCAGCTCTCTCTCCCTCCCTCCGTCTTCGTCTGTGTAACAGTTACACGTGCGAGACCTTTACCACATTACTAACGCCAGCGTTGACAGCGCAGCGCAGCGACGTAAAACGCCAGCGTCGTCTTTAGTGCCTCCGTCGATAGCGACTGCAGCATGCGTCGTGTCGCATGGGTCGGGCATTTTCAATATTGTGGGGAAATCAAGAAAACCGAGAAAGCGAACGACAAGTACCCCAGAAAACAGAAATATCTAATTACACGTGTGGACATTAGATTTGATTTCTATTCTATCAAATCGTATCTTTTGCAAAATAAGTGTGATTTAGCGATGGCTAAAACGTTTCGATACATATGTACATACATAGATGCGGATAAGCATTTGCCAGAAATAGTAATATAGAAAAAGGCCAAAGTATAAATACACACTAATACCAAACTAAAACCACGCCGAAAGTCAAATCTGTAAAAATTACATGAGTACACATGCATACATATGTATGTACATATGTACATACGTTGGTACACATTCATGTATCAGAACATGTATCAGAACATGTTCTTAAATTATGCAATTTCCTTCCACTACGTTTCGCTGTTTTTGTCTTTGTTACTAATCAATTGCCCAATGGCAGCTGGAGTCGAATTGGGGGGGCTGGAAGGCGATGGCTGGATGCAGAGGGGGCTCGGTGATTTTAATAGTGGCGGCTTTTACGCCTCATTTGCATAATTCAAATCAAGCGTAATTTTCGTTCATTTATTTTCTGTTGCTGTACGAGTGCTTCGCAATCACTCATACAGTCAGTTAGTCATTCATTCCACAGGCCATTCATTCAAAATGGTCGACATAGACGACAACCCGCAGAATTCATTCATTTTCATTTACATTTATAAACTGTGCTATCCGTTCCTGCGACTTAAGTTTTGGTGTGGTTATTCCCCAGCATTTAAAATACTGAATTTAACACAAAATTTGCATATGCAATTATAACGAAAAACTGAACGAAACGCTTAAAAACTGGATTGCTGGAGCTAAAACTCCGATAACTACGAGTATATTATATGCATATGTATGTATATTATTTGTATCAGCGATGAGTTTGCATTCGGTTGCGCACTCCCCTGCCGCATGAGTCCAAATGCATTTTTATAGAAATTCCATATTGGCGAAGCATCAACCTTCGACGATGAAGCATAACAAATTGAGATTTTTCCAGTGCCAAGTTGTTCCTGGGTGCTTGCATAACTTCTAGAACGGAGATTGGAAAGACAGACTCTTACCACGGACCTTAGTCCCGCTAGGTCAGACCTGCCACCACAAGCAACTGAGCTGTTCCTCCTCCACTGCTATGAGCATAACTCCAAAAAAAACTTGCATGCGAATTCTTTTTGGTAGTCATACTCTTTGCGATTCTCAAAAAGCCAACGTAAATCACTCAATTGACAATCGAAAGTATTTTTCGGGTCCATTTTTAGGTACGGTACGGTACCCACAGACCTGCTATATCGGGTATAGTGACACACACACGCATGTACACCAATGTACATACATATGTACATGTATATGTATGTGCATATACCTATCCCAAAGCTAAAAGTTTCAGGCAAGAACATAGGGGGCAGTTGGCAACGGCGACATATAGTTTACGAACAACGGCTCTGGCGACTGCCAGTAATCAGTAATCTTATTTATGATTTCTATATATGTATGAACGAGTATATCTTAGTGTATATGTATGTACATAGGCAGGGGTGATTATAGAAAATAAACTGGGTCACACGCGTTTTCAACCTTTTTCTTGTGCTATCTTCATTTATTTTTTTTCTTTTCCAATTCTGTGGCGCTGCTTTAATTCTTTTCTAGGATATAGTTTTTGTGCGAAAAAATGTGTGCAAAAGTCGGGACAACCCGAAACTGATCTTGTTGAAGAGGATGCAAAGTGTCCGATGGCTCTTTGGCACGTACATACATACATATGTATGTACATTTATGTATCTGTGTCAGGCGAGTGGGTGTAAGATGGGGTGTAACTTTTCTGGTGGTGTCTGGCGTGGAGCCATTTTCGATCAGCCAAAAGTGCGAATCCGCATCAAGCTCGCTGTCAAATGGGGTGTCCAATCATCAGCCAAGGGAGGACTGTTTTAGGGGTGCTCCATAATAATCAACTCTAGAAATTTGTAGAGCAACGATAGGCAAAGGAGTTGGCTCGACCAATGGTGGGCTTCGGGGGCGATTAGTGTATGCAAATGACGCGACGGAATGTGACTCGAAACTGTTGATAGCAGCAAACGTAAATGCCGACATGTAACAGCGAGAAAACAGATGTCCCCTCGCTTTAGATACAGCCACTCTCGACTATGTGTTACCCTATGATTTTCATGAATCAAACATGGCCTCACGTGAGGGCCCTTATCAGTAGACGAACCATCGGCATAATCATCTAAATGTACAGCCCTTGCCGACCCATTATGCAGCATGAGTCCCAAACTTCGATCGGATCCGATCCATTCCGATTCGACAGATCCACTCAATTGACGCAATTTAATTTTTCTTTGCGAAATGAAAAATGGAATACAAACGAAAAGCACCCCAAACAAAAACGTTTTCAATTGGGAATCAGATCAGATTTATGTCATGCATTAGACCAGTGACAGGCAAAAGCAGATTCTCTTAATGTATGCACGATTCGTCTTGTGGAAATGTATAAAAATATTCAGATAGAGATAGAGGCACCCATGTCGCATAAGCAAACATTTGTTGGAATTTTCGGGGAACTAAAACATCATTACAGAGATCGGTTCGAAAGATGATAGTGCTGAAAGGTCACGATCCCATTGCCGGAATCATTGAAAAGCGAGCAAATTAGCCCTAACTGTGGATAGATTACCCATTTCGAATGTTGTAAACGTGGCAGAGTATCTCCGAGCCTATCGACGCCTGTTAGACCTAGGGAGCCAGAAGTCCATTTGAAGTGCGATGGGGCCATATGGCTTATCACTTATCACTTAGTGTGAATATTATTCATCGGATCGTTGAGCAATGTCCGCTGCTCATGGACGACATGACCACGCAGCTCTGTGGGAGAGTAATTTGGAGATAAATTTGCTTCGGATCGTAAAGTTCTTAGAGCTGAATGCAAATTAAATAGATTCCTATGCTACAAGAACTCCATTTAGATATGCATAGTGCAAGAATATTTACCTCAAATATGGAAGTTTTACAGCAACATTTTTAACTGCAAAGTATCTCCAAGATACTTTTGCAGGCCATGGTAGCATGAGTAGATTTGGATGGGCCAATTTGTTGGTTTATCCACCGGATAAGATCTTTGGAGTGACTCACAGGTGGATCCACAGAGCGTCAAGAGTTAAAATTTGTACTCTAATTAAGAGAAGGGCAGGCAGGCAGAGCTGAAAGAGCTGAATTCAGCTCCATACACTGGCAGGTATGTATGTACATACTCGTACATATGCATAAAGAGAGCAGTGCTGATAAGCGGTGACTGATAGTGATGACATTTTCTCATCTTGTCGGCAGCTTGTGCGTGTGGTTGCTAAGAACTATAATTATATTATAATCAGCTGCCATGCCTTTTCCCCACCGGACCCTTCGTTATCAGCCGACGTCCAGGCCACTTGAAATATTTACGCAAGCAGGCTACCACCAAACATATTCCCCGTATACCCCAGCTCCGCCGTGCCTTGTTCCAATCTGCCTGCGCCCGTTGGAGATTAGTTTTATAAAGTCTATTTGCGCACACTCGTGCGTAGATTTGTGCGTAACGTAATCAGCAGCACTACTTGTTCCACTTCACTCCCTCCTGAGCTCAACGAGCGGTTTTTTTTTTATTTTTTGGCACGGCAACTGTGCGTATGAGTAACGAACGGGAAATTAGGAAATTTTGATTCGTATATACGGCTTGATACGCGCATGTAATTAATGGTAAACAGCTGATAATTTTACAGTCGACCCAGCACTCGAGGCATGCGATTAACTGGCCCACCATAATCTGGGTATCAATCAGGCAGCCAAAACTCTCCCGTTTGCCGCCTTTGTATGCATTTCACAATCCAAAACCCAATTCAGTTCAGTTCAGTTTTTTCGGACAGAAGTCTGGCGTCCTCCCGATTCCACCTCAGTGTAAATTCAGAAGACCTGGCCGGAACGTGCCCGGCTGACTGGCTGCCAGTGATGAAAGTCTGGTGCTTGATAAGGCCTGGGCAAAGTGTTGGATCGGCTGCCGGGCAGTGGGTAATTTGCCTGGCAACAGTATTTTCTAGTATTCTGCCATAAATAAATTTCTGTAGATTGCCAGCTGAAGCTGAATGACGTATAGATGGATTGATACAACGTAGGGGCAACGAGATCGATCTCCCTGAGTGCCAGAACTAGTGGGGAATGTGGATACGGGTTAATGAAGCTGCAGATGTCTTAAAACAATATGTAGGTACATACATACATATGTGATTACTCCTTCTGCTAGAAGTTGGTCTATTAATTACTCAGTACACTCATATTCATAAGAAAAGAGACGCAAACCTCATCGTAACTGGTAATTTTTGCACAGAAATCCCCGCTAAATGGCACGAAATTGATAAGACCGAAAAATTATCACCAATCAAAATTAGGGAATGGCATTCAGTATTCCAGCCAGTCGCAAAAAAAAAGAATGCTTCGCATGTGACTCCTATCTATATCTGCAACTGTGTGTATATGTTTGTGTTTGTGTAAGTGAGCATATAAATGATACTACAGTATGTCCCGTTATCTCAATTAACAGTCGCAATGCAAAAATATTTTATCTGCCCACAGAAACTATCATTTCTATGCTTTAACTAGACCAAGAAAATTTCACAAAAATATCGCCCCGAAGGGGGTATGGCGCCGCTGCTGAGTGGTGAAGGTGGAGGTGGCTAAGGTGAGGGTGAGGGTGAAGCGTGATGCGTGATTGTGGCGCGCACACAGCAAACACTCCAGCACCGCTCAAGGAAAACTGATTTGTTTCATTGTTGTAGTTGTTGATAACACCAACATCACCACCAGCCACTCTTATCATTCACTTAAGAGCCAGCCCCAACCCTGCTGCCATCCCCTCTGCAGGCCATACAGAAGAAGGCAATCGCAACAACACAGAGCTGGCAACAGCCACAAAAAATTACCAACAATTCTTCTGCTTTTTTTTTCCTCGATCTAATCAACAAAAAGTGCCTACATCAAGTTTGACCTAATTTTGATAAGAGAAGACATTGCAAAAAAAAGAAGCGAATATAAATAAGAAAATCGAAGAATCAGCAAAAAATTAAAAATAAAGGAAGATTTTGTGGTCTTCGAATTCAAACATCATTAACCCAAATTAAATTAGTTGCTGCAAGGCATGAGAGCTGTCTGCCTTCTGAAAATGTTCGTTTCACGCCACGCCACGCCAAACGGAACGTAGACCGCATTACCTCGGAAATCCAGCGATCGATCTCATCTCCAATCTCCGTAGCAGCACTTCCCAGCTCAGCGATAGCCCCTAAATCTCTGGCTGATGCGTCTTTAGTACTCATAAAAATGTTAGATTCGTTTTCTGACCTCGTTGATACTAGCGAATGTTCAAGCTGTCGTCGTAGAGATTAATTAGAAGCCAAAACCTAACAGAAAAACGAGGAGGAACGTTGCGAGTCGCTTCTGTAGCCGCGACTCTACTTTTATGGAATTTAAAAAATATTTTATGAGTTAAAATTTGATTGCTAAATCTGTCATCTATATATTAAATGTAAGTTATACGTCTCCTCCGACAGAGTTCGCACAGAGTCGGCAGAGTGTGTGAGCGAGAAAGAGAATAGCAAATAGTGACTGCAGCGCTGGAGGGGATAGGGTTAGCAGGGAGCAGGAAACATACTATCACAGGAGTCTGTCACACAAAACTTGGTTGCTCTAGCTTTCAAATTCCCCATATACAAACAGTATTTACACTGCTCTGTCATAAAAGAATTGGGTTCTTCTGCCAATCGTAACTGACGGGGAACAGTAGCAATTGCTGTGCTGAAAGCCAAGCAAATATTTATACAGATATACGGGCTGGGAGTAATCCAAGTGCATCGGAAGAATGGAAATGTTATTTGTAGTATTCATTCAGTTTATTCATTCACTAGGCTTACCTTACCCCTTTGACACGGATCAGAATCGAATGCCCGAATAGATCGTGGCGTCACCACCGCCAATGACTCAGTTCTTTGAAGGGAAACTTCTCTTACAGCGAATTCGTCTATTGCTACATTTGTATGTAAAAATGTGTGCGAGACTTGATATGTAAGTACATAAGTATTTGTGTAGACAGATAAATAATAATATAGTACGCATATCGCAGTGCACTGTGTAGGGGGACGGGACCAGATTTAAGGGGTTTTCTTGGGAAAACAACTGCTAATTGTATTAGTTCCTGGAACGCCATGAGCAAACTTTGTATCATTTGCAATCCCTCGCTCTAGCTCTCTCACCGAAACTGTCATGAAATTATCGCAAAACGGGAAGACGACCGGCGCCAGGGCTATACGGGAAAGCAATTTCTTCGAAACTCAATGGGGAATTTACCCAACTTCCCCCCGAATACAAGTCTACCGCTCTAACCGATCGCTAATGGAGATATCCATGTGTACAATATATGTACTAGTATTCGTCTGTGTGAATGATTGATGCCCAGGTACAGCTCAGGTCAAGAATATAGGAATAAACAAGTACGATATTTAAATATATGGAAAAACACTGACTTTATTTCATGACTTGTTGTTGGCAAGATTCGTCTAGAAAGGATAGCTGGATTCAACCAAATCTCCACAACTATCAGAAAACAGTCTCATTTCCACAGGTGGAACGATCGAAAGATTATACATATTCTGTGTGTATGACTAATTTTAAACGGAAGAATTTACGCATTACATTACGCGTGAAATGCCCGAGAATTATTCAAATACATAAGTGTGAATTTCAAGTCTTATTTGAAACTGCCATACAGTTTCGAGCAGCACTGTGTGTGGTGGCAGTGTGAAGTTGTGGCTGTGTGTGCGGTCGGTGTATATGGCGACGGCGTAAATTATTGGCCCACCATAAAATACTCCAAAACAAAAGGCCAAAGCAAAACAAATGAGCGGAGAATGGGAGCCGCCGAGCCGGCGAAAAAGAGAAGTGAAATAAAGCACAAAAGCTGTATTGTCAATACTTTCGCTGTTGCCTCTGCTGTCCCACAAGCCACAGCCGCCAGCCCCAGCACCAGCCCCTTCATCCATTGCCCCTTTTTCTTACTTTTTGCACACTTATTTTGTTTGTTTCGCTATTTTTCTTTATTTCTTTCTGCTGTTTTGTTTTGCTTTCTGTTGAAAAATTTTTACCAAAAACCTTGAAAAATTGAAATTATGAACTTGACTTTGGTTGTTGATATTTCTACCGATGTAGCTTTGGCCTAGAGATACGAGAGTTACAGCAAACAGCAGCAACAATTAGTAGTCAAATGCTGTTTGCAAATTATTTATCCATTTAGAAAGAACGAGCATAGAAAGACGATGAATACAGGAAAACAGATGTACATACATATATACAAAAAATTGATTTTTGTTTAAACTGTATTGGCAGACATCTTCATATGTTCTAAATTTATTGAAACAACTAATTTTAATTTATAAATAATATAATAATATATAATAATAAATAATATTGTGAACTTTGATGAAAACATATTTTCAGACAAGCTTTCCTTTAGAATTTAGGCTTTAAAGCCATATTGGGTAACACAAATTTGCGACTCTCAGGTCTTCTTATTTCTGGTATTCAGGCTGGAATTAATCCTAAGATATGTATGATTGAAAAGTTTAATAGAATGCAAATCCTACGGGAATGGAAATAAAACTTTTTTTGACCAAAAATATATTCGAAAAGAAGGACAATTCCATGGGGATTAGCAACCGGACAAAGTTATCTGGTTTGTATAAAAATAAATGAGTATAACATTTGCGACTAACCTCAACTTATCGGTCAATATGTCAAAGAGTTATGTGCAGTATAAATGTATATATGTATGTACATGTGTATCGTATAAATAGTTGCTGGATGTTTTCCCCTTAAGGCCTAAGCGTTTCTGCCATTTGCATATGATTAGACGAGCATATTGCTCATGAATATGCATATTTGTACCGCTATATGCATACGTGTATTAGGAAAGAGCATTGGAGGGAGAGAGAGTAAACAAAGATTCACCGAAATTAATTTACCCTTGCTGTGCATACATATGTACATGCATTGACATCTAATAGTCATATCATCCCATCATAGTCATCCCATTTTATGGAAAAAAGAGCGGGCCATGCCCATGGAGTGTGCAGGTACAAGCGGCTGATGAAAGTCGGTGTAGCCTCTGCAAGGGTATGAAAGCGGTTATTACGCTGTACCCGTACCTGGCAATTCCCGCGGAGACCAGGCTTATCGCTGCAACTGTAAATGCAATTGACCGGTGAGGCGTGTACGAAAATGAGAGCGCGCTGCTTTGCTGGAAAAGGCGCCAAAGCAGAATAAAAGCCACGTGCATTTCTAATTAACAGATCCCACTGAGCGAGAGAAGGAGCCGACTGGAACTCTCCCTCTCAATGTAGCCTTATCATTCTGCAGCGGGATGGCCAGTCACAGGGAAGCGCTGACAGGTGTCGGTGTCAACTGTTGCGCTGTGGAAAACGGATGGCGAAATGCTGCCAAGACGCTCTGATCTTCAATTTCAGGCGTCCCCCCTGCTGCCACGTCCATCCCGTGGGCTAAGTAGTGCTCTGGTTTCGGTTCCCACATTTCGAATGCGCTGATAAAGCGACAAGATCAGAAAAGTAAAGAAAAGCAGAACAGAAAATAGAAAAACATAATTCGACTAAACGATACCCTAGACACCGATGCTCGTCGATGATAATGGCAAAGTTCATTGAGGGTAATATATAGATTATGCAATGATTATTCGAGTAAGCACTAATCATCGTAGTACTTGGATCGAATCTGGGCTACAATATCTTTATTTCTCTTGCATAGAAAAAATTCCTTCATCTTACTCATACCCTATCAAAGTTCCAATTTCAATCAAGGAAACAACATCTGTTCCCAAGACATACTCGTACCTACCTCCCATTGGCAAAATACGCCCCGCATCAAGCGCGCTCAATGGACATCAAAAGCAAAGCAGAGCAGAGCAGAGCAGAGGATGACAAAGTGCAGGGACAACAACAAAAACAACTGCGAAATAGAAGGCGATCTTAAATTACGTAAAAATGCTAAACAAGTGCCGCAAATAGAAAGCGAAATAACAACCCAATTCAAACATATGTACATACATACATATGTACAAGTATAAACAAAGACCTAAATATGTAAATTGTACATATCAACGAAATGGAAGTACTACAAGCGAGCAACAGCGGAAACAGTTTCTGGAGGGAGCACAAGATGTCCTCGGGACAGACCTCCAATCGGAGGATAGCCCCAAAGAACAATACATCATAGAATATACCCCTTTAGTACATGCTTCCGTTTAGTGGAAACTATTTTTTCGATTTTTCACATCGTAAAGAAATTCCAAGAATACTGATAAGTCTTGGACGGAAATACATACGTATGTATGTACTTATACTTATACTTATGTACATACAGACAGTAAAGAACAGAGTGAAAACACTTTGCGGCGTGCACCTTGGCTGACATTCTTCGGTCTTGGTACCTAATTAAGAGGAGCCACATGAGAATATTCAAGAGAACGCAATAAAATTAGTTAATAAGGAAACTAAACTCCGCTTATAGATATTTCAATATATGTACATATACATATGTATGTATGCACACACTTACACTTGCATTAGTTATAGGAAATCGGTTATGGTTTAGATGGGATATGAAATTCCATAATTTTATTAATAGCCGCCGAAAATGAGATCATTGAGCTTTCACTCAAAAAACTTGTGTAAGTTTCGTTATCAGACTTCTACAAAAGCTGGCCGAGCAGGGTAACAAAATTTGGGAATTGACTGATTGACTGATTACTAATTACATACCTACAAATACTATGTACGTAAATATGTAAATGGATACATGCACTCATACATTACTAGAAAAAAGTCTTCCCTGCTGTCTTGTATCTCAAAACTTTATCTCGTATGATCTGCAATCTTATCAAGAGCCTTTTATGAGACTTCTCCCTGAGTCGTATTGCGACAATCACTCACCAACTGAAATTCTTTTGTAAACTTTTGCTGATCTCTTATAGGAACATTTAAGAGTAGTTCTATTTCGATAAGCAATAAGACAATTTTGAATGTTGCTCTTATCAGTTATGTGGATCTGTGGATAAAATTTGGAGAAGCTACATATTCCCAAAGGCCCTGCCACACTGTAAGAATACTCCTCTCCGCTGAATCATATGTTGGTTATTTCTCTATAAGTACTTACATATCCCCATTCCCATTGCTGTCATCCTTCTCGCTTATAACGACATTTAGGCGCCAACTACCCGCCCATCCCGCAACTGATGATTTTCACACAAAATACATAACATACATTTATAAAATTTTAATCGTTAGCATAAATTGAGGGCCAAGGGTATTGTACTGAGTGTGTGCAAAGTTTCAGCTTTGCTCGAAACTTTTACGACGACAGAAACAGTGTTAGCATTTTTTATATGTCTCGCAGTTTTTTTCTTTTCTGTAATATTTTTAGCGTGACTTCAATTTGAGTTTTACGACTTGTTTTTGTGATGTGGCAGCATGTAAATCGGGGTGAACATATACTATTTAGTTTTATATATATTTGTTCTGGGTGAAGTGCCCGTGTCCCGCACCCACCCCCCAGCAGAGTTTGTGGCAACTGAAAGCTAATGTTTGCCTCAGTCTTGCACATACTCGATCGACTGTGTTCGAGTATATTATTCGAAACATACATATCACATAAAATACATTTTAACTGCACTTGACAAGGTTCGAGGACGGAAGTTGAACCTCGCAACAAAGAAGCAATAACAAAAACCAAATTAACAAAATGAAATAAGCGAGAAAAATGTGAATGCTAAAATGAAATTAAAACAAGTAAATCAGCGAAAAAGTACGAGAGTGTGTGGGGAGAACAAATCTCAAATTTCAAATGAATGATAATGATTTTATATATAGAAGCATATGTACATTCACATATACGAAGTCTTGAGTGGTGTGCATTTGTCTGTGTAATTTATGTATGTTTCGTTTCTCTGCGACTGATTATTCCTTGGCCGGACTCAGAGTCCGACTCGCCGGCTTGGCTTGGCCCGGCCACGTTTTCGGAACCGTCCGGGGTCTTTTCTTGTCTCTATGCCGCCAAGTGTCTGGGTAATCTTTATGTACATCAAACCATATGTTTGGTTTATGTACATGAAATGCATGAGCATAATCTTTGTGGTTTTTCAACAATCAATTTCAAGATCATGAACTTAATCCTTGCCTCTTACATATGGACATACATATATTGTGGTTGTTTGTCCTGTTGTTGCATGTTTATCTAATTGGGGCAGAATGGAGCCATTAATGTCGCAAATGAATTAAGAGGTAGCAACGGAAGAGAGTGACCAGACCAGTCGTTTTGAGAGGTGGTTGAGTGGTGAGGGTTGGGAAATGTTCGGTCCGTTCAGTAAGATGATTGCTGTCGTCGCCAGTTTTAATCAAACATTTAACGTAATAAATAATCATAAAGAATGCATAAATGTCAAATTATAAATTTGACATGTTTTACGAAAGTTTTGTGGACATACATACATATGTACATATGTATGTACTCTCTCCGTGTCTATACCGCCCCTATCGCCGTCTGATAAATATATTCATTCCCTTGGGGCTTCTAAAAGATATATTCGCAACATGGGCGTGGCAGCAACAATAATCAATACAAATCCACCCAATTCTCTCTCTATCATAAGCCACCACTCCGCACCCAACAATATGTAGGTCGGTGACGCTGCCGCCACAATTAAATTTGTCTGAGTTTTGTTTCTGTTTCCATTTCTCCTCGCCCATTTTTGTTTCAATTATGTTGGTAGCGGTGGAGTATAAGGTTAGAAATGGCAACCACTTTTCCTTTCACACACAGAGTGGGAGGCAAAGCGCGAGTGAGAGTGCGTGAGTGGGACAGAGGGGCAGACGTGGGACCTGTCACAGACGACGCCCACGCCGAAGGCACATCCACACACAAACACATACAGTTGTGTTCAATGAAATAGTAGTGCCGCACCTCATCATTTTCAAAACTCTTTTTGAGACACTTCCAGTTATCCAAATTGAACAAATGATACCTTTTTAAATAGACTGGACTGTTACCATTAGAAAACCGAAGAAATATCCATACATTTGAATTCCATCTTCTTGTTTTACATGACATAAACCGAATACCCATGAAATATTCTGTTCAATGAAATAGTAGTGTTTTTTTTAGAACATTGGAAAAAAGAACGAATCTCAAATAAAAACATATATATCATGTTTTTCATGTTTCCTGAGCTTTAATATTTAGTTTTTAATCAATTTGGTTTTCATTGCGAACTTTCACCGGCCGAACATGGCTCATTAATCTCTTGCCAACGCTTCAATAGGATTTCAGCCAATAATCCATGAACCACGTTCTAAAACGTGGCTCTGGTTGACGGATTTGCAGTTGCAACAATGTATTTGGTATTCCAGCATAAGATTTCGATGAGATTTGTATTCAGTTGGACAGTTGGCCATGGCAAAACGTCGATCTTTTCCGATCAAAATCAAATCAAAATATACTCAAACGCCAGGCTAGAAAGTACTAGCTTATAAGAGCTGGGCCCCATAGGGCTCAGCTAGCATGCCCAATGCTAATTTTTTCATGATTTTAGGTGGTAATCGGATTTCTGTGAATGCCAAACATAATCTTTTGAGTTTATCTTACCATATAATACAACTTTACTATCTTTAGTCAAAAGTATTTTTGTCACTGTGACACAGGCCATTCCACATGCGTTTTTCCAAACTGAAGTCGTGCACCCATGTACTCTCAGACCCAAACGCGGAGCTTTCTGGGACTTCTTGCATTCAAATAATGTGTAATCAACCGTCTAAGAACCGTCACATCACTGACAGAGCGACTTAAAATTTTTTTTTCATAATTTTTGAGGATATTAAAGGCCTGGTCTTGCCTTCGACCATCGCCGACAGTCCTCTAAAAAATAATTTTTTCGCATACAAAATCGATTTCCAGTCTTCTTTTTTTAGTTAATTGGGTTAAATACAATAGTGAGAGTGCATACAACTTAATTTTCAATCCCATTATACCTCCTGCCTTAAGTTTTTAGCCTAACTCTTAGGTATCCTCTTCTGGACCGAGCAATGATTTCTTCAACGCTCCAAAATCAAAAGTACCGCTATGTCCAAAACTTTTTTTCATCAAATTATTCGATAATCAAATTGAGCTTAAGGGTGGTGACTTTTTTAAATTAATTTGTTTGTTTTTTAATTTTTTTAAATTAAATTAACCCAGCACTACTATTTCATTGAACAGCAGATATCATGGGTAGTTGTCTAAAGTCATGAAAAACAAGAAGATGGAAATGTTACGGGGTTTCTTCAGGTTTCTAATGCTTACATTCCAGGCTTTCCGTAAAGGTATCACTTGTTCAATTTGAAGGACTAGAAATGTCTCAAAAAGAGTTTTGAAAGTAGTGAGGTGTGGCACTACTATTTCATTGAACACAACTGTACATATCTAAATAACAATTTCTTTCCAAACAAGGCAAGGCTTTACACGGAAAAGAGAAAAATTGAAAAGATCTTAAAATTCAAATTATCCTGCCTAATATACATACATATGTACGTATATTTACATACATATGTTCATATCCAAATAGGACTTGTTAGTTCATTATTACAGCTACAGCGTTAAGGAGGCTCCTTGTTTTACACTTTAAGAACGCATCTTTTTCGTGCAGTGTAGCAACAAGAATCTCCTTGCCAGCACAGTAAAAGCTAAAGCAACAACAAAAGCTGGCTGCGTCATGGCGTCATGTGTTTTACTACTTACTATGGTATGTATACATCATTGGTCGGCACACAATTTCACACATTTTTTTGGTGCGTTTGTGTGCGAAGACAACAGACACGAAGTCAAATACGTTACTTATTTCTTTGCCGCTGCGAAAGCCGAGGAATTGTGCATAGGGCACACGAATGCTTCTCTGCCGCTGAGGCAAGCAGGCAGAATATGAAGCCGTTTGTGCATAGCCCGCTCTGCCGCTACGTCAGCAGAGCAGAATTTTCTCTGCCGCTACGTCAGCAGGCAGAATAACGAAACCACACGAAGTCTTTACGCCAGGGGTCGGCACACAGACTCACACATTTTTTTGGTGCGTTTGTGTGCGAAAACAACAGACACGAAGTCAAATACGTTACTTATTTCTCTGCCGCTGCGAAAGCCGAAGAATTGTGCATAGGGCACACGAATGCTTCTCTGCCGCTGAGGCAAGCGGGCAGAATATGAAGCCGTTTGTGCATAGCCCGAAGCATTTTTCTCTGCCGCGACGTCAGCAGAGCAGAATTTTCTCTGCCGCTACGTCATCAGGCAGAATAACGAAACCACACGAAGTTTTTACGCTGTACGTGTGCCGACTGCGCTGCCCGAAATTTTTTCCTATGCACAGTGCATACGACGCTGCCGGCCTCTGGTATACATACATACATATAAGAGTGAAAAAGAGAGCAAAAGAATGTGAAAATGGTGGGGAGGGAGTGTGGTGAGCAGTGCCAGCCGCCCTCCCCCAGTTGCCGACACTGCCCTTGCCCAAGACCAAATTAATTTAGATTCTGCTTTGCTTCGCGCCAAATTATAAAACTCGGAAAGCTCTCTCTCTCGGAACGAAATTCATTTACCGGCATTATGAAGCTTTTGCTACGACGTCGAACGACCAGTAAATCCAACGCCAGCGTCGGCTGTGTCTGTGTCTGCGCTCTCTGGCTCTCTTGAGTGGTTTCCCAGTGTTTGAGTGCTTCTCGTGTCTTTACTTTTGTGTTTGCCCGCATGTTGCGGCAACATTGTTGCATGGGGCTTCTCAAGTATGTTGACAACGTGACAACGCGATATGGGGGCTGATGTTTGGCGCCCGGGGCCTGGTGACTGTGGCCTGGGTCCTTCTGAGTTCCCCATTTGGTCAAATGCCCCGCTTAATGTTCTGTCGTTGCGTGCTAGCACTCGGGGGAGCTCACACGCAACAGCGAAATGTGTCCGTTAAGGTTCCACGACGTAAACGACTTTTTTCAGTTTGCGAATCAAACAAATTATGTTAAATTATGTATGTACATATACATAAATATATGCATGTATGTACGTGTGTACATACATACTGTTTTTGAAAATTATGCCAAAATCATTAAAGGTACGATTGATCTTACTCGAAATGAGCAAAACGAGATCTCAGCAGCTCTAGCTCTAGCTCGTTTATTATGTTTTGATGGATAAGGAAATATGTAGATAGTGCTCAGTGTAACATATCATTCCCGGAATTATGGTTTTCAACCACACTAACTTCATGGCCGCACGTCTGTCTCTTGGCGACAGCATTTGCTATGGTAAATGATTTCCATTAATTGGATTAATGGATTTCCATTAACGTTCGGCGAGCCCCGTTTCGTGACTCTTCCTCCTCTGATTGAGTTATTACTGCATCAGCATTCAAAAATGCATGGCATGAAGCAGAAATGAAGGAGTTCTGCGTAGTTATTTATGCACTGCACCCAATACCAATCGGTATGCAGAGGGAAGAATCTACAGCCAGAAAGACTTAGCAAATTCTCGAAGTGTGAAGTTAACTTGTTAACTTGGTTACCCGCAGAAAAATTGATAACACTACTCGACAAAATCGAACTTTTTTTTTCCTCAAGGATCCAAACCGACTTTTTCTGATAGATATGGGGCTTTAAAATTTTTTAAAGAATTATGGTTTTTTTTCTATGGCAGAACTTTTTTTTGAAGAATTTTTGAAAACTGGTTTTTTTTTTAAGCTTTTTTCAGAGGTAGCTTGTTTTTTCACATAGCTCTATATCTTACGTCTGGTTGTAAAGAACTTTGCTATTTTGAAAAGGTAATTAAAACAGCTAGAAGTTAAGCCCAAATACTTTGTGATTACAGCTTACTGTCTGGGAAATATAAAGCATTGAAATGCAAAAATGATGATTTTTGTGCGGTTTTTACGAAATTTTGACTTTAAAAACTAGGAAAAGTCGAAAAAAAATTATATTCTCTCAATTTTTTGTGTGTAGAGGTGCATTAATTTGGCGTCGTTCAAGGTCATTAAAATCAAGCTCATTAAAATCTATGGAGAGACTTGAGCTAAAATTCGTTAACTAAACCTAAAATATGGAAAAAATGAACAAAAAATACCTTTTGGAAGGTTCGCGATCAGGTACCAAATGTACAACCCTTTTTCGTTTGCTTTGTTTCCAATTGGCAGTTGGGCCCGCAACCATCAAAAAAGTATTTTTTCATTTTTTAGGTTTGGTTAACGAATTTTAGCTCCAAGTCTCTCATGTTTTAATGACGATACTTTAAACGACGCCAAATTAGTGCACCTATACAAAAAAAATTGAAGCACAGAATATAATTTTTTTCGACTTTTCCTGAGTTTTTAAAGTCAAAATTTCAAAAATACCGACAAAAATCATAATTTTTGCATTTCAATGCTTTATATTTCCAGACAGTAAGCTGTAATCACAAAGTGGCTTAAGGCTTAGGCTTAACTCTAGCTGTTTTAATTATCTTTTCAAAATAACAAAGTTCTTTACAACCAGACGTAAGATACTGAGTTATGTGAAAAAACAAGCCTCTGAGCTTAAAATACCAGTTTTCAAAAATTCTTTAAAAAAAGTTCTGCCATAGAAAAAAAAAAATATCATCAAACCATTTCTAAGCCCCAAATCTTTAAGAAAAAGTTCGTTTTGTTCCTTGAGGAAAAATCGTGTTGACTAGTGTAATCGATAGATAAACAAATTTGTATTATTATAGCACTATTTGTGCCTATTTGTGCTCAGACTCCAGCTGCTGGTCGAGGATGATAAAAAAAAAAAATGCTGTGACAGTTGGACACTTTTTTCATTCACTTCCTTACCCGTAGGAGGCCGTGGTCGATGACACACTGGCAAAAAGTGGGTCAAGTCAGCTGGTATGGCAAGTTTTTGTCCCCCTGCCTTTTCTTGATCAGATTGGCATGACGTTGATAATTGAATGGAGCTCCTCGCCGCTGCAGCAGCATCACCCCCACTACAAATGCGGCACGAGGTCAAGAATGGGAACGAAAGACTTAGGCCACAAACCTCACCGCCAACGATGCGTGTAATCTGTTTTCCCTCTCCCACTATATCTTTCTCTATCTCTATGAGTCTGGCTGCCAACAAATAGAGGAAGTGACGTAAGACTAGCATGTACATATGTATGTATGTTCACATGTACATATGTATGTTCGTCTGTATGCTGTCTGCACGTAAGGTCTGCATTGCATTTCACTTCAATCAACATTTTAAATACTCTTTCCGAGCGTACGAGTAGTATTCTTTTGATTACACTTGAGACGAAGCATAGAAAGAAGCGATTGCTTGTTAAATTTTATGGATTTTTAACTATTATTATTATATTTTGCTATCTATATTTTATTCTTCTTATTTATAATTGTCAAAGTATTTTATCGCTTAGAGGAGAACATTCTCCAATTACAAAAACCCCAACAAGCACCAACAAGCACCAACAAGCACCAACAGCCACAATCTGATAAATCTAATAATAAATTTAATCTCCAATCTGATCCAATCTAATCTCCAATTTAAATTAACTTGAAATCTGTTAAGGGCATTTCAAACTTCGGAGCTGGTTCCCTTTGAGTTTTATGAATGAAATGCCACATTTTTGTGTGTACGAGTATGCACTTTAATTTGTTTATATCTCTCGTGGCTGATGTTGACTCTGGTATCCCACACACAACCGCTAATTGATACTGGCTTCCAATCAATGAAATTGCATGTGGTTGAGTAATTTTTTAAACACATTTTTTATTCATGTAGTTCTGTGCTTTTATCCGCTTACCTTTACGCAGAATTGTTGAGTCGCCTCCTCGTTTTCATTGCATTTGTCATTCTGGGGCCATTTGTTGGTGGTGGCTCTTTCTGTACTTCTGTTGCTGCTGCCATTGTTATCGGTAATGGAGCAATTATTTTTTGTGAACAGTCATGTCGCTTTAATTAAATGATCGCTCACTGGGGACGGCACTGTCCTAGAATTTACAATAAAATACACATATGTATGTAAAGTTTAGATGAACAATTTGAATATATTAATTTACTGGGATATTTTGAGGTGCCTTCAGCTCTACTTCACATCTGCCTGTATCGGACTAGATCACGGAAGAACAGAACATGCCAGATCTAGATCCATCTCCAATCGGCGGGCACTTAAAAGAGCCCAAGCAGCTGCTAAAGTGAATTCAATGCTATTCAATTCAATTCAAATCAAATCTGTGTCACTGGGTTACGGCTTTATGAAAATTTTTGATGCTGTTACTGTTTGCCCGCGCCGGCAACATTGTTGCCACTGTACCCGAGGGGCTCGACGACCACCACAAGTTTTTCCAGCCACAGCTACAACTACATTTCCCTTTAGGCCAAAGCGGCCAATTAACGTATCTGATGAAACCGCGAAAAGTGCAGAAAAAAGCTACAACAATACCAACGATAATAAAAATTCATGGAGCTTTTGTCTACGATCGTCGGTTGCTAGGACACATGCCTATCCCTCCCGCTAGCTCCGCCCATGCCCACATCAGTCTAAGAGCCTCACCTTGTGGCACTCTTTTCTTTCAGTCAGCTTTCGCTTCCCCCCCCTAGGCTTAGCCTCCAGCTTCCATTCAGTTTCTATCTCCAGCCCTGCCTCTACTTCCACCTTCGCCTCGAGATTTACCATCACACCTCAGCGTCTGCCTGCAGCCAGCAGCCAGATCCCCAAATCAAGCCGATGACTCCGCGGTTGCCGATGCCGCTCCCCTTCGTTCTGGGCATCCGCAATGCTGGCAAAGACCGTCACTCGGTCTGCGGCTAGACCGATTCATTCAAGCGTCGCAATCAGACAGGTTTCTCACTGGCTGCAGTTTGGTTAGAAACGGAACGGAACGGAATGGAACCGATTGGAACGGATTGCTTTGGCGAATGCATAAACTGGTTTTCCCGCTGATACTGTTTGGGATACTGTTTGGGAGTGGGAAATGGACTCGCATTAATGTGCCGCATTTTCCTAGGCTGGTCCACTATTTCACTTTCGACGGCCCGCAGCTGTTTGTGGGTGGCCAGAAGGAGGTCCACCCCTGCATTTGGGATGGGCTTGGCTGAATGGGACTTAAGTAGTGGTAAAATGAGGAAATACCCGTGGAGGAATATTGTTAGGCATTTCAGTTGTGTGAAGTAGTTTTGTGGGTTGGGTACGGGACGGGTTGGTATACTGAATAATTTTAGGTTGTTGGATGCACTCGAGGCATGGAGAAAAACAACAACAACAAAACTAAACTTAAGCAACTTGAAACAAGATCCAAAAAGATTATTAGATTTCCAACAAAAGTCGAAAGAATAGTTAAGTTAAGTAAATATTTGAAATCGTTGCAGGAGAATATTTTTTTTGTATTATCAATGAAATTATTTCCAATATATTTTATTTAAATTGATTTAAATTCTCAGAGCGGGAAGAGGACTCATCTGATTTCAATTCCGTTTCTATCCATTTTGTGGCCTCACCCACCATCCCCAGCTTTGATGTTTCTCATTTATCTCATCTCTGGCATGGAGAGTGGCCTGCTCGAATGTCAAGCAATGAATGGGAAAAAAATGTTTTAAAAATAGCTGGAAACCCTTTCCATGCTCTCGTACCTGTCCTAGGCCTGGGGATGTCCACTGTAGCCCCCATTCCCCAATATACCATCACTCAGCTGCTGTCAATCAAAGTTGCATTTTTCTTTTCAGTTTTCTCTTCACGTCTGTTTTGGATGCCGCTTCTGTTTCCCACTCAAATGGAAAACTGTGCAATAGTATACGAAAACACAGAAAAGCGTGTGCCATTATAAAAAACTTCAAAAACCGAAAGCCAGGCGGACCAAGGTGGAATAATGCAGCAGGAAGGGAGTGGCCTCCATGTTGCATTTGCAGCTGTTGTCACAGCAAGGCATTAATTATGCCATCAACAAAGGGACTACGACAGCGCAGAAGACATATCCTGTTGACAGTCTCACACACCTTCTTAAATGTGGCACTGCCACCGGGCTATGCCCTCCTGCCCTGTTCCATGGTCTTGCACTGAGCAAAGTGCACTAAGCAAAGTTTTTCGCGTGGCAATGGAAGTCACGTGGGCCTGCAAGTTGTTCCAGTAAATAATAAATAATTATTATTATAAAAGTAAATATGTACATATGTATGTATCAAATTTTTGTACCCCAATGAATTCCCATAAGACCTATATTTTATAGGTCAGTTTGTCCAATTCGCCATTTAAGAATTTTTCTACCGATGCGATGAGGCGTCGCCGTTTCAGGGATTGAAAATTTAGCCCCGTTTTCGTAAAATTATTCGGCTGTTTAAAAACAAAATAGACAATTTTCAAATAGAACCGAGTGGAAATGGGGAAAATCTAGCCAAGACACAAATATAGCTATGAGATGTCGCTGCCGCTGACAAATAGAATTCCATGCAAGTCTAAAAATAAATACACATCAGGAAATGTTAGTTTTTGTATTTCGCTTTTTTTTGTGGAATTTACTCCGGAGACACCGTTTTCTATGTGCGGAATGGAATGGAAAAATTTTCCCCATAAATGTCGATAAATTTATGTGCGTCCTATGGTAACATGACATTTGGATGGCCGGCCAAGAATCGGTAGATGCTAAATGGAAAGTTATGGGAAATGTGAATGGGAAGTGGAAGAAGCATCTACACACTGTGTGCCTAATATGACTATGACTATGACTGGGACTTGGACTTGGACTGGTACTCGGACTGCGACTGCGTTGGCGGCCTTTGGCGACGTTTGACGATGGCGTTGTCAGCGTTCTGGGCGATTAGTCGCCTCAAAAATAGACCCAGACGGAAAAGCGAAGGCGCTCTGTGATGGGACAGACGGTTGCTGTGTGCTCGGTTCGGTTGTCAGGCGACATCTTCATCGCATCTCTCGTCTCGCCCACTCGCCCATCTCCTCCATTCTACTCTGGCTCTGCCTTCGTCTCCGTCTCTGTCCCTGTCTGTTCTGTCTGCCCGTCCACCTTAAAATATTTTCCGCTAATCCTACACAAAAACTATTTCGGTATTAAGAATCTGCTTCCGCAATTCATCGCCTCTGTGGTTCCATGGCTAAGCTATGCGATCTGTCGCCTCTTTTGACGACTATGCCAGGCACCCAAATTACTCTGGGACGCTCCTTCATTTCATTAATTTGGGGACTGCCATGAGAAGGGGGAAACACTGTTGGGAATTTATGGGTGGGGGGAGGGGATGATGTGGCTCTCTCAACCCGTTTGGATATTGTTGAATTTGTTCTAGTATCGAATGGGAATTTCTATACAGCTGTACTCGTATTTGCTGGTAAATATTTTTGCATGTTTCTGTCTTTATCTTTGCTTTCCTCTCCAGCTCTTTCATAAGGTGCCGTATCGTGCCGGGGCAATTTTCATGCAGTCATTCCTCATTTATTAAAGCGTCGTATGGAGCCAAGAAAGAAAGAGAGAGAGAGAGAGACCGGGAAGAGGAAGACTGAGGTGGAAGACGACAGAGCCAAAGACAGAGTCCGATCCAGAGCCAGAGACTTTTGGCATGGTATTAACCTGTAGAACTCCTTTCACTTTACATTCTAATTCCAAAAGTTCCAACAGTCACATTCCAAAAGCTTGTGTGGAAGGAGCTGGGGGGAATCAGACATTCTTTTCTTTTGTGAGGGGAGAGGTATGGAAAAACCTGAATGCCTGCTGAATGCTAATGCTAATACTGTGTACCTGGCCAATTCCCTCTTCCCTCCACGGCGGCCTATGAAATATGCATGCAAAGCAACAGAAACAGAGCCCAGATAAGAATTCCCTACTAGAATCATGAAAACTATCGATCGCAGTTGGAAAACGCGGCCAAATCGATGGCACAAATTAAATATTTAATTGCCTCTGCCTTTGGAGTGATATGCATTATTAAGTAACTTCCTGGGCAAAGCGTCCGTCCAGTGCTAGTGCCAGTGGCAGTGCTGTGCTGCAATTTAATTTGGTTACTCTCAGAGTGCGTAAAACATATTCCCGAGTCGGGAATCCCGACCGTATAAAATATAAACATACCCAGAGGGATGAGGATGATGATTGATGCTGATCAGAAATATATGTACATACTTTATGGAAACTTGCACCACAAATCTGATATACCCATTAACTCCTCGAGTACGGGTATAAAAAGAGACGGACAAAAAGATCTGAAAGACATACAATGCCAGCCAATTACCAGCGATAACAGAAATATTTATGGAATAACCAGTTGTCTGCTTTGCTTCCACATCCAGTGTCGGTCTCAGTCTCAGTCTCAATTTCAGTTTAAGTTTCGGTTTCGTTTGTCAGTCTGTCGGGAAATTAGCACGTAACTCCGGCTCTAAGTTCAACCTAAAATCCATTGGCACTAAGCCATAAAAATAACAATGAACAAGACACGGGACCAAAAATGTACAACTGTTTTTTTGGTTGTCATGCTCATTGAGCACGCTTGAACGCCAGCAATACATAGCTGGGCAGTAGGTGGAGCTGCTGCTGGGGCTGCTGCTGGGGCTGCTGCTGGGACTGAGGCTGGGACGGGGCACACTTAAGACCACGGGGAGGATGATGTTCGCATTATGTCTTAAAATATATGAGTTCTTATTGTCAACGGCTGGCGGATGGCTGTCATGGAATTGGTGACGGTGACGATGATAGGGGGTGGGGATGGGGCTAGAGTTGCGGTTGGAGACGAAAAGACGGGGGCGTGGCAAATCCGATTTCGGTTACTTAATGCTTGCCATAATCGACGGGACTGGAATCAATGAAGATACGATTTCAAACAACTAAATTGTCTATTTATTGTTGGGTTCTTTCAAGTTGCTTTGGAAGCTTTTTGCTTTTTACAAATTCAGAGAAAGTGCCGGCTGTAATTTTCTCGTATTTTGTTGGCTCTCGTTGGTGACGTGAAATAAAATATGGTTCTAAAACAGTAGGGGAGAGCTGCCAGTTGTGACCACCTCCACGAAAACTTGGACAGCCAGCAGATGTCACTGATCTGCGTATTCGTTAACGATACGCAGCTTCTGTGGTCATAACGAAACAAATAGCTAACCTAAAACTGAAAAAGGTCATTTAAATAAATTTTTGCTAAAATTTTGGTAGTCATTCCGCTGGCGTCGCAGGATTCGTGCATAGTTTCAACTGCCACCGCAGCAGTGCGAATGGGATGGGGATTGGGGTATGGGGAATGGCTGAGGGAATCGCTGGATATCCTTGGGTGTTCCACAGAAATGCCCCGTTTGAAATTTCCGAGCCGGTTGAAATTAGTTACTCGCCTCTGGTGGTTTGCTTTAATTGCGACAATGGACACGGGGCGTGGCAATGTCGTCGAGTCAGCAAGCAGAGGACAGAAAAACAAGCAAACAGCATAAGTCGCGAGCCCAAAGGCATATCTCCATCCTCCATCCTTCTGCCACATGACACATTCCACATACGCCGTGTGGGGCAACTCAATTGAGCCTGTGGAGCCCCCAAAGATGGATGTCTCTGCATTGTAAATATTGCATAGGACAAGCTCAAATAATCACACTTATCGCAACGAATGGTCACATGGGGGATCGTAAACCTATATGTTTTGTATATTTTTTTATTTAATAAATTTTAATTATTTAAATTTTTTGCCCATTCGTTGTCACGACGTTTTCTGTTTTATTCGAATGCTTTCATTCTTTCACTATCACTATCACTCTCTCTTCCTTTTTTTTTTGTGTGTACCATCCTTTGTGATGCAATTTTAAAATATGAGTGATTGCAATAAATTATTACCGAAGCCCATGGAGCAGGCAGAGCTTGGAGTGTATTTTCTTAAGCGTTTCTTAAACGAAGATTCTTGAATGGAATTGACAACTGAAGAGGATTGAAAATATGTATTTTCTACTCCAATGATTTATAGGTACCTGCTGGATGGTAAAAAAAAAATACTTTGAAGTTTAGAAATTTCCTTAAGTTGAAATATATTTCGTAATAGTTTTGATACACATAAAGGATGCATTTAAAGAATAGAAAAATAGAAGCTTCTAGACCAGTAGTACCTCTGTTACCCCGTCTATCTACTTGCCCAGGACTTTGAACGCGGTTCGTGGCGATTGACTAATTTCCTTTGTGGCTGTCGGGAATATCCTCTGTCCCGCTGTCTGGCCAGGCGCTGCTCCCTCCTTTCGTTCTTGGCCTTCTGCTCGGCCACTATTAACAGCACACTCTCTGACGGGAGATCATCTATGACACCGAAGTACAACTGCAGTCCATCCATCTGGATGGTCTCAAACACGAAAGCCATTTCAGCCGATAGCATACAGCTGGTCCATGCAAATGGCTGCACTGTGTTCAGTTTGTCAACGTGTTTGTCACTCAACAAACTGCGTGCACTATTGAAGAGAGCCTCCACTATGGCCTGCAGTGAACATACCACACGGTCTCCAAAATAACATGCATCGTCAGGCAGATGAAAATTATCTCCGCCGTTATCTCCCACAGGGTTTTGTATGATTTCCGATAGCCCTGCAGCTTTTTTTTAGTACCACAATGGAAATCAGTATGAAGAGCGTCGGCTCCAGTCCCACATAGCCGGCGGGATCATAGTAGAGCTCCATTTGATGGCAGAATATTGCTATGATCGTGGCAATAACGAAGCTCGGTTCCATTTTGATTAAAACTATTATTTTATAAAAAAAATAAAACAATTTTAAATTTACGGTAAACTATTTCTTAGAGAGTAGTAACTAGACTGACATTAAAGCCAAACCAAAGCTACTGTTTAAAGTTGATTTTTTTATTTATTTTGCCTTTTCAGATTCCTTTGATAATAGTTTTTAAGTATCAAATATTTAAAACCCAATAAAGGGTCTGGAGGTTATTTAATAATATGTTTATTATATTGCTAAATTTTTGTAAATAAAGGAATTAAGATAAAACAAATATATTTTGATTTTTTTTCCAATCTGGCAGCGTCTTATCTGCAAATCGAAACAAAGTTCAGGTTGCACAAGCAAACTAGTTTAGTCTGTGGTTCATTTTAGCGTCAACTGCATATGTTTCCAAACTCAATACTCCACAGATTTTTATTATGTAATGTACAAATTTGTTTCAGTTAAATAAAATCGAAAGCTGATTGTTATGGCTTACTTTTATTAATTATAGATAGTCGTTGGTGAACTAGTTCCGAGGACTTTTTGAAGCGTCTCATCGCTTCATTGCCACCAGCTCTCTAGTTTTACATATGGTTTACATATGTCTGTATAATATGCAATTGGTCAAAAGTTATAATGCAGAAACAAAGCCGGCACCTCTCCCCTGCAGCTGTACATACAAAATTTTATCAGACTTCATCCAGGATAAATAATTATATTTAGACCAGGTTGTAGTGAATTTTGGTATTGCAGCTAGTTACTCAAATAATTTGTTGAAGCAAAGCGAGCTTCGCAATCAATGGAAATGGTAAATATCGGATTAACTGGTTTGTTTTTACTGCTCGCCGGAGATGGCCATGGCGGTGAGGAAGTAAAACCCGGCCCAGCTTATGTAGGCGACGGGTTGCCCGCTTCCCTCGGTAACTTTATCTTCGAAGAAGGTAGCGCCGAACTTGGCCATGAAGGCTAGGAAGGCCATGCCGCCTAGAGTCCAGCTGCTCTCGTTGAGTGCCAAATAGACCATCGACGTAATGTTACCCAGTATGGTTAGGGTCTTGAGAGTGTCGATTGCATGGTCGCCTTCGTCGCTGTCCTTTGCCCAGCCTATGATCACACTGACCGCCAGTGGCACAATGAACAGTCCATGGCCGAGGGCAATGTTGTTGCTCTCGGCCCCCAAAAACAGTTCCACATTGACCAGCGGCAGTGGAACGATCTCCATGAGTGCGTTTGTTGCGTCTTTGGCTTTGGTTGTGTTCTCATCGCCCGACACACTGGCCACCAGGCCCAGCAGCCCATGACAAAAGCCGACCACACAGGCCGTGAAGGCATACGGATGCTCCTGAGGCCCAATCTTGCAGAATCCAAATCCAGTAGCGCCGCAGAGAAGCAGGTTCATCACACCAGTCACAGCGCTGTTGTCCGACATCTTTGCCTTGTCGCTAAATTAATTCGTTTGGTTTGGTTTTTAAATTATTGATTGGCTATTTTGGGAATCGATTGTTTAGTTTTGGTTAGATGCTCAGATGATAGTTTGATAGCTTACCCAACTGCTGTTGGGTCCGGCCTATTTGTTTTGCTTAGTCCTAAGTCCTGCGGGTCCTGCCCAACTACTATCCTGATTACTGTTTCTGATTTCGTGAATTTCATTCTTAGCTTTTAGTTCAATCAGAGACGATTGGACGCTTACCTTGTGGCTCTTCCTGAATTGTTTGTATATATTTGCTAGGTTAGCTGCTTGCTGGCGTTCAGTTCAACAAAAACCAAAAGCAAAAACCGGAATAAAAAATAAATGTTTAATCGGAAAAAATTTGATTTTATGACACCTCAGTTTTACTAGAGAATCTGTCGACCGAAACGTTGAACGAGCTGTACTGTTATGTCTGGACTCTGGCCCTGCTGACAAAATTAAATAGTCAAGGCCAAAGTCAAGGCCTGCTGAATCGAAGAAAAAGGAAATGGTTCTGTAGTAGCCCTTCTACGAGTAGTAGAGCTGTTTCTCACTCATCTTCAACACTTGGCAGCAAACTATACCCCCCGAAACTTTACCCATTCCATTCATGGCCCATTATTGCGAATATTGTTGATTTTTGTTGATATATTGAGCTGAGAATCAGCTATGCGATGGCGGAGGTCTGTCTTTACTGTCTTTTAGAGAGGGAAAGGGGGGAGTTGGAATACAAAACTCTTAAAGCTGCATTTAAGCCATGAATGGATGGAACGAATTTTAGGGAGTCAGAGCTCCAGATTCGTCCCAATCGAGCTGTCACTGCCATACATATGTGAATGTACGAGAATGTAAGTATGTGTGTACATTTATCCAAAAGAAGTGTCAGCTGTAGTACTCGATTTTCAGTCTTTGAGTTTGTTGTGTGATCCAGGTGAAAATTTGAAATCAAACATATTTTGTTTAGCTCTTAACTCCTTTTGGCTTTCAGCTGCAGCGGTTATATTTTCAATTAATAAGCTTTAGTGCTTATTTGTGCTGGGATGGCAAACCTCCACTTCCACAGGATGGCCGCTTTCGATGAGCAGGGGGACTCCAACTCGCAGGAGTCTTTTCCTGGCTCTGAAGGTAGTTCGGAGCACCAGGAGCAGGAGCGTACATGCTGGATATGCTTTGCCAGCGAAGGGGAAAACCACCGGGCCCTGTGGGTGCAGCCGTGCCAGTGCCGTGGCACTACAAAGTGGGTGCACCAGAGCTGCCTCTACCGCTGGATCGACGAGAAACAGAAAGGCAACATCCGGCGCATTGTCGTCTGCCAGCAGTGCTTGATGGAGTACATGATAGTCTTTCCACCGATGGGGCACCTGGCCACAGTGCTCGACTTCACGCATGGTCTGGTCCGCCGTTTCAGCCCCTATATGGTTGCGTCGGTTTTCTTTGGCTCCATCTACTGGTCGGCCAGTACGTTTGGCGCCATCACTGTGGTCCAGGTCATGGGGAATCAGCGCGGCTTCGCGCTCATTGAGAATGCAAACTCGCTCGTTTTAGCCGCCGGTCTGCCCCTTATTCCAATGGCACTGGTGCTCTCGCGATTCATACGCTGGGAGGACGCCGTGCTAAACCTCATTCGCAGTCGCCACAATATCTTTCGCAAGGTGCCCATCCTGAGCTTGTTGTACAGAACCACTCCCGAACCAGAGGACACATTGCCCAATACAGACAACTCTTCAGCAAGTCCTCCGATTGGCATGGATCCCTTGCAAATAGCGCGGGTGTTCGCCGGTGCACTTCTTCTCCCCACTTTCGCAACTATCTTCGGAGGTATCTTCTTCAGGGGTGTGGATGACTCCCTGCATCGAAACCTGCTGGGCGGTGCCACCTTCATTGCGGTCAAGGGCCTTCTCAATATCTACCTTCGACAGAAGCTCTTTTTACGCCGGCGCCATCGTCTCATATTCGACTATACCGAAGACAATCTTCGCCTCTACAGTGGCAACGAGCCTGATGGCGACCAAGGGGCAGCAGAGAGAGAATCTCGCCAGAATGCAGGTTTTGACAACGACAACGATTCCACAACCGATACCGATTCATATGATACTGACACGGACGATGACTTTAATATCGACGATCTGAACATTGACAGCGACTCCGAGTCGGACTTGGAGTATTATCGTAGGATATATCAAGACTCGTGGCGCACATTATCACGTCAAAATTAGCGAAAGAAAAATGATAAAAGTCTGAAAACCCTAATTAAAAAATATTAAAAGAAGAAGACAAAGGAGACACAGAAAACTTGAAAGATACTGTGCGAATGCTGGAGACTGGAGACGAGAGCAGCCAAAGCATCGTGAGGGGCATCTAAATTGTTATTAATCACAGTAAATCGTTCCTTATTAGTTGTATTTAATTATGTACGTTCTTAGGTGACTTGAGGGCTTTGTGGAACCCATTAATAAAGTAAACCCCGATTTCACGATCACGCAAATCTATGGTGCATGCTTTTGGGGCTTAGGCACTCAGCCTTCGCAATGCACTATGGGAAATGTTACCACTTTTTGTAGCAATAGTGTAGGGTGTGCTTAACAGTGGGCACAAGCTGATCTGTCAGCTAAAACGGAGCTCCCTGGACCGTCTGGATCGCTGGGCAGCGTCAGTCCCAAGCTAACCTAAGCTTGAGCCTAAATCACAATCCATTATGGTGCAATATTCATCTAAAGTACCTACGAATTGGCAGTTTGTAGCATACTTTCAGGCTAAAACATTTTCTTAAAGTGCATCTAGAATTGTCATTTGGAGGCAAGTGACGCGCATATGTAAAACGTTTGATTTGCTTTACTATATTTAATTTTTTTACTTACCTAATTTCTCGAACTATGTTGCTCCGTTCCGCTGAAAGTCCTAACTAGATTCAAATACGAAATCGAATATCATAATTGAGGAATATGATTTTCCTCCGTATATTTACGGTATATTATGAAAATGACAAGGTATATTTCAGTATATTCTTGAGGGTCAGGAGGGTATATTTTATTCGCAAAAGTTTGTTTGTCGTCTCCAAAAAATAATAATTTGAATAGGAGATGAGACCCGAAACGAGCCGTAGAGCCAGCGTGGCCGTGCGGCGATACTGCGGCTTGGGCAACCATTTGCTCAAGACGCCCAACAGCACGGTAAGGAATCCAAAAATGCTCCACTTTGCACGACGCATGAACCGAGAACTGCGGGACGATATGCCACTCTGCAAGCGTTGCTACGATGCGCTGGTAGAACTGTACGAGCTTGAGACCAGAAATGCGCTGGCGCATCGCAAGAAGAAGGAGGCGTGGAGCAGCTCGGAAGCGAGCTACTCGGACACCAGCTCGACGACGTCCACAGCGGTAGCACTTAAGCGACCAACTCCCGTAACCGACCGTGAAACTTCCAGCGAGGATAGTATGCCCATAACAAGCGCGGCGAGAAATGCGCTGGTGCATCGCAAGAGGAAGGAGGCGGAGAGCAGCTCGGAATCGAGCTCCAGTCTGCGACAGGACGTTAACTCCTCCTCGGACGCCAGCTCGACGACGTCCACAGCGGCAGCACTTAAGCGACCAACTCCCGTATCCGACCGTGAAACTTCCAGCGAGGATAGTATGTCCACAAAAAGCGCGGCGGCGGCGGAAAAACGCAAGCGCTCCAATCCGCCGCCAGCTGTACAGCACGTCTCGCAGTCATCGTACAGCTCATATGTGAGCGATGACGATGATCCGAATTCGAATTTGAGCCTGAATGCTGTGAATGGGACGCGGCTGCCACACATCCAGCCGATACCCAAACGACGACGAACGTCGTTGCACCTTAATAAGGCGGCCATGGATATCTACCTGGCAGGCACAACGGGCGGATGATATTTATGAACTTTTAAAACATTCTCGTAGCTCATAATGAACGAATTTGAATAAAATACACTCAAAGATCCTACCAAGTCCACCAAGTGTTGTTTATATTTACAAAAAATATGTAGCTGATCTGAGTACTGGGCTTAATTAAAGGAAATAGGGTATGCAAAGTACCATACTCCACCAATAAGTCGTTGATATGTAGAAACTGTGTAGTTACCATGTACAAAAATAAACATTTTTGTTGAGCTCTTTTAATTAAACCCTATGTTCTAAAAAATCCAATGAATGGATGAATGAATCCATAAATAAAGCTACACTGTAGATTAATTTCTCTATCTGATAAAATTATATGTTCAGTGGTGAGAGTCCTAACTAGCTTCAAATATGAAATGGAATATTATATTTGAGGAATATGATTTTCCTCCGTATATTTACGGTATATTATGAAAATGACAAGGTATATTTCAGTATATTCTTGAGGGTCAGGAGGGTATATTTTATTCGCAAAAGTTTGTTTGTCGCGTTGTCAAAAGAAAAGGAAAGAAAAAAAGGAAGCGCTTGGAAAAACTGTGTTGTGGCTGATTTGATTAAATTTTCATATTCCTGCAACGCTCTAACGAAACAACAGAAACCGTCTAGAATGAGCAAAAAGGAGGACAAATCCCAGCCAGGCGAAGAGGTAAGGAAAATGGGCACAAGTGAGCGTAAAACCAAGTGCCGGCTCGGCCGAAGTAATTCTAATATGTACACGTCATGTGTTCTGTTGTATTTTGTTAATGGAAACAAATGGTCTTGCACATTGCACATTCTTGCAGCTGGTGAAGGTGAACAAGTGGGATGGCTCCGCGGTGAAGCACGCCCTGGATGATGCCGTAAAGACTTGCCTGCTGGGCGATCGTCCCCATCTCAAGGAGCAATTCGGTCTGGTCAACACACGTCTGGCACTGTGCGCTTTGGCCGTTGGCGTGGCCATTATGGCCCATGCCTGGGACTACACCCACCCGTTCCCCCAGTCCCGTCCCGTACTAATGTTCAGCGTGCTGGCCTACTTCGCCCTAATGGGCGTACTGACGCTCCATACGAGCTTCCGCGAGAAGGGCACCTTCGCGGTGGCCGTCCACAAGGAGAAGGAGCGCACCTGGGAGGCGAGCTCTGACATGAAGAAGTACGACGACAAATATCTGCTCACCCTGAGTGTGCGCGACTCCAAGGGTCAGCGTGAGCTGAACAGCGCCAAATCATGTGCGGCCTTCATCGACACCAATGGCATCATACTGGACAATCTGGTGGCCAACGAGGTCAACCGCTTGTACAATTCTTTGTCCGCGGAAAAGAAGGACAAATAGCAAGAATCGGTATAACAAAAACACAAAACAAACACCAGCAAAAGTCCCTTCCCATCAAATACTTTGGGGAATGGCGGCAATTCATTTGCAATGTTCCTCAAATTTTTTTTTTTTTGCTGCTGTGTAATTTCGGTTTCCTCTTCTCTCATTAAATTGTAACTTGTATGGTAAGAATTGTGAGCGTAGTTTATTTTTAAGTGTGTGTGTAGCCTGAAGGAGAGCTGTGGAGCTTTGGAGCTATGTAGCTGTGGGAAATGTGTCAATCAGGAGAGAACGAACGTTAGGACATTTTTTTAAAAACAAAATTTCAAAATTTAGCGAGTGGTGTGGTGTGGTGCGAGGTATGAGGGAGATCGTTACCTTGCAGATTGGCGGCGCCGGCAATGCCATTGGCGATGCGGTGAGTACAGCCACTGTGTGGCTCCTTCGGGCTGGGCTCCGTTCCTCATCCCATTCCATTTGATTAATTCTTGCTTGACGCAGTTCTGGCACGTTATATCGCATGAGCATGGCGTCGACTATAATTCGGGTCGTTTCGGTGGCACCAGTCCGCTGCAGCTGGAGCGGATGAATGTCTTCTTCAATGCGACGGTGAGCAGGCGTTTCTATGTGCGCAGCATCGTCATCGACACAGAGGCCAGCACCATCCAGCGGCTTCATACCAGCAGTCAGCTGTACAGGCCCGAGAACTTTGTGGCCGGTTCGGAGAGTGCGGGCAATAATTTTGCCCGTGGCTATCATACGGATGGTGCGGAAATACTGCAGCAGGTGCTCGACAACACCCGGCGAGAGGTGGAGTCTGTGGACTCACTGCAGGGATTCCAGCTGCTACACTCGATTGGCGGCGGCACCGGCTCCGGTCTCACCTCGCTGATCATGGAGGCGCTGGTGGAGCAGTATCCGGACAATCTGCTGTGCAACTACGTGACCATTCCCTCACCGAACATGTCCCAGGTGGTGGTGGAGCCCTACAATGCGCTGCTCAGCACACCGGCCCTGGTGAACAACTCACATTTGACGTTCTGTCTGGACAACGAGGCTCTATTCCAGATCTGCAATCGGAATCTGAAAATCAAAATGTCTGGCTACGAGCACATCAATCACATCGTGGCGCTGACCATGTCCGGCATTACCACATGCCTCCGGTTCCCCGGACAGCTGAATGCCGGCCTCAGGAAGATATACGTGAACATGGTGCCATTTCCGCGTCTGCATTTCCTTATACCCGGCTTCGCGCCGCTGGTCACCTGCACGCAGCAACAGTTCAGCAAGGGCACCGTCTCGGAGCTGGTGCAGCAGATCTTCTCCAGCAACAATCTGCTGTGCGCTATCGATCTGCGACAGGGCAAACTGTTGACTGCCGCAGGCATATTCCGGGGCAGAATGTCGCCACGCGAGGTCGACCAAATGATGACGGGGGTGCGCAACAAGAATCTGAATAACTTTGTCGACTGGATACCCAACAACATCAAGACGGCGATCTGTGACATACCGCCGCGTGGCCTCAAGATGTCTGCCACATTTATTGGCAACACGACGGCCATTCAGACGCTCTTCCAGCGCTTGCTCGACGGCTCCTCGGTGATGCTGCGCCGCAAGGCCCATCTCCACTGGTACACTGGTGAGGGCATGGAGGAGCAGGAGTTCACCGATGCCCAGCAGGAGCTGCAGGCCATCATCGATGACTATCGCAGCAGTGCGGAAATGGATGGAGATGGAGGCGGCGCTGGCGCTGGCAGCGAAGATGGTAGTGTTGGCAGTACCCGAGCCTCTAGTGCTGCTGCCGGACCCCAGTGTCCCTACTGTGGCGATTAATGCTACACCTCCCCTACCCTTTCAAAAAACATAAATTTCAAATGCAATATTCATGTCGTTTCCTCTTTGTAATCGGAATACAAATTGAATAGATATTGTCCTAGACTTTCAGTAATTTTTGTGGAGTTTTTTGCATACAGCCAAGTACCTACGTATGTACATAAGTATGTGAGTACTCGTATTCCCGCAACGCGCTCTCTTTCGGGTCTTATTTTGCACAGTACAACAGCAAATAAAACAGAAACTTCGTTAGGATTGGATGTGTGTGAGTGTTGATGAAGATCCGAAAGAGACGGAATACACCCACCCACACCATCATCACCATCATATTCTCTCTTTTGACCAATTTAAAGGCTACAATACACCGCTTTGGATCCCGAACGGGGAAACGAGATCTGAACGGGAAAGCTCAACATTATTACTGTAGATTAACCCGGGATTAACTCATATGTAGCATGTAGCATGTAACATACCCCCACACACACATACATTCGTACAACCATATGTATAATCCTGACCATTCCCAGATATTTACAGTTGTAGTTTGGTATTAAAAAATGCAATTAGTTGCCAAAATCTTTCGGGATGCAATCTATTTTCAGTTTGGACAAACATTTTGCGTAGGTCAAAAGCCGGATCTGCCAAACTTGAAATGCAGCCAAGAGGGAGTTGGGTATTCCGGCAGACAGACGGAGAGTGGTGTACAGAAAAAAAGCGCCCCTACATACATATACGGAGCCTGTGCGTGCGTTCGTGTGTGTGTGCGCGGCTAGAACCAGCGAGTGAGATACAGAGGCGGGAGATATGCAGCATACTATGCAGCATTATTAATAGATTGATGCTAAAGGTTTTTGCACTTGGTTTATTTCTGGTGCTCCGCATTCCTGAGATGCCGTCGTGGTGACAAATATATATAATATCCACGTACACACGCGTCCAAATACAGTGAGGCGACGGGGTAGCGGCACCCATTCCGGCCCCAAGGCGGACAAAATGCTCATGAAAAATGTGCAGCGGCGGTCTGCAAGTGGAGCACACACACATACACTCCCGTTATACTGGGTGGCAAGGCACACCTACACACGCACCTAAAGAGAGGGAGAGAGAGCACGGCCTGAAAGCATAATTATAAATTAAGAATTCATTAGAACAGCAAGGAGAGACGCCAACTATTTGTGGGCACTAGGCATCGCCAAAATTAGTTGACCAAGCTTAACTACATTCCATCATAGTTCAAGAAACCCCCCAAAAATATAGGAAAATGCATATTTTGAATTGCGGCACAGACAATACAATCGATGGCGCGATCGATAGTATCGATGGGGATGGGGTATTGAAAATGGTGTTTTCACGGCTTCAAATCGCCGCTTACCAACACTCGGAGTATAGAAATTATTAAATTTAAATTTTAGATAGCGTAAAGAACAAAGGGAAAAGACACATTCCTGTTTGAAAAAAATTAGAGCTCGGCTCTACTATAGTTATTTTCCGCCGCTTTTCGCACAAATATATCGATACTGTTTCAGGCAGTCGATAATTTTAAGAAAATCTCCAGCAGCATAGAATGGATAAAAATTATCCAGCAACATTTTGCACAACACATCTATCCGACTCATACTTGAAATACAATAATGAGTTTGAGAGCTCGACTCGAACCTCTGCACTGTGGAAAGGTATGCGCAATAGGTAAAACTGGAGCAGCAACATAACTAGGCCCCTACGAACCTCACCTCATCGTGTTTTATCAACAATAGGTAGGAATTGGGGTGGATTTTGCCTTGTGTGACTTGTCACTTCTGGACCGTTTTGCCAGTGGTCCATACCTTTTTTTAGCTTGCCTGCAGCACGATTTTAAGCAGCATGAGGCAGAAACATACAAGAAATGGGCACATTGTAGCCAGAAATATGGAAAACTGGTCTTACAAATTTTTTGCCGCAGACTCGTAAACACCACCACCTAGTCGAATTTTTTCTGAATTCAGAAATTTCCGTTGATACTTCCCACGAAAATACCCGTAATCAACATTCTACACGGTTTGTTGCTGTTTGTATAAAAATGTGCGCGATTGATAAAACATAATCCAAAATGATAATAAACAAGAGTCAAATAGAATCTTAGGGCAATTGCATTTGGCTTGGCGGGCTAAAACCTACGGTTAATATTTCCCTTTCATTTCGATCGAGTCGAGTCCTGGGGACGCATACAACATTTTTCCGTTTACGGTTCGTGCGCGCAGCGAGTTTTTTTTGTACCTACCTAACCATACCATGCAACCAAACCAACCCAAACCACCACCACGAACAGTGTGCCGTGCGTACCACAAAGTTTTAGATATTAACCTTTTCAGGATTTGCATCCGGAAATTGTCGTGTTTTTTTTTTTTGGCGCTAATCATATGTTTTCATAATTTTCATATGTTTAAATCAAATAAAGGAGAAAAAAAAGTTGTGTCTGCAGAACGGTACAATATACCCATATATACACACACAACCATAAACACGGGAGTGAGAGAGAGTGGAGTGGAGTAGAGTAGAGTAGAGTAGAGCTGCGGGAATTTTGGCTGCTGTGAGAAAATTACTATACACACGTGTATGTGCCTGTGTGCTTATGTGGTTGTGTGTTGCAGTTGCACTGGAATTTCTGTAGTGTGACCACATTTTAGAGTTGTGTGTATGTGTGTGCGAGAGAGTGAGAGAAGAGCGCGCCCCCTCAACGTTTTTCAATCGACGAATTTGTCGTGTGTTTACCTTTTTCTCATCTTGCGTTTCTCACTGATTTCTTTCCTTTTTGTTCTTGTGCTAAAACACAGTTTAAGAATACACAACGTGCGGCTACCCGTCTCCCCCCTCCGGCCAACTCAACAAAATCAAAGAATTAGTCAAACATAAAACAGAAAAAAACAGAGTCCCAAAAAAGAAACAACAAAACGAAATACGAGAGAAGATCTGATCTTCCCCCATAAAATTACCCAGCACACACAGATCCACAGATCATGTTCACCGAAAAGGGAATCTTTTCCATAGGCGATGGCCTTTTGGATGTAGATGCCGAACGCTTGAAAGGATTACTCGTGTCTCATGACATCAACGAGATCTACGAGGTGGAACAGACGCCGTTTGCCAGGTGAGTAGTATCCTCCTCAGTAGTGTCCCAACAAGAGGGATATCTTCTCTTCACTGTTTTTTTCCTCTCTCTCTCCTCTCTTTTTTTTTTGGCACAAAACAAGTTTTACGTTTTCTCAAGCAGCTGCTCTCTAAAACATAACTAAAACGAGAAGGAACGTGTGAGTCGCTTCTGGGGACGTAGACGTTTCCTTCTCTGCGTTACACACATCCACTTTTACCACAAATCTAATATACCCCTTAACTCTTTTTTGAGTACGGGTATAAAAACATACCAAATACTACAAAAGCGACAACCGAAACAAAGCTCAAAATGTTGAAGAAAGTCTGAGACCGGAGTTGGGAGTCAGCTTTTGTTGTTGTTTTTATTTCTCTTTTTTCTGAAAACTGAAAACTTCTGCGTCTCAAAACTTGTTTTATTTCGATTAGCTTCTTCCTCTTGTTCAAGTCTTCGGCTCTGTGTGTGTGTGTGTGTGTGTGTATGTATGTGTAGAAGCTCTCACACACGATCAGCAAAGCGCACATGCAAGGCTGTCAGGCAGTGACCGAAAGAGAGTTGTGTGTGGATAACGGCACAGTGTGTCTCAAGAGCGATTTTCCAGGGTTTTTTTTGTATAAGATGTTAAAATTACAGTTGGAGAAACCCTTTAAACCCAAAGGCTCCCACAAAGTACATAAACCCGAAAGCAACAAATAAAACACAGAAAACAAATTTTGCCTGTTGTACTTAAACCCCTAAAAAATCAATATCAACTGTCCTACGAGATCAGGGAATCAGTTGCCCATGTGTGTGATACGAAAAAACTTTGGATAATCTCTATTGCATTTCTGGTTACATACCTCAATCTGAACTATTTTCTGAGATAAAAAGATTTTCTAGTCTTCAGATAAAACTGAAAGATAAATTGTGATTAAATATTTCTCTAGAATCTGTGTGCAGCTCTCCACAGATTGTTTTTACATTTCTGTGCAATCTTAACTTTTTATATGCACATGATGAATTCAGATAAAATTGAAGAACTTTCAAAGATTTGTGATTCTATTGTGTTGTTTCTATTTTTTTTTTTTTATATTCTTGGTTTCTTTTGGATTGGGTTCTTGTTCCACTGTGCGTCGCATTTTAGCCTGCATCTGCTGCATTCGCCTGGCTCACTCTGCTTGCTGCTGCTCTCTCCCTCAGGCTCTCACTCTCGCCCTCACATCAGAGAGCAGCTGTTATTGTTTTCTGTGCCCGAGCTGACCCTATCTCGCTCTCTCTAACTCTCTGACCGCTGCTTCATTTCTTGTATTGCATTCCCACTGCTCTCAGAGTGTGCTCTATCTCCCTTACTCTGTCGGTTGGCTTTGCATTGCATACAATCCCTTTCCACTGCCTCTCAATCTGGCTGCCCATATTGCTTTTTGCTATATTTAAATTTTCTACCCGTTTTATATCCATATCACAAAAGGTTATCATTATTTCGCCAATATATTTGGAATGCCCCAAAGGAAGCATCTCCAAAGAATATACATACAGTATGTAAATACATGAATATGTATATTTCAGATCGGAGTGAAACAAGTCCGAAAGTTATCTGTCTATACATAAAAATTTACAACTGTACATACATACATGTACATATGTATTCAAGTCTGAACCGTTTTCTAATGGGTATCGAAGCTTCTACACCCGAAGCTAATCTTCCTTCCCCCTTTTTTTTTTTTCATTATAATTTATTTTGCATTTCATTTTCAAAGTGCTCCGTTGTGTTCCCCTCTCATTAATTTTTTGTATTTCTCTCTGCTTGTGCTTCAGCCTCTGCTTTGTCGCGTTTCCCAACCCAACTTGAGACGAAAATTCGTCACTTCTGCAGAATTTCTGCATCTGCGTCTCCGTCTCCACTCCTCTCTCGAAGGTCGTTGCTTGGAAGCACCACTGTATAAGGGGTATAGGAGGTGTTTGCCTGACCCTATCTATCATTTTATTCCTTACAATTTTCGATTTACAAAGCCCACTGATAAGCTATCGAAGCCGAAACGAACGAGCGACCGCACAATCAATAAGTTTCGTAAGAGAATGGGGAGAATCAGAACCAGGGGACTAGAAGAACGAACAATAAAAATAAGTTGCTGTTGGCATTTTTTTTTGTCATTTTATTAATTAATTTCTACCCATCTTGCTTCGTTTTCTTCGCATACTTCTTCTGGTTCCGCGCTTGGTTGCAAGCTACTTGTTGCTTTTCTGCCACATTTTGTCTCTTCTTAACAGTATGTGAATGTGTCTGTATTGCGTATACTTCACTGATTTTTTTTTAGGTCATTTGCTTTATCAACGCATAATTTTTGATCGTTTCCAATTATGATTCGAATGAGTTCTTTCTTGGCCAAAACAAAAAAAAGTTTTACTGAATACTATGAATCGTTTCTGTTTTTTTTTTTATCATTTTACATTTTTTGCCAAGATGCGACGGGCTTTTATTTAGCCACGTTTGCTGAATTCCACCAAAAAAAGAACACGGTTTATTATGGTAAATAGTTCGTTATTTATTCTTAACTGGAAATTTTTCTGGATATAAAACAAATCTACATATTTACATACATACGTTTGCACATACAGACATATGTACAATTGTGTCATGAAGTAGTCCCACCCCCCCCTTTGAGCTCAAATGACGAGCCGGGAGGCTGGAACCGAAGAACACCGACATTGCATCCACTCGTTTCATGACTTTAGAACTACCCAGACCGCAAGAAGGGCGATATATTTTAAAGAAAACAAACAAATATTAAATGCCACCACAAATAGAGGGTTGGACATAGGGTTGTTTTGGCGTAAGAACAGCCGGCCAGAAGGGTCGGTGACTAATGGGATATTGGTGAAAGTTGAGCCCACATGTATTAACCCAATTAACTAAAAGAAGTAGACGCAAACGATTGGGGGCGGGGGGGGACCGGCCTAACCCAAGACAGGGGGGGCAGACGGTGATTCCTATTTGGGCCCGGCCCGCGTTTGGACGAAGGGCCCGGGCGCGGGGGCCGGCACGACAAAAGCTTTACTGGACCAGATTTGGCCCAAACCGACCACCAGGGCGCGCGGGGCCCCCGCCGCCGGTGGGGTGCGCAGGGCGTACTAGACACCCGCGCTGAATTTGGACAGGCCCGCGACCACGAAACTACGACCGGCAACGACACTTACAGGGCGAAGCCAATGGCGTTGGCGAGACCCCCGCGGACCACCAGCGAGGGAGGTGTTTTCACACTCATTGACAGCATTAGGGGCAGCGAACGGGGGCAGAGGGTCTCGGTTACCAGCACCGGGCTCGGAACGTATTGCAGCAGGTTGGGGGCCATAACCAACTGTATGTATATCTACATACGTACATTTATGTATATGGCATTCATTACTCAATCCTAATGATCAGGCAATTGCAAAAAAAAAAAAATTGTGAAAAAAAACTTGCCAAAGTTAAAACTTGTTGACAATTGGCAATGTCTTGTGGAAACACTGGAGGGGCAGGGGGCATGGGGCATAGGCAGACGCTTGCGGTTCAGGCCAAGCTGAAATGCCAAAATGTTGGCCAATTGGGCGACGCACAATTCATAGAAATAAAATAAAAAATAAATATATATTTGAGCTTTTCTGTGCATAATTGTACTTGGATGGATTGTGGGGGGGAAGAAAGAAATAAAGCAAAAACAATGTTGGCGTCTGTTGTTGTTGCTGTTTGATTATGGCCCATTTTTTTTTGGTACAACAACAAAAAAGGAATACAAATTGACAGCGAGACAAATGAAGTTGTGGACACAACACCACCACCGGAGTTGTAGATTTTGTTGGTTGCTGGTTACTCCGTTGTCTGTGTGTGCGCCGCCGCCTGTTTTTCTGTGTGGCTGCCACAAAGCCCACTTGACTTCCACACTATTGGCACATTGTCCAGTTTTGGAGTTGTTTTTTTTTCGGCACGGCTACGGCTGTTGGCCTTTCAATTGGAAATTAGGACGCATTTGGTGGGCAGACGCTTGCATAATGGAAATTGTATACCATTTTTTTTGCTGGCCCTTTTAAGCAGGAAAAAAGTCATTTTTTTAGATGGGTTTTACAAGAGATTATTGGAGGAGGTTAGTCAGACATTACAGAAATATTTATGTGGCGTGTCCTCACTCACTGTATGCCTCATTGTGTCCTTAAAAAATGTGTGACGTGACTGACGTCACAGGAAAAACCAACCCCAAAAATCCCCCGTGGGCAGAAAAAAAGAAGGAAGTTGCAATGGGGAAAGGAGCTTTTGAAGGAAAAACTTCCACCCACAGCTGACAGTTGACTGTTCTTCTCTTTCTGTTTGTTTGTGTGTGTTGCATGGGCTGCAGCTAGGCCAAATATATAACGGTTTTGTGCGTTGGCGATGTTCAGCCCCTGGGCCGGCTCGTAATGGTCTCTCTCGCCAGCAACCATCCCCTCGTAAGGACAAGAACAATTTTGTTGTGGATTACAATGGCAGTGGGATGGTGAGATGAGAAGGGGAGTAGGTGGTAATCTTAGATTTTGTTGAGGGTCGAAGAGCGTTGGCCTTTGCACCCCTGCTTACTCCCCCTACTTCATCTCTTGTGTATTGATGGAGGACCCTATTCGAAAGAGTCAACAAGATTCGAGATTTTGTTTTGTTTTTACAGGCGAAATCGATTTTGCCACCATCTGTGGCAGTGCCAGACATAAGGGGTAAGAGAATGTATGTGACAGATAAAGGGTAATGAAAACAGGAGTCAGGGTATGGGGATGGGTAGGGCAGATGCCGCAAATGCGACGGGAGATAGTACAGTTTGTTTTAAATCATTGCTAAAAGAAATTGAAGCTAATTTTGTCTGTAATTTTTAGGGCCTACAAATGGGAAATCAATGCTCTAGAGAGCGTGTGTGTATGTACGTACATATGTGTCTATGCATGTATGTATGAGAATGAATGATGTGAATGTGATGTGACTGCATGTGTGTATGTATGTATGTAGATCCATAGATGGGTGTTGTTTATCTGCCACAACGAATAATACCCTTAAACATTTATTTGTTTGTTCTAAGGCACACGCCAACGACTTCAAAATGCGATCGCAATTTTAGCCTGGGTGTGTGTTGTTTTTTAATGCATTTCTTTATTTGCCAAAGAGCCGAAAAAACAGCAAACATTAAACCACATTTGAGGCCATTGCTCCTTTTCTCAAAAGTAAATGCAAAAGGGGGTAGGCAAATCTGAGGGTACACTCATACACTCAATCGACCCCTTGCACAGTGGTCGATTATGCCAGTCTGGCAGGCAATAAGTAATGAGTAACATTTTTAAAAATATTTTTGTATTTTGGAATATAAATCCGCGGAGTATTTAAATTAGTTTTTAATTTTTAGCTTAAAAACTTTTAAAAATAAATTTAAAAAAAAAATAATTTTTTTTTGTATTTCAAAATATTATAAAATGTTTTTATAAACACTTTATATTATTACAAAAAAGGTATCGGTCAAAATTAAAATTTTTGCTCTGTTTTTTTAAGTATTTTAAATTTCTACTGCACACTTCACTCAGACGCAAAATTAATAAATTTTTTTTTTATTCGCTAGCAATCATTTTCGCTGAGTTTGTTTTTATCGCTTTTGGATCGCTTTTGTTTATGACTTCCACCTCCTCGTTTGTCTGCACGTCTGTATGCCGCCGATGGAGATGGAGGCAGGGTCAATGATAACACTACTCGACAAAATCGAACTTTTTTTTTCCTCAAGGATCCAAACCGACTTTTTCTGATAGATATGGGGATTTAAAATTTTTTAAAGAATTATGGTTTTTTTTCTATGGCAGAACTTTTTTTTGAAGAATTTTTGAAAACTGGTTTTTTTTTTAAAGCTTTTTTCAGAGGTAGCGCTTGTTTTTTTCACATAGCTCTAGTATCTTACGTCTGGTTGTAAAGAACTTTGCTATTTTGAAAAGGTAATTAAAACAGCTAGAAGTTAAGCCCAAATACTTTGTGATTACAGCTTACTGTCTGGGAAATATAAAGCATTGAAATGCAAAAATGATGATTTTTGTGCGGTATTTTTTACGAAATTTTGACTTTAAAAACTCAGGAAAAGTCGAAAAAAAATTATATCTTGTGTCCTAAAATATGAAAAAAATGAACAAAAAATACCTTTTGGAAGGTTGCGAGCCCAACTGCCCATTGGGAACAAAGAAACGCGATCAGGTACCAAATGTACAACCCTTGTTCGTTTGCTTTGTTCCCAATTGGCAGTTGGGCCCGCAACCATCAAAAAAGTATTTTTTCATTTTTTAGGTTTGGTTAACGAATTTTAGCTCCAAAGTCTCTCCATAGATTTTAATGAGCGATACTTTAAACGACGCCAAATTAGTGCACCTATACAAAAAAAATTGAAGACACAGAATATAATTTTTTTTCGACTTTTCCTGAGTTTTTAAAGTCAAAATTTCGTAAAAAATACCGCACAAAAATCATAATTTTTGCATTTCAATGCTGTATATTTCCCAGACAGTAAGCTGTAATCACAAAGTGTTTAGGCCTAACTTCTAGCTGTTTTAATTACCTTTTCAAAATAGCAAAGTTCTTTACAACCAGACGTAAGATACTAGAGCTATGTGAAAAAAACAAGCGCCACCTCTGAAAAAAGCTTAAAAAAAAAAACCAGTTTTCAAAAATTCTTCAAAAAAAAGTTCTGCCATAGAAAAAAAAAATATATCATCAAACCATTTCTAAGCCCCAAATCTTTAAGAAAAAGTTCGTTTTGTTCCTTGAGGAAAAATCGTGTTGACTAGTGTAATGTGAATAAGTTTCGGTGACAGAATGACACAGCTCCTTATTTGTGGTTTCTGTTTAAACTTCTTTTCTCTTAGGAAAATGTTTAAAAATTGTCCACGCTTTTAGCCGGTCTTCTGGCCACGTTTTACCCTCGCCCATGGAAGCTATTGGATATTCCTCAAATTCTGACAACCATTTACCCCCGCATGGGGGAAGCATTTTTCCAATGATTGTTTTTTTATCGGAGGCGCAGACATGCCGCATGGGCGGGCGGGTGCATAGAGTGTTTGCCTCGGTTTCGGTTTCAGTTTTGAGTAGTTTTGAGTTATTATTAAGTAATTTTTGCGCCTTGTCTGGCATTTCAATTTTGATCTCCATTTCCGCTTGACGTGTTGTGTGTAGCTCGGCTCGCTTGCTCGCGTTGGCCTTTAACCTTTTTGTGAATATGGTTCTGTTTTAATACTTTTCGCTTGTTCAGCATTATTTTTTTATTGTATTTTTTATTTCTACATTTTTTTTACTACATTTTGCTTGGTAGTTGACTCCCCAGGTCGAGGTCGTTGTGGCCGCCACATAACTGAATGATTGACTCGGCGCAGAGTCTGGCTATGAATGAGATTTGGATATCACTGTGCACTGACCTTGAAGTGTGGGGTAATGTGGCAGTGGGAGCCCGCCTCTCTCCCCAAGATGTTGTACGAATCAAAAGTTCTGGCAATTTCAATTTTGTAATAAAAAAAAAAAAAGCTCGCTTTCGTTCCAGGAACGAAATGGAAAATGGAAATGGAATCGACAGAACAAAGTGGAATAATATAGGAAGAGCAAATGATCCCTCCTTCCTGGAGCAGAGCATTTTGTTGTATGCTTTTTATGCTTTATGCTATATTTGCTTTATTTTGTCGTAACATTTATACGACTCTGTGGAATGGAATTTAATCTAGGCCCAGAAATATCACGGCAAGGGGTTTTGCTCTGTGCCCTCTCCCCCCCATCTGTGTCTCTTTGTCTGTCTTCTGCATAAGCGATAAGATAATCAAAATGCGTCTCTGCCCGAGCGACGCGACAAGCTTGTGTGTGCTATTTTTTTGTTGATTTTTTTTTCGTGAATAATGATAGTATCTGAACACTTCGCACTCCGCTCTCTTCTTGCCTCATTCAATGGGATGACATTTCATTTCGCCTAAATATGACACTGACTTGAAATATATCTAATAAATGTCCCGCCAGGAGGCAAATTAAAGTCGCAGAAAAAATTGTATTTTCATTTTAAAAATTTATTAAAAAATGTGCATGTTATATTTTGTTTTAGTACAACTTTTTCTTAAGATGTATAGATTTTATTGATTATTGTGTTACAATTAGAAACATTTTCGCTTCATTTATGTAGATGGGTCACATGGGGCTGGGGGTTGTTTAGTTCCCTCGGGAACTAGTTCAGTTCGTTGACTCGCGCCAGATGATGCAACAAATTTGTGTGTGTGGTGTGTTGTGTTTGCTCTCTGTTATTCAATCGCTTTCAACAAAGTTGTTTCGCATGAGAAAACAAAAATTTCCATGTGGAAATTGGTGCGGGGGACTTTGCACCACAGACAACCAACCCCCAACGGCAGACTTAAAGGCTCTCCAGCTCTATCTCTGTTTGTATCTCTATGTAAATATTTATATTTGGATGGATGGCTCTTATCAGCGGAAAATTCTAGACTGGAGAGGGGCGGGTGATAATGATAATGAAATTTTCAAATTGACATTGGACCGATCGAAACACTGGAAACTACAGAACTAATCAAGCGATTAATCGATCAATCAACTGACACTGGAAACTAATGAGTCTCTCACACACACACGCATACATAGAAAGAGAAAAAGAGAAAGAGGAGAGTGAGAGGTGAGATAGATTTTGTGTGTTATAGTCGATTTACCAAAATTGGGAATCGGCACAAAGGTGACTGACTATGAGGCGCAGTTTAATCAAAGCCAAAAACCAAAACAAAAACAAAATAAAAGTAGCATCGGTGACGAATTAACGCGCAAACGAAACGAAACACGAAAGAAATTCAGAATGGGAGAAGGTAGCATCGGGTGAAAAAGGGGGAGAGCCGCGTGAACACTTCCGCTGAATTCATTAGAAAAAATGACTATTGCGACTGCGACTGCACCTGAGAATACGAATACACAACAAAATGAGTAACGATATATAACATTCTCGATGCAAGTGCAATGCCAATAAAAAGATTACATTGTGACTATACACACAATGTACTTAGGATATATGTACATATGTACGGTACGTAGTTTCGTACACTAAGGAATAAATGGAATAGTATACAAAAAAAAAACACGCCCATATTTAATTAATAATATATACGAGGATTTTAAACAAAAACTAGTAAAGATCTACTAGTTTTTGTTTAAAATCCTCGTATCCTCTTAAAGATCTAATAGTTTTTGTTTAAAATCCTCGTATATATTATTAATTAAATATGGGCGTGTTTTTTTTTTGTATACTATTCTATTTATTCCTTAGTGTACGAAACTACGAACCGTACATACAGTTGCGAAAAAAATAATAGCACCAATACAATACATTTTGTTCTTGATAAAAAAAAATGCGCTTACTTTTGCGATTTTTTTAAATTTAAATTTTTTTAAGAAATGTATTTTCTTTTTGTTTAACTTAGCCGTATGAGAAATTATAGATGAATACAAGAACGTACGTTTAAATGTTGGTCTTATACGAATGAAATGAAACGAACATGGAAATCCCAGCAAAGTGCAATGCCAACAACGCGATTGCATAAAAACAAACGCTTTTGGCATTGAGCCATCAAGCCATAAAGCCAGACAGACCCCGACAAGAGCCCTTGAAAAAAGAACAAAAAGCCAGAAAGAAAGAAAAAAAATCAGAAATAGAAATGGTAATGGAAAGTAGAGAACCCTGGAGAAGCCAGCTAAAAAAAAGTTGATGGTCAAGTTGAAGATAATATTTTTGCTCTTTGACATTCAAAATTATTCAATATTCCAATTTTACATTCATTTCCTTTATGCCCACTACGAACGAATGACGGAAAACACAATGTGGTGGGGAAAAAAAGAGAACTGTTCCACAACAGCCCCTCGATATCTAATCGATGGCCAAGGCAATTAGAGAGCCGCTTATCGCGTTGCGTTGACAATAAAATAAAAAACTGAAGAGCAGAGTTTTCGTATTCCTATATTTGTTCCATTTGGGTTTTGGCACTAACCATACAGTATATAGATGTTCCAGTTCATACAACGAAAGGGGCGCAGCTGAGTGTTCTGTCCCGGCTCCCAGCGCTTCGGCTCTGTGAGGCTGAGACACTCGGGTCGGGAGCCAGGCCATTCGGGTCGGGAGCTGGGCCGTTCGGCATGTATGACTCATGTCGGGAAGCGAAAGCAAGCTGAGAATTGCAAATGTATGTGTGTAAACAGACACGACAAAATTTTGTATCAATTCTTATTTTCCGAAACCGTTTTGAGTTTGTTTTGAGTTTCGTTTCCAGGTTACGTAAATGTGTGTGTGCCATGTATTCACACATACTGTGCTTGTGTGTGGGCTCTACAATTGTTGGCCGCTTGAATTGGTTTTTCGTTTTGTTTTGAGGGCTGATGTGATGTAGCGACCTATTCAGGGCCGGATCAACCCTCAACCGGGCCCTGGGCAACCATCAATCTGGGGCCCTCCTTTATTTTGAACTTTTCTCAGTGGCTATTATATTTTGTATTCATTATTTGGAGTTTTGTTTTTTCAACAAAATTTTTCTGTTATCTCTAGGGGGCCCTAGGCAACTGCTAATGCGGCCCTGGACCTATTCCCGTCGTAAGACTTCATATTTTCTTGGTGTGTTCTGTCGCTCGACTCGAAGCCGTTCATAAAATATTTTTTCGTTTTGTTTTGAAAAGCTAATGTTGCGACGGGCGCGCGGGGTATTTCTTCCATTCTCTTTTAGGTTAGCCTTTGCCTCTGCTTACAGCTTCGTCAAGTGGTTAGTGGTTTTGGGCTTGGGCTTGCATTGCTTTCGTTTGTTTAAAACCAGATGATTAATCGATTGCGATGTAATTATAAATCGTCTAAGCTCTCAAGATAAGGCAAAAGTAATTTCCATTGATTTTTTCAAGTGTAGGCTACGTAATCGTATCGTATTTCAGTGTTTAATCGACCAGAACGGAACGCAGTGCTGCGTATAAATACAAATAAAATAAAATAAGCTTTAAAAATAATTCAAAATATAAATCATATTAATTATAAATAAATACAAAACCAATAAACCATTTAAAAATTCAAAATTTTACTTTGTTTTTTTTACTAGAATCAAATGTTTGCTCATCGCAGAGTTGGCCAGAACTTCTCTTCGGTTCCACAATCCCTCCTTTAGTGCCGCTCCTCACTCGTAGTGATGACATACTAAAAATGCTAACGGTGCAAACTGGCGACAAAATTTCCCCTCATCATGCTGCCCTCTCAAATACAACCTCAATTCACCGTTGCATCAGAAGCAGAAACAGCAGCAGCTATAAATGAAATTGTCTAATTGCCGAATCAACAAGCACAGGCCAGAGACCAGACATCTTTTTGGACAAAGAGACGAAGGAAGACATCAAGCGGACAAGGCAACACAACACAAACATATACAACGTATGCGCAACATTTTGCCGAAGCAGTGGAAAACATTTTACGTGATTTGCATGAACAATTGCCGAAAATTCAATGAAAAATCCCAACATGAAAAGAAGGATACTCTATACAGCTTACAGACTCTTGCTGAAATCAATCGAATTATCTTCAGGAACGACAGATTACTAGCATACTCGTAAATACATATGTGAGATATACTAGTTGCAGCCCTAGCCGTTCATACATATCCTTCCTCCTTTGGGTTTACACACATTTTCTCAAAATCGATGATACCCTCTGTTTTACAAAGGGTATCAAAACGTTGAAAATTCGTAACGCGTAACCGTTATGTGATTCGTCGTCGTTTACTTTGGTTCGTTCATTCGTTTTCGGTCAAACCGTATGAAGACAGACCAGAGATGGGGAACGGTGGGTGGACACGGTAGAGGATGGCTGGTTGGGTGTGGAGAAGGTACTGTTAGTTGGTTTTTAGTCTTGCTGGGAAGGGATCAGGAGAACATACATACTTCAAATACTACTAATAATACCATAATACCATTTGAAATTTGGGTCTCGAACAAAAATTGGTGTTGCTGCTGGTAATGTTGTTTGTGGCGGTTGGCTGCCGATATGCCGCTCGATGACGGCTTTAACCCATGTTGATCTGTCTGTCTCTATACGTATCTCCCTACCCCTTCCGCTCCACTTTGCTATCATTTCTCCCTCTGCTCCCCCTTCGCCTTGTATTTACACACTCGCAACAGCAAGAATAGAAATGGAAACAATTTTGGTTTTCGGTGTGGTTTTTATTTTTATTTTTTTTGTATTTCTTTGCCGCTTGACAAAATTTGAAATGTTAATTTTTAACGGTTTCTTCTTCTTCTTGTTTTTGCCATTTTGCTGTTTATTTTTGTTTTTTGGTGGCTAGATTTTCAGCGGGGCGGTGGTGGGGTGTAACAAACTTTTTGCTGCAGCAATTGCCTAACATGTGTGTACCGGGTTTCAATGGTTGTACCCTTGGAGGAATGAGAGGGTGGGAGTGCCAGAAGACTCTTTAAATTTGTTGGTATTTTGGTATTTTGATTTCAAATAAATCCCAAGTATACTCAAAACAACGCCGTTAATGGGAATGGATACCAAAATGTTATTAATGCACGTGTATTTATTTTTCTGTTGTAATACCAATGATCCGCATTAGTAATTAAATCACACAATAATTCAAACATTTGTTGCACCATTGAACCCTACCAGTTCACACAACTCGGCCGCATGTTGTGTTCTTTTTAATTATTTTATTTACTTTTTTCATTAAATGAATCAAGAATTATTTTTTTTGTTGCAATTTTTGCGTAATTTTCCAGCTGCATTTTCTTTTCTATTGCTTTTTGTACATTTAATTGTTATTCAAGAAATGCGCTGAAACCCCTTCATGTGTTTATCCCATCCTAACCCTCAATTCTTGATGCAATTTGCCCACCAACCAAGACAATTAATGGCTCATGGGCTTATTTTGCAAATTGTTGTAATTGACTGAATGACAGAGTGGTGGGGAGGGGTGGGGGCTGCAGCAACATTGTAGGGAAACAAAAATGTTGAGAAATTACACGGAACGAGTCTGAAATGCTTAATCAAGTGGCTGAAAGATCTCTACCAGACATAGGAAAAGGCTGTATAAAATTATAAATTGTATAAAATAAAATAAAAAGTTATTAGAAATGTCAACTGAAACACGAGTTACTCATAGGAGAACAGAAAACAGACGATAGCCAGCCAAAAGAGTCTTTAGTGAAATGAGCAGGCACCAAGCACAAGCTACATACTACTCACTCTCTCACGTTCCGCACTATAAACGCTGTGGCATGTCAAGGAATACACGCGTAAACGACAATCACAGAGGAGAGAAGAGAGACCGATACCATGGCATAGAGACAGGCCAAGAGAAGAGTAGAGTGGAGTGGAGTAGAGAGATCAGCGTGGAATAGGCCACGCCCGCTTAAAAGAATGGCAAAGGAATGCAGGAAAAATCAAATCAAATCAAATGGACAAAACCAAAGGAATGCGGCTTTAACGATCGCCAGAGAGAGAGAGAGATTGAGAGTGAGAAAAAGCACTCAACCAGGTCTGAAAGATGCTGTCAAGGCCGTTGGTGTTTTCCTTGAAAACAGCAACAGCAAAAACCAGAAGATGCAACGAATGGAACTGGCTGGAAAACTGGTCGGTCGGTTGGTCGGTCAGTCTGCAAGAAGATGCACCCAAGCCAAACCAAGTCTTGTGGGGACGGGAGAACCAAGAACGAAGAGGTAGCAGATGGTAAATAGCCAGATTGCTTCGCCAGTCTTGTCGCTAAATCGCTCTTGGCCCATTGTTCTTTTCTTGTTGTTGTTTTTCTTTTAGGTTTAGGGGGGAGGGGTAGCCTTCAAAAAGTGCTGCCAAAAATATAAAAAAAAACAGTACTTGACTAATTAGCAGAAACATCAACAAAAATGATGATGCAGGTGAAGACCCCCCCCCCGTTAATGTCTCTCTTTCTGGCTAAATGATCACTCCAAAACAGATTTGACAATTGGCATTGTCGTCTTCCTTATATTCTGCGCTTCCTTTCAGTCTTTACATAACTTTCATGCCTCAAAGATTTTTGGGGCTTTAACAAAAAAAATGTTATGGCTTCCACCCCAAACAACAAAATTATTGTGATCCATTAGCCAGCAGTTGAATGGACCCGGAGTGCCTCAAAAGGCAGTGTCCGTAAAATACAAAAAATTAAATAAAAATTCCAATAATATATGAAAAGTTTAAAAGTGAAACTAATTAGTAAATACTATAGGTATTAATTGTACTTAACCTTAACTTAAGCACCTATCCTATACAGCTCCCGTACTCTCCTGTACTCTGCTGATTTTAGTTTGACTAATTAAATGACATTTATTATCCTTATGATTAACGATTAACCAGCTTGAAGGTCTCCAACTGCGACTCTGTCTCCTTGAAAGGTGTATCTCATTGTGTATAGGCTTCTCTCTGCTTCTTATGTCCGAGCTTAAGTATTTTTTGTCTGCCTTTAAAAGGTAATTAACACTCGGCTATGAACAGCAGCAGCAACAATTGAGAAGCAGAGGAGACTGGCAAAAGTTAATTTGTTATTAATTATTGAGATTTATTGATTTTTCTAATGTGTTTTCTGCCTTGAACTCTTAAACTTGTGTGCACGATGTGCGATTTTGAGAGCAAGGACTCTTAGATTTTGTCTCATCTTTCTTGTCTGTAATTAATCCAAAAGAATCTCTGATCTACTCGAAACTTTACAGAGCTTTGAGTCTAGAAATAGCGCCACAACAAACAGAAATAAATATCATAATAATAACATCATAATAACCACCACATGGAGAGAATTGTTGTATTTATAGCTCTCCTCTCGGAGCTCTCTCTGTACCTCCATTAGCTTTAGAGCGGTGGCCTTTGACCATTTTGAAGGAATTTTTTCTTTTTCTTTTTGTATAAATTTAAATGTATTATTTTTAATTTCTGGAGACAAACAAATACTCGCATGATGAGGCATTTTTAGTTGAATATTATTGTTAGTTCTGTTCTTTTCCCTCTTTTCCCTCGCATTCTCTCTCTTCTAAAGGTGAAAAATAATGTATTCCCTCTTTGTTTGTTTTGCAGGTAAAAGATACTCAGAGAATTTGTATTCCTATTGTAAGTTTTGGAAAGTGATTCGGTTGAATGAAATAAGAGCCGAAACCAAGATGATGACCATAAACTCTTTCTACCAAGTACAGTACGCTCGTAAGTTGAGATTTGTCAGATTTTCCCGTTCAATCTCATGTTTATTCAATACAGTTTTATGCAAATTCTATGTGAAAAGTATAAACTCATCGATCTATGATCGATAAATATCAAATAGAGAGAGTTTGATTCAAAATATGTTCATGTGATTTCGGGGGAAATTTCGATTTTAACGTAATGTTCTGGTAATCTTTTAAGAGGAAAGAAACATACATTCATACTTAAAGCTACTCTATGATCTCCATATATAAATACACCTTCCCATCCACAAGATATCCGATCACTTGGAATGGCAAACGATTGACATCAGAGAAAAGATCAAAGATCACGAAAGATTTCCCAATTAAGAGGATGATGATGTTGATGGCACGGCAAAAGTAAATAGGGATCCAACGATCCAATGATCAAAGTTGCTCTCTATCTCTGTCTCTTTCTGCCTGGTTGCAAGACAAGTTTCTTATTTGCTGTTGTTTGCTTGAAGAACGAACACATTTCCAGGTTATAAACTTCAACTTTGAAGGAAGGGCCTTGCATAATTTCTGCTTCATTCTGTACGTACAACCTGCAAACCAGCAGCAGGAGCTTGCTTGGAGAAAGAGATGGCCAGCAAGATAGAGGGAGAGAGAGAGAGCCTGAAAAGATGATGAACAAGTTCTAAAAGACAAAGATCATTGCAGGGAAAGCAAAGTCCCAAGTCGCAGTCGGTGGGAAGTCAAAGCACTTTAAAGCACTTTGAACTTTTACAGTGTATGAGTATGCTTCTATATAATAGAGATATATTTGTATTTGTGTCTGTATGTGTTTGTGTGTGTATGTGTAGGCATAGTCACAGTTTGGTTAATGAATAGGAAAGAATTCTACAAATAAATAAATAAATTCTGTAGAATGTATAAAAGCAAACGGAAAATGGTAAACGGTAAATTATCTTTCTATTAGAGAAATAGTGCACAATTGGAAATCTTCTTGTCTTGACGTTTCTTTGATTTCATTGTGTTGTATCTTTAACCAGTTGTTTTCATCAGAGATATATGTACATAAACATCACAGATCTCTGCACAGAAATATACCCAGTGTATATTCCATGTTCAAACAATTTCAAATTGAAGCGCTTCTTTTCCCCCGTATTTGGATGTTATTCTTTCCCTTTTCTGTTTTGTTGTTGCCAATATCTTGATTCGATTTGTTGAAATTGTATAGAAATTCAACGGTAATTGATTGGCTTGGAGAGCGAAAAGAAGACGATGATAATGATGATCATTAATCGATGATAATGACTGTTTAGTTAGTTGCTTGGAATCGATCGATCATTTTAGGCAACGAAGAATATAACGGAACGGAACGGAATGGAACGAGCTCGTGAGATATTTGTCAAAATATGTGCGTGCTTCGGTCATGCCAGAGTGAAGAGGGGGAGGGACTTAAATTACTCAAAAAAGTTCAATGTCAAGATTTTCGTTCACTTTTTTTAGATGTTTTTCTGTTTTCTGTAGTTTTTCTTGTTGTTGTTTGTGGTGAATTTCTTGCATGCAACAAACTGTTAAACTTCCATTTGCTTTTTTGGAGATTTTACAACGAAAAAACTCGAAAAATAAGAAGCTTAAAAGTTACCATACTTAGTGGAAATCAATGGGCCCCGTAAATTTCGTAGAACTCCCAGCTCTGGGATTATAAGGTATAAATTATGAATAGTTTTTGGTTAGCTGCCAGATACAGATACCCAGGAGAAGTTGAAAGATACTTTCGAGACATGGCATCCAAGTCTCAAACTCCAATTCGGCGCCGCATTTTGCCGTTTGTCATGCATATAAATATACATACAGACAACAAATATTTTCAAATTGAAATACAAAAAAACTTCTTGGAAAACATACATAGCATAGATACATTAGTATTTATGTATCTTTAACTGTATCTGTTCGCACGCATATACATATGTATGTATGAATATAAATGCCAACACAGCATATACTCTTAAAGAGTATTTTGTGGCCATTTTTGTGTGAGCCAGTTTCAGGTTTATTTTGTTGTACAAGTAGTGCATACATAGGTATGTATATTATATTGTTGCCGAAGAGAGAGATACATTTAAAGACAGAGAACGGTGTGTTGTGTGTGTGTCTTGGAAACGACCTTTGCAAGCATTTTTTGTTTTTGTTTTTCTTTTGTTACTCGACCGCAACGAAAGTGTGCGGCGGCATACAGAAAGAAGGGGGAAAAGTCGAAGTCAAACACAAAATCAAACTAAAAAATAAAACAAGATCACAGCTGAATTGAAACTACTTTGAGAGTAGGCCAATCTGAAAACATTCTACGCTTGTCCTAGGTACAGGGGAAATAGTAGAATGGGTAAACCCTAATGGATTGGGCTCACATTATGGTAATCTCTGTACAATCAAGTTTAACGAACAGCACGAAACGTGGGCCAATGAATCATTTAGGCATAAGCAATGTTCCATTGAGAACTACATGACATGTCTGTCTCTTAAAGTCTCGTAGAACCTATGAAAAATTACAGATTGTATCCCTAAGATACATTTGTATACATAATCTATCAATATCTGCATTTGGATTTTAAAAAATTAATTATTTGACAGACTTTAAATATTTGTTAATTTCACTATTTTTAAAATATAAAAACCGAATATTTGATTCAAGTAGAAAAGCACCCTTCATTTGCCGTATTTCTGTCTATAACACTACTCAACAATTTTTTCATGGTTTTTTTCAGAGGTAGTGCTTGTATTTTTCACATAACTTAAGTATCTTATATCTGGTTGCATAGAACTTTGCAGTTCTGAAAAGCTGACAAATGCAGCTTCAAATCCGACCCAGACACAAACTAAAAATGCATACCAAGAAATACCAAAGATACTTAAGTTACGTACAAAATAGAAGCACTACCTCTGAAAAAAAACATTAAAAAAATACAAAATTTTAATAAATTCTTAAAAAAAAAAATAAACCATAAAAAAACCATAACTCGTTAACAAATTTTAAACCCCTAAGTCTATAAGAAAAAGTCATTTTGGGCCACAGCCTAATTATCGTGTTGACTAGTGTAATTGATGGCAATAAATACCCAAAAAAAGAGAACATATTTCCACTGATTCAAGCCATAATTTACTCCCAGTTTATTATCAATTGAAATCTCCCAAGGCAAAAATCGTATGTATAATTTTCTTGCAATAAGTATGTTTTCATACGATTCCATTTGAAACTCCTTTGCATCCGGCTACAGTTTGATGATTATCATTACCGATCATCGTCACCGTCACTCTCATCCAAAACTGTCACATTAACTTTGATTAGGTGCTGTATGGTGTATGGTCCATGGTGCATTGTGCATGGTGGCATGGTGCTGGTATGGTTGATGCTGAGAAAAGAGACAACCGAAAGTAATCTTCGCTTGGCTTTGGAAAAGTGCAGAAATGGCCGGTCGCAAGCGAAAACCGAAGAAGAAATTTTTAGTATATTTTTTGTCTTGTTTTTATTTCTTGTTGCGCATTTTGCTTTTCTTTTAACTTTCACCTGAAGCCGGCGACGACTACCCAGCGGCATAAAAGCACAGCATTAGAAGTCATCATCATCATGATCGAGATGATCATGATGGAGTTGTGTGCTTTGAAGTCTAGTCGCAAAAATTAACGCATACCAAAGAGCAGAAGAGCAAAATCACAGAAACGCGTTGCGTTGTGTGGCAATGCCACTGTGTGCTCTGGTGGCCATAAAGCAACAAATTGTGGCAAGTAAATGGGACCGGATCCCTCCTCCCTCTGCCTTTGCCTCTTTCCCTCTCTATTGCTCCAGCTAGTATGTCCATCTATTCCCCTTTTATCTTAGAAAGTTTCGATATCTCGTACGCAGGCGCATACCTATACAGAAAGAAAACATAATACTTGCCCCCCCCTTCAGATTTATTTTAAATAAACTAAAAATAATAAAATAAATAATAGATAAATATTAAATGTAAAGTCTTACGCTTATGGAAAAATTGTACAGCGAATCAAGAACATTCGCATCATTCGATGAACGTTTCCGAATTTTCCGAACAGGTGGATGTGGATTAGGTTTGGAAAGAGTAAAGGAGAAGATTATTTTATCAAGGGCTAACGCACTCTTGCATCTATCGCTTCGGTGACCTGCTTTTTGGCTTCCCCCCGCCCCCTGCCATATGCCATATTCCATACTCCATACTCTTTTCAAAGTACATACGTTATCTTTTGCCATGACACACTGACGAAGGAGAGGAGAAGACAAGACAAGACGCTGGCACATAGACCAGCCATTACCGCGACATCACTATTAAACGAGAAGCAGCAGCAACAGAGCAAAGAATCGTTAAAGAAAAACCAAAGAGAGTGAGAAAGAAGAATTAATATTTCCACGAAAGTCGAAGCTTTCATACCCTTGATTAAATTTTGATATACCAAAAGTAAACTTTAGAAGATGTAAGTAATCCAATCCGATTTACATATATGTATGTATGTACTATAATGCTTGAAGAAATCCAAAACCATCCATGATTATTTGTTAAGTTTTTTGTCTGTCAATTTGTACCTTCCTCGTAACTTAAAAACTTCATAGACAAATTGCAAGAAACGAATGTGCACATTTGTATGTATATGTATGTATGTATGTATATGCCTCTGTATCTTTAGCTGCATCTGTGTAACCACTGAGTTACCTTAGCACTCAACAGAGCAACATTAAGCTGATGATCACTGCAGAGGTAGCGGCGTAGGAAGAGGCTGAATGGTGGATCGTCGTGTAGAGAGCGCTTGAAAATTGAAACTCGCGAAATACCCTAAAAAACATATGGGGAATAGCTGAATAATAAATATAAGAATTTAGTGAGTGATAGCTAAAAATAATCAAAACAATAAATAACTAATTTACAGTGGAAAAAAAAGTAATCACTTATCTAATATCTCCCTTAAATTTGTTTAATATTTAAGGCCTGTCTCCAGCACCGCGGAAAATTGCGGCAAGGAATTTGCTAGTTATTCCCTGAGGGTGTGGAACATAGCTAAAACAGGGTTGATGAATCAGCGGTGTTTTGTAAACAGAGGCAACTCTACAATTCTGCTAAAATTAAACTAGGAAAAAAATGCACTCTGATGATGAAGTGACTGTGTTGGTGGCGGCATATATTGTTGCAAAACAAAAAAGAATAATTTTCATCTCTCTTTTTGGTTTTGCGGACAGTTTTTTCCTACATCTTGCACCATTCACTTCAGGAAGAATTGTAAAATATATATTCTTGAGCTGGGTGTCAGCTGTTCTCTCAGTTCACACGGTCCCGATAGGCAACTATCGATATAAATCACAGATTCCGCTCTTGTTGCTGGATACACACTCCAGGAAAACGTAAAAGAAATTTTCCTGGCACATTTTTTTTTAATATGAAGTTTGCCAGGAATTTTTAGATTCCGCGGTGCTGGATACAATGCTTTAAAGGGTACACTCGTATAAAGAGTATACATACATATGTATAATTTTTTTGTAAGGGTATCCTAAAGGTTTCGTTCTACATGAAAGTTGTGACTCGTTTTTTACGTAGATTTGTTTTGTTTGCTCTTTTCGTTGACGGGTTTCTGACTCTATTGCCACACGAGTTAACTTTATTTCTTATATTTTCTCTCCCTCTCTCGCGCTCTCTGTTTCTCTGTCTTGGCTTGGTTCTTGTAAAACAAAGACCGTTAATTGACATAGAATTTTTAGGTTTATGCCCCGACGACGCTGACGGAAATACCCCAACTTCTCCGCCGCTCGTACCTCCCGCTCTTTTGTCATACCAAATATAATTTCCATAAAGTTTTCGTCGTAAGCGGTCGGTCATATACCTACACTATTTCTTTTTAGTCTAAAACAAAAGCAATCCCCTGCATCCCCCACCACTTATCGCACACACTCAGCTCAAAAGCCCCTTGAACTACCGTCTGAGAACAAAAGTGTGTGTGCCCCCGTGTCCCTTGCCCCTGCCCCGCTCCCGCCATCATTAGATGGTTATGTGTGGGGTGAGTGCTGTGGTTGAGTTGGGATTGGGGTTGGCGATATTACAAAATGCTAATTGCTGCCCGAATTTCAGTGAGAAATCAGCTAATTGTCAGACAGAAAGTGGGCAAAGGAGGAACATATACACACGTATGTATATACATATGCTGAAAGCGATAGAAGGAGAGATAGATAGATGGAGAGATAGCTGAGAGACAGAGAGCAACTGGTGGAAGCAATTCCAAGAGCATTTATTGCGGGAGAGGACAAAACAAAAGTGTGCAGATCAAGAGATAAGACAATGGCGACTGCTGCACTACATTCTACACCGCGCTCAACGCATAAAACTACAAACTATATGCAAGAAATAAATCCACCATAATCTTAAGAGAGAGAGAGAGATATTCGATCTGCTTTCTCTATGTCTTATCTTATTATTTGTTAGAACTTCCACTGATTTCTTCACCCATTTTCAAAGACAATGCAATGAAAGAGTTTCCCTAACAGTGTGACCGTATAATTAGATCAGGGTTCCTTGAATATTTTATGTGGTTTTTCTACCACTGGACTCACCCGCCCGCAAGTGCCTTCCCCATGCGTTGCGAAGCCTAAGAGATCCTTTTTGAGCGAGTCTCGCAATACGCACTCGCTCACGAGCACAGCAATGGTATAAGCAAGGGCGAAACAGGAACAATGGACAATCAAGTAAAGAAGAAGAGGAGTTTACTACAAACTGAGAACAATTTCGGAGAGTCAGCTCATGTACAGCCAACTGATTGAAATACTCTTTACAAACAGATAAATCGATTAATACGAACACAGGATAGAAAATACTTATATGTAGATACCTCTCAGAAAAACGTCCAACAAGGATACTGTTAAATTATACCTCATAAATTATCTCGCCACAAAACATTAAAACATTAGTCAGGAAACAGTCGAAACAGTTTTTAAACAGTCAAAAAAGTCGAAGAAACAGCGCAATGACTCGGTCGTTCAGTGTGATGCTAAAATCGTCAAAGGGTGAATTCATTTTGAATGGATTGAAACGGGGTACAACCCTTGGCGAGCTAAAGACGATTATCGCCCAAACGATGGCCATACCGGAGCCGCTGCAGCTGCACTTGCTGATCGGCTGTCCACCCCAACGTTTAGATCTCTCGCAAGATCGAGACCTAAAGACAGTGGGAATCAAAAGCGGTGATACCTTGATACTGGAGGAAAAGGCTGGGCTTGGAACTGGAGATGAAGCACCAGTGACTGCGACTGCCACCGCCACCCAGGCCACTGTCTGTTCAATGCTGGCGAATGACGAGGCGCTAGCTCGTCGTCTGCAAGCCGAAGGGAATGTCGGTCAGCAGGGTTTAGATAACGAAATGCCAGACCAAGAGGAGTCATCGGGATCGACGAGCGGCAGCTTTAATGGCATCGTTCTGAAGAAGGAGGTGCCGGCGGATAACTCGTGCCTCTTTACGAGCATTCGCTTCGTATTAAATGGCAAGTTGGATGACGAGGGCAGCGAATTGATGCGCCACATTGTGGCCCAGGAGGTGTCCGCCGATGCCGACCGATACAACGATGCAGTTCTGGGCAAGTCAAATGCTGATTATTGCGCCTGGATCCAGAAGCCGGACTCGTGGGGCGGAGCCATCGAGGTCGCCGTTCTCTCCAATTACTACGGCATTGAGATCGATGTGGTGGACATCCAGAATGCCATCATCAATCGGTTCGGGGAGGACAAAAACTTTGGAATGCGCGTCTTCATCCTCTACAACGGCATCCACTACGATCCATTGTACATGGATTACTTCCAGAATGAGTCTGAGGCCACCATCTTTCCCGTGGAGGAGATGGGCGTCTACCACCAGGCCAAGCAGATTGCCTTCGAGGCCCACGCCTCAGGACAGTTCATCAACGTGGAAAAACTCGCCGTTCGCTGCCTGGTCTGTGATGCGGCGCTGTTGGGCCGGAAGCAGGCCCAGAAGCACTACAAATCGACTGGACACAAGAAGTTTGAAGAGATGTAAACACAGTTATGTTTTTGATATAATAAATTTGTTGCTCTTTGCAGTGGATCAAAAATTATATCCCATAAAAATCCCCTACCCTTACTTCAAGTCTGTTCTTAACTCAATTGGCATGCCAAACCAAAGCTAAATGATTTATGATTAATTCGATCGATTAATTACATTACATGCAGATGCCAGATTATTGAAATCGACACATCATCATCATCGCGAGATAAGGTTAATCAGCTGTCATCATCTGGTGGGAAGGAGGGGAACGGACCCCACAGCCGCCTTCCTCCTGTGAGAGAGAACTGCAATTGAAATGTTTGCTTTAATTGTGACTAATTAGTCATCAATATATGTAGTAGCAGCAGCATAGAAAATAATTAAAAGATACGTCTATATAAGAGCAGGAAACTCGAAAGAAATCGAGATTGAATGAATGAACGAATCAATCACTCAATCAGCGCACAAACAAGTTTACAATGACCTTTGTTTAAAAAACAAACTTCAACTGAAAGAAATATCAGCGATAATTCAAAGATAGTTCTTGTATTCTTATAACAAACGATATGAACGATTGAAGGTGATTGAAGCCTAGGGTAGAGTCTCTTGTAATCCTACTACTAGGAAGGGTGTTGGGAGTGGATCCATACTTATTATACTAATAATAAAAACTTTTTATTTCTTATGCAAATGAACGTTGAGATTAATTTTTATTGCAGCTCAGCCTTAGCTGGTGTTCTCCCATCTTAGTCCTATAAAACAATTAAAAAAAAAACAAGAAATAAAGTCTACCAAAGCTATTAATACCCTCTAGATCGTATATTACAAAAAAAAAAAATCTGGAGTGAATATAACGGCTCAATCGTTCAAGAGTACTCTTTTCCAGGGTATTCGAAGAATTCAAAGCGTGGGCGACACTATCTGCACAAATACTTCCCGATTTCCGCTCCATTACTCACTCAGCGAGAGAGAGGTGATATGTACATATGTATGTAGATTCATTTGAGAAGGGCAGTGGTGGGAATGGGGGTACGGGTACTTGCATGTCGTAGTGTTACAAACAGCCAATAACCATCAATTATCGTCTGTCAGATGTGAGTCTTGTAATGTGTATCTCGCAGATACAGATACATGGCTTGCAGTGCCGATTATATTTATGGATTTTTTATTATTACTATTTTTTTCCTGTTTATTTGCAAAAAATGTTTTATTCATAATTAATTGATTTTTTTATTTTATAACACAGCTGCTTATTATAATGATTCCCGAGCAAACCGAACCGATTCGGATTCGAGCCGATTGTTGCATAATAATAATCTTTTTTCACAGATTTTTTGTAGTATTTTTTTGGTTTAGTTTTGTTGATATTTTGTTGGGTTTTGTGAAAGGCATAGACACACACACACACACACAAAGGGAGCTTGTAGCCACGGACTCTGATGTCTAAAACTAGAAAAAAGAGTTCAATAAACCGCATGGAATTCAAATCTATTGACCCACAAAAAAGGAATACTCCGCACACACACACACAATACGGGCGAATACGAATATCTACAGCAATAAATGGCAAGACACAGATATACATATAAGCCAAACTTAAAATAATAATACTAAAAAAAGAGATACGCAATGCAAAATCATTAAAAGAAAACAATAAGCAATCAGCAAAACAGACAACAGAAAGCAAAAGCAAAAGGTGGAGGAGGAACAGTGGAGCAAAAGGGTGGGCTTGGATACCCAGATCCCTGTTTTCAGGTCCCAGGCCAAGGCCGCAGCAGGAAGACATCGGAGGAGCAAGAATTATTCAAGTGGGACAAGGCCAAGTTAATTTACGGAATTGCGGAATTGGTAATCAAGGGAAAGATCGATCGATTGATCGGATTGGATCGCAACATAAGTAAGATGAAAGGGAAAATAAGGAAAGGAAAAGTGGGTTTATTATGAATTTTGAACATTAAAAGATTACCCAATAATCTTATTTATGTATAAAAAAAACTGAACCTGGCTGCAGTCTTCGCAGATTGTCATGAGGGTACTTGAGCGATCATCCTGAGACAAGGAGATAAAATCAGGAGATGCGGTATCTTCGTTGATTTTATCTAAGACTCGGGAAAAATTTTGCTGACTGCCTTCGTTAAATTAAATTTATATTTATATTAATATTTAATTTTTAAAAATTTGACCCCTTTTTTTTTGTTCTTCTATACAAAAAAATTCCAATCGTATATTAACCGCTTCATAAACGTTTTATTTTTTTTTTAAATTTTATTTTATGGACTACCTTGAACGACCTTGCCGCCATTTAGTCGCCTGCTAAACAACAAACTTGGTGAAAATGCATTAAGAAAATCACAAAATACGAGAAGAAAAAAAAACCGCACGAGAGTCGCGCTTAACATTTTTTGGTTGTGTCGATATCGGTTTCGGTGCCCCCCTGCCCTGCCCAACCGCCTGACTATAAAATTTGGATATTTGTGTGTATTATTCGAATCGACTACGCTTATTTTGGTGTGAGATCTTATATGTTGGCTGCGGTTTGTGATGTGTTTTCCAGAGTGCGTCTGTGTGTGGGCTGTTGTACTTTGGTCAGCGAACGGTGATGGGTTACTCTTATGACGATGATATGGTGTCATCATTGACACCAGAGATAGACAGTTACGAAAACAAAAACCCAACGAACGATCAACAAGAAATTAAATACGAAATATATAAAATCCAAGACACACTGATGACTGATGCCCACGCCCACTCTCAGTGGTTCTTTGGGGTCTTTAAATCAGAGGCCGGCAGCGTCGTATGCACTGTGCATAGGAAAAAATTTCGAGCAGCGCAGTCGGCACACGTACAGTGAAAGACTTCGGTTTCGTTATTCTGCCTGATGACGTAGCGGCAGAGAAAATTCTGCTCTGCTGACGTCGCGGCAGAGAAAAATGCTTCGGGCTATGCACAAACGGCTTCATATTCTGCCCGCTTGCCTCAGCGGCAGAGAAGCATTCGTGTGCCCTATGCACAATTCTTCGGCTTTCGCAGCGGCAGAGAAATAAGTAACGAATTTGACTTGTGTCTGTTGTTTTCGCACACAAACGAAAATGCTCCAAAATGTAGAAAGATGTGAAGCTGATTGACACACTCCTATGGAGAACCATAAACAAAAACTCTCAAAAATTTATTGGGGACATCCATAGCTTTAAATAGAGTTCCCACAATCTATTCCAATGGAAATTCATAGAAGAAAAGAAAGTACTAGTGGGGTAGAAGATCTCATTAAAAGCATCTCTCCCATTTGTGGCTCTCAATCATCTGGTAACGGCAGAGTGGTGTTATATAGACCAACAAGAACAAATGACTTAATCAGGTTGTGACCAAGAGAACTTTCCCTGAAACAATGGAAACAACAAATTTGCAACCCCCCTCTAACCGTTACATGCCAAATACCAAGTCAAAGAGCCAAAGACAAAGCCACACCACAGCTGAAAGCTGTGTGTGAATGATTTGTGTGTAAAAGGCCTTTGGTTGATCCAACCTTGAACTTGATTTCGACCATGTGCAATTCGCAGATATACATTTATACATATGTATTTACATGCATCCAATATATATTATATTTAATTACTATCGGAATTAAAGAGTTTGGCACGTAGCCGAAAGAATCGTGACAAACAATTTGGCAAATAAAAGAACAACAAAATCTATATCGAGCAAAGCCAGAGTCAGAGCTAAAGCCAAGAAACTGGTATCGAAATATTAGACTCGGACTTTGGCTAACAACTGAGTGACTGCTTTGACTGTTTATGGCCAGAACACGACATCGATTTGGCAACAAACGAACGACAGGCGGAAAGTTAAAACGGCACCGCTATAGTTTTTTTTTTTTTGTTATTATTACAGAGCTAGAATCTCGGCCTGGAGCCAAAATAGAAACAGATTTCTATTGACTGCAAACTGTAAAACTGTATAGAAGCCACCAATATCTGAAAGATCTTCAGAATGTACTAAAATCCAAATCTAATGTCAATAATAAAACCTGAAAAAATATATTAAACGACTCGCATGAATAACCATTATCTTGATTATGATATCACTTTATTTCCACTTAGATTTAAAAATGCTTACCAATAGTTTTACTCAGAGAGAGTGAATAAATTTCTTTAAAAGAAATCACTGTGAGACACATAAGATACACGAGGAGGCAGAGGCAGATAGACAAATACCTAAGTAAATATAAGATTATTATGAATGTGTTTTTTCTAGTTTTAATTAGCATAATTTACGTGCAAATGCTAAATAGAACGAACACAAAGACAGGTATAGGGGATAGAGGATAGAGGGGTGCCTTCTGCCACAGATCAATTGTGAAATGTGTCGAGTGGCTATGGAGTTGGATTTGACAGCCACTCATAGAGACGGAGAGAGACGGAGAGAGACGGTGACGAGATGACGCTCAGGCGTGTTCCAGTGTCAAATTAGTCGCCATTAAAAAGCTCCAAACACTGTACATATTCCCAGCAGGGGGGGAAAGCAGCCAAAACGGGGTAATAAAAAAAAGTAATAAAATGATAAATCATAGATCAAATCGAATCGAATCGGTTCGGAATAGTCTCGTATATACAAACGTATTAAATATGAAATTTTAATTGCCACTGCAATTGGAATTGCCATATATATGTATATATATTTTTTTTCATTTGGCCTGGCGTCCGCTTTTGGGGCGGTTAGAAACGCAGACTCACGAAACGTTAACGTTTCGCGCGCGCGCACTTGCGCTCGCGTATTTTTTGGCGCGTCAATTCCTCCACCCGCACACACAATCGCGCGGAAAACGCGATCAAAGGCAAAGCGCGCTCGCGATTCTCTACCCAGAAACACAAAAAAAAAGATACCAAATGTAGATTGTAGTGGAGACTCTTGATCATTGCCTTTTTCCGTGTTCGCCCCAAAACGGGGCAACATTTGTGTTGTGGCGCCGCAACAAAGCAGCAGCAGCAACAGCAAACGTTGATGCAGAATAAACGCTCTGGCGACAAAAACCGCCAGCCGCCAGCTCATGATTTAATGCGGTTTTCAGTTGCCCAGTTGTTTGCAACGTCAAACTTCAATTAGCTTTTTAACTTATAAACTTAAACGTTCAATAAATTGTTGGACCGCTCCACCTCTTCCACACCCCATCCCAATCCCATGCTGCTTCGGCTGTTGCCTCTGTTGGCAAATTAACAGCAAAACTACCAACAACTCAGGGGCTAGAAAATTCCATAGACATCGATGCAAACACGTTTTGTTTTTATACCCGTACTCAAAAAAGAGTTAAGGGGTATATTCGATTTGTGGTAAAAGTGGATGTGTGTAACGCAGAGAAGGAAACGTTTCCGACCCCATAAAGTATATATATTCTTGATCAGCATCAATAGACGAGTCGATATAGCCATGTCTGTCTGTCCGTCTGTCTGTCTGTCCTTCTTGTTGAGCGCCTAGATCTCAGAGACTATAAGAGCTAGGGCAACCAAATTTGGTTTCCACACTCATGGGACATCACACTGCTACAAGTGTATTTCAAAATTTCGCCCCCACAAAGAACGAAAATCTGTGGCATTCACATTTTTAAAGATACGATCAAACTAAAAACGCAGTATCGTAGAGAATGCCCATATCTACCAGATTTCCGAATCTGAATCAGATCGGATCATAATTATAGGCAGAATGAAGAATTTAATTTTCTGTTGGCTCCCCCGCCCCCTCCTGCCAACGACCACGCTACTCATTCTCTTTCTCGCTCGCACACTCTGCCGCGTTCAGTGCGCGCGCAACTCCTAGCGGAGGAGATGTAGAATCTAAATGGTACATGTATAATCTACATGTTAGATGTAGAATATACATAATATATGGAGATGTAGATAACAGATGTAGCAAAAAAATGTAAATTTTTTTTTTAAATTCTAAAATACTAAAAAATTATATGCTCAAAAATGTATATACTGACTGAGTACGGGTATAAATAGAGTCGCGTCCCCAGAAGCGACTCGCACGTTCCTTCCCGTTTTTTTTATGTGTGGAGGCAAAAGCCAGAGAAGTAGATAATAAAATGTTTGCCAAAAGGGGGGTTTATGTTTGGGGAAGGTTTCCCCCCCAAATACAAAAGTCTGCCGTTAGAAAAGATTTCAACATTTATGTTTAACGAATAATCCTTATACCCAGAGCCCATGGGCGGGCTCTATGTCTGCTCGAAGCATTGATTTATGCATGCAAAAGATACAGATACAATAAACGATGAAATGGAGTGAGTCAGTACCTCAGCAGCAGCAGCGGCAACGCCAGCAACCCGGATTAAACCCTGGTGAGAGAGGAGAAATATAAATGGAAAGAGCTGCTATAGAACGGGAAGGGTAAAGGAAAGAAGGGTATATAAGGGAACAGAAGTAGAGAAAATAAATTGAATTTTCGCACGCTGTGGACCGCAGAGAGGAAACCTTCCCACCAAAGGATGGAATTGTGGGCGGAAAATTGCATTGATTATGGTCATTTGTTCGAGGGAAAACTTTGACCCAATTATAGAGCAGAAAAAGCGCCAGAAGAGAGGAAGAGAGAGAGTGATGAGGAGCACCGCAGAATGGAGTCAACGAGGAGTATGAGTGACATGTAAATAATAAAATTGCCCGATAATTGAATTATTTCATGGATGTACTGAATGCCAATGAGAATATCAGAGTTGCAGGCAAAGCAATGCAGAATGAATAAGCCGAACAAAAATCTATGCTAATTAATTCGAAACAGAATCACCATCGCTTAGGCGACATCTGCTGGTAATTATTATACCCGTAGTTCCCTCTTGAATGAATAAAACTGAATATTTGCATAGCGAATAATTGCAATGTTTATGAATCACTTCGGGCAGCATGTGAATCATCCAAACACTGGAATTCCCCAAACAAGCCAAACGAGGCAATATATTTGCAGTTAATTACAGTTACTTATTTAAGCACCTCCCCCCTCACCTAATTATGGAAAATTTAACGACTATAACACACCAATTACACTAGTCAACACGATTTTTCCTCAAGGAACAAAACCAACTTTTTCTTAAAGATTGGGGCTTAGAAATGGTTTGATGATATTTTTTTTTTTCTATGGAGACTTTTTTTAAAGAATTTTTGAAAACTGGTATTTTTTTTAGCTTTTTTCAGAGGTACGTTTTTTCCATACCTGATTCTGGTTGAAGAACTTTGCTATTTTGTAAGATAATGACAGCTAGAGGGCCTTGGATAGTGCTGGGATACAGGCAGGTTTGGGGGTTGAGAAAAGGGGAGGGGAAGGACAACAGGGCCGCCAGGGAAGGAACGCGACAGGTACCAAATGTCAACCCTGCGTTGTTGTCCCATTGGCAGTGGGGGGTCGGGTGCCGCGACGCCCGCACTACAGGGCCAGTCTTGATGCCACCAGTTCCAACGCTGGGCAACTTAGCTGTTTTAATTCTCAAATAGCGTCTTACACCAGACGTGGGGTGAGCTATCAGATAAAATCTTCAGCTGCACCATAATTTTAAAAAATTTTAAATCCCCATACTATCAGAAAAGCGGTTTGGATCCTTGGGAAGCGATTTGCGAGTAGTGTTATTATCGTACACATTAGAAAAAATGTTAACTGTCTAAGTGGGAGCATTTTTAATGCGTTTTTAGACCCTGCTTTTCGCTGCTGCATCTCTCCAGTTGCTTTGCCATTTATTTGCGCGGTTTTTACAGCCTAGCCTCATTGCTGTTTGTTTATATTTTTTAAAAAGATTTTATTTCGATACATTTAAGCCTTTAAGCCCCCCTGGTTACTAGTTGTTGTTGCTGCTGCCTGTGGCTGCAACAGTGACAGCGACAGCTACTCTGTAATATCGAGAAACAGAAACTGCGACTGTGACTCATAGTCACTACGATTAGTGATAGTAAAAGCGAAAGCAATAGCGACTAAAACAGCGATAGCGACCAAAACTGCGAATGGCAGTGGCAGCCTTTGTTTATTTGCCGCCAACAACAAAAGTAGCAGCGCAGCAGCAATGCATCGCCGGTTAATGTGCAGGCAATATTTATTGTCTTAACAATACATTTATGCAATAATTGCATTGAAGTGGTGCCATTAATTATCTTTTTGACACTCCACCGAACCACCTCACCACTACTGCACCTCTCCCCTCCTCTGTGCTCTCTCTCTCTCTCTTTCACTCGTCCGCCCACACGCTCTTTAGCGGAAGCGGTTTTGTGGATGACCTTAAGTAGTTTGCATCTCCACTAAAAAAAAAAAACACAATCGCACCGAACCCACCAGCTCACTCCAGTCAGTCGAAGGTTGCTGTCTTGACTGTCTTCGCTAGCCAAAATAAAAGCTACCGTGGTAACTGTAAAGAGAGTTTCCGTTGCAATCTACACGATTCATTTGTGTGCTTTTCTGACACATATTTCCAAACCCGCCATCACCACCCCCCGCTGCGTTTTAGCCGCGTTTTCAGTCGATAATCTATATATATGTATGTACATACATACATATTTTTTTGTTTTGTTTTGTTTTGTTGCGGGTGGTCGCACAGACAACCAGCACACGTGGCGAGGGCGTGGCACCAATCAAACTAGCTTTACCGTTTACCCATATCATAATAAATAATAAAAAAAAATCATAAGATCAAAAATGTATATACTGACTGAGTACGGGTATAAGTAGAGTCGCGTCCCCAGAAGCGACTCGCACGTTCCTTCTCGTTTCTTGTTATATTTTATTTGTTTATTTTTTGTTATACCCTTTCTGTGGGCTGCCAGTGTATTAAAAGTTTCATATTGATAGAAAAAGAAACTGTATCTAGCCTTCGGTTCTTGTTTCGTTGCTTTCGTTATATTCTTGAGTTTTGTGCTTTGCTTTTTTTATTATTTATTTTTTATTTAAATTGAAACTAAAGAGTGTTGGGTTGTGGGGGGGGGGGTTAAACTCTTTTGAACTATTGCCGACACTATAACGAGCGGAGACATTCGTTGTTGCTGTATTGCTTCGTTTCTTGGGGGCAGCCGTTGCTAAATGCAAATTATAAAAGACTAGAAATCAAGCAGAACCAAGAATAACAACAACTACAACAACATCAGAAGGGAGGTCCCACCCACACGAAGAACAGCGATAGAGGGAAAATGGGTGCGGGTACCAGTGCGAGTGCGGAGAGCACCCGAGATACGAGATATGCGCAGCTAGGCCATGGCTTCTCTTCATCTTATCACTGGAGTTTACCCACTGCTCTAATGTATGTATGCATGTATGTACATATGTACATATATACTAGTAGTGTATTCTTTGCGCGTTCTTTTCATTGGGCTTTGATTCATTTTTCCATTTTTTCTGCTTGTTATTTTCCTTTGGCTTTCGATAACAATTTCTGGAGCGACATTTGTTTGTTTTGTTATCCTCCCTCTATCTCTCCTCCTCTTTCTCTCTCTCTGTCTCTTTGACCCTGCTCGATCCTCGGTCCAACAAAGAGGCTGTTGCGTGTGATAGGTAGAGTAGAAGTACATAGGAGGGAAGAGAGAATACTTATACTGTGTAGAATAAGGGGAACAGAACAAACTGTGAAATCGACTTGAGACGAAGCGACTGCGACAGTTTCTGCATTTTAATTTATTTCGTTGTGCCATTTTACGCAAATTGAGGACAAGCAACAGCAGAAACAGACACAGCAACGAATGCGCTCGCAATGCGGGCTCCCCAGCTTTTAGTCGTTGTTCTGATCCATTCTGTTCTGTTCCTAGTTGATAAGAAATTGTCTTTACTATGATTAGAGAAGGGGGAAACAAGATCTCGTCTCGAATAACAATTTAATTAATGTGTGCCCTTCTCTTTCCCCTTTTCCACTCTTTATTTACAGGTAAGATAGGAGAAGAACTGAACGAAGAACTGAAAGACGTACTGGATAATCAGATAAGAAGGGAGTTTCTCATTCTCTCATTCAGAAATGAGTGCAAAGTGTGGCACCACAAAAGAAGAGCGACTGTTGATGGATAGCAGCTTAGGGGCTGCCCAGCTAATGTGATTGTTTACAATTTATTAATTACACTAGTCAACACGATTTTTCCTCAAGGAACAAAACGAACTTTTTCTTAAAGATTTGGGGCTTAGAAATGGTTTGATGATAATTTTTTTTTTTCTATGGCAGAACTTTTTTTTGAAGAATTTTTGAAAACTGGTATTTTTTTTAAAGCTTTTTTCAGAGGTGGCGCTTGTTTTTTTCACATAGCTCTAGTATCTTACGTCTGGTTGTAAAGAACTTTGATATTTTGAAAAGATAATTAAAACAGCTAGAAGTTAAGCCTAAGCCTTAAGCCACTTTGTGATTACAGCTTACTGTCTGGGAAATATAAAGCATTGAAATGCAAAAATTATGATTTTTGTGCGGTATTTTTTACGAAATTTTGACTTTAAAAACTCAGGAAAAGTCGAAAAAAATTATATTCTGTGTCTTCAATTTTTTTTTGTATAGGTGCACTAATTTGGCGTCGTTTAAAGTATCGCTCATTAAAATCTATGGAGAGACTTTGGAGGTAAAATTCGTTAACCAAACCTAAAAAATGAAAAAATACTTTTTTGATGGTTGCGGGCCCAACTGCCAATTGGAAACAAAGCAAACGAAAAAGGGTTGTACATTTGGTACCTGATCGCGAACCTTCCAAAAGGTATTTTTTGTTCATTTTTTCCATATTTTAGGTTTAGTTAACGAATTTTAGCTCCAAAGTCTCTCCATAGATTTTAATGAGCTTGATTTTAATGACCTTGAACGACGCCAAATTAATGCACCTCTACACACAAAAAATTGAAGACACAGAATATAATTTTTTTTCGACTTTTCCTGAGTTTTTAAAGTCAAAATTTCGTAAAAAATACCGCACAAAAATCATAATTTTTGCATTTCAATGCTTTATATTTCCTAGACGGTAAGCTGTAATCACAAAGTGTTTGGGCTTAACTTCTAGCTGTTTTAATTATCTTTTCAAAATATCAAAGTTCTTTACAACCAGACGTAAGATACTAGAGCTATGTGAAAAAAAAAGCGCCACCTCTGAAAAAAGCTTAAAAAAAATACCAGACTTCAAAAATTCTTCAAAAAAAAAATCTGCCATAGAAAAAAAACCATAATTCTTTAAAAAATTTTAAATCTCCATATCTATCAGAAAAAGTCGGTTTGGATCCTTGAGGAAAAAAAAGTTCGATTTTGTCGAGTAGTGTTATTTGCCCGTGATTCAATTCTTAGATCATGATCATTCATTCATACATACTTCCGGTCTTTTTTTTTTAAAAACCAAATAACAGATAAAAGTGCAGGTTCTTGCTACCAACTGCTTCCATCGCATGGTGGCATGGTGGCTCGACTCGACTCAAGCGAGTGTTTCGAAAGAGAATGCATGCGAATAAATAAATGAAAAACATACTGCAGACATGTCTTATGTCTGACCATAAATAAACGAACACCTGACTCGAATCGACATCCACATATGTAAACTTAGTCGAATGATCCCCACAAAGGTGCTGGCAAGATATGAGGAAGAATATTAGACACGAACTTTGCTCCCTGAGCGGCGCCTCGACTCGACTTGAATCGACTCGAACTCAACTCATACGAAATTGTGTTAATTGAATTCTGGGGCTGTTGTTTCAGTTGCCATTTGCCTGCCATTTGTGGTCACGTTTCGGGTCTTTGTACTGGCAACGCTTCCTTGGGTGCACCACCACCAGACAGGCAGCGCACCCTACCCTCCCACCCTGCAGCTTGCAGCTTGCTGCCTGCTGCCTCCACCTCTGCCACTTCCCGCATTTGGATTGCGCAAAAAATGCTTAACACTTTTTTGGCCAACATTTTCATTTTGTTTCGTTTCGTTTTTTGTGTTTTTTTTTTTGTGGGTCAGCCTCATTGAAAAGTTGACTGCCAATTGCAGTTAACCAATTAGCGACGGCTGCTTCGGCTGCCTGTCTGCCAGTTTGTCTCTGTCTCTGTCCGCATGTCTGTCTTTTTTGTGTCTGTTAAAAAGAGTCAACGGCGATCTGCGGCCGGGTGGACAAACCTCTTTTCACTTACCCGCAATTTCTGTGCAATGGGCAACCATCATTTCTGTCAATCAGCCACGAAAAAAAAACAAAAAAAAAAGAAATGTACACCTTTTTGGCCAAAGCATTTACGTTCTTGGCCCAAATAAATTGTTTGTTTCTTTTCTGTTCCAAAACTCTCTCTCTTTCTCTGTCTCTCTCTCTCCCTTCTCTGTTTCTCTCGGTTCTCTGCCTGTTTTATTATAAAATAATTGAAAAGTTTGTGCATCGGCCATAAAAAAAGATGACAAAATAGAAGACGGCAGTCAGAAGATCCGTCAAGTAAAAGCCGCGAAACGGCGCAAAAATTAAATAACATTGCAATAAATGAAAAGCACGAACAATTTGCACACAGAGAAGAGAAGAAGAGATGATGTTGGTGGGGGAGGGGAGGGGAAACTTCATTATAGAAGAAGGCAGAGAAGCAGACAGCCGGCTCTGAGCTCGAAAAAGAAAGTCGTACGGGAACGTAAATACTCGTACGTAGTGCAGAAGAAAGAGTAAAACAAACCGCAAATCAGCAGCAACAGCAGTGACTTTCTGTTTGCAAGAAGCGGAAGAAATGTTGCAAATATTATTGGGGAAGGCAAATCAAAAGCAGACGCAAACGCAAACGCAGACGCTGACGCAGAAGATGGAATGCAAAGATGAACTATTCGTAATAGGTAGAAACTGAGAAGAAGGAAAGATAAGATAGAACAAGCAGATCAGAAGCAAGTATAAAAAGAAGACTGCAGAGTTAGAAGTGGTACAAAAAGACCGCTCAGCAGTGGAATCTAGCAAACATACGAAAAGACATGGAAGAAAAATGAAATTAATGAATCTGGAACTCGAAACAGAAGACCTAGGAGTACCTTAGTAAAATGGCTATATGTGCACTGCTTTAAAAGGCGTTTTTTTTCAACACCTATTTTCTTGATTTATTTTATATTTTTATTTGGTTAGCTGCTTATAACTACAAAACAAAAAGGCATAACAAAATTCCATATATATTTTTTAAATACCAAAAAAAAAAAGTTTTGTATGTTTCACATAGAAAATGGTTATAACAGCAAAAACATATTTTGTATCGAAAAAAATGTCCAGGGAAAAAGTATTTAGAAAAATGAACTCTGTTAATAATTAATAGAGTTGCCCTTATTTCCTGAAGTTTCTGCAGCCTGCGGGCATTGATCCTGCCAGTTTTGTAGAGTTGATAGTTCAATCTTGGCCCATTCTGCAAGGATAGCTTTTTTTAAACTTTCAAGGTATCGAACTGCCTTGTACATGCATAAACTTTTGCTGCAAGGATGCCCACAGATCCTCAATGGGATTTAAGTCCGGACTCATTGCCGGCCACTTCACAATGGAATGTTGTAGGTCTGAAAAAACTCATTGTAGTCCGGGCAACATGAATCGGTGCATTACTTGCTGGAATGTCCATTGGTCACCATGGAAAGGCTCAGCAATGCAAGAAGTTCACTATCTAATAGTTGAATATAGGCTTGAGAATTCATTCGCCGGATACAAAACATATTGGAGACTTGCCTTTAGCACTAAAGGCAGCCCATATCATAACGATCCACCGCCATGGTTCCGCTTGTGACAGTTGCTCGTGGAAGACGCGGACCCTCCAGCATTTATGATGGCCGTCTGGACCGCTAATTGAATTTTTTTCATCACTAAAAATTATATTTTCAAATTCGACGTCCCAGAACTTGTGTTTTTCATAAAAAGCCATGCGCGCATCTTTATGCCGTTTAGTTAAACGGGGTTTGCCAACTTTGTTTTCGTATGTGAGGTTCAAATTTTCGTGCAAAATTTGGCTCACACGTTGCCTGGTGATTGTTAATCCGAGTTCTGCTTTGATTTTGTTGCAGCTCATCATGTCTTCGGTTGCTAACTTACGCATGTGCCGTTTTGTCCGATTGCTGATGGTTGGCACTGGACCAAGGCGACGATTTATGCGGTAACCATCTGGATCTTTTAAAAATTTGGAAATAGTATTTCGATGTCGATTCATTAGTGAAGCGATTCGACCAGTTTTCATGCCGGCTATTTTCATTCCCTTGATCCTTCCTTGTTCTTCCTCAGACAATTCAGTACCACGAGGCATTTTCAACTAAAACTGCAATTTTATGTAATATTTGCGATGGTTTGATGCAAAATTGAGTATTTACGTACTAAATCAATCCTCTTGTCACTTTTCTGAAACGATGCTAACACAGCCACTCCAAAACATGAATAAACATGAATGCACATATAACCGTTTTCTACGTATAGCTCGACTTTGACTCTATTTAAGCTAACGGTACCACAGATGGAGTTCAAAGAGACGAGAATTTATAGTAGCTGAGCACAAACATAAGGATAGAACTGCATATTCAAAACAAACAGGCAGCTATCTTTAAAGAAAATTGAAAACAAATTCCCTAAGCCATTTCTAGGGTAGGTCTCTTCACAATAAAGTCAAAATAGAAGATACAAAATTAAACAATTGAAGCTAAAGATACCACAATATGGAACTGTCCACTGACTCAAAATTCGTTACTCGTTGACTCTAAATAAAAAAAACTCCTTAGAGCCTTTATTAACGCCACTATTAACTTTCCTTTAAAAGTTAAAATTAACTGTAAACCTTAAAGATTCCCTGTTCCAGTTTCGAAACATTTTTTCTTTTTGTGTCAAACCTGAATTGCCAAATGATTCAAAGCGAGTGTGTTTGCCAATTTTCAAGGTAATTTACAGAAAGAAAAATTGCATAAAACTGGTAAAAAAAAAAAACCCTGTTTTACTCGAAAAAAAAAGAAAGAAAAACCCAAATCGTTGGACAAAGTGACGGCTACAACGACCGCGATGGTGGCGGCGGCAGCTTTTGTCTCTCTATTATCTAATGACCCGCCCAGCTCGGACTGGGACACATTGTCCAAAACAAGACCTCAAGACACAACGCATCGCACAATGACTACTAAAAACGAGAAGGAACGTGTGAGTCGCTTCTGGGGACGCGACTCTACTTATACCCGTACTTAGTCAGCATATACATTTTTGAGCACATAATTATTTAGAATTAAAAAAAAAAAACATTTTACATTTTAAATTTTTTTGCTACATCTGTTACCTACATCTACATATACTATGTATATTCTACATCTAACATGTATATTCTACATGTACCATTTAGATTCTACATCTCCTCCGCTAGGGGTTGCTCGCGCACTGAACGCGGCAGAGTGTGCGAGCGAGAAGGAAAATGAGTTGCGTTGTCGTTTGCGGGAGGGGGCAGGGGAAGCAACAGAAAATTAATTTCTTCATTCTGGCTATAATTATGATCCGATCTGATTCAGATTTGGCAATCTAGTAGATATGGGCATTCTCTACGATACTGCGTTTTTAGTTTTATCGTATCTTTAAAATTGTGCCTGCCACAGATTTTCGTCCTTTGTGGGGGCGGAAGGGGGGTGGGCGAAATTTTGAAATACACTTGTAGCAGTGTGATATCACATAAGTCTGGAAACCAAATTTGGTTTCGCTAGCTCTTATAGTCTCTGAGATCCAGGCGCTCATCGAGACGGACAGACGGACAGACGGACGGACGGACGGACGGACAGACAGACATGGCTATATCGACTCGGCTATTGATGCTGATCAAGAATATATATACTTTATGGGGTCGGAAACGTTTCCTTCTCTGCGTTACACACATCCACTTTTACCACAAATCTAATATACCCCTTAACTCTTTTTTGAGTACAGGTATAAAAATTGCAGTCGAAGCGTAGAAAACATTTCATGGTTCAATGCCAAACCAAAAGCAGAAAATAAAAGAAATCAAATGTAGCCAAACAGTAGCGAAGCTTAGATACCCTACTAATTAGATTAGTTAGTAAGATTTACAGAGAGAACGATGTTGATCAGTTACCAGATGCCTGTATCAATATACTTCGCAGTTCTGACATCCATAGACATTAACACCTAATGGGGATTTTTGAGCGTGCACAAATGCTGGGTAAAAGAGAGGGGACAGCGCCTTAGTCCAACCCAAAAGGAAAAATTTCATGCTGCAACTTTGACGGGTCTGCTGGGGCCGCCCAAGTCTCGGTCTACGTCTCCGTCTCCGTCTTAGACCAATATGGTCTAGTCTGTTCGGATCTGGTGGTGGCGGTGCTTGCTGCTTGATGCTTAGTGCTGGTCTGGGGCCAAGTCATCCAAGCTGACGATTAGTTTTAAACGCTTGGCCAACTTGTCCCAAACGGAAGGGAGGGAGGGGCGGTTCTTGCTTGTCTGGCCCGAAGAGGAGGGCTGTTTGCTTTGGGGTGGCGGGGAAAACAGTCGAGGAGGAAACTGTTTTGTCGCCAACTTGCGGTAATTATTATGTCAGTTGGCTTGTACCCAGACATCAGCTTTAGGCTTGTATGTGGCGAATGGGTGGTGGGGCGGTTATGACAGCCGAGAACCCGCTCTGACTGGGGACGGGGCTCTGGACGCCTGCGGCATTTCCAATTAGCCAACATCTACGGGGGCGGGGGGATCACAAAGAGGGAGCGGGAGAGACAACGAAACAACAAAAGTGAATTTAACAAATTTGCATATATGTATTTACATGCATACATATGTATGTATGTATGTATGAGTACATTGTATGAATCTTTATAAAGATTACAATTCCATAGATAGGGAAATACTCGTAGTACCTTGAGGAAAAATATATCAATAATAATAAAATAACTTTGATCAAATCGACTCGAAAGCGCGTTGGCTTTTCCATCATAATTGTTGCTTCTGCTGCGTGGCACCACACAGATACAACTGCAATTTGTTAACTAAATTACAAAATAATGAACTAATATAGAGATCAGAGTGAAGGGGTGGGGAAGTTGGTGTAGGCAAAAGTTGTCAAGAATCTCCCTGACTCTCAATATGAAATATTGAGAAGGTAACGATTCCAATTCTAATTTGTATAATACAAATTAAAAATTAAAAAATTGTTTTCAGATTTGTATAATTAAAATCTGAAATATCTCATATATTTTGTATTATTTTTTTGACTATTCCACTGGGTTGAAATTATATCGATTCTTGGGAATAGAAACCTAGGATGGCAGATCCGATTTAGGGGCAAATTAAGTTCTTTATAAAATTTAAATTTCGAGAGCAGAGATTGCAATTATTTCAGAGGAATCCACTTCCTAGCCAGAAAACAGAGGTAGGTGATGCCCATGCACCCAACTGTGTCAATTCAAGGCCGCCGCCAGCTGCCAGAGCAGGAGGAGGAAAATTAAAGCAGAGAAAAGACAGGAAGAAAGGGAATGAAATATCTACAAAGTATAACAATTTCCCCCTCATAAATTATGCAATATTTCCTATTTGCAAGAGACGAAATGCCGAAAGCTGAATGAAAACCGATGCCTCCGCAAAATGTGAGGGACAGCAAGCCTGAGAGTTTAATTTTCTTTTGCCGCTGCCGAAGCGGCTGTGGCTGTGCCCCACTCGCATCTGTATCTTTATGTAGATGAAGACGGATTGGATGCAACAGAAGTAACAAATGCGGACACTGGGTGCTGGTTGCTATGTCTGCGAAAGTAGCAAAGCGTCAAAGCGTCGGCAAACTGAAAACCGCAAAAAAGAAGAAAATTGCCAGCAGCGGCATACCAGCAACAGAAACAGCAGCAGGCAATAGTGTTGTCTGTTGCTGCTGTTTTGTTGTTGCTGCTGTTCGTTCACTCACTCCATCTTGGGGCTCAACATTCCATTGTCTATATTTTTTGTTTTTGTACTGCGCTTCGTTTTCACTCATCGCCGCCTACCTCTCTTCAGCCCAATCGGATTGCCCTTTGCCTGAATAGGTAACAAGGAATAAGCAATGTAAAAGCAGTATCATCCACAAGCAATGCAGCAGAATAGATGAGCACCCACCCGCACAAACATTCCAGGAGAGTAGTGGGAGAATGTATGTATTTCCGAAACACTAAAAATAATGCTTGCGATCTTTATCGCGATTAGTGTTTAAGGATCAAGTTTTGCTGCTGCATTTGCCACACAGTCAGAACGAAAGAATGAAAGAGAGAGAGAAAAGAATGAAGAAAGGAAAAATAATCAAAAGCAAAAACCTAAAATTAAAATTTAATTGACAAACTTCAATGCTGTTGTTGCCTGGACGCCTTCGTTGCTGTGTAGCGGAGCAGGAGGAGAAGTGTGCGGAAGAGAAGAATGGGAGAGAGTGATTCAGAGGGGCAGAGGAGGAGAGGGCGAAGCGTGGCGGCTATACAATTGTATATTTTGCTCTTTACTGCTGTCCCTTCCGTCTTCCATGTCATACATATTTACATGTATGCATTTATGCTTATAATACATATACATATATATGTATATGTATATATGTATATGCATGCGTCGCTAAACTTGTGCTTGCATGAATGAATGGAACCAAATGATTAGCGATTGTAGAAAGAGACAGATTGAGCAAGAGGTTGTGGCTGAAAAAGGAAGCTAGGGAAGAAGGCGGCAGCGCTGTTGTTTGTTTATTGTTGTTTGGGTGTGGGAGATCGATGAATGAAATTTAAGTGTATATACGTTTTGTTGTGTGTGTGTGTCTGTAATTGAAGCTAAATTTGTTGCTGCTGTAATGTTGTACATTGCGGGGAAAAAATATAGAAAAATCCAAAAGCTAAAATCATTTGAAAAGAAGACTTCCCTTTCAGCAAAACGTTAGCCTCCTATCTCCTATATCCAATGGCAACCCTTTCGAGCACTTATACTCTCAGAAATGCATATTAAATGCATGACTCTTCCCCTCTGCAAATAGCATGTGCCACATATTGGTTTGGTTTCTGATTTATATCCCTAATACATACTGAAAATGCACAACAAAAAACTCGATTTTTGTATTTGTTGATTGAATGTTGTCTGTCACTCGATATGAAATGACTTCCTGAATTTCGACGTGAATACTTCTCATCACTTTACACAATCTTGTCAACGTTTCGTTGAAGTGTGAATAAAATGGTGGTATCAATTACCATTCGTCTTGGTATATCAAATGGCCCAAAGCCACAGCTGCTGTCTGCACTTTCAGTTCATTCACAGTCAATTCATTCATTATGAATAGTATTTATTTATTAATGTATGTATTTATGTGTGTATAAAATGGAATGAATCGTCAATTCATATCCTTAAAACTTCTGCATTAGGTCGATCGCTCATTAAGATTCTTTTGGAGTATAGAAATCTTTCGCTGAAATCTTCCATCCGTTCTTTGGCTTACTCTTGACCCATTTGCGTGGTCAGCATTGTACTAGAGTTTCTCCCTATCGCGCTCTCTCTCTCTCTACCTTGCCTTTTGTTTTGTATATTCTCCCTCTAGCGGAAGTAGCACAGTCGCCCAGCACACAGATAGAACCATTCACAGTCTGGTAAAACGTATCTTTACGAATGATTTTACCTCGTTTTGTTGTTTTTGTCTCGGGAGTGTAGACAATGTGTGTGTGTGTGTTTGTATGCTTTTGTGGAGGGGAAAAAAATGTTATTATAATAATAGAATCATCGCCCTTATGTCCGGAACCCACTCCTCGTACGGTGGAGCTTTTTTCTTCCGCTGCAATTGGGGTCAGGCATGGGTACGAGGCTAGATCTGGGATCGCCATTGGTAGGGACGTGCTGTGCATTAATGAAACTTCAGCCACACACGAGAGTTGTATCAGCAGCAGCACCCATGCCCCATGCGTAATGAGTCCAATGCCAAGCAAAGGTCTGGAGATGGCATCGTGGCACAAAACTATCGTTTTGGTGATTTAATACGAGGAATACTCTTTTTTCGATCCACTCTCTATATCTCCCTCTGTTGCTCTCTCTGTGCTCCCACTCCTTCTCCTTGCCACTTTCTTTCTGGGAGCGGAAGTCACCAGCACCATCCACCCACCCATCGGAGAGGAAAGTTGTGTGCGATGTCCGATCTATAGCGAAACTGAAATGAAACTACACTTTTACTCCAGCCAGACGGCATCGTCATCATCCCCCACACCAATTCCCTCTCTTTGCAGGAAACACTGCCCCAAGCCTTTTCTACCCTCCCTCACCCTCCGGCGTTTGCTGTGCAACGGGTTAGCCGGTTAGCGTGCCACTGCCGTCTCCTCCCCTTCCTCCTCCTTCTACAGAAAACCTGTAAAGTAAAAGCTGCTACTGCCACAGACCGCGTCACATGTTTGACCCATTTTTTCCTCCCAAAAACAAAAAAATAAAAAAAAAGCTGCATTGTGGTCAGGCCTACCCCTGGCTCCAATGAAGATGATGATGATCTTTGTTATAATAATAATCATCATCATCAGTAACTTGGGATAAGGTGGTTAGGGCACAGTGTACAGTGATTTTGAGAGCATTCGGATATGCTTTACGAATAACAGATTAACAACAGATTTAACCTAAACTAAATGTACATACATACATATGTATACATATATTTATTTTTTGTGTTCAGTCGTAGATCTGAAAAGGAGTAATAAAATAAAAATAATTAATTAACATTTAATTGTTGATTTCACACGCTGGGCGAGGCAGGTTCAGGGCTGGAAAGGGAATTTAATGCCTGTTTGTGGTATCAAAGGCCTTTCGTTTCCACTGTCCTTGCCGGGGACCAAGCCCAGAGGATGATTTAAAAGAGATATACAGGCAGAAGATTGCTAAAACGATAAATCAAATACTTATGTACTTATGTATTGCGGAACTGCTACGAAGTTTATTTATATACATAGGTTATATTTATATAAAAGAAACTATTTCTCGTGGCTTGATCTTGCGCCCTCCGTCTGCCCTTCCCCCCTTCCTCATTATTATTATTAATTACACTAGTCAACACGATTTTTCCTCAAGGAACAAAACGAACTTTTTCTTAAAGATTTGGGGCTTAGAAATGGTTTGATGATATTTTTTTTTTCTATGGCAGAACTTTTTTTTAAAGAATTTTTGAAAACTGGTATTTTTTTTAAGCTTTTTTCAGAGGTAGTATAACTCTAGTATCTTACGTCTGGTTGTAAAGAACTTTGCTATTTTGAAAAGATAATTGAAACAGCTAGAAGTTGATGCCAAACACTTTGTGATTTCAGCTTACCGTCTGGGAAATATAAAGCATTGAAATGCAAAAACTATGATTTTTGTGGGGTATTTTTTACGAAATTTTGACTTTAAAAACTCAGGAAAAGTCGAAAAAAAATTATATCTTGTGTCCTCTATTTTTTTGTGTATAGGTGCGTTAATTTGGCGTCGTTTAAGGTATCGCTCATTAAAATTTATGGAGAGACTTTGGAGCTAAAATTCGTTAACCAAACCTAAAATATGGAAAAAATGAACAAAAAATACATTTTTGAAGGCGGCGGGCCCAACTGCCAATTCTTCTTCTTATATGCATTACCCACTCTCTGGCCTCCCCTTTGCCACCCAAACCCTCTCTTTTGATACTCCACTCCATGCCACCGTAACCGCCACCACACACAAACACACACACATACACATGCAAAGGCGAGTGACGCCCGTCAGTTTTATTTATTTTGTTCAACTCTTTCTTTCACTTGGCCAAGGCAATCCGGCCATCCTCTCCATATGCCCCACGCCATGCCTCGTCTTGCCTCACTCCTACCTTCCTGCTGGTCGCCCCTGTGCAACCATTTTCACCTTTAAGACTGGCACCGGCTTCGTCTCTGGCTCTGGTTGGGTGGGGGCTTTGCGTGCTTGGATTTTGATTTTCTTATATTCGTATTTCATTTTCTAATATGACTAAAAAAAAACAGCAAGAAAATTATGATATTTCTCTGTTATTGAGGGAGGGGCAGGCAGACAGCAGGTTTCATTAGTTTTTCAATTTACATTTTAATTTTACATTATGACGGTCAGTAGTGCCAAGTTTATTATTATTAACTTTTTTCCATGATCATTCACATATTAAAGATTTTTATTTTTATTTTTTTGTTACCTTCGGATTTGATTCATTGTTTATGCGAAAGATTTAAGAGACGACAGAATGTAGGAATATAAAAAATTCATTTTTGACACGATCAAGAGATTATGTGCTAGATCACTTCTGGGTACTGCAGAGAGGGGAAAAAATTCATGGAACATAAAAGATATCTGTAATATACATATGTATGTACATAAATCAGTAATAAATAAATAAAAAATAAGAAATAAATTAATAATAAATAAATAAGATATGTACAGATAAAATTATGAAAGGATTTCGGTATACAATAATTGTTTTTTTAAGATCATTGAACGATGAAAATCTACGGCTTCAAGATACACGAATTCCTTCCTCCGAGCATTTCGGATAGAAATGTTCCATTCAAGAGAATTCCTTGAAAATTCTATCTTCCCCCCCCCCCCCCCAACCCATTCCTCTCAATGGTTTAATCTACTTCAGGTTTTCCGTTTCTGTTTCTGGTTCAGATTTAGCTTGGAATTGAAGATCTGCACACACGCTAATGGGGCATAAAAATGTAAACCAGCGACGAAGAACCAGACGTGAGAACCTTTCTGCGGGCCAATGGCCAGACAATTAACAAAAGAGTGATAGAGGGGGGAGACATACATATACGTTGAAAGAGAGGAGGGCAGCGGGGGGAAGGAGAGGCAGTTCCAGTTCCGCTCTTTGTTGCATGCAAAGAATTTCGGAGACTTTAATTTTCTCTACTTTAAAATCGAGCTTTTGTATTCCATTTATATGCCACTGCACAAACTCGAAACTCGCTCGCTTCCCCCCCCTATAGTACCCCCCTCCCCATTGTCCTTCGACAACAAAAAATTGCTTCCATGAAATTTCCCACAATTTTCGTCAAGCGGCAGAAGATGTCTTGAAACTCGTTTCCATCCAACGTTTGCCGGGGGGAAAAAAAACTTTCAACAGCTAGGCAGCCCCACCCCACCTCACTGCTGCACTCCCCCATCAATCTACCCCGCCGCCAGACACAGACACAACCACAGCCCACGTCGAGAAAATTGCATTCGCATTTATGTGTGAAAACATTTCCACTTTTTCCCAGAGAGAAATGCGAGCGAGAGGAGAAGCAAAAGCAAAGAAGAGGTCTAGAAAAGGGCAACAGGAAAAAACAGAAACAGCAAAAAAAATTTACATAATTGTTCAAAAATTTAATTCAGAGCACATACAAGGTCCAGAGTCTTAGGAGGCTAGCCCTAGCTCCAGGATCTAGAGCAATATATAATGATCGTTCATCTTTGATTCGGGAAATATATTTTCTTATATAAAACTTTGTCTGCTAGGGAAAATTATTCAACGTAAATTTTGTTGCAAATGTAAATTTTTTTTGGATCTTCTATGGAGAGGAAATTCTGTAGATTATTTCTTCCTGCCGCTCTTCCATTTCCATCTTCTGTAAGACTCAGTCTCCCGCTTTATCTCTCTGTCTCTCATCATTTCAAGATGGGTGACTCATCGTCCGCTGATGGGCTGCTGCTGATACTGCTGCTGCTGCTGCTTCTGCTCCTCCTCTGTCGCCACCCGCTGCTGTCTCCTGGTGACGCGGTGGCGCTCAGTGTGGCCTCGGTGCTGATTGCCCGCTCCCCAGGAGGAAAAAAAAGACGATTGAAGCGTTCTTGTCGAATGAATCATGCAATGGGCGATAGACGGGGAATAGGGGCGTTCCGTTCCGATACGATACGATCGTGCTTCACCGTTAATCGAAGAATCATCTTTCTTCTACCATGATGTAATCGCCAGAGTGCGTCTTGAAACGTTAGCGAGTTTTTCCTTTTTAGGGCTCTGCCCCCAAGGTCGATTTTGCCAAATACAAAGTATAGTTCGTGTGTGTGGGTTCATGAGTGTATGGGGAGTGCGTGTGTGTGTATGTGTGTGTTTTGCTTATGTTGAACAAAGGCACCATCACTCCACCATCGCCATCTCACTTGCTAGAGATGGAAGCAAAACGATAGTTACTTCATTTATTTATTTTAAATAAATATATCCTGAAAATTGAATATATTAAATTTATTTTAAGTATTTCATATTGAGATTAGATCTGGGCCATACTAAAAGGACATTTCAATATGCTTTATGCTTAAAATTGGGAATTATTTTCACAATTCCATACTTCTCGCAGTGTTGGTGTTTTTATATACTTTTGTAATTAATTAATGTTGAAAATATCAGAATTCTTTTAATTATATAGGACATAATCAGGCTTCATCAGATGATTATAATTTGGAGTCGAGACGTGCACCGTGCGATGTGAATACCACAGAGCAAGCTCATGCCACTAACCATACAGTATATACTGTATGGTTAGTGCTCATGCCTAACCTCTAAAAGAGATACAGCTACTTTGTCGTGTAACTCAACGCTTTGAACTTTAACGCTTCGTTGAGTTTCACGCATGCAGATTTCAAATGCTGTTGTTGCTGCTGCTGCTGTTTCTGTTACTATGTGGTGCCCCCACCCCTCCCATGTAAGAGTTGTTGTCGTCCCAATTCTGTCAATCAACTACAAACTTTTTTTTCCATGCCTTGTATTTTTGTGGGTGCCAAAGCGTTTTGTTTGGATAATCTTAAACCGCAAAAGGCCAAAGTCAAAGTATTAATGACAGCAGCGAACAGCTCTCGCAAAGGGAAAGGCCCAAGTTGAAAAATGCATCAAATTGCAGTTGAGGTCAAGGCTACCCTCAAAGTATTTGCTTAACCGACTTATTTTTATTATCCCCCGTCCCTCACCCGAAAAAAAAGAAATTTAAATATATTTAGGTATGAATCACTTCCCACAAAAACGAGTTTCAATGCTCGTAAAAGCGGAACTGGTTCATTGTGAGTGGTTCTAAAAACTCTTCAAAATACAACAGAAACCCTTTCTTTCATTATCTCGCGCTGTTCCTGTTTCTTTCTTCCTTTCTCTACATATAACTCTCTTTGTTCCATTGCACATTGCGCCAGACAGCCGATATTTTGGCATAAATTCGAAAATTTGATAGAAACAAAATCTCTGTTCTAATGGTACATTTTCATAGTGCATACCTTGGCTATTTTTGCAGCCCATCGAAGTCAGATGTTCAATTAATTACGATACGAGTTGGTGTATGAAAGACAAGAATCTTTTTGTTTTATTTTATGAGCTTATAAATTTAGTTAGATACAACTGCACCCAGTTTCTAGTCTCTAACTTAATTTTTTCGAACTTATGCCAAAATTTTAACTGTCTGGTCCAATGTGCATTGGGGGAAACCAGTTCCAAGTGACAAACAAAAACCTTAAACCAGTTCAAAGACAAAACCGTTAGTTTGGATGGCTTAAATAAGGCTTATATTAGTTGAATTTTAATTCGTATATACTCGTAATTATGTAACCCCCGTAAGCAGCTTAAGAAAAACATCAGCAATGCGCCTGCCTGACCTTCACTTGCAGCTGCATTTTATGCTGCGTTTCAACAACAAAAATAAAGAGAAACACAATTAAAGATAAACAGAAAAAAAATCTCCTGGTGGCCGAAGCTTTATATACTCTTATAGGGCGTTACATACGGGCAAGATGTTATTTAAAGTTGAATAAAGTGAATGCAAAAGAAAATATACCTTGCTGAGTAAGTGTATAAATAATTAAATTGTTGTTCAATTTCCAAAGAAATCCTCTAATCCCTATGCATATCCGCATTATCGAAAAAGCGAAGGGTGGGGGGGATTGAATACTCGTAACACCAGCAATAAAAATAAACAAAAAATACATATGTACATATGTTTACATAAACGAACATAAGAAATGGATTGTTTTGAGGGGTTGGGTCAAAGACAATATAAGTATAAGATACATAACGCCATACGAAATTTTTGCACACGAATTTTGAATGCTGGCTTTAGAGCTGGCACCAGGCTCTCTTGAAATTTTTTAGAGAGAGAGCGATCTAGAGCCAGCCGCTCTCTTGTATGCATACAGCATACGAAGGCAGACGAAGTTAGTTCTTTGCCGATGCGACAGCCGAGCCGAGTCGTCGCGACGACTGTATGTGTGCACATGCATACATTTTTTACAGCGCTGTCGAATATACCCTTCACTTTATAAGTGTAAGTTAATTTTGCAGGACGCTTACCACCCCAATATTAAAAACTCATATATGTATTATAATTGACAATGATAATTTCTTTTCAGATGGTATATTCGATAATAATGATCGGATATACATATATAAAAATACATATGTAATATATATTTAATACATGACTTCACATTGGAATAATTTTCATTAGGGTATTTAGCATGCAACGTATTCAAACCCGGTAAATAATTTCATTTCTCAACTCATAAAAAGGTTTCCGTCTCGAAAATCGTCCGCTTAGCACAAGTACGCACACATACGCACTTGCTGGTTCTGTGTGTACTCACACATTATTCTAGCGGATTCTATTTTTAGATTCGTACGCTCTCAAATTTGTGCGAGCGAGATGGCGCGAATTTCGTCGCTGGCCGAAAAATTGTCTTGCATATGGCAATTGAAATGTATGAGCGTTACGCATCTTATACTTATATTGTCTTTGGTTGGGTGCTGTTACTTGAGGAGGAGACCTTGATTATTCTGCTGACACGTACAATATGTTAAATGTGTGTGTTCTTTGTCGAGAGAGCTATTTTTACATGATCAGAGAGAGAGAGAGAGAGCGCAAAGCAGAGCAGGGCCTTAAAAACCAAGGAAAGAATTTGCAGCACAAAATGAAGGGGATGAATTTTCATGCATGCCGAATGGATGGATGTATGATGTTTCCAAGTACTTCTTGTGGGATGGGAATGATCATTTCGATTTTAATTTCCCTTTCTCAAGCTCTCAGTTTCGTGGCAAGGTCAACCACACATGTCTGTGCGTGCGCAAAGAAATCGTAATTTTTCCTGTTCTTCAGATTCGTGTTATTGTTACTTCTCAAACAGCCAATAAATTAGTTTTGGTTGGTGGCATGTGTCCCGATATAAGCCTCTGTCTAAAGTGGCAGCTTGGAGTTCGGTATTTGAGATGAGCGAATGTAAACGAATGGAGAGCTGACTAGTTCACGCGCCATTTGTTTATTTTCGGTATAGAAGATTTTGCACTAATTAACTGCGAGTGAAGAGAATGAGTGAGTAGATGGCACCCCTGTTGGCCTCTGCAGAAAATATAATCATTCTTCAAACAGTCGCTAAACAAGTCTCACTACCATCGTTCCATAGGCTCCAAAGAACTCGAGGAATGCGTCTTATCAATGGCCCCAGCAAATACAAAAGCAAAAGCGAAACGCTACAAAAAAATGCTGGGAAAACTGGCAGTTCAAGGATAACAACAGGGTTAAATCTACGACTGCTCTTGGCACAGGTAGTCAAGAAACGTGTAGAGGCAGCTGGGTAGCTGCCGCCAATTGCTAAACTAGTTTATCATAATTAAAGCCGCTCAAAAATTGTTACGAAAAATATTATTTGCATAATAAGTGAAGACAGTAAGGAAGAAAGGCAGCCGGCAGCCAGTCAGGATGCACAGAGAGCAGAAGAGATAAGGAGGAGAGGGTGCCGCCCTCCCGCCAAGTCGCTTTCGACAAAGCTAACGAGCCTGACACAATTTCAAGTGGGTGTCGATTACATTACTCCTCTCTTTGTGCGCGCTCTTTGGGCTCTTTGCCTGCTCGTTCTCCGGTGAGTGTTAGTGTGTGCCGCCGACTGACCGACCGACCGACCGACCGACCGTTGAATTCATGAACGAAAACATGAATGGTATGCACTCCTGCAGGGAAAAGAGAACGAAACTACTGGACGTGTCTGTCCTGCTGTCACAGTACTCCTGCAATTTACAGTGTGTGAGTGAAGTATTGGCACCAAATGCCAATTATTTAAAATACAAAATAATAGTTGTTAAATACAATAAAATACAAAATAATTGTTACTTTTATTTCCAACTTAATGGCTGCCACTGTGGAAAGATCAGACATTTTTCCCCTAATTAAAAGCTATTACATACGTATGCATAATTGTGTTGGTACTCTCACCTCCTGCTCTCTGCCATCCACGCTCTTTTGTGTGCTCGGATGCATACGGAGCGAGCATGTCTGAGCGAGTCTGAAAGGCGCTCCGCTCCATCCGTAATAATGTCAGGTGCTTAAAGCGAAGGCAAAACCCCTCCACAAAGGCAAACAAAATGCCTGAAGAATGAAAAAAAAAACATGCAGTCATTCATTCAGTCCACAGACCCCTTGCCAGACGAAGGATATATTTATGGGGGTCCTCTAGCTGAAAATGCGTGCATTTAAATTATTATTAAGCGAATTAAATAAGTTAAGTCTACATATATATGCATACATATGTATGTGTATGTATGAGTGATACGTTAAGCTGTGACCAAATTTGTCCACAATTAACAACAAAGCGCGCGCGACACCCACAACATTCTTTTTGTGAGCGGCGTTTTTAAGCCCACCAAAAATGGTCAGCGAGAGATCGAATCGAATCAGCGCAGCAGCCAAGCGAAAAGTTCGAAGTTTTCGAGCTCTCGCGAGCTATGCTGTGTTCGAAATTAAAACGCATTAACAATTGCCACATTTAACGGAAATTATTGATGTCAATTTGCAAATTGGAAAGTGCTTGACGAACAACAGCCAAAACCAAACCGAACCAACAAATTATAATCATACTCGGTAGTAGTATTGTAGTCGAGTGGGTTTCTTAACATACATATTTACACACATATGTACATATGTATTTACGTATTTGGTGCGGTGTTATTGATTCTGATGGTGTCTGATGTGTTTGCGCCAAACGGGAAGTGAAATGCAGACACAAAATAAAGACAAAGGAATCCATTCAGAAAATTAATTGTATGCCATCAGATTGCAAGGGGAAGATAAAAAGTAATGAATAATGCAAATGCCTTAATGGAAACATAAAAAAAATAATATCAATTTTAAATATTAATTTCTGGGAACACACTAGAGAGAGCTTTCACCATACACATACATATGTACATATAAGTAATTCAGAATCAAAACTAAATGAAACAAATACAAATCCAAAATAAATAAATGAATAAATAAAATATCCATAAATGGTAGATCTGGTAGTCCGAAATTTCTACAAATCACTCCCAAATGCTCGAAACAAATATTACAGCTACGATTGAAATTATTTAACATGCTAGCAAAATGTTAAATAATTACAGCAGGTAACACATGCCCCAACCTAGCTACAGACTAAAGACATATGTGTGTACACACATCGTACATACATATGTACATCTGTATTTAATACACAGCCTTATATCAAGTCAGTTGTCTCCCTGCGTCTCTGGCATCGTCACTCGGTTCCCTGCCCTTGCCTTGGTTTGTTGACATTTTGTGGGTCAAAAACCTAATCAGTCCCTCCACGGATTCTCCTTCTCCTCCTCCTTTACCTCCACCTCCTGCTCTCTTGTTAACCGTGGTTGTTGTTTGCATAACAAGAAGCCTGTTCCTCATCTGCCTCCTCCACCTCCTACTTCTTACATCTCTGCGGATCCGCTCCTTTTGACGCATTCCCAGCTAGTCATCTCTTTCTCACGTGCTCGGCTCTGCTTTTCATTGTCATAACATACCATTCCATCTGCACTGCTTGCCGCGGGACGCGGACTCTAGCAGATTTAATTGTCACATTAGGCAGCCAGTGAAAGAGTCCCTCGCGAATGTCTCTCGTCTAGTTAGTCAGCTCTCAGTCGCTCGAATGAAGAAAATGAAGAAAAACTATTAGTGCCAGTGGATCCAGATGAGGATGATGATGACTCCACTCCACTCTACTCTACTCTCCACTTAAGTCTACTCTCCACTCTACTCTACTCTGCAATCCTCTCCACACCCCACTTCATCCTCCACTGCATTCCCCATTCTACATCTCCACTTCACTTCTTTTCTGCTGCTGCCGCTGCTGCTGTTGGGTGGTTCAATGCACTCGCTCTCTTTCTATACGTGCCACTCCCTCTCCTCCTTTCGCTCATACTCCCTATTTATCTGCACCGTGCTAAAAGCATTCAGCCAGCACTTTGGATGCACTTTGAGACCCAGCCATCAAATGCAACAAAAATAATAGAAAACGTCGAAGATGTTGAGCTCCCAGGAATTGGAAGAAAAATTACATTCATAAATATAGGAAATTCTTTGAGCAAGTTGTGAAGGGAAACACCTAGAAGGAATTTATGCGATATACGTACATAGTGATATGTATATTACTTTGACAGGACAGGACGTTCCCTTGATAGACCCGAAACCCTGGGTTTCACTCCAAGAGAGCTTTAGTAAATTCGATACAGTTGCTATACCCTCTACAGATTATACAGACATTAAACTTAGTCACAGTACTCTATGGATGGTACGACTATCTTAGAGATCCGAATGAACTTAATCTCCATGCCATTGATCCATAATTAATATTTAATTGAACAGATTTCAAGTACATTCAGAAGCATTTCGAATTGCGTGTTTCACTATGAATACGAGTATTTTTTTATATTTTTTTTGCCAACAATGAATAATAGTTTTCCCAATAACATTTTGCTACTTTTAATAAACCGGATAACCTTTTGGTTCAGTTTCGTTTTGGAACAAACAACACACCCGCCTAACAATTTACACCTTGTTAACAAAAACGGAATGGAATTGAATTAAAAGTAAATTTTAAATTGCAAATTATCTACATAAATGAAATGCATTTGACATTGTTCCGGATCTGTTTGGATGGAATTGGGATTGTAATCAGAAACGCATGGGGGTGTACGTGCTCAGATTCGCCTTCTCCTCCTCCCACGATTTGCATTTGCTGGACTTGCTGTTTGAACTTCGTTTATGTGTTTCATCAGAGTTAGTTTGCTTGTTTTGTTTAGCTTTTGGGGTGGGAGGCCAGGGCAGAGCAGAGTCAGGACCTAAACCAAAAACCAAAACTGACCCGCGCAAGATAGGAATGCGTATACAAGAAAAGCAATATCTTCCGATAAGCAAAAGAGCGAAAACAATTAAAAAAACCATAAGCTCTGAAATGGAACGGAAGGGTATGGTATGGGTTGGGTATGGTATGCCATGCCATGGGATGGGATGGATCCGTAGATCTTTATGGGAGGTACTATGTACTGCAGAGATATGAAATTTGCAATCTGGAATGGTGTGTATGAGGAATGTGGAATGAGATGGAAGCTGGAGCGGAGCGCGTTGTTTATTTAATTGAGCAAAGTAAACCAAAAAAAAAAAATTCAAGCAGGAAAAAACAGAAATAACGATGGTATGGACGGATGGATGGGTGGATGATGCGGGAAGCATAAGGAACGTACCAAAGGGAGGGAGTGAGTCCAGAAACGGTATGCAAAAGAGGACAGGACATAATGTTTATTGCTTATTAATTTTTATACCCGTACTCAAAAAGAGTTAAGGGGTATATTAGATTTGTGGTAAAAGTGGATGTGTGTAACGTAGAGAAGGAAACGTTTCCGACCCCTTAAAGTATATATATTCTTGATCAGCATCAATAGCCGAGTCGATAGAGCCATGTCTGTCTGTCTGTCTGTCTGTCCGTCTTGTTTGACGCCTGGATCTCAGAGACTATAAAAAGCTAGAGGAACCAAATTTTGTTTCCAGACTCATGTGATATCACACTGCTACAAGTGTATTTCTGTCCGTCCATCTTGTTTGACGCCTGGATCTCAGGGACTATAAAAGCTATAGGAACCAAATTTTGTTTCCAGACTCATGTGATATCACACTGCTACAAGTGTATTTCAAAATTTCGCCCCGCCCCCTTCCGCCCCCACAAAGGACGAAAATCTGTGGCAGCCACAATTTTAAATATACGCTAAAACTAAAAACGAATCGTAGAGAATGACCATATCTACCAGATTGCCGAATCTGAATCAGATCAGATCATAATTATAGACAGAATGAAGAAATTGATTTCACTAGTCAACACGATTTTTCCTCAAGGAACAAAACGAACTTTTTCTTTAAGATTTGGGGCTTAGAAATGGTTTGATGATATTTTTTTTTTCTATGGCAGAACTTTTTTTAAAGAATTTTTGAAAACTGGTATTTTTTTTTAAAGCTTTTTTCAGAGGTAGCGCTTGTTTTTTCCATAACTCTATACTTACGCTGGTTGTAAAGAACTTTGCTATTTTGAAAAGATAATTAAAACAGCTAGAAGTTAGGCCTAAACACTTTGTGATTACAGCTTACTGTCTGGGAAATATAAAGCATTGAAATGCAAAAATTATGATTTTTGTGCGGTATTTTTACGAAATTTTGACTTTAAAAACTCAGGAAAAGTCGAAAAAAAGTATATCCTGTGTTCTCTATTTTTTGTGTATAGGTGAATTAATTTGGCGTCGTTCAAGGTATCGCTCATTAAAATCTATGGAGAGACTTTGGAGCTAAAATTCGTTAACCAAACCTAAAATATGGAAAAAATGAACAAAAAATACCTTTTCGAAGGTTGCGGGCCCAACTGCCAATTGGGAACAAAGCAAACAAAAAAGTGTTGTACATTTGGTACGTGATCGCGATCCCAATTCCCAATGGGAATTGGGCTTGCAACCTTCCAAAAGGTATTTTTGGTTCATTTTTTCCATATTTTAGGTTTGGTTAACGAATTTTAGCTCCAAAGTCTCTCCATAGATTTTAATGAGCGATACCTTGAACGACGCCAAATTAATGCACCTATACACAAAAAAATAGAGGACACGGGATATAATTTTTTTTCGACTTTTCCTGAGTTTTTAAAGTCAAAATTTCGTAAAAAATACCGCACAAAAATCATAATTTTTGCATTTCAATGCTTTATATTTCCCAGACAGTAAGCTGTAATCACAAAGTGGCTTAAGGCTTAGGCTTAACTTCTAGCTGTTTTAATTATCTTTTTAAAATAGCAAAGTTCTTTACAACCAGACGTAAGATACTAGAGTTATGTGAAAAAAACCAGCGCTTCCTCTGAAAAAAGCTTAAAAAAAAATACCAGTTTTCAAAAATTCTTTAAAAAAAGTTCTGCCATAGAAAAAAACCATAATTCTTTAAAAAAATTTAAATGTCCATATCTATCAGAAAAAGTCGGTTTGGATTCTTGAGGAAAAAAAAAGTTCGATTTTGTCGAGTAGTGTTTTTAGTTGTTTCCCCCGCCCCCCCTGCTAACGAACAAGCTCCTCATTCTCGCTCGCACACTCTGCCGCGTTCAGTGCGCGAGCAACCCCTAGCGGAGGAGATGTAGAATATAAATGGTATGTACATCTATAATCTACATGTTATAATATACATTGTAGATGTAGATAATAGATGTATCAAAAAAATGTAAAATGTAAACTTTTTTTTTAATTCTAAAATTCGAAAAAATTAAATCAAAATGAAAAACAGATATACTGACTGAGTACGGGTATAAGTAGAGTCGCGTCCCCAGAAGCGACTAGCACGTTCCTTCTCGTTTGTTTTGTTTTGGTGTCCATTTTTTTATGAGTCGATGGAGAAGAGAGTCACGTTTAACGGGAATTCAACGACTGCGTAAATAGCATTACCTGTACCTTATTAGATTTCTCAATGTTCTTGTTTTACCTTAAGTTAATCCCACCAAACATTTGACAGCTTTTCTGTTAATTGTTCCTACCAAAATGTATTATCTCTTCACACGTGCACGCGCCGCGTTTTGTGCGCGTTTTTAAGCGCCACCTTATTTGGACTTTTTTCTCGAGCTGTTTCTTGGTAGATCAAGAAATGTGTGTGTTTGTGTGTGTGTGTGCGTCTGTGCTCGAGTGCGTCAGAGAAGAGCTGACCGGAGTGACAGGGTGCGCGAGAGAGAGAGGGGTGTATAGTGTACGCCATGTATGTAGGTAGATGCGATCGATTGACAATCATTTGAGGCGATCAAGCTTAAAAAACACAAACAAAAAACAAAACAAAAACGCTGCTAAAGCTGACCAATTTTAGAATCTTCTCCGATTCCACTTCCACTTCCAAATCGAACAAAATTCACACATCAAATTTGGGGATCGGATCGCTTAAAGCTACTATTTTATACGGTTGCGAGATTTCAAAGAAGAAGGGTGGGTCGGTGGGGGGGGGGGGGTAACAAAGGGCAGAGCTGCGTGGGAGTGGCCCCAGAGAATCGAGCTCGGATTCCGACTCGACTCTCTTCCGCCGATCAACCATGAACTCGGGCGTTCCTCTGCTTCTACCTCTCCCTGGCTCTTTGCTCATCGTGTTTAACCTTTTAAAGTTCAGTTTAGCAAAGCGCTGGATTTTGTTGTATACCTATTAGACAGGGGGAATGATGAATGGAAGCAGAATAAGGGATATAAATATGTACATATGTATGTATGTACACAGAGAGAAAAATGGCACAGTAAAAAGATGAACACCCATATTAAAATGCATTAAAACGTAGTGAAGTTAATTAGAATACAATTTGTTTCTCTCGGTTCTCTCCCTGTATGTACACAGGTGTCTTATGTAGCTATCGTTTGAATAATGGATCTGCTAGGGTATTCAGTCAGCCTTCTCCCTTTTCTTCTCTGTTGTTGTGTTGTCCCCTTCAAATCATCCTCCCCTCTGCCTTCTTAATACTCCGCGGCTGAAGTGGCAGGCAGCTTCGTCATCTGCTCCAACTGTAAACCGAAAAAATCCGAATCGATTCGTGCCAAGAGCATTTTAACTGTCTTAGGTAACGGACAGTTAAAAGAGAAGAGCAGATAACACAGAGCAAGAGCGAAAGAGAGAGAGAGGGTAATAACTTTATTACGATCTAAAAAGACCTTACCCAATTAGGCAACGTGGTTGTTGCGGTTTGTAGTTGTTGCCGAGTGCAAAAATTTTAATTTAATTAAAATTAATATGGTAATGATGCAGCGGGGCCCCGAACATAAAGCAGAGCTGATGCAGTGGCATTATTGATACCCTGTATAAGAAGTGGAAAGTATTTAAAAAAAAAAAGTTTCAGCAGATACAAAAGTAGGACCAGCCAATAATTACTCAAGGAACAGAGTAAATTTAGAGCTATTTAATCATGGCGATATTTTCATATTTTAAGCTTATAAATCTATCAATGGGAAAAAAGGTACGCCACAGTATTCAAAAAGTGATGGCAACTGACGCTCCCAACCCATTGATAGGCCATAACCCATTAATTAGCAAAGCAATGATCTCGGTTCAAGACACAATCTGCAAAGAATATCTTGTGGGAAGTTTTTGAAACAGTCGTATCTTGTCAGGTTTTGTGGCTGGTCTTGAGCTCTTCCCAGGCAACTTCTTGGCAACATTGTTGCCTCATTGCTAATGCAGATCGTGTTGCTAACCGAATAAAACGCAAAACATGAATTCATTGAAATTTGTGGTCAGACTTTAGCTGGTTTGTTTATCCAGCCGTCGTCTTACAGTCTGCTGACTTCTGCTGCCTCCGAACACCACTAAGTATTTCAATTTAGTGCCAGAAACTACATGTGCATGTAACATATGGATTGAAGAGAGTAACGTTCGAATGAGAAAAGGCATACACACCCACTTGCTCCTCTTCCCTCCCTTTCTACCTCTCTCTACTTTCTCGTCTTGTTGCATACTCGATCTCGAGTGTCGCTTGCTCACATCTGCATCCACAAACGAGGTGTATTTTGTTTTGCATTCTCGAGTCCTGAACCATCTCTCAAATAGTGGGTATCCCTATATTCGTTACATAAGCTAAAAGCCTTTCCTACGTGTTTAATTTTTTTATTTTATGATGCGACATCAAGATAATTTGTTTCTGTTGTTGCTGTTGCCTGGCCCAAATTCTAAATACGGCAACCGATTTCGTTCGTGAAAGAGAGAGTACTAGACAAATGTCCAGTGAAGAGGGAAGGAGGAGCACTGCTCGTATGCGAAAGAGCGACAGGAGCAACAGAGTCCAAGTCACTGTTTTTTTTAGTCGTCTGTCTGCTGTCCCGCTGTCACTGTCATTGGAGGGCTTCACAGAGGAGCGAACAGCAGCAGCAGCAGAAGCAGACAGAAGGAGAAATTTAGCTGCTGGAAAGCACAAGCCAGAACCCAATCCCAATCCCTAACCAATTCCCATTCCATTGGACTTCTTTGCGATACTTGCGTGATGCGCTGTCGAGTCGTCTTTGGGCTCACCTTGTTCACAGCAGGAGGAGTGGACAAGAAGCAGAAGCAGCTGGTCAACTTTTTGGTATGCCAGAGTTGTCACCAATGTTGGTTGTACTTTTACGTTGCCTGCCTGACTGCCTTGCTCCCTCCTCTGTTTGTGTGTGTGTGTGTATGTTTGTGCTTTGGTTGTTGCCGGAAGTGCAATTGCTTCATTACGGCACGTACTTTGTCAAAAGGCGTTTGGCGTTGAGTCATTTTATTTGATTTCTGGCGGGGACCCAGGGCTCCTCCCTGCCAACTTATGAATGAAGGAATGAAAAATATCTCTTGCCACAGTTCACACCATGTGTGGGCTGTACTCAAGAATGAAACCACATGCTAATCTCTCGCATTTCTATCTATCTTGTTTACAGGGGCAAATTCGCCGCCGTTCGCCGTGCCATTCACAAGAACACGGGCTCCCATTTTGCAGCAAAGTTCCTGAAGCGACGCCGACGAGCACAGAGCAGCGATAAGGAAATCAAGCACGAGATCGCCGTCCTAATGCTCTGCGAGAGCGAGGACAATATTGTCAATCTAAATGCGGTGCACGAGACCCGATCAGACACAGCCCTGCTGCTGGAACTGTAAGTGATGTCTGACCCCTCCTGCTGTTTCTTTTAACCCTTACTTTAATGTACTCTTATGTACTCCGCTCCTCCCGTGTAGGGCCACTGGTGGCGAGCTGCAGACCATACTAGACAACGAGGAATGCCTGTCAGAGGCCCAGGCCCGGCACTGCATGCGAGAAGTGCTGAAGGCGCTCAAATTTCTCCACGACCGATCCATTGCCCACTTGGACCTCAAGCCACAGAACATTTTGCTCGCCGGCGAGCGTATAGAAGGTGAGCCCAGTGTCCGTCCATCTATTGAAACGTTTATAATGCTTTTGCATCTATCTTCAGATGGCCTCAAGCTCTGTGACTTTGGGATCTCGCGAGTTGTGTGCGAGGGCATCAATGTACGCGAAATGGCCGGCACCCCCGACTATGTGGCCCCCGAGGTGCTCCAGTACGAGCCGCTCTCCCTGCTGACGGACATCTGGTCCGTGGGCGTCCTCACCTATGTCTTGCTCTCCGGCTTCTCGCCCTTTGGCGGGGATACCAAACAGGAGACCTTCCTCAATATATCGCAGTGTGCGCTCACATTTCCGGACAACCTATTTGGTGGCGTCTCCCCAGTAGCCATTGACTTTATACGCCGAGCATTGCGAATTAAGCCAAAGTGAGTGGAAAATGGAGTAGGCTCTGAGGGATATTTAAATGTTTGTTTGTTTTTAGCGATCGCATGAGTGCCGCTGGATGCCTGGAACATGTCTGGTTGAAGGATGAGAGCTCGCTGGATAGACAAATTTATCTGCAGGCACAGAGCGATGCCGAAGAGAAGGAGGAGGATGAAGAAGACGACCTAGAGGATGAAGAAGTGGAGCAGCCAGTGGCAGAGGAGAAGGCAGAGGAGCAGCAGCAGGAGCCACAGGAGCAACAGAAGCACAGCAGTGGCAGCAACACACCCACGCACAATGGCATGGGCCACCATCGGGCCCACAGCAATGGCAGCAATCACAGCAGCAACAGCAGCATCTCAAAGATACCCATTGCCACCGGAAAGGTTCTTGGCAGCCCCAGCACAGAGACAACCACAGCTATACACACGCTGACCAGCAATGGACACGGTAACACGGTCTGCCTGCCCGCCAAGCCCACACAGATCGTGACACCCACACGTCGAGCGTCCGACTCGGACAAGGAGAACACATACACGGCCACGTTTGTGAAAAAGCCCCCGGTGCAGGCCACCATCCAGCTGGGCAGCAATGGCCTCGAGGAGTCCTCGACAGTGGTGGCCACCCTGACACTCTTTCCCGATGCGCCCACCACGCCGAAAGTGATCCGCAAGACACCCACGGGAGAGTCGAATGGTTCGGCCACCTCGGTGAAGGCTCTGGTCAAGAAGTTTCAGCTGGAGGAGACACTTGTGTGCGCGGGAAGCAGTCCCAGCAGCAGCAACCACAATGGCCAAAGTCCCATCAACGGCTGCAGCAACATCAACGGAAACAATATGCGACGCAGTGCAGGAGGCAACAGCAGCAACATCAGCTACTCCGCAGCAGCAGCGACAGCAGCACGAATGAACTGCATTCGTCGTGCCTCCGAGCCCCTGACGGCCGTCTACAAGAAGCAACCACAGAACAGCAGCAGTGCCAACAGCAATAGTTCCAGCAGCAACAGCAGCAGCAGTAATCCCAGCCCCGGCAGCAGTCCCAGCTCGGGTAGCACGGCCACCCTGCTCCTGAACAGACATCGCCTGGCGTCCGCGTCCGAGCCAGCGAGCACGGTCAACAGTAGCAGCGCTGTAGCCTCAAGCAGCAGCAGCACCAAAGCGACTGCAGCCACTGCCCACCATTTGCACCATCACCACTTGCACCACCACCATCATCATCATCACCATGTGGTGATCGCCGCGAAGAACGCAGCCGCTGTTGCCGCCACCAACAACCTGAGTCTGGACCAGGGTATCATCTGTTAGCTAAGGGCCAGCCGTGCGAGCCGCAATGCCAAAAGTTTCTTTCATCGCTTCCTGTGCTGCATGTAACAGAGCCCGTCGCGGCCCGGATCCCCCCAGTCGTCCCCCAGTCCCACAGGGCGACGTCGCAGCAGCTCTCTTAGCTGCTGGTCTACTAGGAGAGAGTGGCAACGCCACCAGCCCATTGGGAGATCGAATTGGATAGGCAATGGCAATGGTAATGGCAATGGCATCAGGTGCTGCAGAGGAAGATGGAGGCCATGGATAGGGAGCTGGATATGGAAATGGAGATGGAGAGGAGAGAAGGAGCTGGATCAACAGGAGGATGCATTGATTTGATTTGAGTTCGTCTTAGTTAATGATTATTGCCTTAGTGTCTAGTTGGATCTACAGCAAAAGGAAACCCCAAGCCCCCACCCCACTTCTAAGTTAGTAGTAGTATACACGACCTCCACCACTCATCATCTACATACACAAACACACACACAAACACACAGAAATGAGAAAGTGGAAAATGGGAGTACCAGGATGATGGATGTAGCTAAATCTAAATGAGTTTTTATATAGTAAAATTCGAGTTGGCAGCTTTGCGGCCGTATTGCCAAAAAAAACAACAACAAAAATCAACAAAAAACAAAAGAAAGAATTTAGAAACGAAAGGGATGGAAGAATATAGAAAGAGAGAGAGAGATAGCGAAGGAGTGATGTTTAGTGGAGTAAGCAAAATGATTTCAACGGAATTTGGGTAGACATATCATTCATGTTTGTTATACATCAAAAATTTTATACACGTGTCCGGGATGAGAAAGAACAAAGAGTAAACTAGAAAGGAACGGAACGGAACGAAATGGAACGTAGAAAGTTATGAAATTCATAGACAAAAATCCATTTTATCAGCGAATATATATATATATATATATACCTTTATATACCTATATATATATACATAAATGTCAATTAGAGCGTTCTGGCACAGCATTAATTATACAATTTCATACGTTATATATAAATGCAAGAAGCATACATACAAGTCTATACCCCTAACATATATGTACCAAAAAAGATAGATTCATTTCTATGCTGAAAAAATTCGCATTTGCAAATTCGTTATCTTAATATATATATAGATATCACGTATTAACGTATCAGCCAATCAAGCAATCAATCAATCAATCATGTAGACGTGTTTTTCGATTAGAGGGGATTTTAGAGAATGTTACAAGCCAAGCAAAATTGTTAATTGTGTGTCTGTGTGTGTTCGTTCGTTCAAATCGTTGGATAATTGTTGCTAAAATACATAATACATATTACATTGAATGCCCATATATATATGTACCTATATATAGTTAATATATATGCCCATCCGGAGAGAGAACACTTAATGCTTGTTATGTATCTAGCTCTAGCTCTAGCCCCACTTCAGCTCCCATTTCCAATTTTAATCCCAATTCTACTCGTTTCGTTTACCCCCCCCCCCCATTTCCTTCACTGTTATCCATATGTTGAGTCGGTTTTTGTATATATTTTTCCCAGCAATCAGAAATTGCTGTGTACTTTAATTTTATTTTTTTTTTTTTTTATTAATAGCGTCTTAGAGCTTCATATGAGTTGTATTTATTAGGCAAAACGTTTTGTGTGGTCGACGGATGAGGAAAAGGATGGATTGATGGTCAGTTAATTGTTAAAGAGAAATGCTTAATTTATCATCATTGATTACCCTCTTTTATACTTAATAATTGCGTGTACTTCTCTTAATTATTACTTTTAAATATGTACCTTTTTTTTTAATTAACTTAAACCCCTGTTTTTTGTGAGGGAAAGCAGCCGACATACATATTTATGTACAAATGTAAGTCTAAACCAGCGATGCCCAAAGTCAGCTTACGGCTGGGCACTCACCAATTACAAAAACAAATGGGCTCCGTGGGCAATGGGCCTGGGCATCGCTGGTCTAAACACATGATACGATGCGAAAATTGTGTTTTAATTTGTAGTAATTTCAAATGATTTTTTTGTGTTAGAGAATCCATGCATCTGCGCCGGGGAGAATATGAAACAAAGATGAAAATTCGATTATACATGTATTTTATTACATAGTAATTATTTTATAGATAACTAATTAAAAACATATTCAATAAAAACCATACAAAAATGCAACTGTTTTTTGCCTTTTCATTTGACTGTTGACTGTGACTGTTGTTCTCACCACTCTCTCTCAGGTACATGTGCAGACATGAATCAGGATCATGGCGGAAAGCTGCATCTAGAGTTGTCATTACAACAATGCGTCCAAATGTATTCAGCTTATGCGCTGTAGAGGCGACCTCCATCAGCGCCACAATTGTTTCGTATCCAATGGGCTCGTTAATGCGTTCAATCCCAAATATAAAAATATAAAAAAAAAATAACGGGATTAGTTGACTAATAGAAATAAAATAACAGAATGAAATAAAATGGGGAATGGCTGGATATTCTTGAAGTTTGGTATGGAAAAAAAGGGTTCTTTGATATTTGCTAGCTTTTAAAATGAATTTTAAATTTTATTAATATTAAGTACTATTTAATATTATTAAAGTAGTTGAATTAAAAATGTTTAAAAGATGTAAACTAAATTGATTTAATTCTGCTACATGGCTAAACGCATCTAGAAATGCTGAAATGTTTAATATAGAAATATTTTCCCAAGAAAAGCAGGCATTGGTATCCCCTGACCTGAAAAAATTCTCAATTCGTTGTATCTATCATTTTCGATTTCAGTTACAGTTTGTGTGCTTAGATTTTGACTTGCGCTTGTTGGCCAAATTCCCATGTGACAAATTTCACCAATTCATGATAAATTTACTGTTAGTTCGAGTATTAGCCACTATAAAATGGCGGTTTCGGCTGGTCTTGGATCAGCAGGAGGTGCAGCAGGAGGAGGGGTCGGCAGCCTGCCACCGGATGCTAAGCCCTGGCAACGCATTGACTGGCCGCCCTGCGTGCAATCGCCACTGTTCATGGACTGGGGCAAGTACTACACTCGCCGCTTGCGCAACAAAAAGGCTCTCGAAAGCTACGGCCGCGCCCTGGCCGTCTGCAAGCAGGATCAGCAGAAGCAGCAACAGTCCTGCAAGTATCCCAGCCCCGAGATGCGCGGATCCATAAAAAACTGCCAGAACGAGCAGGGATTCTGCCGGAACGATTACAAGACGCTGTTCCTGCGCAGCCGGTGCCAGCGATCAATTGCCCAGTCGGAGGGCGCCCTGATGGACGCTAGTCGTGCCAAGAAGATGATGTGGCTGACCCAGGAACAGAAGGACAGTAATGTGGTGGGCACCGCGGAGATTCTCATGGAGAAGTGCGACGCCCTCTTTGACTGCAACGAATTCGAAAGAACCCTCCGGACGTTGCACACGGAGGCGCGCCTCTTCGATTCCGCCAGCCAGGTACAACGTCGCTTTGACGTGCGCAAGAAGAGGGTGAGTCAATGGTTGAATACTAAAACTTTCCGCGTTCCTTTGGAACTATTTTACCCTTTCCAGATTATGGGTGTGTTTGAGGATACCGTGGGCGAAACGCTCGGGCCTTTCATGCAGCAGAATAGTGGCGCCATCGATGAGGTTCTGCGACGTCGTCAAGAATTAGCCGCCTTTGTGCCCCGTCCGCTGTGGAAGACGCTGCAGGAGCAGCAAAAATGTGACGTTCAGAGCGTGATCGACATGAAGATTGAAACGCTGACCTCCCTGGAGCGGTCACGGCGGCGTGCGAGCAAGAGCTTCTACAACCACCAGTATCTGGGCAGGAGTGCCGCAGACGTGGCCTTGCTGCACCAGCTGCGCAGCAATCAGATCTTTCTGAACCCGTTGATGCACGGCACCACCCCCTATCTGCGGCAGCTCAGTGGAGAGCAGTATGGGATCGTTAGGAAGTTTATGGTGAGGTGGGAAATGTATCCAAATGTATCCATTAGTCTAATCCCCTTCTGAATTTGTAGAAAATGATGCACGCCCGCAATCCGCTGTACAACAGCAAGAAGGAGAAATGCCGGAACACGCTCAGTTGCGAGAAGAGTCGTGAGAGATATCTGTTCCACGTGGAGTACCAGACCAGGCGCGACTGCATCCGAATGCTGCGCGAGGTGCATCAGCTGCGTGCTGAAGGCAACGTCGAGGGCCTCACGGACTACGTTGAGCACATAATGTCCAGAATAATTGACCTTAAGACGCATCGCACGCTGCCCTGGAAGTGGGAGTTCGTCAACGATGTGTATAACAGCCTGGCCCTGGCCCATGTGGATCGGTGTGCGGTGCCAGCGAACGTTGACTTTTTGGATCCGAAGAACCGCCTGGTGCTGTACCTGCTGCAGCCGGAGCGCACCAAGGACATGACCATTAGCTTTGGCGGACCCAACCTCTATCTGGAAATAAAAAAGGAGGAGGAGCGCCAAATTCGATCTAAGTAAGTGTAAAGGGAGGGAGTAAGTATCTCTAATCATGTCCTGCTGTTCGTTGCAGCCAGAAGATGGATCATCTGGAGGAACGACTACGCAACTCCCGCTATCCCATCGAGCGGGCCTATCTGCGTTTCGAGATGGCCCGTGGACACTTTAAGGAGTTCCGCTTCGACAAGAGCCTGGTCATGGCCCGCAGCGCCTTTAATGGTGAGTCCAGCGGGCTCACCTTCGTTCTACCATTTTTAACCATTCCATCCGCAGAGGCCCGCAGCTGCAACAGCCTGATTTGGCGCTACAACAGTATCTTCCTGGTCTGCCAGGTGCACGCGGTTCTGAGTCGCTTCGAGCGCCTCAAGGAGTCCCTGGCAAAGGCCAGTCAGCTGGCCAAGGACCTCAAGTCACCCAAGTTGATGGCCTACCTGGCTATCTGCCACACAGTCAATGACAACGACCTGGCCCTGCGCCGACTGCGCCACTCAGAGCTGTCCCTGCGAAGGCCCCGCAAGCGGGGCGTCAATAGTGTACCCTCGTTCAACTCCCTATCCAGCAATGCCTACAGCCTTAGCTGAATTAGCTCCAGCAATTGCAATTGGCTTTCATTTAACTCGTTTTTAGGGTGAGTGAGAGCCAAGGCAGCTGCTTGAGCATCTACTGCTTTGGATTGTAACATCTTGCGGGCGTTTATTTCTGCTTGCCGTTCGCGCTGCAGTTCAATCTCTGCCATGCTTTAAACCCAGTTGACCCAGACTGCCCATATCGTATTATTAAGGATTTATATTTTGATTTATTCGCTTGAGTTTGGCTTTGAGTGTTGGTTTCAATAATTAACAAGCATCAACGTTTAGCATTAAAAACTCATTAACAATTACAAATTACGATAAATTAAGTTTGCAAGAGACTGCTTGACGGCATTTCGGCGGCGACGTTTCCGATGTAGTCGATGGCGCCTGGACAAAGACTTGGCTGCAGCTGCTGTGATGATTTTTGTTGAGTTCAGCTAATATAGCAGCTCCACCTACATTAAATTTATTAGGAGAAATTTCTTTATTAAATAGAATTGTTTCTTGGTCATGGTTAACTATGATTATGTTATCTTTTTTATCATTTTTTAGAGCTGCTTATACTTTATATTTATATTCATTTAGTCAACATGGTAAGTTATTTTCAGGGGTTTATTCTTTTAGTGGGGGTAAAATTCGTGAATATTTATTAATATTTTTACATTGGATACCTTTAAATTTTTTAATTTTAAAAAGAGATTCATGCATATTATGACTGTAATTTCAATAGTTTAATAAAAATACTAATTTGTGGTGCAGCATTGACAGCAGTGCTCGTGCCCCGCGTAGTGGCAGCAGCGGCAGTTGAAACGGCAAATAAACAAAGCAGTGGCGCGACACAGACAACAACAAAAACAGCAGCAGCTCCCGATTGTCGCGCTGATAAGAGGGCAGACAATTTGAGGAAAAAAATCAAGCCGAATGTCAAATGATCTTCCGAAGATAAATTATATTCTTATGTACATATGTATGTATATGTATGTATGCAAGATATTATTTAATTGACTGTTTATTTAATTTATGAATTCGCAGTAGACTGGCAAACTATAAGAATAATTAGCTTAGACGACACGGCTCAATCTCTGCTGATACTCCTTTTACAATGCTGTTTTGCTTGTCTACTGTTGTTCTACTGCTCAGCCTTTCTTCTTCGTATATATTTATTGGTAGATCTATGGCAAGTCTTTAATTCTTGAAGTTGGGAAATATTTAAGCACCAATTAAATCTCAATTAGCCCAATGCGATTACCACTTGGTGTTTTGGCGGTGTCTAAAAGTGCCTACAATCATTTTTATATCAATCCCGAATACCCATTCTAGGTGCTGCTCTTTTCCTTGAGATGTTATCAAAAAGCCAAAAGTCTCTTTCAGCATGGTATAAATTGTAGTTTGTTCGCAAAAACAGCAACTTAACGAAGACCGCTGCCTGTTGCTTGCCGTTGCAGTCTCGGAATCTGTTGCTGCCGCTGCCGCTGCCACTGCTACTGCTGCTGCCTCTGCCAGCGTGGTTGCTTCTCTGTTGCCATATCTAGCAGTTTCCATTTCATTTTTAGCTAACGTTCAGAGCGTTCAGCGTTTTAATATTAAATTGTCGTCGATCGCGGGCGGTTGTAATTGCCATTGTTGTACACTGCCAGTGCTACGGACTTACCGTTATCCGTTCAACGTTGTGTGTTGCATACCTCATCGAGGCCTAGCCACTTACCGTTTGGCCATATTTACCGCAAATTTTTGGTTCAGTGATATTTGATTTTTGTTAAGTGTAACGCCTGCTGCCAGGATAATTTCCAGAATGTTACCCGCTGCCTGTCTATGCCTGGCTCTACTCTTCGTCGCGTGGCATCCACAACCAACCGCTGGCCGCAGCTACAGCAGCGGCCTCATCTTCTACGAGCTGGCCACGCACACGCCCTATCTGCCGCCCACTGTGAGCGCGGCGCGGGGTCGCAACCTAGCCAGCGTCAAGTACTCGTCGAAAGGCTCCATTTGGTCCACATTTGGGCAGCCGTGTGACTGCCGTGGTCCCGTCTGCGGCTGCTGTGCCGGCCTCAAGGTGGATCAGTACAAATTCGACCAAAAAGGTGAGTTAGCGGGTCAACGAGGTCGTGGTTAGTTAAATACAGAAAGGGAAGATTTATTTAAATTAGGTTAGGTTAACCCAGACGTCCGTCGGAGGTGCCAGGTTTTTAGCTTTACTTTGAATCTTATTTCGATTTCCTTTCGTGACATGGTTGCATTTGCATTTTTTTTTTTGCAGTATGTGCAAATGTCACGTTTGTGCCACAGCTGAAGGAGGCGCAGCTAGAAGTGTACCTCAATAAGCGCCCCTCATCAAAGTACGGGATCTCGGTGCGGAATCCGGCGCCGTTTTGCATACCCGTCATGATGGGGGTGCCCATGGCCATGTGCGTCCAGATGACTGATGTAACCCTGGTGGGCAACAACCTGAACATGTGCATGGACTTTGTGGTGCGGCTCGCCACCACAGATCTCTTTGAGATGCACTTCCAGTGCATGCGAATGGGCCTCGACGGCCTCCAGTATGTGGACAAGAATGGAAAGCCCGTTCTGCCTCCCGCCGAATCACAGGGCAATGATGATGATGATGAGGAGCAAATGGAACTTGGAAATGGTTCTGGTGCGGAGTATGACTATACTGAAGCAGAGGAGGAGGAGAAGCAGCAGTCAATTGAAAGTGAAATTCTAATGGCCAGCGATCAAGACTTGGCCAACAAAGAATACCAAATGGAGGCTGTCAACGAGGCGGAGTTGGATGCAGACTCAGAGGCGGAGGCGGAGACACCTGCCAATGCTGGCTAGAGCGGCCTAAAGCTAAACGAAATAATTGAAACAATTACCAATTCAATAAAAGCCCCTGAGGCGCCTCTAACAATCACAACTCGACAGCCGATCATGGTTGTTGGTGGCGACGACGACACAAACCACGAGCAGATCGATGGCGAAGAGTTAAGGGAGAAAGAAGAGGCAATGGTTGAAGAGGTGAAGATGTCAACTAAAGAGGAGACAGAGCAAGAGACAAAGAAAGATACAGAAGCAACTACCACAGTGTCAGAAGAAATCGAAAACGAAAACATTAGCGAAAACGAGTTAAATGGTGATGATGACGCTGGGAAAGATGGCGAGGTGAAGGAACCCCCAGTAAAAGTGCAGTCGAAGAAAGAGAAGGAAGCAGAGAAGCAGACGGTGATAGAAACGGGTACGGAGACGGACACGGAGACAGACACTGAGTTATTTAATATGGTAGAGGCAGAGATAAACGATGACACAGCTGCCGAGGTAGCCAATAAGGCAAAAGTAGTGACAGCGACAAAGAAAACGACAACAAAAACAACAGCAGCTGCAGCCAAGTCGTTGTCCAGGCGCCATCGACTACATCGGCAACGTCGCCGCCACAATGCCGTCAAGCAGTCTCCTGCACACTTAATTTATCGTAATTTGTAATTGTTAATGAGTTGTTAATGCTAAACGTTGATGCTTGTTAATTAACACGTATTTATTATTTATTAAAACCAACACTCCAAGCCAAACTCAAGCGAATAAAGCATAATTTAAATCCTTAATAATACGATATGGGCAGCCTGGATCAATTGGGTTCAAAGCATGGCAGAGATTGAACTGCCGCGCGAACGGCAAGCAGTAATACACACCCGCAAGATGTTACAATCCGAAGCAGTAGATCAGCGATGCCCAGGCCCATTGCCCTGCGAGCCCTTTCGTTTTTGTAATTACCCACAGCATAGGAAACCATTTCTTGTATGCATACACAGTTTGTGCTGTGTACCAGCAAAATTTGTATAACAGGAGCAGGAGCAGCGCAGGTGCTGCCGATAGGGCGCGGTGGCGGTGCCGCGGAAGAAGCAGCCGAATCTAAAAACTGGATGGTAATTACCCAAAAGAAATTCATAGCTCTGGTATTCTTTCGAAAAAGTGAACGATTCATACGTCATTTTGTTGGTAATGAATGCCCCTAAAGAACTAACATCTGAAAACAGGCTTATACGATACGGAAAATATTTAAAAAAATGGTCAAAGTTGAAGTAACCCTCAAAACAGAGGCTAATTTCAGGTTTGGATCGATATATCTTCAGGTACAGTGGGGAGCAAAAGTGAGTACATACTCAGTATCACCGACTTTCGTCGCCCATAACAGCTAAACGCATAAAGCAAAGCAAACCAAATATTTTTCATATATCAATTACTTTATTCTTAGTAAAAAGGTAATAACAACAAAAACAGATGGGAAGCTTACATTGAGAAAAAAATAGAAAACCAAAACAACTCGCATGTACTCAGTTTTGAACTTTTCGTCTATTTCACTTTTTTCGCGCTCTCAAGTTTCTTATCAGCAAATATCTTGAAGATTTAGAGTTAAATCTCTTCTTTTTGTGTTCTTGTCATACATACTTTAATTTAAGATGTGCTTCTTACAAGTCGGTGCAGATTTATTGAATTTACTAAATTGTTTATACTTTGTGCCTGAAAATGAGAAAACTATCTCTTGAAATTGAAAATAGTGTTGTGTGCCTTACTAATAGTGGCTGTTCGACACGTACTATTGCTAAAAAGCTTGGAATTAGTCAATCGGTGGTGATCAGAGTGCAAAAGAGGCGTAATGTTGTCCCCAAACAGCAAGTCCAAGGCCGCCCTAAGAAGTTAACAGACTCAGAAGCTAGACTTATGATTTCGGAAATGAGGAAAAATAAGTTACTAACACCAAAAGATGCTTCTATGGCAATAAACAAAAATGTTAGTCGCTCGACAGCCAGAAGAGCGCTTCACAACATTGGGTACATTGCAGCCGTTAAGAAAAAAAAACCAGCATTGTCGGAAAAAAATGTCAAAGCAAGGTTGAAATTTGCGGGCATAAAAATTGGACGAAGGATGACTGGAAACGCGTAATCTGGTCTGATGGGTCAAAATTCAACCGTTATCAATCGGATGGGAAGCAGTATTGTTGGCGTAGGCCCGGAGAAAAACTGCAAAGACATCATGTTAAGCAAACCGTGAAACGTGGCGGCGGCAATATCATGGTTTGGGGATGTTTTACATGGTGGAACGTTGGTCCTCTAAAAAAAGAGAGGGATCATGCCAAAAGAGGACTATTTACAAATTTTGCAAGCCCATCTTCCCATTTTCTTGAAAAATGTGCCTTTCCGAAGCATAAATTACTTTTCAACAAGATGGGGATCCGAAGCACACAGCGAAAATTGTTCAAGAATGGCTAGGGAATCAAAGTTTTAAGTTGATGGAGTGGCCAGCTCAAAGTCCCACCTAATCCGATTGAAAACCTATGGTCAATCGTGAAACGACGGCTAGGGCAGTACGAATCAGCCCCATCTAAATTAGGCGACCTCTGGGCCGTGTACAGATGGAATGGAATCGTATTCCGAAGACATTATTGAGAACTTGGTAGAGAGTATGCCAAAGCGTATTAATAATGTCATTTCTACTAAGGGTTCTATGGACAAAATATTAAGTTTAATTGATTTTCTTAGATGTTTGTAAAAAGTTCAAAACTGAGTACATGCGAGTTGTTTTGGTTTTCTATTTTTCTCTCAATGTAAGCTTCCCATCTGTTTTTGTTGTTATTACCTATTTTCTAAGAATAAAGTAATTGATATATGAAAAATATTTGGTTTGCTTTGCTTTATGCGTTTAGCTGTTATGGGCGACGAAAGTCGGTGATACTGAGTATGTACTCACTTTTGCTCCCCACTGTATATCCATTTTATCGACACGGATCAAATGTCTTGCGACAGGCCATACAATTATCTTTACAAAACGGCTGGTGATGCCGTGTGTGGGTGGTGGGTGGCAGGAGCAGCGCAGGTGGTGTCGATAGGGCACGGGGCGGTGCCGCGGCAGTGACAGCTACTATGGCTGCAGGAGGGTTATGCAGCGCAGGTGCTGCCAAAAAGGCGCATGGCCAAAAGGCGAATACATTCATACATTCGAATGAATACATTCATACATTCGAATGAATACATTCATACATTCGAATGAATACATTCATACATTGGAATGAATACATTCATACATTCGAATGAATACATTCATACATTCGAATGAATACATTCATACATTCGAATGAATACATTCATAAATACATACATGCCGTGTGTGGGAAGTGGGTGGCAGGAGCAGCGCAGGGGCTGCCGATAGGGCGCGGTGGCGGGGCCGCGGCAGACAGCTACTATGGCTGCAGGGAGGATTATGCAGCAGCAGGTGCTGCCAAAAAGGCGCATGGCCAAAAGGCGAATACATTCATACATTCGAATGAATACATTCATACATTCGAATGAATACATTCATACTAGAGGTGTCAAACCATCGAGGGCACTATCGATAGTATCGATATTTTACTGATAGTCTCTACTATCGACGGTTTTGCGACTAGCATGATAGTATCGAGCTACAGTCGTTGCGCTTTTGATATGTTTGGATTAGCTGCTATAAAATACGAATACAAATTTGTAAAAATATCGACAGGTGGCATCTAATTTTTACAATGGACAAGTTCCTAAAAGGTTTCAATGGTTTTTTAATAATTATTTGAGCCCGATACTATTACGGCAGTATCGATTGTTTTTTTCAAAACATTCAACGTTGATATTCCTCGATTTTGATATTCCGTTTAATATTACTAGCTAGCTGGGACTCTCAGCCCTAAACAAATAATTTTATCCAATTCCTCAATGAATTTTGTTTAGGATTGGCTAGTTTTTAGAAGTCCTTTTTATTGGATTATTTACATATTAAGGTTAAAACAAAAACAACATAAACGAATGTGTCGTCGTTTTGTGGCGCTACCAGACTCCTGCAATTCGTAGTAGCTGCGGGCTGCCATACCGTGATATTTTGTGATATGAAATTCGTCAATTTTGATATTCCGTTTAATATTACTAGCTAGCTGGGACTCTCAGCCCTAAACAAATAATTTTATCCAATTCCTCAATGAATTTTGTTTAGGATTGGCTAGTTTTCAGAACTATTTTTCATTGGATTGTTTACATATTAAGGTTCAAACAAAAGCGGCCAAAGCATAAAACGTAATGTTGACTAAATGTGACGTCAGTGTTGCTGGTCAACCAAGTTTTGTGACGTTACCAGACTCCTGCAATTCGTAGTAGCTGCGGGCTGCCATACCGTGATATTTTGTGATATGAAATTCGTAAATTTTGATATTCCGTTTAAGATTACTAGCTAGCTGGGACTCTCAACCCTAAACAAATAACTTTATACAATTCCTCAATGAATTTTGTTTAGGATTGGCTAGTTTTCAGAACTATTTTTCATTGGATTGTTTACATATTAAGGTTCAAACAAAAGCGGCCAAAGCATAAAACGTAATGTTGACTAAATGTGACGTCGTGTTGCTGGTCAACCAAGTTTTGTGATATGAAATTCGTCAATTTTGATATTCCGTTTAATATTACTAGCTAGCTGGGACTCTCAGCCCTAAACAAATAATTTTATCCAATTCCTCAATGAATTTTGTTTAAGATTGGCTAGTTTTCAGAACTAGTTTTCATTGGATTGTTTACATATTAAGGTTCAAACAAAAGCGGCCAAATCATAAAACGTAAATGTTGACTAAATGTGACGTCAGTGTTGCTGGTCAACCAAGTTTTGTGACGTTACCAGACTCCTGCAATTCGTAGTAGCTGCGGGCTGCCATACCGTGATATTTTGTGATATGAAATTCGTCAATTTTGATATTCCGTTTAATATTACTAGCTAGCTGGGACTCTCAGCCCTAAACAAATAATTTTATCCAATTCCTCAATGAATTTTGTTTAGGATTGGCTAGTTTTCAGAACTATTTTTTATTGGATTGTTTACATATTAAGGTTCAAACAAAAGCGGCCAAAGCATAAAACGTAAATGTTGACTAAATGTGACGTCAGTGTTGCTGGTCAACCAAGTTTTGTGACGTTACCAGACTCCTGCAATTCGTAGTAGCTGCGGGCTGCCATACCGTGATATTTTGTGATATGAAATTCGTCAATTTTGATATTCCGTTTAAGATTACTAGCTAGCTGGGACTCTCAACCCTAAACAAATAATTTTATACAATTCCTCAATGAATTTTGTTTTGGATTGGCTAGTTTTCAGAACTATTTTTCATTGGATTGTTTACATATTAAGGTTCAAACAAAAGCGGCCAAAGCATAAAACGTAAATGTTGACTAAATGTGACGTCAGTGTTGCTGGTCAACCAAGTTTTGTGACGTTACCAGACTCCTGCAATTCGTAGTAGCTGCGGGCTGCCATACCGTGATATTTTGTGATATGAAATTCGTCAATTTTGATATTCCGCTTAATATTACTAGCTAGCTGAGACTCTCAGCCCTAAACAAATAATTTTATCCAATTCCTCAATGAATTTTGTTTAGGACTGGTTAGTTTTCAGAACAATTTTTTATTGGATTGTTTACATATTAAGGTTCAAACAAAAGTGGCCAAAGCATAAAACGTAAATGTTGACTAAATGTGACGTCAGTGTTGCTGGTCAACCAAGTTTTGTGACGTTACCAGACTCCTGCAATTCGTAGTAGCTGCGGGCTGCCATACCGTGATATTTTGTGACATGAAATTCGTCAATTTTGATATTCCGTTTAAGATTACTAGCTAGCTGGGACTCTCAACCCTAAACAAATAATTTTATACAATTCCTCAATGAATTTTGTTTTGGATTGGCTAGTTTTCAGAACTATTTTTCATTGGATTGTTTACATATTAAGGTTCAAACAAAAGCGGCCAAAGCATAAAACGTAAATGTTGACTAAATGTGACGTCAGTGTTGCTGGTCAACCAAGTTTTGTGTTATGAAATTCGTCAATTTTGATATTCCGTTTAATATTACTAGCTAGCTGGGATTCTCAGCCCTAAACAAATAATTTTATCCGATTCCTCAATGAATTTTGTTTAGGATTGGCTAGTTTTTAGAAGTCCTTTTTATTGGATTATTTACATATTAAGGTTCAAACAAAAACAACATAAAACGAATGTGTCGTCGTTTATATATATTTTATATATATATTTATATATATATATTAAGGCACCCTGAAATAAATCGATGGCTGCTGCCACACTTAAACCTGCGGCTAGCCACCATAAACATATGATAGGATATGCCTTTTTCAATGTACAAATTATACACATGGCAAGATGCCCTCATTGACTAATGAACGCCATATCCATTATAATACACGCCTTGGCCACCTCCTGTAGAAAGCAGCATCCGACATACATACGTAGCTACCATGCATTCCTCTTCAGCCAGGTACAGGAACGGCAGGTGATGCCGTGGTGTGGAGGTGGGTGGCAGGATCAGCGCAGGGGCTGCCGATAGGGCGCGGAGGCGGGGCCGCGGCAGAGACAGCTACTATGGCTGCAGGAAGGATTGTGCAGCAGCAGGTGCTGCATAAAAGGCGCAAGGGTGGCGGGAGACACGTCAGGTGATGCCGTGTGTGGGTGGCTGGTGGCAGGAGCAGGGCCGTCGTTAGACGCCCGGGGCAAACATGAGAAGAGGCGCCCTTTTATTTTTTTTCCCTGAAATGAACAAATTAAGGGAATTTGGCGTCCCCTAAAATTTGGCGCCCAGGGTGACCGCCCCGCTAACCGGCCCTGAATACGACCAGCAAATACCGATTTTGTCTCTTCTCTGATTGGTGCTAGCGCCATTTTGTTATGAGTGTTTTTGTTTGCTAGTATTGGTGAGTTCAGGGCCGGCGTTAGACAGCTACTATAGTTGCAGGGGGGATTGTGCAGCAGCAGGTGCTGTCAAAAAGGCGCACGGGTGACGGGAGACACGGCAGGTGATGCCGTGTGTGGGTGGTGGGTGCCAGGAGCAGCGCAGGGGCTGCCGATAGGGCGCGGTGGCGGTGCCGCGGCAGAAACAGCTACTATGGCTGCAGGGAGGATTATGCAGCAGCAGGTGCTGCCAAAAAATCGCATGGCCAAACGGCGAATACATTCATACATTCGAATGAATACATTCATACATTCGAATGAATACATTCATAAATTCGAATGAATACACTCATACATTGGAATGAATACATTTATACATTCGAATGAATACATTCATACATTCGAATGAATACATTCATACATTCGAATGAATACATTCATACATTCGAATGAATACATTCATACATTCGAATGAATACATTCATAAATTCGAATGAATACATTCATACATTGGAATGAATACATTCATACATTCGAATGAATACATTCATACATTCGAATGAATACATTCATACATTCGAATGAATACATTCATACATACATACATGCCGTGTGTGGGAAGTGGGTGGCAGGAGCAGCGCAGGGGCTGCCGATAGGGCGCGGTGGCGGGGCCGCGGCAGAGACAGCTACTATGGCTGCAGGGAGGATTGTGCAGCAGCAGGGGCTGCATAAAAGGCGCAAGGGTGGCGGGAGACACGTCAGGTGATGCCGTGTGTGGGTGGCTGGTGGCAGGAGCAGGGCCGTCGTTAGACGCCCGGGGCAAACATGAGAAGAGGCGCCCTTTTATTTATTTTCCCTGAAATGAACAAATTAAGGGAATTTGTCGCCCCCTAAAATTTGGCGCCCAGGGCGACCGCCCCGCTAACCGGCCCTGAATGCGACCAGCAAATACCGATTTTGTCTCTTCTCTGATTGGTGCTAGCGCCATTTTGTTATGAGTGTTTTTGTTTGCTAGTATTGGTGAGTTCAGGGCCGGCGTTAGACAGATACTATAGTTGCAGGGGGGACTGTGCCCAGGGCGACCGCCCCGCTAACCGGCCCTGAATGCGACCAGCAAATACCGATTTTGTCTCTTCTCTGATTGGTGCTAGCGCCATTTTGTTATGAGTGTTTTTGTTTGCTAGTATTGGTGAGTTCAGGGCCGGCGTTAGACAGCTACTATAGTTGCAGGGGGATTGTGCAGCAGCAGGTGCTGTCAAAAAGGCGCACGGGTGACGGGAGACACGGCAGGTGATGCCGTGTGTGGGTGGTGGGTGCCAGGAGCAGCGCAGGGGCTGCCGATAGGGCGCGGTGGCGGTGCCGCGGCAGAGACAGCTACTATGGCTGCAGGGAGGATTATGCAGCAGCAGGTGCTGCCAAAACGGCGCATGGGTGGCTGGAGACACGGCAGATGATGCCGTGTGTGGGTGGTGGGTGGCAGGAGCAGCGCAGGGGCTGCCGATAGGGCGCGGTGGCGGGGCCGCGGTAGAGTCAGCTACTATGGCTGTGGGGAGGATTATGCAGCAACAGGTGCTGTCAAAAAGGCGCACGGGTGGCGGGAGACACGGCAGGTGATGCCGTGTGTGGGTGGTGGGTGCCAGGAGCAGCGCAGGGGCTGCCGATAGGGCGCGGTGGCGGTGCCGCGGCAGAGACAGCTACTATGGCTGCAGGGAGGATTATGCAGCAGCAGGTGCTGCCAAAAAATCGCATGGCCAAACGGCGAATACATTCATACATTCGAATGAATACATTCATACATTCGAATGAATACATTCATAAATTCGAATGAATACACTCATACATTGGAATGAATACATTCATACATTCGAATGAATACATTCATACATTCGAATGAATACATTCATACATTCGAATGAATACATTCATACATTCGAATGAATACATTCATAAATTCGAATGAATACATTCATACATTGGAATGAATACATTCATACATTCGAATGAATACATTCATACATTCGAATGAATACATTCATACATACATACATGCCGTGTGTGGGAAGTGGGTGGCAGGAGCAGCGCAGGGGCTGCCGATAGGGCGCGGTGGCGGGGCCGCTGCAGAGACAGCTACTATGGCTGCAGGGAGGATTGTGCAGCAGCAGGGGCTGCATAAAAGGCGCAAGGGTGGCGGGAGACACGTCAGGTGATGCCGTGTGTGGGTGGCTGGTGGCAGGAGCAGGGCCGTCGTTAGACGCCCGGGGCAAACATGAGAAGAGGCGCCCTTTTATTTTTTTTTCCCTGAAATGAACAAATTAAGGGAATTTGTCGCCCCCTAAAATTTGGCGCCCAGGGCGACCGCCCCCTGAATGCGACCAGCAAATACCGATTTTGTCTCTTCTCTGATTGGTGCTAGCGCCATTTTGTTATGAGTGTTTTTGTTTGCTAGTATTGGTGAGTTCAGGGCCGGCGTTAGACAGCTACTATAGTTGCAGGGGGGATTGTGCCCAGGGCGACCGCCCCGCTAACCGGCCCTGAATGCGACCAGCAAATACCGATTTTGTCTCTTCTCTGATTGGTGCTAGCGCCATTTTGTTATGAGTGTTTTTGTTTGCTAGTATTGGTGAGTTCAGGGCCGGCGTTAGACAGCTACTATAGTTGCAGGGGGGATTGTGCAGCAGCAGGTGCTGTCAAAAAGGCGCACGGGTGACGGGAGACACGGCAGGTGATGCCGTGTGTGGGTGGTGGGTGCCAGGAGAAGCGCAGGGGCTGCCGATAGGGCGCGGTGGCGGTGCCGCGGCAGAGACAGCTACTATGGCTGCAGGGAGGATTATGCAGCAGCAGGTGCTGCCAAAACGGCGCATGGGTGGCTGGAGACACGGCAGATGATGCCGTGTGTGGGTGGTGGGTGGCAGGAGCAGCGCAGGGGCTGCCGATAGGGCGCGGTGGCGGGGCCGCGGTAGAGACAGCTACTATGGCTGTGGGGAGGATTATGCAGCAACAGGTGCTGCCAAAAAGGCGCATGGGTGCCGGGAGACACGGCAGGTGATGCCGTGTGTGGGTGGTGGGTGGCAGGAGCAGCGCAGGGGCTGCCGATAGGGCGCGGTGGTGGTGCCGCGGCAGAGACAGCTACTATGGCTGCAGGGAGGATACCAAAAAATACAAAAATACCAAAAAATACTAAAAAATACCAAATATTACCAAAAATACTAAAAATACCAAAACTACTAAAAAAATACCATAAAACCCAAAAAATACCATTAAATACCAAAAAATACCATTAAATACCAAAATTTACCAAAAAATACCAAAAAATACCAAAATGCCAAAAAATACCATAAATACCAAAAAAATACTAAAAAATACCAAATATTACCAAAAATACTAAAAAAAATTCCAAATATTACCAAAAATACTAAATAATACTAAAAAAAATACCAAATAATGCCAAAAATACTTAATAAAATACCAAAAATACTAAAAAATACCAAAAAACCCAAAAAATACCAAAAATACAACTAAATTCCAAAATATACCAAAAAATACCACATATACTAAAAAAAATACCAAAAATTGCAAAAGATACAAAAAAACCCAAAATATACCAATAAATACCAAAAAATACCAAAAAACCCAAAAAATACCATTACATACCAAAATATACCAAAAAATACCAAAAATACAAAATAAAATATCAAAAATTGCAAAAATACCAAAAAACCCAAAAAATACCAAAAAACCCAAAAAATACCATTAAATACCAAAAAATACCAAAAATACCATTAAATACCAAAATTTACCAAAAAATACCAAAATGCCAAAAAATAGCATAAATACAAAAAAAAATACTAAAAAATACCAAATAATACCAAAAATACTAAAAAATACCAAAAAACCCAAAATATACCAAAAATACCATTAAATACCAAAATATACCAAAAAAAAACAAAAAATGCCAAAAAATACCTTAAATACCAAAATATACCAAAAAATACCATTAATACCAAAAAATACCATAAATACCAAAAAATACTAAAAAATACCAAATATTCCAAAAATACCAAATATTACCAAAAATACTAAAAAAAAATACTAATAAATACCAAAAAATACCAAAAATTACCAAAAATACTAAAAAATACCAAAAAATACCAAAAGTGCCAAAAATACCATAAATACCAAAAAAATACTAAAAAATACCAAATATTACTAAAAATACTAAAAAATACCAAATAATACCAAAAATACTAAAAAATACCAAAAATACTAAAAAAAAACCAAAAAACCTAAAAAATACCAAAAATACCAAAAAATACCAAAAATACAAAAAAAAATACCAAAAATTGCAAAAATACCAAAAAACCCAAAAAATACCAAAAATACCAATAAATACCAAAATATACCAAAAAATACCAAAAATGCCAAAAAAAATACCATTAAATACCAAAAATACCATTATATACCAAAAAATACCAAAATGCCAAAAAATACCATAAATACCAAAAAAATACTAAAAAAAATACCAAATATTCCAAAAAATACTAAATAAAATTCCAAATATTACCAAAAATACTAAAAAAATACCAAATAATACCAAAAATACTTAATAAAATACCAAAAATACTAAAAAATACCAAAAAACCCAAAAAATACCAAAAATACCATTAAATTCCAAAATATACCAAAAAATACCAAATATACTAAAAAAAATACCAAAAATTGCAAAAAATTCAAAAACCCAAAATATACCAAAAATACTATTAAATACCAAAATATACCAAAAAATACCAAAAATGCCAAAAAATACCTTAAATGCCAAATTATACCAAAAAATACCATAAATACCAAAAAAATACTAAAAAATACCAAATATTCCAAAAAATACCAAATATTACCAAAAATACTATTTCGATTTCAGTTACAGTTTGTGTGCTTAGATTTTGACTTGCGCTTGTTGGCCAAATTCCCATGTGACAAATTTCACCAATTCATGATAAATTTACTGTTAGTTCGAGTATTAGCCACTATAAAATGGCGGTTTCGGCTGGTCTTGGATCAGCAGGAGGTGCAGCAGGAGGAGGGGTCGGCAGCCTGCCACCGGATGCTAAGCCCTGGCAACGCATTGACTGGCCGCCCTGCGTGCAATCGCCACTGTTCATGGACTGGGGCAAGTACTACACTCGCCGCTTGCGCAACAAAAAGGCTCTCGAAAGCTACGGCCGCGCCCTGGCCGTCTGCAAGCAGGATCAGCAGAAGCAGCAACAGTCCTGCAAGTATCCCAGCCCCGAGATGCGCGGATCCATAAAAAACTGCCAGAACGAGCAGGGATTCTGCCGGAACGATTACAAGACGCTGTTCCTGCGCAGCCGGTGCCAGCGATCAATTGCCCAGTCGGAGGGCGCCCTGATGGACGCTAGTCGTGCCAAGAAGATGATGTGGCTGACCCAGGAACAGAAGGACAGTAATGTGGTGGGCACCGCGGAGATTCAATCATGGAGAAGTGCGACGCCCTCTTTGACTGCAACGAATTCGAAAGAACCCTCCGGACGTTGCACACGGAGGCGCGCCTCTTCGATTCCGCCAGCCAGGTACAACGTCGCTTTGACGTGCGCAAGAAGAGGGTGAGTCAATGGTTGAATACTAAAACTTTCCGCGTTCCTTTGGAACTATTTTACCCTTTCCAGATTATGGGTGTGTTTGAGGATACCGTGGGCGAAACGCTCGGGCCTTTCATGCAGCAGAATAGTGGCGCCATCGATGAGGTTCTGCGACGTCGTCAAGAATTAGCCGCCTTTGTGCCCCGTCCGCTGTGGAAGACGCTGCAGGAGCAGCAAAAATGTGACGTTCAGAGCGTGATCGACATGAAGATTGAAACGCTGACCTCCCTGGAGCGGTCACGGCGGCGTGCGAGCAAGAGCTTCTACAACCACCAGTATCTGGCAGGAGTGCCGCAGACGTGGCCTTGCTGCACCAGCTGCGCAGCAATCAGATCTTTCTGAACCCGTTGATGCACGGCACCACCCCCTATCTGCGGCAGCTCAGTGGAGAGCAGTATGGGATCGTTAGGAAGTTTATGGTGAGGTGGGAAATGTATCCAAATGTATCCATTAGTCTAATCCCCTTCTGAATTTGTAGAAAATGATGCACGCCCGCAATCCGCTGTACAACAGCAAGAAGGAGAAATGCCGGAACACGCTCAGTTGCGAGAAGAGTCGTGAGAGATATCTGTTCCACGTGGAGTACCAGACCAGGCGCGACTGCATCCGAATGCTGCGCGAGGTGCATCAGCTGCGTGCTGAAGGCAACGTCGAGGGCCTCACGGACTACGTTGAGCACATAATGTCCAGAATAATTGACCTTAAGACGCATCGCACGCTGCCCTGGAAGTGGGAGTTCGTCAACGATGTGTATAACAGCCTGGCCCTGGCCCATGTGGATCGGTGTGCGGTGCCAGCGAACGTTGACTTTTTGGATCCGAAGAACCGCCTGGTGCTGTACCTGCTGCAGCCGGAGCGCACCAAGGACATGACCATTAGCTTTGGCGGACCCAACCTCTATCTGGAAATAAAAAAGGAGGAGGAGCGCCAAATTCGATCTAAGTAAGTGTAAAGGGAGGGAGTAAGTATCTCTAATCATGTCCTGCTGTTCGTTGCAGCCAGAAGATGGATCATCTGGAGGAACGACTACGCAACTCCCGCTATCCCATCGAGCGGGCCTATCTGCGTTTCGAGATGGCCCGTGGACACTTTAAGGAGTTCCGCTTCGACAAGAGCCTGGTCATGGCCCGCAGCGCCTTTAATGGTGAGTCCAGCGGGCTCACCTTCGTTCTACCATTTTTAACCATTCCATCCGCAGAGGCCCGCAGCTGCAACAGCCTGATTTGGCGCTACAACAGTATCTTCCTGGTCTGCCAGGTGCACGCGGTTCTGAGTCGCTTCGAGCGCCTCAAGGAGTCCCTGGCAAAGGCCAGTCAGCTGGCCAAGGACCTCAAGTCACCCAAGTTGATGGCCTACCTGGCTATCTGCCACACAGTCATTTGTCAAACCGTACGCTTGGAGTCGCAATACGTAATGACTTAACGTAACGCAGACCAGCTCCATCCTTGACCTGAACCAGCAGGTTCAGGGGAGCCAGTCTACGTCACGTTAAGGAAGATTTTATTGTTATGCAATACTATACTAAGTATTATCAACAATTTTTTGGGGCTGCTATTCTAATTATAACTATTGCATGCAGCCACCTGCTGACCACAGTTTTGCAGCCATAGGCAGCGCATACTCCACTTTCGGCAGCGGGAATCTCCTCTGCCAGCGTCTCAGCCGGCGCATTCATCCCAGGTGAACAAACCCTCGGCCCCGTCAGCAGTCCACTAAACGGGGGAGGGGAGTAGGGAATAACTTAAGTATAAGTGGTCAAAAACTTTAGAATTATACATATGTGGGTAATATAATCTTAATAATAGGAATTTATAGTAGTATATATGTAGATAGAATAATTAGTTTTAAATAGAAATATAGGCTGCCAAGCAGCGAAGGGAAATTGTATATACAAGTATTAACATAAGTAGAGATAGTTTCTTGTTTCCTATATTCATATTTCGCATTCCATGTTTTTTCTTCCTTCTTGCGCTTCTTGCGCCCTTTGTTTACATTTCCTCTGCCTACTGGTCCGAGGCAGCGAGAAATGTGTGAACGTAATACCGTGTGTATATGTGTGTATGTCAGTATGGGCATATGTGTGGGGGAGAGCGCACAATTATCTCAATGAGATAATTTGGCATTGTTGCTGTTGCCGTCTCTTTTTTACGACTGGGGCCCCGCGTCTATTGCGGTTTCATTTGTGTGTGCCTGTGGGAAGAGAAAAAGAAAAAGAGCAGCGAGCAAGTAGCTGCCGCTCATCTCGGATCATTTTCGTTTTCGGCAGCATCAAGTACAGACGCGTTTCAGGCCTCGAGTTCTTTTCGGGCGCTTGCATGTGTTTTTTAAATGCAGATTCCAAATCATTATCCGTGTTCAGTGTTCTCGTTTCCAAAAACATTTCGGGCATTTATGGTGCTGGCGTCCTGATCCTGGGCAGCCTCAGTGTCGCCCTGAGGTACAGCCTGGCCATTCGAGACTGTATTTGGGGGATCGCGTGGCTCATCCGTAGCGGCCGCCGCGTTCCGCCTCGATTCCTCACCCCCTCTCGCGTTCGTTTCCTCAGTCTCCGCGTGTTGTGCTGTGTCGTCGGCCATAATTGTTGCCTCTAGAGGGGCGTGGCACGGGCGTCTGTTTCCAGAGAATTCCTCATCTGAAGGGTAAGCTAGTGTGTGTATGTGAATGGCAGGGTGAAGCGGAGTGCGTGTGAGTGTGTGTGCTACTACTTCTGCTGGGCGCAGCGCAGGGAGATCGAGTATGTGTGTGTATGTGCGTATTTCTTCATCTACTTCTCCCACAGTCAAGTCAATTATTTCTAACTGCGCTATTTGTTCGGCGTCTGTTAATGTGCTTGTTGTTGCTGCCCTTCTTGGTGGCTGCTGCTCCTGAGTTAGTGTATCCATACCCGATCTTGCGCGTTCCCTTGCCCTTGCTAATATATTCGTGGTGAAATAACTTGGCGTGGCTGCTGATACCTCTTCCTCTTGCGGAGGGGAGGGTACAGGCTCCTCATACCCTCTATAGCCCATAGCTCGCATCATTCTCCTGTTCGACGCATCTATTCTGTCACTCGCAAGCTGATCCATTTCAGTATATGGCCGCTGGTAGGGTATAACTACCCTGCGATTCCAGTCCTGCCTCTCCACTTCCCTTTGCAAATAGTTGCACAAGTACTCGGAATACCGAGGTCTGACCAATCTCCGTGGCACATATGGGTCATTGACAACTGCTGCTGCTTCCCTATTAGGGTGGGTCCTCATTCGGTCAACATATCTCTTACAAACCTTCGCATAAACCTCATCCACCGTCTCAAGGCCCAGGTCCCGATGGATGGTATTGTTGCGAACATACCATGGGGCATTAGTAATTATCCGCAATGCTTTGTTTTGCTCAACTTGCAGGCGATCAAACTCAAGACTAGAGGCAAGGGGACCCCAAACAGGCAGTGTGTATTGCCAAATGGGTGCGATGACCTGCTTATAAAGAATAACCTTTGCATTTAGGCATAGCTTACTGTTGCTGTTTAGCAGCCAGTGAAGCTTCTTTACTCTAGCCTTGAATTTAGACACAGTTGCCGTGATGTGGTGATGACATTGCAATTTACAGTCAAGGCGAACTCCAAGATAGGGATGAAAGGGGACAGTCTCCAGTATCTGTCCAGCGATTTTAGGCACGAATATACCCTCAGGCTCCAGGGTATTTCGGAGTGTATGGAAAACATGCACAGTTTTAGAGGCATTGATGGTGATGCCCCATTTTATGGCCCAGTCAGAGACTCTGCAAAGGAACAAGTTCAGACTTGAGATGGCTACCCGCTGGGTACATCCTCTGGCTAAAATGGCTGTGTCGTCAGCATACGTCGCCAGCAACATATTCGGGTTGCGTGGAATGGGCATATCAGCCGTATACAAGTTGTATAGAACAGGCCCCAGTACGCTGCCTTGAGGGACTCCAGCCGTCACCTGCTTCTCTCCAGATCTAACACCACCTGGGCACTCAACCATAAATACTCGTCCATCTAGATAGCTGCTGAGGCATCTGTATAGTGCCATCGGAAGCAGCTGTCTCATCTTATACTTCAGGCCCGCGTGCCAGACCCTGTCGAATGCCTCTTGAATGTCCATATACACTGCAGAGCAATACATATGCTTCTCGTAAGTTTCCAGTACAAACTTAGTCACCCTTCCAATCTGCTGCTCGGCTGCATGCTCATGCCTGAACCCAAACTGATGGTTAGGAATTGCCTCTTGAAATCCGTCCGCTTCCATCATCCTGGTCAGCAGGAGTCGCTCAAACAGCTTTGACAGCCCAGACAGCAAGCTGATGGGCCTGTATGAGGCCAATTTATCCACTGGCTTACCAGGCTTTGGAATCATAGAAACTACTGCACACTTCCACAGGCTAGGGAAACAACCATACTGCAGCGCGCTGTTGCAAATAAGGGCAAAATAGAGAAGTCTTGCTCTTGATAGTCAGGTTGTCTATCCGATCGATGCCAGGAGACTTTTTTGGCTTCAGCTCCTTCACCAGTGCCTGTATCTCGGCCAAGGTGACAGGGCGAAACATGGGGCTCATCTCAGAGGGCCTAACCTGCTCATTAAGCTCATCCTCAATGTCCCGTCTCTCCGCTTCCGTGTTATTGAGCAGCGGCTTGAACCTCTGCTCAAGGTGCAGGGCAAACGACTCTCCTTCTCACTAGGCTCTGTGGTCAATGTGACCTTTCAGCTTTTCTTTATTTCGCCACAAGAAAATATCTGTCTTATGCAAATATTAGTAAGCCTCCACAGTTTCACGGATGCATCACTCATATGGTCGGGATTTACATTTTTTTTTTTTATATTAAGGGCCGGGGGATGGGTGCCCCTTAGGGCTTATGGTCAATGTGACCTTTCAGCTTTTCTTTATTTGCTCACAAGAAAATATACTGTTTATACAAATATTACTAAAAATACCGAATGTCACGGATGTATCACTCATATGGTGATTTTCATAGTTTTTTACATGGTAATAATAATTTACAACACTGACAAAGCAGAAAAGTGGCAACACCTGTGCTTTGTTTACATTTAGTAATTTAACAATTAATACAAACAGTTTAACAGGCTTATTCTAAACAATATTATCATTACATTTTAGCGGGCGTGTCTTACGATGCGCCCCCCTCCACCATTGGACTAACAAACGCCTGGGAATTTGAAGTTGGCCCGACGTCAGTTCCAGCAGCTGCATCTCAATGGGAATAGGTGGCCGCAAGTGCTCGAGTGTCGGCAAATGGCCAATTTGCAGCTGCCTCGCCTGCAGTAATAGCGCATTGGATTGGATCAGTGATCGTTGCCTCCGCCTCTCAAAAGTGCCAGAAACCAGCGATCTTCGTTTTCGTTTAGCGCATCTTCTAGAGGCATCAGCAGCTTTTCTAAGCGCAGCAGCAACGACCACAGGCAGTGCAGGCAACACGCCCACAGGCAGCATCTCTCCTAAAAGGGTGGCGGGCTCAATTGGGTCGTGTCCCAGCAAACCAAGAGGGGCCAGCAACACGCTTGTAGGATCGATGTCATCTGTTTTGCCATCAATTAACATTCGTCTCTTTCCAGGCCCTGGACCATTAGCAGCCTCAGGATTCGTTGTCGTTTGGAGGGCAGTCAAACTCGAACCAGCATCCATGCGTACTGGTCCCAGTACAGGAATCTTGGTAATAGCAGCTGCAGGCGGCACAGCCTGCATAGGCAGAGCGCCCGTGTGTAGCGCAGCAGACATCCTCAAGTCCGTCCAACGGCCATCCATCAGCATGCCAAGTGACGTCTTCTTTGGTGGAGGTTCAAGCGGCCATTCATCGCGATCCACCAGTGGGGCGTCCATTGCCTGCCAGCAACGCTTCAGTACCGTCCGGGAGTTCTTCTCAGCATCGTAGTTGATCTGTGAAAGAGAGTTAGCAAAACCATTGCCAAGCAATGTAGCAGCAGTACACATGTCTTCATCTATATCATTTTCCAGCTGTCTTTGCAGGCGTTTTAGCTGCTCCTCAAGCAGTTGTTCTGGAGTTGGAGGAGGTAGCTCGTGTGGCTCCAGCGGGGTCATTATGAGTCCCTGGATGTAATCAGGCTCATATTGGATCTTCTGCGCCATATCCACTCTTGAGATTTCGCCATGTCTCAGCATCCATGCCATATGATTGACCCAAATCATAGACGGTCTTTCCTGTTGTATGCCAAGGGATATGGAGCGTTCTTTTACTAGCCTTTTCCTTTCATTCACAGCTTCCCTAGCCAGTGTTTCCTTGATAAGTCGCTCGCGCTTTGCCTCCAATTGCTCTTGGTTGATTAATGTCGGTAGCTGCTGCTGCTGTTGGGACGCCTGTTGTAAGAGCTGTTGTTGTATTGGTAGAATATGATTTTCTAACTGCTTCATGTATCTTGGTCTGTTCAGCCTCTGCGGAATGAAAGGATTAGTAATCAGTTTTCTTGCTTCCATGTTTGAGTGTTGAAGTAGGGAGGCAGCCATCCTGCCACTGGCATTGTTATAGCATTCTTCTGTAGAGCTTATGTTGTAAGCATCCCGTATAAACTGATTCCTGGTATATCTGCCAGCCATCGCAATTTTTCGTATTAGCTTGTTTTGTGCGCTACTTACTCTGTTGAACTTTGTATCACATACAAGAGCTCCCCACACTGGTAGGGCATATTGCCATATTGGTGCGATTAGCTGTTTGTAGATAGTCATTTTACAATCCTTAGATAGCCGACTCTTCGGTCCAATGATCCAGTTGAGTTTAACAGCCGCTCCTCTAACTTTTGCCACAAGCTGAGTAGTATGTGAGTGCAATACAAGCTTTCGATCCATGACCAGGCCCAGATAGCGTTGCCGAGGTTTATTAGTGATGGCTTTGTTATAGATTTTTGGGGAAAGTTCACTAATACCATTAACGGAACGGCGCGTATACAGGACGTGGACTGTTTTTCCCGCATTCAGGCTGATGCACCACTTATCTGCCCAGGTAGTGAAGTGCTTGAGGTATTGTTCGTTAGCATTTATCGCACTTCTAGCCAACGGTTTGGAGCATAATATGATTGAATCATCAGCATATGTCGATAGCATCATGTTTCTATATGTATCCGTGGTGAAGCTATGATTGGACTCCAGTAGTTGTGGTAGCGGCATATCAGAAGCGAAAATTGTATATAGTATGGGGCCAAGGACGCTACCTTGGGGCACCCCAGCGCAAATTTGACCAATCCTCGAGCGTGTTTCATCCTGTCCATTAACAAAGAACGTCCTGTTTGATAGGTAGCTTTCAAGAGTTTTGTAGTAGGGATATGTGAGTAGCTTGGCCAGTTTTAGTAGCAGTCCCTTATGCCATACTCTGTCAAACGCTTCACTGATGTCAATGAACACCGCAGAACAGTACATTTTCTTTTCAAATGCATCAAGGATGTATTGAGTAACTCTGGCTAGCTGTTGTTCTGTGCTATGTTCCCTCCTGAAACCGAATTGATGGAAGGGGACGGCCTTTTCAAAGTCTTCACATTCAAATAGTCTATTGCTTAACAGGGTTTCGAATATCTTTGAAATCCCTGAAAGCAAGCTAATTGGTCTGTAAGAGCTGACTTCTGCTGCATTCTTGGCTGGTTTTTTAATCATAGTTATGGCAGCACATTTCCACTGTTTAGGAAAGTGTCCATATCTTAGTATGCAATTATAGATGTTAGTCAGGAAAATAATGGCCGTCTGTGGAAGCGACTTAATAACTCTGTTGTTTATCTGATCCATTCCTGGGGCTTTTCGGTTCTGTAATGATTTGATTATTAGTATAACTTCATTAGGTGTTATAGCTCTAAACGGTGGTCTATTTTCTTTGTACTCATTTTTATTACCAGCCCCTTGTCTCTGTAGCCAAGCAGGAGTTACTAGTAGTTTTTTTGTCAGAATCGTTGCGTTGAGTTCCTCATCTACCGTTTTTCTGAACTCTTCGGTGTTGGTGTATTTTGGCATGAACCTTCCCTCAAGGTGCTCAACGAACGCATCTACCTTTTCTTCATTGCTTTTTGTCCATGTTATTGCTTCAGTTTCTCCATTACTGTTACATTTTTTCAGCGGCCAGTTTGGTTGCGGCTGTCTTTTAAAATTGTTTGTTAGCTGCCAAAGTTTTTGCATCCTGTACCTGTCGTTTGCGTCGATCTGTTTGAAGAGGTAGTTTGCTTGCTTATTCTTCGCTTCCCGAATGTATTTTTTGAGTCTAGCGTTCATGGTATTGTAGATTTTTCGAATACCTGGTAAAGGCCTGTGAATTAGTAGTTTTTTTATTATCTTTTTATATTCAATTAATTTTTTTGTTTTGTTATCTAGAAGAAGACGATTGTGACGTGAACGAACACCTATATTTTTTGGTGGCGTGGCTGCTGCCGCAGCGTTGTGGATTTTTCGAGTGAAGATTTCTATGGCATCTTCAATATCTTCTCCAGAATTGATTTCGATGTTTAGCTGAATACTTCTCGACAAGTGATCTTGAAATTTCCTTACGTTTGCATTCTTCGGGAGTAGTCGATGTCTTGGTGTCAAGGCTATTTTTGAGCCTACAATTCCCAACTTGATGAACACTGGTGTGTGATCTGAATTCAGGTCGATTGCTGAAAATGTATGTAATCGTTCTTTATCTATGCCCGCATAGATTGCAAAATCAATTGCAGATGGTTTCTTTCTTCGATCATATGGGTAGTGTGTGGCTCCTCCTGTTGCCAGTACCTCGTAACGGCCTTTCGAATGAATAGCTTCCATAATAGCTCTGCCTCTCTTGCAGCTACGAACGCTGCCCCACCATTGATGCTTTGCGTTCCAGTCTCCGCAAGCTATGAATTTGGCGCCAGCACACTGTTTCTCAAGATGTATAAATAATTTTTTGAAATGTGTGCTCATCCAGTCAACAACAGGCGGGCAGTAGACAGGTGCTATAGCCACGACCTCGTGTGCTGTAGTTCATGGGGGCACCTGGATGGAGTTTTCAGATATTGGCTCAGTGCATTGCGTTTTCAAGGGGGGGGAAAAAAAACCAAGGGGAGATCAACATTTCAGGCGTGTTTCAATTATCATCATTACATCAATGTCATACCTTTTCATAAAAAGTTCCAGTTCTAGGGCTTTGTTACCCAGGCCACAAGCATTCCAATATGCTATTTTCAGGTAGTTGTGTGATGAATCTATGGTATTTAAAGTAGCGGCATTTATGTTAATATTATCTATAGAGGTGTGTGTGTTGTCTGTTATAATGGGATGAGTATTTGTAGTATTTATAATATGGCTAGACTTTTTTTTTTTCAGATTAAGTGCCGGCGATGCGTGCACATTAGGGCTTATGGTCAATGTGACCTTTCAGCTTTTCTTTATTTGCTCACAAGAAAATATACTGTTTATACAAATATTACTAAAAATACCGAATGTCACGGATGTATCACTCATATGGTGATTTACATAGTTTTTTTACATGGTAATAATAATATACAACACTGACAAAGCAGAAAAGTGGCAACACCTGTGCTTTGTTTACATTTAGTAATTTAACAATTAATACAAACAGTTTAACAGGCTTATTCTAAACAATATTATCATTACATTTTAGCGGGCGTGTCTTACGATGCGCCCCCCTCCACCATTGGACTAACAAACGCCTGGGAATTTGAAGTTGGCCCGACGTCAGTTCCAGCAGCCGCATCTCAATGGGAATAGGTGGCCGCAAGTGCTCGAGTGTCGGCAAATGGCCAACTTGTAGCCGCCTCGCCTGCAGTAATAGCGCATTGGATTGGATTAGTGATCGCCGCCTCCGCCTCTCAAGAGTGCCAGAAACCAGCGATCGTCGTTCTCGTTTAGCACATCTTCTAGAGGCATCAGCAGCTCCTCTAAGCGCAGCAGCAACGACCACAGGCAGTGCAGGCAACACGCCCACAGGCAGCATCTCTCCCAAAAGGGTGGCGGGCTCAATTGGGTCGTGTCCCAGCAAACCAAGAGGGGCCAGCAACGCGTTTGTAGGATCGATGTCATCCGTTTTGCCATCAATTAACATTCGTCTTTTTCCAGGTCCCGGACTACTAGCAGCCTCAGGATTTGTTGTCGTTTGGAGGGCAGTCAAACTCGAACCAGCATCCATGCGTACTGGTCCCGGTACAGGAATCCTGGTAATAGCAGCTGCAGGCGGCACAGCCTGCATAGGCAGAGCGCCCGTGTGTAGCGCAGTAGACATCTTCAAGTTTGTCCAACGGCCATCCATCAGCATGCCAAGTGACGTCTTCTTTGGTGGAGGTTCAAGCGGCCATTCATCGCAATCTACCAGTGGGGCGTCCATTGCCTGCCAGCAACGCTTCAGTACCGTCCGGGAGTTCTTCTCAGCATCGTAGTTGATCTGTGAAAGAGAGTTAGCAAAACCATTGCCAAGCAATGTAGCAGCAGTACACATGTCTTCATCTATATCATTTTCCAGCTGTCTTTGCAGGCGTTTTAGCTGCTCCTCAAGCAGTTGTTCTGGAGTTGGAGGAGGTAGCTCGTGTGGCTCCAGCGGGGTCATTATGAGTCCCTGGATGTAATCAGGCTCATATTGGATCTTCTGCGCCATATCCACTCTTGAGATTTCGCCATGTCTCAGCATCCATGCCATATGATTGACCCAAATCATAGACGGTCTTTCCTGTTGTATGCCAAGGGATATGGAGCGTTCTTTTACTAGCCTTTTCCTTTCATTCACAGCTTCCCTAGCCAGTGTTTCCTTGATAAGTCGCTCGCGCTTTGCCTCCAATTGCTCTTGGTTGATTAATGTCGGTAGCTGCTGCTGCTGTTGGGACGCCTGTTGTAAGAGCTGTTGTTGTATTGGTAGAATATGATTTTCTAACTGCTTCATGTATCTTGGTCTGTTCAGCCTCTGCGGAATGAAAGGATTAGTAATCAGTTTTCTTGCTTCCATGTTTGAGTGTTGAAGTAGGGAGGCAGCCATCCTGCCACTGGCATTGTTATAGCATTCTTCTGTAGAGCTTATGTTGTAAGCATCCCGTATAAACTGATTCCTGGTATATCTGCCAGCCATCGCAATTTTTCGTATTAGCTTGTTTTGTGCGCTACTTACTCTGTTGAACTTTGTATCACATACAAGAGCTCCCCACACTGGTAGGGCATATTGCCATATTGGTGCGATTAGCTGTTTGTAGATAGTCATTTTACAATCCTTAGATAGCCGACTCTTCGGTCCAATGATCCAGTTGAGTTTAACAGCCGCTCCTCTAACTTTTGCCACAAGCTGAGTAGTATGTGAGTGCAATACAAGCTTTCGATCCATGACCAGGCCCAGATAGCGTTGCCGAGGTTTATTAGTGATGGCTTTGTTATAGATTTTTGGGGAAAGTTCACTAATACCATTAACGGAACGGCGCGTATACAGGACGTGGACTGTTTTTCCCGCATTCAGGCTGATGCACCACTTATCTGCCCAGGTAGTGAAGTGCTTGAGGTATTGTTCGTTAGCATTTATCGCACTTCTAGCCAACGGTTTGGAGCATAATATGATTGAATCATCAGCATATGTCGATAGCATCATGTTTCTATATGTATCCGTGGTGAAGCTATGATTGGACTCCAGTAGTTGTGGTAGCGGCATATCAGAAGCGAAAATTGTATATAGTATGGGGCCAAGGACGCTACCTTGGGGCACCCCAGCGCAAATTTGACCAATCCTCGAGCGTGTTTCATCCTGTCCATTAACAAAGAACGTCCTGTTTGATAGGTAGCTTTCAAGAGTTTTGTAGTAGGGATATGTGAGTAGCTTGGCCAGTTTTAGTAGCAGTCCCTTATGCCATACTCTGTCAAACGCTTCACTGATGTCAATGAACACCGCAGAACAGTACATTTTCTTTTCAAATGCATCAAGGATGTATTGAGTAACTCTGGCTAGCTGTTGTTCTGTGCTATGTTCCCTCCTGAAACCGAATTGATGGAAGGGGACGGCCTTTTCAAAGTCTTCACATTCAAATAGTCTATTGCTTAACAGGGTTTCGAATATCTTTGAAATCCCTGAAAGCAAGCTAATTGGTCTGTAAGAGCTGACTTCTGCTGCATTCTTGGCTGGTTTTTTAATCATAGTTATGGCAGCACATTTCCACTGTTTAGGAAAGTGTCCATATCTTAGTATGCAATTATAGATGTTAGTCAGGAAAATAATGGCCGTCTGTGGAAGCGACTTAATAACTCTGTTGTTTATCTGATCCATTCCTGGGGCTTTTCGGTTCTGTAATGATTTGATTATTAGTATAACTTCATTAGGTGTTATAGCTCTAAACGGTGGTCTATTTTCTTTGTACTCATTTTTATTACCAGCCCCTTGTCTCTGTAGCCAAGCAGGAGTTACTAGTAGTTTTTTGGTCAGAATCGTTGCGTTGAGTTCCTCATCTACCGTTTTTCTGAACTCTTCGGTGTTGGTGTATTTTGGCATGAACCTTCCCTCAAGGTGCTCAACGAACGCATCTACCTTTTCTTCATTGCTTTTTGTCCATGTTATTGCTTCAGTTTCTCCATTACTGTTACATTTTTTCAGCGGCCAGTTTGGTTGCGGCTGTCTTTTAAAATTGTTTGTTAGCTGCCAAAGTTTTTGCATCCTGTACCTGTCGTTTGCGTCGATCTGTTTGAAGAGGTAGTTTGCTTGCTTATTCTTCGCTTCCCGAATGTATTTTTTGAGTCTAGCGTTCATGGTATTGTAGATTTTTCGAATACCTGGTAAAGGCCTGTGAATTAGTAGTTTTTTTATTATCTTTTTATATTCAATTAATTTTTTTGTTTTGTTATCTAGAAGAAGACGATTGTGACGTGAACGAACACCTATATTTTTTGGTGGCGTGGCTGCTGCCGCAGCGTTGTGGATTTTTCGAGTGAAGATTTCTATGGCATCTTCAATATCTTCTCCAGAATTGATTTCGATGTTTAGCTGAATACTTCTCGACAAGTGATCTTGAAATTTCCTTACGTTTGCATTCTTCGGGAGTAGTCGATGTCTTGGTGTCAAGGCTATTTTTGAGCCTACAATTCCCAACTTGATGAACACTGGTGTGTGATCTGAATTCAGGTCGATTGCTGAAAATGTATGTAATCGTTCTTTATCTATGCCCGCATAGATTGCAAAATCAATTGCAGATGGTTTCTTTCTTCGATCATATGGGTAGTGTGTGGCTCCTCCCGTTGCCAGTACCTCGTAACGGCCTTTCGAATGAATAGCTTCCATAATAGCTCTGCCTCTCTTGCAGCTACGAACGCTGCCCCACCATTGATGCTTTGCGTTCCAGTCTCCGCAAGCTATGAATTTGGCGCCAGCACACTGTTTCTCAAGATGTATAAATAATTTTTTGAAATGTGTGCTCATCCAGTCAACAACAGGCGGGCAATAGACAGGTGCTATAGCCACGACCTCGTTGTTGCTTGTAGTTATTGCAATGGGGGCACACTGGATGGAGTTTTCAGATATTGGCTCAAGTGCATTGTGTTTTAGACCCTCTCTAATGTACGTTGCTACTCCACCACTTCTTACAGAAGAAGGGTGAGAGGCAGCATATGAAACATACCCACGGAATTCAGGGATGTTTTTCCTTCTATGGTTTGTAGTGAGATTCAAATTTGAGTTCATGCGTGTTTCAATTATCATCATTACATCAATGTCATACCTTTTCATAAAAAGTTCCAGTTCTAGGGCTTTGTTACCCAGGCCACAAGCATTCCAATATGCTATTTTCAGGTAGTTGTGTGATGAATCTATGGTATTTAAAGTAGCGGCATTTATGTTAATATTATCTATAGAGGTGTGTGTGTTGTCTGTTATAATGGGATGAGTATTTGTAGTATTTATAATATGGCTAGACATTTGCAGAATCATTAGCAGTATTAGATGTATGTTTATTTGATGAGATGAGAACATGAATGAGGTTTATGAGTGTGTCTAATTTATTACCCATTTCATTTACAACAAGCAGATTTTGATGAACCACATGCATTAGCTGGTTTTCCATATGCGTGGCTTTCGGTGACTGATGTTGCTGCTGCTGATGGAGCTCACTTATCCTAGTCTCTGATTGTTGTTTGTGCTGCTTTTGTTCTCTGTAAGAAAGATTCTGTTTAATAATGTTTGGATGTAGATTAGGCGTATTAAAAAGAAAAAATTTGGGAGGGGGGGGTGGTTGTTGTTTTTTGTTTTTTGGTGGTTTTGTGGAGTGGGGGGGGGGAGGAGGGGGTGGGGGGGGGGGGGGGGGGTGGGGGTTTTTTGGGGGGGGGGGGGTTGGGGGGGGGGGGGGTGGGGGGGGGTGGGGTGGGGGGGGTGGGTGGGGGGGAGGGGAAGGGGGGGGGGGGGGGGGGGGGGGGGGGGGGGGGTTATTTTTTGTTCCCCCTTTCCCTCTAGCTCCAGATCGGAACCTAGTTGGCGGCAGAGTATGACACTAAACTCAAATACTCCAACAGGGCTGGAGTAGAGAGTAAGGATACCATCACCTGACGTTCTATTTATTTGTACTTTATACAGCACATCTTATAAATTAATTAACGTTACAGCTTACAAAGTTGCTTACTACGGATCAGTGGGACATAGGTAATTATATACAAGAGTGATAATACTAATATACGATAGTATCGAAAAAAGTTATCGAACATTCTGCGTCTCCATTGCAGTGAGATGTTCTTTTGTTTACATTAATTAATAATAATAATCTTTTCATTTCAGTGGACTCGATGCTTAAATATAGCCTTGCTGCCTAAATACAGCTGTGCGGCAGTGGTGGGCTCCATCCAGCTGCTGCAGTTTGCTTGCATCGCACAACTTTGGACAACATAATTGTCGAAAGAGTGCCGATGCTTGTGCCGCTGTTTGGAGTTCTTGTTGGAGTTGCGTGCTGTTGACATTCCCGTCGCTGGGCTTCAGGTATGTGAGTAATTTTCTTTTTCTTTCAGGTCCTAGGATCCAGTTGCTTCGCGGAGGTTATTGCGAGGGCGTCAGGCTGCGTCTCGTATGTGGAAATTGTGACAATAAGACTGTTGGACTGCGCAGTTTGAGGACGCTGTCGGATTGGAGATTTTTCGTGCTGCCATCTACTGTCGCTCAGCTTCAGATAAGTTTACTTCATTTGTTGTCTGTGGAAGAGAATAAGCTTGTGGAAAATTATCTCTTACAGGTGCCGCTGGGACATTGCTGCTGTTCCCGGTGGTGAAAGGATGACTTCGCCTGGAGTTGTGTAATGCCTGGAGGACGCTATTCTGGAGTTCTTGGAGGTTGGCCTGCTGGAGCTGGTCATCAACGTCGTCTGGATGGCGTGCTGTTGCTGTAGGTCGTTGCAAACCCGGGGGGGGGAATTTGGGGGGGGGGGGGGGGGGGGGGAAGGGCACCATCCGGGGCAGATGATAGCAGATCGCCTCGCTGATCTCGGCTGGTTGGGGGGGCGGGAAAACGCCCCACCCGGGGCAGAGAATAAGCAACCGCCTCGCTGTTCGTGGTCTGGAGGCTTCCCTTTTAGGAAGGAGGGGTTGATGACAAGTCTCCTTGCCAGGTAGTTGTCATGTTGGAGCAGCCTTTCATAATAGTTTCTTGTGAGATTAGGGGGGGGGGTTTTTTTTTCCGGGGGGAAGAAAGGGGGGGGGGGAAGAAAAAAAAAAAAAAAAAGGGGGGGGGGGGGGGAGAAGGAACCCACCGATATTATACCTTTCTTGTATACAGCACATCTTATAAATTAATTAACGTTACAGCTTACAAAGTTGCTTACTACGGATCAGTGGGACATAGGTAATTATATACAAGAGTGATAATACTAATATACGATAGTATCGAAAAAAGTTATCGAACATTCTGCGTCTCCATTGCAGTGAGATGTTCTTTTGTTTACATTAATTAATAATAATAATCTTTTCATTTCAGTGGACTCGATGCTTAAATATAGCCTTGCTGCCTAAATACAGCTGTGCGGCAGTGGTGGGCTCCATCCAGCTGCTGCAGTTTGCTTGCATCGCACAACTTTGGACAACATAATTGTCGAAAGAGTGCCGATGCTTGTGCCGCTGTTTGGAGTTCTTGTTGGAGTTGCGTGCTGTTGACATTCCCGTCGCTGGGCTTCAGGTATGTGAGTAATTTTCTTTTTCTTTCAGGTCCTAGGATCCAGTTGCTTCGCGGAGGTTATTGCGAGGGCGTCAGGCTGCGTCTCGTATGTGGAAATTGTGACAATAAGACTGTTGGACTGCGCAGTTTGAGGACGCTGTCGGATTGGAGATTTTTCGTGCTGCCATCTACTGTCGCTCAGCTTCAGATAAGTTTACTTCATTTGTTGTCTGTGGAAGAGAATAAGCTTGTGGAAAATTATCTCTTACAGGTGCCGCTGGGACATTGCTGCTGTTCCCGGTGGTGAAAGGATGACTTCGCCTGGAGTTGTGTAATGCCTGGAGGACGCTATTCTGGAGTTCTTGGAGGTTGGCCTGCTGGAGCTGGTCATCAACGTCGTCTGGATGGCGTGCTGTTGCTGTAGGTCGTTGCAGCAGATCGCTCGCTGAGGCATATTCGCCTGTCTGTTGGGCCGGCTGTAAGCGCATCATCCTGGGCAGATGATTAGCAATCGCCTCGCTGTATCGTGGTCTGGAGAGTCTTTGCAGGATGCAGGGGTTGATGACAAGTCTCCTTGCCAGGTAGTTGTCATGTTGGAGCAGCCTTTCATAATAGTTTCTTGTGAGATTATTATATGTTTCTTCCACTGTAGGCAACTGGAGATCTGCATGGATTAAGCTGTTCCTGACATACCAAGGCGCATCGACGATAGCTCGGATAGCTCTATTTTGAATAACCTGGATCTTGTTCATGTGCGTGTTGGATGCAAGAGAGCCCCAGATAGGAAGAGCGTACTGCCATATCGGAGCTACTAGCTGCCTGTACAGCAATGTTTTGGCGCGAGTGGATAATTTGCTCCTTCTTCCAATGAGCCATTCCAGTTTCTTAATCCGAGCTATTGTTTTTGTAATTACAGCTTGGATATGCTTATTGAAGTTGAGACCTCTGTCTAGTTGGACTCCCAGATACGGATACACATTTTTGTTGGCCAGGTGTTGCTCGGAAAGCCTTGGAGATGGATGCTGCAGCAGTGTAGATGTTGTTGAGAGCGTATGTAAGACATGAGCCGTTTTTGTGTTACTGATCGTAATTCCCCATTTTTTAGCCCATTTGGCAGCATCAGATAGCAGCTTCTCCATGTTGGTGATGCAGCTTTTTATGTTGTAATCCGACGCTAAGTAGACTGCATCGTCAGCGTATGTAGCAAGCATATTGCAGCTGTATCTGGGTGGCTTTGGTATGTCGCTAGTGTACACATTGTACAGCACAGGTCCAAGAACACTGCCCTGTGGTACTCCAGCTGCAATGTTCATTGTGGAAGAGGTGACGCCGTTGCAAACAACCCTGAAGGATCTGCCGGTTAGGTAGCTGGTGAGGATGCGGTGAAGGCTTTCCGGGATTAATCTCTTCAGTTTGCAGAGGAGACCTTCGTGCCACACTCTGTCAAAAGCTTCCTGAACGTCCATATAAACTGCTGAACAGTGCATTTTCTTCTCGTGTGCCTGTAGGATGAACTGGGTGACTCTGCCAATTTGCTGTTCTGCTGAGTGCTGTTCACGAAAACCAAACTGATGGTTTGGAATAGAACTAGCAAAGCTGCGTACCTCAAACAATCGACCCAGTAGGAGGCGCTCGAGAAGCTTAGATAGCCCAGAGAGAAGACTGATTGGCCTGTAGGATGCCAGCTGATCCGGTGGTTTGCCTGGCTTCGGTATCATGGTGACCGTGGCAGTCTTCCATGCTTTTGGATAATGGCCAAATTTGAGAGCAGCATTAAAGATGAGCGTCAAGTAAGTGATGGCAGAGATCGGCAGTGCCTTTATCGCTCGATTGCAAATGCGATCAAGCCCAGGTGACTTTTTTGACTCCAGTTTTTTAATTTCAGCTTCAACCTCGCTGATGGTGAACGGTCTGACCTGCTCTTGCTCTGTTGGACTGGGTAAAAGGAGACCTTCTTCAATTTCCCTTCTGTCTTCTGGTTCTGCTGTAATTCTTGGAGTGAAGCGTAGTTCCAAGTGCTGGGCGAAGGCTTCTGCTTTTTCTTCCGTGCTTTTGCACCAAGGGTCATCAAGAGCTGGACATCCGACTGGAACATGCTTGCGCACAGGCAGATTTGGGGCAGGTTGCCTTTTGATGTTGTTTGTGATGGCCCACAGCTTCTGCATTCTGTACCTGTCCGCCGGATCGATGCTTTGTAGTAGCCTGTCAAGCTTTTGTGCTTTAAGCAGCTTGACCTGTTTGCTGATGCGATTAGTAAGGCTGTTTAAGGTAAGTTTAATGACCGGATTCCGAGTTTTCTGGTACATTTTATTAACGATCTTTTTTGCTTCCAGCAGTTTGAGCGTACGGCGGTCTAGGTGCAAGAGATGAGGACTCTGTTGGCAACAAACAGGCTGGGCGGCATTTAAGGCAGCATTTTCGATGTTCCTTTGCAGGATATTGACCGCATCGTCGACATCATCTCCCGAGAGCAGCTCTGTTTCCAGGTGGACGTGTTGATCAAGTGAGTTTTGGTACCTTCTGATATTGGCACTTTTTGCTAATAAAACTTTTCCTTTTCCAGCTTCAGGTCTTTGGAGGAGTCTGATGATTTGAGTGACGTGGTCGGATCCTAGTTCTGGAGCCGCGACGATTTGAAGAAGGTTGGAGCGAATACCTTGGTACACGCCAAAGTCAATTGCAGATGGTGTATGCCTCCGATTGTTGGGAAAATGAGTTGGGGATCCAGTGGCCAGGATATTTCGACCGCTACCCTGAACGCTTCTCAGAAGCGCAGTGCCACGCCTGCAGGACCTAGCATTACCCCACCATTGGCTTTTGGCGTTCCAATCACCAGCAATAATAAAAACTCTACCCAAAGAATCAAACAGCTCTTTGAACTGGACCTCAGTCCACTCGTATGTGGGTGGGCAATATATGGCAGCAACTCTCAGTGGGCCACCCTTTGGTCTGGGCAGTGAGATGGCAGCTATCTGGAGACGATCTTCCGAGCAAGGGAGCAAGCTGGAGTGCGCAATGCACTTCCTTACGAGAACAGCTGCTCCACCTTGCCGGCGATTTGATGGGTGATTAGCGGTGTAAAGATGGTATCCGTCTATATTGATATCTGTGTTAGTATTTATATGTGTTTCGCACAACAAAAGTATATCAATACGCTGATTGGATAGAAAGGCTTCGACTTCCATGTGTTTATTGGACAGGCCTGCTGCATTCCAGAACGCTATCCTAATTTCCTGGGTCTTGTTAGGCATTTTGAGGGTCATTGACTCGTAACTCGGCAGGAAGGCGAGCAATGAGAACGCTTAGCATGTTCTCCAGCGATGCCATTCTTGCTTCAAAATTGGATCTAGGTTGCAGAGAGACAGAGGGGGATCTATTTTGCCCTTGATGTTTTGCAAGAAGGAGTGAGATAAGCTGATCCAATTTATGGCTGATGGTGTTTAAATTAGCATGGTTTGCTCTGCTTTGGCTACGATTAGTCGACTGCTGTCTATTGACTGACTGCTGTCTACGGGCAATGGATACATGTTGTGCTCTGGAGCGGGATCGACGTTGCTGCTGTTGGATTGCTGCTACATTTACTTGGCGACTTCCTCTGGCCACATCTGCATAGCTATGCTGGTTGACAGTTGGAGCAGGCCCTGCTTCAGAGCGCTGGCGACTTTTTTGGCGATGGCCACTAGGCTGGCGTTGTCGGCTTCTGTGGCGAGTTGAGGGCAGAGGTAGCACCGGCATGCCTAGTCCAGCCAGCAGCTTATTGGCGCGCTGTACCTCAGTTGGCGCTCTTCTGCTTTCTGCATTTTTGAAGGCAATGCAACCTCTGTAGCTGGCCGCATGGGCGCCTTTGCAGTTTGCACATTTGGCAGGCACAAGGGCAGATTTCTCACATAAAACCGTTTTATGACCCAGTCCGCACTTTACGCAGACAAACTCACTCCTGCAATATGCTTGCGTATGCCCTATACGCTGGCATCTATGGCATTGGACGACAACATTGGATCGTCTTTTAACTTCGACGCGTACCCGTTGTCCGCCCATATTGGTCAGCTTAAGAATCTCCACATTATTCTCCTTGGGAACCAACTCAACCTCAAACAGGTTCATTGCCTGACCAGTGTGTCTCCGCTTGAGCACATTTATGAACTTCACAGCGTGACCTGATGCTGTTAGTAGTTCTGTAATGTAAGCTGTGCCAGTGGAGTGATGAAGATCGCGAATGACGACCCTGTAGCCGCGTTCGGACCCAAGCTGGTAAGTGTATGACGGAATGTTCGTGCTTTCATCATCGAAGAATTTTCTCAGAGTTCTAAATGCATCAATGCTATTGCACATGATGCGTAATCCTCCTACACTTGTAGTTTTAGTGTAGAAGCTGCCTTCACCAATTACACTTCTTATTTTACTCATTGTTTCTAAGATGTTCTCCACTTTTGGAATAACAATCGGTGGAGGTTTTTCAGGGCGGATGACTCTAGCGGGAGGCACCACTGTGGGCTCAGTCTGAGCTGAAACACCGGCTCTAGCGTGAGCGGCTGCTTGAGAAACGGTTGCTGCAGGCATTGCTGGGAACTCACCGTGATTGGCGTCAGAGGTGTCCATCAAAATGTCGTCATCAAGCTGACCATCATCATCTGGAGCAAGGAGATTATAGTAGTTCTTCTGTGGGCTAGAAGCAGCTACTTTTTATACCCGTACTCAAAAAAGAGTTAAGGGGTATATTAGATTTGTGGTAAAAGTGGATGTGTGTAACGCAGAGAAGGAAACGTTTCCGACCCCATAAAGTATATATATTCTTGATCAGCATCAATAGCCGAGTCGATATAGCCATGTCTGTCTGTCCGTCTGTCCGTCTGTCTGTCCGTCTGTCCGTCTGTCTGTCTGTCCGTCTTGTTGAGCGCCTGGATCTCAGAGACTATCAAAGCTAGAGAAACCAAATTTGGTTTCCAGCCTCATGTGATATCACACTGCTACAAGTGTATTTCAAAATTTCGCCCCGCCCCCTTCCGCCCCCACAAAGAACGAAAATCTGTGGCAGGCACAGTTTTAAAGATACGATAAAACTAAAAACGCAGTATCGTAGAGAATGACCATATCTACCAGACTGCCGAATCTGAATCAGATCGGATTATAATTATAGCCAGAATGAAGAAATTAATTTTCAGTTGCTTCCCCTGTCCCCCCTCCCGCAAACGACAACACAAGTCATTTTCCTTCTCGCTCGCACACTCTGCCGCGTTCAGTGCGCGAGCAACCCCTAGCGGAGGAGATGTAGAATCTAAATGGTACATGTATAATCCACATGTTAGATGTAGAATATACATAATATATGTAATAAATGTAAATGTAAAATTTTGTTTAATTCTCAAATTTAAAAAAATCAGCGGCATGGCACATCCGTAAAGAACAGTGCAATGGTACATCCCGACAAACAGGAATCCCACCGTGCCAATTTTCTTCATTTGCGGTGACAAACTGGATGATCCCAGCCACGGTGTCGTCCGCTCTGGCGCCGGCCCATCATGATTTTCTCTGAACATTTGCGGCATGGCACCGCTTGAAGGGGCAGCCATCACGTGCCCGGGTTCAAGCCGGCGGACGACACGTTTGGCCCGGGCCAAAGGTGTCAGCGCGGCGCATGTTCAGTCATGATGTCTTGAACCTTGAACCGAGGCCCACGGGTACTTGGGTCGTTGGCTGTTCCTCTGTCTGTGTGCCGCATGGCACCTATGAAAGGGGAACAGCCATCAACAAGTGCCCGTGGGCCTCGGTTCAAGACCAAGAAGGACACGTTTGGCCGGGGACGGGCAAAGTCTGCCAGAAAGCTCACCAGTCACCACCATCGGCGAAGTCCATCCAGTGTCGGGAATTCCGTTTTCGGGCATTTCAGGTTCCACCGGGTGGCCATCGGAGGTCAGGCATGTCACCATCGAGTGCGTCGACTGGGCCGAGAGGATAGGGGGACTCAGGCAGGACTTCATCGACGGCGTTGCAGTGTCATTGAGGCTCAAGCAGGACCCCATCGACGGCGTTGCGGTAGCATCGGAGCTCAAGCAGGGCATCGTTGGCAGCCCGTTGGCGTTCGAGAAGCGGCCGAAACTCTGCAACCTGGGACGAGGCGTTACTCTCGAAACGTGCTCAACGTTCCGGAATCCGACCTGGCTGACGGTCTGCCGGTTCTGCTTGCGCTTGCGCCTGCAGTTGACACAGTAGCAAGGCTGCATGGAGGGACTGATGGATGTGAGGCTGTCGCATGACGTTGGTGCCGTTGGCGGGCCCCCTCCTTCAGTGCGGTCCCCCGGATTGATAATGGCCCGTATTTTGGCCTGCATCCGTTCGTTCATCAATCTCAAATTCTCCATCTTCCTTTTCAGAAATCTCTTCCTGTGCTCCTTTTTAGCAGCGGAGGACTCCGAGGGCCCCAGCTGCTTTGTCGTGGCCTCTTTTCGGCTTGGCCTGACCGTCTCAATGCCAACGACCGTCTCGTTCAGCAGCTGGTAGCTATCGTTTAACGCCTCCACGTCCCCTTGGTCCCAGGATAGTGCGCTCCAGCTCGCGACAGCGGACATCTGATTTTCATTCTGATTGATGAGAACATCGTAGGTCAGCTCGGTGATATGGGTGGCACGACTGTTCGTCGCCGACAGGTACACGAAGCTGGAAAGGTGCACCTCCCCCCTGCGCTGGGCATGTGCTTCTTTCTAGCTCCAGATCGGAACCTAGTATGGCGTCAGAATGGTATGACACTAAACTCAAATACTCCAACAGGGCTGGAGTAGAGAGTAAGGATACCAACACCTGACGTTCTATTTATTTGTACTTTATACAGCACATCTTATAAATTAATTAACGTTACAGCTTACAAAGTTGCTTACTACGGATCAGTGGGACATAGGTAATTATATACAAGAGTGATAATACTAATATACGATAGTATCGAAAAAAGTTATCGAACATTCTGCGTCTCCATTGCAGTGAGATGTTCTTTTGTTTACATTAATTAATAATAATAATCTTTTCATTTCAGTGGACTCGATGCTTAAATATAGCCTTGCTGCCTAAATACAGCTGTGCGGCAGTGGTGGGCTCCATCCAGCTGCTGCAGTTTGCTTGCATCGCACAACTTTGGACAACATAATTGTCGAAAGAGTGCCGATGCTTGTGCCGCTGTTTGGAGTTCTTGTTGGAGTTGCGTGCTGTTGACATTCCCGTCGCTGGGCTTCAGGTATGTGAGTAATTTTCTTTTTCTTTCAGGTCCTAGGATCCAGTTGCTTCGCGGAGGTTATTGCGAGGGCGTCAGGCTGCGTCTCGTATGTGGAAATTGTGACAATAAGACTGTTGGACTGCGCAGTTTGAGGACGCTGTCGTCGGATTGGAGATTTTTCGTGCTGCCATCTACTGTCGCTCAGCTTCAAAAAAAGGGGGAAAAAAAAAAAAAAAAAAAAAAAAAAAAAGGAGGGGGGGGGGGGGGGGGGGGGAAAAAAGGAAAGAAAGAAATTTTTTTTTTTTATAAGTAGGAAAAAAAAAAAAAAAAATAAATAAATTTTTTTTTTTTTTTGTTTTTTGGGGGGGGGGGGGGGGGGGGGGGGGGGGGGGGGGGGGGGGGAAGGGGGGGGGGGGGGGGGGGGGGGGGGGGGGGGGGGGTGGGGGGTGGTGGGGGGGGGGGGGGGGGGGGGAGAGGGGGGGGGGGGGGAGGAAAAAGTTTAAAAAAAAAAAAAAAAAAAAAAAAAAAAAAGGGGGGGGGGGGGGGAGGGGGGGGAAGAAAAAAAAAAAAAAAAAAAGAGGATGGGGGAGGGGGGGGGGGGGGGGGGGGAGGGGGAAAAGGGGGAGGGGAGAAAAAAAGGGGGGGTGCCCCAAAGGGCATCTCGGGGGGGACGGAGTAAACCCGGCCCAAAAAAAACCCAGGGTGTTTCGAATCACAACTCCAAATTAGCCTCATTAATAAATTTGGCCAATTCTCTAAAAAAAAGTGGCTCCCTTGTGAGCAATAGCTCCTTAAGATCTTTAAAGCGATGAAAAATCTTATATTTTTTCCTGATAATAGCATGTCGTTGGCAGGAGAAGATTGCATGTTCCGCATTGTCGAGAACGTTGCATACTTCGCAAATGTTGGTGTTTCTGGCTTTGATTTTGTGTAAAAAAACGTTATCATAGGTTCGATTAATTAACAGTCTATTTATGACCTTTATGTTTTTTGCACTCCAGTCGAGAGCCCAGTGCCATGGTTTGACTGGAATTTCATTGTAAATTGACGCAAAATAAATTCCTTTGGTTTTTGATATTTCCTTGTACTCATTGTTCCAATCCGTCTGAACTTTTATTTTAACTTTTCTTATTACTTCATCGAATGTTAGGGGTAAATTAAATAGTTTGCCTTCATTAGTGGCTGATTTGGCTAGTATATCAGTCTTTTCATTAATGGCAATGTTCTTGTGACCGGGTATCCAGTGCACAATAAAGTTGCTCGTGAAGGAATTGTCCATGTTGAGGTGGATTTCGTCTGTCAAGTATGAATTTGATTCATTTCTCTTCAGAGCCTTTAAGGCTCCTTGACTATCGCAGAGAATTACAGTTTTACTGTATCTTTTTATATTTGATATCTTAACTGCCGTTAATATACCAACAAGCTCTGCAAACACAGATGAGGAACTATTTTCAGTCCTAAACATATAGCTAAAGTTACTAGGGTAATCTAAGATACCTATGCCTGTCTTATCACCATTGATGGATGCATCAGTGGAAAGAATATTCCATCCACCTGACACCCATTCTTCAAGCTTAGCTTGATATATCACATTGCATTCTTCGTTTGAGATGTCAGTTTTTTTCCTGTCAAAGACTGACAGACAAATTAAGGCTTTGGGACTATGTTTGTAATTCTTGGCTTCATTATAATTGTCGAAAAGATCACTATATTCTTGGTACACAGCTGTGTAGGCAGTCTTTGCAGTGGATTTAATAACATCATTATACAAGGTCGGGTTTAGAGACTTTACTTTCAGTAGTTCTCTGACTGTGAGAATTTTAGCTCTGTGTTTGGGAGGTATAATACCGGCCAGAGCAAAAATCAGATGCGTAGATGTTTTTGGAGGCACACCCACGCAACGGCGAAGACAGTCCGTCTGTGCAGTGTTAAGAGACTTGCTGTTGCTAATGTTTAGATTCGAAAAACTAGTAATGGCATGTTCCTGCTAGATCTGATGAAGGATTTGAAGATGTTGGATGAAACCTTGGGTTTGAGTCCCGCTTTGATGGTAGTTACAGCATGCAACAAAAACTCACTTTTGTCTGATTTGTCCCTGATTTTTGCAATATGCAATTTGTCTGACATGTTGGCACTAATGATCCTGCCTAAAAAGGTAATTGACTCCTTTATTGGGAAAGTGATATTATTGCATGTAACTGCGATGTTATCACGTCTTCCCCTACTGCAAAACATAACTGAGGATTTGCTGGGGTTGAAATTAAGGCCTAGATCTTGACAGAGAAGGTGAAAGTCGTTGATCTTTACCTGTAAGTTTTTGCTAGCATCATTTATGTTGTTGCCTGTTGAGATGATGGCAAAGTCATCAGCAAATTGAATAATGGACGTATGTGAATCATTGATTTGATGAAGTCTTTTGGTGTACAGATTGAAAAGTAGAGGTGAGAGACAGGAGCCTTGAGGCAACCCACCATTGATTTCTTTACTGAAGTTACCCAGTTTTAGGAATCTAGACGAAAAGAAATTGACAATCCAGTCAGTATATTGCGTGGGAATGTGTTCATAATCCATTAGCATTTGTAGCGTTTGAAGATTAACGCAGTTATATGCATTATCAATGTCTACTACTACAATTGCAACGAATTTTCCCCTTTTCTTCTCACAGGCCGTGGTGTTGATGAGATCATTTATGCACATGGCTGCTGATTTACCCTTTTGGTAGGCATAAGATCGTCTGGGCATGCTGTTACATTTTTCTAAGAACATATCTAGGCGACTCTTGATCATAAGATTGAGAGTTTTAGCCAATACCGAGATGAGAGAAATAGGTCGATAGTTTTGGTAGATATGGAGATCCTTACCCCTCTTTGGGATGGGAATGACTTTGATTGTACGCCATTGATCAGGGACTCTACATTCTGTAAATAACCTGTTGTATTCTTGTAAAAGATTATTCAGTGCTGGGCTCCTGAGGGCTCTTATCATGTCATATGTAATTCTATCTATTCCTCCCGCAGTGTTTCTGCCCCTATTGAGAACAGCAGACAGGTCACTTAAGTTAAAGGGATTGATGTTGAGTGAAGCTGGCCTGACAGAGAAGGTATGAACTTTAGCCAACACAGAGACTTGGCTTTTAAGAAACTCAAGGTAAGGCAAGGACCATTCTACACTAAAGCTGGAATTAACGGGATCATTAAAGGACTTAATGTTTCTCAAGAAAAGCCAGGCTTTCCTTGAGTTTGGCTTTTGATTAAGTACATCGATCTTGCGGGCGTAAGCGTTTCTTTTCGCAATTATTACTGCCTTCTTCCATTCTACTCTCAGGTTAACCGCTTTTATGTAGCTTGCCAGACTTGGAGCTCTTTGAGCCTGGATCTGTGCTTCGGTATATTTAGTGTACAACAGTTGCAGTTCTGGATTCCACCAAGTCTTGGGGCATCTATTGTTGTTCAAGGAGTAGGTGGAGGCCCTAATGTTGTTTGTGAAGCTTTCTGTGATGTTTGAAATGTCTCCTGATGGCGTAGCACCTGTTAGCCTTCGAAGCAGTCTATTCTTAGCAAGAAAGAACTTGGGCTTCTCTTTGCACTCCGGAATTTCTATGGAAATAGGATGATGGTGACTGCCTCCAACAAAAATTGAATTGCAGCTCCAGGTGACATTATCGCTGCAGTTTGAAAAGGTCAAATCCAAAACTGAGCCACTTTGACTGTCGATGTGCCGTCTAAAGGTGCACTTTCCATCGTTCAAACAATTATAACCGGAGTTTCTCATATAGTTCTCTAGGAATCTACCTTTGGCATTGGTGACATTGTCACCAAAGCAAGTGTTTCTGGCGTTAAAATCCCCAGCAAAAATCACATTGCTCCTGCCGTCCAGTTTTTCAACTATGGTTTGAATAGCATCTTGAAAGGTGTTGGTTTTCATGGAGGGTTCAAAGTAGACTGAGACAATGGTGATATTTTTATTGAGGTTGGATGTCTTGGCGATGATAACATCGTGCTCTGAATTAAAGGCTTCCTTTTTAAGCTTAATACCTTTTTTAACAGCAATGGCTACACCTCCGTAGCCATCATCTCTATGTTTTTCCAATAGATCGTAGTTGATTAGATTTCTGTATGACATATCGTGGGAGAAAACTTCTGAGAAGATGGCTATGCCATATCCACCAGAGTTCAGAGTGTATTCTATGTCATTTTTGTTGTTTTTGAGTGATTGTACATTAAGCTGTAAAATCTTAATGGACATATTAGTGGATGAGGTTTGTATTGTTACCAACATCATGTTTTCTATGTTTCGAACTGCTCTGTAGGAATTTTCCTTTGATGTTTTGAATTATGTTAGTTCCGTTTGCTGACTTAAGCAGTATGGGAGTGACTAATTCAAGAATTTCCTGAACTATGCTACTACTGACACTGCTAATAGTGTCATGATTTTCTTTTCTTGGGAATTCATATGTATGATCACTAGAGTCATTTGTGTATGACTCCAGTGAGTAGTGCGGTTTTTGTTTCTCAAAGCCTACAGTGCGTTGAATCACTCTGCTGCTATATGAATGTTTTTTTAATACCTGGTTGGCTTGTTCGTTATTGCTCATAACTTGCGGTATTTGCTCACATGAATTGTTGTTGTTGTTGTTATTTTTATTTATCATTTGAGGAAAGTTTTTGTCATAGTCTCGAATCTGATCATAGTTTTGTTGAAAGGAAAATTGCTTTAGAGCTTCCTTTCTGGCCAGTTTCTTAATGGCCATGATTTTATTTATGTCGCCTTCTTTGGCCCACACCTGACACTTGTTCCTCTCAAACGCATTGTGCCCATCACCTTGACATAAGATGCACTTGTTGGTATTGCAATTTTCGTTGCACGTGTTATTGCCACATTTCTTGCATCGCTTTTGGGACTTACAACGCGAGGCTGTATGACCCAAGCGACCACAGTTATAGCACTGCCTAATCGCAGGAATGTAATGTGTAACCTTTAGCGAGCAAATGTCATAAATTTGAACGGACGATGGAATTTCGGTACCTGCAGATTCATTCATTTCGTTCTTTGTTTTTCTAAAAATTCTTTCAACTGTGTTTATCTTAATTATTGAATTAAGATTGTCCAGCAGTTTCATCTCTGAGATATTTGTTGGAATACCCCTGATGACACCCACAGACTCAGTGAAATTTTTCGGAATAAATATATCGATGTTTAATTTTTTAAATTCGTCGTTTAGAACCATCTCATTGGCTTCGTAAGGGCCACTGAAATAAAGTTTATAAAGAGTGGCAGCAAGAGGGGTTATGCGCTTGAGACCAACAAGATTGATGTGTCTGATTTTTTCAAATAAGTATAGGTCGCTTTTAATATTTTTGTTTTCGAACAAATTGCTTCTTTTGGTCGATAGAAGTACACTTGCCTCTCCTTTGAATGACTGCTCATACAAATTAATCTCCTTTTGTTTTTTATCGTCTGTTTGCACATCTCTACCAACATTTACATTAGTATTGGTGCTGGTGACGGAGACAGGAACATTCTTGTCCAAATCATCCTCCATTTTGTTTGTAGGTAGAATTTTATTTTCACCTTTTATTACATTATTCGATTCTGCCAGAAATCTTTTTGAATCAATTTTTCTGTCTGAAACGGATTCAGACAAACGCTTAGCGCCTGACGCCAACAGCTTGGCGTCAGCCATCTTCACTGGTGGCTTCACCAACCTGCCAACGACTTACCCTCTTCGTTTATTTAAAAATAGCTAAAGTCGCGCACAAAAAGAAAACGTATAAAAACAAGGCCCTTTATTACAAGAGCGATTGCACAAAGAAAAAACCCGAATGGAAGGAATGAAAACGAACACTGAAAGGGTGCCCCCTGATAGGTCTGTCACACACGGTTGCCAAAACGGAAGTGACGTTACAGCTTACAAAGTTGCTTACTACGGATCAGTGGGACATAGGTAATTATATACAAGAGTGATAATACTAATATACGATAGTATCGAAAAAAGTTATCGAACATTCTGCGTCTCCATTGCAGTGAGATGTTCTTTTGTTTACATTAATTAATAATAATAATCTTTTCATTTCAGTGGACTCGATGCTTAAATATAGCCTTGCTGCCTAAATACAGCTGTGCGGCAGTGGTGGGCTCCATCCAGCTGCTGCAGTTTGCTTGCATCGCACAACTTTGGACAACATAATTGTCGAAAGAGTGCCGATGCTTGTGCCGCTGTTTGGAGTTCTTGTTGGAGTTGCGTGCTGTTGACATTCCCGTCGCTGGGCTTCAGGTATGTGAGTAATTTTCTTTTTCTTTCAGGTCCTAGGATCCAGTTGCTTCGCGGAGGTTATTGCGAGGGCGTCAGGCTGCGTCTCGTATGTGGAAATTGTGACAATAAGACTGTTGGACTGCGCAGTTTGAGGACGCTGTCGGATTGGAGATTTTTCGTGCTGCCATCTACTGTCGCTCAGCTTCAGATAAGTTTACTTCATTTGTTGTCTGTGGAAGAGAATAAGCTTGTGGAAAATTATCTCTTACAGGTGCCGCTGGGACATTGCTGCTGTTCCCGGTGGTGAAAGGATGACTTCGCCTGGAGTTGTGTAATGCCTGGAGGACGCTATTCTGGAGTTCTTGGAGGTTGGCCTGCTGGAGCTGGTCATCAACGTCGTCTGGATGGCGTGCTGTTGCTGTAGGTCGTTGCAGCAGATCGCTCGCTGAGGCATATTCGCCTGTCTGTTGGGCCGGCTGTAAGCGCATCATCCTGGGCAGATGATTAGCAATCGCCTCGCTGTATCGTGGTCTGGAGAGTCTTTGCAGGATGCAGGGGTTGATGACAAGTCTCCTTGCCAGGTAGTTGTCATGTTGGAGCAGCCTTTCATAATAGTTTCTTGTGAGATTATTATATGTTTCTTCCACTGTAGGCAACTGGAGATCTGCATGGATTAAGCTGTTCCTGACATACCAAGGCGCATCGACGATAGCTCGGATAGCTCTATTTTGAATAACCTGGATCTTGTTCATGTGCGTGTTGGATGCAAGAGAGCCCCAGATAGGAAGAGCGTACTGCCATATCGGAGCTACTAGCTGCCTGTACAGCAATGTTTTGGCGCGAGTGGATAATTTGCTCCTTCTTCCAATGAGCCATTCCAGTTTCTTAATCCGAGCTATTGTTTTTGTAATTACAGCTTGGATATGCTTATTGAAGTTGAGACCTCTGTCTAGTTGGACTCCCAGATACGGATACACATTTTTGTTGGCCAGGTGTTGCTCGGAAAGCCTTGGAGATGGATGCTGCAGCAGTGTAGATGTTGTTGAGAGCGTATGAAAGACATGAGCCGTTTTTGTTTTACTGATCGTAATTCCCCATTTTTTAGCCCATTTGGCAGCATCAGATAGCAGCTTCTCCATGTTGGTGATGCAGCTTTTTATGTTGTAATCCGACGCTAAGTAGACTGCATCGTCAGCGTATGTAGCAAGCATATTGCAGCTGTATCTGGGTGGCTTTGGTATGTCGCTAGTGTACACATTGTACAGCACAGGTCCAAGAACACTGCCCTGTGGTACTCCAGCTGCAATGTTCATTGTGGAAGAGGTGACGCCGTTGCAAACAACCCTGAAGGATCTGCCGGTTAGGTAGCTGGTGAGTATGCGGTGAAGGCTTTCCGGGATTAATCTCTTCAGTTTGCAGAGGAGACCTTCGTGCCACACTCTGTCAAAAGCTTCCTGAACGTCCATATAAACTGCTGAACAGTGCATTTTCTTCTCGTGTGCCTGTAGGATGAACTGGGTGACTCTGCCAATTTGCTGTTCTGCTGAGTGCTGTTCACGAAAACCAAACTGATGGTTTGGAATAGAACTAGCAAAGCTGCGTACCTCAAACAATCGACCCAGTAGGAGGCGCTCGAGAAGCTTAGATAGCCCAGAGAGAAGACTGATTGGCCTGTAGGATGCCAGCTGATCCGGTGGTTTGCCTGGCTTCGGTATCATGGTGACCGTGGCAGTCTTCCATGCTTTTGGATAATGGCCAAATTTGAGAGCAGCATTAAAGATGAGCGTCAAGTAAGTGATGGCAGAGATCGGCAGTGCCTTTATCGCTCGATTGCAAATGCGATCAAGCCCAGGTGACTTTTTTGACTCCAGTTTTTTAATTTCAGCTTGAACCTCGCTGATGGTGAACGGTCTGACCTGCTCTTGCTCTGTTGGACTGGGTAAAAGGAGACCTTCTTCAATTTCCCTTCTGTCTTCTGGTTCTGCTGTAATTCTTGGAGTGAAGCGTAGTTCCAAGTGCTGGGCGAAGGCTTCTGCTTTTTCTTCCGTGCTTTTGCACCAAGGGTCATCAAGAGCTGGACATCCGACTGGAACATGCTTGCGCACAGGCAGATTTGGGGCAGGTTGCCTTTTGATGTTGTTTGTGATGGCCCACAGCTTCTGCATTCTGTACCTGTCCGCCGGATCGATGCTTTGTAGTAGCCTGTCAAGCTTTTGTGCTTTAAGCAGCTTGACCTGTTTGCTGATGCGATTAGTAAGGCTGTTTAAGGTAAGTTTAATGACCGGATTCCGAGTTTTCTGGTACATTTTATTAACGATCTTTTTTGCTTCCAGCAGTTTGAGCGTACGGCGGTCTAGGTGCAAGAGATGAGGACTCTGTTGGCAACAAACAGGCTGGGCGGCATTTAAGGCAGCATTTTCGATGTTCCTTTGCAGGATATTGACCGCATCGTCGACATCATCTCCCGAGAGCAGCTCTGTTTCCAGGTGGACGTGTTGATCAAGTGAGTTTTGGTACCTTCTGATATTGGCACTTTTTGCTAATAAAACTTTTCCTTTTCCAGCTTCAGGTCTTTGGAGGAGTCTGATGATTTGAGTGACGTGGTCGGATCCTAGTTCTGAAGCCGCGACGATTTGAAGAAGGTTGGAGCGAATACCTTGGTACACGCCAAAGTCAATTGCAGATGGTGTATGCCTCCGATTGTTGGGAAAATGAGTTGGGGATCCAGTGGCCAGGATATTTCGACCGCTACCCTGAACGCTTCTCAGAAGCGCAGTGCCACGCCTGCAGGACCTAGCATTACCCCACCATTGGCTTTTGGCGTTCCAATCACCAGCAATAATAAAAACTCTACCCAAAGAATCAAACCGCTCTTTGAACTGGACCTCAGTCCACTCGTATGTGGGTGGGCAATATATGGCAGCAACTCTCAGTGGGCCACCCTTTGGTCTGGGCAATGAGATGGCAGCTATCTGGAGACGATCTTCCGAGCAAGGGAGCAAGCTGGAGTGCGCAATGCACTTCCTTACGAGAACAGCTGCTCCACCTTGCCGGCGATTTGATGGGTGATTAGCGGTGTAAAGATGGTATCCGTCTATATTGATATCTGTGTTAGTATTTATATGTGTTTCGCACAACAAAAGTATATCAATGCGCTGATTGGATAGAAAGGCTTCGACTTCCATGTGTTTATTGGACAGGCCTGCTGCATTCCAGAACGCTATCCTAATTTCCTGGGTCTTGTTAGGCATTTCTCGTAACTCGGCAGGAAGGCGAGCAATGAGAACGCTTAGCATGTTCTCCAGCGATGCCATTCTTGCTTCCAAATTGGATCTAGGTTGCAGAGAGACAGAGGGGGATCTATTTTGCCCTTGATGTTTTGCAAGAAGGAGTGAGATAAGCTGATCCAATTTATGGCTGATGGTGTTTAAATTAGCATGGTTTGCCCTGCTTTGGCTACGATTAGTCGACTGCTGTCTATTGACTGACTGCTGTCTACGGGCAATGGATACATGTTGTGCTCTGGAGCGGGATCGACGTTGCTGCTGTTGGATTGCTGCTACATTTACTTGGCGACTTCCTCTGGCCACATCTGCATAGCTATGCTGGTTGACAGTTGGAGCAGGCCCTGCTTCAGAGCGCTGGCGACTTTTTTGGCGATGGCCACTAGGCTGGCGTTGTCGGCTTCTGTGGCGAGTTGAGGGCAGAGGTAGCACCGGCATGCCTAGTCCAGCCAGCAGCTTATTGGCGCGCTGTACCTCAGTTGGCGCTCTTCTGCTTTCTGCATTTTTGAAGGCAATGCAACCTCTGTAGCTGGCCGCATGGGCGCCTTTGCAGTTTGCACATTTGGCAGGCACAAGGGCAGATTTCTCACATAAAACCGTTTTATGACCCAGTCCGCACTTTTTTTTTCCAGTAATGTCTCTCTTTATTTATATTTTTTTTTTTTTCGTTTTCCTTTCTTCTTATCAAGTGATCAAGTGAGTTTTGGTACCTTCTGATATTGGCACTTTTTGCTAATAAAACTTTTCCTTTTCCAGCTTCAGGTCTTTGGAGGAGTCTGATGATTTGAGTGACGTGGTCGGATCCTAGTTCTGAAGCCGCGACGATTTGAAGAAGGTTGGAGCGAATACCTTGGTACACGCCAAAGTCAATTGCAGATGGTGTATGCCTCCGATTGTTGGGAAAATGAGTTGGGGATCCAGTGGCCAGGATATTTCGACCGCTACCCTGAACGCTTCTCAGAAGCGCAGTGCCACGCCTGCAGGACCTAGCATTACCCCACCATTGGCTTTTGGCGTTCCAATCACCAGCAATAATAAAAACTCTACCCAAAGAATCAAACCGCTCTTTGAACTGGACCTCAGTCCACTCGTATGTGGGTGGGCAATATATGGCAGCAACTCTCAGTGGGCCACCCTTTGGTCTGGACAATGAGATGGCAGCTATCTGGAGACGATCTTCCGAGCAAGGGAGCAAGCTGGAGTGCGCAATGCACTTCCTTACGAGAACAGCTGCTCCACCTTGCCGGCGATTTGATGGGTGATTAGCGGTGTAAAGATGGTATCCGTCTATATTGATATCTGTGTTAGTATTTATATGTGTTTCGCACAACAAAAGTATATCAATGCGCTGATTGGATAGAAAGGCTTCGACTTCCATGTGTTTATTGGACAGGCCTGCTGCATTCCAGAACGCTATCCTAATTTCCTGGGTCTTGTTAGGCATTTTGAGGGTCATTAACTCGTAACTCGGCAGGAAGGCGAGCAATGAGAACGCTTAGCATGTTCTCCAGCGATGCCATTCTTGCTTCCAAATTGGATCTAGGTTGCAGAGAGACAGAGGGGGATCTATTTTGCCCTTGATGTTTTGCAAGAAGGAGTGAGATAAGCTGATCCAATTTATGGCTGATGGTGTTTAAATTAGCATGGTTTGCCCTGCTTTGGCTACGATTAGTCGACTGCTGTCTATTGACTGACTGCTGTCTACGGGCAATGGATACATGTTGTGCTCTGGAGCGGGATCGACGTTGCTGCTGTTGGATTGCTGCTACATTTACTTGGCGACTTCCTCTGGCCACATCTGCATAGCTATGCTGGTTGACAGTTGGAGCAGGCCCTGCTTCAGAGCGCTGGCGACTTTTTTGGCGATGGCCACTAGGCTGGCGTTGTCGGCTTCTGTGGCGAGTTGAGGGCAGAGGTAGCACCGGCATGCCTAGTCCAGCCAGCAGCTTATTGGCGCGCTGTACCTCAGTTGGCGCTCTTCTGCTTTCTGCATTTTTGAAGGCAATGCAACCTCTGTAGCTGGCCGCATGGGCGCCTTTGCAGTTTGCACATTTGGCAGGCACAAGGGCAGATTTCTCACATAAAACCGTTTTATGACCCAGTCCGCACTTTTTTTTTTCAGTAATGTCTCTCTTTATTTATTTCGTTTTCCTTTCTTCTTATTTTCTAGCAAACTTGATGTAAATTTTATTCACACGGAACTTATTTAAACTTGGCGTGACACGGTGTTGGACAGCTTGGACCAGACTCTAATGAGGACGCGACACATCAAGCGACAAGGAATTACAACAAGCTACTACGAATAAGGAGGAAAAAGGAGACAGTTAAATTGCCCGCAAAAGGCTATGCCTATCGATAAGGTGGGACATTGCATAGCTGTAGAAATTTATCCAAATTCAAATTCAATTTTTTTTTGGCGGTATTGCGGACTTCGTGTGTTGTTCGACCCCTTCCTTACCCTTGCCACCTGCTGAGGGCAGGTGGCTAGGGATGCAGCATAGGTGCATGTGGGTCGGGCAATATAATATAATACTCGATGTCTTCGAGTATTGCATTATAATGGAAAAGAACAGCTTATACAATTCAAAAATGTTGAATATTATCCCCTTGAAATATGGTCACCAAAGGAAATTTCAATCTTAATTACCGACTCCCAAGGATATAAAGTTCCATTTGAATCGTCATCAGTTCCAATTTTTGTAACTCTCCACTTTAGAAAACGAAAAGAAATGTTATAAATAATGATGTAAGGATTGAAATTTAATCAGAGTAGAAATAGTCATCATGGCGAAATCGTATCAACAATATTATTTAAATCAATGTGGAGGAGGTCTTAATCAGATCGGAAGTCTATATGTTACACCCAGAGTTATTCAGCAAGGTAGAGGAGTCGGAAATTTTTTTAGTGGTCTTTTTAATTACATTAAACCACTATTTCTGTCGGGGATAAACGCTATTAAAAATCAAGCTTCTGAGACTGGAAAAGCTGTAATAAATGAGTTTGGTCGAAAACCTCTAAGAAACATTATCCAAGAACAAAGCAAAATTGCATTGCAAAATCTCTCAAATAAAGCCATTAATAAGTTTACACGATTCCAAAATGGTGACGGTAAAAAGAATAAAAAGAGAAGACCTAGGAAGAAACAATCTCATTTATCATCTAAGCGCAAACATACGCAGTCGAGACCAAAAAGGAAAAAATCCACAAAGAAATTAACTATAAAAGACATTTTTTCTAATTCAAAATGACCAATCATATCGAATGTATGAAAAGCGAACTGGATTTGTTTGAACCACATCCCACACAAAGCTCTATTCTGAGAACTGGAGAAGTTTCATACAATCCCATAGCTTCATTGGACAGTGCCTCTTCAATTGAATTCGTTTGTTTAGGAAATGGTGAAACATATCGAGATCTGTCAAGTGTTTACTTAAGACTTGTTGTACAACTAAGAAAAAATGATAATGGTAGCATTGAAGGAGACAATGTTGGAGTAGTGAATAATATTTTACATTCAATGTTCAGAAGTTCGTCTGTATATTTAAATAATATATTGGTTTCTCAGAGTGATAATAACTATCATTATAGATCGTATTTGCAAACGATTTTAAACTATGGTAGTGACGCCACTGAAAGTCACTTAACCACTCAAGGTTATTATCCTAACTATGGTAAATTATTATCTGGTAGATATGTTAATACCGATGGATCCGTTTTGCTTAAAAATATTTTTCAAAACAGTAATAAGGTTGAACTTTTTGGAAAAGTTAATGGAGATATATTTAATCAACCAAAACTGCTTATAAATAATGTTGATTTAAGAATAACTTTTAACATTGAAAAAACAGCATTTTATTTAATGGAATCTGAAACTGAATCAAATCTTAAGATATTGGAAGCACAACTCTTCATGAACCACATAACTATTAATCCAAGCATTTTATTGGCTCATCATCATGTTTTACAAACTAAAAATGCTATTTATCCGTATAGCAAAGCCCAAGTAAAATCATTTACAATATACCCAGGAAATAATACATTATCAATTGACAACGCAGTTATTGGACAGCTTCCTAATTTTTTGGATTTTTGCATGGTAAAAAACAAATCATATTCTGGCAATCGAACTTGGAATCCCTTCAATTTTGATCATTTTAAAATTCAACGCTTTAATCTATTGGTTAATGGTGTGCAAGTACCATCGCAGGCTCTTGAGTTTGATTTCTCGAACTCTGAAAATGCACAAAGCTCTAAAGGTTATAATATGCTATTCAGATCAACTGGAATAAAGCATTATGATCGAGGCTTGAAAATACAAAGGAAATGTTTGATACAAATAGTTTTATATTAGCATTTGACTTAGGTTAGGTTAGGTTGAAGCGGCTGTCGGGATTGTCAGAGACCCGACACACCTAGGCCGGTTTCGGCCCGTTGTGATACCGCATATTACGTTCCCTTCTCCCTCGTGAGACCCTATGTTATCCATTATCCCATCCGGATGCCCTTATGAAGCCTGCGATCCGTCTGGGACTGATTGTAGACATGTCCGAAATGTCAATTAGAAAAGGAGCGCCCAAGTATTGCAGTCTCCTTCTACTGAGAGCCGGACAGGAGCAGAACAGGTGTTCCACAGTCTCCTCCTCGTCCTCATCTCTACAGCTTCGACAGAAGTCGTTATATGGGGCGCCCAGCCTGCTTGCATGTGTGCCTATTAGCCAGTGTCCCGTGAGAGAGCGTATGACTGAACTGCACCTACTCCTACTGAGTTTGCAAAGCTCATCGGTGCGCTTCTTATTGATGTTAGGCCATGTTTGCCGAGTTATGCGACATAGTGACACGGTTTGCCATCTGTCATTTATTAATCGCTTAAAGTGTTCTTTTATTTTGAGCTTGCAGGTGGCCATTGGCATACGAATATCCTCCTTATCATGGAGAAGGGGGATTGTTGTGCCAGCTCTGGCCAGCTCGTCCGCTATGCAGTTGCTTCAATGTCCTGATGACCCGGGACCCATATTAGGCTGATGACGAACTGATAAGCCATCTCATGAAGAGATTTGCGACAGTTTGCCACGGTGGCCGAGCTTGATGTTATCGCATTCAGCGATTTGATCGCAGCTTGGCTATCACTATAGATATTTATATGAGTTGCCGCAGGGGCTATTTCCTAAAGACAGCTCAAAGCCTCCTTGATCGCTATGACTTCTGCTTGGAAGACACTGCAGTGATCCGGGAGCCTGAAGGACTGTCTTATGTTCAGCTGTTCGGAGTAGATTCCTCCTCCGACCTTGTTGTCCAGCTTTGAGCCATCAGTAAAGATTCGAATGGCTCCCTTTGGACCAGGTGGTCCCTCAAGCCAGATGTTTCTGTGAGGGATAATTGTCTCGAAGGGGGTATCTCTATGCTCTATCGGAACGCAGTAGTCCGTTTTTGTGGGGACGATTTTGTTTCCATTTAGGATGGACGCATGACCGGTGTGATGTGACACCCATTGGTCAGAGTCTCTAAGACGGATTGCTGCCATTTCTGCCTGCTCCTTACCTGCAAGGTCAAGGCTCTGCAAGCATAGGATAGCATTTAGCGCATCCGTTGGTGTTGTGCTGAGAGCTCCACTGATGCATAGGGCTGCAGTGCGCTGCACCTTGCCCAGTTGTTTAGTGATGGTCCCCTTCGATAGGGCTGGCCACCACACTGCGACTCCGTAGAGTAGTATTGGTCTGACTATTGCCAGGTAAATCCATTGGACTATTCTTGGGTTCATGCCCCATCTTAGCCCAATGGCTTTCTTTGCAAGTGTAGAGTGCTATCGTAGCCTTCTTCACTCTGTCTTTGATGCTCAGGTTCCAGCTAAGTTTTTTGTCAATTACCAACCCTAAGTAACTGGCACTGTCACTGAATGAGAGCCTACATCCGTTTAGTATTGGGGGTTGAGGGACGGGATTTTGTATTTGGTTGTAAACAATACAAGTTCCGTTTTAGAGGGATTGATTCCCAGTCCACGCGACTCTGTCCATTCTGAGAGTCGCGCGAGCTTTGCGGTCATTAGATCGCAGAGTGTTTGAGGGAATTTTCCCGAGAAATAATGGCAACGTCGTCCGCGTATGCTACCACCTTGCAGCCCCCCCCTTCCAGGTCACACAGTATCTTATTGACTGCTATGTTCCATAGAAGGGAGACAGGACACCACCTTGCGGGGTGCCTCTGTTGACATACCCTAGACTGAGTGGACGATCCCATTGATGATGTCACTGTCCTGCATGTGAGCAATTGATCTATGAGCATCATCAAGTGACGATCCACTCCCAGGTCAGTCAGGGCCTCTGTGATGGCTCCCGGTATGACGTTGTTAAAAGCTCCCTCAATGTCTAGGAAAGCGATTAAGGAGTATTCTTTGACGTGTAGAGATTTCTCTACCGTCGAGATTACTTCATGGAGTGCCGTTTCCGTGGATTTTCCTTTTCGGTAGGCATGTTGAGCGCCTGACAGCCACTGAGGATTTATAGTTGTCCTCAGCTGCAGCCCTACTAGTCTCTCAAAGGTTTTGAGAAGAAAGGACGATAGACTTATTGGTCTGAAGTCTTTTGGGGTTGTGTGTGAGGGTTTCCCTGCTTTGGGGATAAAGACTATTTTAGCCTTTAACCAAGCTCGGGGGATTTTTCCCACTGTCAGTATCTTCCTGAAGATACTTTGCAGCCAGTTGATGGCCATATCCCCGGCTTTTTGCAACTGAGCCGGAATGACTTGGTCCGGGCCAGGCGATTTGTAGGATTTGAAGCTGTTTACTGCCCAGCTAATATTCCGTTTTGTGAGGATGTGCCCCATCGAGGTTTCCGGACCTTCACTTGGGGTGTCTGCCGGCTCGATGGTCGTACACCCAGGAAAATGAGTATCGAGTAGAATGTGTAGGGAGTCCTCACTAGAGTTAGTCCACGTACCATCCGTTCTCTTGAGGTATCCCACCGAGGGGGATGTTTTTGACAGGATCTTGCGTAGCCTTGAGGCTTCTGACGTGTCCTCAATTTCGGAGCAAAATTTGTGCCAAGAGGCCCTTTTTGCTCTCCTTGTTTCTTTTTTGTATAGGGTTAGCTTACTTTTGTAATTTTCCCAGTGCGCTTCCTCGCTGCTGCTTTTGGCTCTGTTAAAGAGAGTCCTGCAGTCTTTCCGGAGGGTATCTATATGTTTAGACCACCAGGGGGGTTTCTTTTTCCCTCTTGGTTTAGTTGGGGAGCAAGCTGCCATGAAGGCCTTGTTGCAAGCTTCCGTGAAATTGTCCACAAGACGATTGAGATCGTCCTTGAGTGTCAGGGCATTTTGGGGCTAGGGGGGGGGAATTCCTCCATTTTTGCACTATACATATCCCAGTTGGCTTTCCTTGGGTTAGTATAGCTAGTGGGTATGGTGCTTTCGAGCGATAGGATTGTCTCGATGTACCTGTGGTCGGAGAAGGAGTGGTCCTCTAGGACTCTCCAACTTTTCATTATGTCTGACAGTTTGTGAGACAATAGAGTGAGGTCAATAACCTCTTGACGGTTTTTTATGATAAAAGTGGGGTCATTACCCCGATTACCGATAATTAGGTTGGAGTTCAGGATGAAGCTGAAAAGTGACTCACCCCTTGCATTTGTATCCGAGCTCCCCCATTGGGTGTGATGAGCGTTGGCATCGCAGCCTATTAGTAGGCTTGTATCCGACCTCTCGCTGTCTCTGGCAATCTTGCGCACGAGGTCACTGGGAGGATCGCTTTCCTCGTGAGCCATGTAGGACGACACCAGGTTTAGGCGTGTCCCTTGTAGCTCTAGGCTAGCTGCCGTATTGTCGCCATTGCTAAAATTGTGGAGCAGAAAGATATTTAGGTGCTTCCTTGCTAATATGCAGGTTCTAATTTTACCTTCAGTTTGGGCTACAATCAGCTTGTAGTCCTTCGTCGCTAATCCACAGACCCTGCCTCCTACCACCCAGGGCTCTTGGATTAGGACTATGTCCCCTCCGCTTGCGACCAAGCGGAGTATCAGGGCAGCGGATGCTGCTTTACAGTGGTGGAGATTTATCTGCAGAAGCCTCAGAGACTTCATTAGAAACGTTCTCCACCACTGTTATGTCGGCGTCAGAGTCGTCGAGTATCTCGTCCCGACACAACGCCTCAAAATCGAGCATCAGCTCCGTCTCCGAGGAGTAGCTCTCCAGGGCCGGCTCCGGCTCCGGGCTCACTTCGGGTGCCTCGATCTCCAAGGCAACGTCCTGCTCAACTGGGTTGTTGACAGAACGCGCCTCGGTCGCTGCGTCCGACTTGTAGACCTTCATGGTCACCGAGCTGAACCCGAAGTTAAGCTCTCCTCTGGCTGCCTCGATCGGGGCTAGCGATTCCTTATTTAGGACTACCACTGCCTGATTTGTGGGGCCCTTTGATGCCTCCACTTTGACCACCCTCCAGTCTGAGGTTGGCAGTGTGGGGTTGCATCTCTGCAGCATCGTGAGGATCCGCTCGGGCTCCTTGAAAGTGGCCGGTACCCATATACGGGCCCTTGGCCTACTGGGCACCTCGCTCCAGTCCACAGCGACGAGCTTTGCCCCGGCGTAGACCTCACCGATTTGCGCCACCGCAGCTTTGTATAGCTTTACGGAGCGCTCATCCTCGCAGGCTACTACCTTGATGTTCCCCTGGAACCATCCCATGTCTTTGCAGACTGGGGGTGGCCCGGGATCCTTTTCAAGAAGCTCGAAGCAGCGGTCGGCCAGTGCCGCTTCCACCCACTTCCACTGGCTTCTGGGTATTTTCCCCTCCGCGCTGCCTTTGTCGAGAACGCCTATCAGCGTCCTCTCCTTGGCAATCTGCGCGAAGGATACATTTGGTGCAACCCTGGATCGCTTCGCGACAGGTCCGGGCGTCTCTTGAGAGCGCTGCCTCTTCGGTTGGGCGGCCACCTTCTGTGGCTCCATACTGAAGTTGGGCAACACCACCGAGGCCCATTCCACTTTCTTCAGCCAGTCTGCTGTTGGACTGACTTCTTGGCTTGCGTTCTGCCGACGGAGTATGTGCCCAGCACTCCTCTTTTCGGCATAACTAAATCTTTTGGTTTGGACGCTGGTTGATGGCAAGCCATCACCCGCCGCTTCACCAGAAGGTTGAGCAGCCGCAATATTGCTTAGCTGCCCTACCATGGTATCAGTTTTGGGTGTTGTCTTTCCACCCATCCCAGGTTTGGGATGGGACCCACCCGGATTCATACCCGCGTCCTTCACCGTGCAGGTCTTTCCTGCGTCTGAGCGGATCGGGCCAGGCCTTTGGGCCGCTGCCTTCTCCCGCTTGGGATTTCTCCCTGCAGGCATTTGGGGAGTGCCTCTCTCGTTTTTGTTTTTGTTGTTGTTTATATTTTCGTTTTTATCCATATAGTTCCCACGAGCTGCAGAGAAGGGGAACGGTCCACCCGGCAGAGCTCTGCGTTACCCGGGTAAGGCATAATTAGAACAGGGGGCTGCCAAGTCCCTGAGCTCTCCGTTCACGACTGGGCTAGTTTTTATACCGGGCCCCCAGCCAGGCTGACTCTTGGCACGGGTCGAGTGACACCTTAGTCCGGCCCGGTGTGAGGTGAGTGTTGGGGCTGGGATGTGGGTAGGTGTTGTGTAGGGATGGGATTGTGTGAGCTACTTAATGAGAGGCGGCACCACAAGCGCATCGTCAGTGTTGCTGCGTCGCGAACACCCGCTGGCTGTCCGGGACTGCTTATTTCGGTACTCTCCCTCAGAGCCAACTTAGTTGATACTCTTTAGGATGCCCGCTTATTCGCAGCTGACCTACCCACTAGGGTAGGCCGTTCGCTATCCGCAACCTGCGACCCGTCCGGTGGCCTCAGCTAGGCCCCCTCTGAGCCACCTCAAAGCCCAATAGGATCATCGGATCATCGCCTACAAAGTTCCTCATGGGAAAATTTCCGCCAGGAATTCTTAACGTTGTTCTTGCCACAACGGTATTTTGAACAATTGGAAGACCGGATCCGAGCCCGCAAGCAAGTGGCGGGGGAACTGTTCAAAGATTTCCTCATCGAGATACGTCTACTCATGTACCACGCTGGGTACGACGCAACCAAGGAGCTAACCAGGATCTACGACAACGCCCTCCCAGCCTACCAGATGTACGTGCGCCGCCACGAACTGCAAGACTTGTCACATACCGGGAGGACGTGCCTGATCACCAAAGGTTATGTGTGCGTATTTGTATGTTTTTCCACGAAGGCCATTCACTTTGAGGCCACTTCCGACCTGACCACCGAGAAGTTTCTAGCAGCTTTCGCTCGCTTCGTCACTAGACGAGGTTGTCCGCAGCGTATCCATTCCGACAATGGAAAAACTTTCGTGGGAGCAGCAACTGTACTTTCTCGGGACTTTCTAGAGGCGTTCCAGGATTCGGTGGCTGAGGCATATAGCCATCAACGGGTTGCATGGCGTTTCATCCCGCCAGGAGCTCCACATATGGGGGGCCTGTGGGAAGCCGGCGTAAAGAGTTTTAAAACGCTCTTCTACAAAGCCACGTCCACCCGGAAATATACCTTTGAGGAGCTCTCGACGCTGCTCGCTAAGATTGAAGCATGCCTAAATTTCAGGCCACTCTCACCTATGTCCGAAAGTCCAACGGAGTTGCTGGCCCTCACTCCAAGGCACTTCCTTATCGGAGGACCGTTAATGGCGACCTCAGAGCCCGAAATAAAGGAGAACCTCCAGTCGATCATTAATCGGTGGCAGCATTTGAAGGCCCTCAACCAGCAGTTCTGCCAGAGGTGGAAGGATGAGTACCTCAAGGAACTCCACAAGCGCAACAAGTGGCAGACGGATATGCCAAATCTTCAGATCGGCGATATGATTATCGTGAAAGAAGATAACCTGCCTTCTAACGACTGGCGACTCGGAAGAGTACAGTCCGTGTATCCCGGCGCCGATAACAGGGTTCGAGTGGTAGACATTCTTACTGCCCGCGGTGTGCTCAAACGCCCGGTCGCAAAAGTCGTTCTCCTTCCGGGGGAACTCTCATCCCGTACAACAATAACGGAAGGTGTCCTGTGCCTAGCCCGTTTAATAATGCCTCTCCTTGTCTACTTTTCCATCCAAATTATTTTCGCCTCCAAAACGCCCTCGTTTGTTCGTCCAACAGTACTTAGAGAAGTGCCTGTCACCTGTTCCTAGCACGCTACTAATGCTTCTCCGATTCTTCTTTTCCAAACCAGTTCATTTTGCATCAATTATGGAGGCAAGCATGCTCCAAAACGCAGCATATTGCGCGTAGCCCCCGCTGAATTCGGGAAGCTTTAATTCCGGCAGGCGAGGCCGACTCTGCACTATGACTGTAGCTGGGGCCTCTCCAACATGATCCGTCCGCATTGTTGAGCATGGGAGCATTGTGGGCTGCCGCTTGTTCAACTCACGCTTCATGCGAATTTCCAGCATGACCACGCATTCGTCACACCGGGGGCCCACGAACCCGGGACTGCTGTGTACGCTTGGATGTTATAATTGTTATGATTGATTTTTATTTAAATGAAGCTTATATTTATACAAAATCGTTGGGGCGAGTTGCCTCCATGCAGGTGGGAAACAAAGCCCTGTTGCGTAAGGTTCCCACCGTCAATATGCAATATGAGGCGTCAGCTTTCGGTCAGCGGTGGTACCTGCCCAATGCCCGTTACGTAAGGTTCTCACGGTTTAGATGCAGACGCATCACTTTTGGGCAGTGACAATGACCGCCGCCGAAACTGCATCATATTGCAACTTGGCCTTGGTGGTGCTTAAATTGGTTAGGCCAAGCACACTGCATGAATACACTACACCTCCCTTTTTATAGGAATAACGTAATATAGTAATGGAGTTATTCTAAGGTGTTACAAGGTTTTACAAAGTGTGTTTGTGTGTGTTTAAATATATTTGTGTATGTATAAGTAATTTTATATAATTATTATTACATTTTTTTTTTTTCTATGCCCATGAAATGGTGAAAAAGAACCAATTGTTTATATTTTATTTTCTTTATATACTTTTAATCTATTTTTGTTTACGTTTGTGGTTTTATTTCTATCCTTTAATATGTAGTTATTCCTATCGTCTATTCCTATTACCTTATATGGGCCCCTATATTGGTTATGTAGTTTATGACCTGTGTCATTTTTAACTAATACTAAATCTCCTATATTTATTTGTATGCTATTTAGGTTCCTGTCATAATATGCTTTTTGTTTGGTTTTTGCTTTTTCTAATAATAATTTGGATCTATTCGTAGCTATCTGTAATCTATATTTTACTTCCTTATCGTATGCTTCATGGTTGTATACTGGACTAACCTTACCTTCTTCTAGAAAGTCATACGTTTGTGGTTTTTTACCAAAAACCAGTTCAAATGGGCAATACCCATGTACTGTTGATGGTGTTGTATTGTAGCAATATGTAAAGTACTTTAGCCATTCGTCCCAATCATTCTTTTCCCTAGAGATGTACGAGCGAACATACTCGTTGAATGTTCGGTGTGTACGTTCTACTGCACCGAGTGTCTGATGGTGATGGGCTGTCGATGTTCTATGTTTAATTTTTAATAACTGGCATAATTCGGAAAAAATGCTGTTTTTATATTCTGTACCCATATCCGTTATGAGCGTCCTCATAGGACCATAGATAAGAATAAAGTTATTAAAGATACTACTGGCTACGACTTTAGCATGCTTGCTAGGGATCGGTATTGTAATAAGGTATTTAGTCAAATCGCATAGAATTGTAACGGCGTATTCATTATTATTTTCTGACCTTGGTAGGGGTCCTATTGTGTCGATCTAAACCGTATCGAATGCTTTCGCTGGCGTTGCAGTTAATTGCATTTCTTCTTTGTTGTGTTTGAGAGTTTTGTTCTTCAAACATTTGTCACAATGTTTGATATACTTTTTTATATCCCTTGTCATGTTTTTCCAGTTGTATTTTTCTCTAATCTTGGTAATTGTACGATTGACTCCCTGGTGGCCTCCAGTAATTGGGTCGTCGTGGAATTGTTTTAATATTTTATCGATCGATTTTTTGTCTTGCAAGTATGTTGTTTTTGGCGTTAACGCAATTGTTATGTCTGTAAGGTTTTTATTTCCCATTTCTTTAAATTCTTCTACCCGGGTATATTTAAATATTCTGTCTTCTAAGGACAGTTGTAATTTAGTGACGCCTAGATTACCGGCTTCTAAAGTAAGCCTCTTGAAGAATTGTCCTAAGTCAATTTTCTCGTTAATAATCAGGTCATTCACTATAAATTGGCTACAAATTCGTTTTCCCTTTTTGAAAAGTAAATTCGGAAGGGTCAGAATGAGCTCGACATGTCGTTTTACTTCTTTTTTATATAGCGCTTCATATATTTTTGGGACCTTAAGACTTTCTTTACCAGTCGTATTAAGAGTGTTTTTTGTTTTTACTTTTTCGGCTTCTGACCGTGTTGTTACTTTAAGTATTTGGGCTGCCTTGGCAGTTAAGTTTTTTAAATCTGATATTTCTATGCGGGATAGCGCATCCGCTACATAGTTTTCTTTTCCTGCTATGTACTCCACCACAAAATCATATTCTTCTAAATCTAATCGCATTCGTGTTAACTTAGACGACGGGTTTTTCATTGAAAATAGGTATGTTAATGGGCGATGATCTGTTTTCACCAGGAATTTTGTACCGTATAGGTATGGTCTGAAATATGTTATAGCCCAGTGAATTGCTGCTAATTCTTTTTCTATTGTTGATTTATTGGATTCGCCTTTTGTGAATGCCTTAGATGCATATGCAACTGGTAATTGCTTACCATCGTACTCTTGGCTTAGTACTGCTCCACATGCGAAACCGCTGGCATCTGTTGTTAAGCAAAATGATTTTTTGAAATCTGGGTATTGTAAGATTTGAGGGCTTATAAGAGCATTTTTAAGAAAATTGAAAGCTGTGTTGCACTCTTTCGTCCATATAAAGGGTGTATTTTTTCTACTTAATCTTGTTAAATTACGAGCTTGCTCTGCAAAATTTGGAATAAATCTTCTATAGTAGTTACAAAATGCAACAAACCTTTTTGTTTCGTCTGCTGATGTTGGTGTTGGGTAGTTTTGAATTAATGTGAACTTTGTGTCGTCTGGCAATATTCCTTTGTCTGTGCATTTATGGCCTAAGTATGTTACTTCGTGACTAAAAAATAAACATTTGTCTGGGTGCAACTTTAGATTGTATTTTCTGCAGATAGTGAACACATCTCTAAGGTTTTTTAACATGTGTTCTTCGGAACAGCCTAATACGACCAAGTCGTCCATGTATAGGAATGCCTGTGCAGGTGATAATCCTGCAAATGCCATGGTCATCATTCTTTGGAATGAGTTTGGGGCTATTTTGAGGCCGTAAGGCAATCTTTTGAATCTATATGTTCCGTTATCTGCCGTAAAAGATGTGACATTTCTTGACTTTTTCTCTAGTTCAATTTGGTGGAAACCAGATGTTAAATCTAAACAGGAGAAATATTTTGATCTTCCCAACTGGTCCAAAATATCATCTATTCTGGGCAGTGGGAACTTATCGGCTATTAGTTTTTTATTTATGCCCCTATAATCAACTACCATTCTCCATCGTTTTTGAGTTTTTCCTGGTAGTGATTTTTTTGGTACTAATAGCAATGGGCTGTTGTATGCTGATACTGAGGGCTCTATTATGTCATCTTTTATAAGTTTCTTTATTTGAATATTTATTTCGTCTTTTTGGCTATGGGGTATTCGATAGTTTTTTATGTAAACCGGCTCATCGTTTAATAGTTTTAATTCCTGTTTGTAAAAGTTGTTTACTGTTATTGGTTCACTCTCCAATGCAAATATATCAACGTATTCAGAACAGAGGGTATTCATTTCCTTTTTTATAAATTTCGGAAAATTCGTATTAAGTTTTTCCATAATTTCTTTATTTTTGTTTATTTTTATGTTTTTATTGTTAATTAGTTCATAATCCTCAAGGTTTTCCGTTTGAATATTTGCATCGGATACTGTGCAATTATTATCAGTTGTATTGATGATTCGGACAAAAGCTTGTTTGCTTGTGGTAATTGTATTTGCAATGAAGATGCCTTTGTGAATTTCCTGGTTCGGTATGAGAACTTCTTTGTGTTCTGAGCATATTTTCATTAAACGGACAACTTCGGACCTAGCTGGAATTGTTATTGTATTTATATGTTGTGAATTTCGCATAGGAATGGCTATGTCTTCGTGAAAGTCGTGTGGTCTCAAAGTTAACCAATCTTGATTATCTTCGTAATCTAGAATGCAATTATATTTTTTAATGAAGTCTAAACCAATAATTCCAGTACAATTGATTGGAAAGTCATCTTTGACAAGATGAAAAGTATGTTTTATTAAAATATTGCCGCATATCAAGTCCGCCTCCACTATTCCTAGTGTATTAATTGTTCCTTTCCCTATACCATTGAGGTTCGTTGTAATTGAATTATTTATTTGTATATTATTTGTAATTTCGCCAATTTTGAAAATTGAAATATCAGCCCCTGTGTCTACCAAAAACGTTGATACCGCATTGTTTAGTGAAGTTTTTGTTGATATAAAACTATTGAAATGTAAATTGAACACGAATATGGATTTTTTAGCGCTATTTATTTTTGTGGGGGAGTTTATGCGTTTTCCGCATTTTCTGTACTATCTACAACGCGGACATTTTGGTGGCCTCCTCGTCTATTATTTTGTTGATTATTTCCGTTTCGGTAATAGCCACCGTTATTGTACCGACCGTTGTAGTTTCCGCGGAACTGGTTATTACCACGACCTCGGGTACCCTGGAAACGGCCTCTGTTTCCACGATACCCCCTATTTGAATAGTACATTACGGTATCTGCTCGTCCAGTTGCTTCGGTGCAACTGGTAACGATTTTTGCTACCGCTTCGCTCATGGTCGAGAAAGTTCCAGCCTGCATGATAAGTTTGACCTTATCATTGGTGCAGTTTTGAATCATTGCCTTGACCGCCTGCTGGGTACTATATTTTTCTGCCTGCTCATGTGTCATGAAATAAAAGCGCATTCCAGAGTTTTTGTTAATTGCTCAATTTCTTTTGTGTACTGGTTAGCGGTCTTACTCATCTGACGGATGTTCATTATTTTGGCAGTTATTGAATCTATTGATTCGCCTTTTACGTTTGTTTTAAGTCTATTTATAATGGATACAAGTGTGCATTCTGTACTAATTAAATTCCTAACAGCACCTTTAAGTTTGGTTTTTACCAATGACACTGCTGTGGCGTCATGTTCACCTTTGATGGTGTTAACCAAAGATAAGGCATCCAGAAAACTTTGTAGGTTTTCTGCCCTACCGTCAAACTCTGGGATGAGTTTGCTGGCTGTATTAAGAAATTCTATTATAGTTTGAGGCATATTTGAACCTGAAGGTTTTTCACCTTCTGAACTATCGTCGCTATCTGAACTATTTTGCAGCAGTTCTCGTGTGAAAACTGCTGGGTTATTTAGCGCGATTGGTATCACTAAATGCAAATGGTGTCTTTTGTTAATGTTCTCAAGGCACTCTGTTAGCCGTTTGAGAACATCTGTGACCTGGCCGTTATGGAGTTCAGAAAGGTTATGGTGGGCTGCTTTTATTAAGCATTTGATTTCGTTGTAATTGTGAACAACGATCTCAGTATGCTTAATTAGCGTTTGTCGCTTAATGCGCTTTGTCTTATTTAGACATTTATATGATTTATCAAATTCCACCCTGAAGTCTCTAATTTTTTGTCTTAATGTTTCCCATTCCATTCCGAGTGGTAGCTGGGTTGCAGAATTTTTATCAAGAGTTAAACTAGATTTTATCTAGTGCATCAGCGCGAGACATATACCTTTTTTTCAGGCTTCTATGATGCATGTTGTAAATTTTGATTATTAGATTTATTGCTGCCATGATTACTAATATTAACAGAAGAAACCACAATTCATTGATGCTATTTGTGTGATCGACAATTTGTATCTTGTTCACCACATTGGCATTGGGGTTTTCTACTTTTGATTGCGTTTTCCCCATTGTAATTATTAATATTTAGTATTTAAAAAAAATATTTTTTTTTTTCTTAATTAAAATTTTTTTTTTTTAATTTGTTTAATTGTTTAATTTTAGAAATATTTTTATTTTATCATTTTATTTAATACTTATACATATAAAAAGGAAAAATATTATATATATATATATATAATTTAAGAATTAATTTGGGGTGCTGGTTTGTTTGGCCAGCAGCCGTTTCTTCGCATCGCGAAGCGCCAGTTTGGTGGCGTCCAGCAGCTCTTTGTAGCGCCTCTGGTCATCCGGTGATCCTCGTGCGGCCTTTTCGCACTCGATTAGTAGGCGACGAGTGCGGATCAGGCGAGCCTGTTTTCCTCCTCTCCTTGCCTTCGGAACTGTTTTACTCGGGGTTGCTTCCTCGCTCCTTTGCTGCTTGGCTGTCTTCTGCCTTGCTTTGTATTCCTCGATGGTGAGTCTTTTTGGTCCTGACTCCGGGTACTGCTCCAGTACCTCCTCTATTCCTGGTGGGTCCTTCTGGATAGAAGGCTCCCCTGTCAAGAATTGTATCTCTCCTTCCGATGTCATGAATTTTTATTTATTGGTTAGACCTCGAGTCTTTTTAAGCAAAATGTAGAATGTAACCAAATTCCACCAAGGAGACTATGGACTCGTCTGTGAAGAGCTGCAGCTCCTTGAAGCGGCACAAAATATCCTTCAGGCAGAGGGTTTATGACTTCTTGTCGCCGTAGACGATGGTTCAGCACCTCATCGACACAGGACTCCACATTGATTTTTCTGCTGTTATCGACCTCCCCGGCAGATGCATTGGCACCCTTGAGATTGGTTTCTATATCTGTTATAAACGGTTTGGCTGATATTATTATATTATATATTATTATATTATATATCTGGCGCTATAACGCCGCTGATATATATATAATAATGGCAGGATCGCCATGTAGTAGACAGAGGACAGAAGAACCCGGGTAGTGTAGTACGCTTGGATGTTATAATTGTTATGATTGATTTTTATTTAAATGAAATTTATATATATTTATACAAAATCGTTGGGGCGAGTTGCCTCCATGCAGGTGGGAAACAAAGCCCTGTTGCGTAAGGTTCCCACCGTCAATATGCAATATGAGGCGTCAGCTTTCGGTCAGCGGTGGTACCTGCCCAATGCCCGTTACGTAAGGTTCTCACGGTTTAGATGCAGACGCATCACTTTTGGGCAGTGACAATGACCGCCGCCGAAACTGCATCATATTGCAACTTGGCCTTGGGGTGGTGCTTAAATTGGTTAGGCCAAGCACACTGCATGAATACACTACACTGCCAATCTCATCGAGATCAATCCTCTCCAGGGCATTATGGTGCTCGTTGAACGAAGCGACCAGATCCGCTAGCAACTTTAATCGCACATTTAACACCTCCTCACTGAGTTCGCCAATCCTCTCCTTGCCGACGGCAGTTTCCATTCTCCGTGCTACTCCTACCATGGATTGCACCTTGCGCTTGTTGAATGCAGCTTCCGAATCGACGAACAAAGGTAAGGGGGGCGAGATGGAAGGGGTGCTATTAGAAGCCATCGTGTATGCTCAGTAGAAAGCTGGGTTTAGAGTCACTGAGCGAGTGTAGAGGTTAATAGCCGGTGAATAACCTCGAGCAGTTTAACATGAACTGTACAATCGATCGCAGCGTTCAAAACACACGGTCTTGCAGTTTTACAGATCAGCAGCGTGAGCTAACAGTTTGAAACGCACTGCACTTGTGCATCCGACAACAACAAAGGCATGCACACTGAGAGCACGAAACCGAAACGAAACAGCAGCAAGCAAGCAGACCGCAAAGCAGATGACGCGAGAACCGTTTCTGTTGCTTGTGCACATACGACAAACCGAAAAACCGTGGTTCAAAGCAAATTTATCCAACGAAAATGTTATGTTTTTTGTGATAAAATTTAACGAGTTTCTATCACGTCGGGGTCACCAAATGTTGAGCTACTGAGCTTCTTCAGTAGCGTTGTTTTGCCAGATTATTTAAGAGACGACGATTGTTCAGTTAATATATTCACAGTTTATTGTACTTAAGTTAATATATATGTTTTATCCAAAACTAGCGAAAGGTGTGCGTATTTGATAACGAGAGTTAACGATGGGTCGATTGAAGACGCGGGGGCCGGTTCAAGACTGTTGAAGTTGTTAGGTTTATGTAAGGTTTAGTTCAGAACTCTGTGGCAGGCAGGTCACTGTGCCAGACAGCAAAACGTTTTACTACGGTGATGATCGAATCTGAAGTGTCTGCTGCTTTCTCTGACGAGCCTCCCCCACAGCGGCTGTCGAACGCCGACAGAGAGCAAAGCACCAGATAGAGCATAAGCAAAGCAAACAAAACGGTAATAAAGAGAGACGTTACATTTAAGAGATGTTACATATGGTCTCATTGCTCATTGTGCTGCCATGGGCCGGCGCTTAGCCGAACAATATGTTTTGACAAAAAGTGGCAACGCCATCCCGCTGTTTTGATTCTGCACTGTGCACTGCATATTTATTGCTAATTGCTTTTATTCGAAGTATAAGGCAAAATGTACTGTAATGGAGGGAAGAAAAAACGTGGGCTGCTGCACAATTCTGTTCCGGGAGTCTGTCTTTCTCCTCGTGATCGTCAAAGAGTTCAGTAGTGCGATATTCTGGTGCTCTGTATAATAGATGAATCTTAACCCTATATACAGCCAGACACCACGCGGATTAATTGAGATAGTTGTGCTCGCCAGTTAAAAGACAAATTTTCCAACCAATCATATTCGGGCTATATCTGTGAGTATGCTCATATTTCACCGATATCCAGTGGTCTAAAAAAGTGAATTGTCGCAAAATTTTTCGATGCAGCGTGAGGTGTACCTAACCCCAAGACCACGGCAGCACCTGCGTGGTCAGCCACAACGCTCGTATCATCCCTCCTGGAGAAGAAATCCACGTTTTCGATTAAAGTGGTGCATTTCCCATTGGGGTAAATATCTAGCCGCTCATTTCCAATATTTGGTTTTAAAGTGTTCCTCTGTATATATAGGACTTAGCACCACTAATTGCGTTTTGCAAGTAACGTCGCCGAAGGGTGTTCCTCGGGCTTTGCCCTTGAACCACTCTCCACGCCCGGCTGTACCGATAGGCTTGCCACTACATTGAGCAGCCTCCTATAGGAGATCATAGCCACCTGGTGAACTGTGCGCCCTCACGATCTGAGACGCCAAGCGAGGCTTTCATGTCGCAGTGAAGGGTTTTGCTGGATCCGTTAGGTGCCGTGCCGCAGCACCATCTATGTCCGCCCCATAGTGCCAGCCTCGACGGAGTGCCTGCAGGTTACTGACCTCAACGCCTCGACGCCTTCACTTAGCATTATCTGGATTCACCCCCTCGGAGAACTACCATCTTGCCGCGATGAGGGGGCTTAGTAAGCGTAAGGAACCCAAGAGCTTTACTGGCGGTAGCGTAATGCTGCCAGAAGGGCCACCCAAGCCAGGCAGGTCTTGGGGGAGCGCCGAAGCTAAAAGTAGTTCACCCTGGCGGTAGGGATAAAACGCATCCGTTATGGGGGAATGTCCAGTAACGAAGAACCAGTTAAGGTGCAGGGAGTCGGAGACCCAGTACCGGCGGTGATTGGGGGTGCGAGCGCAGGCCCCCCGGCGTCGATATCCTGTGACTGCAGGAAACCCGAGATGGCAGTGGAGTGCTTGGCTGCCAAATCGTGTAATGCCACAAGCAACAGAAGGATCCGCAGGCAGAAAGGGACGATAGAGGATCTGGAACCGGGAACCACAGACGGAAGCTTCGTCTTCACTGGTCCCTCAGTGTCAGAGGCAGAGTTGGCTACCGCCTTCTCTCGACTCGGATACAACGAGGAGCCGCAGAAGGCGGAGCCACAAGTCACGGCTCCCAATATCCAGGTCGACTCGGGTCCACTACCTGTGACGGATGAGAAGACGGAGGCTGAGACCCTACGCAAACGGCTGTCGGGATACAGGGCATCGGCAAAATACCTCCGTGGTATTAGCCAAAGACCCCCCGATACGCTGACGGCGAGGGAAAGGAGCCTCAAGAAGAAGCACGAGCAAGTACGAGGTACGGAGGTACGAGCGGCTTAACGGAGTCGCTCCTACCAACGGAGACAAAGCCCCCCCAAGCGCACACGCGGCGGTGACTGAGGACCCCAAACCGTCGACTTCAGCGTCAGCATCAGCTGGCACGAAGACGAAGGTGGACCAACCCTCAACGTCATCGTCTGCGAACGCGCGAGGGAGAAAGGGGAAAAAGTTGTCCGGGAAGCAGAGGGGGAAGACCACACCTCTGACGCAGAACACGGCGAGTGCCAAGGCACCACCAACGCCCTCTGTACAGAAGGCACCGGTGGAACCGACTGGTCGAGAGCCAAGGTTCAAGCGACAGAGAACGGACGACTCCACAAAAGCTTCCGAGTCGAAGAAGGCGAAACCAGAGGACATTCTGGCCAGCCTAGGATCGCCAGCCGAGCTGCAGGTAGCCATTATCGACCAAAGTCACCCAGAGGGGAAGATATCGGACGTAAATTGGCTGAAGGCAGAATCGGAGATCCTGACCACCATGAAGGATGCCATTATGCGCGCAGATAACCCGTTTGTCTGCGAGTTCAAGGGTATCAAGTGGTATAAGGGAGCCAAAGCAGTGGCCTGTGGCAATGCAGAAACTCTTGAGTTTCTCAAAACCACGGTCCAGGGTTTTGGTGAACTTTGGCCAGGAGCGGCACTCCGCGTGGTCCCGACGGATCAGATTCCCAGGAGAACGATCATGAAGGTGTGGATTCCTCCCCCGATTAAGGCGGATGAGGACACACTCGTTCTGATCAAGGCACAGAACCGGATCCTGGAGACATCGGACTGGACCATCACAAGAGCGATAGCGCGAGACAAGGGGAACGGCAAGGAACTCTGGATCAGCATTGGTCAAGAAAGCCTGGCCAAACTCCTTGCAACGGACTGCCGCATATCCTTTGGTATGGGCACCCTGGCGGTAGCAGTACCGCGACACCCCAGGTTCGCTGAACAGCATGAAGGTGGTGCAGATTAATCTGCATCACTCAAGTGTACCATCGGCGGACCTGCTGCGGTTTATGGAGGAGAAGGCGGTGGACGTGGCCCTCATCCAAGAGCCCTGGATCGTAAGTGAAAGGGTTCGGGACTGAACGGTCGCGGATACCGCCTTCTCACGCCACACCCCGTGGGTAAGCCAAGAACCTGTATCGTGGTAAGGAACGAGCTTAATGTTCTGTTTTCTTCCAGGTACAGCACTCCGGACCTAACGGTGGCACTATGTGAGAGGGAGGACGGGAAAAACCTATACCTAGCCTCTGCATACCTGCCGTACGAAGAGGAAGACCCACCCTCGGAGGATGTCAGGGCCCTGATCCACCAAGCGCGGAGGGAGGGACTTGATATTGTCTTAGGCTGTGACGCGAATGCCCATCACTCCCTCTGGGGAAGTACGGGCACAAATTCTAGAGGAGAGTCGCTGTTCGAGTACATTCTGTCCACAAATCTTGTTGTGTGCAACCGGGGAGACCACCCCACCTTCCGCAACAGGAACCGTGCAGAGGTTATAGATATAACACTGGCCTCGAATAGCGACTCCCTTACCATCGATGACTGGCACGTGTCCAGTGAGTGTTCCTTTTCGGACCACTACAGGATAGTGTACAGCATCAAATGGAACAAGGAGAGGCCCAAGGCCTACCGCAACCCCAAGCGGACAGACTGGAACCGCTTCTCCGCAACCGTACAGAAGGTGCTGCCTAACCCACCGGAAGGGGACATAATTCAAACGGAAGCACTAGAGAAAGCTACGCAGACCGTCACTAATGCTCTACAGATGGCGTTTCTCAAATCCTGCCCGATCAGCCGACCCCCAAAGTCCAATCACAACCCGTGGTGGACACGGGAGTTGAGCGAAGTCAGAAAGAAATCGAGGAAACTCTTCAATAAAGCAAAAGTGACAAACACACAGGAAAGTTGGGACGAGTATCGCCGCAGCTTCAATACCTACAAAAACACCTGTAGGAGGGCGAAAAGGGAATCATGGGCAGCCTTCTGCGATGCCATAGATGGTACCACTGAGGCCTCAAGGCTTCGACGCGTACTGTCGAAGGCACCCACCACACCAGGCCTGCTCCGCAGCCAGGACGGTACCTTCGCAGAGAGCAGCCAAGAATCCCTGGAGCTCCTCATGAGTACTCACTTCCCGGGTTGCTCAGATGTCACCGGTGACGAATCCAACGCCACCAACGACACTGAGGATCATCCAGGAGAGGAAATCGAGGATCTCATACGAAGTATAATGGCACCAGACAAGATTATCTGGGCCATTAAATCATTCAGTCCCTACAAGTCACCGGGACCGGATGATATCCGACCGGCCATGCTGCAAGCAACTTGCCTGCACCTACTACCATGGCTGAAGAAAATATTCGAAGGATGCCTCCTAACTGGGTACGTCCCCCATGGGTGGAGGGAGGTGAGAGTGGTCTTCATCCCCAAGGCCGGGAAGATAAACCACATCTCCCCAAAGGACTACAGACCCATCAGTCTGTCGTCATTTTTGCTTAAAACGATGGAGCGACTGATGGATCTATATATAAGAACCAAGCTAGACAAACAAGTGTTCAGTGGAGCTCAGCACGCCTACCTCAAAGGTAGATCAGTTGAGACCGCACTACACGAAGTTGTTGGGCATATCGAAAAGAGTCTAAGCTATAAGGAATATGCCTTGGCGGCCTTTCTAGATATAGAAGGGGCCTTCAACAACGTCAGGATCGAGTCAATAACGGCCGCACTGGCCAAGATTGGCACACACCCGACGGTAACCGGATGGCTAGACAGCGTTCTCAGAAGCAGAACGATAAGCGCCAATCTAGGCTCCTCCTCGTCAAGAAAGACGGTCACACGAGGTACTCCGCAAGGGGGAGTTATATCCCCTCTACTGTGGAACCTGGTCCTCAACGACCTCCTTCTTCAGCTGGGGAGGAGCGGATATAAGGTTACGGCCTATGCAGACGATTTAGTAATACTGGTAACGGGTAAATTTCTGCCCACAATCAGTGACCTTCTGGTATCTGCACTGGGCACTACCGCCAGCTGGGCACACCAGAACGGTTTGGGGGTCAATCCTCAAAAAACAGAACTGGTGCTGTTCTCACGAAGATATAAGATACCGAGTTTCAAACTACCAGCAATCGGTGGAACGACACTCGAGCTATCGAGCGAAGCCAAGTATCTTGGTGTCATCCTTGACTCCAAACTCTCCTGGAAGAGAAACACGGAGGAAAGGAAGAAAAAGGCAATGGCAGCTTTCTAAACCTGTAGGAAGACTTTTGGACGAACATGGGGCTTACAGCCGCACATCATCCAATGGATGTATACAGCGGTAATAAGACCCATCCTGACATACACCTTGGAGATACCTCCGAGGAACATAGCAATCTGCGTTGACAGTCAAGCTGCCATCAAAGCCCTGGTATCCTGCAAGACCACAAGCAGACTCGTACGTGATACGGTGGACGCACTAAACCAGATCAGCGCGCACTCAATCACACTCACGTGGGTTCCGGGTCACACCGACATAGCGGGCAACGAGAGTGCGGACGAGTGTGCCAGAAATGGATCGGCCAAGCCAATGGCGGACGCAGTCAGCGACATAAGGAGACCACTACGAGACATCATCTCGCAGATGATGGGCCGATCCAGAACGAGATCGGACAGGAGGTGGAACACCACACCAAACTGTGAGATCTCTCGCTCGCTCTGGCCCCACTACGACCTTAAACGCACCAAGACTCTCCTAAGCTTCAGGAAGAGTCGGGTGCGAACACTACGGGAGTTATAACGGGGCACTGTGTCATCGGCCGCATGGCCACAAGGTACAGACTGCCCCACCATGACTTCTGCCGCAGCTGCGGGGACGAGGAGGAAATAGAGAGCATCCAGCACCTTCTCTGCAACTGTCCTGCACTCATGGGGAGACGTCACCGAATACTCGGTGGCGCCTTCTACGAAGATCTGGACAGCCTGGCAAACATGCCTCTAGAGAAACTGGTGCTCTTTATAGAGGCCTCGGGATGGTTCGCGAAACCTCCCTAGGCACCGGACAATATCCCGTGACGAGTGTGGGCATCACAATGGGCAGACTTGCCTCCGAGTGACCTCGACTTCAGTCGAGCAGCCCTATAAACCTAACCTAACCTATCTGGATTCTGCACCCTAAGCTGAAGCAACTGTTTCTGCTGCCTTGGTATTAGATTATATGGGTATAATTAGGACCTGATATAACCATATTTGAGTTTAATTTTGAATTTTTATTTAATGAAAGAATATCCATGTCAAGGTCTAAGTGTATTTGAATATTTTTGGGAACTCGTATTAACACTATTATATTTCACAGAGACCATCATTCATCTAATCGCTCATCTAACCATTCATTTACTCATCCCAGCACAGCTAACACAAGGAAAGATCTTTCTGCGTGGAGCAACGTAACTAATATCATAAGTGATGAACTAAAAATTGAAATCAAGCCCTGAGATTAATGAAGGTGGTACCCGTTTGCTTTGCATTGGCCTTTAGCCATTAATGAGTTCCCTAATATTTACATCTGCACCTTGCCATTGTGCATGTTCTCCACTGACCTTCTGTCATGAAGCTTTCCTGGTTATTTCTTGAAATTTTGAAATCAGTCGAAAAAAGAAAAGAAATGAATTTACTTATTGATAAGGTTCCTCATACTACATACTTAATCTAAATATTTAATATTTTTGTATCATATATTCCTTTTTATATCTCTATACTATCATTACATTCTTCTCTAAATTTCGTATTAGGAGCCATGCGAGTGCCTGGTCGGAGGAATATGGTGTAAACCTAAATGAAAAGGGATCATTCCACACTCCTTAGACATGGTTGCAGTCCCATTCCGCAGACCCATTCTTAAGACCCATTCGCCATTATATTTTTTTACTATCAGTCGTCTTCAGTCGACCACCTTATCAACTTTGCAACAACATCGTCGAAGCATTGCACAGGCAACATGCGGGGAAACTATGCCATCTACGATCGTTTGTATTGTATGTACTACATATATGGTCTCTATATCTAATCGGCCCCTGACTACATAAACTCTATGTGCCCACTATACATTGTGGAGTATTTCTCCCCCAAAGATATCTCGTGGGAACACACGCACACATTCTCATTAATTTTTTCCTTTCCTATTCTTTCCCTTGTTTCTGTTGCTGTTTCGTTAATTAGTTTAAATTGTTTTCGGCCATGCAATTAAATGGAGATAAAAACACCAAAAGAAAATTTAATAGAAATGGAAAAAGAAACAGAACATAACAAGAGAACCGATCCTCCATTCATTCATTCATTTATTGAGTGTCCAAGAAGTCAGTGGAACATCTACAGAAGAGCATTGCTGCTATGTGTGAATTGCCATAATCTATGGATTTGATGGATAAATAATCGATAAATGATATAATAGGATTGGCAAATGGATCTCTTCATTATCTTTAATTATTCGAATTATCGTTCAGCGCACCACTTGATAGAACTACTAGTGCAATGCGATTATCCCAAGCCTGTATTTGTATGATTGATCATCTTGGAAAAAAGTAATTTTGGTCACAAAGTCTCTTTTGTTAATCGAAAACCATTACCAGTGATCAAATCGAAACGAAATCGAATTTTGCGATTGGTTTTTGTTTCCATAGGACAGGAAATAGGACATTTGCAAGACGCGTAGAGCCGTAGACATGGCTTCAGATGGCCGCTAACTCGATGGAAAACGAGAAGGAACGTGCGAGTCGCTTCTGGGGACGCGACTCTACTTATACCCGTACTCAGTCAGCATATACATTTTTGAGCATATACATAATTATTTAGAATTAAAAAAAAAAAAAATTTTACATTTTACATTTTTTTGCTACATCTGTTATCTACATCTACATATACTATTTATATTATACATCTAACATGTAGATTGTACATGTTCCATTCATATTCTACATCTCCTCCGCTAGGGGTTGCTCGCGCACTGAACGCGGCAGAGTGTGCGAGCGAGAAGGAAAATGAGTTGTGTTGTCTCTGCGGGAGGGGGAGGGGAAGCAACTGAAAATTAATTTCTTCTTTCTGGCTATAATTATGATCCGATCTGATTCAGATTCGGCAATCTGGTAGATATTGGCATTTTCAACGATACTGCGTTTTTAGTTTTATCGTATCTTTAAAATTGTGCCTGCCACAGATTTTCGTCCTTTGTGGGGGCGGAAGGGGGCGGGGCAAAATTTTGAAATACACTTGTAGCAGTGTGATATCACATGAGTCTGGAAACCAAATTTGGTTAGCCTTACTCTTATAGTCTCTGAGATCCAGGCGCTCAACAAGACGGACAGACGGACGGACGGACGGACGGACGGACGGACGGACAGACAGACATGGCTATATCGACTCGGCTATTGATGCTGATCAAGAATATATATACTTTATGGGGTCGGAAACGTTTCCTTCTCTGCGTTACACACATCCACTTTTACCATAAATCTAATATACCCCTTAACTCTTTTTTGTTAAGAATGAAGAAATTAATTTTCTGTTGCTTCCCCTGCCACCTCCTGCCAACGACAACGCAACTCATTTTCCTTCTCGCTCGCACACTCTGCCGCGTTCAGTGCGCGAGCAACCCCTAGCGGAGGAGATGTAGAATATGAATGGAACATGTACAATCTACATGTTAGATGTAGAATAGACATTGTATATGTAGATGTAGATATCAGATGTAGCAAAAAAATGTAAAATGTAAAATTTTTTTTTTTTTTAGTTCTATAAAATCATAATCTCAAAAATGGATATACTGACTGAGTACGGGTATAAGTAGAGTCGTGTCCGCAGAAACGACTCACACGTTCCTTCTCGTTTAATGCTAAAATTCTTAAAAATCATATGCTCAAAAATGTATATACTGACTGAGTACGGGTATAAGTAGAGTCGCGTCCCCAGAAGCGACTCGCACGTTCCTTCTCGTTTGAATTCTAAAATTCTAAAAAATCATATGCTCAAAAATGTATATACTGACTGAGTACGGGTATAAGTAGCACGTTCCTTCTCGTTATATATGTATATCCGCTCATTATTATCGAATATACCATGTTAAAAGAAATTATCATTGGAGGGATATACAATATAAGAGTTTTTTAAAATTGGGGTGGTAAGCGCTGTAAAAAAACTTATGCATGTGCACACATACAGTCGTCGCGACGACGCGGCTCGGCTGTCGCAGCGGCAAAGAACCAACTTCGTGTGCCTTCGTATGCTGTATGCATACAAGAGAGCGGCTGGCTCTAGAGCGCTCTCTCTCTCTAAAAAAAGAGAGGCTCAAGAGAGCCTGGAGCCAGCTCTAAAGCCAGCCTGTGTGGCGTGTGGCGGTATGTATCTTATTCTTATATTGTCTTTGGTCATAGCCTCTGATGCCTAATGCAGTCGTCGCTGTCAACAAGGTACATTTTAATATAAGGTAGGGCAATGCCTTAGCAAGTGGCCGCAACTCATTTGGCAGCTTACCGCTCTTCGTGATATACCTTTGCTGCCCCACTGCGACGCGACTGACAATAGATCAATGACTGCCAAACCGATTCCATGAAGGCGGAATGGGCGAGGGGTCCAAAGTGCAAGGTTTTTGACTCTATGCCTACAACTTCAGGTGTTCCACTGTATATGGGCTCATACACACAATAATAGTTAGCAGCCGCTGGGGCCAAAGGGCAACCCCACAAATTGACAGAATATGACATAACTATATATGCACCTGCCAGCTACACCGCAAGAGAGAGCATTAGAGTATGAAAACTTCTCATATCGCACCGAATTCTAGTGGTCTCGAAACAACAACAAAAGTAGTCAATAAACTTTTTCTTTTTGCACAGAAACTAAAACAATTTTGGGAAAACAATCAAATTGAAACTTATTCATTGTTTACGATCTGCTCCTCAAGATCGTCGCTGTCTTTCTTCAGTGTCTCGTTGTACTCCTCGCAGTGGGCTTTGTCCATCCCGAGGGCCCAGTTCTTCTCCTTAAGAAACTTCTTAACTTTCTCTATGATAGCATTCTTCTTGTCAAGATCATCTTTTTCTTTCTTATGCGTCTCGTTATCGCAATCGCAATCGCGATCGTCTTTCTGTTGGGGCTCGTCCGCCTCCTGAATGGCTGCAAGCCCGTTTGGCGGCAACAAAGTAACAAAATGGAAACGCTCGCCCATCAGCTGATAGTAAAGATGAATGAAGGGCTCCGAGCAGCAGTAGTTGCTGCTAACCGAGATGTCAAAGTACTGCATATTCGACTTGCGGATTGTTGGATCAAATTTGAAAACGGTGCGGTTGGGGTCGCCCGCCTTGTTGCCACAAATGACAGTGGGAATGCGGCCGCAATCGTTCCACAGTTGGGTGTTCCAGCAGGACCACATTGTCACAGGTCTCCTCGTCGGTCAGATCGCACATAATGATGGCACAGTCACTGCCTCTATGGTACATGCGGCCCAGTACGGGATGCTTGTGCTCACCGGTGGTGTCAAAAACATTGAAGCGAACAGGTCCACGTTTGGTCTGGAACACGAGATCCTGTTCAGTGTGCATTATTGTCGGCCAATAGTAGGAATTCGCATTGAAACGGCCTGTGAGGAGTCGATTTATCAATGAGGTCTTGCCCGTTTTACAATCGCCCACAACGACCAGCTTGTAAGTGGGCAAATTATCCATGTAGTACATGGTTGAAAGCAGTTTTAATAGCAATAGAATTTATTGTACAAAGTATACTTTTTGGGAGGAGAGAGCAAAGTGAGTGCCTGCTGTGCCTTATCCAAGGGAAAATCTACAATGGGATTGGCTTTGAAGGGTTTGTTACATTATTGATGGTTTGGACTATTATTATTATGCTCTCTTTTCAAATGTGGCTTAGCAGGCTGCAGGCGTGCATTTATTGCCATATTTTGTGATTGAAGATTTTAAAATTAATTTAAAAACGTAAAATAAGTTCTCTCTCTGTCAAACTCTTTATCTGTCCTTATCTGTATCTCTATTTATCTATCATTCTTCCGTCTAACTACTAAAACGTCCTTCAAGATCAAGTTTCTGCTATTACTGCCTTTTTTCTTTGGGAATCAAGAGCCAAGAAATTCATTCGTTTGCCAAAGTCTAAAGTTATTTGTTTTTCTTTTTGAATTTTTTTTTCGATTCCAGGCTTTTTGTTTCTTCTTCCACTCTTTTTTGGCGGCACGTTTCATTTGCAACACTCACAGATACACAGGTACATTAGCTAAAGCTAAAGCTACAGATACAGGAATTAAATCAAGTTTGGCTTTTGGTCAAAAGTCGTCGGTTGTCGTCGGTTGTCGTCGTCGTCGTTGTTGTCGCGTGTGGGGGCTTCTGTGCGGGGGCAAAAATTTGTCTTTTTACAGCTAATGGGCTCATTTACAGATGGCCACTGAAGGCGGGGAGGCACACGGGTGCAGGGTCCAAGCGTCAAGCAGTCTGTTGTTTACCTTACCCAATCCCAATCCTCAATCGAATCTCGGAATCTGAATATCGAAATCAAAGCGAAACGAATCGCAAAACAGTCACATACCTGCAAAGAGAGTGACAGAGACAGAGGGAGAGGGAGAGAAACGCTTGTTAATTGAATTATTAATCCATAAATCAATATCTGGCAAATGCTTAATGGGATCGTAGATGATGATCCGGCATTAATGAGTTTCCTAGTTTCCTCTGAAAGTGTGTCATCCGCATTGTTGAGCATGGGAGCATTGTGGGCTGCCGCTTGTTCAACTCACGCTTCATGCGAATTTCCAGCATGACCACGCATTCGTCAAACTCCTCCCTCAAGGGACTGCCAATCTCATCGAGATCAATCCTCTCCAGGGCATTATGGTGCTCGTTGAACGAAGCGACCAGATCCGCTAGCAACTTTAATCGCACATTTAACTCCTCCTCACTGAGTTCGCCAATCCTCTCCTTGCCGACGGCAGTTTCCATTCTCCGTGCTACTCCTACCATGGATTGCACCTTGCGCTTGTTGAATGCAGCTTCCGAATCGACGAACAAAGGTAAGGGGGGCGAGATTGAGCTAACAGTTTGAAACGCACTGCACTTGTGCATCCGAAAACAACAAAGGCATGCACACTGAGAGCACGAAACAGAAACGAAACAGCAGCAAGCAAGCAGACCGCAAAGCAGATGACGCGAGAACCGTTTCTGTTGCTTGTGCACATACGACAAACCGAAAAACCGTGGTTCAAAGAAAATTTATCCAACGAAAATGTTATGTTTTTTGTGATAAAATTTAACGAGTTTCTATCACGTCGGGGTCACCAAATGTTGAGCTACTGAGCTTCTTCAGTAGCGTTGTTTTGCCAGATTATTTAAGAGACGACGATTGTTCAGTTAATATATTCACAGTTTATTGTACTTAAGTTAATATATATGTTTTATCCAAAACTAGCGAAAGGTGTGCGTATTTGATAACGAGAGTTAACGATGGGTCGATTGAAGACGCGGGGGCCGGTTCAAGACTGTTGAAGTTGTTAGGTTTATGTAAGGTTTAGTTCAGAACTCTGTGGCAGGCAGGTCACTGTGCCAGACAGCAAAACGTTTTACTACGGTGATGATCGAATCTGAAGTGTCTGCTGCTTTCTCTGACGAGCCTCCCCCACAGCGGCTGTCGAACGCCGACAGAGAGCAAAGCACCAGATAGAGCATAAGCAAAGCAAACAAAACGGTAATAAAGAGAGACGTTACATTTAAGAGATGTTACATATGGTCACATTGCTCATTGTGCTGCCATGGGCCGGCGCTTAGCCGAACAATATGTTTTGACAAAAAGTGGCAACGCCATCCCGCTGTTTTGATTCTGCACTGTGCTTATATTTATTGCTAATTGCTTTTATTCGAAGTACAAGGCAAAATGTACTGTAATGGAGGGAAGAAAAAACGTGGGCTGCTGCACAATTCTGTTCCGGGAGTCTGTCTTTCTCCTCGTGATCGTCAAAGAGTTCAGTAGTGCGATATTCTGGTGCTCTGTATAATAGATGAATCTTAACCCTATATACAGCCAGACACCACGCTGATTAATTGAGATAGTTGTGCTCGCCAGTTAAAAGACAAATTTTCCAACCATTCATATTCGGGCTACATCTGTGAGTATACTCATATTTCAACCGATATCCAGTGGTCTAAAAAAGTGAATTGTCGCAAAATTTTTCGATGCAGCGTGAGGTGTACCTAACCCCAAGACCACGGCAGCACCTGCGTGGTCAGCCACAACGCTCGTATCATCCCTCCTGGAGAAGAAATCCACGTTTTCGATTAAAGTGGTGCATTTCCCATTGGGGTAAATATCAAGCCGCTCATTTCCAATATTTGGTTTTAAAGTGTTCCTCTGTATATATAGGACTTAGCACCACTAATTGCGTTTTGCAAGTAACGTCGCCGAAGGGTGTTCCTCGGGCTTTGCCCTTGAACCACTCTCCACGCCCGGCTGTACCGATAGGCTTGCCACTACATTGAGCAGCCTCCTATAGGAGATCATAGCCACCTGGTGAACTGTGCGCCCTCACGGTCTGAGACGCCAAGCGAGGCTTTCATGTCGCAGTGAAGGGTTTTGCTGGATCCGTTAGGTGCCGTGCCGCAGCACCATCTATGTCCGCCCCATAGTGCCAGCCTCGACGGAGTGCCTGCAGGTTACTGACCTCAACGCCTCGACGTCTTCACTTGGCATTATCTGGATTCTGCACCCTAAGCTGAAGCAACTGTTTCTGCTGCCTTGGTATTAGATTATATGGGTATAATTAGGACCTGATATGACCATATTTGAGTTTAATTTTGAATTTTTATTTAATGAAAGAATATCCATGTCAAGGTCTAAGTGTATTTGAATATTTTTGGGAACTCGTATTAACACTATTATATTTCACAGAGACCATCATTCATCTAATCGCTCATCTAACCATTCATTTACTCATCCCAGCACAGCTAACACAAGGAAAGATCTTTCTGCGTGGAGCAACGTAACTAATATCGGAAGTGATGAACTAAAAATTGAAATCAAGCCCTGAGATTAATGAAGGTGGTACCCGTTTGCTTTGCATTGGCCTTTAGCCATTAATGAGTTCCCTAATATTTACATCTGCACCTTGCCATTGTGCATGTTCTCCACTGACCTTCTGTCACGAAGCTTTCCTGATTATTTCTTGAAATTTTGAAATCAGTCGAAAAAAGAAAAGAAATGAATTTACTTATTGATAAGATTCCTCATACTACATACTTAATCTAAATATTTAATATTTTTGTATCATATATTCCTTTTTATATCTCTATACTATCATTACATTATTTTTCTCTTTACTTAACTGATTCGTCAGTCACTGATTATAACTTATATACATTTACCCATTTATTATTTATACAATATACAATAATATATATTGTATAATATACAACTATACAATAAATGCATAATTCTGAATTTCTGAAAGTATCTTAGTGTTGCCATGAATACATGCTAAATTTCGTATTAGGAGCCATGCGAGTGCCTGGTCGGAGGAATATGGTGTAAACCTAAATGAAAAGGGATCATTCCACACTCCTTAGACATGGTTGCAGGCCCATTCCGCAGACCTATTCTTAAGACCCATTCGCCATTATATTTTTTTACTATCAGTCGTCTTCAGTCGACCACCTTATCAACTTTGCAACAACATCGTCGAAGCATTGCACAGGCAACATGCGGGGAAACTATGCCATCTACGATCGTTTGTATTGTATGTACTACATATATGGTCTCTATATCTAATCGGCCCCTGACTACATAAACTCTATGCCCACTATACATTGTGGAGTATTTCTCCCCCAAAGATATCTCGTGCGTCTGTCTATGCGTTTTGGGAACACACGCACACATTCTCATTAATTTTTTCCTTTCCTATTCTTTCCCTTGTTTCTGTTGCTGTTTTGTTAATTAGTTTAATTTTTTTGCGGCCATGCAATTAAATGGAGATAAAAACACCAAAAGAAAATTCAATAGAAATGGAAAAAGAAACAGAACACAACAAGAGAACCGATCCTCCATTCATTCATTCATTTATTGAGTGTCCAAGAAGTCAGTGGAACATCTACAGAAGAGCATTGCTGCTATGTGTGAATTGCCATAATCTATGGATTTGATGGATAAATAATCGATAAATGATACAATAGGATTGGCAAATGGATCTCTTCATTATCTTTAATTATTCGAATTATCGTTCAGCGCACCACTTGATAGAACTACTAGTGCAATGCGATTATCCCAAGCCTGTATTTGTATGATTGATCATCTTGGAAAAAAGTAATTTTGGTCACAAAGTCTCTTTTGTTAATCGAAAACCATTACCAGTGATCAAATCGAAACGAAATCGAATTTTGCGATTGTTTTTTGTTTCCATAGGACAGGACATAGGACATTTGCAAGACGCGTAGAGCCGTAGACATGGCTTCAGATGGCCGCTAACTCGATGGAAAATTAATTAAATTTGCATAATTATGCATCGCATTTTGATTCGTGTTTGTTTCTGCCCTCTGCCTGCTTTTTGCTTTGTTTTTCTGTTTTTATACTGTAACGAACCATGGATCCCATGGTTCGTCACAAGCAGATGAAGCAGCCAACGCTACTCCCAGGTGAAGCGATCAACACCCAGCAAAAATGCAACCTCAGCACACGGCAAAAGACAGGAGACCAGCAGAAGGGGTTTACGCAATAAGAACCTAAAATAATATTAAATAAATAAATATTCCTAACAATATATATTCCCGAAGCGTCAACGAAATTCCTTTCCCACGGTACTGGTGCACACCGATCACCTTACCTGGGACATTTGGAGGCGAGTGCTTAGGTAACCATCGATTATTGGATATTGGACACTGACTGCAGGGAATGATTTGGTAACCATCTGGTACCGATCAGTCCGTCTGCACGCGCAGGCTATACTTCGGCCAGAGAGATTTATGTAAGAACCCTTCCCACGGTCTGGAGTAGAAATAAGATATCTATAAGACATTCATGGAAGGCCGGCCGATCTATAAAAAGAGGCAGTCCACCAGCCATCGTCGGGAGTCAGTCAATCAGCCATCGCGAGAGGCAGTCAAAATCACCATCCGCGTCGTAGTACAAGAAAAACCTAACATAACCGGGTAGAATAATCATACGGAAGAATAAAGAAAACTATTGAAATTAAAAGAACCAAAAAGTGTTGTGATTTCTATTTCAGTTTTTCTGGCAAAGTTCCTGGTTTCCCGATAAAGTCCTCGTGAATTATAAATATCTTGTAATTCAGGACCCTGGACAGGCTGATGCATACCTCAGCCTGAAATAGGACATTACAAGTGGCGCCCGAGCAGGGACTTTAAAGGATTTTTCGTGGAAACTTCAAGAAAACCGAAATCAGGGACTTCGTGGATTAAAGACCCACTGCCATCAAAAAGGAAATTGAATCGATAACAAGTCCGCGCACTTACATAATCCGGGCGCGAAAAATAAACGCGAAAGTATACGCAGTGCCGATCCTAAAAGTGCCGTTCAACAGTGACTCAGTGCCAAAAATCAACAGAAATCAACATGGAACATCACGACGATGAACAACCAGAGGAGGTATACCTGCGGGACACTTTTCCAACCCAGGGGTCAGCACCGGCTGGATCCACAAACTCCGTCGGGACGAACTAGAAGTCCTCGCCGAAGAATTCGGATTCGGCAGCGAAGGAACGGTCGATGAACGCCGAAGGAAATTTGCCGCTCTAGTCGCCGGGCCACTCGCGCAAGAAGCCTGGGTCCGCCTAGGAGAGTTCGAGAGGCACTATGCCAAGCCAGCCTCACGCTCTCGTTCCAAGTCACCACGGCCCACTACTCCTGGACCATCCGACACTCTCCAAATGGATCCTAAGACCGGACTACGAGTCCCCGCAGCCACCGAATACCGCACTCCTGCCGCCCCGTTTCCAAGGCCCCTAGCTACAGAGACCCACTCAGCACCCGTGCCGAGGATCTTGCCAGCGATCGACCGACCCATGGAAGGGCACCACTACAACCACGCTGCACCAATGGCGGAACGCATCCGAAAGTGGGGAATCCAGTTTGACGGCCAAGATGACCCTCTATCATTCATCGAACTGCTCGAAGAACGCGCGCTCTCGTATGGGGTGGACACAAACCATCTGCCGCGGGCCATGGCCGAACTTCTCACAGACCGTGCCAGTCGCTGGTTCCGCACCAGCCGCCTACAAAGTTCCTCATGGGAAAATTTCCGCCAGGAATTCTTAACGTTCTTCTTGCCACCACGGTATTTTGAACAATTGGAAGACCGGATCCGAGCCCGAAAGCAATTGGCTGGGGAACTGTTCAAAGATTTCCTCATCGAGATACGTCTACTTATGCACCACGCTGGGTACGACGCAACCAAGGAGCTAACCAGGATCTACGACAACGCCCTCCCAGCCTACCAGATGTACGTGCGCCGCCACGAACTGCAGGACTTGTCACAGCTAACACTGCTGGCCACAGAGTTTGAGAGTATTCAAGAGCGGACCATCCCGAGCACTCTCGCACCATCCCGACACACGCCCAGATACGCACGGCCTACTACAGATCAGAGGAGCGACGATTCCAATCGGACACCATTCCGGAAGCCTCATTGGGACTCGGCAGACTCACCAAGAAGACAGCCATCCAACCCAGTGAGTACGGCAAAGCCCGAGGTAGCACATCGCATGATTACGACCCCCATCGCCAACCCACGCGCAGCCTGTCGCCGGTGTGGTGAAGCAGGGCATGCGGCATATGAATGCCAAAATCCCTCGATCCTGTTCTGTTGGGAATGTGGCAAACGCGGCACCCGGACCATCGATTGCTGTCGCCAGAACACGTCGGGAAACGACTCGCGTCCTCGACTGACACGGGATCAGCCGGGAACGACGTCTGCCCCGACCCACGAATAAAAACCCCGCTACACATGAACGAGAACCGCATAGTGGCAATGGTAACCATAGGAGGACAGGCAACGGAAGCCACCGTCGACACAGGGGCATCCCGAAGCTTTATCAGTGCAAACCTCGCCCGACAACTAAACAACAACACCAACCTACAAGATGCATGCGTCCGCATACGCCTGGCCGACGGCTCGGTCAGAGAGATCACCCAAATTCTACTGGCGCACATCAGACTGGATCAAAGAGAAGTTCAAATACCCCTCCTGGTCCTACCAAACATGTTGGATCAAGTTATCGTCGGCATGGACTTCCTATGCGCCATTGAAACAACGATCCAGTGCGGTACCACACTTCTACAATTACGAGATCAGTGCCACACACCACATATCCACACCGTTCCGACCAACAGAGTACAAGGCAACGAACCCCGACACCAGAAACTGAAGCCAACGGCGGCCGTCATACGTCCGCAACCTATCCCAACAATTTCGGCACCCAGCCACGCCAACATGACACCCATACAAACCTCAGCGAACACACGACCACGACCTACCCCAATGAACAAAACGACCCAGATCGCCACGAAGAACACGACACCCAGCCCAGCCCCAGCAGAGGCAAAGCGCCGGCCCACGAACATGAAGCCGAAACCAACAACACGAAACAACAATCAAGCAAACGGGAAAACGAGTCCCACGGTCACTACGGAGCAACCGCGTCCTAGGCCAACCACAGGGGACACATACCCCAAAGAAACTACGAGAATCTCACCCACGAGACAAGCACTAACGCACTGGAACCCGGCGCTCGACACAGGAAGCCCAGGTCCAAGTCCAGCAACAGAGCATGTAAGTACCCTCTCCTCCCAGGAGAAAGTGAACATAGAAACACCCTCAGAGACGACAATCAGCCCTGAACCAAGACAACAACATCGACACCGACAACGGCAGCAACAGATCAACAGCCCAGCAACAAGGGAAACAGCCACGCTGACCCCACCCTGGTCGGGGCCCATAATTGAACTGATATCCACAGAGCCCCTCAACGCGGGCCCGGAAACCAGTACGATGGCCCCACGATACACCGACCGCAGCCCTGTCGTACCCACGGCCGACGCCACACCGATCCTCGCCCACACAATGGAGTACCTTCCGCGTACTGACATGATTTTTAGCGTCATGCACCGAGCCATGCCTAGAGCCATGTCCGAGATCTTCGTCGCCCATACAAGTCGTTGTTGTGATACCAGAGGCGTCATCGCGACTCACCTGTTCACGTACCAGTCTGGCTGTAGTATAACACGAGTACTACACCCGGCGTACCAAAACATCGTACCCATGGTCGACTCCACACCCATCGTCGCCCACATAAGCGACTACCAACGGAGGATCGAACCGCCCAGCGCCTTCGATACAACCCTCTTACCCGAAGACCCACGCCAACCACTTGACTCCGAAGCCGCCGACCCAACAGAACATGAGCCTGAACCAGTCCCGGAGCCGTGGCCGCCAGATTTAGCGCCGCAGATCCAAGCATTTCTAGAGGAGGAGTTACCAAAATTTGATGGCCTCCACGGAACGTCGGACATCGCCAAGCACACTATTGTCATGAGGGATAACCGGCCCATAAAACAGCGGTACTATCCTAAGAACCCAGCAATGATGCGAATAATTGATGAACAAGTGGACCAATTGATTTCGGAAGGCCTCATCGAGCCCTCCCGGAGCCCCCACAGTGCCCCAATTGTACTCGTCCGTAAAAAGAATGGGAAATGGCGCATGTGCGTGGACTACCGGCAACTCAACACGCATTCCATCCCCGACGCATACCCGCTGCCGAGGATCAACTATATTCTGGAACGGTTACAAAACGCGCGGTTCATCACCACCCTCGACCTGAAAAACGGATACTGGCAGATCCCCATGGCCGACGGAAGTAGAGAAGCAACAGCTTTCACCGTACCGGGCCGGGGCCTCTACCAATGGAAGGTTATGCCTTTTGGACTGCACTCGGCACCGGCAACATTTCAGCGGGCATTCGCGTACCTAGATGACATTGTCATCGTGGGCGAGATTTCAATGAACATCTACGCAACTTGAAAGTGGTTTTGTCCCGACTCCGGAAAGCAAACCTAAGGATAAATGCAGAAAAATGCGCATTCTTTCAAACCCAAATCAAGTATCTCGGCCATATGATCAGCAATGAGGGAATCCACACCGACCCCGACAAAATTGCTGCCGTCAAAGAACTCCGGCCGCCCACCAACCTAAAAGAGCTTCGCCAATGCATCGGGATGGCGTCCTGGTACCGAAGATTTGTACCAAACTTCGCGACGGTCGTCCAACCGATGTCTCGCCTATTAAAGAAGGACCAACCATGGGTATGGTCCGAAGCACAACAGGCTGCTTTTGACCTACTGAAGACACTTCTCACGACCGCCCCCGTCCTTGCGTGCCCAGATTTCAACGTCAAGTTCTCGCTGCAAACAGATGCGAGCAATCTAGGAGTTGGCGCAGTTCTCACCCAAGAAATCGAAGGCAAAGAACGAGTCATAGCATATGTCAGCCGACGACTGAACCAGGCGGAAGAAAACTACTCCGCTACTGACAAGGAGTGCCTAGCGGTCATTTGGGCCATTCGGAAACTACGCTGCTAACTGGAAGGGTACCGATTCGATGTAATCACCGATCATCTAGCGCTAAAATGGCTAAATACGCTTGACAGCCCATACGGTAGAGTAGCGAGATGGGCCCTCGAACTTCAGCAATACCAATATGACGTGCATTATCGAGCGGGCAAACAGAACGTAGTCGCAGATGCACTATCCAGGCAGCCATTAGGAACACTCGCACGGATCGAAGAGGAGAAGACAGCCTGCCCCTGGCTCCAGCACCGGATAAAACAAGTCCAAGACGAGCCTCAGAAATACCCCGACTACACCTATGCTAACGGGGAACTATATCGACATCTGGGCCATGGCGCCGACGACGACGACCATATAGCATGGAAACTCTGCGTAGCAAAAGATCAACGAGCCAGAATACTTCACGAATGCCACGACCAACCCACAGCCGGCCACCTAGGGGTCAGGAAAACCATCACCCGAATATCCCAACGGTACTATTGGCCAGGTTTCTACCGAGACGTGAGGAAATATGTCCGCGGCTGCGTAAGCTGCCAGAAGTTCAAAGCTCAACAGCGCAAGCCGGTGGGACGGATGCTTACTCGCAAAACCGAAGAGCTATTCGCTACACTATGCGCTGACTTCGTTGGACCACTACCTCGATCAAAGAAAGGAAACACGATGCTGCTCGTCTTCTTTGACACTTTCACGAAATGGGTCGAATTGGTACCACCGCTACCCTAGAACTGGCTTTCCGAGAACGAATCCTGAGCCATTTCGGCATACCCAAACGCTTCGTATGCGACAACGGCACGCAATTCACAAATCGATCGTTTCGGTCATTTCTACAGACAGCAGGAGTAGAACTGCAACATACCGCACCCTACTGCCCCCAGGAAAATCCAACGGAACGGGCAAATCGGACGGTCAAGACCATGATTGCCCAATTCGTAGGGGATCGTCAAAATACCTGGGATGAGCTACTACCGGAAATATCCCTCGCAATAAATTCCAGCGTTTCGGAGACAACGGGATTCAGCCCAGCTTTCCTACTGCATGGAAGAGAGCCCCGTTTGCCTGGAGCCCTCTACGACGAAGTCACGACCGGCACCGGAAGCCCCCCAGAGACCGCTCTCGGCAAGGCAACCAAACTCAGCGAAGTATTCACCATTGTCAGAAATAACATCCAGAGGGCAAGCCAAGAACAAGGAAGGCATTACAACCTCCGCCGCCGGCAATGGCGCCCCACTATTGGATCCCTAGTACTTCTACGACAACACCACCTCTCCAACGCGGCCGACGGATTCGCCGCTAAGCTGGCACCGAAATACGATGGACCATACCGAGTCAAAGGTTTTGCATCACCGAACATTGTAAAACTACAGCATCCGGGCAGCCGAAAAGCGAAGGTGGCTAACATCACATGAACGAGAACCGCATAGTGGCAATGGTAACCATAGGAGGACAGGCAACGGAAGCCACCGTCGACACAGGGGCATCCCGAAGCTTTATCAGTGCAAACCTCGCCCGACAACTAAACAACAACACCAACCTACAAGATGCATGCGTCCGCATACGCCTGGCCGACGGCTCGGTCAGAGAGATCACCCAAATTCTACTGGCGCACATCAGACTGGATCAAAGAGAAGTTCAAATACCCCTCCTGGTCCTACCAAACATGTTGGATCAAGTTATCGTCGGCATGGACTTCCTATGCGCCATTGAAACAACGATCCAGTGCGGTACCACACTTCTACAATTACGAGATCAGTGCCACACACCACATATCCACACCGTTCCGACCAACAGAGTACAAGGCAACGAACCCCGACACCAGAAACTGAAGCCAACGGCGGCCGTCATACGTCCGCAACCTATCCCAACAATTTCGGCACCCAGCCACGCCAACATGACACCCATACAAACCTCAGCGAACACACGACCACGACCTACCCCAATGAACAAAACGACCCAGATCGCCACGAAGAACACGACACCCAGCCCCAGCAGAGGCAAAGCGCCGGCCCACGAACATGAAGCCGAAACCAACAACACGAAACAACAATCAAGCAAACGGGAAAACGAGTCCCACGGTCACTACGGAGCAACCGCGTCCTAGGCCAACCACAGGGGACACATACCCCAAAGAAACTACGAGAATCTCACCCACGAGACAAGCACTAACGCACTGGAACCCGGCGCTCGACACAGGAAGCCCAGGTCCAAGTCCAGCAACAGAGCATGTAAGTACCCTCTCCTCCCAGGAGAAAGTGAACATAGAAACACCCTCAGAGACGACAATCAGCCCTGAACCAAGACAACAACATCGACACCGACAACGGCAGCAACAGATCAACAGCCCAGCAACAAGGGAAACAGCCACGCTGACCCCACCCTGGTCGGGGCCCATAATTGAACTGATATCCACAGAGCCCCTCAACGCGGGCCCGGAAACCAGTACGATGGCCCCACGATACACCGACCGCAGCCCTGTCGTACCCACGGCCGACGCCACACCGATCCTCGCCCACACAATGGAGTACCTTCCGCGTACTGACATGATTTTTAGCGTCATGCACCGAGCCATGCCTAGAGCCATGTCCGAGATCTTCGTCGCCCATACAAGTCGTTGTTGTGATACCAGAGGCGTCATCGCGACTCACCTGTTCACGTACCAGTCTGGCTGTAGTATAACACGAGTACTACACCCGGCGTACCAAAATATCGTACCCATGGTCGACTCCACACCCATCGTCGCCCACATAAGCGACTACCAACGGAGGATCGAACCGCCCAGCGCCTTCGATACAACCCTCTTACCCGAAGACCCACGCCAACCACTTGACTCCGAAGCCGCCGACCCAACAGAACATGAGCCTGAACCAGTCCCGGAGCCGTGGCCGCCAGATTTAGCGCCGCAGATCCAAGCATTTCTAGAGGAGGAGTTACCAAAATTTGATGGCCTCCACGGAACGTCGGACATCGCCAAGCACACTATTGTCATGAGGGATAACCGGCCCATAAAACAGCGGTACTATCCTAAGAACCCAGCAATGATGCGAATAATTGATGAACAAGTGGACCAATTGATTTCGGAAGGCCTCATCGAGCCCTCCCGGAGCCCCCACAGTGCCCCAATTGTACTCGTCCGTAAAAAGAATGGGAAATGGCGCATGTGCGTGGACTACCGGCAACTCAACACGCATTCCATCCCCGACGCATACCCGCTGCCGAGGATCAACTATATTCTGGAACGGTTACAAAACGCGCGGTTCATCACCACCCTCGACCTGAAAAACGGATACTGGCAGATCCCCATGGCCGACGGAAGTAGAGAAGCAACAGCTTTCACCGTACCGGGCCGGGGCCTCTACCAATGGAAGGTTATGCCTTTTGGTCTGCACTCGGCACCGGCAACATTTCAGCGGGCATTCGCGTACCTAGATGACATTGTCATCGTGGGGCGAGATTTCAATGAACATCTACGCAACTTGAAAGTGGTTTTGTCCCGACTCCGGAAAGCAAACCTAAGGATAAATGCAGAAAAATGCGCATTCTTTCAAACCCAAATCAAGTATCTCGGCCATATGATCAGCAATGAGGGAATCCACACCGACCCCGACAAAATTGCTGCCGTCAAAGAACTCCGGCCGCCCACCAACCTAAAAGAGCTTCGCCAATGCATCGGGATGGCGTCCTGGTACCGAAGATTTGTACCAAACTTCGCGACGGTCGTCCAACCGATGTCTCGCCTACTCAAGAAGGACCAACCATGGGTATGGTCCGAAGCACAACAGGCTGCTTTTGACCTACTGAAGACACTTCTCACGACCGCCCCCGTCCTTGCGTGCCCAGATTTCAACGTCAAGTTCTCGCTGCAAACAGATGCGAGCAATCTAGGAGTTGGCGCAGTTCTCACCCAAGAAATCGAAGGCAAAGAACGAGTCATAGCATATGTCAGCCGACGACTGAACCAGGCGGAAGAAAACTACTCCGCTACTGACAAGGAGTGCCTAGCGGTCATTTGGGCCATTCGGAAACTACGCTGCTAACTGGAAGGGTACCGATTCGATGTAATCACCGATCATCTAGCGCTAAAATGGCTAAATACGCTTGACAGCCCATACGGTAGAGTAGCGAGATGGGCCCTCGAACTTCAGCAATACCAATATGACGTGCATTATCGAGCGGGCAAACAGAACGTAGTCGCAGATGCACTATCCAGGCAGCCATTAGGAACACTCGCACGGATCGAAGAGGAGAAGACAGCCTGCCCCTGGCTCCAGCACCGGATAAAACAAGTCCAAGACGAGCCTCAGAAATACCCCGACTACACCTATGCTAACGGGGAACTATATCGACATCTGGGCCATGGCGCCGACGACGACGACCATATAGCATGGAAACTCTGCGTAGCAAAAGATCAACGAGCCAGAATACTTCACGAATGCCACGACCAACCCACAGCCGGCCACCTAGGGGTCAGGAAAACCATCACCCGAATATCCCAACGGTACTATTGGCCAGGTTTCTACCGAGACGTGAGGAAATATGTCCGCGGCTGCGTAAGCTGCCAGAAGTTCAAAGCTCAACAGCGCAAGCCGGTGGGACGGATGCTTACTCGCAAAACCGAAGAGCTATTCGCTACACTATGCGCTGACTTCGTTGGACCACTACCTCGATCAAAGAAAGGAAACACGATGCTGCTCGTCTTCTTTGACACTTTCACGAAATGGGTCGAATTGGTACCACTCAAAAAGGCCACCACCGCTACCCTAGAACTGGCTTTCCGAGAACGAATCCTGAGCCATTTCGGCATACCCAAACGCTTCGTATGCGACAACGGCACGCAATTCACAAATCGATCGTTTCGGTCATTTCTACAGACAGCAGGAGTAGAACTGCAACATACCGCACCCTACTGCCCCCAGGAAAATCCAACGGAACGGGCAAATCGGACGGTCAAGACCATGATTGCCCAATTCGTAGGGGATCGTCAAAATACCTGGGATGAGCTACTACCGGAAATATCCCTCGCAATAAATTCCAGCGTTTCGGAGACAACGGGATTCAGCCCAGCTTTCCTACTGCATGGAAGAGAGCCCCGTTTGCCTGGAGCCCTCTACGACGAAGTCACGACCGGCACCGGAAGCCCCCCAGAGACCGCTCTCGGCAAGGCAACCAAACTCAGCGAAGTATTCACCATTGTCAGAAATAACATCCAGAGGGCAAGCCAAGAACAAGGAAGGCATTACAACCTCCGCCGCCGGCAATGGCGCCCCACTATTGGATCCCTAGTACTTCTACGACAACACCACCTCTCCAACGCGGCCGACGGATTCGCCGCTAAGCTGGCACCGAAATACGATGGACCATACCGAGTCAAAGGTTTTGCATCACCGAACATTGTAAAACTACAGCATCCGGGCAGCCGAAAAGCGAAGGTGGCTAACATCAGCGACCTGAAGGAATTCCACGAGGACAGTGATGCCCCCGACGAGGCAAATACTACCACCAGCCCCCCGCAATCCCCCTAGCCCCGACTCTGGTTTCCATATATCGGCAGCTGACCAGCCAAAGCCAACGAACCCAAAGACGAGAACGCAGCACACGCGCAGCCAAGAACGAAAAAAACCCGCGGGCTCAGAATACGTAACCAACCCCCACTACCACGGAAGTAACGAACGCTCTCAAATGACGAGTTCAACACCCAAAGAAATGAAAACTCAGCACATGCGCCACCACAATCCACAGCAAGAGACGAGACAAAGCAAGGAAATATCAACCTCAGCACACGCGCGGCCAACAGACAGAAAAGTCGAAGACTCAGCACACGTGACATCGAACGGCGATCACCCTCCAAAGCGAAATACCACCAATAACCTGGAAAAGTGTCGCTCCACCCGCTAAGACGAAACCTGAGCCCGGTTCGGAGAAAATACATAGCCGCAACGGCTCTATCAAGAAAGGGAAAACGCCATATATAGCTGAGTTCTCCCGGTACTAAATCAGTTCGCTTCTTAACTCGAGCAAAAGACAGTTCTACAAGTTACTCACCGTTAACTCATCGCCCCTCGAAATACCCAACCAACACCTACGTCTACCGCAGCCAAAACAGTATGGACACTACATTAATTCTGTTCACCATGCTCACGACGACCCAGGCACTAGTCAAGTTACATGACTATACGAACGCCGACTACATCCCCATAGTGGATGGAGATGCTGTCATCTGGGATAACTACGGATCCTTGGCCACCCGACATAGCCCCGCAGATTCGAGAATGCCTGGACAAATAACGACCAAAGAAAACCGCCGAGAAAACCATCGTCATATGGGATAATCGACCCACCAAGCACCAACTACACCAACTACAAAGCACCCAGAACAGCAGAAAGGCCACGATCACAACCGCAGTAGAAAATATAGCGTTACCGACGCCACGCTAAAGTGACGAGATTAACAGCGACGAATCCGGAGACTCGGCACAAGCCAAAGGACAGGATAACCCGGAAAAAAAAGGCGAACCCCAGCACCCGCCAAGCGACGCCACAAATCTCTCCATCACCCACCCGGAAGAAAGGGGGGGGTGTAACGAACCATGGATCCCATGGTTCGTCACAAGCAGATGAAGCAGCCAACGCTACTCCCAGGTGAAGCGATCAACACCCAGCAAAAATGCAACCTCAGCACACGGCAAAAGACAGGAGACCAGCAGAAGGGGTTTACGCAATAAGAACCTAAAATAATATTAAATAAATAAATATTCCTAACAATATATATTCCCGAAGCGTCAACGAAATTCCTTTCCCACGGTACTGGTGCACACCGATCACCTTACCTGGGACATTGGAGGCGAGTGCTTAGGTAACCATCGATTATTGGATATTGGACACTGACTGCAGGGAATGATTTGGTAACCATCTGGTACCGATCAGTCCGTCTGCACGCGCAGGCTATACTTCGGCCAGAGAGATTTATGTAAGAACCCTTCCCACGGTCTGGAGTAGAAATAAGATATCTATAAGACATTCATGGAAGGCCGGCCGATCTATAAAAAGAGGCAGTCCACCAGCCATCGTCGGGAGTCAGTCAATCAGCCATCGCGAGAGGCAGTCAAAATCACCATCCGCGTCGTAGTACAAGAAAAACCTAACATAACCGGGTAGAATAATCATACGGAAGAATAAAGAAAACTATTAAAATTAAAAGAACCAAAAAGTGTTGTGATTTCTATTTCAGTTTTCTGGCAAAGTTCCTGGTTTCCCGATAAAGTCCTCGTGAATTATAAATATCTTGTAATTCAGGACCCTAAACAGGCTGATGCATACCTCAGCCTGAAATAGGACATTACAATACCCGTACTCAAAAAAGAGTTAAGGGGTATATTAGATTTGTGGTAAAAGTGGATGTGTGTAACGCAGAGAAGGAACATTTTCCGACCCCATAAAGTATATATATTCTTGATCAGCATCAATAGCCGAGTCTATATAGCCATGTCTGTCTGTCCGTCCGTCCGTCCGTCTTGTTGAGCGCCTGGATCTCAGAGACTATAAAAGTTACGGTAACCAAATTTGGTTTCCAGACTCATGTGATATCACACTGCTACAAGTGTGTTTCAAAATTTCGCCCCGCCCCCTTCCGCCCACGCAAAAGACGAAAATCTGTGGCAGCCACAATTTTAAAGATACGATAAAACTAAAAACGCAGTATCGTAGAGAATGCCCATATCTACCAGACTGCTGAATCTGAATCAGATCGGATCATAATTATAGCCAGAATGAAGAAATTAATTTTCTGTTGCTTCCCCTGCCACCTCCTGCCAACAACAACGCAACTCATTTTCCTTCTCGCTCGCACACTCTGCCGCATTCAGTGCGCGAGCAACCCCTAGCGGAGGAGTTGTAGAATCTAAAAGGTACATGTAGAATACATGTTAGATGTATAATATAAATAGTATATGTAGATGTAGATAACAGATGTAGCAAAAAAATTTAATATGTAAAATTTTTTTTTTTAATGCTAAAATTCTAAAAAATCATATGCTCAAAAATGTATATACTGACTGAGTACGGGTATAAGTAGAGTCGCGTCCCCAGAAGCGACTCGCACGTTCCTTCTCGTTTGAATTCTAAAATTCTAAAAAATCATATGCTCAAAAATGTATATACTGACTGAGTACGGGTATAAGTAGCACGTTCCTTCTCGTTATATATGTATATCCGCTCATTATTATCGAATATACCATGTTAAAAGAAATTATCATTGGAGGGATATACAATATAAGAGTTTTTTAAAATTGGGGTGGTAAGCGCTGTAAAAAAACTTATGCATGTGCACACATACAGTCGTCGCGACGACGCGGCTCGGCTGTCGCAGCGGCAAAGAACCAACTTCGTGTGCCTTCGTATGCTGCATGCATACAAGAGAGCGGCTGGCTCTAGAGCGCTCTCTCTCTCTAAAAAAAGAGAGGCTCAAGAGAGCCTGGAGCCAGCTCTAAAGCCAGCCTGCAAAATTCGTGTGGCGGTATGTATCTTATTCTTATATTGTCTTTGGTCATAGCCTCTGATGCCTAATGCAGTCGTCGCTGTCAACAAGGTACATTTTAATATAAGGTAAGGCAATTCCTTAGCAAGTGGCCGCAACTCATTTGGCAGCTTACCGCTCTTCGTGATATACCTTTGCTGTTCACTTTGCTGCCCCACTGCGACGCGACTGACAATAGATCAATGACTGCCAAGCCGATTCCATGAAGGCGGAATGGGCGAGGGGTCCAAAGTGCAAGGTTTTTGACTCTATGCCTACAACTTCAGGTGTTCCACTGTATATGGGCTCATACACACAATAATAGTTAGCAGCCGCTGGGGCCAAAGGGCAACCCCACAAATTGACAGAATAAGACATAACTATATATGCACCTACCAGCTACACCGCAAGAGAGAGCATTAGAGTATGAAAACTTCTCATATCGCACCGAATTCTAGTGGTCTCGAAACAACAACAAAAGTAGTCAATAAACTTTTTCTTTTTGCACAGAAACTAAAACAATTTTGGGAAAACAATCAAATTGAAACTTATTCATTGTTTACGATCTGCTCCTCAAGATCGTCGCTGTCTTTCTTCAGTGTCTCGTTGTCCTCCTCGCAGTGGGCTTTGTCCATCCCGAGGGCGCAGTTCTTCTCCTTAAGAAACTTCTTAACTTTCTCTATGATAGCATTCTTCTTGTCAAGATCATCTTTTTCTTTCTTATGCGTCTCGTTATCGCAATCGCAATCGCGATCGTCTTTCTGTTGGGGCTCGTCCGCCTCCTGAATGGCTGCAAGCCCGTTTGGCGGCAACAAAGTAACAAAATGGAAACGCTCGCCCATCAGCTGATAGTAAAGATGAATGAAGGGCTCCGAGCAGCAGTAGTTGCTGCTAACCGAGATGTCAAAGTACTGCATATTCGACTTGCGGATTGTTGGATCAAATTTGAAAACGGTGCGGTTGGGGTCGCCCGCCTTGTTGCCACAAATGACAGTGGGAATGCGGCCGCAATCGTTCCACAGTTGGGTGTTCCACAGGACCACATTGTCACAGGTCTCCTCGTCGGTCAGATCGCACATAATGATGGCACAGTCACTGCCTCTATGGTACATGCGGCCCAGTACGGGATGCTTGTGCTCACCGGTGGTGTCAAAAACATTGAAGCGAACACGAGATCCTGTTCAGTGTGCATTATTGTCGGCCAATAGTAGGAATTCGCATTGAAACGGCCTGTGAGGAGTCGATTTATCAATGAGGTCTTGCCCGTTTTACAATCGCCCACAACGACCAGCTTGTAAGTGGGCAAATTATCCATGTAGTACATGGTTGAAAGCAGTTTTAATAGCAATAGAATTTATTTTACAAAGTATACTTTTTGGGAGGAGAGAGCAAAGTGAGTGCCTGCTGTGCCTTATCCAAGGGAAAATCTACAATGGGATTGGCTTTGAAGGGTTTGTTTCATTATTGATGGTTTGGACTATTATTATTATGCTCTCTTTTCCAATGTGGCTTAGCAGGCTGCAGGCGTGAATTTATTGCCATATATTGTGATTGAAGATTTTAAAATTAATTTAAAAACGTAAAATAAGTTCTCTCTCTGTCAAACTCTTTATCTGTCCTTATCTGTATCTCTATTTATCTATCATTCTTCCGTCTAACTACTAAAACGTCCTTCAAGATCAAGTTTCTGCTATTACTGCCTTTTTTCTTTGGGAATCAAGAGCCAAGAAATTCATTCGTTTGCCAAAGTCTAAAGCTATTTGTTTTTCTTTTTGAATTTTTTTTTCGATTCCAGGCTTTTTGTTTCTTCTTCCACTCTTTTTTGGCGGCACGTTTCATTTGCAACACTCACAGATACACAGGTACATTAGCTAAAGCTAAAGCTACAGATACAGGAATTAAATCAAGTTTGGCTTTTGGTCAAAAGTCGTCGGTTGTCGTCGGTTGTCGTCGTCGTCGTTGTTGTTGTCGTGTGGGGGCTTCTGTGCGGGGGCAAAAATTTGTCTTTTTACAGCTAATGGGCTCATTTAGAGATGGCCACTGAAGGCGGGGAGGCACACGGGTGCAGGGTCCAAGCGTCAAGCAGTCTGTTGTTTACCTTACCCAATCCCAATCCTCAATCGAATCTCGGAATCTGAATATCGAAATCAAAGCGAAACGAATCGCAAAACAGTCACATACCTGCAAAGAGAGTGACAGAGACAGAGGGAGAGGGAGAGAAACGCTTGTTAATTGAATTATTAATCCATAAATCAATATCTGGCAAATGCTTAATGGGATCGTAGATGATGATCCGGCATTAATGAGTTTCCTAGTTTCCTCTGAAAGTGTGTCATCCGCATTGTTGAGCATGGGAGCATTGTGGGCTGCCGCTTGTTCAACTCACGCTTCATGCGAATTTCCAGCATGACCACGCATTCGTCAAACTCCTCCCTCAAGGGACTGCCAATCTCATCGAGATCAATCCTCTCCAGGGCATTATGGTGCTCGTTGAACGAAGCGACCAGATCCGCTAGCAACTTTAATCGCACATTTAACTCCTCCTCACTGAGTTCGCCAATCCTCTCCTTGCCGACGGCAGTTTCCATTTTCCGTGCTACTCCTACCATGGATTGCACCTTGCGCTTGTTGAATGCAGCTTCCGAATCGACGAACAAAGGTAAGGGGGGCGAGATTGAGCTAACAGTTTGAAACGCACTGCACTTGTGCATCCGAAAACAACAAAGGCATGCACACTGAGAGCACGAAACCGAAACGAAACAGCAGCAAGCAAGCAGACCGCAAAGCAGATGACGCGAGAACCGTTTCTGTTGCTTGTGCACATACGACAAACCGAAAAACCGTGGTTCAAAGCAAATTTATCCAACGAAAATGTTATGTTTTTTGTGATAAAATTTAACGAGTTTCTATCACGTCGGGGTCACCAAATGTTGAGCTACTGAGCTTCTTCTGTAGCGTTGTTTTGCCAGATTATTTAAGAGACGACGATTGTTCAGTTAATATATTCACAGTTTATTGTACTTAAGTTAATATATATGTTTTATCCAAAACTAGCGAAAGGTGTGCGTATTTGATAACGAGAGTTAACGATGGGTCGATTGAAGACGCGGGGCCGGTTCAAGACTGTTGAAGTTGTTAGGTTTATGTAAGGTTTAGTTCAGAACTCTGTGGCAGGCAGGTCACTGTGCCAGACAGCAAAACGTTTTACTACGGTGATGATCGAATCTGAAGTGTCTGCTGCTTTCTCTGACGAGCCTCCCCCACAGCGGCTGTCGAACGCCGACAGAGAGCAAAGCACCAGATAGAGCATAAGCAAAGCAAACAAAACGGTAATAAAGAGAGACGTTTCATTTAAGAGATGTTACATATGGTCTCATTGCTCATTGTGCTGCCATGGGCCGGCGCTTAGCCGAACAATATGTTTTGACAAAAAGTGGCAACGCCATCCCGCTGTTTTGATTCTGCACTGTGCTTATATTTATTGCTAATTGCTTTTATTCGAAGTATAAGGCAAAATGTACTGTAATGGAGGGAAGAAAAAACGTGGGCTGCTACACAATTCTGTTCCGGGAGTCTGTCTTTCTCCTCGTGATCGTCAAAGAGTTCAGTAGTGCGATATTCTGGTGCTCTGTATAATAGATGAATCTTAACCCTATATACAGCCAGACACCACGCGGATTAATTGAGATAGTTGTGCTCGCCAGTTAAAAGACAAATTTTCCAACCATTCATATTCGGGCTATATCTGTGAGTATGCTCATATTTCAACCGATATCCAGTGGTCTAAAAAAGTGAATTGTCGCAAAATTTTTCGATGCAGCGTGAGGTGTACCTAACCCCAAGACCACGGCAGCACCTGCGTGGTCAGCCACAACGCTCGTATCATCCCTCCTGGAGAAGAAATCCACGTTTTCGATTAAAGTGGTGCATTTCCCATTGGTGTAAATATCTAGCCGCTCATTTCCAATATTTGGTTTTAAAGTGTTCCTCTGTATATATAGGACTTAGCACCACTAATTGCGTTTTGCAAGTAACGTCGCCGAAGGGTGTTCCTCGGGCTTTGCCCTTGAACCACTCTCCACGCCCGGCTGTACCGATAGGCTTGCCACTACATTGAGCAGCCTCCTATAGGAGATCATAGCCACCTGGTGAACTGTGCGCCCTCACGATCTGAGACGCCAAGCGAGGCTTTCATGTCGCAGTGAAGGGTTTTGCTGGATCCGTTAGGTGCCGTGCCGCAGCACCATCTATGTCCGCCCCATAGTGCCAGCCTCGACGGAGTGCCTGCAGGTTACTGACCTCAACGCCTCGACGCCTTCACTTGGCATTATCTGGATTCTGCACCCTAAGCTGCAGCAACTGTTTCTGCTGCCTTGGTATTAGATTATATGGGTATAATTAGGACCTGATATGACCATATTTGAGTTTAATTTTGAATTTTTATTTAATGAAAGAATATCCATGTCAAGGTCTAAGTGTATTTGAATATTTTTGGGAACTCGTATTAACACTATTATATTTCACAGAGACCATCATTCATCTAATCGCTCATCTAACCATTCATTTACTCATCCCAGCACAGCTAACACAAGGAAAGATCTTTCTGCGTGGAGCAACGTAACTTATATCATAAGTGATGAACTAAAAATTGAAATCAAGCCATGAGATTATTGAAGGTGGTACCCGTTTGCTTTGCATTGGCCTTTAGCCATTAATGAGTTCCCTAATATTTACATCTGCACCTTGCCATTGTGCATGTTCTCCACTGACCTTCTGTCATGAAGCTTTCCTGGTTATTTCTTGAAATTTTGAAATCAGTCGAAAAAAGAAAAGAAATGAATTTACTTATTGATAAGGTTCCTCATACTACATACTTAATCTAAATATTTAATATTTTTGTATCATATATTCCTTTTTATATCTCTATACTATCATTACATTCTTTTTATACCCGTACTCAAAAAAGAGTTAAGGGGTATATTAGATTTGTGGTAAAAGTGGATGTGTGCAACGCAGAGAAGGAAACGTTTCCGACCCCATAAAGTATATATATTCTTGATCAGCATCAATAGCCGAGTCTATATAGCCATGTCCGTCTGTCCGTCCGTCTGTCCGTCCGTCCGTCTTGATGAGCGCCTGGATCTCAGAGACTATAAGAGCTAGAGAAACCAAATTTGGTTTCCAGACTCATGTGATAACACACTGCTACAAGTGTATTTCAAAATTTCGCCCCGCCCCCTTCCGCCCACACAAAGGACGAAAATCTGTGGCAGGCACAGTTTTAAAGATACGATAAAACTAAAAACGCAGTATCGTAGAAAATGCCCATATCTACCAGATTGCCGAATCTGAATCAGATAGGATCATAATTATAGCCAGAATGAAGAAATTAATTTTCAGTTGCTTCCCCTCCCCCTCCTGCAAACGACAACATTCATCTCATCTCATTTTCCTTCTCGCTCGCACATTCTGCCGCGTTCAGTGCGCGAGCAACCCTTACATTGTAGATGTAGATGTAGATATCATATGTAGCAAAAAAATGTAAAATGTAAAATTTTTTTTTTTCTAAAATTCTTAAAAATCATAAGCTCAAAAATGTATATACTGACTGAGTACGGGTAGAGTTGTAAGTAGAGTTGCGTCCCCAGAAGCGACTCACACGTTCCTTCTCGTTCTCTTTGCTTAACTGATTTGTCAGTCACTGATTATAACTTATATACATTTACCCATTTATTATTTAAGTTCGTTATTTTAGTTCGTTTTTTAGTATAATAAATGCATAATTCTGAATTTCTGAAAGTATCTTAGTGTTGCCATGAATACATGCTAAATTTCGTATTAGGAGCCATGCGAGTGCCTGGTCGGAGGAATATGGTGTAAACCTAAATGAAAAGGGATCATTCCACACTCCTTAGACATGGTTGCAGGCCCATTCCGCAGACCCATTCTTAAGACCCATTCGCCATTATATTTTTTTACTATCAGTCGTCTTCAGTCGACCACCTTATCAACTTTGCAACAACATCGTCGAAGCATTGCACAGGCAACATGCGGGGAATGTATTGTATGTACTACATATATGGTCTCTATATCTAATCGGCCCCTGACTACATAAACTTGTGAGGTCCTATTCCAGGCTGAGGTGAGCATTCAGTCCGTCCAGGGTCCACTACAAGAAATTTGTAGATCGCAGGTGACTTTTAGGTTTCGAGCTGGCCTTGAAAAGCAGTAGGCAAGGGAAGAAATTACGACGCAGTGGTTTTTGCTTGTGTGGTTTTTTTTGCTTTATTCTTTTTCTCTTTCATTCACTAAATTGTTGACACTTGAGATTTGTTGTTCGGTGATTGACTATGAGGTGCGCTGGTGGACTGCGTGTATCTTGTGTCCGGGCTGATGGACTGCCTCCTCTTTCAGCCGATCTTGGCCCTTTTATGCAGCTGGCGATCGCACCTGAGACCCGGAAATAATTGATTCTTGCTGACGTAAGGTTATTGGGTAACAATAATTGTGGAGCGCGGTAGCTAGGTCGAAGCTTGGTGCTTCGTTGACAATGGTTAGTGGGTCAGTGTGTTCTGCTGATGCTGCATCCCGGAAAGTGCAGTTGGGAATTGGGTATTTGGTTTTCAAAAGAAATGAGTTTTTGCTAACTCTGCATCGCGGAGGTGATATCTGTGATTCGGGGCTGAGTGGTTGCGAAATATCGCCAAGAAGTGGGTGACCGAGAATTTCGTGCTGTGCTTTTCGCGGAGTGCTGACACACCGCTATTTGTGGGGAACCGTGGCTAGAGCCATGGTTCGCTAGCTCGGTGTATATCAGTTAGATTATTGTCTCCCGCCAGCGTGGATGTGCTGACCCTCCGCCGTTTGTGACGAGCCATGGCTAGAACCATGGTTCGTTACACCCCCCCCTTTCTTCCGGGTGGGTGATGGAGAGATTAGTGGCGTCGCTTGGCGGGTGCTGAGGATCGCCTTTTTACCGGGTTATCCTGTCCTTTGGCTTGTGCCGAGTCTTTGGATTCGTCGGTGTTAATCTCGTCGCTTTAGCGTGGCGTCGGTAGCGTTATATTTTCTACTGCTGCTGTGATCGTGGAAGTTTTTTCTTCGGTTCTGGGTGCTTTGTAGTTGGTGTCTGCTTGGTGGGTCGATTATCCCATATGACGATGGTTTTCTCGGCGGTTTTCTTCGGTCGTGCCTTGTCCAGGCATTCTTGAATCGGCGGTGCTATGTCGGGTGGCCAAGGATCCGTCGGTAGTTCTGGGTCGTCTTCGGTGACTCCGGGGTCAAAGGTTTGATTCGGGTCTTTCGGTAGGATGGGTCTGTCGAATGTAAATGCTTGGATCTGCGGAGCCAAGTCCGGCGGCCATGGCTCCGGGACTGGTTCGGGCTCATTTTCGGTTGGATCGGCTGCTTCGGAGTCAAATGGCTGGCTGGGGTCTTCGGGTAAGAGGGTTGTATCGAAGGCGCTGGGCGGTTCGATCCGCCGTTGGTAGTCGCTTATGTGGGCGACGATGGGTGTGGTGTCGACCATGGGTATGATGTTTTGGTACGCCGGGTGTAGTACTCGTGTTATACTACAGCCAGACTGGTACGTGAACAGGCGAGTCTCGGTGATGCCTCTTGTGTCGCAGCGACGACTTGCGTGGGCGACGAAAATCTCGGACATGGCTCTAGGCATGGCTCGTTGCATGGCGCTAGGAATCATATCAGTACGCGGAAGGTACTCCATTGTGTTGGCGAGGATCGGTGTGGCGTCGGCCGTGGGTCGGACAGGACGGCTGTCTGGGCATCGTGGGGGCATCGTGCTGGTTTCCGGGCCCTCGTTGAGGGGCTCTGTGGAGATCAGTTCGATTATGGGCCCCGTCCAGCGTGGGGTTAGCGTGGCTGTTTCCCGTGTTGCTGGGCTGTCGGATGGTGGTGGCCGTTGTCCTTTTTCGCTGCTGGCGGTCGGTTTTGAGGGTGTCCGTGCGTTCCCTGCTTCCGATGCGGTTTCTCTGCGTGCTTGCTCTGTTGCTTGTCTTGGACCTGGGCTTCCTGTGTCGAGCGCCGGGTTCAAGTGTGTTTGTCTCGTGTGTGAGATCCTCGTGGTTTGTTTGGGGTATGTGTCCCCTGTGGTTGGCCTAGGACGCGGTTGCTCCGTAGTGACCGTGGGACTCGTTTTCCCGATTGCTTGATTGCGGTTTTCTGGTGTTGACCTTGGATTCGTGTTCTCCGCAGTGTGCCGTTGCTTCGTATTCGTTGCGAGTGGTTTGGGTGTCAAGTGCTGCGTTGCGTTATTCGGTGCCGTGTGCGTTGTGGTAGGTCGTGGACGTAGGTTCGTTGCGATTTGTTGAGGTTTCTGGCATTGGGGTTCGGCGTCTTGTACGTGGATGGTAGTAAGCACGGGTTCAGTGGGCATGGGGCGATGGTCTCGTAGCTGTAGCAGCGTGGAGCCGCATTGGATCGTCGTTTCGGTGGCACCTAGAAAGTCCATGCCGACAATGACTTGTCCCAACATGTTTGGCAGGACCAGGAGCGGGATTTGAACCTCTCGTTGATCCAGCTTGATGTGCGCCAGTAGAACTTGTGAGATCTCTCTGACCGAGCCATCGGCCAGGCGTATGCGGACGCATGCATCTTGCAGGTTGGTGTTGTTGTCTAGTTGTCGGGCGAGGTTTGCGCTGATGAAGCTTCTGGATGCCCCGGTGTCGATTGTGGCTTCCGTTGCGTGTCCTCCTATGGTTACCGTTGCCACTATCCGACCGTTGCTTACGTGTAGAGAGTTATTTAGTCGCGGGTTGGAGGAGGCGTCGTTCCCGGCTGATCCCGTGTCAGTTGGGGACGCATGTCGTTTCCCGACGTGTTTTGGCGGCAGCAATTTACGGTCCGTGTGCCGCGTTTGCCACATTCCCAGCAGAATAGGATGGAGGGATTATGGCAGTCGTATGCCGCATGCCCGGCTTCACCACACCGGCGACAGGCTGCGCGTGGGTTGATGATGGGGGTCGTGATCATGTGATGGGCTACTTCGGGATTCGCCGTACTGTTTGGATGAGCTGGTGGTCTCCCTGGTGTGTCTGTCGATTCCCAATGGGGACTCAGAAATGGCGGCTGGTGCGAGTCGCAATTTCCTCTGCTCTGAAGCCGGCCTTGCGTATCTTGGAGTGTTCCGCGGGGGTGCGAAGGTGGTCGGGATGGTCCGCTCTTGGATGCTCTCGAACTCGGTGGCCAACATTGTGAGCTGTGCTAAGCTTTGTAGTTCGTGTCGCCGCACATACATCTGGTATGCTGGCAGGGCGTTATCGTAGATCCTGTTTAGTTCCTTGGCTGCGTCGTACCTGGCGTGGTGCATGAGAAGGCGTATCTCGATGAGGTAATCCTTGAAAAATTCTCCTACCGCTTGCTTGCGGGCTCGGATCTGGTCTTCCAATTGTTCAAAATACCGTGGTGGCAAGAAGAAAGTCAAGAATTCTTGGCGGAAATATGCCCATGAGCTGCCTTGTAGTTGGCTGGTGCGGTACCAGCGACTGGCCCGATCGGTGAGAAGCTCTGTCATGGCCCGAGGTAGCTGATTTGTGTCCACCCCATATGAGAGAGCGCGTTCCTCTAGTAGTTCTAGGAACGCGAGTTGGTCGTCCTGTCCGTCGAACCTGATTCCCCATTTCCGAATCTGTTCCGCGATGTGGGCGGTGGAAGAGTCCATGGCTGGCACGATCCTCTGGGTGGGCGAGCGGCTGGTCTCCGTAACTGGAGGTCTGGGCAGATCGGCTGGCGTTACGAGGCGTGGTGGGCAGGGTGTGCTGTATTCGGCCGCTGTGGGGACTTGTAACCCGGCTTTTGGGTCGGTTTTCCGCTGGTCAGACGGCCCAGGAGTGGTGGGCATGGGCGACTTGGAGCGTCCTGCTGGTCTGGCGTATTGCCGTTCGAGGTCGGCCAGTCGAACCCAGGCCTCCTGCGAGAGTGTTCCGGCGACTAGTGCGGCGAATCTCTTTCGTCGTTCCTCGACTGTTCCGTCGTTTCCAAATCCGAATTCCTCGGCCAGGGTTTCCAGCTCATCCCGCCGGAGTTTGTAGATCCAGCCGGTGGTGACTCCTGGATTGGTATGGTGTCCCTCCGGGCAAAATTCGTCGGGTTGACCGGCTCCGTGGGCTTCCATGGTGTGTTTCGGCGGTTAGTAGCACTGACTTACGTGTTGTTTGTGGTATTTCTGCTTGTAGCACTTTTGCTCGCGACTGGATTTTGCGTTTTGGGCTTGACGGTTCTTGATCCTTGCTAGCCTAGTCTCTTTCAGTGGCCGTGGGTCTTTACTCCACAAAGCTCTGTATTAAGGTGTTAGTCTCCTTAAAGTCACCAAAAAGTCCCTGCTCGGGCGCCACTTGTGAGGTCCTATTCCAGGCTGAGGTGAGCATTCAGTCCGTCCAGGGTCCACTACAAGAAATTTGTAGATCGCAGGTGACTTTTAGGTTTCGAGCTGGCCTTGAAAAGCAGTAGGCAAGGGAAGAAATTACGACGCAGTGGTTTTTGCTTGTGTGGTTTTTTTTGCTTTATTCTTTTTCTCTTTCATTCACTAAATTGTTGACACTTGAGATTTGTTGTTCGGTGATTGACTATGAGGTGCGCTGGTGGACTGCGTGTATCTTGTGTCCGGGCTGATGGACTGCCTCCTCTTTCAGCCGATCTTGGCCCTTTTATGCAGCTGGCGATCGCACCTGAGACCCGGAAATAATTGATTCTTGCTGACGTAAGGTTATTGGGTAACAATAATTGTGGAGCGCGGTAGCTAGGTCGAAGCTTGGTGCTTCGTTGACAATGGTTAGTGGGTCAGTGTGTTTTGCTGATGCTGCATCCCGGAAAGTGCAGTTGGGAATTGGGTATTTGGTTTTCAAAAGAAATGAGTTTTTGCTAACTCTGCATCGCGGAGGTGATATCTGTGATTCGGGGCTGAGTGGTTGCGAAATATCGCCAAGAAGTGGGTGACCGAGAATTTCGTGCTGTGCTTTTCGCGGGAGTGCTGACACACCGCTATTTGTGGGGAACCGTGGCTAGAGCCATGGTTCGCTAGCTCGGTGTATATCAGTTAGATTATTGTCTCCCGCCAGCGTGGATGTGCTGACCCTCCGCCGTTTGTGACGAGCCATGGCTAGAACCATGGTTCGTTACAAACTCTATGTGCCCACTATACATTGTGGAGTATTTCTCCCCCCAAAGATATCTCGTGCGTCTGTCTATGCGTTTTGGGAACACACGCACACATTCTCATTAATTTTTTCCTTTCCTATTCTTTCCCTTGTTTCTGTTGCTGTTTCGTTAATTAGTTTAATTTGTTTGCGGCCATGCAATTAAATGGAGATAAAAACACCAAAAGAAAATTCAATAGAAATGGAAAACGAAACAGAACACAACAAGAGAACCGATCCTCCATTCATTCATTCATTTATTGAGTGTCCAAGAAGTCAGTGGAACATCTACAGAAGAGCATTGCTGCTATGTGTGAATTGCCATAATCTATGGATTTGATGGATAAATAATCGATAAATGATATAATAGGATTGGCAAATGGATCTCTTCATTATCTTTAATTATTCGAATTATCGCTCAGCGCACCACTTGATAGAACTACTAGTGCAATGCGATTATCCCAAGCCTGTATTTGTATGATTGATCATCTTGGAAAAAAGTAATTTTGGTCACAAAGTCTCTTTTGTTAATCGAAAACCATTACCAGTGATCAAATCGAAACGAAATCGAATTTTGCGATTGGTTTTTGTTTCCATAGGACAGGACATAGGACATTTGCAAGACGCGTAGAGCCGTAGACATGGCTTCAGATGGCCGCTAACTCGATGGAAAATTAATTAAATTTGCATAATTATGCATCGCATTTTGATTCGTGTTTGTTTCTGCCCTCTGCCTGCTTTTTGCTTTGTTTTTCTGTTTTTATACCCGTACTCAAAAAAGAGTTAAGGGGTATATTAGATTTGTGGTAAAAGTGGATGTGTGTAACGCAGAGAAGGAACATTTTCCGACCCCATAAAGTATATATATTCTTGATCAGCATCAATAGCCGAGTCTATATAGCCATGTCTGTCTGTCCGTCCGTCCGTCCGTCTTGTTGAGCGCCTGGATCTCAGAGACTATAAAAGTTAGGGTAACCAAATTTGGTTTCCAGACTCATGTGATATCACACTGCTACAAGTGTGTTTCAAAATTTCGCCCCGCCCCCTTCCGCCCACGCAAAAGACGAAAATCTGTGGCAGCCACAATTTTAAAGATACGATAAAACTAAAAACGCAGTATCGTAGAGAATGCCCATATCTACCAGACTGCTGAATCTGAATCAGATCGGATCATAATTATAGCCAGAATGAAGAAATTAATTTTCTGTTGCTTCCCCTGCCACCTCCTGCCAACAACAACGCAACTCATTTTCCTTCTCGCTCGCACACTCTGCCGCATTCAGTGCGCGAGCAACCCCTAGCGGAGGAGTTGTAGAATCTAAAAGGTACATGTAGAATACATGTTAGATGTATAATATAAATAGTATATGTAGATGTAGATAACAGATGTAGCAAAAAAATTTAATATGTAAAATTTTTTTTTTTTATTCTAAAATTCTAAAAAATCATATGCTAAAAATGTATATACTGACTGAGTACGGGTATAAGTAGAGTCGCGTCCCCAGAAGCGACTCGCACGTTCCTTCTCGTTTGAATTCTAAAATTCTAAAAAATCATATGCTCAAAAATGTATATACTGACTGAGTACGGGTATAAGTAGCACGTTCCTTCTCGTTATATATGTATATCCGCTCATTATTATCGAATATACCATGTTAAAAGAAATTATCATTGGAGGGATATACAATATAAGAGTTTTTTAAAATTGGGGTGGTAAGCGCTGTAAAAAAACTTATGCATGTGCACACATACAGTCGTCGCGACGACGCGGCTCGGCTGTCGCAGCGGCAAAGAACCAACTTCGTGTGCCTTCGTATGCTGTATGCATACAAGAGAGCGGCTGGCGCTAGAGCGCTCTCTCTCTCTAAAAAAGAGGCTCAAGAGAGCCTGGAGCCAGCTCTAAAGCCAGCCTGCAAAATTCGTGTGGCGGTATGTATCTTATTCTTATATTGTCTTTGGTCATAGCCTCTGATGCCTAATGCAGTCGTCGCTGTCAACAAGGTACATTTTAATATAAGGTAAGGCAATTCCTTAGCAAGTGGCCGCAACTCATTTGGCAGCTTACCGCTCTTCGTGATATACCTTTGCTGTTCACTTTGCTGCCCCACTGCGACGCGACTGACAATAGATCAATGACTGCCAAACCGATTCCATGAAGGCGGAATGGGCGAGGGGTCCAAAGTGCAAGGTTTTTGACTCTATGCCTACAACTTCAGGTGTTCCACTGTATATGGGCTCATACACACAATAATAGTTAGCAGCCGCTGGGGCCAAAGGGCAACCCCACAAATTGACAGAATAAGACATAACTATATATGCACCTACCAGCTACACCGCAAGAGAGAGCATTAGAGTATGAAAACTTCTCATATCGCACCGAATTCTAGTGGTCTCGAAACAACAACAAAAGTAGTCAATAAACTTTTTCTTTTTGCACAGAAACTAAAACAATTTTGGGAAAACAATCAAATTGAAACTTATTCATTGTTTACGATCTGCTCCTCAAGATCGTCGCTGTCTTTCTTCAGTGTCTCGTTGTCCTCCTCGCAGTGGGCTTTGTCCATCCCGAGGGCGCAGTTCTTCTCCTTAAGAAACTTCTTAACTTTCTCTATGATAGCATTCTTCTTGTCAAGATCATCTTTTTCTTTCTTATGCGTCTCGTTATCGCAATCGCAATCGCGATCGTCTTTCTGTTGGGGCTCGTCCGCCTCCTGAATGGCTGCAAGCCCGTTTGGCGGCAACAAAGTAACAAAATGGAAACGCTCGCCCATCAGCTGATAGTAAAGATGAATGAAGGGCTCCGAGCAGCAGTAGTTGCTGCTAACCGAGATGTCAAAGTACTGCATATTCGACTTGCGGATTGTTGGATCAAATTTGAAAACGGTGCGGTTGGGGTCGCCCGCCTTGTTGCCACAAATGACAGTGGGAATGCGGCCGCAATCGTTCCACAGTTGGGTGTTCCACAGGACCACATTGTCACAGGTCTCCTCGTCGGTCAGATCGCACATAATGATGGCACAGTCACTGCCTCTATGGTACATGCGGCCCAGTACGGGATGCTTGTGCTCACCGGTGGTGTCAAAAACATTGAAGCGAACGGGTCCACGTTTGGTCTGGAACACGAGATCCTGTTCAGTGTGCATTATTGTCGGCCAATAGTAGGAATTCGCATTGAAACGGCCTGTGAGGAGTCGATTTATCAATGAGGTCTTGCCCGTTTTACAATCGCCCACAACGACCAGCTTGTAAGTGGGCAAATTATCCATGTAGTACATGGTTGAAAGCAGTTTTAATAGCAATAGAATTTATTGTACAAAGTATACTTTTTGGGAGGAGAGAGCAAAGTGAGTGCCTGCTGTGCCTTATCCAAGGGAAAATCTACAATGGGATTGGCTTTGAAGGGTTTGTTTCATTATTGATGGTTTGGACTATTATTATTATGCTCTCTTTTCCAATGTGGCTTAGCAGGCTGCAGGCGTGAATTTATTGCCATATTTTGTGATTGAAGATTTTAAAATTAATTTAAAAACGTAAAATAAGTTCTCTCTCTGTCAAACTCTTTATCTGTCCTTATCTGTATCTCTATTTATCTATCATTCTTCCGTCTAACTACTAAAACGTCCTTCAAGATCAAGTTTCTGCTATTACTGCCTTTTTCTTTGGGAATCAAGAGCCAAGAAATTCATTCGTTTGCCAAAGTCTAAAGTTATTTGTTTTTCTTTTTGAATTTTTTTTTCGATTCCAGGCTTTTTGTTTCTTCTTCCACTCTTTTTTGGCGGCACGTTTCATTTGCAACACTCACAGATACACAGGTACATTAGCTAAAGCTAAAGCTACAGATACAGGAATTAAATCAAGTTTGGCTTTTGGTCAAAAGTCGTCGGTTGTCGTCGGTTGTCGTCGTCGTCGTTGTTGTCGCGTGTGGGGGCTTCTGTGCGGGGGCAAAAATTTGTCTTTTTACAGCTAATGGGCTCATTTACAGATGGCCACTGAAGGCGGGGAGGCACACGGGTGCAGGGTCCAAGCGTCAAGCAGTCTGTTGTTTACCTTACCCAATCCCAATCCTCAATCGAATCTCGGAATCTGAATATCGAAATCAAAGCGAAACGAATCGCAAAACAGTCACATACCTGCAAAGAGAGTGACAGAGACAGAGGGAGAGGGAGAGAAACGCTTGTTAATTGAATTATTAATCCATAAATCAATATCTGGCAAATGCTTAATGGGATCGTAGATGATGATCCGGCATTAATGAGTTTCCTAGTTTCCTCTGAAAGTGTGTCATCCGCATTGTTGAGCATGGGAGCATTGTGGGCTGCCGCTTGTTCAACTCACGCTTCATGCGAATTTCCAGCATGACCACGCATTCGTCAAACTCCTCCTCAAGGGACTGCCAATCTCATCGAGATCAATCCTCTCCAGGGCATTATGGTGCTCGTTGAACGAAGCGACCAGATCCGCTAGCAACTTTAATCGCACATTTAACTCCTCCTCACTGAGTTCGCCAATCCTCTCCTTGCCGACGGCAGTTTCCATTTCCGTGCTACTCCTACCATGGATTGCACCTTGCGCTTGTTGAATGCAGCTTCCGAATCGACGAACAAAGGTAAGGGGGCGAGATTGAGCTAACAGTTTGAAACGCACTGCACTTGTGCATCCGACAACAACAAAGGCATGCACACTGAGAGCACGAAACCGAAACGAAACAGCAGCAAGCAAGCAGACCGCAAAGCAGATGACGCGAGAACCGTTTCTGTTGCTTGTGCACATACGACAAACCGAAAAACCGTGGTTCAAAGCAAATTTATCCAACGAAAATGTTATGTTTTTTGTGATAAAATTTAACGAGTTTCTATCACGTCGGGGTCACCAAATGTTGAGCTACTGAGCTTCTTCAGTAGCGTTGTTTTGCCAGATTATTTAAGAGACGACGATTGTTCAGTTAATATATTCACAGTTTATTGTACTTAAGTTAATATATATGTTTTATCCAAAACTAGCGAAAGGTGTGCGTATTTGATAACGAGAGTTAACGATGGGTCGATTGAAGACGCGGGGGCCGGTTCAAGACTGTTGAAGTTGTTAGGTTTATGTAAGGTTTAGTTCAGAACTCTGCGGCAGGCAGGTCACTGTGCCAGACAGCAAAACGTTTTACTACGGTGATGATCGAATCTGAAGTGTCTGCTGCTTTCTCTGACGAGCCTCCCCCACAGCGGCTGTCGAACGCCGACAGAGAGCAAAGCACCAGATAGAGCATAAGCAAAGCAAACAAAACGGTAATAAAGAGAGACGTTTCATTTAAGAGATGTTACATATGGTCTCATTGCTCATTGTGCTGCCATGGGCCGGCGCTTAGCCGAACAATATGTTTTGACAAAAAGTGGCAACGCCATCCCGCTGTTTTGATTCTGCACTGTGCTTATATTTATTGCTAATTGCTTTTATTCGAAGTATAAGGCAAAATGTACTGTAATGGAGGGAAGAAAAAACGTGGGCTGCTGCACAATTCTGTTCCGGGAGTCTGTCTTTCTCCTCGTGATCGTCAAAGAGTTCAGTAGTGCGATATTCTGGTGCTATGTATAATAGATGAATCTTAACCCTATATACAGCCAGACACCACGCGGATTAATTGAGATAGTTGTGCTCGCCAGTTAAAAGACAAATTTTCCAACCATTCATATTCGGGCTATATCTGTGAGTATGCTCATATTTCAACCGATATCCAGTGGTCTAAAAAAGTGAATTGTCGCAAAATTTTTCGATGCAGCGTGAGGTGTACCTAACCCCAAGACCACGGCAGCACCTGCGTGGTCAGCCACAACGCTCGTATCATCCCTCCTGGAGAAGAAATCCACGTTTTCGATTAAAGTGGTGCATTTCCCATTGGGGTAAATATCAAGCCGCTCATTTCCAATATTTGGTTTTAAAGTGTTCCTCTGTATATATAGGACTTAGCACCACTAATTGCGTTTTGCAAGTAACGTCGCCGAAGGGTGTTCCTCGGGCTTTGCCCTTGAACCACTCTCCACGCCCGGCTGTACCGATAGGCTTGCCACTACATTGAGCAGCCTCCTATAGGAGATCATAGCCACCTGGTGAACTGTGCGCCCTCACGATCTGAGACGCCAAGCGAGGCTTTCATGTCGCAGTGAAGGGTTTTGCTGGATCCGTTAGGTGCCGTGCCGCAGCACCATCTATGTCCGCCCCATAGTGCCAGCCTCGACGGAGTGCCTGCAGGTTACTGACCTCAACGCCTCGACACCTTCACTTGGCATTATCTGGATTCTGCACCCTAAGCTGCAGCAACTGTTTCTGCTGCCTTGGTATTAGATTATATGGGTATAATTAGGACCTGATATGACCATATTTGAGTTTAATTTTGAATTTTTATTTAATGAAAGAATATCCATGTCAAGGTCTAAGTGTATTTGAATATTTTTGGGAACTCGTATTAACACTATTATATTTCACAGAGACCATCATTCATCTAATCGCTCATCTAACCATTCATTTACTCATCCCAGCACAGCTAACACAAGGAAAGATCTTTCTGCGTGGAGCAACGTAACTTATATCATAAGTGATGAACTAAAAATTGAAATCAAGCCATGAGATTATTGAAGGTGGTACCCATTTGCTTTGCATTGGCCTTTAGCCATTAATGAGTTCCCTAATATTTACATCTGCACCTTGCCATTGTGCATGTTCTCCACTGACCTTCTGTCATGAAGCTTTCCTGGTTATTTCTTGAAATTTTGAAATCAGTCGAAAAAAGAAAAGAAATGAATTTACTTATTGATAAGGTTCCTCATACTACATACTTAATCTAAATATTTATTATTTTTGTATCATATATTCCTTTTTATATCTCTATACTATCATTACATTCTTTTTCTCTTTGCTTAACTGATTTGTCAGTCACTGATTATAACTTATATACATTTACCCATTTATTATTTAAGTTCGTTATTTTAGTTCGTTTTTTAGTATAATAAATGCATAATTCTGAATTTCTGAAAGTATCTTAGTGTTGCCATGAATACATGCTAAATTTCGTATTAGGAGCCATGCGAGTGCCTGGTCGGAGGAATATGGTGTAAACCTAAATGAAAAGGGATCATTCCACACTCCTTAGACATGGTTGCAGGCCCATTCCGCAGACCCATTCTTAAGACCCATTCGCCATTATATTTTTTTACTATCAGTCGTCTTCAGTCGACCACCTTATCAACTTTGCAACAACATCGTCGAAGCATTGCACAGGCAACATGCGGGGAATGTATTGTATGTACTACATATATGGTCTCTATATCTAATCGGCCCCTGACTACATAAACTCTATGTGCCCACTATACATTGTGGAGTATTTCTCCCCCAAAGATATCTCGTGCGTCTGTCTATGCGTTTTGGGAACACACGCACACATTCTCATTAATTTTTTCCTTTCCTATTCTTTCCCTTGTTTCTGTTGCTGTTTCGTTAATTAGTTTAATTTGTTTGCGGCCATGCAATTAAATGGAGATAAAAACACCAAAAGAAAATTCAATAGAAATGGAAAAAGAAACAGAACACAACAAGAGAACCGATCCTCCATTCATTCATTCATTTATTGAGTGTCCAAGAAGTCAGTGGAACATCTACAGAAGAGCATTGCTGCTATGTGTGAATTGCCATAATCTATGGATTTGATGGATAAATAATCGATAAATGATATAATAGGATTGGCAAATGGATCTCTTCATTATCTTTAATTATTCGAATTATCGTTCAGCGCACCACTTGATAGAACTACTAGTGCAATGCGATTATCCCAAGCCTGTATTTGTATGATTGATCATCTTGGAAAAAAGTAATTTTGGTCACAAAGTCTCTTTTGTTAATCGAAAACCATTACCAGTGATCAAATCGAAACGAAATCGAATTTTGCGATTGGTTTTTGTTTCCATAGGACAGGACATAGGACATTTGCAAGACGCGTAGAGCCGTAGACATGGCTTCAGATGGCCGCTAACTCGATGGAAAATTAATTAAATTTGCATAATTATGCATCGCATTTTGATTCGTGTTTGTTTCTGCCCTCTGCCTGCTTTTTGCTTTGTTTTTCTGTTTTTATACCCGTACTCAAAAAAGAGTTAAGGGGTATATTAGATTTGTGGTAAAAGTGGATGTGTGTAACGCAGAGAAGGAACATTTTCCGACCCCATAAAGTATATATATTCTTGATCAGCATCAATAGCCGAGTCTATATAGCCATGTCTGTCTGTCCGTCCGTCCGTCCGTCTTGTTGAGCGCCTGGATCTCAGAGACTATAAAAGTTAGGGTAACCAAATTTGGTTTCCAGACTCATGTGATATCACACTGCTACAAGTGTGTTTCAAAATTTCGCCCCGCCTCCTTCCGCCCACGCAAAAGACGAAAATCTGTGGCAGCCATAATTTTAAAGATACGATAAAACTAAAAACGCAGTATCGTAGAGAATGCCCATATCTACCAGACTGCTGAATCTGAATCAGATCGGATCATAATTATAGCCAGAATGAAGAAATTAATTTTCTGTTGCTTCCCCTGCCACCTCCTGCCAACAACAACGCAACTCATTTTCCTTCTCGCTCGCACACTCTGCCGCATTCAGTGCGCGAGCAACCCCTAGCGGAGGAGTTGTAGAATCTAAAAGGTACATGTAGAATACATGTTAGATGTATAATATAAATAGTATATGTAGATGTAGATAACAGATGTAGCAAAAAAATTTAATATGTAAAATTTTTTTTTTTTTAATTCTAAAATTCTAAAAAATCATATGCTCAAAAATGTATATACTGACTGAGTACGGGTATAAGTAGAGTCGCGTCCCCAGAAGCGACTCGCACGTTCCTTCTCGTTTGAATTCTAAAATTCTAAAAAATCATATGCTCAAAATTGTATATACTGACTGAGTACGGGTATAAGTAGCACGTTCCTTCTCGTTATATATGTATATCCGCTCATTATTATCGAATATACCATGTTAAAAGAAATTATCATTGGAGGGATATACAATATAAGAGTTTTTTAAAATTGGGGTGGTAAGCGCTGTAAAAAAACTTATGCATGTGCACACATACAGTCGTCGCGACGACGCGGCTCGGCTGTCGCAGCGGCAAAGAACCAACTTCGTGTGCCTTCGTATGCTGTATGCATACAAGAGAGCGGCTGGCTCTAGAGCGCTCTCTCTCTCTAAAAAAAGAGAGGCTCAAGAGAGCCTGGAGCCAGCTCTAAAGCCAGCCTGTGTGGCGTGTGGCGGTATGTATCTTATTATACCCGTACTCAAAAAAGAGTTAAGGGGTATATTAGATTTGTGGTAAAAGTGGATGTGTGTAACGCAGAGAAGGAAAATTTTCCGACCCCATAAAGTATATATATTCTTGATCAGCATCGATAGCCGAGTCGATATAGCCATGTCTGTCTGTCCGTCCGTCCGTCCGTCCGTCCGTCCGTCCGTCTGTCCGTCTGTCCGTCTCGATGAGCGCCTGGATCTCAGAGACTATAAGAGCTAGCGAAACCAAATTTGGTTTCCAGACTTATGTGATATCACACTGCTACAAGTGTATTTCAGAATTTCGCCCCGCCCCCTTCCGCCCCCACAAAGAACGAAAATCTGTGGCAGGCACAATTTTAAAGATACGATAAAACTAAAAACGCAGTATCGTAGAGAATGCCCATATCTACCAGATTGCCAAATCTGAACTAGATCGAATCATAATTATAGCCAGAATGAAGAAATTAATTTTCTGTTCCTTCCCTGCCCCCTCCCTGAACACAATAACACAACTCATTTTCCTTCTCGCTCGCACACTCTGCCGCGTTCAGTGCGCGAGCAACCCCTAGTGGAGGAGATGTAGAATCTAAATGGTACATGTAGAATATACATGTTAGATGTATAATATAAATAGTATATGTAGATGTAGATAACAGATGTAGCAAAAAAATGTAAAATTTCTTTTTTTTTAAGTTCTAAATAATTATATGCTTAAAAATGTATATGCTGACTGAGTACGGGTATAAGTAGAGTCGCGTCCCCAGAAGCGACTCACACGTTCCTTCTCGTTCTTATATTGTCTTTGGTCATAGCCTCTGATGCCTAATGCAGTCGTCGCTGTCAACAAGGTACATTTTAATATAAGGTAGGGCAATGCCTTAGCAAGTGGCCGCAACTCATTTGGCAGCTTACCGCTCTTCGTGATATACCTTTGCTGTTCACTTTGCTGCCCCACTGCGACGCGACTGACAATAGATCAATGACTGCCAAACCGATTCCATGAAGGCGGAATGGGCGAGGGGTCCAAAGTGCAAGGTTTTTGACTCTATGCCTACAACTTCAGGTGTTCCACTGTATATGGGCTCATACACACAATAATAGTTAGCAGCCGCTGGGGCCAAAGGGCAACCCCACAAATTGACAGAATAAGACATAACTATATATGCACCTACCAGCTACACCGCAAGAGAGAGCATTAGAGTATGAAAACTTCTCATATCGCACCGAATTCTAGTGGTCTCGAAACAACAACAAAAGTAGTCAATAAACTTTTTCTTTTTGCACAGAAACTAAAACAATTTTGGGAAAACAATCAAATTGAAACTTATTCATTGTTTACGATCTGCTCCTCAAGATCGTCGCTGTCTTCTTTCAGTGTCTCGTTGTCCTCCTCGCAGTGGGCTTTGTCCATCCCGAGGGCGCAGTTCTTCTCCTTAAGAAACTTCTTAACTTTCTCTATGATAGCATTCTTCTTGTCAAGATCATCTTTTTCTTTCTTATGCGTCTCGTTATCGCAATCGCAATCGCGATCGTCTTTCTGTTGGGGCTCGTCCGCCTCCTGAATGGCTGCAAGCCCGTTTGGCGGCAACAAAGTAACAAAATGGAAACGCTCGCCCATCAGCTGATAGTAAAGATGAATGAAGGGCTCCGAGCAGCAGTAGTTGCTGCTAACCGAGATGTCAAAGTACTGCATATTCGACTTGCGGATTGTTGGATCAAATTTGAAAACGGTGCGGTTGGGGTCGCCCGCCTTGTTGCCACAAATGACAGTGGGAATGCGGCCGCAATCGTTCCACAGTTGGGTGTTCCACAGGACCACATTGTCACAGGTCTCCTCGTCGGTCAGATCGCACATAATGATGGCACAGTCACTGCCTCTATGGTACATGCGGCCCAGTACGGGATGCTTGTGCTCACCGGTGGTGTCAAAAACATTGAAGCGAACGGGTCCACGTTTGGTCTGGAACACGAGATCCTGTTCAGTGTGCATTATTGTCGGCCAATAGTAGGAATTCGCATTGAAACGGCCTGTGAGGAGTCGATTTATCAATGAGGTCTTGCCCGTTTTACAATCGCCCACAACGACCAGCTTGTAAGTGGGCAAATTATCCATGTAGTACATGGTTGAAAGCAGTTTTAATAGCAATAGAATTTATTGTACAAAGTATACTTTTTGGGAGGAGAGAGCAAAGTGAGTGCCTGCTGTGCCTTATCCAAGGGAAAATCTACAATGGGATTGGCTTTGAAGGGTTTGTTTCATTATTGATGGTTTGGACTATTATTATTATGCTCTCTTTTCAAATGTGGCTTAGCAGGCTGCAGGCGTGCATTTATTGCCATATTTTGTGATTGAAGATTTTAAAATTAATTTAAAAACGTAAAATAAGTTCTCTCTCTGTCAAACTCTTTATCTGTCCTTATCTGTATCTCTATTTATCTATCATTCTTCCGTCTAACTACTAAAACGTCCTTCAAGATCAAGTTTCTGCTATTACTGCCTTTTTTCTTTGGGAATCAAGAGCCAAGAAATTCATTCGTTTTTGGCAAAAGTCTAAAGTTATTTGTTTTTCTTTTTGAATTTGTTTTGTATTCCAGGCTTTTTGTTTCTTCTTCCACTCTTTTTTGGCGGCACGTTTCATTTGCAACACTCACAGATACACAGGTACATTAGCTAAAGCTAAAGCTACAGATACAGGAATTAAATCAAGTTTGGCTTTTGGTCAAAAGTCGTCGGGTGTCGTCGTCGTAGTTGTTGTCGCGTGTGGGGACTGCTGTGCGGTGTCAAAAATTTGTCTTTTTACAGCTAATGGGCTCATTTACAGATGGCCACTGAAGGCGGGGAGGCACACGGGTGCAGGGTCCAAGCGTCAAGCAGTCTGTTGTTTACCTTACCCAATCCCAATCCTCAATCGAATCTCGGAATCTGAATATCGAAATCAAAGCGAAACGAATCGCAAAACAGTCACATACCTGCAAAGAGAGTGACAGAGACAGAGGGAGAGAAACGCTTGTTAATTGAATTATTAATCCATAAATCAATATCTGGCAAATGCTTAATGGGATCGTAGATGATGATCCGGCATTAATGAGTTTCCTAGTTTCCTCTGAAAGTGTGTCATCCGCATTGTTGAGCATGGGAGCATTGTGGGCTGCCGCTTGTTCAACTCACGCTTCATGCGAATTTCCAGCATGACCACGCATTCGTCAAACTCCTCCCTCAAGGGACTGCCAATCTCATCGAGATCAATCCTCTCCAGGGCATTATGGTGCTCGTTGAACGAAGCGACCAGATCCGCTAGCAACTTTAATCGCACATTTAACTCCTCCTCACTGAGTTCGCCAATCCTCTCCTTGCCGACGGCAGTTTCCATTCTCCGTGCTACTCCCTACCATGGATTGCACCTTGCGCTTGTTGAATGCAGCTTCCGAATCGACGAACAAAGGTAAGGGGGGCGAGATTGAGCTAACAGTTTGAAACGCACTGCACTTGTGCATCCGACAACAACAAAGGCATGCACACTGAGAGCACGAAACCGAAACGAAACAGCAGCAAGCAAGCAGACCGCAAAGCAGATGACGCGAGAACCGTTTCTGTTGCTTGTGCACATACGACAAACCGAAAAACCGTGGTTCAAAGCAAATTTATCCAACGAAAATGTTATGTTTTTTGTGATAAAATTTAACGAGTTTCTATCACGTCGGGGTCACCAAATGTTGAGCTACTGAGCTTCTTCAGTAGCGTTGTTTTGCCAGATTATTTAAGAGACGACGATTGTTCAGTTAATATATTCACAGTTTATTGTACTTAAGTTAATATATATGTTTTCTCCAAAACTAGCGAAAGGTGTGCGTATTTGATAACGAGAGTTAACGATGGGTCGATTGAAGACGCGGGGGCCGGTTCAAGACTGTTGAAGTTGTTAGGTTTATGTAAGGTTTAGTTCAGAACTCTGTGGCAGGCAGGTCACTGTGCCAGACAGCAAAACGTTTTACTACGGTGATGATCGAATCTGAAGTGTCTGCTGCTTTCTCTGACGAGCCTCCCCCACAGCGGCTGTCGAACGCCGACAGAGAGCAAAGCACCAGATAGAGCATAAGCAAAGCAAACAAAACGGTAATAAAGAGAGACGTTACATTTAAGAGATGTTACATATGGTCTCATTGCTCATTGTGCTGCCATGGGCCGGCGCTTAGCCGAACAATATGTTTTGACAAAAAGTGGCAACGCCATCCCGCTGTTTTGATTCTGCACTGTGCTTATATTTATTGCTAATTGCTTTTATTCGAAGTATAAGGCAAAATGTACTGTAATGGAGGGAAGAAAAAACGTGGGCTGCTGCACAATTCTGTTCCGGGAGTCTGTCTTTCTCCTCGTGATCGTCAAAGAGTTCAGTAGTGCGATATTCTGGTGCTATGTATAATAGATGAATCTTAACCCTATATACAGCCAGACACCACGCGGATTAATTGAGATAGTTGTGCTCGCCAGTTAAAAGACAAATTTTCCAACCATTCATATTCGGGCTATATCTGTGAGTATGCTCATATTTCAACCGATATCCAGTGGTCTAAAAAAGTGAATTGTCGCAAAATTTTTCGATGCAGCGTGAGGTGTACCTAACCCCAAGACCACGGCAGCACCTGCGTGGTCAGCCACAACGCTCGTATCATCCCTCCTGGAGAAGAAATCCACGTTTTCGATTAAAGTGGTGCATTTCCCATTGGGGTAAATATCAAGCCGCTCATTTCCAATATTTGGTTTTAAAGTGTTCCTCTGTATATATAGGACTTAGCACCACTAATTGCGTTTTGCAAGTAACGTCGCCGAAGGGTGTTCCTCGGGCTTTGCCCTTGAACCACTCTCCACGCCCGGCTGTACCGATAGGCTTGCCACTACATTGAGCAGCCTCCTATAGGAGATCATAGCCACCTGGTGAACTGTGCGCCCTCACGATCTGAGACGCCAAGCGAGGCTTTCATGTCGCAGTGAAGGGTTTTGCTGGATCCGTTAGGTGCCGTGCCGCAGCACCATCTATGTCCGCCCCATAGTGCCAGCCTCGACGGAGTGCCTGCAGGTTACTGACCTCAACGCCTCGACGCCTTCACTTGGCATTATCTGGATTCTGCACCCTAAGCTGCAGCAACTGTTTCTGCTGCCTTGGTATTAGATTATATGGGTATAATTAGGACCTGATATGACCATATTTGAGTTTAATTTTGAATTTTTATTTAATGAAAGAATATCCATGTCAAGGTCTAAGTGTATTTGAATATTTTTGGGAACTCGTATTAACACTATTATATTTCACAGAGACCATCATTCATCTAATCGCTCATCTAACCATTCATTTACTCATCCCAGCACAGCTAACACAAGGAAAGATCTTTCTGCGTGGAGCAACGTAACTTATATCATAAGTGATGAACTAAAAATTGAAATCAAGCCATGAGATTATTGAAGGTGGTACCCGTTTGCTTTGCATTGGCCTTTAGCCATTAATGAGTTCCCTAATATTTACATCTGCACCTTGCCATTGTGCATGTTCTCCACTGACCTTCTGTCATGAAGCTTTCCTGGTTATTTCTTGAAATTTTGAAATCAGTCGAAAAAAGAAAAGAAATGAATTTACTTATTGATAAGGTTCCTCATACTACATACTTAATCTAAATATTTATTATTTTTGTATCATATATTCCTTTTTATATCTCTATACTATCATTACATTCTTTTTCTCTTTGCTTAACTGATTTGTCAGTCACTGATTATAACTTATATACATTTACCCATTTATTATTTAAGTTCGTTATTTTAGTTCGTTTTTTAGTATAATAAATGCATAATTCTGAATTTCTGAAAGTATCTTAGTGTTGCCATGAATACATGCTAAATTTCGTATTAGGAGCCATGCGAGTGCCTGGTCGGAGGAATATGGTGTAAACCTAAATGAAAAGGGATCATTCCACACTCCTTAGACATGGTTGCAGGCCCATTCCGCAGACCCATTCTTAAGACCCATTCGCCATTATATTTTTTTACTATCAGTCGTCTTCAGTCGACCACCTTATCAACTTTGCAACAACATCGTCGAAGCATTGCACAGGCAACATGCGGGGAATGTATTGTATGTACTACATATATGGTCTCTATATCTAATCGGCCCCTGACTACATAAACTCTATGTGGAGTATTTCTCCCCCAAAGATATCTCGTGCGTCTGTCTATGCGTTTTGGGAACACACGCACACATTCTCATTAATTTTTTCCTTTCCTATTCTTTCCCTTGTTTCTGTTGCTGTTTCGTTAATTAGTTTAATTTGTTTGCGGCCATGCAATTAAATGGAGATAAAAACACCAAAAGAAAATTCAATAGAAATGGAAAAAGAAAGAGAACACAACAAGAGAACCGATCCTCCATTCATTCATTCATTTATTGAGTGTCCAAGAAGTCAGTGGAACATCTACAGAAGAGCATTGCTGCTATGTGTGAATTGCCATAATCTATGGATTTGATGGATAAATAATCGATAAATGATATAATAGGATTGGCAAATGGATCTCTTCATTATCTTTAATTATTCGAATTATCGTTCAGCGCACCACTTGATAGAACTACTAGTGCAATGCGATTATCCCAAGCCTGTATTTGTATGATTGATCATCTTGGAAAAAAGTAATTTTGGTCACAAAGTCTCTTTTGTTAATCGAAAACCATTACCAGTGATCAAATCGAAACGAAATCGAATTTTGCGATTGGTTTTTGTTTCCATAGGACAGGACATAGGACATTTGCAAGACGCGTAGAGCCGTAGACATGGCTTCAGATGGCCGCTAACTCGATGGAAAATGAATTAAATTTGCATAATTATGCATCGCATTTTGATTCGTGTTTGTTTCTGCCCTCTGCCTGCTTTCTGCTTTGTTTTTCTGTTTTTATACCCGTACTCAAAAAAGAGTTGTGAGAGTAAAACAGGGGTATGCACTTTTGTATCTCTTTATTACGCCGCACACGTCTTATTTTTCTTAATGCCCCTTTTCGAATGCGCGAGCGTCTTTTCTGGAGGCCGTATATTCTGTCCTTTTCCAGTGTGACCTTATATTTAGGGGTTATTCATATGCGATAGTGATGCCGTATTGGCAGTGGGTTAATCTTATAGAGAGGGGCTGATAGGGGTTATCCTACCACAACTCGGCCATCCTGACTGTTGGATCACCTGATTCACTTAGATATACGGGAGTTTTACAATAGTCTACAGTTTTTCCTTGTACTTAGTATATTACAGTTTTACTTATATATTAACATTTGTTTTTATTGCCTATCCAGTGTTTTATGTTTTGAATACTCCAAACACCTTGATACGGGTTACGGGATACTTGAAAACCTTCTACGTCTTTTAACAAAAACCTGTCATTTCTTAATACTTTTTCGATTACGTAAGGCCCTTTGTTTTTGGGAATTAATTTTTTAGATGCTCCTACTGTGCAATCAAAATTTTTTACCATCACATAGTCTCCTTCTTTATATTCTTTCGGTTTCTTTAGGCCCTTGTCATGTTGCTTTTTGTTGTATGCTTGGGCTATTTCTATATTTTTCGCCGCTTCCTCTCTTAGTTCTGTTAAATCTTTGCTTTCTTGTACATCATTCAACTGTTCTAGTTTTTCTTTTAATTCGTCTACTATTTTTCCTCTCTGTTCTATGCCGAATAATAGTTTACACGGAACTTGTTTTGTGCTTCGATGCTGCGTGTTATTTAATGCATGTTCTACTTTGTCTATCACTACATCCCAATGTATACCCTTTTCTGGCTCTACTAATTTCGCTATCATTGGTGCAATGCTTCTGTTGAATCGTTCCACCTGACCATTCGCTTGTGGCGATCCTGTTGCGATTTTAATGTGTTTAATATCAGTCTCTGTCAAGAACTCATCGAACTCGTTTGATGTGAAACAACTTCCTCGATCTGAAATTATGCATTTGGGTTTGCTGTATGCTCTAAAATAGTCTTTTAACGAAGCGATGACCTCCCGTGTATTCGTTGTTTTTGTTGCATATAAGCGCACAAACTTTGTGAAAGCATCAATTACTACTAAGATGTGCTTTTTTGATCTTCCTGAATCAACCGGACCGTAGTGATCGATGTGGATTAGTTCAAATGGCTTATTTCCTTTTGGAGTGGAGTGTAAAAATCCTTCTTTTCCTGTTTTAGGCGAAAACGCTACGCATTTCAAACAATTTTCAATATGACCGGAGCATTTTTCTTTTACGTTTGGAAACCAATAGCTTTTGCCTATTAAATTCATCATTTTGTCTCTGCCTATATGTCCTAATTCGTTATGATATTTGTATAACACGTGATCTTCCATTTCGGTTGGAACATAGAATAACAATCTTCCGTCATTGCTTTTCCTGTAAACTACACCATTTCTCATTTCAAAAAACTTGTGTTCATTTTCTTCTAACTGTTGCTTGATATTTCTAACTATTTGGTCCTTGGCTTGGCAAATAACTAAGTTGTCTTCAAACGTGTTTGTTTCTACAATGAGAATGTTTGTGCATCTACTTAGCGAATCTACGTGCTGCATCCTGCTGCCTTCTCTATGGCTCAGCTCATAATCATAACTTTGCAGCTCTAAAGCCCATCTAGCAATACGTGGGTTGAGCTCAATTTTGTTGAGCGTTAGCGTTAGTGAATTACAGTCAGTAACGATCTTGAAACGTTTTCCATATAAATATATGCGAAACCTGCGTAGTGCGTAAATAATTGCCATTGTCTCCAGCTCAAAGCTGTGATATTTTGATTCCGCTGCAGTTGTACGCTTAGAAAAATAAAAGATTGGATGCAGTTTTCCGTCGTCTTTCTTCTGAAGTAGCACTGCCCCGAAACCAAGAGCGCTTGCATCACAATGCAATTCTATCTCGTCTTTATGATTATAAAGTGCTAAAATGGGTGCTTGCATTAGCATTTCCTTAAGCGATGAAAAGCAATTTAATTCGTCTTCACCAAATTTAAACTCTGTATATTTTCTCAGAAGATCGTAAAGAGGTTTGGCAGCAGTTGAGAAATCTTTTATAAATCTCCTGAAATAGGAGCATAAGCCAAGAAAACTTTGTACCACCTGTATCTTATTCGGGATTGGAAAGTTTTTGATTGCTTCTAATCCTTTTTCATCTGCCCTTATACCTTGTCCGTTGATTGTGAACCCCAGATATGTGATATTAGATTGTAAAAACTCACATTTGTCTATACGCAATTCTAATTTGTTTTGAGCCAACCTAATAAAGACTTCTTTTAGCGTTTCTAAGTGTTCCTGCGTATCTTTGCTGGCTACCATGATGTCGTCCATATATACAATAACTTTGTCATCCCTAATTAAATCATCGAATATTTTATTAACAAACCTCTGAAACACTGCTGATGCCGTTTTCAGTCCCTGTGGCATTCTAAGGAACTCGAACTGTCCTAAAGGTGTCACGAACGATGTATATCTAATCGATTCCTCATTAACGAATACATGGAAATAACCATTTTTGAGATCAAGTTTCGTAAAGACTCTTTTGTTGGCTAATTTGTCCAGCAGATCATCGATGAGGGGTATGGGATAGTTGTCCTTAATCAAGGTCTTGTTGAGTTTTCTAAAGTCTATACACAACCTTAAATCCCCCGTTTTCTTTTTGACTAGTACGATAGGTGAAGCGTATTCAGACTCGCTGGGTCATATTATTCCTTTTCTTAAATATTCATCTAACAATGTTTGCAGTTTATCTTTCTCGGTACATGATAGGCGCCTTGGAGCACAACTAAAAGGTTTTGATTTCTCTAAGTTAAGTTTTATCTCGCATTTGACTAAAGGTTCTTTTGGTTTTACCGTCTTTACGTAATAGTCTTCGATTATTTGCCTTAGTTGACACTTAAGCCTACGACTTATGTTCTCCCCCGCAGATGTAATCAACTTTTTCATCTTCCATATAATTGATATTAAAGATGTCTGGAACAATAATATCATTGTATGTGTCATCAGCTTTGTTGTTAAGGATTTCATTCATAACCATCGCATCGTTATTTATCGAATTGACTGTTTTCTTTTTAGAATTTTTTGGTCTGGTGGAATCGCTAAACTCTTCAGCAAACATTTCATTAGTTACTCCTGTTTCTCTAACAACGTTACTAACGGTTTTACTAACAATTTCGTTTACCTCTTTACTAATAGTATCACTTACAATTTCACTAACTCCTTCACTAACGGTTTCACTAACAATTGCACTAACTTCCTCACTAACGGTATCACTAACAATTTCATTACCATTATCTATTTTGATTACCTCATCTATAACTATTTTATCTAAATTTTCTCTACTCTTTGTACTACTTATTATACTAGTATGTTTTCCAACCGTTTTGATTTGCATTTTATCATTTTCAATCGGAATTGCTGGATTTTCACTTAAATGATCATTGGCTTCCGAATTCAAAGCGTCTAACGTAACCATTTTTAAAGTACTTAAGTCCAAGTTTAAGTCGCATGCATTCATAAAATTTCTGCCAAGAACCACACCATGACTCATAGACTCGTTCGACACTACGTTCAAATAAATGTAGCATTTTATTCTTCCTTTCAAAACATAACATAAAATTTTTCCAAGTGTTTTCAATTGGCTTTTATTAAGCCCAAAATATAATTCCAAAACTGGTTCCAAACGAATTTCTCTAGAGATTAAACTTTTCTTGATGAACGATATGAGACTGCCAGAGTCTATGAGGCACGCTGAAATTAATGGTGTTACGATATTGTTGCAAAAGAAAATCTTACAGTATCTTACATAATTATTGTATGTTACGCTCTTTCTCTCCGGGCATTGTCCGACCAGATGTCCAAATACCCCACAGGCGTAGCAGGATCCAGGCTCCCTTTTTGGTTTGAGACAGTCCTTGGCGAAATGACCTCGCGAGTTGCAGTTGGCGCAACGTAGGTCCTTGGTCGCCGAAGAATTGCCAGGCCTTGTGATGATGTGGCATGCTGCATACGCTCCGGAAGGCGAATCTCCGAAAAAGCACGCAAAATCTGCTTCGGATCGGAGAAGCACTGAATGCGAGCCTGATCTCGCAAGCCCGGGGACGGAATTCCCTCGATTATCTTCTCTTTCAATTCTTCTGTGTCTATGTTGATGTTCCTGGCCAACATCATTTTTTCTTCGTAGTATGTGGCAAAATTTTCTCCATAAAGCCATTGGCGCTTATGGAACCTGTCTCTGAGTTCTCCTTTGGTGATGGTTGCCCCGAATGCCACGATCAATTGCTCGCACAGGTGATCAGCTGATTCCAAGATGCGCGAGGAATCTGCATGGAGCCAGCGCTGAGCGTTTCCTTTGAGCTTGGCAATCAGCAGCATTCGTTTAGTAATGTTGTCCAGTTTGTAGATTTGGGCAATGTTCTTCACCTGTATGACCCAGTTTTTGGCGCACTGTGTCCCGTCGTATTCCATAGTCACTTCCTTTGCTAACGTAAGCGATGCTGTCGGAGATTCGCATATGTTGTTTACATTTGTGTCTTGACGTTTTGCAACACCGTCTGAATTGTCGTCTTTTCCATTACTGCTGTCAGGGCCGCTATTAACATTGGTGCTGTTAGCGCAAACGGTGTTGTTAACTTCGGGGCTGTTAACTGTAGCACTGTTATCGTTGTCGCTGTTAACTGAGTCGTTGTCTTCGTCGATGACGTCATTGGATTGGCCGACGTGAACGATCTTGTTTATTTCGTCATGGATTTGCCGCAGCATGTTTTTTCCTGCTTCAATGTCTGCGCGCAATTTCATCAGAGCGACGTACTCGGCTTCCACCGTGCTCCACTGTCCCATGCTTGGAATATTTTTCTCCTGCATGCCTCGAGTTGATGGTGCTGCCTCTTCCTCGACCGACGACGCTAAAACTGGTGCTTCGCCTGCCGCCTGTTGATGTTCCACTTGGTCGATCGAACCTTCTGGTGGGCCGCCGCGTGCGTTTGGTGAAATTGCGCTTACGCGTGCGATCAGTTCGGCTTTGGAGCCTTGAGTTGGTAGCCCCAGTCCAGCCAGCCACCTTTTTAGTTGCGCTGACGAGAATTGATTTGGTTCGAAGTCGCACATTGTGAGTAAGGCCCACTTCTGAGATTGTGAGAGTAAAACAGGGTGTGTGTGCACTTTTGTATCTCTTTATTACGCCGCACACGTCTTATTTTTCTTAAGGCCCCTTTTCGAATGCGCGAGCGTCTTTTCTGGAGGCCGTATATTCCGTCCTTTTCCAGTGTGACTTTATATTTAGGGGTTATTCATATGCGATACTGCTGCCGTATTGGCAGTGGGTTAATCTTATAGAGAGGGGCTGATAGGGGTTATCCTACCACAGAGTTAAGGGGTATATTAGATTTGTGGTAAAAGTGGATGTGTGTAACGCAGAGAAGGAACATTTTCCGACCCCATAAAGTATATATATTCTTGATCATCATCAATAGCCGAGTCCGTCCGTCCGTCCGTCTTGTTGAGCGCCTGGATCTCAGAGACTATAAGAGTTAGGGCACTAACCATACAGTATACTGTATACTGTATACTGTACTGTATACTTCTACGTGTTGCGAGTAAATCCTAAATTCGCAGCATGTTGCTTAAGGATGTGAAACATGATATTTGATTCAACAACCCTATTCTCAGCAACATGTGGTTTTCAAATAAATGGTTTCAGTTTCTGATATTTACCATGATCATGTTCAAATAAATATTTTTTCATATTGATTTGGGAATATATATGGTTTTAGTTTCTGATATTTACCATAATCATATCCTTTAAGAGTAGAGTTACCTATATTTATATATAGGAGGTGCAATCAATGAATAAAAGTATAAGATGAATGCAAAGAGAACTTATTATAGTAAATATACGAAGAAGGTCCCTTTTCATTACTACTTGGTGGCGCCACCTATCGGTGAAAATGTAAACTAAGTTATTTTCTCCTCTGGAAATTCTGTAAAATCAATATCGATTTTTTATACCCGTACTCAAAAAAGAGTTAAGGGGTATATTAGATTTGTGGTAAAAGTGGATGTGTGCAACGCAGAGAAGGAAACGTTTCCGACCCCATAAAGTATATATATTCTTGATCAGCATTAATAGCCGAGTCTATATAGCCATGTCCGTCTGTCCGTCCGTCTGTCCGTCTGTCCGTCTTGATGAGCGCCTGGATCTCAGAGACTATAAGAGCTAGAGAAACCAAATTTGGTTTCCAGACTCATGTGATATCACACTGCTACAAGTGTATTTCAAAATTTCGCCCCGCCCCGCCCCCTTCCGCCCACACAAAAGACGAAAATCTGTGGCAGGCACAGTTTTAAAGATACGATAAAACTAAAAACGCAGTATCGTTGAAAATGCCAATATCTACCAGATTGCCGAATCTGAATCAGATCGGATCATAATTATAGCCAGAAAGAAGAAATTAATTTTCAGTTGCTTCCCCTCCCCCTCCCGCAGAGACAACACAACTCATTTTCCTTCTCGCTCGCACACTCTGCCGCGTTCAGTGCGCGAGCAACCCCTAGCGGAGGAGATGTAGAATATGAATGGAACATGTACAATCTACATGTTAGATGTATAATAGACATTTTATATGTAGATGTAGATAGCATATGTAGCAAAAAAATGTAAAATGTAAAATTTTTTTTTTTCTAAAGTTCTAAAAAATCATAAGCTCAAAAGTGTATGTACATATATACTGACTGAGTACGGGTATAAGTAGAGTCGTGTCCCCAGAAGCGACTCACACGTTCCTTCTCGTTTTTACCTGAAAATTCACTATCGGTGAAAATGTGAACTAAGTTCTTTTCTCCTCTGGAAATTCTGTAAAATCAATATCGATTTTTTTTACCTGAAAATTGTGACAAATCAAAATCAATCCTTACATTCTCCCTCTCTCTCTCTCTAAACGAGTTCTACCCTTTGATCCTTCCTCTCACTCAGGCTCTTCGAAAACACTGTCAAACAGGTTTTTCATCTCCTTGAACTATATCTGATGTGATAGTTTAGAGGTAGTTTTTTTCCAAAGCATTTACCTGTAAAAGGATCTCGTTGACCTTAAACCTTTTTTTACTATTCTGTTTAAATTCCTTCTCTGTATTGTATTCCCAACACTGTCCTATAGTTGAGTGCCTATATAATAGCTACTCACAGCTATAAGCTATTACAGAAACTAGTAAACTGTATACAAAGATGGATAACCTAGAGGTCATTTTTATTGAGTCGCAACCGGAGGAAACCATAAATCTGGATTCTCAGCCAGACTCCGTGGACCTGTCACTGATTTTTGGAATTAAAACCCAAAATTATCTCGAGAGGAATTGGGATCCTATTAATGAGATTAAATGGGATGATGATAGTGAGGATGATGACCTCATGATATCATCACAATACATTTTTGAGGAATATGTCGGTGAGGACTCCATGACTGAAACGCCATTCGTTTGGCCGGATGATGATCATATTTTCGATTTGGTCGATGATCAAGACTGCGGCGAAAGGGATCGACTCAGGGATCTACTTCGGGATGAAGATGACGCTGAGTTAATAGCGGCGTTGGAAAGAACTGAGGCTGGATTTAAATAAGGCGAGAAAGCATATGTATAATAAAAATATTCGATGTATTTTTCTAATCATAATATTATATACATACATACATAGGTATAATAAATAGAATACTACATTTAAGAAATTTATTTTCAATGTTTCCTTACTTCTGATTGGGTGAATTTCACTTCCTACTATTACATGTTACATCCCCCCAGAGAATCATAGGATTCCGTTTGAAACAGGTTTTCCAAGCGAGGATTACACAAAAGAATAAGTGCATTTCAGGTATAGGTACCTGGTATTGAATGTATTTATTGGTTGAATTTCACATCCTATTAATCTAGGTACAATCGTGTAAATTCACTTATATTTAAAGATATATGTACATTTACTGGATAATTTATTTTTTAATATTTTTTAGTTTTTCATTTATTTGCTTTAATTCTTTGTTATGATTTAATAAAATATGCATATTGAAGTCAAATTTCAACCAAAACATCTTAGGTCCAGGACATAAGTAACATCGATAAAATGATGATTTTGATTTTGAATAACTGAAGTTGTGAATTTTTAGGGTGTGATATTTCAGTCCATTGCGGGAACTAAACGATGTTTCAAAATAACACAGCTCGCAATGAAATGCTCTCATTTCGAATTGAAAGTTAACTAAATTATCTTAAGAACATGAAGTTATTATATAGGTTTTCAAGTGGTTTCATTTCACTCTATTTATATATTGCACCATATTGACTGGTACATATAAAGACATACATGTATGTATAATATTTTGAAAATCATATACTAAAGTGGTATAGACTCAACAACCAATCAGATTGAAGACATCTGGCTTTTAAAGCATTAGAACCATTTACTTATTATTACTCAACTGCCAATCAGCATAGATATTTTTTATATCAAATTTTCCTAACGAGAGTATAAAAGATCATGCTATCTTGGTTAAATAATTTAGTATACAACAGTGTCTTTTTTGAATAGTTTATATTCCTATAATGGTATGTAAACAATTTATTGTTATTATTATTATTATTATTTTTTTTTTTTGTATATAAAAGGATAAACTCTTAATAAAATATATACACAGGCTTTCCTGGAAATACTTAACGAGATAAAGCCGGTGCTTGGATACACCAAGGTTGAGGATCTATGTATAGGATTTGAGTACGAGATCATTGGATGTAAACTCAAAAAAACATCATTTGGAAATAAAGTAGTCCTTTATTTAACTGATAAGGACAACAAGCATCTTTGGATATTTTTACCAAAAAGTTATGTAGCCAAATTTTCCTCAAAAACACCCTTTAAGATGTTAAAGGAGCATGGAATTTCACATCTTATATATAAAGGAAAAGAGATGACTAGGTATAGCACTGCCCAATTCCAATTTATATGTAAAGAAGAAATAAATAATTAAAGGTAATACTTCTGATATATGTAAGAGAACAAGAGACAACAATACATTTCAAGAATAAAAAAAAGGGAATAAATGGATGTAAATAAACATATTTCAATATACATAGGTAAAAAGAGATGGATAGATGTGGCACTGCTTATTTACAATATATACATAGGCAAAGAAAAAACATAAGTTTAAAAGAACAACATCGTGGATATAAAGGATCACGCTCTTTAAACCAACATCAGTATTCGATTCAAGAAGCCAGTTGAAGCATGTACGCCAAGCAGATAAAACTATTCCTTATTCAATTCGAAGAGATGATCTTCGAGGAACATCTGAAAACGCTGGAAAACCTAATGATAATTTTGGAGGATCTGGAGGAAAAGGAACTCCATTACTCAAAGTTCGGCTTTCACTATAAGCTGTGCCCCTGGAGCGATGACGATGCTACCGATGGACCTGATACATGCCTATGTCATACATTACCGGCAAAGAAAGCTCAAGCTGTAGACTTAATGATAAAATATTATAATTTAAATAAGCGAATGAATCCCAGTTCAAAACATCAATAAAAATGTACTCTAAAACAATATTATGTTTTTTTATTTTAAAAAACTTTTCTTAAACATTTTTATTATTAGCTTATCATTATAACTAAAATCATTTTTCCTAAATTGTTTTAAAAAACAATTTAATGTTTTATTGTTGCTCCTAAAAATTCCATAAAGAATACAGTAATGACCACAAGTACTTGAAAAATATCCTTGCAGTGGTTGTTTATTAAATGTAAACTTCATTGAATTTTTTCTTAATAATTTTGAAAATTCTTTCTTCTGAGGATATTGACCATATGAATCAAAAAATTCAGCTGAATTTTTGCTTTCAAAGTAAAAAGCAACCCAATGAGTTCCTGGATTTTGTGACGAATCTGTGTTTGCTATTATTAGAGCAGGATATTTATAAATTACTTTAGGAAGCTTATCAGAGGGATAAACTCCTTTAAAAAACTTTTTTGTTTTTGAATGCTTGGAAAGCAAATTACTGATTTGCAATGTGTTCATTTTTACAATAAGACCCGAATATTTCTATGTTTATCAATATCAATCATTGAATCATATTCACAGTATACCAAACAAGTAACTGCTTCAGTAAGAGGTTCCGAAAATCGTCCTTCAATTCGAATGGCTCCTTGAGAAATTAAGTTTGAGCAAACAGTTGAATTATAATGGTCTGCAGTTAAGTCAAATGCTAATATAAAACTATTTGTATCAAACATTTCCTTTGTAATTTTCAAGCCTCGATCATAATGCTTTATTCCAGTTGATCTGAATAGCATATTATAACCTCTAGAGCTTTGTGCATTTTCAGAGTTCGAGAAATCAAACTCAAGAGCCTGCGATGGTACTTGCACACCATTAACCAATAGATTAAAGCGTTGAATTTTAAAATGATCAAAATTGAAGGGATTCAAAGTTCGATTGCCAGAATATGATTTGTTTTTTACCATGCAAAAAGCCAAAAAATTAGGAAGCTGTCCAATAACTGCGTTGTCAATTGATAATGTATTATTTCCTGGGTATATTGTAAATGATTTTACTTGGGCTTTGCTATACGGATAAATAGCATTTTTAGTTTGTAAAACATGATGATGAGCCAATAAAATGCTTGGATTAATAGTTATGTGGTTCATGAAGAGTTGTGCTTCCAATATCTTAAGATTTGATTCAGTTTCAGATTCCATTAAATAAAATGCTGTTTTTTCAATGTTAAAAGTTATTCTTAAATCAACATTATTTATAAGCAGTTTTGGTTGATTAAATATATCTCCATTAACTTTTCCAAAAAGTTCAACCTTATTACTGTTTTGAAAAATATTTTTAAGCAAAACGGATCCATCGGTATTAACATATCTACCAGATAATAATTTACCATAGTTAGGATAATAACCTTGAGTGGTTAAGTGACTTTCAGTGGCGTCACTACCATAGTTTAAAATCGTTTGCAAATACGATCTATAATGATAGTTATTATCACTCTGAGAAACCAATATATTATTTAAATATACAGACGAACTTCTGAACATTGAATGTAAAATATTATTCACTACTCCAACATTGTCTCCTTCAATGCTACCATTATCATTTTTTCTTAGTTGTACAACAAGTCTTAAGTAAACACTTGACAGATCTCGATATGTTTCACCATTTCCTAAACAAACGAATTCAATTGAAGAGGCACTGTCCAATGAAGCTATGGGATTGTATGAAACTTCTTCAGTTCTCAGAATAGAGCTTTGTGTGGGATGTGGTTCAAACAAATCCAGTTCGCTTTTCATACATTCGATATGATTGGTCATTTTGAATTAGAAAAAATGTCTTTTATAGTTAATTTCTTTGTGGATTTTTTCCTTTTTGGTCTCGACTGCGTATGTTTGCGCTTAGATGATAAATGAGATTGTTTCTTCCTAGGTCTTCTCTTTTTATTCTTTTTACCGTCACCATTTTGGAATCGTGTAAACTTATTAATGGCTTTATTTGAGAGATTTTGCAATGCAATTTTGCTTTGTTCTTGGATAATGTTTCTTAGAGGTTTTCGACCAAACTCATTTATTACAGCTTTTCCAGTCTCAGAAGCTTGATTTTTAATAGCGTTTATCCCCGACAGAAATAGTGGTTTAATGTAATTAAAAAGACCACTAAAAAAATTTCCGACTCCTCTACCTTGCTGAATAACTCTGGGTGTAACATATAGACTTCCGATCTGATTAAGACCTCCTCCACATTGATTTAAATAATATTGTTGATACGATTTCGCCATGATGACTATTTCTACTCTGATTAAATTTCAATCCTTACAGCATTATTTATAACATTTCTTTTCGTTTTCTAAAGTGGAGAGTTACAAAAATTGGAACTGATGACGATTCAAATGGAACTTTATATCCTTGGGAGTCGGTAATTAAGATTGAAATTTCCTTTGGTGACCATATTTCAAGGGGATAATATTCAACATTTTTGAATTGTATAAGCTGTTCTTTTCCATTATAATGCAATACTCGAAGACATCGAGGTCTTTTGTTTCCAACACACCTAGGTTTGATAATGTCAGTATAAATAAAAATCAATCCATTTTCAAATTGTTCTGTCTCTATTGATCCATTTTCATATCTAAATGTTTCTCCATTTACTAAGCTAATAACGAATTCTGTTGTTTGTTCAGCTACAACCGGGATATTCTCAGAGATGCTTTTTATACATTTATTAAGATATAAGTCTGTAATTCCTACTTCCCATTCATCATTCATGTTTTCAGGAATATTTAAATTGTTTGTAAATGCGCACTTAACGTTATCCTGATAAACATTCAACGAATCATTACTGAGTAATGTCACGAAAAACTCTGTTAGATACGACATTTTTAGTTTAATGTTATTTGTGATTCATTAATTATATGAAAACCAATTAATTTTGTTTTTCCCTATTTGCACTGGTTCTCTGTTTCTAACAGACCTACTCAACTTTTCCCGACCATTTACGTATTTCAAGTCTTGAAATGGATATGGTTCACTTTTATACCTCTTAAGTTTTACTCTTAGCTTTCGCTGCTTATCAGTAAGCTTCACTTTAGTCAATGAGGGTTTTTTTGCTGTGTGAGTTTCTAAAAATGAAGTATCCTTAACTTTACGTTTATTATGCTTTGAGCTGAAAGATTTTTCAGACTTCAAATCTTCACCATCGCTGTCGATAGGTGAATCATAAAGCTTATTATCGATAGAGAGTTCCTTTTTTAAGGTATCATTATTTGGCTTACATCTAACCAAACTGAATCGTCTTGCGTTTGTATTCCAATGCTTTGGGATGAAAGAGGTGTTTTCTGCCTAGGTCTTATATCCATTGTCTTATTTCTTTTTTTATTTTGATAGTAACACAGCTCTTGACGTATTTTGATCCATTTATTAAAGACACTAGTTTTATTATCATTTAAAATAGGTAAAAATGTAATATTAATTAAATCATTTTCCTTTTCACTATTTATCAATTTTTGATATTCATTAGGATGCATTAAAATTACTCTGTTTAATTGGTGCTTATTTCTAATCATTGTTCAATATTTTTCCACAAATTCCCGAGAGCAATGAACTGATTAGAATTGGTAAGAATCCTCCTTTTTGGATGAGAACTTTTCTCTTGGAATTTATGGAACGTTTTGGAGATGAAATATAACGTAATGCATTTTTATACTTTTTCAGAGCAAATAATTGCGTTTTTGATAACTTATGATTTCCCTGTAATGTATTCAACACTATCTCCACTAATGCTTTTACCAACTCAATATCACAATTACCTATAATTGCATTTCGAAGTTTATTATTTGCCCTTTTGAGCACATATAATAAATGTTTGTTCGCTTTCAGTCGATTTAGATTCTTTTTGTAAACCATTTTCATCAGAAAAGCAAACTGTATACGCAGAATTAAAAATATCTGTTCGAAATCTAAGGAGATCATTTATTCCCTGAGTAAGATCAATCAGTAAATAACCATGCGGTTCATCTGTCACCTCCTTATATATTCTGAAGAGCTCCTTGGAATTTTCGGGATAAATTTGTCTTGCTAAGCACTGAAATTGTAATTTATCTCTAGGATTTTTGAACGCAACGATGTATTTTGTGTTTAGTGAAATATCTCGGGTATGTGTTGATTTATGAAATATATTTTGTGTAACTACGATTACAGATAAATTCCTGTGGTGCGATCCTTTTGTAAATAGCTCACATACATTTTTATTAAATGCACCCATCATCAAGTCATCTAATATTAAAAGAATGGGTTCGTTATCATAATTTTCAATTGTTTCTGGAACTCCTTTATGGTATTCTATGTTATTGAAATTTGGTTTAGCATGATCCTCTCCATAACACCAAAGTATTCGATCAATTGAAATGTTTAGTAAGTCATTCCTTTTGTTTATTAAATTTTCTAAAAACGTTGTTTTACCAGACCCTGAAGGCCCGCAAACTAGCATCGTAAAAGGATGTATAAATTGCTTAAACATTTTTTAGTAATTTTTATTTATTAATCATTTATAAATGTTTTCTATAATTTAATTAGGTTTCTCCTGATCGCGTTTTTTGTGACAGTTTTTTTCAAAATGAGTATCAGATCCGCAATAATTACAATAAACAACTTGGGAGTATCCTTTTTTGCGTGGATCATTTTCAAACAAACGCTTAAATGTATCCATTTTAATCAACTAGTTAATTCCAATGCTTAATACATACTGAAATTCTATACATATGAATCAACCATTACAGTATACATTATAATTTGAATTTTCCAAGATAACAAAAAGCTTAAATAAATTATTTAGAGCACATCTAAGAGGCATTCTTTTGTGAATTCTACAGTTGGTAAAAAAATTTGGATATAAGGTCAGACTTTTTCCAATATCGATATCAATAATGTTATTTGTTAAATACTTTGATAAAAACTTTTTTTTAATTTCACCTCTTACAATGACAGTGTTAAATCTGTTTAGTGGTGAAAGTATTTCACCTAAACTTAAATATGATATTTCACCGTCTGACCATTCCAATCCATTTATGGTGTGATGATGTATGTTTTGTTGTTTAATCATTTCATTATCCAATTCATTTAGGTTGTATGGTGGTTTGAAATGAAAGAAGTTTGGAGTTACTGTACCGGTTTGCATAAACGCTAATTCCTTAATAAAAATTTGTTTGTTATTTCCAAAGAGATATTGAAAATCAACAATAACGCTTGATTTCCTGTCGATTGTGTTCATGTTGGCTTGAGATTTTGTAATAAACTAAATGAGTCGGTGATAGCTTTCTCCTTTATATACAGCTCATTTCAGTAATAGTTCTCAGTTTAAAAAAAGCATTCAACTATAATGGACACGCTTCAATCAAAAAGAATTAGGTCTACTAGAAAGAAGCAGGATCACGAAGTCATATTCGGACTCGAATATTATGTAATACATAATTTAAAGTTAAAGTGTGGGTTTTCAACTTCAAGAAAATTCACTCCCATGATCTGGATGCAGCAAAGCAAAAACAATTTCGTTGGATTAGATAAAGATGACTGGATGAAATTGGTTACATACAAGGAGTATATTCAATTAAAACTTGATCAGTATGATTTCTTGATGCCTGATACAATTATAGACCATCCATTATTAGGTACTATAAAATGTAATTTTAGATTTCGAAAATCCGATAAGCAGTATGTTTTTATAATAAATCAGTTTGGAAATAAAATTGAATTTGATAGTGAGTCCTGGAGATCATTTTTAAGATTAGGCATTTTTTTTACTACATTTTTATGTTGGAATACGATACTTAAACAACAAATTACATTTCTTACTATAATAACATTATTCCTAAGTGTGCAGAATTGCAAAAATTTGATGTTCAACTATCTGATTTAGACGGAACTTATGATAGAAATGTTGAAATAGATTTAACCCGGTTATGTTTCGAAATTTCCAAAAAAATGTGTAATGAATTAATGAAATACATAAGCCTGCTAGAAAAAACTTTACTCGTCGCAAATTCGTTCAAAAGGGCATTAATGACACGTGGCAAATAGACTTAGTTGAAATGATCCCCTTTTATAAGGAAAATAAAGGATTTAGATATTTGATAACAGTGATTGATACGTTCTCGAAGTTTTCATATGCAGCTCCCGTTAAGTCTAAAACAGCTTCAGATGTGTCATCAGCAATGAAGAGAATATTTAATATATCTAAACATATCCCTAAAAATATTCAATCCGATCAAGGAATGGAGTTTTTCAATAGTTCCTTTGGAGAGTTAATGCGAATAAACAACATAAACCATTACCATACATATACACACCTCAAGGCATCTATTTGTGAACGTTTTAATAGAACATTAAAAAATCGTATGTGGAAAATGTTTAGTATGCAGGGTAATCATGTATGGATTCATGCCTTGCAGGACTTAGTAAATGATTATAATAATTCATATCACAGAACCATAAAAATGAGTCCTATAGATGTAGACAAGCAAAATGAAGAGTTTATTTTAAAAACAGTTTATAATATTTGCAAGGTATTCCCCAAAAATAAGTTTTCCATTGGTGATCCTGTTAGAATAAGTAAATATTGTAGCAGTACTATCCCCTAATACCACTGTACATACATTTAATACTAGCCATTAAGCCCACTGTAATCGTGTTCTCAGCACCAACACATATAGAGACACTCTCAATGTAAAGAGAGCGCAAAGAATACGAAGGAGAAAAGGAGAAGAATAAAATGAGAGCGAGATGAGTTTTGGATCGAGCAGAGACGAGAAAGCACGCGTTGTGAATTGCTGCCCAGACTACAATTTCAGAAGTGGTTCAGAAGCCCACTAAAGTTAGAACTCCCACTCAATTAAAAGCTACTGACTAAAACAATAAAAATGGATAATCTCGACATCAACAACTATACACTTATCGGATTGAAGACTTGGTGTGCTCGATAAAATCTGCCCACAGAGGGTAGTAAGGCCAGCTTGATTGCAATGCTGAATGAAATTCCTGCATTTGAGCGTGGACCTGGACCAATAATCGACAATCAAGGCGCAATTCCAAAACACAAAGAAAATAACGAAATCAACTACGCATTAAAAGGCACTGGCGAAATTTCTGGAGACTCCGACAACGGCACTGTACCCACAGCTTCAGCTAGCAGTGTATCAGACAAGGACGGATATACTGACCTGCTCGTTGAGTTCGACGCACACAATGAAACGTTGAGGAAAGAAGAAACGCCGATTGAAGCAATAGTGCAGACCACAAAAAAGATGTCGTTGGTATTCGAAAAAGACAACAAAGAAGAAATCGGAACATTAATAGAAGTTGGCAGCTCCAGCCCCACTCCGATAAATAGTAATTTTGCAACACTAGAACAAACCATCGAAAACCTGCAACACGAAAACGAACAGCTGCGCAAAAAATCAGCTGTCCCATTTAATGTAATAAAAGAATGCGTTCCTGAGTTCAATGGCGAAGGTGATATTGATGTTTGGCTAACCTGCATAAAAAATGTTCAAGCCATTTTCAAAGTTGAAGATGACATTATGCGCTCACTCATTTGCGCACGCATTAAAGGCAAAGCCAGTGCTTGGTTCTTCGCAAACTACTCGCCTCTCTCCGCGGGCATTGATCAAATTCTACATCAACTTCGTGTCATGTTTGGAAACAAGGACAACATTCTGGAAACTCGTCGCAAGTTTGAACAACGAAAATGGATATTTGATGAAAAGTTCGTGGTGTACTATCACGAAAAGTTGCTACTTGCCAAAGATCTAAATATGAACGACGCTGAGACCATACAATACTTGATTGATGGAATCCCGGATCAACAGTTACGCAATCAAGCATTGCTTCAATGTTTTGTCTCGACAGAGGCTATGCTTATGGCTTTCCAGCACCTGAACAGACCTCGTCCACCACCCACCAAGATGCGTCCTTTCTTGGCTGACGTTAAGAACTACACAGGACCCAAGTCAGATGTAAGCCAACCAGGGACCACAACTACATCGTCACAGGCCATGAAATGTTACAATTGCCATAGCTTGGGCCATTCCGCAGCCGAATGCCGCAAGCCTGTACGCCCAGATGGAGCTTGCTATGCCTGTGGTGAATACGGGCATGTGGCCAGAGATTGCAAGCTGTATAAGAAGAAAATCAAAGAAACTAAAAACGATTACGTAAGATATTATAATATAAGATTTCCTCATTTTTCTGACAAAGTATATTACATAGAGTGCCTTCTAGACTCGGGAAGTCCGATCTCATTTGTTAAACAATCAATAGTTCCTGAAGGACTTAAAATTCGTAACACTGAAGACCATGAAGATTATGTTGGAATAAATAATAGTAAATTAGTCATTTTTGGAAAAATATTTTGTAACATTATAACTTCAAATAAAACTGTTAATATTGAAACAATGGTCGTGAACAATGAGTCTACAAGGTACAATATGGTACTAGGTAGAGATTTCTTAGAGCTATGCAATTTACAATTAATTTCAGTGAACGATACTAAGACCAGATTGATCGATGTAAAATGGTATGATAACTATGAACAGCCTGTAAGGGTAGGCATCACAGAAACAACAAAGAGTATAAGACAACGTAAAGTCTCAACAGAAGAGTCAAAAGTAGAGCCAAAAGTAGAGTCAATAGTAGCGGAAGTAGTAGAGCCAAAAGTAGAGTCAATAGTAGCGGAAATAGTGGAGCCAAAAGAAAAAATCAACGTAGCGAGCTATCACAAAGTTAAGTCAAACAATAAAATTAATATTACAAATTCAAAGCCAGAAGTAGTGAAATCGAATCCTTTTAAAAACAATGTACATATACAAGGCAAAGAAAACATAGACGTCAACGTAGAAGGCGAGCCAAACGATTTTGATAAAGAAATGTTAGCCATCAATGTTGTGCAAGAAGGCAACGCTACTTTCAAGGTGGGGGAAGAAATTAATTATAAAGTAAGAGAACAATTCAAACGTATCTTCGAAGAACAATATTTGCTAGCCAATAGATCACTAGAACCCAAAGTAAAAACTGTAATGAAAATCACGGTAGAGAGTGATAAACCATTCAATTGTCCACCACGGAGATTATCATACATGGAAAAAACAGAAGTACAAAAAATTCTAGATGAAAACCTAGAATTAGGTTATATACGTCCCAGCGAATCAGAGTTCGTATCACCAATAGTTCTAATTAAAAAGAAGACTGGTGAGCTAAGATTATGTGTAGATTATCGTAGGCTGAACAAAGTAACTATAAAAGACAACTATCCAATCCCCCTGATAGATGATCTGTTAGAAAGGTTAGCGAACAAGAAGTTATTTTCCAAACTAGATCTAAAAAATGGGTTTCATCATGTATTCATGCATGAGGATTCTATCAAATACACCTCGTTTACAACGCCTTTAGGACAATTTGAATACACAAGAATGCCATTTGGGCTAAAGAATGCATCTCCTACGTTTCAAAGATACATAAATAAAATTTTTTCTGATATGGTCAAAGATGGTAGAGTAATCATTTATTTAGATGACATAATGATTGCTTCAGAAGATATCAACACCCACTTTAAGATACTTAAAGAAGTTTTTAAAAGAGTAGTAGACAACAGTTTAAATCTTCGACTTGATAAATGCGAATTTTTGCAATCGTCTGTAAACTATCTAGGGTATACAGTAACAGGAAATGGCATATGTGCAAATGAGACGGGTATAGACGCCATAAATAGTTTCCCGGTACCCAAAAAAGTGCACGAAATTCAAAGCTTCATTGGTCTATGTTCTTACTTTAGGAGGTTCATCAAAGATTTCGCATTAATAGCAAAACCATTATATGATGCAACAAGAAAGGATAAAAAATTTGAGTTTGGAGAAGTAGAGATAGAAGCATTTCAAGCGCTAAAAAATAAGCTGATAGAAACTCCGATTTTAGCAATTTATAATCCACACGACGAAACCGAGCTGCACTGTGATGCAAGCTCTTTAGGTTATGGAGCCATTCTTCTTCAAAGAAAGAATGATAGTAAATTCCATCCAATATTTTACTTCTCCAAGAGAACTACAGATGTCGAGTCGAGATATCATAGCTTCGAGCTAGAAACATTAGCGATCATAAACGCACTCAAAAGATTTCGTGTCTATCTACAAGGTATTAAATTCAAAATAGTGACCGACTGTAATTCATTAACATTAACGTTAAATAAAAAAGAGCTAAACCCTCGTATAGCGAGATGGGCACTCGAATTGCAAAATTATGATTTTGATCTCGAACACAGATCTGGAAAAAGGATGCAGCATGTAGATGCACTCAGTCGTAACAATAATATTTTAATATTAGAAACAAATACTTTCGAAGATAATTTAATAATATCACAAAGTAGAGATGAAAAGTTAAGAAAAGTCAAAGACATGTTATTAGAAAGGGAAAATGAATATTATGAAATGCGCAACGGTGTAATTTATAAAAAGCACAACGAAGGACTCTTATTTTGTGTACCAGAGTCAATGATCGAAAGTGTTTTATACAAGTATCACGATGAAATGGGACATGTAGGTGTTGACAAAGTAACAGATTTAATAAACAAAAGCTATTGGTTTCCGCAAATAAGAAAAAAAGTCGATGTACATATCAAGAATTGTGTGAAGTGTATAGCCTTTTCATCTAAAACCGGAAAAAAAGAAGGATATCTACACTCAATACCCAAAGGTACAACGCCGTTCAATGTCATCCACATTGACCACTATGGTCCCATCAAGAGTAGTGAATCTAAGAAAAAGCACATACTATTGGTTATAGATGCCTGCACAAAATTCATAAGGCTTTATCCTACAAAAACAACAAGTTCAAAAGAAGCAATAGATGCTTTGCAAAATTATTTTAAAGCGTACAGTCGCCCTAAGCACCTAGTTTCCGACAGAGGCTCTTGCTTCACCTCCCACGAATTTCAATCATTCATAGAATCACAGAACATCAATCACATAAAAATAGCAACAGGGTCTCCGCAAGCTAACGGGCAAGTGGAAAGAATTAATAGAGATTTAGGACCAATGATTGCCAAGATTCGAGACGTAGAAAAAAATGAGCAATGGCATAAAGTTTTGGACAAAGTGGAGTTTGCAATGAATAACACAAAAAATAGAAGCATAGACGAATACCCGAGCGTAATGCTCTTTGGTGTATTACAAAAGGGCAATAGTATAGATAGTTTAAAAGAAAACATAGTCGAAGAAAATCAAAGTAGCGACCAAAGAGACTTAGAGTATACAAGATGCAAAGCAGCAATAGTTCAACAGAAAGTTCAAGAGTACAATAAAAGTTACGTTGATACAAAGCGACAGAGACCCAGACTATATTCTATTGATGATTATATTATGATTAGAAATTTCAACTCACAACCAGGAACGTCCAGTAAACTAGCTCCAAAGTTCAAGGGACCGTATAGAATTTCAAAAGTTTTAGATAACGATAGGTATGTTGTGCAAGATATAGAAGGATTCCAACAAACTCAAATCCCCTATTCAGGAATATGGGCTGTCCACAATATTAAACCATGGGTTTATGATCAAAATGTAAACAAAGAGTTAAATGATGAAGAAAATGTAAGCAATGAGTTAAATGATGAAGAAAATGTAAATAATGAATTAAATGATGAAGAAAATGTAAATAATGAATTAAATGATGAAGAAATGTAAATAATGAATTAGATGATGAAGAAAATGTAAATAATGAATTAGATGATGAAGAAAATGTAAATAATGAATTAGATGATGAAGAAAATGTAAACAATGAATTAAATGATGAAGAAAATGTAAATAATGAATTAGATGATGAAGAAAATGTAAATAATGAATTAGATGATGAAGAAGATGTAAATAATGAACAAAATGTAAATACTAAATTAGAAAATGAAAATGTAAATGAACACGAAAGCAATTTAAATAAGAATGAAGAGGATGTAACTGATTCAAGGAATAAGATCATAGCAAGCGAAATGCAAAGAAAAAATGTAAGAAAGAAAAATGTTAGAAAAATGGCTGAGAGCAGCATAATAACAAGAAACATGGCAAAGAGAATCAGGAGATCCTCACTGTCAGGATAGGCCGAATTGTAGCAGTACTATCCCCTAATACCACTGTACATACATTTAATACTAGCCATTAAGCCCACTGTAATCGTGTTCTCAGCACCAACACATATAGAGACACTCTCAATGTAAAGAGAGCGCAAAGAATACGAAGGAGAAAAGGAGAAGAATAAAAGAAACCAGGAGGGTTTTGGAACGGGCAGAGACGAGAAAGCACACTGAGATTGCTGCCCAGACTACAATATAAAGGTATTTTTACGAAGGGATATGAACCAAACTGGACAACCGAAGTTTTTAAAATTTTAAAAGTCAAGTCTACCAATCCTGTAACATATGAACTGGAGGACTATCAAGAACTCCAAAAAGTGAAAGATGAAAATGCTTTCTTAGTTGAAAAAATAATCCGAAGAAAACATGATAAAGTTTTTGTTAAATGGTTAGGGTTTGATGAAACACACAATTCATGGATAGATAAAAAGAATTTATTAAAATAATTAAACATCAAACAATTTTTGATGTTGTTTTTTTTTATTTTTTATATACATACATTTTTCATTAAAAGTTATACAAAATATATACAAAATATACAATTACTTATCATATTTTTATACTAAATCTAAATATATTCAATTCAGATTACTTATACAATATTTTGTGTATCATTACTAGAATATAAAATATTTTGAATTTCAAAGTGATTATGAGCTAATGTTGAAATATTATCAGGCAATATAAATCTCTTGTCATCCTTATAATTAAGACTTATCTTATTTACAATTTCAGTATATATTTTATGACCTCTACTTCGAATAACTCTCTGCTGACCATAATAAGTTTTTTTATGTTTAATGCATTCAATATAATGATCATGCGATAATCTTTTCACTACTGACTTTTTGACTCCTTTAACCTTTTTTACGTTATCAAAGTCAGAGCTATCATCTTTTGCAACTAAATATGAGTATGCTTTTGCTTTTAATCCTGCAAAAGAGGTCATTATCCGACCTGCATTTTCGTCTTTCATTAAACCTAGTTCCTTGTTATTAGCACGATGTATACCGAATCTGTTTGAGGTTTGATAGTTTGATTTGTCAAAGCGACTAGGATTGTCTTTAATTAGTTCATAAAAATCTTCTTCTGATGATATAATAAATGAATCTGTATCCATATAAAGTATTTTTGATGATGGACATTTTACAGAATGGAAATTATAGAAATAGTCGTACATTAACCATTTTGAAAGTTCTAATACACTAACTCCAATGTATATGGGTTTATCATAATAAATTTTTGATTTAGTTGATTCAATTGCAGCTAAATTATCTCCAAAGACTTCAACACTGTGAAAATTATGTCTAGCTATGCGTTGTCTAAACCCTGCGGAATTCTGTCTGGATTCATAATTTTTGACTAATGCAACCTCACGACGCTTTTCTACATTTTCCATCGTTTTGCCGTATACGGCATTGACCATTAATTTAAAAAAGTTTATCTCAAACTCATTTACAGCTAATTTTCTTAGTGTTGTATTTAGGTCAATATAAGGCTTTAACCAACAGGACTGTTTAAAAGATAGTATTCGAGATATTTTTTCTACAATCATACCTTGCTCTATACATAACTGCAGCTGTTTTAAATGTATTATATAATTCTTTTTATCTGATAAATCAGCTATTAATTTGGGCTGCTTTCCTCCTGGCGGAATTTTATTTTCGGGGCAGAATGGTAAACTATTATGTTTATTATGAACATTTTTAGGATATTTCAGATCTACTTCTAATATGTATCCTATATTACCTCTGGCTGATATATTAAGAGCGTTGAAAGATAAAATTTCATTATTACTTAGAAATTTAAAATTGGAATATGGAAGTGGTTGACTCATAGCCCATCCATATAAATTGTTGGCGTCAATATATGTCAGGTAGTTTATAGGATCGCTAGACTTGAATTTGTCATTTAAGTATTTGTTATTTGCTGTAGCGATCCTTTGGGTACATTTGAGTCAACCCTCCCCGGACTGCAGTTTTTAAAAAGTTATAAATATCAGGATCACTTATAAGTTCCAATTCTATCTTTGTGTATTTAAGCATTGCATCCCATGAAACTGAAGGAGCAGTAACATAATTAATGGGATCTAGTCTGTATACTCGTGAACAAAGAGTTCTAAAATTTTCGAATACATCGGCAAGAATTAGAACATCGCTTTCCAAGTATAATTTTAAGTAATCTCTAATACTAGTACAGTTAAACATTCTCCACACGCTCTGAGCAAAGTTATAATCTTCCACGCTACATTCCTCATCATTCAGAGAATTATAAAAATATTCCCTTGAAGGGAGCTGGGATTCCTCAAATTTTTGAAAACTATCTAAATAGTCATAGGGAAATACTCCTTTTCTTCGTAGCATGTCAAATTTTTCGTTTTGATATTTGCTGTTCAATATTTTGAAATTGGATACATCCATATAGCTAGCAAGTTTTTCTAAGCTCGAATTTAAAAATCTATTTGAATCTATGTATCTTATTTTATATTGATGAAGATGTGAATCAAGCTTGCAAGTTTGAGTTAACGCAATATATAACTCTTTATTGCAAGGAATGGGTTTCAATTCATCTCTTATCGATGTTACAAATAAGTGGATGTCATATCGAGACAAGTTGTGACACACTACAGGGAAAAAGGGATCGCTTAATCTAAATGTTTGTTTACAGACCTTATGAATAGGCCCTACATATTGGCCCGTGAATTGATTGAAGTATTTTTCACGATCATCAACCAAAATTTGCTCATCGCAGGCACAGCACGCTTCGTGTTCCTGACAGTCTTCATCCCAAATATTGAATTCATATATGGGCTTTTTACTAGATTTCCAGTACTTCTCATAAAGGCCATCAGTTTTAGCCCTAAGCACTTGACAGAATTTTTCAATACAATCAGGTCCTGAAATAACGAAGTCGTAATGCTTAGAGTTTATTTATATTTATTTATTTATTTTATAATATTTACCTTCATATGTCCACATCTCATTTAGATGAGGATTGTATTTATGTGCAACATAAAATGAAACTGCACATGCTGTATGCCTCTGCGCCATAGTAGTCGATGATTTGGAGGGATCATTAAGATTTCTATGGAAATTTTCCAAAACAGCCTCGATGTCAGCATAAATTACGACTGGGGGTGAAAGTTTTTTCGACCAACTTTTAAATATGGTTTTAGTATTGGGTTCTGGATATAGAGCCGCAACTTTTCCACACTCCTTAGTGTCGTGAATAGTATTTGTAGTACTATAAAATTGCAAACAGTTATCGCAAAAATATGCTGCACTATGAGATTTACTATGTTGGGAATAGCATAACTTCTTCATGCACGTTATATAGGCATAGTGCATCATTTGCATATCACTATTGATGCCTAGCAAGTTTATATGATTAGGACGAATTTTATTAGTCCTCACTGTGGGTCCCACAACGTTTTTACCATTATCATCAATTTCATATATATTGATGCTGAAATCCTCATTGGCTTTTTCGAATCGCTTTATTCCTTTGCTTGTTATTGGAAACTCAATCTCAGAAAAATCGAGTCTAAAACCGTTATAATGAATTATTTCCTGGTTTATGTTTAAAATGCGATAGCTTGATGGGATTGCTAATTTGTCTCGAGCCAACCTTTTTTCAACTGATCTTGTAAATGTAGTTTCTGCATGTCTTTTATATGCTAATGATGCTAAAATACACCACTTGAAACAAAAATCATCTACATTTTTAACATTGATGATAGCATTTCGTGATTTAATTTTTTTAGGAGCTTCTATATACCCCCTTGCAGGGATGTGTTCCAGTTTAATTATTGTTAACTCAAAATATTTAAAATTTTTTATAGCCCAACCTGAATCCTTCTCCTGGAATTCGCTGCTTAAAGTTATAAGGTTTTCCAGAGCGTTATTTAAGTGTTCATCAATGAACTCTTGCTCATATATGGGTTTGTATGAAGTTATGAAATGCTTCATTGTTTCTGTCAAGGTTTCATCATCAGTTTGCTTGACATACAGACCATATACTTTTAAATTGAACTTTACGGCTCTGTACTCGCTCAAACAACAATTAAGTAAATTGATTATATCATTTTTACAATCATTATAAAAATCTTTTAAGTCAATCCGATTACTTTTACTGGATTGAATCCGATATGATTTTATGGGAAATTTCGAGTTTGATGCCAGGTTGATAATATTAGGATTGTTATGTATTTGGTCTGCAGCGGCATTCTTATGCTTTTCAGACATAATATGGCGCTTTTCCTTCGAGGGAGTGTAACTCTCACCGCATATTGCACAGTCAATGTTTTCCGCTGGTGCATTCATTCTAGGCCGTTTTGAAGATCTTGAAGTTGACTGTTCTCGGAGGTCAGTTGTCGAAGAAGATTTCCTCATTAGCACGTTGAAAGCATTTCTTTGAGCAGAACATACCTCATAATGAGAGTCTAGCTCTGCTAAGTCGAGGAAATTCAAACATAGATCGCACTCAACTTTTTTCTGGGGACCTAAGCAACTCTCATAATGAGAGTCGATCTCTGTTCCCTCTAAGGATTTATAGCATAGATTGCACTCAATCGGAATCCGCGGTCCTACGCAACTGTCGTAGTGAGAGGCGAACTCTGTTAATTTAACAAACTCTGAACACATAGTGCACGCGATTTCGGGATTCATTTTGAAATTTTTATATTTTGTTTGATCACTTTCACTATTAGAAGAGAACTAAGAGTTTTTCATAAAAAGCGTTCTATTTATCTGCCTAACGCCTACTCAGTCTTTTGTATTCAACAGGTTCAGTACTCGTTTAAAACCGGTTTCAAAACGATTTCTTCTGCTGACTATGTAATAATAGAATGTGAAATTCAACCAATAAATACATTCAATACCAGGTACCTATACCTGAAATGCACTTATTCTTTTGTGTAATCCTCGCTTGGAAAACCTGTTTCAAACGAATCCTATGATTCTCTGGGGGGATGTAACATGTAATAGTAGGAAGTGAAATTCACCCAATCAGAAGTAAGGAAACATTGAAAATAAATTTCTTAAATGTAGTATTCTATTTATTATACCTATGTATGTATGTATATAATATTATGATTAGAAAAATACATCGAATATTTTTATTATACATATGCTTTCTCGCCTTATTTAAATCCAGCCTCAGTTCTTTCCAACGCCGCTATTAACTCAGCGTCATCTTCATCCCGAAGTAGATCCCTGAGTCGATCCCTTTCGCCGCAGTCTTGATCATCGACCAAATCGAAAATATGATCATCATCCGGCAAAACGAATGGCGTTTCAGTCATGGAATCCTCACCGACATATTCCTCAAAAATGTATTTGATGATATCATGAGGTCATCATCCTCACTATCATCATCCCATTTAATCTCATTAATAGGATCCCAATTCCTCTCGAGATAATTTTGGGTTTTAATTCCAAAAATCAGTGACAGGTCCACGGAGTCTGGCTGAGAATCCAGATTTATGGTTTCCTCCGGTTGCGACTCAATAAAAATGACCTCTAGGTTATCCATCTTTGTATACAGTTTACTAGTTTCTGTAATAGCTTATAGCTGTGAGTAGCTATTATATAGGCACTCAACTATAGGACAGTGTTGGGAATACAATACAGAGAAGGAATTTAAACAGAATAGTAAAAAAAGGTTTAAGGTCAACGAGATCCTTTTACAGGTAAATGCTTTGGAAAAAAACTACCTCTAAACTATCACATCAGATATAGTTCAAGGAGATGAAAAACCTGTTTGACAGTGTTTTCGAAGAGCCTGAGTGAGAGGAAGGATCAAAGGGTAGAACTCGTTTAGAGAGAGAGAGAGGGAGAATGTAAGGATTGATTTTGATTTGTCACAATTTTCAGGTAAAAAAAATCGATATTGATTTTACAGAATTTCCAGAGGAGAAAAGAACTTAGTTCACATTTTCACCGATAGTGAATTTTCAGGTAAAAACGAGAAGGAACGTGTGAGTCGCTTCTGGGGACACGACTCTACTTATACCCGTACTCAGTCAGTATATATGTACATACACTTTTGAGCTTATGATTTTTTAGAACTTTAGAAAAAAAAAAAAAATTTTACATTTTACATTTTTTTGCTACATATGCTATCTACATCTACATATAAAATGTCTATTATACATCTAACATGTAGATTGTACATGTTCCATTCATATTCTACATCTCCTCCGCTAGGGGTTGCTCGCGCACTGAACGCGGCAGAGTGTGCGAGCGAGAAGGAAAATGAGTTGTGTTGTCTCTGCGGGAGGGGGAGGGGAAGCCACTGAAAATTAATTTCTTCTTTCTGGCTATAATTATGATCCGATCTGATTCAGATTCGGCAATCTGGTAGATATTGGCATTTTCAACGATACTGCGTTTTTAGTTTTATCGTATCTTTAAAACTGTGCCTGCCACAGATTTTCGTCTTTTGTGTGGGCGGAAGGGGGCGGGGCGAAATTTTGAAATACACTTGTAGCAGTGTGATATCACATGAGTCTGGAAACCAAATTTGGTTTCTCTAGCTCTTATAGTCTCTGAGATCCAGGCGCTCATCAAGACGGACAGACGGACAGACGGACGGACAGACGGACATGGCTATATAGACTCGGCTATTGATGCTGATCAAGAATATATATACTTTATGGGGTCGGAAACGTTTCCTTCTCTGCGTTGCACACATCCACTTTTACCACAAATCTAATATACCCCTTAACTCTTTTTTGAGTACGGGTATAAAAAATCGATATTGATTTTACAGAATTTCCAGAGGAGAAAATAACTTAGTTCACATTTTCACCGATAGGTGGCGCCACCAAGTAGTAATGAAAAGGGACCTTCTTCGTATATTTACTTTAATAAGTTCTCTTTGCATTCATCTTATACTTTTATTCATTGATTGCACCTCCTATATATAAATATAGGTAACTCTACTCTTAAAGGATATGATTATGGTAAATATCAGAAACTAAAACCATATATATTCCCAAATCAATATGAAAAAATATTTATTTGAACATGATCATGGTAAATATCAGAAACTGAAACCATTTATTTGAAAACCACATGTTGCTGAGAATAGGGTTGTTGAATCAAATATCATGTTTCACATCCTTAAGCAACATGTTGCGAATTTAGGATTTACTCGCAACACGTAGAAGGTCCCTTTTCATTACTACTTGGTGGCGCCACCTATCGGTGAATATGTGAACTAAGTTATTTTCTCCTCTGGAAATTCTGTAAAATCAATATCGATTTTTTTTTACCTGAAAATTCACTATCGGTGAAAATGTGAACTAAGTTCTTTTCTCCTCTGGAAATTCTGTAAAATCAATATCGATTTTTTTTACCTGAAAATTGTGACAAATCAAAATCAATCCTTGCATTCTCCCTCTCTCTCTCTCTAAACGAGTTCTACCCTTTGATCCTTCCTCTCACTCAGGCTCTTCGAAAACACTGTCAAACAGGGTTTTCATCTCCTTGAACTATATCTGATGTGATAGTTTAGAGGTAGTTTTTTTCCAAAGCATTTACCTGTAAAAGGATCTCGTTGACCTTAAACCTTTTTTTACTATTCTGTTTAAATTCCTTCTCTGTATTGTATTCCCAACACTGTCCTATAGTTGAGTGCCTATATAATAGCTACTGAGGGATATACAATATAAGAGTTTTTTAAAATTGGGGTGGTAAGCGCTGTAAAAAAACTTATGCATGTGCACACATACAGTCGTCGCGACGACTCGGCTCGGCTGTCGCAGCGGCAAAGAACCAACTTCGTGTGCCTTCGTATGCTGTATGCATACAAGAGAGCGGCTGGCTCTAGAGCGCTCTCTCTCTCTAAAAAAAGAGAGGCTCAAGAGAGCCTGGAGCCAGCTCTAAAGCCAGCCTGCCAAATTCGTGTGGCGTTATGTATCTTATTCTTATATTGTCTTTGGTCATAGCCTCTGATGCCGAATGCAGTCGTCGCTGTCAACAAGGTACATTTTAATATAAGGTAAGGCAATTCCTTAGCAAGTGGCCGCAACTCATTTGGCAGCTTACCGCTCTTCGTGATATACCTTTGCTGTTCACTTTGCTGCCCCACTGCGACGCGACTGACAATAGATCAATGACTGCCAAACCGATTCCATGAAGGCGGAATGGGCGAGGGGTCCAAAGTGCAAGGTTTTTGACTCTATGCCTACAACTTCAGGTGTTCCACTGTATATGGGCTCATACACACAATAATAGTTAGCAGCCGCTGGGGCCAAAGGGCAACCCCACAAATTGACAGAATAAGACATAACTATATATGCACCTACCAGCTACACCGCAAGAGAGAGCATTAGAGTATGAAAACTTCTCATATCGCACCGAATTCTAGTGGTCTCGAAACAACAACAAAAGTAGTCAATAAACTTTTTCTTTTTGCACAGAAACTAAAACAATTTTGGGAAAACAATCAAATTGAAACTTATTCATTGTTTACGATCTGCTCCTCAAGATCGTCGCTGTCTTTCTTCAGTGTCTCGTTGTCCTCCTCGCAGTGGGCTTTGTCCATCCCGAGGGCGCAGTTCTTCTCCTTAAGAAACTTCTTAACTTTCTCTATGATAGCATTCTTCTTGTCAAGATCATCTTTTTCTTTCTTATGCGTCTCGTTATCGCAATCGCAATCGCGATCGTCTTTCTGTTGGGGCTCGTCCGCCTCCTGAATGGCTGCAAGCCCGTTTGGCGGCAACAAAGTAACAAAATGGAAACGCTCGCCCATCAGCTGATAGTAAAGATGAATGAAGGGCTCCGAGCAGCAGTAGTTGCTGCTAACCGAGATGTCAAAGTACTGCATATTCGACTTGCGGATTGTTGGATCAAATTTGAAAACGGTGCGGTTGGGGTCGCCCGCCTTGTTGCCACAAATGACAGTGGGAATGCGGCCGCAATCGTTCCACAGTTGGGTGTTCCACAGGACCACATTGTCACAGGTCTCCTCGTCGGTCAGATCGCACATAATGATGGCACAGTCACTGCCTCTATGGTACATGCGGCCCAGTACGGGATGCTTGTGCTCACCGGTGGTGTCAAAAACATTGAAGCGAACGGGTCCACGTTTGGTCTGGAACACGAGATCCTGTTCAGTGTGCATTATTGTCGGCCAATAGTAGGAATTCGCATTGAAACGGCCTGTGAGGAGTCGATTTATCAATGAGGTCTTGCCCGTTTTACAATCGCCCACAACGACCAGCTTGTAAGTGGGCAAATTATCCATGTAGTACATGGTTGAAAGCAGTTTTAATAGCAATAGAATTTATTGTACAAAGTATACTTTTTGGGAGGAGAGAGCAAAGTGAGTGCCTGCTGTGCCTTATCCAAGGGAAAATCTACAATGGGATTGGCTTTGAAGGGTTTGTTTCATTATTGATGGTTTGGACTATTATTATTATGCTCTCTTTTCAAATGTGGCTTAGCAGGCTGCAGGCGTGCATTTATTGCCATATTTTGTGATTGAAGATTTTAAAATTAATTTAAAAACGTAAAATAAGTTCTCTCTCTGTCAAACTCTTTATCTGTCCTTATCTGTATCTCTATTTATCTATCATTCTTCCGTCTAACTACTAAAACGTCCTTCAAGATCAAGTTTCTGCTATTACTGCCTTTTTCTTTTGGGAATCAAGAGCCAAGAAATTCATTCGTTTTTGGCAAAAGTCTAAAGTTATTTGTTTTTCTTTTTGAATTTGTTTTGTATTCCAGGCTTTTTGTTTCTTCTTCCACTCTTTTTTGGCGGCACGTTTCATTTGCAACACTCACAGATACACAGGTACATTAGCTAAAGCTAAAGCTACAGATACAGGAATTAAATCAAGTTTGGCTTTTGGTCAAAAGTCGTCGGGTGTCGTCGTCGTAGTTGTTGTCGCGTGTGGGGACTGCTGTGCGGTGTCAAAAATTTGTCTTTTTACAGCTAATGGGCTCATTTAGAGATGGCCACTGAAGGCGGGGAGGCACACGGGTGCAGGGTCCAAGCGTCAAGCAGTCTGTTGTTTACCTTACCCAATCCCAATCCTCAATCGAATCTCGGAATCTGAATATCGAAATCAAAGCGAAACGAATCGCAAAACAGTCACATACCTGCAAAGAGAGTAACAGAGACAGAGGGAGAGGGAGAGAAACGCTTGTTAATTGAATTATGAATCCATAAATCAATATCTGGCAAATGCTTTTTTGGGATCGTAGATGATGATCCAGCATTAATGAGTTTCCTAGTTTCCTCTGAAAGTGTGTCTCAAAATGATATCTGTAGACATGGCTTCAGATGGCCGCTAACGTGTTTCGTGTTTGTTGCTGCCCGCTGCCTGCTTTCTGCTTTGTTCTGCTTTGTTTTTCTCTTTTTTTTTGTGTGGTGGTGTTTCATGCTTTGTTTGTTAATTAATTGGCCATCGTTGGGCCATTTTTTTTGTGTTCAATTGAGATGAAAAACAATTGAGAATTTCCATGGAATTTTAAGGTCCACCTGCTCCTTCATCAAAGATTGTCATGCTCCAGATGCTGTCTGCCTCACGCCTCATGCCCCATGCCGCCCACCCCATTGCCATGGATGATGCAACTCCCATTCCCCGATCGATGTTGATGGGGAATTTTTTAATTTCCACCGAAATAATAATTTATGAAAAGACACAGAAGGCAGACCCAAAGAAGCACAGCCATAGGCTGACGTCACCCGCAATTTTCAATCAATTAAAATGATTTCCCCATCGGATCCATCCATCGATTAATAAATGTATCTGTAGCTGTATCTTTGGCTGTGGCCAAAATTGAATTCCAAAAGCGCGCTTCAAAGAGCAGCGACAAACCAGTTTTCATTTATTTATCGAAAGATCCACCACTGTGGATTGTGTTGGTAGTGCGCCATTCATTATCCGATCCATACCGATAGATATGGCAGACGGAAACCAATTTGAAAGCTGGAATATCCATGTCTGGGGGGAGTCTTCCCTTGGAAATGGGGTAGGAGATTCGCCATAAAAGAATAGCCAAAGATGGAAAATAAATCCATGCGTGTATCAGTAATGTAATAATTCGGGTTCTGAGCCAAGAGGTGTTGACAGGTAGGGGTGGGGGTGATTGATGGATCATTAATTACAATTAATGGGGGTGGGGGATGATCAATGGGCCATTAATCAAAATTTAAGGGGTGGGAGGGTAATTAAGGGGTAATAAATCATAAAAAGGGGGGGGTGAGAGTTGACCTAGTTACGTTAATGAGGGTGAAATTGAGGGGTGTGAGCTCATGCGTGAGGAGTGGTTGAATTTGATTGGTCGGGTAGGTTGGACATGCGTACATTGCTGGTGGTGTTATAGGGTGAGGGAGTGATCCTAGGAAGGGTGAGTTCTCGTTAACCGTAATGAAGTTGTATACACCCTCCCTACTCTCTGACACCTGTTTAAGTCGGGGGGTGGGAAGTGCGTGCGTTTTGCGTACAGCTGAATCCGAGGTTAATTGTTAATTGTCTGTATTGTTAACTTCTACTAATTTTAGGGTCGCTGCCAACAACAACAGCAACAAGTCAGATCATGGCAGTTGACATAGTTACCTTAATGGGGGTGCTACTTAGGGGTGTGCTCTCATGCGTGAGGGGTGGTGGTGGTGGTGGTGGTGATACTAATTTAAGGGTCGCTGCCAACAAAAACTAGTCAGATCATATCTGTTCTGTTCTGATCTGTTCTGTTCTTCTTGTTAATGACCTGTGACCCGTTGACCTAGTGACCTAGTAGCAGGTGCTAAGGTGTACAGTTGACATATGTATGTATGGTACATACCGGTACCGCACCTCAAACACCACCCGAATATGAACCCTAATATATTATATTTGAGTCTAAGGGTCTGTGTGTGCGTGTGTGCTAACAAGGATCTACTAATCAGTCAGTATTTACATTTTTGAACATATGATTTTTTAGAATTTTAGCATTAAAAAAAAATTTTAAATTTTTTTTGCTACAGCCAAAAAATGTAAAATGTTAAATTTTTTTTTATTTTTAAATTCTAAAAAATCATAAGCTCAAAAATGTATATACTGACTGAGTACGGGTATAAGTAGAGTCGCGTCCCCAGAACCGACTCACACGTTCCTTCTCGTTTTTTATGTGGTGGTGTTTCATGCTTTCTTTGTTAATTAACTGGCCATCGTTGGGCCATTTTTTTTGTGTTAATTTTTTTTTGGGAGTTTCGGGTGTTGATTGCTGAATTTATTGTTAAATTAAAAACAATTGAGAATTTCCATGGAATTTTAAGGTCCATCTGCTCCTTCATCAGAGATTGTCATGCTCCAGATGCTGTCTACCTCACGCCTCATGCCCCATACCGCCCGCCCCATTACCATGGATAATGCAACTCCCATTCCCCGATCGATCTTGATGGGGAATTTTTTAATTTCCACCGAAATAATAATTTATAAAGAAGACACAGAAGGCAGACCCAAAGAAGCACAGCCATACGCTGATGTCATTCGCATCATCAATGTGTCGCCAGACAGTGTGCCACACCCTCGGGATCCATTCCCCATGGCCCCCATCCTCATCCTCGATCCATTTCTATGAAACGGAAAAAATTTTCAACTTTGATTGCTCATATCTCTTCAACATGAATACCGAATATTTTGAAAATTACATTTTCGAAAGCTCTGGAAAATATAGATGAGTTTATTCATTTTATCCAAAGCGCCCTTTCCGCTAAGGCTCCTTTGTGCGATCAAAGACAATATAAGTATAAGATGCGTAACGCCCATATATTTCAATTACCATATGCATGCCAATTTTTCAGCAAGCAACGAAATTCGCTCCATCTCGCTCGCATGTGTGAGTACACACAGAACCAGTAATTGCGAATGTGTGCGTACTTGTGCGAAGCGGACGATCTTCGAGACGAAAACCTTTTTATGAGTTGAGAAATGAATTTATTTACAGTCGTTGAATACGTCGCATGCTGAATACCCTAATGACAATTATTCCAACGTGAAGTCATGTATTAAATATATTACATATGTGTTTGGTTAATATTTTCCTGGGTTGGATCTGCCATTTTAACTACGGTTCTACGTCAATAGAGAATTACTCCGCTTGGCTCGTGGTGTGGGCAAACTCTCTAACGCAACTACTTTCTCAATATTGCAAACCAGAGCTCCGAGACAATTATTACTCGTTACGCAAATTCCCTATCTCTATATCTGCCTCCCTCACACTCACCACCGCAGAGGAACACGCTCGACGTGCGTCCCTTTCTCTCGCTCCTTTTATGCTCTCCGAGCGAGTTTCTCAGAATACACTCGCTAATGAACACCTGGCCGACATAGAAACAACTGCAACTCGGCCAAGGAGATATTATTATGATCCGACATATGTATTTTTATACCCGTACTCAAAAAAGAGTTAAGGGGTATATTAGATTTGTTGTAAAAGTGGATGTGTGTAACTCAGAGAAGGAAACGTTTCCGACCCCATAAAGTATATATATTCTTGATCAGCATCAATAGCCGATTCGATATAGCCATGTCTGTTTGTCCGTCTGTCTGTCTGTCTGTCCGTCTGTCTGTTTGTCCGTCTTGTTGAGCCCCTAGATCTCAGTGACTATAAGAGCTAGGGCAACCAAATTTAGTTTTCAGACTCATGTGATATCACACTGCTACAAGTGTATTTCAAAATTTCGCCCCGCCCCCTTCCGCCCCCGCAAAAGACGAAAATCTGTGGCAGGCACATTTTTAAAGATACGATAAAACTTAAAACGCATTATCGTAGAGAATATCTACCAGACTGCTGAATCTGAATCAGATCGAATCATAATTATAGCCAGAATGAAGAAATGAATTTTCAGTTGCTTCCCCTGCCACTTATGCATGAGCACACATACAGTCGTCGCGACGACGCGGCTCGGCTGTCGCAGCGGCAAAGAACCAACTTCGTGTGCCTTCGTATGCTGTATGCATACAAGAGAGCGGCTGGCTCTAGAGCGCTCTCTCTCTCTAAAAAAAGAGAGGCTCAAGAGAGCCTGGAGCCAGCTCTAAAGCCAGCCTGCAAAATTCGTGTGGCGGTATGTATCTTATTCTTATATTGTCTTTGGTCATAGCCTCTGATGCCGAATGCAGTCGTCGCTGTCAACAAGGTACATTTTAATATAAGGTAAGGCAATTCCTTAGCAAGTGGCCGCAACTCATTTGGCAGCTTACCGCTCTTCGTGATATACCTTTGCTGTTCACTTTGCTGCCCCACTGCGGCGCGACTGACAATAGATCAATGACTGCCAAACCGATTCCATGAAGGCGGAATGGGCGAGGGGTCCAAAGTGCAAGGTTTTTGACTCTATGCCTACAACTTCAGGTGTTCCACTTTATATGGGCTCATACACACAATAATAGTTAGCAGCCGCTGGGGCCAAAGGGCAACCCCACAAATTGACAGAATAAGACATAACTATATATGCACCTGCCAGCTACACCGCAAGAGAGAGCATTAGAGTATGAAAACTTCTCATATCACACCGAATTCTAGTGGTCTCGAAACAACAACAAAAGTAGTCAATAAACTTTTTCTTTTTGCACAGAAACTAAAACAATTTTGGGAAAACAATCAAATTGAAACTTATTCATTGTTTACGATCTGCTCCTCAAGATCGTCGCTGTCTTTCTTCAGTGTCTTGTTGTCCTCCTCGCAGTGGGCTTTGTCCATCCCGAGGGCCCAGTTCTTCTCCTTAAGAAACTTCTTAACTTTCTCTATGATAGCATTCTTCTTGTCAAGATTATCTTTTTCTTTCTTATGCGTCTCGTTATCGCAATCGCAATCGCGATCGTCTTTCTGTTGGGGCTCGTCCGCCTCCTGAATGGCTGCAAGCCCGTTTGGCGGCAACAAAGTAACAAAATGGAAACGTTCGCCCATCAGCTGATAGTAAAGATGAATGAAGGGCTCCGAGCAGCAGTAGTTGCTGCTAACCGAGATGTCAAAGTACTGCATATTCGACTTGCAGATTGTTGGATCAAATTTGAAAACGGTGCGGTTGGGGTCGCCCGCCTTGTTGCCACAAATGACAGTGGGAATGCGGCCGCAATCGTTCCACAGTTGGGTGTTCCACAGGACCACATTGTCACAGGTCTCCTCGTCGGTCAGATCGCACATAATGATGGCACAGTCACTGCCTCTATGGTACATGCGGCCCAGTACGGGATGCTTGTGCTCACCGGTGGTGTCAAAAACATTGAAGCGAACGGGTCCACGTTTGGTCTGGAACACGAGATCCTGTTCAGTGTGCATTATTGTCGGCCAATAGTAGGAATTCGCATTGAAACGGCCTGTGAGGAGTCGCTTTATCAATGAGGTCTTGCCCGTTTTACAATCGCCCACAACGACCAGCTTGTAAGTGGGCAAATTATCCATGTAGTACATGGTTGAAAGCAGTTGTAATAGCAATATAATTTATTGTACAAAGTATACTTTTTGGGAGGAGAGTGCAAAGTGAGTGCCTGCTGTGCCTTATCCAAGGGAAAATCTACAATGGGATTGGCTTTGAAGGGTTTGTTTCATTATTGATGGTTTGGACTATTATTATTATGCTCTCTTTTCAAATGTGGCTTAGCAGGCTGCAGGCGTGCATTTATTGCCATATTTTGTGATTGAAGATTTTAAAATTAATTTAAAAACGTAAAATAAGTTCTCTCTCTGTCAAACTCTTTATCTGTCCTTATCTGTATCTCTATTTATCTATCATTCTTCCGTCTAACTACTAAAACGTCCTTCAAGATCAAGTTTCTGCTATTACTGCCTTTTTTCTTTGGGAATCAAGAGCCAAGAAATTCATTCGTTTTTGGCAAAAGTCTAAAGTTATTTGTTTTTCTTTTTGAATTTGTTTTGTATTCCAGGCTTTTTGTTTCTTCTTCCACTCTTTTTTGGCGGCACGTTTCATTTGCAACACTCACAGATACACAGGTACATTAGCTAAAGCTAAAGCTACAGATACAGGAATTAAATCAAGTTTGGCTTTTGGTCAAAAGTCGTCGGGTGTCGTCGTCGTAGTTGTTGTCGCGTGTGGGGACTGCTGTGCGGTGTCAAAAATTTGTCTTTTTACAGCTAATGGGCTCATTTAGAGATGGCCACTGAAGGCGGGGAGGCACACGGGTGCAGGGTCCAAGCGTCAAGCAGTCTGTTGTTTACCTTACCCAATCCCAATCCTCAATCGAATCTCGGAATCTGAATATCGAAATCAAAGCGAAACGAATCGCAAAACAGTCACATACCTGCAAAGAGAGTAACAGAGACAGAGGGAGAGGGAGAGAAACGCTTGTTAATTGAATTATGAATCCATAAATCAATATCTGGCAAATGCTTTTTTGGGATCGTAGATGATGATCCAGCATTAATTTTTTAATTTCCACCGAAATAATAATTTATGAAAAGACACAGAAGGCAGACCCAAAGAAGCACAGCCATAGGCTGACGTCACCCGCAATTTTCAATCAATTAAAATGATTTCCCCATCGGATCCATCCATCGATTAATAAATGTATCTGTAGCTGTATCTTTGGCTGTGGCCAAAATTGAATTCCAAAAGCGCGCTTCAAAGAGCAGCGACAAACCAGTTTTCATTTATTTATCGAAAGATCCACCACTGTGGATTGTGTTGGTAGTGCGCCATTCATTATCCGATCCATACCGATAGATATGGCAGACGGAAACCAATTTGAAAGCTGGAATATCCATGTCTGGGGGGAGTCTTCCCTTGGAAATGGGGTAGGAGATTCGCCATAAAAGAATAGCCAAAGATGGAAAATAAATCCATGCGTGTATCAGTAATGTAATAATTCGGGTTCTGAGCCAAGAGGTGTTGACAGGTAGGGGTGGGGGTGATTGATGGATCATTAATTACAATTAATGGGGGTGGGGGATGATCAATGGGCCATTAATCAAAATTTAAGGGGTGGGAGGGTAATTAAGGGGTAATAAATCATAAAAAGGGGGGTGAGAGTTGACCTAGTTACGTTAATGAGGGTGAAATTGAGGGGTGTGAGCTCATGCGTGAGGAGTGGTTGAATTTGATTGGTCGGGTAGGTTGGACATGCGTACATTGCTGGTGGTGTTATAGGGTGAGGGAGTGATCCTAGGAAGGGTGAGTTCTCGTTAACCGTAATGAAGTTGTATACACCCTCCCTACTCTCTGACACCTGTTTAAGTCGGGGGGTGGGAAGTGCGTGCGTTTTGCGTACAGCTGAATCCGAGGTTAATTGTTAATTGTCTGTATTGTTAACTTCTACTAATTTTAGGGTCGCTGCCAACAACAACAGCAACAAGTCAGATCATGGCAGTTGACATAGTTACCTTAATGGGGGTGCTACTTAGGGGTGTGCTCTCATGCGTGAGGGGTGGTGGTGGTGGTGGTGGTGATATACTAATTTAAGGGTCGCTGCCAACAAAAACTAGTCAGATCATATCTGTTCTGTTCTGATCTGTTCTGTTCTTCTTGTTAATGACCTGTGACCCGTTGACCTAGTGACCTAGTAGCAGGTGCTAAGGTGTACAGTTGACATATGTATGTATGGTACATACCGGTACCGCACCTCAAACACCACCCGAATATGAACCCTAATATATTATATTTGAGTCTAAGGGTCTGTGTGTGCGTGTGTGCTAACAAGGATCTACTAATTTTAGGGTCACTGCTAGCAAATCGCAGCATGTTTTTTTTGTTAGGGGCGGGATTTTACCTGTTTCATTTATAAACGAACAACGTTAGAACTACAAATTAAAAAATATGAAAAATATTTTTCAGTGAAAACGAAATTTAAACGAGAAGGAACGTGTGAGTCGCTGCTAAAGACGCGACTCTACTTATACCCGTACTCAGTCAGTGTTGAGCTATTGAGATTTTTCAATAGCGTAGAGTTAAATCGACAATTTGTACTTTGATTAATTCACAACACAGTTTGTTTGATTTTGTTAGTTTCTTTATTTGCCATGCAAGGCGAGTGGGAATAAAATGGGCAAGAGTTAGCAACAGGCGGACCCGTGGTGGACCGGGTTGAAGCGAGAACAATAATGGGTTTTTGTATAAAGGGTAATAACGATGTAGCAGGTCACTGTGCCAACCGACGATATGTTGTACGTTTGATGATGCTAGATTTCGAAGTGTCTCTGCTGCGCAGACGAGCCTCCCTCACAGATTTCGTCGGCTGACGATTTTCGGGAAGGGGAAAATGACTCAAGAGCGCAGAGTCAGGTAGGCAATGTTGTGCATAAGAGCTTAGCTCTGCTCTCTTTGCGCTGCCATGGGCCGGCGCTTAGCCGAACATTCTCCCCCCGTTGAAGAGCACGGGTCTTCACAGCTTTGCGATAGCCCTCGTGGTGCTCCCATTAGCCGTTTTGAGCTCAGCTACCCTGGAAACGCCATCTCTGCCGGCGATCAGTTTCGTCACCCTTCCCAGCGGCCACTTAAGTGGAGGCAAGTTCTCGTTCTTTACGAGGACCACGTCGCCGACGCTGAGGTTAGGGAGGGTCCTCCATTTTGCCCTCTCCTGCAGAAGCGTGAGGTACTCCTCTCGCCAGCGGGACCAGAAAGTCTGCTGCAGGAAGTTGACCTGCTGCCAGCGATCAAGACGATTGAAGTTGAGTCCGGTCACATCTGGTTTTGCGAAGGTACGGATTGGAGCAGTACCTAAGAAATGCGCAGGTGTTAGCATGTCTAAATCGTCAGGATGCTCTGAAATGGGAAGCAATGGCCTTGAGTTTATTATGGCAGTGATATGGCACACAAGCGTTCTCAGGTCATCAAAGCACAGCAAGGAGCTGGAAGCGGAACGGTAGAAATGATGTTTGGCTGTTTTAACCGCAGCCTCCCAGAGTCCGCCAAAGTGGGGAGAGCGAGGGGGAATAAACCGCCAGTCAATATGATCCGCAACGCAAAACTCCTGAACTTCCTTCATATGCCTTTCTGCCAGGAACAGCTTCTTCAACTCTGCCAACTCGTTCTTTGCTCCCACAAAGTTGGTTGCGTTATCGGACCAAATTTCCCTGGGCCGACCGCGAGTTAAAATTAATCGCTTTAGAGCGCTTATGAACGCTTATGAAGCTCCAAGTGAACGGCCTTGGTGGCAAAGCATATGAAGAGGCATATGTAGCATTTGATGGGTGGTCTGGTCCGCACCTCACTCTTATAAAAGAACGGACCACAAAAATCCACACCGGTGACTGCAAAAACGTACGACGCATTCACACGATCCTTCGGCAAGTCGGCCATAATATGCTGCAGCAGGCGCGGCTTGGCCTTAAAACATCTGGTGCAGCGATTTACGACGCTGGCCACTGTCTTGCGCCCTCCAATCGGCCAATACTCATGCCGAATAAGTGCGAGCAATGACCGAGGCCCAGCGCGCAAATTCTGCTCATGGACATGCACAATTACAGCAGATGTGACGGGATGATGCCTTGGAAGAATGACTGGGTGCCGTGCGTTGAAATCAAGTGATGAATTTTCCAACCGCCCACCGACGCGTAACAAGCCATGGTCATCCAGGAACGGCGCGAGTGACGAGATAGAGCTAGACGACTGCACCTGCTGTTCGTCACGCAGAGTCTTGTAGTCAGGCCACAAATGCACTCGCTGAATCGAACGAAGAAGTATCCGCGTACCACCAACGATGTCAGCTACTGTTAATCCGGACGACCTTTTGCGCTGCAGAAACTTGAATACGTATCCAAATGTGCGCTGGATCTTTCCGAAGGAATTGGAGAACTTTTGGCCGTCAGATAAGTCTACGAATGGTCAAACTGCAATCAGGACTCTCTTGCGCAACTCCAGTGTTGGCGCGGATTGAATAGACGCTGCCGGCCACAGAGGTTGCTCATCTTGAAGAAAGGGTGGCCCGTGGGCCCAAAGATGCGATTCCAGAAGCTCTGACGGCGAAGCGCCTCTGGACAATATGTCAGCAGGGTTCTGGGCGGTGGGCACGTAGCGCCATCTCCATCTGAGCAGTCCGCTCCTGAATGGCTGAGACCCGATTTGCAACTAATACGTTAAAGCTTGATGAGTCATGGCGCACCCAAGACAAGGCAGTTGTGGAGTCCGAACAGCAATAGAAGCTTCCAGTGAACAATTTAAGTTTCTGTATCTCACTGATCAATTAAGAAAGCAAGTCAGCGCCACATAACTCCAACTTGGGCACCGTCAATACCTTAAGAGGGGCGACACGAGACTTCGCACACAGAAGTTGCACGTGCGCGCGATTATTTGTCCTTGACACAACGTAAATACATGCTCCATAGGCGTCTAGGCTGGCGTCACAAAACCCGTGAACTTCCACTGTTGAATTGTGGAGAACTGACAGACGAGAAAATCTAAACAGTTGAGGGGTGGACAAACTCTCGCAGAAAATGGTCCACGCTGATGAAAGAGACTCTGGCAGACTCTCATCCCATTAGAGCTGCTCCTTCCATACCAACTGAAGGAAAATCTTTGCCTTTGCGATGACAGGCTTAATCAGTCCTAAAGGATCATAAAAACGAGCAATCGTTGACAACATTGAACTTTTCGTCGGCTTTGATGGCAGCTGCGTGGGTACTACCGAAAAGAGAAAATTATCAGATGAAGGCTCCCAAACCAATCCAAGAGCCTTTGTGAAGTCGGTGCCATCGTCGAACCTTAGCAGCGTTTCCTTATCCTTGTCAGGAATTCCCTCAAGTACGCCAGGGACGTTGGAGCACCATTTCCGAATTGGGAACCTTCCGCCAATAACTGGGATGTCTGCCTCATCTTTTCGCGCACTTCCTCTACAGATCCTCCTCCAGTCATCAAATCGTCGACATAGAAGTTGGAGGTCAACACTTCCGAGCCAATGGGAAATGCAGTCCTCTCTTCTTCTGCCAATTGGAGCATGGAACGAATTGCAAGATAGGAAGCCGGTTTGGTTCCATATGTTACTGTGTCGAGCTTGAACGCCTTCACATTCTCGTGAGGGGAATCCCTCCATAAGATGCACTGCAGGTAATTGTCCGGCTCAGATACTCGGACACACCTGTACATCTTGCAAATGTCACCAGTCAGCGCAATGAGGAACGTACGAAAACGAAGCAGCGTATGTAGCAGCTTTGGCTGGATAGTAGGCCCCGCCATTAGGACCTCGTTTAACGAAAAACCTGTTGATGTTGTGGCAGATCCATCGAACACGACCCGCAATTTGGTGGTCGTGCTGTCCTCCTTAAACACGCAATGATGATTCCACCAACGACATATGATTAAGCTCTTGGTACTCCCTAATGAAAGATGCGTACTGAGCCTTCAGCTGCGGACGACGCTCAAGTTTCCGCTCCAAGTTGAGGAACCGCCGATATGCTTGCGTGTATGAGTCGCCCAAGATCTCCAAACTTTTCTTGATGGGCAGCTTCACGGCAAACTCTCCAGATGACAGGCGCGAGAAATTTGCTTTGAAGTGATCTTCAAAATCGACATCCTCCTGCTTGACCATCACCGAATCTTCAGTGGAACTTTCAACCTCCCAGAAACGCCTCAGTAACAGTTCCACTTGATCAAAAGACTCCTGCCTGGCGTCAGATGAGGCCTGAGCCCCAAGTAAGTCTGTCCTACGCGATTGCTGACCACCTCCTGAAACCACCCATCCAAGGCGAGTCTTCTGAAGCGATGGCAAGCCAACATCCAATTTGATTTGGCCAATGCACAGCAGCTCGAAGAATAGGCTAGCCCCAATGAGCAGGTCAATACGCTGTGGCCTGAAGAACTGCGGATCTGCCAATGGTAAGTTCGGCGGAATTTTCCAACCAGAAACGTCAACTGAAAAGCTGGGCTGCTGCTCGGTGATTGTGGGAGCTACCAACGCGACGAAACTGGTACTGTAGTCAGAGGCTTGGGACTGCAAGTTGAGTCCCACAGTATAGCCCTCCGATACAAAACTGGAATCCCCAAGACCCGATACTGCGGCCGACGACATGGTCCTTTTCAGTCTAAGTTGTTGGGCAAGGCTGGAGGTTATAAGGTGCATTTGTGATCCGGAGTCCAAGAGTGCCCGACATGGTACGAGCGATCCAGCACGATCCCTCAGCAGAACAACTGCAGTGGCTAAGAGCACAACATCCCTGCAAGAGTTCTGTGCAACCAGAGAGGCAGCTGAGGACTGTGGCTGCGCTTCAGGGTGCGGGAATGAAGAGACAACGGGTTCCGTGGGCGAGGGTCTGGCGTTTAAATGCAATAAAGTGTGATGTTTGCTACCACAGTGACGACAAGTTGATGACCTGCAAGTGCGCAATTGATGGCCAGCCTTCAGGCAATTCAGGCAAAGACCAAGCTTTTTCACCTCAATTAGGCGAAGGGACGGCGAAAGATTCCCAAACAGCGCGCATGTATATATGCTATGGCCAGCAGTAGTGCAAAATAGACACTCAAGAGAAACAGACTCAGTGGCTACAAATGAACTTCTATCTTCTATCTTTCCCACCTGAATGCCAGGCGTATACATTGCCATAGCGTGCTCCCGATTCTCCAACTTCTGACATCTTTGCTCCAGAAAAGCGGTGAATTGTTGGCTTGTGGGTATGCTGTCCAGCGATGACGTTTCCTCCCACTTGGCTTGCGTAGCGCTGTCCACCTTCTGCAGCAGGCTGTGTATCAAGATACAGTCTGCAATCTGCTCCGTTGTTCCCATACTCTGCAAAGCCCGAAGATTAGCATTCACAGTGTCCGACAAAGACCGAAGTTGCGACACAGACGAAGCCTCTACGCGCGGAACACCCAGAATGTCCGTGACATGCGCCTGAAAAATTAAACGTTTGTTATTAAAACGCTTATCAAGGAGGTCTAGCGCGATGGGATAGCTGGCGTGCGTGAACTCTAGAGACGAAATAGTGTCTAGTGCTGGTCCTTTCAGGCAGGAACGCAGGTGCTGCAGCTTCTCCACATTTGACAAATCAGTATCCTTGTCTATTATGGAGGAAAACATGCTCCAAAACGAGGAATACTGAGCGTAGCCACCACTGAACTCAGGAGACTTTGCACTACGACCGTAGTTGGGGCCTCTCCTACATGGTCCGTCCGCATTGTTGAACATTGTGCATTGTGCATTGAGCATTGAGCATTGTGGGCTGCCGCTTGTTTAACTCCCGTTTCATGCGAATCTCCAGCATGACCACGCACTCGTCAAACTCCTCCCTCAAGGGACTACCGATCTCATCGAGATCAATCCTCTCCAGGGCATTATGGTGCTCGTTGAATGAAACTACAAGCTCCGCTAGCAATTTCAGCCTCACGTTCAGCTCCTCCTCACTAAGCTCGCCAATTCTCTCCTTGCCAACGGCAGTTTCGATTCTCCGTGCTGCCCCTACCATGCACCTTGCGCTTGTAGAATGCAGCTTCCGAATCGACGAACAATGATGAGGGGGGCAAGAGTGAGGGGGTGCTATTAGAAGCCATTGGGTATGTTAACGACGCACAGGGTTACAGTTTCTGAAGCACGGAGAGGTTTATAACCGGTGAATAACCTCGAACAGTTTGATAGAAACTGTACACTCGATCGCAGCGCTCAAACACACGGGCTCACAGTTCTACAGGCCAGCAGCGAAAGCTCACAGTTTTAAAAGAACTGAGTAGGTGCAGCTGACAACAACAATGGCATGCACACTTAGAGCACCGAAAACCGAAACGAAACAACCGCAAGACAAACCGCAAAGCATATGACGCGAAAACCGTTTATGTTGCTTGTGCACAAACGCCGAATCGAAAAACCGTGGTACAAAGCGAATTAAACAACCGACAAGTGTTATTTGCGAGGCATATATATGTGTATATATATAAATATATATCGATTAGATCACGTCGGGGTCACCAAAATGTTGAGCTATTGAGATTTTTCAATAGCGTAGAGTTAAATCGACAATTTGTACTTTGATTAATTCACAACACAGTTTGTTTGATTATGTTAGTTTCTTTATTTGCCATGCAAGGCGAGTGGGAATAGTATGGGCAAGAGTTAGCAACAGGCGGACCCGTGGTGGACCGTGTTGAAGCGAGAACAATAATGGGTTTTTGTATAAAGGGTAATAACGATGTAGCAGGTCACTGTGTCAACCGACGATATGTTGTACGTTTGATGATGCTAGATTTCGAAGTGTCTCTGCTGCGCAGACGAGCGTCCCTCACAGATTTCGTCGGCTGACGATTTTCGGGAAGGGGAAAATGACTCAAGAGCGCAGAGTCAGGTAGGCAATGTTGTGCATAAGAGCTTAGCTCTGCTCTCTTTGCGCTGCCATGGGCCGGCGCTTAGCCGAACAGTCAGTATTTACATTTTTTACATTTATTTACATTTTACATTTTAAATTATTTTGCTACATATGTTATCTACATCTACATATATTATGTATATTCTACATCTAACATGTAGATTATGCATTGTGAAGGAGCAAACGGCTCCATCACAATTTTCTCCCATGAAGGGAAACACAGACGGACGTACTTTCTTGCCATTCCCACTGAAGGGACAACACTCCGTTCCTACAAGGAGACACCACAGGAGGGACTCCGCAATTTAAATTAATACTTATATTTTATACCCGTACTCAAAAAAGAGTTAAGGGGTATATTAGATTTGTGGTAAAAGTGGATGTGTGCAACGCAGAGAAGGAAACGTTTCCGACCCCATAAAGTATATATATTCTTGATCAGCATCAATAGCCGAGTCTATATAGCCATGTCCGTCTGTCCGTCTGTCCGTCCGTCCGTCTTGATGAGCGCCTGGATCTCAGAGACTATAAGAGCTAGATAAACCAAATTTGGTTTCCAGACTCATGTGATATCACACTGCTACAAGTGTATTTCAAAATTTCGCCCCGCCCCCTTCCGCCCACACAAAGGACGAAAATCTGTGGCAGGCACAGTTTTAAAGATACGATAAAACTAAAAACGCAGTATCGTAGAAAATGCCCATATCTACCAGATTGCCGAATCTGAATCAGATCGGATCATAATTATAGCCAGAATGAAGAAATTAATTTTCAGTTGCTTCCCCCTCCCCCCTCCCCCACCCACCGACGACAACGCATCTCATTTTCCTTCTCGCTCGCACACTCTGCCGCGTTCAGTGCGCGAGCAACCCCTAGCGGAGGAGATGTAGAATCTAATTGGAACATGTAAAATCTACATGTTAGATGTAGAATATACATTGTATATGTAGATGTAGATATCATATGTAGCAAAAAAATGTAAAATGTAAAATTTTTTTTTTCTCAAAATTCTTAAAAATCATAAGCTCAAAAATGTATATACTGACTGAGTACGGGTATAAGTAGAGTCGCTTCCCCAGAAGCGACTCACACGTTCCTTCTCGTTTTGTTATATTTTTTAGGATTAAGCTTTGACATTCCCCATTCGTAGACTTAATTATACGACCCTAAGGGCCAATAAGCACCTACATTCTCGTGATTTCAGGAAAGGGGGGGGAACCGTGATCGGACGGCATCTCTAAAACGCGTCATCAACGGAAAGCTCCCACAACCGAGGTAAGCCAAGCCGCGAACCAAAAGCTCCAACAGCAGAGACGAAAACCAAAGCTCGGCCACCCATACCAACGTGGAACCGACAAGAGAGCGCGAGAAAACAGCAGCCGCAACGAATATCAGCAACGAGCCCACAGAGAGAGAGAGAGCCCGAACGAAGCAGACGAAAACGAAAAAAGCTCGGCCACCCATACCAACGTGGAGCCGACAAGAGAGCGCGAGAAAACAGCAGCCGCAACGAATATCAGCAACGAGCCCACAGAGAGAGAGAGAGCCCGAACGAAGCAGACGAAAACCAAGAGAGAGAGCCCGAACGAAGCAGACGAAACCAAAGCTCGGCCACCAATACCAACGTAAAACGACAAGAGAGCGTGAGAACAACGGCGGCCGCAACAAATATCAGCTACGAGCCCTCAGAGAGAGAGAGCGTGGGCGTATAGCGAAGAGGAAAACGAAGTCGAGAGACCGGCAACGAGGTTCGAGATGGCGAGCGTGAGAGATCGTGGGAGAGTCGGTGTTAGAGTGCAAAACAGGGCAGACGTGCGCGAAAAGTTAGCGCAAGGAAAAAAACGGCGCGCACGGAAGGCAAACGGCGACACGCACGGCTCCACGCGTGCATCGGCCAGAGGAGAGGACGACGATCTCCCGCCCGGGGACACAACAAGGAAGAACTCGAACGCAAGGATTGAGGGTAAGCGAGTCTCACCGTCGTGAGTAGGCGGGCAGCTGAGCGGTGCGGTAGGCAGGGTCCACGAGCCAGGAAAAGGCCAGGAATAAAGGATTAATCAAACGTCAAAATCGCCGTCTTGACTTCTTTTGTGGGATTATTTTGTGAAGTCGTGTGGGATTTCTGTTGAGCAAGCAGGGAATACGCGCAACAGATGGTTCCTCCACATTTCCCGCTCGTAGTTTCCCAGAGGGGCCGCCCGGCGACTGCCCAGGTGCCCTCTAGGAATAATGTTCCCTCTTTCCCGTTCGTAGTTTCCCAGAGGTGCCGCCCGGCGACTGCCCAGGTGCCCTCTAGGAATAATGTTCCCCGTAGTCCGCCCGTAGTTTCCCAGAGGGGCCGCCCGGCGACTGCCCAGGTGCCTTCTGGGAATAATGTTCCTGATTCCCGCCCGTAGCTTCCCAGAGGTGCCGCCCGGCAACTGCCCAGGTGTCCTCTAGGAATAATGTTCCCGATTTCCCGCCCGTAGCTTCCCAGAGGTGCCGCCCGGCGACTGCCCAGGTGTCCTCTGGGAATAAAGTTCCCTATTTCCCGTTGGTAGTTTCCCAGAGGGGGCCGCCCGGCGACTGCCCAGGTGCCCTCTAGGAATAATGTTCCCCGTAGTCCGCCCGTAGTTTCCCAGAGGGGCCGCCCGGCGACTGCCCAGGTGCCTTCTGGGAATAATGTTCCTGATTCCCGCCCGTAGCTTCCCAGAGGTGCCGCCCGGCAACTGCCCAGGTGTCCTCTAGGAATAATGTTCCCTATTTCCCGCCCGTAGTTTCCCAGAGGGGCCGCCCGGCGACTGCCCAGGTGCCTTCTGGGAATAATGTTCCTGATTCCCGCCCGTAGCTTCCCAGAGGTGCCGCCCGGCGACTGCCCAGGTGCCTTCTGGGAATGATTTTCCCGATTTCCCGCCCGTAGCTTTCCAGAGGTGCCGCCCGGGCGACTGCCCAGGTGCCCCCTGGGAACAATTCCACGATTCCCCGCCCGAGACCCACTCTCCGCCCCGTTGGTGGCTCAAGACTCGGAGCCCCGGCAAATTATAAATATTTCTGTAATTTCGACCCTGGCGTGACTGAGAGTTGTACCCCGGCCTAGATCGCTTCCTTACAGATGGCGCCCGAGCAGGGACTCCGAGATTCCGATATAGTTTGAGTGGCCCGGGGGGGCGTTTAGTGAAAATCATGGGGAGGAGAAGTGCGAAAACATAGTTTCCGGCCAGGATTGACCCAAAAATCTTCCCAGTGGCCGACGTGGCAGTGATAGAAAAAAAAAAAAAAAGAAATAACATGCAGGCATGCAGCATTGTTAGGGAAACCAAAAGCATAACGCAGCAGCGTGCGGCGGGACTGTACCCACCCGCGCATAGTCGTGGTCGGTCAGCAGCAGTAGGAGTAACGGTGAATTGATTTTGCAAACCGCACGCAAAGTCGCCCAATTTTCACGTACAGCCGAGGCTGGCTTCCCTAACCTCCCTAGCAATAAAAGGCAGCAGCAGAGACGCCGTCAGCAGCAGCAGAGACGCCGTCAGCAGCAGCAGAGACGCCGCAGCAGCAGAGACGCCGTCGGCAGCAGCAGAGACGCAGCCGGCAGCAGCAGCAGAGACGCCGTCAGCAGCAACAGAGACGCAGCAGGGAATCAGCAGCAGCAGAGGCGCAGCAGCAGCAGAGACGCCGTCAGCAGCAGCAGAGACGCAGCAGGGAAGCAGCGATCAGAAGAGAGGCAGTAGCAGCAGAGACGCAGGCCGTAGCAGAGACGCAGCCGGCAGGAGCGGCATCAGACGCTGGGACTACAAATTTCCGACCCCGAGCCAGAAGGAGGACAGTATGCACTCAGCTCCGAACCAAGACAGAATGCACTCAGCTCCGAACCAAGAGAGTATGCACTCAGCTCCGAACCAAGACAGTAGGCATTCAGCTTAAAACCGGGACAGTGAACACGCAGACACCACGCCAACGACTAAGGACCAACGACCAGGATAACCAGCAGCACCGACCCCAAGGATCAACGATCGCAAGGACCAACGACCAGGATAACCAGCAGCACCGACCCCAAGGATCAACGATCGCAAGGACCAACGACCAGGATAACCAGCAGCACCGACCCCAAGGATCAACGATCGCAAGGACCAACGACCAGGATACCCAGCAGCACCGACCCCAGGGATCAACGACCAACCGGAATAACCAAACGAGCTGAGGATCGTGAATCCAACTGAAATTCCTGCCTATCCGTCGCAACCACGAATTGGACTAATCCGTAGTGCCCTTCGTGTCCAGTGTAGTGACCCAGTTTTCCCCAAGTGATAATCCCCTCGCCATCCTATGGGTGTACAGTGGGTTTCGTATCGGCGAAAGGACGAGCTGCAGGCCATTGCCATCGATCTGGGCCTCGTAGAAAACGGCACCGTAGAGGAGTTACGTAGTCGGATCTCGACTTTTATCTCGCGCGGTGAACACTCGGCGACGGTCAAACAGCGGATAGAGGAGCTAGGAACCAGATACAACAGTGCACCCAGTCCAAGGACTCAGAGGACTCCTACCTCGTCACCCGGACCAAGCGGCCGAGAAGAGAAGGAGGGAGCCCATCTGCAGCAGCCCTTACAAATACTCATCCCAGAGTTGCCCAAAGTAACCCGAGGACACGGACCGAAGGATTCGAACCACCCAGAAGCCACGGCCGAACGACGACCCAGGGCCGACAACTACGAGCAGCACTCGGCCCAAGGATTCCGAGATTCGCGACCCGGAAGGGAAGAAATCTCCTACGTGACGACGTGGCTTCCGCATTCCGCTACGGCGTTCCCTTGGTTGAAATCCAAGATCTTGTGCTGGTGTTGCACGGGGAAGATCGTCATCCTCCGGCAGATCCGTTTAGGTTGGGGAAATTTGATGAGGAAAGTTAACAAATCCGGGCTCTGGAATACGCTAATGCTGGAGACTCCCAGTAGCTCGACCAGCCTGATATCTGTCAGTTGTTGTTCTTCAAATTCTCGGAGGTCGGCTCCGTCCAGTAGCGTCGGGCTGATGACGTTCATTTTGGCCAGTGTCAGACCCAGAATCAGGTTCTGTAGGTCGTTGAGGATGACGCGGTTCTTTGCCAGTATTGCCTCCGTCAGCTGTAGTCGTTCGGTGTCCTCTCCTTTTACCAGGCTGTTCATGTAGCCAGTCAGCTCGTTGAGCCGGTTCTGCACCTTGGAGTTGACCGTCCGTTGCTCCGCCTCGGATTCGATCAGCTGGCCCTGCTTGAAACGAATTTGCTCCCAGTCGTCAAAGTCCGGGGTTCCGGCGACGACCTTTAGCGCGCTTCCGAGGATGTTGAGACTCCTGGCTCGTCGGTGGTGGGTTTTTAACGTTCCCACGAGGGTCCTGACGTGCTCCAGGTCGACAGCCAGGATGGTGGCGATGCGGCTCCCAGGGAATAACGCGGCAGACTCCTCCGCCTGCGCCAAATATGCCTCGTAGGAGGTTACGTTGGTTACATGGTGAAGGTATCCATATTTCTCCCACAGGACGGCGTCTCCGTCCACCACGGGCACATAGTTGGCGTGGGTGTAGTTGTTAACCTTTATCGTGGCCTGTGTGGTGGCGGTGAGGATGAGGACTATCAGGAGTGGTGACATCGTGGTGTTAGCTCTTTGGGTGAGTACTTGGTGGGGCGTTAGCTTGTTGACCGGTGCGTCGGTGGTTAGTGACGATGTTTGGCTATCGTTATGGTCCAGTTATATATAGTGTATCTTGCGCGGTGGTTTTTAGGTCATTTTTCTTCCGGGATGGCTTGTTCGTGCGTGTCGTGCGGAGCTTGCATTTTAGGGGTCAGTGTGGCTCGATGTGCGGGTTTTCCGTTTCTAGGTCAGCCGTGGTGTCTGCTTCGTTCGCAGTTTCTCCCGCGTCGTGTTCGTGGTATTCTTTCAGATCGTTGATGTTAGCGATTTTCTGCTTCCGGGTGCTGAGGTGTTGTAATTTTATGATGTTGGCTGACCTAAATCCCCGAACTTTGTAGGGCCCGTCATATTTCGGGGCCAGTTTTGCAGCGAAGCCGTCAACGGCGTTGGACAGATGATGTTGTCGCATCAGTACCAATGTGCCCACCGTGGGGTGCCATTGTCTTCGACGGAGATTATAGTGTCTTGCCTGCTCGTGGCTGGCTCGCTGTATGTTGTTTTTCACTATCGCGAATACATCCTTGAGTCGCGCTGTTTTCTGGAGCGCGGTGTCTGGCGGGCTTCCTGTGCCAGGTGTAACTTCATGTTCCCCGTAGTCCGCCCGTAGTTTCCCAGAGGGGCCGCCCGGCGACTGCCCAGGTGCCTTCTGGGAATAATGTTCCTGATTCCCGCCCGTAGCTTCCCAGAGGTGCCGCCCGGCAACTGCCCAGGTGTCCTCTAGGAATAATGTTCCCGATTTCCCGCCCGTAGCTTCCCAGAGGTGCCGCCCGGCGACTGCCCAGGTGTCCTCTGGGAATAAAGTTCCCTATTTCCCGTTGGTAGTTTCCCAGAGGGGGCCGCCCGGCGACTGCCCAGGTGCCCTCTAGGAATAATGTTCCCCGTAGTCCGCCCGTAGTTTCCCAGAGGGGCCGCCCGGCGACTGCCCAGGTGCCTTCTGGGAATAATGTTCCTGATTCCCGCCCGTAGCTTCCCAGAGGTGCCGCCCGGCGACTGCCCAGGTGTCCTCTAGGAATAATGTTCCCTATTTCCCGCCCGTAGTTTCCCAGAGGGGCCGCCCGGCGACTGCCCAGGTGCCTTCTGGGAATAATGTTCCTGATTCCCGCCCGTAGCTTCCCAGAGGTGCCGCCCGGCGACTGCCCAGGTGTCCTCTAGGAATAATGTTCCCTATTTCCCGCCCGTAGTTTCCCAGAGGGGCCGCCCGGCGACTGCCCAGGTGCCTTCTGGGAATAATGTTCCTGATTCCCGCCCGTAGCTTCCCAGAGGTGCCGCCCGGCGACTGCCCAGGTGCCTTCTGGGAATGATTTTCCCGATTTCCCGCCCGTAGCTTTCCAGAGGTGCCGCCCGGCGACTGCCCAGGTGCCCCCTGGGAACAATTCCACGATTCCCCGCCCGAGACCCACTCTCCGCCCCGTTGGTGGCTCAAGACTCGGAGCCCCGGCAAATTATAAATATTTCTGTAATTTCGACCCTGGCGTGACTGAGAGTTGTACCCCGGCCTAGATCGCTTCCTTACAGATGGCGCCCGAGCAGGGACTCCGAGATTCCGATATAGTTTGAGTGGCCCGGGGGGGCGTTTAGTGAAAATCATGGGGAGGAAGTGCGAAAACATAGTTTCCGGCCAGGATTGACCCAAAAATCTTCCCAGTGGCCGACGTGGCAGTGATAGAAAAAAAAAAAAAAATAACATGCAGGCATGCAGCATTGTTAGGGGAAACCAAAAGCATAACGCAGCAGCGTGCGGCGGGACTGTACCCACCCGCGCATAGTCGTGGTCGGTCAGCAGCAGTAGGAGTAACGGTGAATTGATTTTGCAAACCGCACGCAAAGTCGCCCAATTTTCACGTACAACCGAGGCTGGCTTCCCTAACCTCCCTAGCAATAAAAGGCAGCAGCAGAGACGCCGTCAGCAGCAGCAGAGACGCCGTCAGCAGCAGCAGAGACGCCGCCGGCAGTAGCAGAGACGCCGTCGGCAGCAGCAGAGACGCAGCCGGCAGCAGCAGCAGAGACGCCGTCAGCAGCAACAGAGACGCAGCAGGGAATCAGCAGCAGCAGAGGCGCAGCAGCAGCAGAGACGCCGTCAGCAGCAGCAGAGACGCAGCAGGGAAGCAGCGATCAGAAGAGAGGCAGTAGCAGCAGAGACGCAGGCCGTAGCAGAGACGCAGCCGGCAGGAGCGGCATCAGACGCTGGGACTACAAATTTCCGACCCCGAGCCAGAAGGAGGACAGTATGCACTCAGCTCCGAACCAAGACAGAATGCACTCAGCTCCGAACCAAGAGAGTATGCACTCAGCTCCGAACCAAGACAGTAGGCATTCAGCTTAAAACCGGGACAGTGAACACGCAGACACCACGCCAACGACTAAGGACCAACGACCAGGATAACCAGCAGCACCGACCCCAAGGATCAACGATCGCAAGGACCAACGACCAGGATAACCAGCAGCACCGACCCCAAGGATCAACGATCGCAAGGACCAACGACCAGGATAACCAGCAGCACCGACCCCAAGGATCAACGATCGCAAGGACCAACGACCAGGATACCCAGCAGCACCGACCCCAGGGATCAACGACCAACCGGAATAACCAAACGAGCTGAGGATCGTGAATCCAACTGAAATTCCTGCCTATCCGTCGCAACCACGAATTGGACTAATCCGTAGTGCCCTTCGTGTCCAGTGTAGTGACCCAGTTTTCCCCAAGTGATAATCCCCTCGCCATCCTATGGGTGTACAGTGGGTTTCGTATCGGCGAAAGGACGAGCTGCAGGCCATTGCCATCGATCTGGGCCTCGTAGAAAACGGCACCGTAGAGGAGTTACGTAGTCGGATCTCGACTTTTATCTCGCGCGGTGAACACTCGGCGACGGTCAAACAGCGGATAGAGGAGCTAGGAACCAGATACAACAGTGCACCCAGTCCAAGGACTCAGAGGACTCCTACCTCGTCACCCGGACCAAGCGGCCGAGAAGAGAAGGAGGGAGCCCATCTGCAGCAGCCCTTACAAATACTCATCCCAGAGTTGCCCAAAGTAACCCGAGGACACGGACCGAAGGATTCGAACCACCCAGAAGCCACGGCCGAACGACGACCCAGGGCCGACAACTACGAGCAGCACTCGGCCCAAGGATTCCGAGATTCGCGACCCGGAAGGGAAGAAATCTCCTACGTGACGACGTGGCTTCCGCATTCCGCTACGGCGTTCCCTTGGTTGAAATCCAAGATCTTGTGCTGGTGTTGCACGGGGAAGATCGTCATCCTCCGGCAGATCCGTTTAGGTTGGGGAAATTTGATGAGGAAAGTTAACAAATCCGGGCTCTGGAATACGCTAATGCTGGAGACTCCCAGTAGCTCGACCAGCCTGATATCTGTCAGTTGTTGTTCTTCAAATTCTCGGAGGTCGGCTCCGTCCAGTAGCGTCGGGCTGATGACGTTCATTTTGGCCAGTGTCAGACCCAGAATCAGGTTCTGTAGGTCGTTGAGGATGACGCGGTTCTTTGCCAGTATTGCCTCCGTCAGCTGTAGTCGTTCGGTGTCCTCTCCTTTTACCAGGCTGTTCATGTAGCCAGTCAGCTCGTTGAGCCGGTTCTGCACCTTGGAGTTGACCGTCCGTTGCTCCGCCTCGGATTCGATCAGCTGGCCCTGCTTGAAACGAATTTGCTCCCAGTCGTCAAAGTCCGGGGTTCCGGCGACGACCTTTAGCGCGCTTCCGAGGATGTTGAGACTCCTGGCTCGTCGGTGGTGGGTTTTTAACGTTCCCACGAGGGTCCTGACGTGCTCCAGGTCGACAGCCAGGATGGTGGCGATGCGGCTCCCAGGGAATAACGCGGCAGACTCCTCCGCCTGCGCCAAATATGCCTCGTAGGAGGTTACGTTGGTTACATGGTGAAGGTATCCATATTTCTCCCACAGGACGGCGTCTCCGTCCACCACGGGCACATAGTTGGCGTGGGTGTAGTTGTTAACCTTTATCGTGGCCTGTGTGGTGGCGGTGAGGATGAGGACTATCAGGAGTGGTGACATCGTGGTGTTAGCTCTTTGGGTGAGTACTTGGTGGGGCGTTAGCTTGTTGACCGGTGCGTCGGTGGTTAGTGACGATGTTTGGCTATCGTTATGGTCCAGTTATATATAGTGTATCTTGCGCGGTGGTTTTTAGGTCATTTTTCTTCCGGGATGGCTTGTTCGTGCGTGGCGTGCGGAGCTTGCATTTTAGGGGTCAGTGTGGCTCGATGTGCGGGTTTTCCGTTTCTAGGTCAGCCGTGGTGTCTGCTTCGTTCGCAGTTTCTCCCGCGTCGTGTTCGTGGTATTCTTTCAGATCGTTGATGTTAGCGATTTTCTGCTTCCGGGTGCTGAGGTGTTGTAATTTTATGATGTTGGCTGACCTAAATCCCCGAACTTTGTAGGGCCCGTCATATTTCGGGGCCAGTTTTGCAGCGAAGCCGTCAACGGCGTTGGACAGATGATGTTGTCGCATCAGTACCAATGTGCCCACCGTGGGGTGCCATTGTCTTCGACGGAGATTATAGTGTCTTGCCTGCTCGTGGCTGGCTCGCTGTATGTTGTTTTTCACTATCGCGAATACATCCTTGAGTCGCGCTGTTTTCTGGAGCGCGGTGTCTGGCGGGCTTCCTGTGCCAGGTGTAACTTCATCATACAGGGCTCCAGGTAAGCGTGGCTCTCTCCCGTATAGTAGGAAGGCTGGGCTAAATCCGGTTGTTTCCGAGACACTGGAGTTCACGGCGAGTGAGATTTCTGGGATTAGCTCGTCCCAAGTATTCTGGTGCTCTCCCACAAACTGAGAAATCATGGTTTTGACCGTTCTGTTTGCTCGTTCCGTGGGGTTTTCCTGAGGACAGTACGGGGCGGTGTGTTGCAATTCTATCCCTGCCGTTTGCAAAAAAGTCTGAAACGACCGGCTCGTAAATTGGGTACCGTTATCACACACGAATTGTTTCGGGACGCCGTAGTGGCTGAGTATCCGCTCCCGGAAAGCTAGCTCCAAGGTGGCGGCGGTGGCTTTCCTGAGCGGCACCAGTTCTACCCATTTGGTGAAGGTGTCGTGGAATACGAGCAGCATGGTGTTCCCTTTCTTGGATCGGGGTAGTGGTCCAACGAAGTCGGCACATAGTGTTGCCAGTGGTTCCTCTGCTTTCCGAGTGAGCATCTGACCTACCGGCTTGCGTTGCTGGGCTTTAAACTTCTGGCAGCTGGTGCAGCTGCGGACGTATTTCCTTACGTCTCGGTAAAGTCCTGGCCAATAGTAACGTTGGCAGACTCTGGTTATGGTCTTACGGATTCCTAGATGGCCGGCCGTGGGTTGGTCGTGGCATTCTTGGAGGACCCTTGCGCGACGATCCTTTGGTACGCAAAGTTTCCATGATGCGTCCTCGTTGTCCTCGGTGCTGCGGCCCAGGTGTCGATATAACTCCCCGTTCTCGTGAGTGTAATCGGGGTATTTCTCGGGTTCGTCCTGAACTTGTTGTATCCGGCGTTTGAGCCAGGGGCAGGTTACCTTTATTTCCTCGATCAGTGCGAGGGTTCCCCGGGGTTGGCGGGATAGTGCATCTGCCACTACGTTCTGCTTACCTGCCCGGTAATGTACGTCATACTGGTATTGTTGGAGTTCCAGTGCCCACCTTGCTATTCGACCGTAGGGGCTTTCCAGTGTGTTCAGCCATTTGAGGGCGAGATGGTCGGTGATCACGTCGAACCGATATCCCTCCAGGTAACACCGGAGTTTCCGGATGGACCAGATGACTGCTAAGCATTCCTTGTCGGTCGCGGAGTAGTTTTCTTCTGCTGCGTTGAGTCGTCGGCTGACGTATGCGATAACTCGCTCCTTGCCCTCGATCTCCTGTGTAAGGACCGCGCCCACGCCGAGGTTGCTCGCGTCCGTTTGTAGCGAGAATTTCGCCGAAAAGTCGGGGCAAGCAAGAACCGGTGCTGTCGTGAGGAGTTCTTTTAGGTGATCGAAAGCAGCCTGTTGGGCTTCGGTCCATACCCAGGGTTGGTCCTTCTTGAGTAGGCGAGACATCGGTTGGACGACCGTCGCGAAGTTTGGTACAAATCTTCGGTACCAGGACGCCATCCCGATGCATTGACGAAGCTCTTTTAGGTTGGTGGGCGGTCGGAGTTCTTTGACGGCGGCAATTTTGTCGGGGTCGGTGTGGATTCCCTCATTGCTGATCATATGGCCGAGATACCTGATGTGGGTTTGAAAGAACGCGCATTTTTCCGCATTTATCCTTAGGTTCGCCTTCCGGAGTCGGGACAAAACCACTTTCAAGTTGCGCAAATGCTCGTCGAAATCTCGCCCCACGATGACAATGTCGTCTAGGTACGCGAATGCATATGGCTCCATGTCTGTACCAATCACGGTGTCGAGAGCCCGCTGAAATGTTGCCGGTGCCGAGTGCAGTCCAAAGGGCATAACCTTCCATTGGTAGAGGCCCCGGCCCGGTACGGTGAAAGCTGTTGCTTCTCTACTTCCGTCGGCCATGGGGATCTGCCAGTATCCGTTTTTCAGGTCGAGGGTGGTGATGAACCGCGCGTTTTGTAACCGTTCCAGAATATAGTTGATCCTCGGCAGCGGGTATGCGTCGGGGACAGAATGCGTGTTGAGTTGCCGGTAGTCCACGCACATGCGCCATTTCCCATTCTTTTTACGGACGAGTACAATTGGGGCGCTGTGGGGGCTCCGGGAGGGCTCGATGAGGCCTTCCGAAATCAATTGGTCTACTTGTTCATTGATTATTCGCATCATCGCTGGATTCTTCGGATAGTACCGCTGTTTTATGGGCCGGTTATCTCGCATGACAATAGTGTGCTTGGCGATGTCCGAGGTCCCGTGGAGGCCATCAAATTTTGGTAGCTCTTCATGTAGAAATGCCTGGATCTGCGGGGCCAAGTCGGGCGGCCACGGCTCCGGGACTGGTTCGGGCTCATGTTCGGTCGGATCGGCGGTTTCGGAGTCAGGTGGCTGGCTGGGGTCTTCAGGTAAGAGGGTTGTATCGAAGGCGCTGGGCGGTTCGATCCTCCGTTGGTAGTTGCTTATGTGGGCGACGATGGGCGTGGTGTCGACCGTGGGTAGATATGTTTCATATCTCTGATGTAATCCGTGGGTGGTACTGGTGGTCGTTTGGCGCATGAATAGGTGAGTCTCGGTGATGCCTCCTGTGTCGCAGCGACGACTTGCGTGGGCGACGAAGATCTCGGACATGGCTCTAGGCATGGCTCGTTGCATGGCGCTAGGAATCATGTCAGTACGCGGAAGGTACTCCATTGTGTTGGCGAGGATCGGTGTGGCGTCGGTCGTGGGTCGGACAGGACGGCTGTCTGGGCATCGTGGGGGCATCGTGCTGGTTTCCGGGCCCTCGTTGAGGGGCTCTGTGGAGATCAGTTCGATTATGGGCCCCGTCCAGCGTGGGGTTAGCGTGGCTGTTTCCCGTGTGGCTGGGCTGTCGGATGGTGGTGGCCGTTGTCCTTTTTCGCTGCTGGCGGTCGGTTTTGAGGGTGTCCGTGCGTTCCCTGCTTCCGATGTGGTTTCTCCGCGTGCTTGCTCTGTTGCTTGTCTTGGACCTGGGCTTCCTGTGTCGAGCGCCGGGTTCAAGTGTGTTTGTCTCGTGTGTGAGATCCTCGTGGTTTGTTTGGGGTGTGTGTCCCCTGTGGTTGGCCTAGGACGCGGTTGCTCCGTAGTGACCGTGGGACTCGTTTTCCCGATTGCTTGGTTGTGGTTGGCTTGTGTTGGACTCGGATTCGTGTTCTCCGTTGTGGGCCGGCGTTTCGTATTCGTTGCGATTGGGTTGGGTGTCAAGTGCTGCGTTGCGTTATTGGGTGCCGTGTGCGTTATGGTAGGTCGTGGACGTAGGTTCGTTGTGGTTGGCATACGTTTCTGGCTTCTGGGCCTGGTGTCTGGTATGTGATTGGTCGGATCTTCGGGTGCGGTTGGCGTGGCCGCCTGATTGCTTAGTTGCAGTTGGGTGCTGCCGCATTTGATCGTGGCTTCGATGGCGCATAGGAAATCCATGCCGACAATGACTTGTTCCAACATGTTAGGCAAGACTAGGAGCGGTATTTGTACCTCTCGTTGGTCCAGCTTGATGGGCTCCCGTAGAACTTGGGTGATCTCTCTGACCGATCCGTCGGCCAGGCGTATGCGGGTGCTGGTGTCTTGCAAGTTGGTGCGGTTGTCTAGTTGTCGGGCGAGGTGGGTGTTGATGAAGCTTTTGGAGGCCCCGGTGTCTATGGTAGCCTCCGTTACGTGTCCTCCTATGGTTACCGTTGCCACTATCCGACCGTTGTTCACATGTAGTAAGTTTTTTAATCGCGGTTCGGGGGAGGCGTCGTTCCCGGCTGATCCCGTGTCAGCTGGGGACGCGTGTCGTTTCCCGACGTGTTCTGGCGGCAGCATTTGTAGGTCCGTACGCCGCGCTTGCCACATTCCCAGCAAAATAGGATCGAAGGGTTCTGGCAGTCGTATGCCACATGCCCCGCTTCACCACACCGGCGACAGGCTGCGCGTGGGTTGGCGATAGGGGTCGTGATCATGCGGTGCGCCACCTCGGGCGTTGTCTGGCTGCTGGAGGGGGCTTGCTGCCTCCTTGGCGAGTCTGCCGCCTCCCAGTGGGGTTGCCGAAATGGTGGCCGGGGTGGGCCGCCGTTCCTTGGCTCGGTGGCCGGCCTTGGGTATCTGGGGGGGCTTCGGGGTGGTGCGAAAGTGGGCTGGATGGTCCGCTCTTGGATGCTCTCGAACTCGGTGGCCAACATTGTGAGCTGCGCTAAGCTTTGTAGTTCGTGTCGCCGCACGTACATCTGGTATGCTGGCAGGGCGTTATCGTAGATCCGGTTCAGTTCCTTGGCTACGTCGTACCTGGCGTGGTGCATGAGTAGACGTATCTCGATGAGGTAATCCTTGAACAATTCTCCTACCGCTTGCTTGCGGGCTCGGACCTGGTCTTCCAATTGTTCAAAATACCGCGGCGGCAAGAAGAAAGTCAAGAATTCTTGGCGGAAATATGCCCAGGAGCTGCCTTGTAGGTGGCTGGTGCGGTACCAGCGACTGGCCCGATCGGTGAGAAGTTCGGTCATGGCTCGAGGTAGCTGATTTGTGTCCACCCCATATGAGAGAGCGCGTTCCTCTAGTAGTTCTAGGAACGCGAGTGGGTCGTCCTGTCCGTCGAACCTGATTCCCCATTTCCGAATCTGTTCCGCGATGTGGGCGGTGGAAGAGTCCATGGCTGGCACGATCCTCTGGGTGGGCGAGCGGCTGGTCTCCGTAACTGGAGGTCTGGGCAGATCGGCTGGCGTTACGAGGCGTGGTGGGCAGGGTGTGCTGTATTCGGCCGCTGTGGGGACTTGTAACCCGGCTTTTGGGTCGGTTTTCCGCTGGTCAGACGGCCCAGGAGTGGTGGGCATGGGCGACTTGGAGCGTCCTGCTGGTCTGGCGTATTGCCGTTCGAGGTCGGCCAGTCGAACCCAGGCCTCCTGCGAGAGTGTTCCGGCGACTAGTGCGGCGAATCTCTTTCGTCGTTCCTCGACTGTTCCGTCGTTTCCAAATCCGAATTCCTCGGCCAGGGTTTCCAGCTCATCCCGCCGGAGTTTGTAGATCCAGCCGGTGGTGACTCCTGGATTGGTATGGTGTCCCTCCGGGCAAAATTCGTCGGGTTGACCGGCTCCGTGGGCTTCCATGGTGTGTTTCGGCGGTTAGTAGCACTGACTTACGTGTTGTTTGTGGTATTTCTGCTTGTAGCACTTTTGCTCGCGACTGGATTTTGCGTTTTGGGCTTGACGGTTCTTGATCCTTGCTAGCCTAGTCTCTTTCAGTGGCCGTGGGTCTTTACTCCACAAAGCTCTGTATTAAGGTGTTAGTCTCCTTAAAGTCACCAAAAAGTCCCTGCTCGGGCGCCACTTGTGAGGTCCTATTCCAGGCTGAGGTGAGCATTCAGTCCGTCCAGGGTCCACTACAAGACAATTTGTAGATCGCAGGTGAACTTCAGGTTTCGAGCTGGCCTTGGAAAGCAGTAGGCAAGGGAAGAAATGATGATGCAGTCGGTTTTGCTTTTGTGTTTTTGTTTTTATTCTTTATTCTTTCATTCACTTAATTGTTGACATTTGAGACTTGTTGTTCAGTGATTGACTGTGAGGTGCGCTGGTGGACTGCGTACTGCTCTGGCGGGTCTTGGCCTTTTTAAGCAGCTGGCACCTGGGGTTCTGACCCGGAAATAATTGCTTATTGCTAACTTATGATTATTGGGTAATAATTGGAGGGTGCGGTAATGGGGTCGAAGCTTCGTGCTGCGTTGACAATGGTTCAGGGGGTCAGTGTGTTTTGCTGGTGGTGCATCCCGGAAGGTGCAGTTGGGAATTGGGGTATTTGGTTTTCAAAAGAAATGAGTTTCTGCATCGCGAAGGTGATATCTGAATTTGGGTCGATGTTTCGGGGTCAAGTGGTGGCGCCAAGAAGTGGGTGACCGAGAATTTTGTGCTGTGGTTTTCTTAATTTTATGGTGAGCGTTGCCTAGAAGTATTTTTGTTTCCTGGGTGCTGACCCACTCGAGGCCGAGTGGTTGCGAAATATCGCCAAGCTGGGGTTTTCGAGAGTTCTTAATTTTTTATGGTTTGCATAGAGTACTTTTATTTCCTGGGTGCTGACCCACAATAATGCTTGTTCTTCTGTAGTTTGCTGCCTACCGTGGTGTTGTTTGCAACGAACCATGGGTAGAACCATGGTTCGTTACAACATGATCGACCTTCGACTCATGATGCAACGAGCCCAATATACTCTGGACAGGGAGCTGGACAGGATATACGAAAACCTTAACCCCGAATATCAACTCTCCGCAACACGAGTTCGAGACCCTGGAGGAGCTCTCGCAGGTCCTGGATCCCCGACCCAAATCGCACCTCTTCAGACCGAGACCCCAAAAACCGGGACAGCCAACCGCGTGACCACCCAAGATGGAGACAAGCTGGTGGACGTACGCCGAGCCTGCCGGAACTGTGGAGAGGAAGGCCATTTCCGCAGCGCCTGCAGGAACCGACGAGTCTTGTTTTGCTGGGAGTGCGGCCGCCGCAGTATCCGGACAATCGACTGTTGCCGCCAATCTGGGTCGGGAAACGGACTGAGTCTCCGTCCGGTCAGCACCCGAACGGAGACACCCATCCAGGAACCCCAGGAATAACGCTCCCGCTAAGCTTGGAGGGGGGTAGGATCGCCGCACGGGTAACCATGGCTGGGATACCATTGTCAGCGACCCTCGACACAGGGGCGACTCGCTCATTCATCAGCCAGCGAACAGTGCCGATGCTCAGCACGGAAAGAAAATTTCGAAACGTAAGGACGCGGGTCCGCCTGGCGGACGGGACTATGAAGGAGGTGACCCAAGCAGTAACAGTCCAGGTAAGACTAGACCAACAAGAAACGCAGGTAACATTGTTAGTGCTACCTATGGTGGTCGACGATGTCATCCTTGGACTTGACTTCCTATGCGGCATCAGAGCCATAATTCAATGCGACCGAGCGTACCTGCAGCTGACCCGGGAAATCAGCCCGTTCATGCTGACGACGCCTCGCACAGTGACCTTCCGTGAAGACCCTTCCCCACGCAAATACCCGGATAACGACTACCGAACCGACCCAACGGCAACCACTACGACAACACTTACGACACGATTGGACCCAGCTAGACCCAACGCCGCCCACGGAACAACGAATTGGAACCACGAACAAGCCAGACCCCGAAGCACGGCCATCATGACATCAGGACACGATCACACCAACGACAGCAATGGAACCTCGACGGAGACGACTGCGACACCGCTGGATACACCCAGGGCCAGTCTTTCTATCGACAACTCAACGCCAGACGCCAACGACAGCAATGGAACCTCGACGGAGACGACTGCGACACCGCTGGATGCACCCAGGGCCAGTCCGTCTGCCGACGACTCAACGCCGGACGCACACAGAAGCAACGGGACTACGGCGAAGGCAGCTGCGACACCGCTGGATACCCCCAGGGCCAGTTCATGCCCTCGCCAGTCCAACTTAGACAACGCCAGGAACCCCGAAACTTCAGTGAAGGAGGCTGCGACACCGCTGGATACTACCAGGGCCAGTCGACCTACTCTGAAGGCAACGCAAAGTGACCCTACCCGGACAACGCATACCAGCCTCAACCATAACAGACTCTGCAGCAACGCCCCAGGAATCATACCATCAAGCCCCGACGACGAAAGATCCAGCCACTCGACCAGGACAACACATTCACGCCCCGACGGCGACCCAGCTGCTCTACCAGGACAACGCATCCAAACCCCGACGACGAAAAACCCAGCCGCTCTACCAGGACAACGCACTCAAGCCCCGACGACGAAAAACCCAGCTGCTCTACACGGACAACGCCGAGAGCACATCAAGACACCAGCATTGCACCAGCCCATGACGGACAGATCGAGAGGAACTACCCGGAACAAACCCCCCGAATGGACTACAAGCTATTACTATTGGCCGACGCGGCCATTGGTCAACGGCGGAATCCATTTCGCCGGACTGGCCTGACGACATCTTTCACGGTAAACTTGGCCATCAACAGCAGTGCTTCGGATACCACCGGGTTTAGTCCAGCATTCCTCGTACTCGGTCGGGAACCACGATTGCCAGGAGCACTTTACGATGAAGTGACCCCAGGAATGGGAGAAGAAGCAGAACCCGCACACGACAAGTCAACGCGACTTCAGGAAATCTTCAAGGTGGTGCAGGCGAACACTCAACGGGCGTCCCAAGAGCAGAGAAGGACGTACAATTTGCGAAGACGAGAATGGCGACCCACACTAGGAACGATGGTCCTTCTCCGCCAACATCACTTGTCCAAAGCATCTGACGGTTTCGCAGCGAAACTAGCCCCGAAGTACGACGGACCGTACAAGATCGTCAAATTCTTATCTCCCAATATAGTCCGGCTGCAAACCCCGCAAGGAAGGCAAGGAAAGACCGCGAGCTTGATGGACCTGAAGGAGTTTCACGCGGTTGACGACGACGAGCCGGCACAGACGGCGCCAAAAACGCTTCAATGAACAAACGATTCACGAGGGCCACTTACGGTAGCGCGCTACCGTAACGTCCTCGCCCCGAAAGGGCAAATCCACAAGCCGTAAGCTGTCATACGTATATATCCCCTTAAGGGATTAGATTAAGAACCAATGTATTAACCTTCTCACCAGCACCGCTCAAGCAGGATAGGGGGAGGGTACCAATTTCATTCATATAAGACAGGCAGGTAGTAACCGCTAAGGGTTTTCTCCTTAGGCGGACGAACATGAAGCGTCGGCATAACGAGAGAGCGGGCCGACCCCTAGAAGCACGTGGCGACACAACCGGGCGTTCCAACGGAGGGCAACAAGCAAGGGGCAGGACGGCCAACACGACGCGGGACAACGCTACAACAACCAGTCGCGGCTACACCCCATATGGGCCATCGGGCTATCCGATGCCAGATTGCTTTCGGATGGAACAAGAAGCCTTCGCCGACTACCAGCGAATCCCCCGGGACCAGCGATTGGTCGCCGTATCAGGATGGCTTGAGCAACAGCCGCCAGTGGTCCCTAACACAGAGGCAGAGAAAGGAGAGGAAGGTCCCCACTACTCGGATATATCCGAGTGCAGCGAGCAGGAAGCAGAGGCAGAAGAAGAGAGAGAGCCCGACGGCCGCTTCGCGACTAATGGCGTCCGACTACCCCCCAATCACAACGTCGCCGCCTTGAACCGTCGTTTGTTCGGGGCCTATGGTCCTACTGTCGACGACGAAAACGTGACCACGGACACCGATGATCAGGACACGATCCTACGTAGCCAAGGCAGTCAGGTTTCCACCCTGATGGGCGCGATCGACTCTGGCTACCAAGGAAGTACCGTTGCCCAAAGTGACAGTACCGTCACCTCGCCCCCGCCAGTCAATTGGGAATACCCTCTTTGTGCAGAATGGGACCTGGTGAACCCCAGGCAGGTCGAATTCGGTGGAGAGAGAGCAGTCACAGAGCCACAGGAAGAAGGCTTCCGCTACGCGGCCAGAGCCGGACACAGCGACCCGGGAAAAGAAGCGGAGCTTCGTCACGACGCACCATCGCCGGAGTCTGACGTCGCGTCCCTCGTGAGCCTGAGCTTCGCGCCCCAGGGCGACGCTCCGTGGGCATCAGCCCTACACTACCCTACCAGTGCCACGCCTCCACCATCGGTAGCCCAGGAGGACGAACCGCCGCCACTACGCTATGCCAACGACTCACCGGAATCCAAGTGTAGCCTCCCCCTGGCATTAGAAGAAGCGGCCGACTTGCTAAGCCTGTTCCGACTACACCCAGGGATAGCGATGATACAGGAGGAGGGCCGCTGGGCGAAGCCCCATTAGAATGGCGAATTAACACGCCTGACCGTCAGCTGCCCATCGACCTGATAAGCAACATCACGGTCTACCTCCGCCAAGAGATGGCAAAAAAAGAAGGAGGTTTTTGAAAAAAAAAAAAAAGAGGGGGAGGAGAAGAAAAAGGGGGGGGGCCCCGGAAAGGGGGGGGGGGGGGGGGGGGGGGGGGGGGGGAAAAAAGAGTTTATGAGAATAAAAGGAAAAGAGGGGGGGAGGGAGGGGGGGGGGCGGGGGGGAGGGGGAAAGGTTGGGGTCCGAAAAAAAAAAAACAAGGGGGGGGGGGGGAAAAAAAAAAAAAAAATATTTTTTTTTTATTTTTTTGGGTAAAAATATTGAAATCCCAAAGGGGGAATAAAAATAAAAAGAGGGGGGGGGGACAAAAGGCGTTGGGAATTTTTTGTTGGGGGGGGGGGGCAGCGGGTGGGGGGGGTGGAAATAAAAGATATTTAGAATTTACGAGGACTTTATCGGGAAACCAGGAACTTTGCCTCAGAAAACTGAAATAGAAATCACAACACTTTTTGGTTCTTTTAATTTTAATGGTTTTCTTTATTCTTCCTATTCTTCCGTATGATTATTCTACCCGGTTATGTTAGGTTTACTTGTACTACGACGCGGATGGTGATTTTGACTGACTCTCGCGATGGCTGATTGACTGCCTCCGACGATGGCTGGTGGACTGCCCTTTTCTTCATGCAAGGCAGTGCCTGTTATAGATCGGCCGGCCTTCGATTTTCCCATGAATGTCTTACAGATATCTTATTTCTACTCCAGAATGTGGGAAGGGTTCTTACATAAATATATATTGCCGAATTATAGTCTGCGCGTGCAGACAGGCTGATCGGTAACAGAAGGTTACCTAATCATTAGCCCTGCCGTCAGTGTCCAATATCCAATAATCGATGGTTACCTAAGCACTCGCCTCCCAATGTCCCAGGTAAGGTGATCGGTGTGCACCAGTACCGTGGGAAAGGAATTTCGTTGGCATTATTGCGTAAGCCCCTTCTGCTGTTCTCCTGTCTTTTGGCGTGTGCTGAGTTTGCATTTTTGCTGGGTGTTGATCGCTTCACCTGGGAGTAGCGTTGGCTGCGTCATCTGCTTGTGACGAACCATGGGATCCATGGTTCGTTACACCCCCCCCTTTCTTCCGGGTGGGTGATGGAGAGATTTGTGGCGTCGCTTGGCGGGTGCTGGGGTTCGCCTTTTTCCGGGTTATCCTGTCCTTTGGCTTGTGCCGAGTCTCCGGATTCGTCGCTGTTAATCTCGTCACTTTAGCGTGGCGTCGGTAACGTTATATTTTCTACTGCTGTTGTGATCGTGGCCTTTCTGCTGTTCTGGGTGCTTTGTAGTTGGTGTAGTAGGTGCTTGGTGGGTCGAATTTCCCATATGACGATGGTTTTCTCGGCAGTTTTCTTTGGTAGTTATTTGTCCAGGCATTCTCGAATCTGCGGTGCTATGTCGGGTGGCCAAGGATCCGTCGGTAGTTCTGGGTCGTCTTCGGTGGGTTCGGTGGCTCCGGGGTCAAAGGTTTGATTCGGGTTTTTCGGAAGGATGGGTTTGTCAAATGTGCTTGACGGATCGATGCTCCGGTGGTAATCGCTTATGTGGGCGATGATCGGGGAGGCGTTGGACGTGGGTAGAGTTGTTTTGTAGCTCTGGCGGAACACTTGGGTGGTATTGTGTCCAGACTGGTGGATGAACTGGCTGGTCTCGACGATGTCTCTTTTGTTGGACCAATGGCTTGTTTGGGCGACGGATGCTTGGGTCTGTGGGGCCAAGTCCGGCGGCCACGGCTCCGGGACTGGTTCGGGCTCATGTTCGGTTCGATCGGCGGCTTCGGAGTCAAATGGCTGGCTGGGGTCTTCGGGTAAGAGGGTTGTGTCGAAGGAGCTGTGCGTTTCGATCCTCCGTTGGTAGTCGCTTATGTGGGCGACGATGGGTGTGGTGTCGACCATGGGTATGATGTTTTGGCACGCCGGGTGTAGTACTCGTGTTATACTACAGCCAGACAGGTACGTGAACAGGTGAGTCGCGATGACGCCTCTGGTATCACAACAACGACTTGTATGGGCGACGAAGATCTCGGACATGGCTCTAGGCATGGCTCGGTGCATGACGCTAAAAATCATGTCAGTACGCGGAAGGTACTCCATTGTGTGGGCGAGGATCGGTGTGGCGTCGGCCGTGGGTACGACAGGGCTGCGGTCGGTGTATCGTGGGGCCATCGTACTGGTTTCCGGGCCCGCGTTGAGGGGCTCTGTGGATATCAGTTCAATTATGGGCCCCGACCAGGGTGGGGTCCGCGTGGCTGTTTCCCTTGTTGCTGGGCTGTTGATCTGTTGCTGCCGTTGTCGGTGTCGATTTTGTTGTCTTGGTTCAGGGCTGATTGTCGTCTCTGAGGGTGTTTCTATGTTCACTTTCTCCTGGGAGGAGAGGGTACTTACATGCTCTGTTGCTGGACTTGGACCTGGGCTTCCTGTGTCGAGCGCCGGGTTCCAGTGCGTTAGTGCTTGTCTCGTGGGTGAGATTCTCGTAGTTTCTTTGGGGTATGTGTCCCCTGTGGTTGGCCTAGGACGCGGTTGCTCCGTAGTGACCGTGGGACTCGTTTTCCCGTTTGCTTGATTGTTGTTTCGTGTTGTTGGTTTCGGCTTCATGTTCGTGGGCCGGCGCTTTGATTCTGCTGGGGCTGGGCTGGGTGTCGTGTTCTTCGTGGCGATCTGGGTCGTTTTGTTCGTTGGGGTAGGTCGTGGTCGTGTGTTCGTTGAGGTTTGTATGGGTGTCATGTTGGCGTGGCTGGGTGCCGAAATTGTTGGGATAGGTTGCGGACGTATGACGGCCGCCGTTGGCTTCAGTTTCTGGTGTCGGGGTTCGTTGCCTTGTACTCTGTTGGTCGGAACGGTGTGGATATGTGGTGTGTGGCACTGATCTCGTAATTGTAGAAGTGTGGTACCGCACTGGATCGTTGTTTCAATGGCGCATAGGAAGTCCATGCCGACGATAACTTGATCCAACATGTTTGGTAGAACCAGGAGGGGTATTTGAACTTCTCTTTGATCCAGTCTGATGTGCGCCAGTAGAATCTGGGTGATCTCTCTGACCGAGCCGTCGGCCAGGCGTATGCGGACGCATGCATCTTGGAGGTTGGTGTTGTTGTCTAGTTGTCGGGCGAGGTTTGCACTGATAAAGCTTCGGGATGCCCCTGTGTCGACGGTGGCTTCCGTTGCCTGTCCTCGTATGGTTACCATTGCCACTATCCGGTTCTCGTTCATGTGTAGCGGGGTTTTTATTCGTGGGTCGGGGCAGACGTCGTTCCCGGCTGATCCCGTGTCAGTCGAGGACGCGATTCGTTTCCCGACGTGTTCTGGCGACAGCCATCGATGGTCCGGGTGCCGCGCTTGCCACATTCCCAACAGAACAGGATCGGGGGATTTTGGCATTCATATGCCGCATGCCCTGCTTCACCACACCGGCGACAGGCTGCGCGTGGGTTGACGATGGGGGTCGTAATCATGCGATGTGCTACCTCGGGCTTTGCCGTACTCACTGGGTTGGATGGCTGTCTTCTTGGTGAGTCTGCCGAGTTCCAATGAGGCTTCCGAAATGGTGTCCGATTGGAATCGTCGCTCCTCTGATCTGTAGTAGGCCGTGCGTATCTGGGCGTGTGTCGTGGTGGTGCGAGAGTGCTCGGGATGGTCCGCTCTTGAATACTCTCAAACTCTGTGGCCAGCAGTGTTAGTTGTGACAAGTCCTGCAGTTCGTGGCGGCGCACGTACATCTGGTAGGCTGGGAGGGCGTTGTCGTAGATCCTGGTTAGCTCCTTGGTTGCGTCGTACCCAGCGTGGTGCATAAGTAGACGTATCTCGATGAGGAAATCTTTGAACAGTTCCCCAGCCAATTGCTTTCGGGCTCGGATCCGGTCTTCTAATTGTTCAAAATACCGTGGTGGCAAGAAGAACGTTAAGAATTCCTGGCGGAAATTTTCCCATGAGGAACTTTGTAGGCGGCTGGTGCGGAACCAACGACTGGCACGGTCTGTGAGAAGTTCGGCCATGGCCCGCGGCAGATGGTTTGTGTCCACCCCATACGAGAGCGCGCGTTCTTCGAGCAGTTCGATGAATGATAGAGGGTCATCTTGGCCGTCAAACTGGATTCCCCACTTTCGGATGCGTTCCGCCATTGGTGCAGCGTGGTTGTAGTGGTGCCCTTCCATGGTTCGGTCGATCGCTGGCAAGATCCTTGGCACGGGTGCTGGGTGGGTCTCTGTAGCTAGGGGCCTTGGAAACGGGGCAGCAGGAGTGCGGTATTCGGTGGCTGCGGGGACTCGTAGTCCGGTCTTAGGATCCATTTGGCGAGTGTCGGATGGTCCAGGAGTAGTGGGCCGTGGTGACTTGGAACGAGAGCGTGAGGCTGGCTTGGCATAGTGCCTCTCGAACTCTCCTAGGCGGACCCAGGCTTCTTGCGCGAGTGGCCCGGCGACTAGAGCGGCAAATTTCCTTCGGCGTTCATCGACCGTTCCTTCGCTGCCGAATCCGAGTTCTTCGGCGAGGACTTCTAGTTCGTCCCGACGGAGTTTGTGGATCCAGCCGGTGCTGACCCCTGGATTGGAAAAGTGTCCCGCAGGGTATACCTCCTCTGGTTGTTCGTCGTCGTGATGTTCCATGTTGATTTCTGTTGATTTTTGGCACTGAGTCACTGTTAAACGGCACTTTTAGGATCGGCACTGCGTATACTTTCGCGTTTGTTTTCGCGCCCGGATTATGTAAGTGCGCGGACTTGTTATCGATTCAATTTTATTTTTGATGGCAGTGGGTCTTTAATCCACGAAGTCCCTGATTTCGGTTTTCTTGAAGTTTCCACGAAAAATCCTTTAAAGTCCCTGTTTGGGCGCCACTTGTAATGTCCTATTTCAGGCTGAGGTATGCATCAGCCTGTCCAGGGTCCTGAATTACAAGATATTTATAATTCACGAGGACTTTATCGGGAAACCAGGAACTTTGCCAGAAAACTGAAATAGAAATCACAACACTTTTTGGTTCTTTTAATTTTAATGGTTTTCTTTATTCTTCCGTATTCTTCCGTATGATTATTCTACCCGGTTATGTTAGGTTTACTTGTACTACGACGCGGATGGTGATTTGACTGCTCTCGCGATGGCTGATTGACTGCCTCCCACGATGGCTGGTGGACTGCCCTTTTCTTCATGCAAGGCAGTGCCTTTTATAGATCGGCCGGCCTTCGATTTTCCCATGAATGTCTTACAGATATCTTATTTCTACTCCAGAATGTGGGAAGGGTTCTTACATAAATATATATTGCCGAATTATAGTCTGCGCGTGCAGACAGGCTGATCGGTAACAGAAGGTTACCTAATCATTAGCCCTGCCGTCAGTGTCCAATATCCAATAATCGATGGTTACCTAAGCACTCGCCTCCCAATGTCCCAGGTAAGGTGATCGGTGTGCACCAGTACCGTGGGAAAGGAATTTCGTTGGCATTATTGCGTAAGCCCCTTCTGCTGGTCTCCTGTCTTTTGGCGTGTGCTGAGTTTGCATTTTTGCTGGGTGTTGATCGCTTCACCTGGGTTTTGGAGGGGGGGGGGGAAGAAAAAAGGAAAAAAAGGGGGAAAAGAAAAGGAAAAAAAAAAAAAAAAAAAAAAAAAAAAAAAAAAAAAAAAAGGGAAAAAGGGAAAAAAGGAAAAAAAAAAAAAAAAAAAAAAAAAAAAAAAAAAAAAAAAAAGGGAGAGGGGGGGAAAAAAAAAAAAAAAAAAAAAAAAGGGGGGGGAAGAGGGGGGGGGGGGGGGGGAAAAAAAAAAAAAAAGGGGAAAAAAAAAGGGGGGGGGGGGGCCACAAAAAGAAAAAGAGGAGGGGAAAAAAACCCCGCAAAAAAAAATTGGGAGGGTGGAAAAAAGGGGGGGGGGGGTAGTTTTAGCCTAAAAAGGGGTTTGAGATGCCAAGCTTTTTTGGCACCTATATTTATCCAAATCAGTTAAAGACTTTGATTTAAACGTTATAATGTTTATTTATACCGGCGGCTAGCTGAAGCCAATTGCTCGCTCTTTTGCCCAGCCAGATAAATGTTCACAAGCGGGGGTTCAGTATGCAACCTATGCGGCGAGAGATTAGCATAGAACTACTTGGGCCACGACGGCCGATCAATGCAAGAGCCGACGCAGCAGGTGCAGAGCGCCCTTTAACAGGGAGAGCGCAGCAGCACTGCCGAACGCTGGGGACATACATAAGCTTAGGTTTCGATACTCTTATACTAGTTACAGCTACATTTAATATTGTGATAGACGCTTAAGTAGCCGCTGGCCCGAACATACTCCCCCCGTTGGAAGCTCGCCTTTCAACTGACTTCTCAAGGGGCAGCAAACACAGCCGAGTAACGGCCCTCCTGATGGTTCCTGAAGCCGTCTTCAAATCAGCCACGCGGCCTACTCCATCCTTGCCTTTGACGACGTCGACCACTCTAGCCAGTGGCCAACGCATTGGAGGAAGATTCTCATCCTTCACCAAGATGACATCGTTGACGCAGAGGTTTTTCGCAGGCGTACGCCACTTCGAGCGCTCTTGCAAAAGAGTCAGATACTCTTCGCGCCAACGCTTCCAGAATGTCTGCTGCAGTTGAGTGACCCGCTGCCAACCATCCAGACGGTTGTAGTTGAGCTTCGTTAGGTCAGGCTCGAGAATTGACTGATGCGGGCCTCCCAAAAGCAGATGAGCAGGCGTCAACACATCCAATTCATCAGGATTTTCTGAAAGCGAGAGCAAAGGGCGAGAATTAACAATTGCCGCGATCTGGCAGATCAAGGTGCGGAGCTCGTCGAAGCTAAGGATGGATGGCCCAACTGAGCGGTACAGGTGATACTTTGCGGACTTCACGGCCGCTTCCCACAATCCGCCAAAGTGCGGAGAGCGCGGGGGGATGAAATGCCAGTCGATGGTGTCAGCCAAGCAGGATTCATGGACTTCTTTCATGTGCGAGTCGCTCAGGAAAAGCTTCTTCAGCTCCAGAAGCTCATTCTTAGCGCCAACGAAATTTGTAGCATTGTCCGACCAAATATGGCTTGGCCTTCCTCGAGTGGACGTAAAACGTTTCAGTGCGCCTAGGAACGATGCGGTGGTCAGATCTTTAACAAGCTCCATGTGTATGGCCTTAGATGTGAAGCAAATAAACACGCTTATGTAGCACTTGATCGGAGGCCTCGTGCGGATTTCTGATCGGTAGAAAAAGGGTCCACAATAGTCCACTCCAGTTACTTCGAAGGCCCGCGATCCTTCCAGACGCTCCTTAGGCAAGTCCCCCATAATGTGCTCAACCATGCGCGGCCTCGTCCTGAAGCATCTTACACACTTGCTAACCGCTTTCGAGACGGCTTTGATTCCTCCAATAGGCCAATATTCTAATCGAATTTTAGCAAGCAAGGCGCGAGGTCCGGCATGGAGGTTCCGTTGATGATAATAGCTTATCATTGCAGATGTTACGGGATGTCCCTTGGGCAAAATAAGCGGGTGCTGAGCATTAAACGGGAGCGATGAGTTGCCGAGACGACCTCCAACTCGAAGTAAACCCGACGGATCGATGAACGGAGATAGCGAACTGATGGAGCTGGACTTCCTGACTTGCCCATTGCGTCTAATCTCCTTTATGTCCGACCACAAACTTGCCAGCTGAACGTGTCGAACAAGAAGATGCGTTCCTTGCTGTATGTCAGAAACCGTGAGTCCAGGATGCCTAAGACGATGAACGAATTTATGCATGTAGGCGAATGTGCGCTGCATGCCAAAGAAAGAATTAGCAAATTTGCATCCGGACGTGAGATCGGCATGTGGAGACGCGATCAGCAATACACGCTTGCGAAGCTCAATGGTCGGAGTTTCAGAAACGGCAGATACAGGCCACTCATCCTTAGAACCTAACAAAAACGAGGGGCCGTGAAACCACAGCTCTGACTGGATGAGGTAGCTGGGAAGCGAGCCTCTGGAGAGGATATCAGCGGGATTCAACAATGTGGGAACATAGCGCCATTCCATGCCTTGCGTCAACTCCTGAATTGTTGCCACTCGATTTGCCACGAAAACCTGAAATTTGGCTGGCTCATCCCGAATCCAAGATAACGCCGTAGACGAATCCGACCAGCAGTAAAACTGACCTGGGAAAATTCCCGTCTCCTTTAAGTTGCGCATAACCTTCGCAAGCAAATGGGCTCCACTCAATTCCAGCTTTGGAATCGACAATGATTTTAGTGGCGCCACTCGAGACTTTGAGCACAAAACATTGCTCGACGACTCCCCTTGCCTGGACACGACATATATGCAAGCACCATATGCTTCCATGCTGGCATCACAAAATCCATGAACCTCTACAATTGTGCCGGAATTATGGACAACGCGAGGAAAGGAAATGCGAGAGATGCTTGCCAAACTGTTTCTCAGGTCAATCCAAGTTGAGTGCAGCGCTGTCGGTAGGCTTTCATCCCAGTCCAAATGTTCTCTCCAAAGCTGCTGAAGAAAGATCTTGCACCTGACAATAACAGGATTAATCAATCCAAGAGGGTCGTAGAAACGCGCAATAGTTGACAAAACCGACCGCTTGGAGGGCCTTGAATTCGAGTCCAGCGCGGACAAGGCAAACAGCAGCTGATCCGACGCAGGGTCCCAAGCTAAACCAAGAGTTTTGGTAATGTCGCTTCCATCATGAAACCGTAGAAATTTCTCCACGTCGTCCTCTGGAATTCCATCAAGCACCTCCTGGTTACTCGAGCACCATTTTCTAAGCTTAAAGTTACCGCAAGACAGTAGACTTGAAGTTTGGCGCATCTTTTCCTTGACCTCTGCGACCGAGTTGCCCCCAGAGATGAGATCATCAACATAGAACTCCTGTTGCAGAGCAGCTGAGCCAAGAGGGTAGGGATTACCCTCGTCGATGGCCAGCTGGTGCATTGCGCGGACCGCTAAAAACGATGCAGCCCTCGTACCGTATGTGACGGTGTCTAATGTGTAGACCTGAACCTCGGACTGGATGGAATCTCGCCATAGGATACACTGTAGAAAATTGTCGGGCGGAGATACCTTTACGCAGCGGTACATTTTACAAATGTCACCAGTGAGAGCGACGGGATATGTGCGGAACCGGATCAGTATGTTAAACAATGCTGGCTGAATAACAGGACCTGTCATCATCACATCATTTAAGGAGCATCCAGTTGATGTAGCTGCAGAGCCATCGAAAACGACACGGAGCTTCGTCGTGGTACTATCCTCCTTTAAAACGCAGTGATGAGGCAGAAAATACTTGCAGAGGCTACGTGAGTCAGGATGGACTTTGGACATATGCTTTAAATCAGTATACTCCTTCATAAAAGCTGAGTAACGCTCCTTGAGCGCGGGATTACGATCCAGTTTTCGCTCCAAGCTGAGAAATCGTCGATACGCCTGAGTATAGGACTCTCCCAAGTGATCAGCATCATGCTTTAAAGGCAGTCGAACAGAGTACTCCCCTGATGGCAACCGTGAAAAGTGGCTTACGAAATGCGCCTCACAATCCGCTTCTTCCTTTGTACTCAAGCTAGCCTCCGCACAATTCTCAACTTCCCAAAACATACGAAGAGTTCGATCCAACCTTGCATTCATTCTATCCTCCGAATCCGGAGAATTTTGGGTTGCCAAAAGCGACGAGCTTGATACCCTCTGTCCACCACCAGATACGATCCACCCAAGCCGGGTCTTCTGCAGAAGAGGCAATCCATCTATGAGCTTGATTTGCCCTACGCAGAGAAGGTCATAGAATATGCTCGCGCCAATGAGGAGATCTACTCGCTGAGGATTAAAGAATGCGGGATCGGCAAGCTGAATGTTGGAGGGAATGTTCCAATCGGCTACATTAACTGCCAGACTTGGTTGGCTATCTGTGATTGTGGGTGCGATGAGAGCAGTGAGTGTGGTCGAATAGTCCGAAGTGCGAGACTGCATGCAAATGCTGACGGTGGATCCCTCAGTGGACACGCTAGTATCGCCCAGACCAGAAACAAGGGCAGACGATTGAGTTCTCCTAAGCTGAAGCTGCTGGGCGAACCTGGAGGTAACGAGATGAAGCTGAGATCCTGAATCTAGAATAGCGCGACAAGGAACCAAAACGCCAGATCGATTCTTCACCAAAACAACAGCTGTGGCCAGCAGCACAATATCGGAGTGGAGACCTTGGGCAGCAAGAGAGGTAGACGCATGAGACGGCACACTGCTGGCAGAATCCTGAACCGGCGTAATAGCTCCTGGTTGTACTGCTCGTTCTGGAGGAGAACCAGCTGGGGAGCTTTGCGCTATAGATGAGTCGAAGTGCAACAAGGTATGATGCCTCCTTCCGCAAACTCTACACTGGCCACCTGTGCATGCACGAGTCCGATGACCCGATTTTAAGCAGTTAAAACACAGTGACAGCTTCTTCACTTCTTTGTGACGCAGAAAAGGAGATAAATTTGTGAAGATGCTGCACGAGTATATTCCGTGGCCCGCTGAATGGCAGAAAGGGCATCCAGACGGGTCGGCGGAAGAGTTAGAGGCAACAAAGGTTTTCTTAAGGTGTGTAGACTGGCTTTTTCCCACCTGAGCGCTACCAGCGTGTGTCGCTATAGCGTATTGCACGTTCTCCATCTTCTGGCATCGCTTCTCCAGGAAATCGTAGAATTCCCCAGCTGTGGGTATCCTGTCCGATGACGCAGTCTCTTCCCACTTGGTTTGGGTCTTCTCATCTAGCTTTTGCAGCAGCATGTGGATTATCATGCATCCAGATATCTCCTCAGCACTTCCTAATGTCTGCAGGGCGCGCGTATGCAAGTTGACTGCGTCCGAAAACTCCCGAAGCCTTTTAGCTGAATGCGAATCTACCTTCTTGAGCCCAAGAATCTCCTTGATGTGTGCCTGGAAAACAAGTCGTTTATTATTAAAACGTCTGCTAAGTATGTCCAGAGCCACACGATAATTGGCACTGGAGAGCTCCAACGATCGAACCGAATCCAGGGCCGCATCCGAGAGACATGAGCGAAGATGTTGGAACTTCTCGATTTCACTGAGATCTGCATCCCCTTCGATGACCGAATTGAACATGGCAATAAAATCCGCATATTCCACATAGCCACCGGAGAAGCTAGGTAGCTTCAGCTCAGGAAGCCGCTGCTTGTGAGCCATGATGATGGTATGACCTCCAGAGCTATTTGGCATGCTAGTGGAATGAGCAGCTACGCGCAAATGTCCTAGTTCGAGAGCCGCCAGCAGCTCGGCTTTCAAAGAAATGAAGAGCGTATCGAACGTTTCACGCAGCTCACTTCCAATCTCGTCTTCATCCAGTGATTCCAACTCATTATGGGACTTGTTGAACTCCTCACGCATTTCAGCCAACATATCGAGGCGCACATCTATATCAGCCGCACTTAAATTGTCGATTTTATTCCCCGAGAATGACTGGCCAAGACGCTGCAGCCGATCATGCAGAGACTGAACTTTACGCTAGTAAAGCCTCAGCCTTTTTTCCTCCATCGCAATATTTCCGCCCGCACCTGTATTCGGCTCTTTGTCCATGCCAACCGGTGTAATACAACGAAACAACGGAAAATGTAAGACCGCTTAAGCGACGGCGATAGAACGGGAGGAGAATAGAAGACACGGAAAGTCAAGGGCCGCGGCTGCAGCGGCGCAGAGCAAGAGAGAATCGGCGATTAAGCAACGGAATATTAGACGGCTGCAGTCGCACTGAACTTGCACTTTAACTGTTCTTATTTGCACAAAATGTATTTGTTGGTCGTTAAACGGCACAGCAACGAATATCTTATTCGATTTTTATAGTTTTTAAACGAAACGCGATTAAAAATTGTAGTTAAATCACGTCGGGGTCACCAATGTTTGAGATGCCAAGCTTTTTTGGCACCTATATTTATCCAAATCAGTTAAAGACTTTGATTTAAACGTTATAATGTTTATTTATACCGGCGGCTAGCTGAAGCCAATTGCTCGCTCTTTTGCCCAGCCAGATAAATGTTCACAAGTGGGGGTTCAGTATGCAACCTATGCGGCGAGAGATTAGCATAGAACTACTTGGGCCACGACGGCCGATCAATGCAAGAGCCGACGCAGCAGGTGCAGAGCGCCCTTTAAAAGGGAGAGCGCAGCAGCACTGCCGAACGCTGGGGACATACATAAGTTTCTTAGGTTTCGATACACCTTTAATATTGTGATAGACAGCTAAAAAGCCGCGGCCCCCAAAAAAAGGTATGGTGGAAGAAGTCTGTTAGAGTCCCAGTTTAGATGTCTGAAGGGCGAATATTAAAAATTGTTTTTGAACGGATTCAATAATAATTTGTTGCTCCTTGTTTGTACACTCCACACACACAGAACAATACTCCAATATCGGGCGAACCAACGAGACGTACAGTGCTTTAGTTATATACGGATCGTCAAACTCTTTTGACCAACGCTTAATAAACGCTAGAACTCCCTTAGCTTTGTTAACAGTTGAAGCAATATGGCTATTAAAACATAGCTTGTGATTGAAAAGGACTCCTAAGTCATTTGATGTGGAGATTCGATCCAGAACATGGTGTCCTAGAGAATAGGAGAGCAAATGTGGTGCACGGCGGTGAAAAGTCATAAGTTTTGTAGGGGCACCTGTCCCAACAAAATAAATTGTGCAAGCTTCACTCAGTTGCATCCTCTCGTTAAATGCACCTTGCGCGGGCAGTTGAGCCAGTGTTAAAAATGACACTCGTTTAACAGAGCCAAGTGTCAATGCGTGGTGAATAAGAAAACAAAGACAAAAAGAGCTCGAGCGGATGGAGGGTTGCCCATGTCTTTCTTTTCTTTTGAGCTTGCGATCCAAGACGGACGTCTTATAAATTCAGTGCAGAAAAAAAAAAAAAAAAGTAAACCTAACCTCGACTGTGGTCTATAATACTACCGCGTATAATACCGCGTGTTACGACCCAAGATCTATTTCGACATCCACACGACCCGAAAAAAAAAAAACCAATTCAACGCTATTTATCATCAGGCCGATTCCATTGGGGGTTGGCCGTATGTAGTACCGTACGAAGTATCGTACGCACATATGGGCTTTTTATCGTGCTGCGGGCTTAAGGTTCCACTCTCTGGGCGCATACTTCTACGGGGAACTGTACCCAACATACCCAAAGGTTACCGCTTTCGCCCCTACACCGACACGTCTAGCTTGACATAAGAACGTTGCAGCAGCGGTCTGCGTATATATATATACATATATACATACAGCACAAGCTGTCGACTTCTCGTACGCTGCCTCGAACATCATGCAGAGAATTTTCTGCATCTACATTCGTCTTCACACCCACGCTCTCCAGCAGCCAGCATACGGACAGTAGCAGAAAAAGGAGAGAGCGATTACCGTTGCAGAGCCGTGCCGATCACCGTTTGCCAGTGGATCTTCCGTTTAGTCGGACCACTAGTTTTCGTGCCAATGCAGTTTTTTTTTCTATTAGTGATTTATTTTAAACGAAAGTAAAGTGCATAGCGTCAATTGATTGTGAATTTGATTAAGCCGCCTCTAAGAAGTTTCTTTTTGTTATGATTCCTTTTGTTTGTGCATTAATTAAGAAGGGAAAATTTGGTAAAGAAAGAGTAGAGAGAACCAATACTTGTGCCTAAATGTTGTCGTGCTAATACACTGAATTCTGAAAGTTTACAGCCACCTGCAGAAATCCTATGGAAGCGCTTTCATCGATGGATTAAACCTACTGTGAGTGATTGATTGTGAACGTATACTGTATGTGTAGTAGTTGAATCTCGAGTTAAAACGGTATTAACGTTTACAGTAGCGTTGACCGTAAATTTATTGGCAGTACTGTAATGCTGACCTATGCCAAGTATTCGATCATTTGTTTTGCTCTGCTCTTTCGCCAGCCGTGCTAATTTTCGTTCACGCTGTAACTCACGACCAGCGAATACATGGGTGATTACCCAACAGACAATTAATGTGCACCTAAAAGAGGCATTGCGCTTTCGAAGTTTTTGTATTCCATCGGACCCACATTCCGAATAGTTTTTCTAATTTCTTATCTCGTTATGATTAATTCGATTATGATTATGATTACGCAATTTGCTAATTGTATTCTCGTTGTTTATTACCCTAGTGTAAGCCTTTAACCATTATATTGTTATACCCCTCTTCATATTATAATACCCTTACATTTCAGCTTATTTGCACACATATCTCTATATCTATATATACCAGTTGGTTCATAGTAATAATCCATACCTAGGCCAGTTTAGCAGCTATGAAAGCTTTAAGGAACAATAATTAAATAAACTGTTTATAATGAATTTAAGTTAATTGTGCCGTATTTAAGGATCATGTGGCGCCGAGATGACATTAGCTAGCCTGTAGAGCATTTTTATAGGGATCACGACCAACATATCCGCGTATTCGGGACCGCTGTGATCAAGGAAGGGTGGGCATCACGAGTTGCAACAACACCGCAAGCAACTCCCGCTCGACTTCGACTGCTGTTGATTTTGACCAAATCTGTCCGTTCTATCCGTTCTATTTAGTTTTCCGTCTGAACCTGGAACCGCACGCGAATTATATTTATTCTCATTGTTATGCCCGAGCCCTTGACGCGATCTCTCCCTACCCCCACCCCCACTCTACCCGACTAACCATGAGACCGGCAGCAACGCGTGCATGGATCTCGATCATACCCACCATCTACTCGAATACTGTTTCGGTTTGTAGTTTCTGGCTGCGTTAACTGTTACAATAATATAAAATAATAAGATAAATATTTGGCGCCCAACGTGGGGCTCGAAACGGTCACAGCCCCAAGCAATTGTCCGAAAGACAGTCAACAACACCCGACTGGAAGTCCTTTATCTTTCTTGGTTCAGATAATCTTTCTGACGGACCCTACCGTCGTGTTGAGGCTGATTGAAATAGGTTTGAGTTACAGTGTAATCTACCTATCTCGGTCTAAATTTCTATTCTTGATAGGCAGTTTGGAGCTTGTAGGCGTGGAGATATTCGTCAGAGATATAGACTGTCGAAATCCTGATGCTTTTCAGTAAGCTCTGGACCCAGTGTATGTAAGCTGACGCTCACCCGAAACTGCCTACATATCTTCCGAGTACCTGAAGATATTCTCTGCGTCGATTGACATTAGGTTCAATTATGGCAAAAGAAAAGCTATAACCTGTCTCGAGGAGCTGGGAGAATAGTCAGGGAGGACTATCATCATCCTTTAAACATTAAAGATTTTCTCCTGTAGAAAGTAATTGATGGACTGTCGAAATCCTGAAGCTTTCAGATTAAGTTTCTGGGCCAGTTCATTGAAAATACGATCTACGTTATTCAGCACCTGGATGGAATTCCGCCGCTGATTGAAATCAGGTATAATAATGGCCGCAAGCTATAACCTGTCTCGCGGTATAAATAACCTGTCCGAGTCTGAGTGCATCTTTTGTTCTATGTAAATTCCTCTTTTTAGACAGTGAGATTCGATAGCGATCGAGTGTCAGTCTAGCTATTATGTGCAGCGAAGCAAAAACATGATCCTTTATTTTGATTAAGAATATTTGGAAATTCCTACCTATTTTTTTTGTTTATAATATAGCTAGTATTTTTCGTATTTACCAATAGGAGTCCGTGTTTAAAGAAACCATATTCGATAATCATGCCCCTGAGTCGAAGTCCCGAGAAGGTAGCTCAAATAGGGAATCGTGGAGTATATTGCGGCAGTTGCGCTAAAGAGGTTGAATACTCAGCTCAGTTGATTACCACCAGTTGTGGACACCAGTTTCATCGCGCCTGTTTTTCCAGTAAAGCGGGAGCAAGAAAGATCTGTCCTGTCTGCAAAGTTGGTCTACATTCATCGACCTTGAACTTAGCGGAGGAGATTGCAGCAGCACAGACCCTAAGTCAAGGCCCCAGTCCAATCATGCCTCAGACTAGATCAAAGGGTAAGGCAATCGACACAAGTGCCGACGCCCCTAGTGGATCTAATGTCAGCGAGATCCAACCAGCAGTGCCAATAGAAGCGAATTTCAGTACGGCAACTCCAAGTCTACACCAGGCTATTGCCGACGCTATGACAGCAGCATTGCAGGCTCAAACCCACATTTTAGCTCAGACCATAGAAAGTGGATTACAGAAGCAAGCGATTCAGCAAACAGCTGCTCGTGAGAGTATTGACAGTGTTCGGTCACAACCAATCAGTACTCAAACCATCGAGGAGGTAGAACAGCAAACTTTTCAGCAGTTGTTCGGTGGTAGTTCGGAAAGACCAGCGGTCACCGAGCCAACACCTAGATATAGCCTAGGAATGACTCAACCACCCACAGAGTTACGTGCTGATCGAATAAGTCAAATCATCTCAAATTGGAAAATACGCTTTTCCGGTCATGCGTCCATTGGAGTTGACGATTTTATTTATAGAGTGAATGCGATGACAATGCAATCGCTAAATGGAAATTTTGAGCTTTTGTCCAGATATGCGAGCAACCTGTTTGAGGGCAGTGCCAATGAATGGTTTTGGCGATATCACAAAAGTGTCCCAATCATTCGTTGGTCTGATCTGTGTGTGGCTCTCAAGGTGCAATTCAAAGACGGTCGTACCGATGTGGATATTCGCTCAGCGATCACTCAGCGGAAACAAAAGCCAAACGAACCGTTTGATTTGTTTTACGAAGCCATAGTAGCATTGGCAGACAGACTAGTGCAGCCAATGACCGAGACCTATCTTTTAGAAGCCCTGAAAGCAAATTTAGTCCCAGACATTCAACACGAAATCCTGTATGTCCCAATCAAGAGTATCGCCGAGTTGCGCCATATAGTCCGTACGCGCGAACGATTTTTGCAGAACTTGTCCAAAACTACTTCGACGATTCAGCGTGCCGCGTCTAAACGACAGGTTAATGAGCTGCACCAAATGTTTAGTGAGTCGGAAGAAGTTGACAATGTGGACGATGCCTGTCTTGATGCAATGACTCTTAATTGTTGGAATTGTGGGAAGGTAGGTCACCGTTATCAAGAATGTACAGGTGAACGAAGGGTTTTCTGTTATGGGTGTGGTAAAGCCGACACTTATAAACCCTCATGCGGAAAATGCAATCCAAAAAACTTGGCAGGCCGTGCACCGTTGATCAGTGCACGCAGACAGATGGTGTCCAAAGCCACCAATACGGAGTAACGAGTTCCAACTCCAACCGGCCATGTCACAACTACCAGACGTACCAACAAAGACAGAGATTGAAGCTTGTAACAATCGCGCCCTGCGCGTTAAGTTGCGTAGAAGTGCGTATAAAGAAACACGGAAACACGAACGAAAAGTGTTGTTATCCGCAGTAGTTGGGAATGCGCAGGATATCAGACCTTATGCAGACGTTCAACTATTGGGGAAAGCAGTCAGTGGACTTTTGGATACAGGCGCGACAATCAGTTGCATAGGAGGGGATTTAGCGTTAAGCCAAGCCACCCGCAAAGTCGTATATGCTTCAGTGCGCACTGCGGATGGAACGGCTCAGAAAATAGTAGGCAAGATCACCACCCCCATTCTATTTCGAAATCAAACTAAATCAATAACTTTATATATAGTACCATCCCTATCTCAAGATCTATACCTTGGCATTGACTTTTGGTCCGCCTTTAAGTTGTTACCGCCAGGGGTGGTAACCCAGCAAGCCAAGCCCGAAGTAGCTGAGATAGTAATGGATGATCATATGAGTTTAACGGAAACTCAACAGGCTATGTTGTCCGATATTATACAAGAATTTCCATCATTCGCCAAGGACGGTTTAGGGCAAACTAGCCTGATAAGTCACGATATTGATATCGGGGACACAAAGCCGATTAAACAGCGTCATTACTCAGTATCTCCGGCCGTGGAGAAGCTCATGTTTGAGGAATTAGATCGCATGCTAGCGCTTGGTGTTATTGAGGAGTCCGATAGTGCATGGTCGTCCCCAGTGGTTCTCGTTAGAAAACCTGGAAAGGTGCGATTATGTTTAGATAGCCGGAAGGTCAACGAAGCCACCGTAAAAAGCGCCTATCCAATGCCTTTGATCGATGGAATATTAAGCAGACTGCCCAAAGCCAAATATATCTCTAGCATCGATTTAAAAGATGCTTACTGGCAGATTCCATTGACCTCAGACGCTCGTGAAAAGACTGCTTTCACCGTTCCTGGAAGGCCACTTTATCAGTACACGGTGATGCCATTTGGGCTAACCAACGCTCCGCAAACGATGTGTAAATTAATGGATAAAGTGATCCCCGCTCCGTTACGGCATGAAGTGTTCGTCTATTTAGATGACATACTCGTCGTATCCTCTACTTTCGAAACCCACTTGTGTGTGTTATCCGAGTTAGCAGTTCGATTAAAACAAGCTGGGTTAACAATTAATGTAGCCAAGAGTAAGTTCTGTTTGAAGGAAGTGAGATACCTAGGTCATGTCATTGGGGATGGCACGATAAAAACAGATCCCGACAAAGTATCAGCCATTCGAGACTTTCCCACACCACGATCAGTCAAGCAGGTACGAAGATTCCTAGGGATTACTGGCTGGTATCACAAATTTATTCGAAATTATGCTGGTCTTGCAGCACCCTTGTCAGACACCCTGAAACAAAAACGTTAGTTTGAATGGACTGACGAGGCACAGACTGCGTTCGAGGCACTGAAAGTTCAATTATGTAGTGCTCCCGTTTTGCATAGCCCAAATTTTCAGAATCCCTTCGCAATCCACTGCGATGCGAGCCATACTGGCGTGGGGGGTGTACTTATGCAAAAGGATACCGAAGATAACGATGTTCCGATCGCCTATATGTCTAAGAAACTAAATCATTGTCAAAGAAACTATTCAGTAACCGAAAAAGAATGTTTAGCAGCCGTACTTTGTGTAAAGAAGTTTCGCGCATACATTGAAGGACATGAATTTGTCATAATTACGGATCACGCTTCATTGAAATGGCTAATGAATCAGTCTGATTTGAGCTCTAGACTCGCCAGGTGGTCCCTGAAGTTACAAGGGTTCGACTTCAAAATCGTTCACCGAAAAGGAGTCAACAACAAAGTTCCAGATGCCCTGTCACGAGCATATACGGAAGACCTGTCCGAACTGCAGTTGGATGGTATTCTGGATTTCAGTTCGCCCGAGTTTCACTCCAGAGAGTATGAGGAGCTGAAAGACAGAATAAAAGCTAATCAGACGAAAATGCCTGATGTGAAAGTAATTGATGGCTTCATTTATCGCCGTGCTGAACATTCAATAGGAGAAAAGGTAGCCGATGATCTGTGTTGGAAGCTGTGGGTACCTTCTGCCTTAACTACCGTAGTGCTGAGGCAAGCTCACGAACACCCGCTTTCGTCACATGGTGGTATTAATAAAACTCTAGAACGGATTAGGCGATACTATTATTGGCCCAACTTGGTCACAGACGTGAAGACTTATGTTAATCAGTGCGAGACATGCAAGTGTTCAAAGCATCCAAGCTATTGTTTGCGACCTCCGATGGGAAAACCGCAAGAAACTAACCGATTCTTCCAGAAGCTGTATGTAGACTTCTTGGGACCGTATCCACGTAGTAAGGCAGGGAACATTGGTATTTTTATAGTACTAGATCATTTCGCCAAATTTCCTTTTCTAAAAACTGTTAAGAAGTTTACTGCTGATTCGATCATTCGATTCATCGAGGAAGAGTTATTTCACTGTTTCGGAGTACCCGAAACCGTAGTATCTGATAATGGAGTACAGTTCAAATCTCAAATATTCCAGACGTTGTTGAAAAATTACGGTGTGAAGCATATTTTTACTGCCGTACATGCACCCCAAGCTAATGCGTCAGAGCGCGTAAATCGCTCTGTCATTGCTGCGATAAAGGCGTATATTAAACCAGATCAATCAAATTGGGATGAAAAGTTGAGCCATATTGCATGTGCGCTCCATTCAAGCCTACATACCGCTACTAATTCGACCCCATACAGAGTAGCGTTTGGGCAACATATGGTTACCAATGGCGCTAGCTATCAACTACTAAGACAGTTAGGGATACTGGAGGATCGAACCGTCCAGTTTTCGCGGGATGATTCGTTTGATATAATCCGGCAAAAAGCTATACAGTCAGCTCAACAGCAGCATAGCAGGAACGAGAAAACATATAACTTGCGTAGTCGAGATGTCGCATTTGTTGTAGGTCAGGAGGTGTATAAAAGAAACTTCCAACAAAGTAAATTTAGCAAAGGCTTTAATGCAAAACTGGCGCCTACGTTCGTCAAAGCACGGGTAAGGAAAAGACTCGGAAGTAGTTACTACGAGCTGGAAGATTTACAGGGACGATTCCAGGGGAAATTCCACGCTAAAGATATCAAGCAATAGTGTCAGGCGCGGATCACTCTTTTCAGTGTATCACTGCCAAGTGTGATCTTGGTAGGGGGGTGTTGTAGGGGCACCTGTCCCAACAAAATAAATTGTGCAAGCTTCACTCAGTTGCATCCTCTCGTTAAATGCACCTTGCGCGGGCAGTTGAGCCAGTGTTAAAAATGACACTCGTTTAACAGAGCCAAGTGTCAATGCGTGGTGAATAAGAAAACAAAGACAAAAAGAGCTCGAGCGGATGGAGGGTTGCCCATGTCTTTCTTTTCTTTTGAGCTTGCGATCCAAGACGGACGTCTTATAAATTCAGTGCAGAAAAAAAAAAAGAAAAGTAAACCTAACCTCGACTGTGGTCTATAATACTACCGCGTATAATACCGCGTGTTACGACCCAAGATCTATTTCGACATCCACACGACCCGAAAAAAAAAAAACCAATTCAACGCTATTTATCATCAGGCCGATTCCATTGGGGGTTGGCCGTATGTGTCGTACGAAGTATCGTACGCACATATGGGCTTTTTATCGTGCTGCGGACTTAAGGTTCCACTCTCTGGGCGCATACTTCTACGGGAACTGTACCCAACATACCCAAAGGTTACCGCTTTCGCCCCTACACCGACACGTCTAGCTTGACATAAGAACGTTGCAGCAGCGGTCTGCGTATATATATACATATATACATACAGCACAAGCTGTCGACTTCTCGTACGCTGCCTCGAACATCATGCAGAGAATTTTCTGCATCTACATTCGTCTTCACACCCACGCTCTCCAGCAGCCAGCATACGGACAGTAGCAGAAAAAGGAGAGAGCGATTACCGTTGCAGAGCCGTGCCGATCACCGTTTGCCAGTGGATCTTCCGTTTAGTCGGACCACTAGTTTTCGTGCCAATGCAGTTTTTTTTTCTATTAGTGATTTATTTTAAACGAAAGTAAAGTGCATAGCGTCAATTGATTGTGAATTTGATTAAGCCGCCTCTAAGAAGTTTCTTTTTGTTATGATTCCTTTTGTTTGTGCATTAATTAAGAAGGGAAAATTTGGTAAAGAAAGAGTAGAGAGAACCAATACTTGTGCCTAAATGTTGTCGTGCTAATACACTGAATTCTGAAAGTTTACAGCCACCTGCAGAAATCCTATGGAAGCGCTTTCATCGATGGATTAAACCTACTGTGAGTGATTGATTGTGAACGTATACTGTATGTGTAGTAGTTGAATCTCGAGTTAAAACGGTATTAACGTTTACAGTAGCGTTGACCGTAAATTTATTGGCAGTACTGTAATGCTGACCTATGCCAAGTATTCGATCATTTGTTTTGCTCTGCTCTTTCGCCAGCCGTGCTAATTTTCGTTCACGCTGTAACTCACGACCAGCGAATACATGGGTGATTACCCAACAGACAATTAATGTGCACCTAAAAGAGGTATTGCGCTTTCGAAGTTTTTGCATTCCATCGGACCCACATTCCGAATAGTTTTTCTAATTTCTTATCTCGTTATGATTAATTCGATTATGATTATGATTACGCAATTTGCTAATTGTATTCTCGTTGTTTATTACCCTAGTGTAAGCCTTTAACCATTATATTGTTATACCCCTCTTCATATTATAATACCCTTACATTTCAGCTTATTTGCACACATATCTCTATATCTATATATACAAGTTGGTTCATAGTAATAATCCATACCTAGGCCAGTTTAGCAGCTATTAAAGCTTTAAGGAACTATAATTAAATAAACTGTTTATAATGAATTTAAGTTAATTGTGCCCTATTTAAGGATCATGTGGCGCCGAGATGACATTAGCTAGCCTGTAGAGCATTTTTATAGGGATCACGACCAACATATCCGCGTATTCGGGACCGGTGTGATCAAGGAAGGGTGGGCATCACGAGTTGCAACAACACCGCAAGCAACTCCCGCTCGACTTCGACTGCTGTTGATTTTGACCAAATCTGTCCGTTCTATCCGTTCTATTTAGTTTTCCGTCTGAACCTGGAACCGCACGCGAATTATATTTATTCTCATTGTTATGCCCGAGCCCTTGACGCGATCTCTCCCTACCCCCACCCCCACTCTACCCGACTAACCATGAGACCGGCAGCAACGCGTGCATGGATCTCGATCATACCCACCATCTACTCGAATACTGTTTCGGTTTGTAGTTTCTGGCTGCGTTAACTGTTACAGTTTTCACTTAGAATGGTTCAAGAAAAGTAGGTTATTTGAACACCAAATGCTTAATTCATCAAGGTCAAGTTGTAGGCGAGTATGCAAGTACCAGTCGGAGAAGGAAAAACAAATTTTAACATTAAGGTAACTGAGTGCAAAATAACTTGGGGCAGGTCGTTCACAAACAAATTAAAAAGAAGCGGACCTAAATTACTTCCTTGAGGAACTCCAGAGGTTACTTTCACAACATTCGACAAGACATTGTTAAACAAAACACGCTGTGTGCGATTCGACAGGTACGATGATATCCAATTTACAAGATTTGTGGGAAAACCTAATAAAGAGAGTTTATGGATCAGTAAAGTATGATTAACAGAATCAAAAGCTTTACTAAAATCTGTAAAAATTACGTCAGTCTGCAAGCCACTTTGAAATCCTCGGTTGATTAGAGACGAGAATTCTAAAAGGTTAGTAGATGTTGATCGATGTCTAAAAAAACCATGTTGCGTCGGGGATATAATGCTAGAACATGCGTGTTGCAATTTACGAGTAACAAGGTGCTCGAGCAACTTCGGAATGTCAGATAGTTTAGCAATACCACGATAATTTTCGATATTAGATCTGGACCCGTTCTTGTGAAGAGGAATAAGGTAGGATTCATTCCAGATCATGGGGAGGCGAGAATGCTCCAGGGATAAATTAAACAAGAAGGTCAAAGTATGAGATAGGGCTTGAGCGCAGTATTTTAAAATACAGCTCGGAACTTTATCTGGACCCGCAGAGAAACAGATGTCAATTGATGACAACCCTTCGAAGACTGTACTTTCATCAAGGAAGGGAAGAAACACGTTATTAACATGAGGTAGATGATATGGATAAGGGGTGGAGGAGTCATAAGTATCCGAGGAGTACGTCGATTGAAAGAAGGAAGCAAATAAATTTGCAATTCCTTGATCTGAAGTTTCAGTTTTAGACTGTAACTGAAGGGAAGAAGGGAACGCGGTAGACTTGCGTTTTGAGTTGACGAACGAAAAGAATTTTTTTGGGATTACTACGGAAATTTTTGCCACATTGGGAAAGATATACGTTAAAACATTTCTTATTGACCGTAAGAAATTGAGAGCGAACCGAAGAATATTGAGCAAAGACAGACAAAGAACCAGTTATCTGGTACTTTTTTTAGAGCCGAGATTTTTTTATTTTTTAGGTAAGACAGATACTTGGAAAACCACGGAGGCTTAGAGGAAACAAATACGGTGACTTCAGGGACGTAGGTATCGAGGGCAGAGTATAATGTTTCGTAAAACAGATTGACAGTAGGCTCTATATGAGATGAGGACTGAAGAAAGGACCTATCAACTTGCGAGAGATGTAGACAAGATCGATAAAATTAGTTTTGCGAAAACATGTTATACGACTTTTTATACCCGTACTCAAAAAAGAGTTAAGGGGTATATTAGATTTGTGGTAAAAGTGGATGTGTGCAACGCAGAGAAGGAAACGTTTCCGACCCCATAAAGTATATATATTCTTGATCAGCATCAATAGCCGAGTCTATATAGCCATGTCCGTCTGTCCGTCCGTCTGTCCGTCCGTCCGTCTTGATGAGCGCCTGGATCTCAGAGACTATAAGAGCTAGGGCAACCAAATTTGGTTTCCAGACTCATGTGATATCCCACTGCTACAAGTGTATTTCAAAATTTCGCCCCGCCCCCTTCCGCCCACACAAAGGACGAAAATCTGTGGCAGGCACAGTTTTAAAGATACGATAAAACTAAAAACGCAGTATCGTAGAGAATGACCATATCTACCAGATTGCCGAATCTGAATCAGATCGGATCATAATTATAGCCAGAATGAAGAAATTAATTTTCAGTCGCTTCCCCTGCTCCCTCCTGACGACGACAACGCAACTCATTTTCCTTCTCGCTCGCACACTCTGCCGCGTTCAGTGCGCGAGCAACCCCTAGCGAAGGAGATGTAGAATCTAAATGGTACATGTACAATCTACATGTTAGATGTAGAATAGACATTGTAGATGAGATGTAGATAACAAATGTAGCAAAAAAATGTAAAATGTAAAATTTTTTTTTTTTTCTAAAATTCTAAAAAATTTTTGTCTGGACGTTGATATGCAATGACTGCACCATCAAGTGGCCCATGCGACACCAAGCCGAAGCCTGTTACGCGCGGAACCCAGGCAGAAACGCAGCCCTCCTCCCGCCCAACCGACCGAGGGGCGCTGCCGCATGACGCGCGACGCGTGTTACCGAACCGATCGCGAGCATGCAGGAAAGATAGGGGTTAGACTAAAATTCGAGGAAAATTAGAGCTAAACACAACTCAAAGAGCTAAGCATGCAAAGATAGCTAAAAAATATAACTTATTACGGGAAAGGTATGTTAGTATTAGTGATTTAAGAAGAGGAAGGGAATTAGTAGTTGATATTATGTGGTAGAGGGAATTGAAGTCCGAGCAAAGTACCCTAAATGGTTCGTGCAAGGAATAATTCGATCTACAAAGCGGAAGGAAAAGAGGAATGAAGTTTCTAGTAGATCTAATAGGAATCGTAAAGTTTATGCGGCTCAACAAGTCAGGGCTATCTACATCACCCTTGATCAGGTTGTGCATAAAAATCACACCAACCATTTTTCTACGACTAACTAAGGTTGGAAGGTTTATTAAACCTTAAGGCCACGCAGAGCAAAAAGTAAAAAGTTTTTCTGGACTGATTCTATACGGTCTTGGTGTACTTTGTACTGGGGGCACCATACACAAGAGCCGTATTCTAAAATCGGACGAACAAGCGAGCTATAGAGAGTCTTCGTTATATAGGGGTCGTCAAATTCCTTTGACCACCTCTTTATAAACCCAAGCACACCCATGGCCTTATTTACCATGGTAGAAATGTGTTCAGAAAACTTCAACTTTGGGTCTAATTTAACACCAAGATCATCAACCAAGGTAATTCTCTCAAGAGAACCACCGCAGAGGCTATAAGGAGCCAATAGGGGGCTGGAGCGATGAAATGTCATTACTTTGCATTTCGAGGCATTTAGGTGTAACATATTTGCACAACACCATGATTGAAAGTTATTGAGATCGGATTGCAAGCGAGAGTGAAATGAAATGTCCTTATACTGGACACAAAGTTTAACATCATCCGCATACATGAGTACTCGAGAGTTTGTTAATACTGAAGGCAGATCATTAATAAAGAGTGTGAATAGTAGGGGGCCTAGATGGCTGCCCTGTGGTACTCCAGAAGTAACCTTAACAGGTGAAGAGAAGGAGTTTTTGAAGAGGACTCTTTGAGACCTAGAACAAAGGTAGCTAGAAATCCATCTCAAAAGATTAGGCGGAAACCCTAAAAGGTCAAGTTTTTTTGCTAGAAGGGAATGGTTTACAGAATCAAATGCTTTACTAAAATCAGTGTAAATGACATCCGTCTGCAAGTTACCTTGAAAGCCTTTAATGATAAAAGAGGTAAACTCTAATAAGTTTGTGGTTGTTGATCGTCGCCTTATAAATCCGTGCTGGGACGGAGATATAAGTGATTTGCAGAGATGTTGCAAGTGCGGAGTTAAAATTTTTTTAAACATTTTAGGAATAGCGGATAACTTAGATATACCCCTATAATTATTTGCATCAGACTTGCTACCTTTCTTATGGAGCGGAATAATAAAAGATTCCTTCCAGATGGGGGGGGAAGCATGAAGAGTTAATGGATAGGGTGAATAGTTTAAGCAAGGGTCCACACAGAGCGTCGGAACAGTACCTGAATACACAGCCGGGAACTCCGTCGGGACCTGGTGAAAACACCGGCTTAACTAGTCGAAGATCATGAAGCAGTGAGCTTTCATTTAACAAGGGGCTGAAGATGCCATTCGACCTTGGTAAACTGTATGGATACGGCTGACCAGAGTAGCTTTCATGAGAATAGGTTGTTTGGAAAAATTTGGCAAAAAGATCGGCAATTGCCTGATCATTGTTTGCTGACATATTGAGAAAAGATAACGAGGATGGATGTACGGACGTTCTACGCTTACTATTTACGAAGCTGTAAAACTGTTTAGGGTCCTGTGAAAATCGTATCCTGCATCGAGATAGGTAGTTCTTATAGCATTGAGCGTTAAGAACGGAGAAATTTGACCGAGCTGTTACATAGTGAGAAAGAGAAGAGGGAGAACCAACTTCTCGAAATTTTTTATAAAGTCTTGATTTTAAATTTTTTAGACTGGATAACTCCTTGGTAAGCCAAGGAGGCTTTCCAGATCTAACCGGACAAGAAAGTGGGACACAAGAATCAAAAAATGTGTCAAGTACATTGTAAAAAATGTGTGTGCCTTTCATAACGTCAGTGCACAAGTACAGAGCGGACCAATCAAAATCCCTAATAAGGTTATTAAGCTTCGTAAACTCGGCTTTACGAAAGCAGAGGACACGTTCAGATAGCCTACTCATTCGATCCAATACAGTAGGGCCAATATCGACTGACACTTCGAATGTAGGATGGTAGGAGTCTGCAGGTATACTGAGCGGAAGGGCTCGGGTTAACAACGCTATGGTCGGATCCGAGACAAAGCACAGATCAAGCAATCGACCCAAGGAATTTTTCACATGGTTGACTTGAGACAGGGATAGGTCTAGCAAGCCGTCGATAAAGTCATGTCGTGACATGGGCACAAGATTATTAGACTCGTTTACCGAAGACCAAACAGCACCTGGCAAATTAAAATCACCAAGAACTATCATATGGTCTTTATCTGATAGCGAGGAAGAAACAGTTTTTAAAGCGGTCAGGTGATGCTCGTATATTAAGATATCCGAGGAAGGTGGAATATACGAGCAAGTAATGAAAATGGAAAAGCCTGGGAGAATCAGTTTTACGCACAGGAATTCCAGGTCTTGTTGAACCTGGACCATGAAATGTTCCGACGTGAAATTTGAGTCCACTGCAATAAGGACCCCACCTCCACGTCGAGACGAACGGTCCTTTCTAAAAATTGTGTACCGACCTGCCAAAACTTCGGAACTAAGGATGTCCGGCTTTAACCAGGTCTCGGTGAACACAATAACGTGGGATGAGAATGCGAGACTCTCAAGGAAAAGAGTGCTGAGCTTACTACGCAAGCCTCTAGCATTCTGGTAGGTAACTACAAGAGAGGAAGTTAGTTTTTTGGATGGGTGGAAGTAGAGGTGGAAGATGAGGATGGAGATGGAGATGGAGCACTGGTCTGAATGCTAGGAAGAGTAATGGGGGGCCTATTCTTTTTCTTAGCCTTAAACTCTTTAACCACCAAATGCTCTGGCCAAAACTTGGCGGAACAAATGGGTTCAAATTGAGTTGGGGAGACGCTTATCTTGAAGGAAGATATCTCCCTGGCGTAAGAAAAGTTAAATTTTTCCACCTTTAAGCCGACGGCTTTTATTTTGCTTTGTATAAAAGCGGTCACATCATTGGATGTGAGGTCAGGGGCTAGCCGCGAGACAAAAACTTGTCGCTTTGGTGGGACTCCCACCAGTGGTTTTGGCACCACAGGCCTAGTACCTGTGATGGCAGTATCCGGTGGTCCTGGACATCTATTAGCTGGTGGGAGCAAAACTGAGGGGATAGTTAAGGGGTTGGGTTCGGACTCGATGGACACGGACTCTACAGACATTTCTAACTGCATACTCTCCGAAGTGACGCATTCGGCTCCCGAATCTGCATCACCAGCAACGATCGTTGCCTTTGGAGTAGCAAACGTAATCAACTGCTGCACTAAGGGAGTGGTCGGAGTAAGTTTTTCAGATGCCGGCGGACGTGAGGCAGTCGGCACTTGCAAGTCCCGCGGAGTAGACTTCTTGCGCCTCGGAGACTCAGCCAGCAGCTGTAAACTGCTGAACTAAGTGTTCATGGCCAAGAGCCGATCATACTGCTGTTTAAAGCCTACGATCAGCTCTTTGAAGCCACTCCGAGTCTGCCTCATGAACGAACGCATGTCGTTTTCCACATCACGGCATTCCTCACAACTATAATGTAGGCCGTTGTTTTGGGAAATGGCGTCTCCTACACGGCCCGAGATCCCTACACATTTTGCGTGCACTACGCTTTCGCAAAGCCAGCAGGGGATATTGGGCTGGTCATGGGTGATCTGCTTCTTGCAGGTTTTTTTGGCACAGACGACAGAAAATTCCATATTTATGTCTTTTATTTTTTTTTACTTCGGGAAAAACAAAGTTCAAAACAAATAGCAATCAGACCACTGTGCAGAGCAAATGCTTAGAGCAATGCTTAAAGCGAAATCGGAAAAAAAGAGAGAGAGGAGAGTGGTTGCAGCAACAGCTTATAAGTGAGAGCGTTACTGCACAAAAGGTTACAAGAGCGAGAGCGAAAGAACAGTTATTGAGAGTTAGGTGATAGAGAGAGTGATAGAAGGCAATAACTACGACAAAGAGCGGCTAAATGTAATGAGAGGGCGTACTTACGAAAAGCAACAACACAAACACACGACTAACCGACGCACAAAATTTATTAAATAAGTTGTGTTTTTACACAATTATCAGGCATGCACCCGCGGTAAAAGAATGATTTTAATAATTTTTAATAATTTTAAAGTTAGTAAGAGAGTTAAATTATAGATAAAAAACACCGGCTGTTTAAGTTAAACAAAAGGAAAATGCGGAGCGCAAAAAAAAACACGTCTGGTCACTACGAAAGAGAACGAACGAGAGCCTCAAAAATGTATATACTGACTGAGTACGGGTACAAGTAGAGTCGCGTCCCCAGAAGCGACTCACACGTTCCTTCTCGTTGAAGGTAAAATAGTGTTAGTAATAGAGACCTCGAAAAATATAGATAAAGTAGGATGATGCGGATCTTCAGGAAAAGATATCGGATTGCCTCTTATAACCGTTGTACGAGAGGTATCGCTGACAAAGATGAGATCTAACAGTCTATCTCTATTATTTCTGACAGAGTTAATTTGGGCAAGCGAGACGTCAGTTACCCCCTCGACGAAATCATGTTGACTTCCATGTAGCAACATGTTTGAATCATCCTGTTGCCAAGATAGAGATGGGATGTTGAAGTCACCCATAACTACTATCTGATCAGCACAGCCTAAAGCAGAAACTACAAATCGAATTGCAGAAAGGTGGTTCAAATAAACAACGGCATCAGATCTGGGTGGGATATAAGAACAGGTCAAAAAGATATATGCTGTTCCAATACGGATTTTGACTGCAACGAATTCGATACCATGGATGTTATTGAATGGAAACAGCTCGGATGAAAATGCCGTTTTCACTGCAATAAGAACCCCACCAGCGAATGATGGACGATCCATTCTATAAGGTATTCTATAAGGTGAACTTGTGGACGAGAATTTCGTGATCGGAGACAGAGGAGTTAAGCCAGGTTTCAGTTATGGCGATAGCGTCGAATTCAAAAGAGGCACTGTCCGTATGTATTTTAGACAATTTACCTAAAAGACTGCGTACGTTCTGATATTGGATGGAGAAATGGTTCCTTAGTTTTTTGAAATCTTAGGGAGAGTAACTCGAGGATTCTGGGTAGAGTCTCTAGGCAGAAATTCATGCATAATAGTGTGCTCAGGCCATGCAGCCGGTTCCAAAGCTTTGGATACAAGAGAATCGGGAAGAAGAATTTTGATAGATGAGATATTACGCTTATGTGTAAAATTAAATTTAGTTATAATAAAGTTATCCGGCGGCGATTGAAGATAAGAGCTTAGATGTAGTTTGACATCATCCGGTGTGGCTTCAGGAATAAGACGAGAGACAAAGATTGCTTTGCGGGGGACCACCGCGCTGAGTGGAACACCGGAAAAGCGAGCTGGTGGAGCTACTCCTAAAAGTCTCCGGGCGGGAGCTGAGGAGCTAGAAGAGGCTGCCGATCCATCACCATTCAATGTAATAGAGACCGGCAAATCATTTGCAACTGGAAGCTGGTTACTGTTAGGGATTCCATCACTGGCAACTGAGTCCGAAGTTAAATTGACAGGGGTATGGATTTTTGAGGTAACTACTATGTTGTTAGGCGTGAGAAAGGCTGGATCCTCCGATGGCGGATGGACATCCATCGGTGAAGGTTGGCCACTAGGAGTAGAAAATGAGTCCATCGGTGGTAGGTGAGAGGCAGGCGTTCCACTAGGTAAGACCAGCAGTAGGTTGTTGTTCGGTATTTTCCTCCTTGGTGACTCGCTCAAGAGTTTGAGGCCCAGAAATTGCGATTCCAACGTAAGGAACTTCTCGTTGAGAGCATTGAATTGCTTCCGAACATCTTGGAAACCATTCCTCGTTTGTCTCATAAAGGTGCGCATTTCCGCCTCAATCTCCCTGCAGGCCAAACATGACCAAGTGAGACCCATGCGTTTCGACCACCTCCAGCACATTTTATATGAGCGTAATTATCACAAAGCCAGCAGCTGAGGTAGGAATCACCGTTAATGGTGCCACCAAATTCGCATTTCCTTGCACTGCAGATAAGAGCCATGTTCAACAGCTGTTGGGTCACTGTGCACAGCGAGAAAAAAGACGCACTGAGAGGACAAGCTAGATGAGAGACCAGGCAGCAGCAGCAGCAGCAGAAAGAGCACGATGATCAGCAGTTATGTATGTACGTATGTATGTACATATATACAGGGCAGACGGCGCAGCGAAGTGACGAAAGCTAACGGCGAACTCCAATAAAGCAAAGCAGAGGCGCCGAGATATTAGACCATAAACGAAGAATGCAGGCGTCGTATGGTGAGAGTGAGAGCCAGAGTGCAGCTCGCGTGAAATCCAGAGAGTGAGTAGGCAGTGCAACGGACTATGCACGAGAACGGTGAGTGCCAAAGAGCAATGAGTCGATGAGTCAAAGCAAAGCAAAGCTACCGATCGAATAGCAATAACAATTGTCTAAACAAAAACAATGCAATGCAACGCTCCACTGTTAGATGTATGTATGTATGTATGTTTGTTCGGCAGCCACAGAAAAATTATAAGTTAATAAATCAATTTAAAACGCTGAGTATACACAAGCTTTATAAAATATGAATATGTGTGTAACTCCGATACTTAAGACCAAATTGAATTAATTACAGTTTATAAGTTTCTTTTTTTCTTTTTTGATTAGGCGAAAATTGAGGCTTGTCTTGTCTTCCAGGAAATAAAGGATATAGCTTTTATAACGTTAATTGCAACTAAAATCCTTGTTTCACTTTAACTCAGATGTTTATTATCGGATCAGGACATGCCACGCCTCCTAGTCATCTGGAGAATGTCCTGAAAGTGTCCTTTCTTTATCGTTTGCAACAATGGAATCTGTTATACGTTATTGCAACTCACTCTTCTATGAGTTTCGGATTCCAGGACATAAAGGATATTGCTGTTATAGCGTTAATTGCAACTAAAATCATTGTTTCACTGTTACTCTGATTGTTAATGTATTTTTGTGTGTGTGATTTCGAATGCATACGGTACATAAACCGTTTACAAATTTGTCGTCACAACTAGAACTTAAACCAGTTGGACTGCGGAGAGGGTTTCCTACGTCGAGCAAATGAGGGTCTGAAGATACGGCGACAGCCTCTGTTGATTGCAGTTGTAGAGAATGAGTGAACAGGCAGTGATGGTACTGTTTCTGATACTGATTTTATTCAGCAAACTAAAATTCTATTTATAGGTAACAAAAGGTACAGAAAGTGCTGAGTCTGGTAAGAATATGGTAAAGGGAATTGGAATTAATATTGAATTAATTTGGATTTAATATGATATTGTGTTATTGGGCAATTGTGAAAGTCAGCAATTGCACCAGTGTTTTTGACCTCTGAAGAGCATTCGCATCGTTGGCAGAAATTGCTGCAGAAGCGGTTATTGTTGACTCAGCTACAATGCTTTGTCGTTTGTTATTATGTCTCCCGTTACATGGGTCGACCTGACTTATTCGATAAGTGTATATTATGTAATATTAATTACTGCATAAATATGCGACTGAACATTCTCCCGGCCGTTGAACTGGTGTTCAACCATCGCCCAAGTCGACTGAAAAGCGGCGTGGAATGGGGATCGGGGGTGATGATCCGCGTGGCTCTGCTTGGTTGATTGTTGACGGCCTTGGGTTGCATGATTGATAATAACCAATAGCATTGATATTGCAAGGGCAGCATAAGTAGCGATTTGATGATGCTGCACTGTGTTGAGATGGTGTGGCAGCCTTTGTTGATTGATTGCCACTAATTGCAGGCGTAAATCTTCCAATTCTTGAAGATAGTCTGATGTCTGGTTCTCCAATTGCACAGTTGCTGGCGAAGGGGCTGTCGTTGGTAAGCGTATGTCCCCAAATCGAGTGTAGGTTGATTTGACTTCACTGATTGTTGTGCTGAAGGTACTGATGCTTATTTCTGTATTGCGAGCAGTGCATCCAGGTGACAATGAGAGAATGCCAGTTCCTTCCAGTTGTATGGTTGACGGAGACCCGTTGCAAACTGCCTGAAGTCTCATTGGAGAGTGTGTTGCAAAAATCCATTTATTTGCTTGCTGAGTTTTGAACCACAACATGTCCGCCTTTGTGTGGGTCACTTCACATAAAGGTGCTGTTTTATTGTTAAACAACTGAAACTCACAGCGATTGTCGACATTGAAGACTGTTTGATGATCAAAGCAGATGTATTCTGCGTTGAGTAGTTTAAAGCAGCGTCAAAATTCTTCTGGAGTAAATCCCATGAATTGATCTCGGTGAGTGTTCACAGTGATTATGGTCGTTTTGAGATTGAACAAGCTCCAACTTGTTGAGTCCCAGACCGGAATCGGCATGATACTGAAAACTTCGAGCTGAACTGTTGAAACTAACGGTAGTGTCACCTTGAAAATTACGTGTGTGCAGTCAGTGTTCATTCGGCTCGCATTAGCCTGTATAATTGTATCACATTATGTGTTGTGACAGGCAGCATTTGATCAGCTGGCAAGTGATCCCGGATTTAGTCTAGTTTCTCTCTTAATTGCTCAGGAGATACTAGCGTTGGGCTTATTGTCCGATGGTGATACCGATTAATATATCAGATATGTCAGACTGCATACGTTAAAGACTCGTTGTCAGCAGATTTAGTTGTGCTGTGAGCCCAAGGTATGACTGAATTAGATGATCGCCGTGATATGTTCCTCTTTCTCGGCTGATGGTTGCCACTTGTTGTTCCAATACCTTTAGGCGGTTGTCCACGGCTGACTTATCCTTCCTGATCACGTTCATTGTGGAGTCGACAATTGACGTTTGATTTCGTAGTAGATGTAGCAGAAAGTCTTCGTTGGTTTGTACCTTTTCGATTACTTTGGCCATTTTCTCAGCATATGTAGAGTCAAGTACACCGAAAAGCTGGTGTGCCACATTTACTGATACTGATTTACTGATGACTGATGGGGCGTTTGTATACACCGGACGATGTTTTGACATCAACCACTCGTACATGGTTGTCTTGCCCAGGATAAGTTTTGATGATGCGACCCATTGGCCACTTCATTACTGGAAGGTTGTCTTCCTTCACCAAAACTAATAATTCTTCGGTCACGTTTGGAGCGGTGGTTTTCCATTTATGCCGAGTTTGTAGTTCGTGGAGGTATTCCGTAGACCATTGTTTCCAAAATGCATGTTTTAAGCGTGAAACCAATTCCCAGCGCTCAACCAGAGTTTTCTCTTGACGATCAGTGTTGACGTCAGGTGCTGCGGTCAAAGGTTCACCAATCAGGAAATGCGCTGGAGTAAGCGCACTTGTATCCGTTGGATCATTTGACATTGGAGTTATGGGTCGGGAGTTGAGAATTGCTTCAATTTCGATTATGACTGTGTTCAGCTCCTCAAACGTCAAAGATGCTGTTTCTGTGGTTGTAATTTACAGCCTTTTCGCTGATTTTACCGCAGCTTCCCAGAGGCCGCCAAACGATGGGGCCCGAGGAGGAATGAATTTAAAATCCACTTGTTTTTTGTTGCAATGATTTGTGATCAGTGCATATGCCTTTTCGCTAAATATTGCTTCTTTCAATTCCTTTAGCTTGTTATTTGCGCCGACGAAATTCGTTGCGTTGTCGTAATGAATAGTCTGACACTTCCCGTGTCTGCTAAGGAATCGCCGGAGTGCTGCCAAGAATGCATCTGTGGTTAAGTCACTTACTAACTCCAGATGTACAGCCCTTGTGGAGAAGCAGCAGAATACGGCAATGTATGCCTTATCTGGCCGTTTTCCTCGGATTTTATGGTGGATCATAATTGGTCCACAGTAGTCAACGCCTGCATTAAGGAATGGGCGTGCTTGCGTGACTCTTTGTGCTGGAAGATTGCCCATGATCTGGTGCATCAGCTTTGGTCTGGCTCTGGTGCATCTAGTACAGCTATGTATGATGCTTCTAGCCATCGTCTTGTCGTTGATAATCCAATATTGTTGTCTTGCGATTGCCCTTAATGCTTGGGCACCGCAATGCAGATTTTCCTCATGAAGCTCTCATTTTGACTATTGGGTCGTTGTACGGTAGCAGGATTGGATGTTTTGCGTTGAACGGAATTTGAGCTTCTTCGAGTCTTCCGCCAACTCGGATGAGCTCATCATCTCCTAGTAAGGGAGATAACGAAATGATCGAACTCTTTTTATCCACTGTTTTATAGCGTTTTAACTGTTTTAAATCCGCTGTGAACTCAACTTGTTGAATCGTTCGTAGGACCATAGTGCGAGCACGCCTTAGTTCTCCTGCGCAAAGTGTCGTTGTAGGTGCTCTATTAGTTTTGTAGCAGAAGCGAAACATGTACGCTACAATACGTTGTAGTTTGTTGAACGAGTTGCTATGTCTGCATGTGTATAACTCTTCTCCGAGAGAGCTAGATGCGATTGGCAAGCTGACATGCTTAGCCTTTCTCTCGAGATTGCTGGGCTCACTTTATAGAGAACTTACAAACGGCATCGGATGGCAGGTTGATAGTAAAACTCCCATTTTCCGAACACTCTTCAGCCCTGGGGGGGTCTTTGGAAACTGCAACGAAAAGATTCCTGGCATTAGAGCGACGGATTTCACCAGACACCTGGAAAAGCTATGTGGAATTCATGAATGCATATGAAGGACTTGGACACATGAGGATGGTCCTAGCAACTCAAGTGCCGGAGAGACACTACTTCATACCACACCACTGTGTACTCAAACCTGAGAACACCAGCACAAAGTTACGGGTCGTTTTTGATGTATCATGTAAATCAGCAAGCGGAAAGTCTCTAAACGACATTCTGCATGCCGGACCCACAGTTCAGAGTGAACTTATGTCCATTCTACTACGTTTTCGTATACATAAGTACGTATTCACAGCGGACATCGAGAAAATGTACCGACAAGTGTTATTAAGTCCCGAGGATCAATTTCATCAGATGATAGTCTGGAGAAACAATCCATCTGAAGATATCAGGTACTATCGCTTAAAAACAGTCACATATGGGACCACATCTGCTCCATTCCTGGCATCGAAATGTCTGGATCATTTGGCAACTCGGAGCCAAAACAGATTACCTATTGGATCTGCTGCATTGAAGAACGATTTCTAAGTGGACGACTGTCACACTGGCGCGGATACCATTCAGGAAGCGATACAAGTTCAACAAGAACTTAATAAAATATTGCTACCGTTCGGCCATAAACTTCGCAAATGGTGCTCCAACAACGACCAGCTCTTGCAAGGAATCCCTAAAGAGGACGTTGTCAACGACGTCAAGCTAGGTGAAACATTACAGCGTGAAAACGCTGGGTCTCATTTGGATGCCAAAACAAGACCAGCTGCGAGGACGAACCAAAAAAGCCAAGCAACGGTCATCACCAAAAGGGTCGTGTGCTCAGAATTGGCCCAAATCTTTGACCCACTGGGTCTCTTTGCCCCAGTGATAGTCAAGGCAAAAATATTTATGCAACAGCTGTGGGAGATTAAACTCCATTGGGACGATGAACTGCCATTACAACTCCAAAACGAATGGATGGAGTACCGGGAGGACCTACAATCATTAAACTCAATGGAGATTCCCCGGCACGTATATGATGGAAAAGTGCCAACCCAGGATCTACATACCTTTGTAGACGCATCGGAACGAGCCTATGGCGCGGCAGTGTACGTACGAGCCACCTACAAAAACAATCAGGTCTCTGTACGACTATTATACTCAAAGTCTCGAGTAGCACCCACCGCCAAACAATCCCTACCACGTCTAGAACTGTGCGCTGCAGTTTTAGATGCCGAACTCACCAATCGAGTTAGAAGGGATCTCCATATGAATCTTGACACAGTATCAGGAAGCTTCTGGACTGATTCCACCGTTGTACTGTCCTGGATTAACGCATCGGCGTCCACATACCACACCTTCGTGGAAAATCGAATCGCCAAAATCCAGGCATTGACTAACCAATTACAATGGCGTCATGTTTCATCAGCCAACAACGCAGCAGATGTCCTTTCAAGAGGAATCATAGCAAGCAAGCTAAGGGATCATAGTCTATGGCTATACGGACCATTATTCTTGCACGGATCAGGAGATAAATGGACAAAACCACCCATCATTGAGCCCTGGTCCGTGTCGACATTGAAGACTGTTTGATGATCAAAGCAGATGTATTCTGCGTTGAGTAGTTTAAAGCAGCGTCGAAATTCTTCTGGAGTAAGTCCCATGAATTGATCTCGGTGAGTGTTCACAGCGATTATGGTCGTTTTGAGATTGAACAAGCTCCAACTTGTTGAGTCCCAGACCGGAATCGGCATGATACTGAAAACTTCGAGCTGATCTGTTGAAACTAACGGTAGTGTCACCTTGAAAATGACGTGTGTGCAGTCAGTGTTCCAGAGGCCTTCATTAGCATATTTCCTGTTTGTAGTTCTTTGAACAAATGTTGAAAGTGTTGAAATATGGAGTTGCACGCTGGAACAAGTCGTAGTATACAATCATGGTCCATTCGGAAGTGGTCATTCTTTAGGTTCCAAGTTTCTCATAGCATATCCCAGGCTTGTTTGCAAATTGCGTTATATTTATTGATTGTGAAAATGCTAATGGCAGCATGAGAAGTAACACTAGCAATGTGGATGTTAGTGTAGGTAATGATAACCTTTTTCGCTGTGTTGGTGGCTCCTCTGTTTCCGCAATGACTTGAATAGCATTTTTGGAACGTTTTGTTGCTACCTCCTCTGAGAATAATGGGGCGAGACGACTGATGGGGCGTTTGTATACGCCGGACGATGTTTTGACATCAACCACTCGTACATGGTTGTCTTGCCCAGGATAAGTTTTGATGATGCGACCCATTGGCCACTTCATTACTGGAAGGTTGTCTTCCTTCACCAAAACTAATAATCCTTCGGTCACGTTTTGTAGTGAGCGCTTGTAGGAAGTCGTTTTGATAGTGCCTGAAAGTAGGCAATATCGGTTTCGGGCTATTAGCCAGGTACCGGTATTATAAGTAGGTATCATAAGTTACATGTCATGTAGAGGTAGCGCCATCTATGGGAGATGCTACGAATGGGGCTAAAACGCAAAGACAGTCCCCACACGGTTGAATTTTCTTTTTGGTTCCTTTCCTTATTCTTTTTTTCGATGTCTTTAAATTCAGAATCGGCACCCAGTTGAGAGTTTAAATAAACGCCCTTTAAACCGGCCATATCGCAGCAAAAGGAAAACAGGTGGAACCAAAGCTTTAAGCCCGCACCAACAACCAGCTGATCCACAGATGTGCGAGCAGTGAACTTTTGCTGTGCGTGCCGAAGACAGCCGTCTGCTCTAACGTATCTCGGCGAATTGGCGTGTTAGCCGTTAGGTGTTTTTGAACCTGGTCAAGAGAATAGGCGTTCCGAATAGTCCGTGGTGATCAGGTTAAGTCCTAAGCCTCGAAAATTTTCATGTAAGGAGGCCCCCTTGGGCCACGTGCGAACCTAACCTCACGGCGACCCCTAGTGATACCGGCCTATGTTGCACAGCCGCCTGCAATGACCTGCCGGACGATTCGGCCTTGAATTAAATAAGTTACCGGTTTAGTCAGTAATAATTTGTGTTTTATGTTATGTAGGTTTGTGTGCTAGTTGCTAGAGTAGGCTAACTTGTGAAAGCAGCTCCAACGAGAGGCGCACACATACATATAGTTCGGCGACACCATCGGAGGCAGATTTAGTGTATATCGCGGCCTGCATTCCTTGGACCCGCGCAGTAATTTTTGTTGGTTCTTTTGGGTAAGACAAGTGGACAAAGCCAGTATAATGTAAAGTCAAACCCAAAACGAACGAAAAGAAAAACAAACATAGTTCTAATTATTTTGAAAGTGGCTTTAAAAGTTCGAGCTTTAAAGCGTCCACGCGACAGTTTCCTAACAGTGAGTTACTGCCATGCAGCACCAGGTGCGAATATTGGTTTTTTTGGTTTTTCAGATAAAAGCGTCATAATCTCACTAACACAGAGACACCCCAGCTACGAAAGATCTTTCGGCGCGGGAGCAAACAAGCAAACCAACACACTGTAAGTGAGCTTTCTCTATTACATTTATCTGCATATGCCAACTCCGCGATCGCTGCCAAAAGCTTCCCTTTTGCTAGCGCTGTTCGTGGGTCGTTGACCTCAAACTTTTAAAGTAACCACAGCTGATTTGACTGCTTGCATGCCCTAATATCTGATGCCCGATGCTGTTGGCGGAAGTCGTTCGACTTACGACCGTATAATGCCCTATAATTTTATATTTTCTATTTAGGGAAAAATAATTAACTTATATCGCACTATATCGAAGTGTTTGTAATCAAAACTAGTTATACCTATATCTTTATATTTATATAAATATCTTAAGTATATATATACCTCTCGACCGAGACCCTATGCTAGCCCCCAGTCGTGTTGTTCTTATTCCCTGTTAGCTTACGCTTTGGTTTGTCTGAATGATAATGGAGTTAGCTGTTAATAAATTGTTTGTTAATTTAACTATGTGCTAAAAGGTACGTCAGTTGGGGAACCATGCTGCCGTGGAGCGAAGAAGGATAGCGACACCGGACACTCCAGGGATCCTGATATTAGTTACCTCGGCTCATCAGGATCATGGTAGGGTGGGCGTGGCACAACTCAGTGCCAGCAGAGTTGTCCGAAGCGTAGGTAGAACCCTCTCCCTTCTTTTTCTATCCTATTTTTCTCTTTTATATACTAGCCCGTGCACCGGCTCCCTACCATTCCTTCCCCTGCCTTTCCTCCGCCCTCCCTATACCGTAAACGCAGTACGCGAAGTTAATAGAATAGTAAACTGCAGGAACGAAGCACACAATTGGAAGGTTCCTCCACAAGAACCCATACCCATAGCCGACCAGAGACGAGCCGTAGGAGCAAGCGCGTACTCCTTCCAACATTGTCGACCACCCGCTTCAATGCCCGAGGATTCTCTTCGTTAATCGTTACAGTTTGGAGCGGTGGTTTTCCATTTATGCCGAGTTTGTAGTTCGTGGAGGTATTCCGTAGACCATTGTTTCCAAAATGCATGTTTTAAGCGTGAAACCAATTCCCAGCGCTTAACCAGAGTTTTCTCTTGACGATCAGTGTTGACGTCAGGTGCTGCGGTCAAAGGTTCACCAATCAGGAAATGCGCTGGAGTAAGCGCACTTGTATCCGTTGGATCATTTGACATTGGAGTTATGGGTCGGGAGTTGAGAATTGCTTCAATTTCGATTATGACTGTGTTCAGCTCCTCAAACGTCAAGGATGCTGTTTCTGTGGTTGTAGTTTACAGCCTTTTCGCTGATTTTACCGCAGCTTCCCAGAAGCCGCCAAACGATGGGGCCCGAGGAGGAATGAATTTAAAATCCACTTGTTTTTTGTTGCAATGGGAGTTGAGAATTGCTTCAATTTCGATTATGACTGTGTTCAGCTCCTCAAACGTCACGGATGCTGTTTCTGTGGTTGTAATTTACAGCCTTTTCGCTGATTTTACCGCAGCTTCCCAGAGGCCGCCAAACGATGGGGCCCGAGGAGGAATGAATTTAAAATCCACTTGTTTTTTGTTGCAATGATTTGTGATCAGTGCATATGCCTTTTCGCTAAATATTGCTTCTTTCAATTCCTTTAGCTTGTTATTTGCGCCGACGAAATTCGTTGCGTTGTCGTAATGAATAGTCTGACACTTCCCGTGTCTGCTAAGGAATCGCCGGAGTGCTGCCAAGAATGCATCTGTGGTTAAGTCACTTACTAACTCCAGATGTACAGCCTTTGTGGAAAAGCAGCAGAATACGGCAATGTATGCCTTATCTGGCCGTTTTCCTCAGATTTTATGGTGGATCATAATTGGTCCACAGTAGTCAACGCCTGCATTAAGGAATGGGCGTGCTTGCGTGACTCTTTGTGCTGGAAGATTGCCCATGATCTGGAGCATCAGCTTTGGTCTGGCTATGGTGCATCTAATACAGCTATGTATGATGCTTCTAGCCATCGTCTTGTCGTTGATAATCCAATATTGTTGTCTTGCGATTGCCCTTAATGCTTGGGCACCGCAATGCAGATTTTCCTCATGAAGCTCTCGCATAATCATTTTGACTATTGGGTCGTTGTACGGTAGCAGGATTGGATGCTTTGCTTTGAACGGAATTTGAGCTTCTTCGAGTCTTCCGCCAACTCGGATGAGCTCATCATCTCCTAGTAAGGGAGATAACGAAATGATCGAACTCTTTTTATCCACTGTTTTATAGCGTTTTAACTGTTTTAAATCCGCTGTGAACTCAACTTGTTGAATCGTTCGTAGGATCATAGTGCGAGAACGCCTTAGTTCTCCTGCGCAAGGTGTCGTTGTAGGTGCTCTATTAGTTTTGTAGCAGAAGCGAAACATGTACGCTACAATACGTTGTAGTTTGTTGAACGAGTTGCTATGTCTGCATGTGTATAACTCTTCTCCGAGAGAGCTAGATGCGATTGGCAAGCTGACATGCTTAGCCTTTCTCTCGAGATTGCTGGGCTCAATGATGGGTGGTTTTGTCCATTTATCTCCTGATCCGTGCAAGAATAATGGTCCGTATAGCCATAGACTATGATCCCTTAGCTTGCTTGCTAGGATTCCTCTTGAAAGGACATCTGCTGCGTTGTTGGCTGATGAAACATGACGCCATTGTAATTGGTTAGTCAATGCCTGGATTTTGGCGATTCGATTTTCCACGAAGGTGTGGTATGTGGACGCCGATGCGTTAATCCAGGACAGTACAACGGTGGAATCAGTCCAGAAGCTTCCTGATACTGTGTCAAGATTCATATGGAGATCCCTTCTAACTCGATTGGTGAGTTCGGCATCTAAAACTGCAGCGCACAGTTCTAGACGTGGTAGGGATTGTTTGGCGGTGGGTGCTACTCGAGACTTTGAGCATAATAGTCGTACAGAGACCTGATTGTTTTTGTAGGTGGCTCGTACGTACACTGCCGGGCCATAGGCTCGTTCCGATGCGTCTACAAAGGTATGTAGATCCTGGGTTGGCACTTTTCCATCATATACGTGCCGGGGAATCTTCATTGAGTTTAATGATTGTAGGTCCTCCCGGTACTCCATCCATTCGTTTTGGACTTGTAATGGCAGTTCATCGTCCCAATGGAGTTTAATCTCCCACAGCTGTTGCATAAATATTTTTGCCTTGACTATCACTGGGGCAAAGAGACCCAGTGGGTCAAAGATTTGGGCCAATTCTGAGCACACGACCCTTTTGGTGATGACCGTTGCTTGGCTTTTTTGGTTCGTCCTCGCAGCTGGTCTTGTTTTGGCATCCAAATGAGACCCAGCGTTTTCACGCTGTATTGCTCTAATGTTTCACCTAGCTTGACGTCGTTGACAACGTCCTCTTTAGGGATTCCTTGCAAGAGCTGGTCGTTGTTGGAGCACCATTTGCGAAGTTTATGGCCGAACGGTAGCAATATTTTATTAAGTTCTTGTTGAACTTTGTGCTGTGCATGGTTCTCAAAAAAAGAGAATTTAATTTTTCGTAGAATTCGTATAAATTGTTATCGATTTGGCGGGAAATTTAAGATCATTACGTTAGGAGATACACTCGCGAGTTTCACAACACAGTCAGTTGGGAAGAAAGCTCGTAAACTCGATCGTTTTGGGTGGAGCGAGAATAGGTTTTTGTCGAGCTCAGCGAATTTTCTCTTCCTATTTGATCGTACCAGCGTAACTGACCAGACCTAATTTCTCGTATCGAAATTAAATTACGCGCTTAACCCAGGCTAATAGTATAAGTCCTAAATATTCAAAGAGCAATCTCGAAATATTTAAGGCATCCGTGGGAATTTTAAATAAATCTTCGTGAAGAATTGTTTTGAAAGTGGTCTATAGTTCGGCCAGGTAAATATTTCGTGGAAGATTGTAGGGAGTCACATGGAATTTATAAGACTGTATTCCAGAACAGATTTTGGTTCAAAGCAGGCGCTTTTAAAACATTGCTGTGCCCAACAAAAACATAGCGAAGGAAAATAATACACACGGTTTTCAAGAAAAATGTGAGAAATAAGGGGTTTTTATAGTCCAAGACAATTTTCTGACCTAACCTCTCTTCATAGACCAGATCAGGGTCAAGTCAGGGGCAGAAGAACCCGTGGAAAGGGCCGAGCTCCCCGACGCAACTTTCTTTGGCAGACCAGCAGCCGCAGCAACGTTACATATGCGCAGTCTGAGTTTGTTCGATTGACATTAGCGGGAGAGCAGGGTTAACGACCGGAGCAGAACGTTTGGAAAACGGAATACCGGAGACAAGCAGAAGAAGGCGAAGCAGCAGAAATTCGTGAATTAGTGAAAATTTAGGGTTGATTAAAAGAAATTCGCAATTACATCAAAAAGAAGACATGTAAATGAATAGGCACGTTCAAGATCACCAACACATGTACAACCGGACTAAAGAATAAAGTGTAAAGTAACTAAGACATGCAAAGTGAGTGAAAAGGCAGAGTGAAAATAACCCAGTGAAGCGAGACTTGTAATGCTCTATCACCCCAAACTAATTACCTAAATTTAAAATCAATCATAAAATCAAACCGATCTTCTAGAAGGCCTTCTACGATAAATCTGGGTGAGTCTAACAGACCAAATAAAAACAATCAATAAAAACCAAAAGAAATTAACCATGTAAAAGAAAGCGTGGAAACCGACATACCCGTCTCTGTGAGATAGAGTGTGCGATCGAAAGAAGAGGTGAAGAAAGCACGCAAAGCACCTGCACCGATTTTTGGCGTGTTTGTTTTGATTTTGCATTTGCTGACTTTCCTCGTTTTATTTGTTTCACTTTGATACAAGAAAACCTTAACCCCTTATGATATATTTGCATTGAATTGATTTTTCTGTATTATTATTAGTTTTTATATATTATTTTATTATTTAATTAAAACTTCTTTTCAGCGGTTGTATATGTGAAAGTGAATATGAGCAAAAGCAACGAGATTACAAATTAGTAAGAATAGAATTTATCAAAGAAATTGTTTGAGCAATAATAATGAAAATAGGGTATAAAAGTCTAGTTATGGAAGCAAAAGAATATTATTATGAATTATTTAAGTGGTGTTGGCTTATTAAATGAGTTATGAATATTAAATGTAATGGTTTCAAGTATTAAGTTTTGTGTAAAAATTA